>NC_073310.1:27048913-28403913 GCF_027595985.1 Sorex araneus
GTATCTTTTTTTTTTCACAGTATGTCTTGCTTTCGCTTCTGTTGTTTTTCCAAGAGGGTTTTAAAATACAGCTGGGTTACATAGGCTTGGTTGCTTCGGGCCTGTTCTTGGTGACGCTGGTCTCTAGAGGCCCCACACTGGATTACAGTGCTTATTCTCTTCTACTTGTAATGCTTGCCAAGGTTATCCCATAAATTTGACTGTTTGGGGACATGTTTAAGAATAATAATGAAGGGGCTGGAGCGATAGTACAGTGAATAGGGATTTTGCCTTGCATGTGGCCAACCCAGGTTCGATTCCCAGCATCCCATATGGTCCCCCAAGCACTGCCAGGAGTAATTTCTGAGTGCAGAGCCATTAGTAACCCCTGTGCATCGCTGGGTGTGACCCAAAAAGAGAAAGAAGGAAGGAAAGAAAGAAAAAGAAAAAGAAAGAAAGAAAGAAAGAAAGAAAAGAAAGAAAGAAAGAAAGAAAAGAAAGAAATGAAAGAAAGATAAAGAAAGAAAGAAAGAAAGAAGAAAGAAGAGAGGAGGAAGGAAGGAAGAGAAAGAAAGAAAGAAAGAAAGAAAGAAAGAATGAGAAAGAAAGAAAGAAAGAAAGAAAGAAAGAAAGAAAGAAAGAAAGAAAGAGAGAAGGAGAGAAGGAGAGGAGAGGAGGAGAGAAGGAGAGAAAGAGAAAGAGAAAGAGAGAAGAAGAGAAAGAAGAGAAAGAAAGAAAGAGAAAGAAAGGGAGAAAGAAGAAGAAAGAAAGAAAGAAAGAAAGAAAGAAAGAAAGAAAGAAAGAAAGAAAGAAAGAAAGAAAGAAAGAAAGAAAGAAAGAAAGAAAGAAAGAAAGAAAGAAAGAAAGAAAGACCGGAGTGATAGCACAGCGGGTAGGGTGTTTGCCTTGCACGCGGCCGACCCAGGTTCGATCCCCGGCATCCCATATGGTCCCCCAAGCACTGCCACGAGTAATTCCTGAGTGCAAAGCCAGGAGTAACTCCTGAGCATCGCTGGGTGTGATGCAAAAAAGAAAGAAAGAAAGAAAGAAAGAAAGAAAGAAAGAAAGAAAGAAAGAAAGAAAGAAAGAAAGGAAGGAAGGAAGGAAGGAAGGAAGGAAGGAAGGAAGGAAGGAAGGAAGGAAGGAAGGAAGGAAGGAAGGAAGGAAGGAAGGAAGGGAAGAAAGGAAGAAAGACAAAGAATGAAATGAGGGCCAGAGCAATTGTACGAAGGGTAAAGTGCTTGGCTAGCATGCTGCAGACCTGGGTTCAATCCCTGGCACAACATCAGGTCTCCCAAACCCAGCCTGGAGTGATTCCTGGGGGCAGAGCCAGGAATAAAACCCGAGCACTGTAAGGCATGACCAAACGAACAACCAGTAACAAAATGTTCATGTGTTTTAGGATTGTAGTCAATGGGGAGAATAGACTAGGCAGTAACCAAGTTAAGCACTCTCAATTTGACTCATCTTGAGACTGACACCATGAGAGCATTACTTTAGTGGGTAGCCAAAACTCTGAGTCAGTAAGAATTTCCAGGGTTGTGGAAATTTAATAAAATTTGGTCTATATTAAAATATCTAAATTAGTGCCAGTAGGTACAGATAAGCTAGCTATCCTGCTTATCTGCATTCTGCCCTTGGAATAGTCTATCAAAAGAATTAGATTACTAGGTAGATATATTCTTATTCCAAAAAATAAATGCACCAGTATTTATTACAGTGCTTGTGTATAATTTGGATTGGTGGATTGATTAGTAATCATTAGTATAACTGTTCATTAATATAATGGTTTAATCCCTATTGCCTACACCCATGCACCAAATAAAATGCCACACTGGAGAAACTGAAGTGAGAAATCCCTAACTCTTTTTTTTAAGTTATTATTTTTATTGAATTGCCATGAGAACAATTACGAAGTATTCAGGTTTAAGTCTCGGTCATACAATGATGAAACACCCAACCCTTCACCAGTGCACATGTTCCATCACCAAAACCCCAGTATACCCCCATCTCACCCCTCCCCCTGCCTGTGTGGCAGATGATTTCCACTTTCTCTCTACTTTGATTACATTCAACTATTTGACAGAAGAGCCCCCATTATTATTCAAAATTTTCCCCCAACATCAGACCTGCCGAAAAGGCATCATTAATTTGTTTTCTATTGTTGATAATGAAAAGTATATGATGTCATGTGGCCACAACAGCAGCTGCGTGATTTTGGATTTCTGGTTTTTTAGTAATTAAGTCCAGAGGGATTTCTGCCAAGAGCCACTGGGTTCCGAGATTGGTTTGTGTGCCTCTGGAATCATGGCCGTTCAGGAGGCGGCAGAACCGTTTGTGGGTGGCAACTCAGGGTCTTGTCAGGGTGGGGAGAGGGGCTGGTTCCACCCCCACCCCGAGAGACCCCACGAGTCTCGTCATTGCAAGCTTGTACCTCTGTCCAATAGGTTCTGAAAGATGGCGGTCACCATGCTGCCACCAAGGGGAAAAGGTGGAAGGGACAATGCCCTTTCCCACCCAGGGTAGCACGGGGCCGTAGTTTAATTCACAGTCCAGGAGCATTTCTGCCAAAAGCCGCTGGGTTCCAAGATCAGTTTGTGTGTCTCTGGGATCATGGCCATTCTGGAGCCGGCAGAGCCATTCCGAAATCCCTAACTCTTAAGAGCTGGTGATCAAGGAAGATTTTCAAATTCTCTTTCACTACAGAAAGTTAAAATCAGGAAAAAGGTGAGTGTGCATGAAAGAAAGAACTGAAGATAAAAAAGCAAGTGGTCTGGTGGTAATGAAGACTGAGTTTGCCATGGAAACTTTCTGCAAATTCTGAGAATTTCACTCACGACAGTATAGCTTCAAATGGGAGGAATGTGTTAGCCTTATATCTCACAGATAAAGATGATTATCAGGAATGTAGTCTTTGAATGAGTATATTTTATTTGATTCATTTTTTGATCTGTTGTTTTTGTTTTTTTTACACCAATTGGGGTGTGACATAAACTTATGAAACTAAAGATAATAGGTTTTATGATTGAATTTCATACTTCTTTATCTTAGAGGGCAGGTGTGTCACGTACAGATGAACCTAGGAAAGGTTCCCTGATAGGGTCTGATCTATATAAAAGTAGCTAGAAGAACAATGTCTGTGATTTAAGAATTCAGGACTACGGGAGTCTCACTGTGTTCCAGAATGGGAGAGTCCCTTTGTTAAATTTGCTTGAGAAGACCTTGCGAAAGTGCCTGGGTAGAAGAGACTTAAATGAGAGTTAATAAGATCATTCCTCTTCTGCGTTTAGAACAGATACTTGTTAGATCTTGTTCAGAGTGTGTTAAGGCAGTGGTACTACATCTTCTTGCCATCTAACTTCCTGTTTTAAATACCTCAATTTATGTGTGTGTTGGAGGGGTGGTGTTCAGAACAAAAGTACAGTGGGGAGGGTTTTGCCTTGTCTGTGGCAGACCCAGGTTTAGTCCCTGGCATCCTATATGGTCCCCAGAGCACTGCTTGGAGTGTGATCCTGAGTTCAGAGCCAGGAGTAAGCCCTGAACCTTGCTGCGGGCAGTGGGGGAACCCAATAGGCAAAACAAACAAAAAGTTTTCCTCTCGACTATCACCATCTGCTCTCCTGGTCCATGATTTTAGGAGGTAGCAAAGTCATTCTTGACTCTGGATTCTGTAGCTGCCTCATGAAGAGCCTTGAATGACAGACAAAGCATTTTAAACTATATTTCAGGCAACAGGAAGCTAGTTTTTTTTTTAAGTGGCATATGAAAATTGGTGTTTTTGGAGGATTAGTCTGGCAGCTGTGTGTAGGCTAGAACAGAGCAAGGAGGGAGGCAGACCCAGGGACCATTTAATCTTTACAATACACTGTAATTTATTACAGAATTGAATCTCTATTCTTCCCCAAGTGTAAGGAAAACTCATATCTGAACATTGTAAGTGTTTTTTAGTTGCCTTTTAAAGACTTCCTTGTTTCACAGGAACTGATTGCCTTGTAGGTTTGCATATGTGCAGGAAAAGTTGCATTCCAAACGTTACAAGGACTAAAAAGCTTAAATAAGTATTATCATTTTTTGCTGACAAACCCTGCTTGACAAGGCACAGAATTATGGTGTATATATTTAAGCATAAATATTTTTCAATTAAAATATTTTAGTTAAATTAAAAAATAAATTTTTAAAAAATTAAAATGCCCAATTTTGTCGTATCTTGTAGCTTGGAAGTTGTTGGAAGCTTACAGATCTTGGTTATTATTATTATCATTTTTTTGTGCTTTTTGGGTCACACCTGGCAATGCGCAGGGGTTACTCCTGGCTCTGCACTCAGGAATTACTTCTGGCGCTGCTCGGGAGACCATATGGGATGCTGGGAATCAAACCCGGGTCCGCCGCGTGCAAGGCAAACGCCCACCCCGCTGTGCTATTGCTCCAGCCCCCAGATCTTGGTTATTATAAGTAGCACTGCAATGAACATAGGTGAGTATATATCTTTATAAACTGGTATTTTATGTTTAAGTGTTCCTCTGTTTTTCATTCCTTGAATGTCTTTTGGGGGAGGTTGGGTTTTGAGGCCATACCTGCTGGTGCTCAGGGCCTGCGTCTGCTCTGTGCTTAGGGATCACTCTGACAGGACTCAGGAAACTACGTGTGGTGCCAGGGACTGGACTTTACTTTCAATTATTTACTTATTAAAACACATGAGTTAGAAACCACTTTTGTCTTGGTTTTGGTTTCTCCAAGGTAAAAGGGGAAATAGAAAAGTGTAGGCAATTCTAAGTATGGTACATTGCTAAAACCACAGTTCGTGGGTGGGAGTGGGAGATGTGGAGAGAAAAGAAAGAACAGGGGAAAAGATGACTGAGTTCTCTTGAGCTATCTCTGCAGCCCCAGACAGCACTTCTACTCTAGGAACTACACCTCATCACAGGTGAGTTGTGTGCTCCGGTCGGTCCTCACAGCACCACTGCCAGCTGCCTTTTTTTTTTTCCTGATGTTCTTTCATTTGGGAGTGGGTAACACCCAGCGGTGCTCAGGGATTACTCCTGGCTCTGTTGTCATATTCACTCTTAAAGGACTCAGGGGATCAGAAGGGATGCCGGAAACTGAACCAGAATCAGCCGCATGCAAGGCAAGTGCTCCAGCTCCTCTTAATGAATATTTATAAATTAAAATTTATTTCTTGTTCTAGATTTTAAGGGAATATCTGTACAAAGAAATTAACCTGAAACAACTATCTGGAGTCAGAGAATATCCCTTATATTTTTCTTTTAGGAGGAAAAGGTAAATCCAGGGTTATTCATGACCGACTAAAACTTACTATGTTAACACATAAGAGTGTGACCTCCTGTGCTTTGTATCCCAGGAGAGCAGAACAAAGACTGTGATTGAAGGGATGGAGAAATACAGTGGGCTAAGACTCTTTCCTTGCATCCAGCTGACCCAGGTTTGACTTTCAATACCACAGTTGGTCTCACCAGCCCCACAAGGGTGATTCCTGACATAGTACAAGAGCTAAGCCCTGAGCACGGCCAAGTGTGCACACTACCCCTCTCCCCTTCCCCTTCTCCCCCCTCCCTCGACATAAAACAAACCAAGGCCGGAGTGGTACTACAGTGGGTAGAGGGTTTGCCTTATACAAAGCCCAGGTCAATCCCCAGCATCCCATATAGTCCCCTGAGCACTGCTGGGAGTAATTCCTGAGAGCAGGGCCAGAAATAACCCCTGAGGTATGGCCCTAAAACAACAACAAAGCAAAAAAGCAAAAATCCCCACAGTTATCTTCAGAAATGTGGTTTTCCCCATTGGCCTTTCCAGGAAACAGTCGCTGGAGGCAGAGGTACACTTGCTCCGCAGGGGTCAGCCTGCTTCTCATTAGGGACAAAGACAAGTAATAAAGATAGTGCTGTCCCCACATTGGATGGGATGTAAAGTAGAAAGCAATTTCACTTAATAAAATTTAAACACACAAGGTTTAACCTGTGACAACATGTTAGTAATCTCTTATACCAGGGCTTAAGGGCTTCATGGTGAGATAAAACAATCTTCACATACTTTCTTCTAAGGAAACATTTTTTGATCATTTTTAGAAAACTATAACAAGCAATATAAAATAAATTATTCAGGGCCTTCTATAATGGCAGGGTTGAGGGGTGGTTGAGAAAATTGAAAATAATGGTGGTGGGATTGATGTTGGAATATTGAATGTAACAAATCATCATGAACAACTTTATAAAAATAAATAAATATTTTTTAAAATTTAAAAATGCATAAATAAATAAACATAGTGCTACATCCTGTCTGCCACCTTTTGGCCACTAGCCCTGAGCATTGCTGGGTGTGGCCACCCAAAACAAACACACACACACAAAACAAAACAAAAAAACTTCAGTGACTCGGGAACCTAGAAAATCATCAATTTTTAGCAGGATACCCAAAATTTTGGGTTTTTTATAGTTACAAAGATATTTATGATTGATTTTCAAATATAAAATGTTCCAATTACAATCCCTTCACCAGTGTTCATTACAAAAAGATCATTAATTATTTTTTAATTAACAAACTTTGATTTGAATGTATTCCACCTAAGCTAAGAAAGTGAACTTAAGTCTACATGAATTGACTGAGAATCTATTAGAACTAGTAAGTGAATTAAGCTGGGAGAACAGGTAAAGATCGACATATCTAACACCAACAACTTTTTCTCTTTTTTTGCGATTTTTATACGTTTTATTTTCATAAAGTAGTTCACAATAGTTCATTCACTTGTATCACTTGTCATCCCGTTGCTCATCAGTTTGCTCGAGCGGTTGCCAATAACATCTCCATTCTTCCCTGTCGAGTGCTAGTGTAGCCCAATGGCATCTGCTTGCTCTAGGAACATCATGGCAAGGGGGTGGCAACATTGCCAAACAGTGAAGAGCAAACCAATAGGTGCTGCCCAGAGATGCAGGCAGATGCAGGGCTGGACAATAGTTCATTACAGATAATATTCAAACACCGACCCCACCAGTCAACATCTTTCAACAACAATAAGAGGGAAGTGTGTGAAGGTTGTTGTATTTCATTCTGGAACCATTTAAGCCTGTATATAAGAGAATACAAACTAGCATGTTAAAACCAAACAAATGTGTGCTACTTTAGGTACATCAGTGGGCTAGAGTAAAAAGGTTGTGCAGTCACAAATGTGGCCATGTGCCCAGAAAATACTGCATCGCTCTCTTCCAGGAGCTTTACTTTATAGTCTCTGGATCTTGACTGTTGATGAGATTGCATGGTGCCGGGGGTAGTTTGTGAGTGTGACTACCAAGCTACTGACAAACTGGGGATCTGGTTGGAGGAGGCCCAGTCCCAATCCGAGCAGGCTTAGAGCTCTCAGCCACGGGTCCCGCATACCTGGATTTCTTTGCTGGTTCCTTCATGGGTGAGGCTTGTCTGAGTGTGTGGAGACCAACAACTTTCTTACATACCAACAAGAACAAAGTGAGGCTGAAGAGTGGGGGAAGCTCACACTTGCTTCAGCAAATTAAGTTACAAAGTGACCAGAAATAAATTCAATAAAACTGTAAAAATACTGTAAAAGCTATAAATCTTTACCTAAAAATAAATAAATATAACTCTAAAATAAATAGACTTATTTGTTTATAATCTATTTATTTTAGAGGTATACTAGGTTAATAGGTAAGGAGTTTCAATATCTTAAAGGTAGACATGATTCTCTAGATTTGTTGCAAATTAAATCTAACAAGGTTTTCTTGGAATATAAAATTGATCCCAAATTTATATGGAAGGTAAATTCAAGCTCACTTTGGAAAAGAGTAGCAAAGGAAGAAGATTTGTCCTACATGATATCAAGATATTATAAAATAACAATGGCAACTGTGAGTATTGGTTCAAGAAATGGAAACAACACAATGTATTTTTAAAAAGTTAAAGTGGTAATTTAATGTGATGAGTCCACCAGGATGGCTAGAAGGATCTTAGGTGACAGGATCGAGAATTCTAGCGATGGTGCTTGGTTCAGGTAAAAAGAATAATCACAAACTGGAATAAATAGACAACCTGGAACAGAGGGCTTTGCAGAGCCTAGCCCATGCGGCATGATGAAAGCTAAGGATATAGAGGAAGGAATCCCACACAAGGAACTGTCTCCTTGACTTTAAAAGGTAAAATCCAACACAGTGGGTGAAATCCTTTTGCCTTCCTACAAAGAGGGAAGTTGCACAGAACATCCAACACCTTAATCCTATAGTCCTAAAAGTACAGCACTAGAATGTGAACCAAGAAATTTATAGGTATAAACGGGAGTTAGAGTTGTTAGCAAGAACCATCTTGATGACCTTTTGTAACCTTACTGAAAATAGTATTTATGCACCCCATGTTGATTCTTATGCTCCATTAGTGACAAACCCTAAGCCAAATATCAAAAGAGAATTTTATCCCTAGTAAATAGCTGGCTAGGATGAATAGAGACGTTACTAAGACCGCTTGAGAAAATCGATGATCCACAGGATGATGATGATGATGATGATGATGATGATGATGATGATGATGATGATGATGATGAAATGGCTAAGCTAATGAGCCTAAAGAAAGAGATTCTGAGCATAGGTTCCCTAGCCACCCAGATTTATTCAAACCCAATGACACACACCATGATACCCTGGATGTACCTAGTTATGTTTGAATTTGGAGCACAGACACCACTGGGCACCCATAACTTCAGACCTTTGGTTGTCACCCAGGTCTACTCAAACTTGGTACTATAGACCTTGCCAAACACTTGCTACCATACAGCCCTGGGCACCACACATGTCAGCATGACCTCAATGCTACAGTCACTATCAGGCACTCACATACGCTTGGTACAACCAGGAAAACCACCTTTGTTGCCTCCCCAGCCCATGCAGTGTCACAACCACTGCTGTGTTCTACCATGAACGCTCAGCTGATAGCCAGACCCACTTGAAATCAATGCCATTTCTACAGCTAGACACAAACAGCCATAAACTGAGATCACCACCTGGGCCCACTGAGCCTTGGTGCAATATCTGCTACTATATTAGCAACTAGGTGGTGCAAACCCTGGTTTCCACTCAGTCTACTTGACCCTCATTATCCAGACACTGAAGGATAATCATGACCCTGCAGATTTCCAGGCCCACACAAACTTGGTACTACAGTCACTGCCTGGTATTCATGATCATAAACCCTCATCACCATCCCAGGCACACTTGAACATGGACCCAGGTTGAGGCCATTAAATAGCATAAACCATAGCAAAGTAACAGACAAACTCACAGTGATGGATAAAAACAAAAGGCTTAGGGGAATTCCAAGCACAACAGTGACAGGTAACGTCCCTGAAGAAGATTTCAAAGCAATATTCCTAGTGATACTCACTGGAATAGCATCAATGGAAGAGAACTTTAACAAGGACAGAAAAGGTATAAGAAACATCCAAACAGAAATTATAGACCTAACAAATAAAATGACACATTAACAGTAAATTAACAACTGAGGGGCTCAGCAGTAGACTAATAGAACTTGAAGCTCTAACTAGTGAAATCAAGGAATAGAGTGGAAGAACTCATTAAAAAAAAAGACCAGGAGAAAAGAAAAATATGTTTTATTAAATAATGTGAGTTTTAAAAATTTTTTTACTAAAGAAAAGAGTTTTTATTGATAGGAATTTGTAATATTGGGGAGAGAAGAAGAGAGGAGAGAGAGATATTAAGAGAAAAATACAAACTTGGAAAAAAGTCCATAATGTAAAAGAGTGAGAGATTTTGGGGACAAAATCAAGAAGAGTCATATTTGAGATATAAGGGTTCCTGAAGGAGAAGAGATAGAGAAAAATGGGCTGAATTGCTTTTTGAATTTTTTTTGTTTGGGGGTCACACCCAGCAGTGCTCAGGACTTACTTTGGGCTCTGCACACAGGGGTCACTCTTGGTGGAGCTTGGGGGACCATATAGGATGACAGGGATTGAACACAGGTCAGTCACATGCAAGACAAGTGCCCTGCATGCTGTACTATCTATCTCTTTAGCTGCAAATTGGTCAGAAATCCAATTTGAAGATATACTACAAAAGGATTTTTCTAAACTGAGAAAGGAGACAGATACCTAGGTCCAGAAAGTTCAAGAGGTCCAAGAAAAAAAAACCCCAAGAGATACACACTAAGAGTATTATAATTTTAATACAATTAGTCAATTGTATTACTATAATTAATATATTTAATGCATTAATATGAGTAATACAATATAATTAATACAAAATCAATCAAATATATAGAGGGAACTTTAAAAATAACTAGCTAGAGAAAAATCAAATTATTACATATAAGGAAATACTTGAAAGACAGCATATTTTTCAACAAAAACTCTACACACCCGAAGAGGATGGTGTATGTTAAAAACGTTGAAAAAAATGACCTTCCACTCACAGTGCTCTAACCCAGATAGGTTATCATTCAGATTCAAGGGAGTGATGAAAAGTGTTTTTAGATCAAAAGCAGTTAAAATTCATTGCTACTAAATCAGCTCTGCATGACATACCAAAGAGTTTTCTATAAAAGAAAGTAAATTCCACTAGGTGGTAATGAGATAAAAAAAAAATGTAAAATATGGGACTGAAGGAGAGGGATAATTGGGACTCTTAAAATGAGTTCAATTCTTGCTTTCAATTTAAACTAGAATATAAGTGTGACTCTTAGAAGTAAATGTCATGGCAACCTCAAAAAAATAAATAAATAAAAACACCTAGAAGAAACAAAGAAGAGACAAACAGAATCTGGTCACTAAACAGATATCACAGCACAAGAAGAGAATGTAATTATTGCGGGCCATAGAAGCTAAATAGAGAGAGAGAACAGAAGGGAATGCCCTGCCACAGTGGCAGGGTGGGGTGGGGGGGAGATGGGATTGGGGAGGGTGGGAGGGACGCTGGGTTTACGGGTGGTGGAGAATGGGCACTGGTGAAGGGATGGGTTCCCGAACTTTGTATGAGGGAAGTATAAGCACAAAAGTGTATAAATCTGTAACTGTACCCTCACGGTGATTCTCTAATTAAAAATAAATAAATTAAAAAAAAAAAAGAATAAAACAGCCAAAGTAATCTTCAAAAAAAAAAGAATAATTTCCTTCATATCTGTATGAGTCCTCAAAAGTTTGTATTTAAAAAAATGAGATATGTAAACCATGTTATGATAAAAGGCACAAATAGGGATAATTAAAATTAACCCCACTGGAAAAAAAAAAAGAAGAGAATGTAAGAGAACAAAGAAACAGAAGTAAATTGCAACAAGACCAAAATTCATATAGTAAAATGGCAGTGAATACTTTTACATCGATTATTTCCCTGACCTCCTGTCGCCAGCCACAGAGAGACCAGATACATCACAAAACAAAACGTGCTGTCTACAAGAAGCCCATTTAAACTCCAATGTTAAACATAGGCTTAATGAGAAAGGTTGGAAAATAATCATGCAGGCAAATGGTAGTCTTAAAAAAGGCAGCAACATACACAAAATAGGCTTCAAGATTAAAAAAGAAGATAACAAGAGACAGGGACTGACTTGATACTACAATTAAGGCTTAAATCCAAGAGGACTTAACACTCATAATTAACATATATCCACCAACCAAGCATAAAATTTTATAAAGCAACTGTTAAAAATATCAACAAAAAACATTAGCGAGATTTTAACACCCCACTCTCACTAATGGATAGATCAATCAGGCAGAAAATGAATAAGGAAAAAGCCTTAAATGAGGAATTGAATACGTGTGTTTAATAGATATTTACCGCACTCTCTATCCCATTCCTAAAAAAAAAAAAAAATCCCAATAAACATTCTTCTATAGTGCACGTGAAACACTTGAGGCTAAACCACATATTGAGACAGAAAACAAATGTTGATATAGTAACAAAGATTGAAATCAGATCACTATTAAATAAAACTAGAAATCAACCACAAAAAGAAATCTGGGGAAAAAGAGCTAGAGAATACATAACATTCTACTGTCTACTGGACTCATAAGACAATCAAGGATACATTGTTTAAATTACTGGAAACAAAAAGAATAAGATATAAACTGTCAAAATCAACGAAATATATTAAAACAGTATTTAAAGGGAAGTTTATGGTAATATAGGCTGAGAGTAGAGAAAATGAGAAATCAAAAATAAGCCATATATCTTTATAGAGTTAGGGGAGAAGTCAAGTGCTTGCCCTGTGTCCTGCCGATCCCAGTTAAAATCTCTGGCACTACCTATGGTTCCCTGCTGCACCTCCAGGGGTCATTCCTGAGCACCACTGGAGTAGGCCAACCCACACCTTTTCAAAAACAAAAACAGAAATCAAAAGACAATGCAAAAGTTTAGTAAAACCAAGAATTGATTTTTAAAACCAAGAATTGATTTTTAATGAATCACTGTATCACTGTCATCTTGTTGATCATTGATTTGCTCCAGCGGGCCCCGTAACGTCTCCATTCATCCTAGCCCTGAGATTTTAGCAGCCTCTCTTTACTCGTCTTTCCCAAGGGTGGCACATTGAGGCTCCTTCAGGGTCAGGGGAATGAGACCCATCATTGTTACTGTTTTTGGCATATCAGTACACCACAAGGAGCTTACCAGGCTCTCCTGCACGGGAGGAAACTCTTGGTAGCTTGCCAGGTTCTCTGAAAGGGAGAGCTAGGCTTTAAGAGGTCACGAGGCCACAAATGGGGCTGCACGTGCTTCCAGGAGCTTAGTTTTATAGTCTCTAGACTTGGCCGTTGATGGGATTGCACGATGCCGGGGGCAGTTTGTGGGTGTGGCTGCCAAGCTACTGGAAAATGGGGGGTCTGGGTGAAGGAGGCCCAGTCTCGATCCAAGCAGGCTTGGAGATCTCAGTCCCAGCTCCCGCACACCTGGGGCAACCAAAGACCTCTGTAAAATAAATAAATAATTTTGCTTCCATAGTCGCATCCCTGTCTCTATACCCCCCCACACATAACCCCCCCCTTTCTTCATTTTTGTTGAGCTGAACAGGGGTTGCACATTAAGTTCCTGTATAGTATAGGAATATCAGCATGCTTAGAAGTTGACAGGAAGAAATGGGTTGAGAAGTATCCGCATCTACCAGCACTGTTGAAAGGATAAGTAACAGAGTACATAATAGAAACAGTGAGGTCAAGAGTCTCTGTGATTGTGGTGAGAAAAGAGATCCTTCTGGTAAGATTGGAAAGGAAGAGAGAGTGGGTACTTGTTCAGAGAAATTTAGAGGAGGAAGCAGGGAAATAGAGATGGTTTTTAAAATCGGCAGGCAACACAGATGAAAGTATATAGTATCATTTGTAGAGTGAAGATATTTTGCTGACCTTCTTCAGAAGTCCCTGAGATCTGCAGGCATAATTGAAAAAGGGGGGGGGGGTGAGGTCATGTGGCTTAGTGGTAAGAGTGCCTGCCTTGTAAGCATGACGTTCTGAGTTCACTCTCCCGCCCTGCCTCCCATGCCAAGAGCCCTCCAGTGGTACCATGATCATGAATCCCAGACTGCCCCAACAAAGTATGTGACCTCCATCACAGCTCAAGTATGTGACCCCCAGTGAGCACTGAGACCAAAGTGTGTGAACGCACAACAGCTGTAGTGTGTGATGCCCAGTAAGCACTACAACCAAGTATGCAAGCACCATAAGCAAACATGTGCAATCCCTGTTCAGCTCAACAAAGGATGAATAAGTTTGACAAAACTTAGGCTCAAAAAATAAATAAGAGGGAAACCCCTAATAAATAGAAGCAGAAATTGAAGTGGAGAAAACAGATAGTAATACAAAGAATCACAAAAGAATACCAAATACAACTTAGTTCCACTAAACTGTAGAAGCCAGAAGAAATGGAGAAACTCTTAGAGCCATACAACCTCATAAGACTGAATCATGAGTAGAGAAACTGAACAGAAAAATGAAGAAAAAATGAAAAATGAAACATTACAGTAAAAATAACACAGACTTCTCCATCAAAACCCTGAAGGAACAGTTTGAGGCTCTTCATGTTCCTGGAGCGAGCAGATACCACTGGGCTACACTAGCACGCAACAGGAACAAATGGAGATGTTACTGGCGCCTGTTCGAGCAAATCGAAGATCAGCGGGATGACACGTGACAAGTGACTTTGCAAAAGAAACTCTCAAGAGTAAAAGCAGTGAAGGCCAGATAAAATCATTGTCAGAGACACGTTTGGGACTGGTGACATAAACAGCTTGCCTTACATGTGGCCAACATGAGTTATATCCCCACCACAACACAGATCCCTAAACACAGAGCCAGGAGTAGCTCCTGAACATAGCTAGGTATAGTCCTGAAAACAAAAAGCAAAAAATACCACAACTGTCAAAATTTTTTCTTGCTTTCCACTGCTACCTGAGCATGATCCCAGAGGCCAACTAAACTACTTTGGGCACCAGCAGCTCGAAGAAATGTCTCTAGACTGTGAACTGAGCCACTGCCCCATGCGGCACCAGGAGGGAAGGGTTTTTCTCTCTCAGCTTTTCCATTTTATGAGCAAATGCACTGGGGCTACTGGGGCTACTGGTGGCGGGAAATGTGCACTGGTGATGGGATGGGTGTTGAGCATTGTATAATGGAGGCTTAAGACTGAAAGCTCTGTAACTTTCCACATGGTGATTCAATAAAAAGAAAAAAAATTTTCTCCAAGTGAACCAGTTCTCTTAAGTGAACTTTTTTTTTTCTTTCTTTTTTTTTTTTTTTTGCTTTTTGGGTCACACCCGGCGATGCACAGGGGTTACTCCTGGTTCTACACTCAGGAATTACTCCTGGCGGTGCTCAGGGGACCATATGGGATGCTGGGATTCGAACCTGGGTCGGCCGCGTGCAAGGCAAACACCCTACCCGCTGTACTATCGCTCCAGCCCCCATCTTAAGTGAACTTTTATAGTAAACTATAAACTACTAATAAACTAGTAAAAAAACTATTAAAATGAAACAAAAATACAAGCAAGTTATTTTAAAATATTATTGCATTAAAAAGTACTTTAAATATGACATTGAGTGGAAGCAATGAGATAAGTCCTTGTTTTCATTGTTATTGATCATAGCAAAAAATCTATTTGTTTCTCAGAATGAAATATGTTGTATTTTCTTTGGAGATGTTCTTTATACATGTATATGTATTTATATGTATATTTGTGTTTATGAGTATAAATAAATACAAGAATATATTCAGTTAGAATTTAATAAACTAGTTGATGTATAAGTTATATTCACGCGCCTTCTGCCCAGAGATGAACCAGGAGCCGCGGCACGAGAAACAGACCCTCTGTGCCTATTGACTGTGATCCTGAGGTCTCCTAACCCATTTTGGCACCAGAGCGGATGCTTGCAGCCATGCATTTTGACTATGAACTGAGCTACAACCTCGTGCAGCCCGGGGAGGGATTTTTTTTCCCTTTCCACCCCATTTTTCTGAGCAAAAATGGCGGCAGCGGTAGCAGCCACGTGGTAAGAGCCACCCTCTAAGACCCCTCCACCAGGAGGTAGGACTTTCTTTTGTGACGTAGCCTGTAGGTGGTCCTGGGAGCGGGGGCGTTCCTGGCGCGCCTTCCGCCCAGAGATGAACCGGGAGCCGAGAAACAGACCCTCCGCGCCAATTGACTGTGATCCTGAGGTCTCCTAACCCATTTTGGCACCAGAGCGGATTCTTGTAGCCATCCATTTTGACTGTGAACTGAGCTAAAATATTAGAAACCCAAAACCTAAAGTCTTCACTCTTAGCAATCAAGAGAAATTATTAGATGATGCCTATTCAGCAGGCCTGATTGTTGGGGAAAATTTCCAATCAATAATAGTGAGTTCTGTATGGAAATATGGAATGTACTCAATATATATAGAGAATAATGGGAATATCATTAGCTGCTTGGGTGGGGGGTGGGGTGGGAGGGGGGTGTATTGGGGTTCTTGGTGGTGGAACGGGTGCACTGGTGAAGGGATGGTGGTTTAATCAGTATTTGACTGTGACTTAAACCTGAAAGCTTTGTATTTTTTTCCTTTTTTTCACGGTGGTTCAATAAAATATTTCTTTAAAAAAATATATAAGTTATATTCAATTGGTGACTGGTGTTATTAAATCCATCTATATCCTTGCTGATTTTTTATAGGACTTGGCCATTTCTGATAGAGGGATATGGGACTCTCCAACTGTAATAATGAATTAATCAATTTCTCTCTGCAGTTCTATCAGTTTTTGTTGCTCTCTTTTTAGACATATTTATATTAAGGATCCTGCCTGCATGGCAGAGCCTGGCAAGCTACCCATGGCACATCTGATATGTCAAAAACAGTAACAACAAGTCTCACAACAGATATGTTACTGGTGCCCGCTGGAGCAAATCAATGAATAACAGGACTACATTGCTACAATGCTATATTAAGTATCAATTCATCTACAACCATAAAACTGTAGCACTGTAGCACTGTAGCTTCATAGAAACTGTTTGGAAGTGTTTCTGATTCTTCAGTTTCCTGGAAAAGCTTAAAAACGATTTGAGTAAATTCTCCTTAAAGGTTTGGAAGAATTCACTAGTGAAACCATCTGGGGATGGATTCACAAAATCTCTCCCATTTTGTTTTGGGGGAGACTTTTTATTACCTTTTCAATTTCCTCGATGGTGATTGGTCTTTTCAGGAACTCCAGACCCTCTTGACTCAGCTTTGGGAGGCTATAGGAATCCAGAGATTTATCCATTTCTTTGAATTATTCTTTCAATTCCTGTAGTTTCTGTTGTGATGTCCCCCTTTTCATTTCTGATTCTATTTATTAGGATTTTCTCTCTCCTTTCCTTTGTGAGTCTCACTAGAGGTTTATCGATGCTGTTTATTTTCTCAAAGAACCAGCTGTTGGTTTCATTGATCTTTTGGGTTGTTTTGTGGGCTTCCATCTCATTAATTTCTGCTCTAAGTTTTATTATTTCCTTTCTCCTTCCTGGGTTGGGATCCTTTCATTGGTCATTCTCCAAGATCTTAAGCGGTGAGGTTAGGTTACTTATGTGGGCTTGCTTTTCCTTCCTGAGGAATGCTTGTAGAGCTATAAACATTTCTCTTAACATAGCTTTTGCCATGTCCCATAAGTTCTAATAACTCATGTCTTTGTTCTCATCATGTACAGTTTAAATCAGCAGTGGCAAACACTTTTTAAAAATTTTATCAAAGCACCATGATTTATAAAGTTATTTATAGTTGTATTTTAGATAATATTGTATAAACATCTCAAATAAAAATGGCCATGTAGGCTCATAAAAAATGGAACAAACTATTTTCCATTTGGTATTTCTTTGTTTTACAAAGGCTTTGAGGAAAGAAGGAACATAATTTAAATATAGTTTGATGATCTTTACATAACCAGAAAATACATGCCACTAAGATGGCCCCTTTGAATAATAGAGGAAATTAATATAGTAGCAGAGAATAAAAAACAATACTTTCCTTTTTGCACACTCTCTGAAGGTCTGACTCTTAGTAGGGACCTAATATCTATTTGATGAGTGACTAATGATATTTGTAGTTTCCTGAGAATTTCATTATGGATTCCTGTTGTTACAATGATAAATGAAGCTTGTTATTTATGTGAAAAATAGATGGCTTTTTATGTCAAAAATGTTTATACTGCAAATACTTGCAAATAACTAAACTTTTTTTACTTGATAATGTTTATCAAAATATTATACTGTTATCAGATACATTGACATATGATGGGTTAATAAGAAACAATTTAACCAAAAGCAGAAGACTGCTTTTATTTTAAAAATTAAGCCAAGGGGCCGGAGCGATAGAACAGCTAGCACAGCGGGTAGGGCGTTTGCCTTGCACGTGGCCGGCCCGGATTCGATCCCCGGCATCCCATATGGTCCCCCAAGCACTGCCAGGAGTAATTCCTGAGTGCAAAGCCAGGAGTAACCCCTGAGCATCGCTGGGTGTGACCCAAAAAGCAAAAAAATAAAATAAAATAAATAAAAAATAAAAATTAAGCCAAGATCAATTTTCATGACTATATATGCTTTTATTTCTTATTTATTTGGGGGACACACCTGGTTGTGCTCAGAGCTTACTTCTGGCTCTGTGCCCAGGGATCACTCTTGTTCATGCTCAGGGGAACATATGGATACTTGGGATCTAGCCTGGGTTGGTCACATGCAAGGTAAGCACTCTACCCGCTGTTCTATCTCTCCAGCCTCTGACTATATATTAACTTTAGGATTTTAATTTCATGCCTCTTCAAAATATACCTGACTACATCACAACTACTATGAAAGTACCAATATCACTTTCACTATTGGTGTTTAAAGCATCTAGATTTCAATTATCAAAGAAGTTAAAATAAGAACATTTGCATTTACATGTGTAAATATATGGGACTTCACGAATCACGAATCACAAAATCCCGTTAATCACCGATTTCTCGGGCGGGCTCAGTAACATCTCATTTCATCCTTTCCCTGAGATCTTGGAAGTCCATCTCGACTTGGCCCTCCTAATGATGTTGCACTGGGGGCTCTTCAGGGTCAGGGGAATGAGATCCAGCTTGTTACTGGATTTTGCGTATGAATACACCATGGGAAGCTTGCAAGGCTGTCCCATGTGGGCAGGAAACTAAGATTGCCAGTTTCTCCCAGAGGGAGAAGTAGGTTAAAGATATCACTTCTGAGAGCTTGCTTTTAAGTCTCTCTCTGGATGTTGGCTGTTGATGGGATTATACACACCTGGGTTCCTCTGCCAGTACCTTCATGCATGAGGCCTGCCCGAACGAAAATGTGGAGAGGGGCCTCGAGCATGGCTGTAGCTAGGTTCCGGTGGTCTTCGGCTGCTGGGAGCTCTGCTAGGGGTGGGGAGGGAAGCTGGAACCCATCCCCTCCGAGCGGCCCCGGGGAAGACAGCCAGGCATGCGGGCAAGAGACTCTCTGGAACTTAAAATTATTTAACTCTCCTCTTAAAATATAGATGACTGTTTAAGCAGAAGTAATAACTCACTCAGAGAAGCGCCTTATTATTTATTTAGATGAAAAAGAATAAGGGATCCATTTTACATAAGAGGAAATAGTCTTTGGGGCCTTACCCAGCAATGGTCATGAGATACTCCCAGCTCTATGCTTAGAGTCACAATGTATAAAGCAAGTGCTCTACCATTAAGTCACATCATTTGGCCTCAGAAAGAGATATTTGTTAAGACCTCAATTTATGCTCAGTCACTGGCAAGAATCTATACCTATTGCAAGTCCATATCAACAGATCTTAAATGGGAATGACTCTAGAACCATGTAACTCTTTTCTCATTTACCAAAAAAGTATTGATCAAATAAGAATATTTGAAGAACAATATTTGAAGAACAATTAAAGAATATACCAACAGGACTGGAGAGATAGTAAAGTGCTTGCCTTGCACACAGTTGACCTAAGATCAATTCCCAGTAGCAAATATGATGCCCTGAGTATTACCAGTAATGATCCCTGAACACAGAGTCATAAGTAAGCCTTGAGCCCTGTTGGGTGTGACACCCCTCTACCAAAAAAAAAAAAAAAAAAAACAAGCCTCAAAAAGAATGTGTTAATAATGAACTATACAAACTTGTAATAATTATCAGTGTGAAGAGACAACTTTCAGGCTTCTTTCTGAATAAACCCTCTCTCCTCACAGTTCTAGAAATATCTGCAACACTTCTGCTGAAAAGTCTCATGGGCTGTTAACAAATTTTTCACGGTAGGTAAAGGATGTCATCTCTGAAGTGTCCAGAAGAGGGCACCACTGATGAAAATCTTGAGCCTAGAGAAAGAAATCAGATACAACAGAACAAGTGCTAGATGGAGTTTTAAGGTTGAAACTAAAACAATGACAGAATTTGCAATTAAAGGTATTCACAGTGCAATAAGAGAGTGTAATGTAGATAAATACTGCCTAAATGTTAGGGCAGTGACTACAGGGCCTAGAGACCCCTTCTGAGGATACTCCCTTGCCAAGACAGTGCCCCTAACCACTGAGCTATTTTATCTCTGCAGGCCCAGCAAAAGGTTTGCCAAAAAGTGATGCTTGAGCACAACTTTGAAGAATAAGTAAGAATGTGGCAGGCTTTTTAACTGGCAGGAGAAACTACTAATTCAGAATAGTCACAGGTTCTGGTAGGAGAGGGCTGGTTTGGAAGATGAGACATCTGATGATAGTGTTTGAGTCCAGAATATGGAATAGGGGTGCAGTGGTTTATGTATCATTTTAGCAAACTGAGCTCACTCTGAGGCCCCTGGGATCAGAGTCACATCTGATGACTAGCTGACTGGTCATCTAGATATCTTGAGTGTTCCAATTCCTTTAGTAAACAGCTCTTCATTCATATGTACATATGAATGAATATACACATGTATATATATACATATAGTATAGGAATACTGCTATTTATTCAGCCATTGATTAAGCTGATTGAATTGGGCATGAATTCCACAACAGTTCTTCACTCTTTAGCTCATGTAAGTATATATCTGCAGGCTATAATAGTCCCAGAAACAGAAACCTCCATGCCTGGGATTTCAACCCCAACAATAGTTGCATGAGTTCTCATAGTTGTCATCTTCCTCTCTTTGTCTCCAAAGTCCGTGTCCACAGATCTGGGTGCTCACTTAAATCGTGGCCTGCATTTACATATGTTACTTATCCCTATCCTTTGCTCTTCATGCTATATGATTGGCTATACTCCATGTATGTGAGATCTGAAATAATCACTTGGATCACCTTGGTTATCTGGCCTTCATTTTCTTACCTTCCCATAATAACAGCAGGCTGAATGAATAAGAATACTACTCTGTGGGCAACAGGAACCACCAGAGGATTATGAGAGCAGAGTCACAGTTGTAGGAGACAATTGAATCTAGTCCTCCCACGAGGATCCAGTTCTACGGGTGCTCAAAGGCCAAACATGAAAAAAACACAGTGACTGGTCAGGAAAAATGTAATTGGCAATAAGTGGGCAGGTTGGGAGATGGCGGACTCCTGTCTTCAAAGCAACCATATTGTCTTTGCAATCATAAAAAGGGGTGATTATTTGGAATAGTAATAAGAGAATAATGATAATGATGATGGTGGTAATAACAGGTCAGGGAAGCTTTTAGAAAGAGTGGGTTGCAGACTACTAGATGCCAGAATGAACAATAAAATGCCCTGGTGGACTGATCCCTATACAGCATCTTATTTGCAAACCCAAACAAAGTAAAGTCTAAGTTTTGGAATAAGGATTAAACTGACATTAGGCTTTGGGGGGAGGGGGAAGGCCAGGAGAATTTTTTTTTGGCCTGATTTTACTTCCTCACAAGTAAGCATGGCCATGTTTCTCCATCTTCTCTGTGGTTGTAATGTCAGGGGTTGCACTCAGCAACGCTTGATGATGCTGAGGATAAGAAATATCCCGGCTCTTCCATTGAGCCACACCCCGATCCCAAATGCAACATCTTTTATGTAAGATTGAGAATAAAAGTCATGTATATGTCATCAAGAGGCAGATGGATTTCACTTTAAGTGACATTATAATTTGGGAGAGGGCCAGAGAGACCATACGCTGGATCAAGTCCAGCCTTTCAGGAAGTCTACCTGGGTTTAATCCCAAGCACCACATATGTTTCCCTGAGTCCTTCCAGGAACGATTTCTGAGCACAGGGCCAAGAGTCGGCCGTGAGCACAACAAGGCATACCCCACCCCCACTCCCAACCCAATAAAATAAAATAAAATAAAATGGGGGAGAAATAAATCTTAGAACCAATAAATTTTGGTAATATAATAATTTTGAAGTGTGAGTATTTGAATCAACATTAAAGTGAGTATTGTTTACTATATAGGAGCCTTAGCACAGTGATAGGGCTTTTGCCTTGCACACAGCTGACACGGGTTCGATTCCTCCGCCCCCCTTGGAGAGGTCGGCAAGCTACCGAGAGTATCTCACCCGTGCGGCAGAGCCTGGCAAGCTACCCGTGGCATACTTGATATGCCCAAAAACAGTAACAACAAGTCTCACAATGGAGACGTTACTGGTGCCCGCTTGAGCAAATCGATGAGCAACAGGATGACAGAGACAGTGACATTGTTTACTATGTGCTCCAAGGTACGTTTTGAGGGACATCAGAGTATGTGACCCCAAATCTGCCTCTTTGGCGTAAGGATTAACTTGAGCTAAAGGCCACGAAAAACTTTAGCATCAGCAAGTTGAGGATGCAGGAGAGATTCTTTACCTCCTGGCTGATGAACTGGAAATGGAGTATAAATATCCCTTTGGGGATATTTGAAAGTATATACCTTTTGTTAAAAAGTATGTATGAAGGAAAATTTCATTTATAAAGATGCCTCAGTACCAGGAGGAAAGTTTCACTTGGAAATAACTTTTTGCTTCTAAAAAAACCTTTCAAGCCACATTAACCCAGACATCCTTTATTTAACATTCATTGACCTCCCTCTGTTGATCCAAACAGCTCTGAGTTTCTTTTTCCTTTCCAAATCATGTGGGCGTCTTCCTGGCGTTTATTTCGTCTGAAATTCCCACCCCCTTTTGTTAATGTCTTTTGTCAGTGTAATTTCCAGGGTACCCTCTGGAACACCTCTGAAGACAGAAGGTGAAAAAAAAAAAGTGTTTTCCTTTCCTACGGAAGAATTAAAGGCAAATACTTACTGGACTGTCACAGGAGAAACCTACACATGTCTTTCTTCATACAGATCAGTGGAAAGCTTTAAGTATCCATCAAGCTGGGATTGGATTAAATTCCAAACAGGTTCACTGCGGACCTGAAAAGTCGGGCTCCTCCTCTGCAGGCTCACGCGTTGTAATTTTATTGGGCAGTAGGGTGAGCTAAGCAACCTGCAAATGTGGGCTTTGCAGGACACTAGGTTTCTGAGAACAGCCTGTTTACGCCATAATCCCAACACACCGAGGCATCATTTCAGCGCCAGTTCGAGGCTGTAGGAAAGAGGGGAGTGGGGGAAGGCTGGTGGAGTGGCTCCAGTAATGTAGAGTAGCACTGCCTAAAGGGAAATGAAAGAATAGAGAAGGGAGGAAAGGGAAAACGAACGGTTAGTAACAGTTTTGGAAAGTTGAGCCAATCCTGAGCCCTCGGGGCTGTGCATGGTCGCAAAGCTATGTATGCGTGGTCTGGGCAGTCCCTGTAAGAGTCACCAGGAGGCCGGGTGATTGGGGCCATCCGGGCAGTGGGAGAAGCCGGGGCTCAGACAGACCGCGCGTACCTCCCTCTAGCTTGGGAGGCCCGGGTGGTTCCAGCTCACTGGCTGCGAAGGAGCAGTACTGATCTCAAACTCGCTTGGACGCTGGCTCCCCCGCCAGGACGACCCTCAAGACCACAATTCCCACAAGGCCCCGGCACGAGGGGCGTGGCTTCAGCCGAGGGGCGGGGCCTACTGAAAGGTGCAACTCTTGCGTGTCGCGTCTCAGCCTCTGATCTGGGTCTGGTTCTTAGACTTGTTGGTAGGGAGACGAGGCAGCGCCTCGGACTAGTGTTGACTGTGGAGGCACAGAATTAAAGGCTAGGTTGCACTGGAGCTACTGTGATCCTCAGCTTCGAGGGGGTCCTTGTCTGAAGCCCAGGAAATGATAGGTGCTGTTTGGGAGAGGGTGAAAACCCTGGGGCTCAACAATATCTAACTGGGAGTCGCTGGGAAGAAGCTCAGCAGCTAAGGGGGTTTAATCAGCTGAGAAGATAAGCAGGCAAAGATGACAGCCAAATCAGTGGCTGTCTGTAACTTTTAGATATGCCTCCCATAATTCTGTACCCGCCGTTTATGGTGATTATCTTTTCATAATTTTTGTTTGCTCTGGAGTATACCCTGTCGTGCTCAGGAGCTACTCCTGCTCTGTGTTTGGCGGTCCTCCTAGTAGATCCGAAGGTCCCAAGGATCAAACCCAGGCTTCCTGGATGCAAAGCTTGGCTCAGCTCTTGGAAATCTCCTGGGACCTTTAGAAAACTTCCATCTTTTTTGTTCTTAGTGTTGCTCTTAGGAGAATTTCCTGCCTCGATGTTTTGCGGCTCTAATTTGGTTTACAGCCCTATCCATTCTGCTATTCACCCGGTCTTCGAAAGATATCTTTTTTTCTTTCACTAGCTTTTTGTATTCTCAAGACATCTCTCTGGTCAGTTCTTTTCAAAAGTGAAGGGACTGGAGATGCTGCTGGGTCTGGGGTCACTGTCACTGTCATCCCCTTGCTCAATGATTTGCTCGAGTGGGCACCAGTAAAGTCTCCATTGTGAGACTTGTTGTTACTGTTTTTGGCATATAGAATATGCCACGGGAAGTTTGCCAGGCTCTGCCGGGCGAGAGAGATATTCTTGATAGCTTGCTGGGCTCTCCGAGAGGGGCAGAGAAATTGAATCTGGGTTGGCTGCATGCAAGGCAAATGCCCTACCTGCTGTGCTATCGCTCCAGCTGGGTCTGGGGTAGTGAAATAAATTTCTAGGAGAGTAAGATGATTTAAACAGAGCAAAGAACATTGAAACAGTACCTTAGTCAGACTGACACAGCAGAAACAGAGAGAGAGAGAGAGAGAGAGAGAGAGAGAGAGGTCTGCTTAGTACACAGCATATATTGTCTTGGAGAATCTCTTATTGCATGACTGGGCTGCTGGGATAGGAAGTTTCTGCTTTCTATGAATTAGTTAATTCTGGGAGGTGAGTGGGCCGGAGACATGTAGCCAACCCTGGGAATTAAGCTGCAGAGTTCAGTGACAAAGGGGCATCTAGAGTCTTTGGGCACAGCTGACTATAGGAGCAGGGACAGCACAGTTAATGGTGCTAGCAGGGATGGTCTCACATTAAAATGGGGACTTAACCTGAACGTCTTTTTAGGGGGCTTTTGATAGATAAATTCAGTAAGTATCTACCTGATCTCATTTCATGGTACGATAAAACAATGGTCTCATTTTTTAAAATTATGTTGATTTTAATGTCATGGTCACTCATTAAAAATTTTTTTTCCTCAGGTGCAAATAGAGGCTGAAGAGAGAGATCAATGTGTAGGACACTAGCCTTCCATGCATCCAACCCGGGTTTGAATCCCCAGCACCCCATGCGGTCCCCTGAGTCCTACCAGGAGTAATCCCTGAGCACAGAGCCAGGAGTGAGCCTTGAAAAGTATCAAGTATGCCCCCCCTATTTTTTTAAAAATTACAATTGTTTCTCATGATGGAGACGTTACTGGTGCCTGGTTGAACAAATCAATGAGCAATGGGATGATAGTGACAGCGACAGTGACAATTGTTCTTTAATTCATAGTTTGATTTCTCTGAAATGTGTGTGGTTTTGGTTTATGTCTCACTTATTTTATTGTTTGTTTTTTGTGTTGTATGTATGTGTGTGTGTGTGTGTGTGTGTGTGAGGGGTGGCATCCCAAACAGTGCTCAGAGTGCAGGGGTGGGGCTCTAGCTTTGACTCAGCCAGCATTGCAGTTGCTTAAGAGCCAGGGACCAAAGATGTGATTGCTTGGGCCCTACAGTGCTGGGGTACCCAGGGCTCACCTTGTGGTGCTGGGTGCCTCCAGGGCACACCCGAGGGTGCTTGGGAAGCCTCCAGGAAAGCAGCCCATGATGCTTAGGAGACCATATGTGCTGGAGTCAGCAGGGCAAGCACTCTACCTGCTGTATCATCTCCTCTCCCTCCACTCCTTTATTTTGTACCTGTTAGTCACACAGTAGAAGGAAAGAATAAGAGATGGAGAGGAAGGGGATGCAGGTTTTTTGTTTTGTTTTGTTTTTTGCTTTTTGGGTCACACTTGGTGTTGCACAGGGGTTACTCTTAGCTCATGCACTTGGGAATTAATTACTCTTGGCGGTCCTCGGGGGACCATATGAGATGATGGGAATTGAACCCAGGTCGGCCGAGTGCAAGGCAAACGCCCTACCCTCTGTGCTATTGCTCCAGCCCCGGGATGCAGGTTTTAATTTAAAATTTTGTTTGTTTGGTTTTGAGCCACACACTGCAGTACCCATGACTTACTCCTGACTGTGCCTAGGGATCACTCCTGTCAGGGCTCAGAGGACCATATCGGATGCTAGTATCTAATCCAGGGTCGGCGTGTACAAAGCAAGCACCCTGCCGGCTGTACACGCTCTCCATCCTACCCTCCTTTGAAAAATAAAAATGAGAAGAAGCAGGATTTGTAGCCGTGGTTGCCTTGGGGCAACCTGGCCTCTGAGCTTGACAACCACCGGCCATTTGCTTGTTTCTCATACCCAAGCCTATACAATGAGTAAGAGAGAGAAGTTTTTTTTTTTTCCTTCAAAAGCTTGATTTTTAGCGCGGTTTCCTGTTTTTTAATATTTCAGCCGGTTACTCTGTCAGTTTCCTCTGCACCCTCCCCCACTTCCAGATTTTCAACCCCATTTCTCAGGACAAATAAAAAGTCATCAAGGAGCCTTTCCAAGAATTTTCAGTAACTTATTTTGGGGTTATGGAAGCAAACCCAGCTGTTCTCCCAGCAGGGTTGAGGAGTGTGAGGCTTGACAGCATCCAAGGCAAATGCCTTAATCCCTAGACGATCTCTCTAATTCTTGCTGGAACTGTTTTTCAGTATCTTAAACTTTTTAAGTATCCAAACTTTTTCACTGGGACTATTAAAGATAAATGAAAAAATATTATCAGTAATAACTTTGCTACAGAAATTATTTTAATAAATTTTGTGTTGCAAAAATTCAGTTTTTAATTCACATTACCTTTGACATAAATTTTTGGAAACTATCACTTGAGATTAATATTTGTACACTCTTTTATCTTGGTAGAGGAAGGCACTGTAGAATTGAGTTGATCTCCACAGTCTAGGTAAGAACACCTTTGAGTTCTGTTACAATAGAACTATGCATTTCAAATATAAAGAAAAATGCAGTCCCTATAAAAATACCCATAACATTTTTTAAAGACATAGATTAAATGCTGTAGAAATTTATAGGGGACACGCCACCCAGCCAAAATAGCCAAAGAAAATCTATGGGAAAAAGAAGATGGAATGCTTCTTTCCTCAACTTCAATTTTATAATAGAAAGCTGTAGAAATCAAAATAGTGTGGTATTGAAATAAGGACAAAGTCTCAAATCAGTGCAATAGAATTGAGACAGATTCTCAGGTATGTGGACAGCTAACAACAAGTGTGAAATGGACCTGGGAAAGATTTGTCTTCAACAAATAGTGCTGGAAAACTGGTTGGTCACATGCAAAAAATTGAATTCAGACCCCTTTCTAACATCATGCGCAAGACCAAATCAAAATAGATTAAAGATCTCTATGGCAGACCTGTGAGTTATATTGAGGAAAACACAGGTAGAGCACTGACATTGAAGCTAGAGGTATATTCATGGATTCAGTGCCACTGGCCAAGCAAAAAGCAGCAAAAAAACCCAATTAGGATTACATCAAACAAAAAAAGTTCCGCACGGCAAAAGAAATGATGACTAGAATAATAAGACCTCCCAACAAATTGGGGAAAATATATGTGCATTTTAACTGAGAAGTACAAGTTGGCAACGATGCAACTTCTGGCAGATATCTCTCTGGACTTGGTTACTAAAATACTAAAATACAGAAACTCAAAACTGAGAGGCCGCTAAGTATGGTCACTCGACCTCATACCTCTTCATCCTCAGCAACGGAAAACAAATTATCTAATGCTTCCTTTTCAGCAGATCTGACTTTAGGGGAGAGACTCTCCAAACAATAACAGTGAGTTTTGTTGAAATATTGTATGCAATCAAAGTGAAAGTAAAGTGAAATTTATTAGTTACACAGGCGGGGGGGGGGGCTTGGGGAGAGCTAGGGGCGTGGGGCGGTTAGGGGTGTGAGGGGGCGGGGTGGAGCTATACTGGGATTCTTGGTGGTGGAATATGAGCACTGGTGAAGGGATGGGTATTCGAGCATTGTATAACTGAGATTTAAACCTGAAAACTTTGTAACTTTCCACATGGTGACTCAATAAAAAATTAAAAAAAATATATATGTGCATTTGTCTGATAAAGGGTAAATATCCATTATATATAAAGCTGGAGCCTATCCCCTCCGAGGGGCCCCAGGGAAGACGACAGCCAGGCGTGCGGGCAGGAAACTCTCTACCACACCTCCAGCTTCCCTCCCCACCCCAAGCAGAGCTCCCAGCAGCCAAAGACCACCGGAACCTAGCTACAGCCATGCTCGAGGCCCCTCTCCACACGTTCGTTCGGACAGGCCTCATGCATGAAGGTACTGGCAGAGGAACCCAGGTGTGTGTAATCCCATCAACAGCCAACATCCAGAGAGAGACTTAAAAGCAAGCTCCCAGAAGCACGCACAAGCGGCCGCACAATATCTTGTAGCCTACTTCTCCCTCTGGGAGAAACTGGCAAGCTTCTGAGAGTTTCCTGCCCACATCGGACAGCCTTGCAAGCTTCCCATGGTGTATTCATATGCTGAATCCAGTAACAAGCTGGATCTCATTCCCCTGACCCTGAAAGAGCCCCCAGTGAGACATCGTTTGAGAGGGCTGAGTTGAGATAGACTTCTAAGATCTCAGAGAAAGGACAAAATGAGAGGTTACTGAGCACCTGAGAAATTGGTGATTAACGGGATTTCGTGATCGTGATATATAAAGCACTGGTAAAATTGGGCCCTTGGGGCAGATGCCAAGACCAAAAAATGGGGACAAGAGATGAGCAGAAACAAGCAGCAACTTCCTCAAAGAAGACATATGGATGGCCAAAACATATGTGAAAAATGCTCTGCATCACTTATTAAAGGAATGCAAATCAAAACAACAGTGAGATATGATCCCACACCCTTGAGATTGGCACACATCGCAAGGAACAAAAACATTGAGTGTTGGTGTGGATGTAGGGAAAGAGATTCACTTCTTTTGAAAATTCTGACTGGTCCAGCCATTTAAAGAAACAATACGGATACTTCTCAAAAAACCTAGGAATTGAGTTTCCATATGACTTGGCATTTGCCCCAGGGGTCCAAAAACTCTATTCAGAAAAGACATTTGCACTCCTATGTTCTCTGCAGCTCTATTCACAATACTCAAAATCTGGGAACAAACCACAAGTCCAAGAACAGGTGGCTGGATAAAGAAACCCTGGCACAGATCCACAGTAGAATACTACTGTGCTGTAGAAAATAAAAGATGAAGTCCTGAAATTTACTGCTCTGTATCTAGAGAGTATAATGCTGAGTGAAGTCAGTCAGCAGGAAAGGAACAGAAACAGAGTGATCTTTCCATCAGTGGAATATGAAGAAACACTGTAGGAGTATAAGTAACAAGCAAAGGTAACAGAAACTGAGAACTTTTTTTTTAGATATACTAAAGTTTCTTCATTAAAAAAATTATTGAATCTCTGTGAGACAGTTACAAGTTTTTATGTTTGGGTTACAATCACACAATGATCACAAACACCCATCCCTCCACCAGTGCACATTTCCCACTACCAATATCCCCGATATACTCCCCCTTCCCCACCCTCCCCCTGCCTCCATGGCAGACAATGTTCCCCATACTCTCTGTCTACTTTTGGGATTATGACTTGCAACACAGACACTGAGAGGTCATCATGTTTGGTCCATCTACTTTCAGCATGCATCTCCCATCCTGACTGATTCCTCCAGCCATCATTTTCTTAGTGATCCCTTCTTTATTTGAAACTGAGAACTTAAAAAAAAAAAATGTTTGTCACAGTGAAATTGCAAAGTATTTCATGATTTGGCTTCAGACACACAGTGTTTCGACATGGATCCCTTCGCCAGCATTCACTTCCCGCCACCAATCCCCTCCATCCATCCACTAGTCTGACTTTACACGGAGCATTTAAATATATGCAAAAGCACAGTTTTTGTACTTTACTGTTGGTGACAGGGTTCCACGCATGACAGTTTAGCACTCTTGAGCACCACCACCTCCTCCTGGTTGAATGCTTCCCCCCACCACTCATCTTTCCCTGTCCTATTCCCCGACCCCCTCAAGTGGCATATTTCCAGCTGAATAGCAGTGCTCATGTTCTTTAAGAAACTGAGACCTGGTCTTTAGTAGGAAGCACATGATAGGGGAGGGAAGGGGGAATGGGAGGAGAGCACAGGGTCACTGGGACAATGGTGAAGGGAAGAAGTCACTCTGGTGCAGGGTGTGGAGCTGGAATGTGTATGCACGAAACCCTGTCATTAAACACTATTGAAACTAAACCTAAAATGAAATTTTTAAAAAAGCATGATAAAATAGAACTGGAACATGATTAAATACAGTTAACTATAGCCCATTTGGTAACTGCCATTCTTAATATTTGAATATTTCTCTTTTTTAGTCAAGAACTTTGAAAATCTACTGTTTTCAGCATATAAGCACTTAGTTGATAGAACCATGATTTCAATATTCTTTGAACAGGTAGCAGAGGATGCATCAAGAACATCATCACTGTTAAAAATTATTAAATAGAGGGGCTGGAGTGATAGCACAGTGGGTAGGGTGTTTGCCTTGCACGCAGCCGACCCAGATTCGATTCCCAACATCTCATATGGTCCCCTGAGCACCGCCAGGAGTAACTCCTGAGTGCAAAGCCAGGAGTAACCCCTGTGCATCGCTGGGTGTGACCCAAAAGGAAAAAAATTATTAAATAGAGGCTGGAAGGATAGTATAGCACATACGGCACTTGCCTGACCTGCAGCTGACCTGGGTTATGGTCCTTTGAGGAAGTGGTGTGCTCAAAAGTGGTAAAGTATCATGTGTGAAACTCTGTGTTCCTTTGAGCACTGTCAGGAGTGATCCCTGAGTAGAGCCAGAATTAGGTCCTGATCACTGCCAGTTGTGTCCACCCCCCAGAGAAGTTTTTTAAATAAAAAACTGGTGGCCAGAATTTAGTACAATGGTTAGGGCACATGCCTAGAAAGCACTGGACCTGACTTTGACTCCTGGCATCACAAAGTCCCTTGAGCATTGTAGGGTACCATCCTAGAAACCCTGGAGGCCCTCAGCATGATGGGGCGGGGCGGGGCGGGGGGGGGGGAAGGTGGCCTGCATATTCCCTGCCACCGAAGGAGCATTGAATCCTTGGGCCCTTGCACTGAAGAATTGCTTATAGGGTCTCTGGTCCACCTGAACACCTCTTAAGAATGCCCTCCCACTTTCAAAAGAGAAAAGAAATGATTATGGAATGCAAAGTCTGTTTCTGGGTGGGCATATTGTATTTTCAGTTTCAATCATAGCACAGAGCACAAACTGCAGAAATGTTTTCATTCTATCAGTTTTTCATCATTACCCTGGATACCTGTGCAGTTGTGCTCAAAATATGCAGGTAACTAAGCTAGCAAGCCCCGACCCCCGACCCCAGACTCAACTCAGGGCTACGCACTGCCCTTGTTGATCTGCCATCGGTCTCTATTTGCTCTTCTTGCAAGGGCCCACCCTTGCTTGGCTGGAAGAACTCCAAGCAACCACATGACAGTAATTTAAAACCCTGTACTCCTTAGGGCCCTTCTTATCAGGTGACCTATTATATGCATCCTTCATTTATTATTTTTTATTGAATTTCCATGAGCTATACTTACAAAGCTTTCATGTTTGAATTTCAGTCATACAGTAATTCATACCATCTCCTGCACCAATGTATATTTTCTACAACTGATATCCCCAGTATCCCTCCCCACACCCACCCCACCCCTCCCCCTGCCTCTGTGGCAGACAATTTCCCTCTTACTCTCTCTCTGCTTTTGGGCATTATGGTTTGCAATACAGATATTGAGAAGCCATCATGTTTGGTCCTTTGTGCTTTAAAAACTGATTGATGTGTGAAAAATCTGATCTTAGGGTTTTATCCTAGGAACTAGTACACTTGTTAGAATTGCTTCTTTTCTGGCATTTCTGCTTTAGAATAGTTTTGTAGGAGGGTCCACGTCAGAATCAGAAGGAATCTACGGGAGGGTTTCCTGTACTACACAGAGGTAGGTAGGAGTAACTACTCATGGCGGATGGTAAAACACTTAGAAAAGGAGGCCACATTTAGCTTTGGGGATAAAGAAAATAGTAACACAGCCTGATATCTGTGTTAGGAGTGTGTGTGTGTGTGTGTGTTTATGTGTGTGTTTATGTGTGTCATGTGTGTTTCTAGTGACTGTGCCTTCTCTGACTAAAATATAAAGAAAGCTGCAGAGAGACAATTTAGACCCTTCCTCAAAATACTCAGACAAAGACTTTCTCTCTGTATTTGTTTAGATTAACATGACCAAAAACCCCCAAATAAGGGACTTAAAGGATGGAACTTTATTTTTCTGAAGGACTGGAGTGATAGCACAGTGGGAAGGGCGTTTGCCTTGCATGCAGACAACTCGGGTTTGATTCCTCCATCCCTCTTGGAGAGCCCAGCCAGCTACTGAGAGTATCCTGCCCACATGGCAAAGCCTGGCAAACTCCCCGTGGCATATTCGATATGCCAAAAACTGTAACACGTCTCAGAATGGAGACGTTACTGGTGCCCGCTTGAGCAAATCGATGAATGGGACAACAGCGCAGTGCTATGGTGCTAGATGCCCAAGGCAAAGTGCCACATCCTCCACAGTTCTGTCTGAAGCAAGGGTAAGCTTAAAGGGAAGAGATCAGGGAACTCTGGGCCAATCACAGCTTTCAGCCAGTGGTGACTTTAAAATAGACACTCATGAATGTCCGAAGTACTGCAGACAAAAAATTAAAAACTTGGGAGTTGGAGGGCTGGAGACATCAAAGAGGGAGCAAGGCGCTTGCCTGACATGCTGTCAAGCTGGGTCAGTGCCCAGAGTACACTGCTGGGTGTGGTGCCCGAACCAAAAAACAAGAGCAGAACTAGGAATTGGGGGTTGAAAAGTACTCGTCCCAAGAAGTCTGGTGCTAAAATGCACGAAGAAGCACCTACGTAGGAACTAGAACTCCTGGAGTATCTTTGTCTCTGGCTCCCCAGGTGTGAGACCTTGGGCAATTCCCCAGCCGTCTACCTTCCACCACCACACAACAGTATCCTGGGTCACAAGCCCTGGAGTTTATTTTATCCACCACCAGCTGCATAGTCCTTTGGCCTTTGGTTTCTTTGTTGAGCTGACCTTCACTGTCCATGGCGAAGAGCAAACATTGCTTCACTTCCCTTTCGGAGAGTGGGAAAGTTCAAGAAAGGGCAGTACAAGGGGGAAATTCTGGCAATGCCAGGGAGCCTCGGCAGAGGGATAAGATACCCAGGAGGGCACAGGCACCACCTCTGGTTCTGCTTTAGCCAGAAGTCATGAAACAGTGTCGTGTAGTAAAGAAGCAGTGTCAGGCATAAAGAATGACTTGGATATTTTGGAGGGGTTCCCCAATGCCAGGAGGGGTCACCAGGGCTATAGCCAGCCATCCTCCAGAGGCATGCAGTGCTGGCAATCAAACCCAGGACCTGACAGATGTGCACTTCAGCCCTTTGAGCTATCTCCCTGGCTCTCAAGAATGACTTTCAGCAGTAATTAGAAAGGGAAATGTTTTGCTACTGTTCTTAGATGTGTAAGCATGTATATGTGCATGTGTGCGTGTGTTGTGAGTATGTGCGTGTGTGTGTGTGTATGAGAGAGAGAGAGAGCAAGAATGTACTAAAGTTTTAATAAGAGAGGTAATGTTTACTTTTGCTTCAGATGAGGTTTTGTTCTGTGACACTAGGAAATCCAATATGCAAATGGGTGCATGGACTTCAGACAGAGGTTTAGAGTTGAACAGGAGATCTCAGGCACTATTTTCTGAGTCCAAGGACTCAGAGAGGGGCTGGGGAAGTCATTCGTCGCATAATCAAGCTGATGCAATCTTGGCTCTGTTCAACTTTTCTTGCCATCTCTAAGCTCACACTACCTGAGCACATTAAGGGCAATACATTTCAGTAGAAGAGAAATGGAGGTGGCTTGTGCCCCTTGGGGTCGTTATTGGGGGTGGGAGTAGTACTTTGTCATTCTACACCTTGGGTCTTTCGGCTTTGTCACTTGGACAACATTTAACATGAACTTACTAGTGACTTGATCATGCAAATAGCAACTGTTATCATTTTGGGCGAGCTTAGGCTGTTCCAGGCACTGAGCACCGACCCAGGTTAAGGAGGTGAGATTAAAAATAGATATGGGCTCAGTTCCCAGAAGGCTGAAACCAACCTGTTCTCTTTCACACTCTGTTCCCACTCTGTCCTCTCCATGCAGCCCCTTCACGGGCCAGCTAAGGGGCTCACTCTGAAAGGTCTATAACGCCCTGGATAAGTTCAGAGTCCTGGCTGCATGCTTTGTTGTTTTTAAGATTAATTAATTTTTTAATCAAATCGCAGTGAGATACATGGCGAAAAAGTTGTGTATGATTGGGTTTCAATCATACAATGTTCTAACACCTGTCCCTTCACCAATGTGCATTTCCCATTACCAATGTCCCCAGTTTCCCTCCCACCACCCCACCCCCACCCCAGCCTGTCTCTGTAGTAGAAATTTCTCTCTCTCTCTCTCTCTCTCTCTCTCTCTCTCTCTCTCTCTCTCTCTTCCTCTTTCCCTCTTTCCTTTTGGACATTATGATTTTCAATACAAGAACTGAAAGGTTATCATATATATCCCTTCACCTACTCTCAGCACTCAATTCTTGTCCCGAGTGATTATTTCCAACTATTTTTGTCATAGTGATAAAAAAAAAAACTAACCATTTGTACAATACTGCAAAGACCATAGAAGACATTGGCTTTCATTCATCTTTGGCTGGTCAATGTGTAAAATCTGTGTGCAAGTATCATACATTTACAGGGTCTCCTGTTTGTCATTTTCAATGATTATTCCAGCAATGTCACACAAAACAAAGACATGGCTTAAGTTTACCTGAATTGTAGAAAAGGCAGACACTCTTTCTTCCTGTTTGTTGGAAATTTTGTAATCTGGTGGTGGTTTCTGGTTGCTTAAAGTTGGTGAATTTATCTGCTTGGCCAAATGCGTAGGCATGAGATTAGAGTAGAAGCAGCAGTTCTGATGGAGTGGAAGAAGAGGACACCTGAGGGGACCTTTCCACCCTTGGGAAACAAGCAGGCTCTAAGAATGTGTTTAGTTGTGGTAGGATTGTGGGTTTGTTATGTGAAGTGTTTGGGAGTGAGAAAGCAATTTTCACATCACAATATAGAAATGTCTCAGAGTGATACACTCTATATCTTATTTATTTATTTGTTTGTTTGTTTATTATTTTTTTAATGAATCACTGTGGGGTACAGTTACAGTTTTACAAACTTTCGTGCTTATGTTTCAGTCATACAATGATCAATACCCATCCCTCCACCAGTGCCCATTCTCCCACCACCAATGATTCCGGTATGCCTCCCACCACTCCCACCTCATCCTTCCCTACTCCACCCCGCCTCTGTGGCAGGGCATTCCCTTTTGCTGTCTTTCCTTATGGGTGTTGTGGCAATAGAGGTATTTAATTGCCATCAATCGATCTGTAGTCTACCTTCAGCACACATCTCCCATCCCGAGTGGGTCCTCCAAGCACTCCATACTTGGTGTTCCCTTCTCTATCTGAGCTGCCATTTCCCCCTACATATGAGGCCAGCTTCCAATCCATGGAGCAATCCTCCTGGTGATTTACTCTCTCTCTCTCTCTCTCTCTCTCTCTCTCTCTCCCCATATATATACATATATATTATATTTACTTTTTGGGTCACACCCGGATGCACAGGGGTTACTCCTGGCTCTGCACTCAGGAATTTACCCAGCAGTGCTCAGGGGACCATATGGGATGCTGGGAATCGAACCCTGGTCGGCCGCATGCAAGGCAAATGCCCTACCTGCTGTGCTATCGCTCCAGCCCCGATATACTCTATATCTTAAATTTATGAAAAGTAACAATCCAAGATGATCAAGTTTTTTTTAAAAAACACATTTTTCTCCCTAAAGCTACTGGTAGTCCAGTCCTGTTAGCTGATTTTCAGGGAATCGCTGTGCTAGGCACAATGCTCTGTGGAACACTGGGGTATAATTAAGGAGCTTGTTCACCAGTCATTGAATTTCTTATGTTTTTTATCCTGAGCACGACTCATTAATCGCTAGCCTAGTCAATGTGTTGACTATAAAAATGAGCTTTCTCCAGAGTGACATTTCTCATTGTACGACCTCTTTTAGCAATACAAATCATTCGAACTTTTTCCTGTCTAGCAAAAAGAACTTGAGAGGTTTACAGCTCTATAAACATTTAGGAAAGACAGTGCACTCATGTTAGTGACTTTTTCATCCTGTTAACCTTCCAAAGGAAGGAGGATGTAAATATCAGAAATCTTATCACCAGGTATATACCGCAATTTATACCTAAGTCAAGATATTAATTTAGCCAATAAATCATCAGCCACTTCAGAAGGTTTTTACCCACCTTCTAATATCTTTATCATGTCACATAAATAAAAGCAGCTACCAGCATCCAAGCTCATTAATCACAAGCCAGCTTACTCACAAAAATGCCAAAGTATTATTACATTTGTGTCCCCTTATCTTGATAGTGACATAGAATGATACGTCCCATGATTGCTAAACGGTCACATATATTTATTTATTTATTTGTTGTTCTCGTTTTATTTGGTACCAAGTGCTACTTAAGAGATGTGGCACACACTCTCCCAGTGCCTCTTTACCCACCCAGGGGTTCATCTGTGAATACCCAAGAATCCAGTGCTGGGAATTATTCAGGTCATTCTAGCAGGGATGCACCTGTTGATGCTCCAGGATACCCTGTGATATCAGGGAACTAAATATGATCAGCTGTATGCATGTCATGAACCTTAACCTCTGTACTCTCTCTCTGTCCCAAGCACAAATGTTTAGTAGAGTAATATCATTGATTGCATTATGAGAAGTTAAGTGCAATTTATTTTTATAAATTTTATTGAATCACCATGTGGAGGGTTACATAGTTCTCTCAGGATTATGTCAGTTATACAATACTCAAACACCCTTCCCTTCACCAGTGCCCATATTCCATCACCAACCACCCCATTATACCTCCCACCCCCTCCTGCCCTTGAAAGTGATAAATTTCACTTCGTTTATGCTGTATCTTGGTTACATTCCATGTTTCAACACATAACTCACTATTGTTGCTAGGGTTTCCCCCCAAAAAAGAAAAGACAGTCCTACTGTCAAGGAAGCATTTGATAGCTCTCCATTGCTGAGAATGTAGAGATATTAAGTCCCGCTGTTTGTTACATAACTTTTCTATTTCCCCCCCCCCTGTCCCTCGTCCCTCGCCACCGAGTTCACGCCTGTTTAGTAATCACCACGCTGCCTGACAAAGGGAAAAAAAAAACGAAAAAGATGGTTATTTCCCATCATCAGCCGGCGTGGGGGCTCTGGCTTAGTTGATAGTCTGGTAGAATGTCTGCCAGCAGTTTCTGGAACCAAAAGTAATACGCTGGTATCGGCCCCAGCTCGAGGTTCCACCAGCGTCCCGCTGTTCCAAATACATAATAATTTATTCCCTTGTATCCCATTCCCACGCCACCAGGTCCATGTCAGCTTAATGGACATCATACTATGGTTAACGCCATGCCGCGTTTCTTCCCGAGAAAGAAGGATATTTCTTCTCAGCCAGCGTGGGGATATGGCTTAGTTCAGTCTATAGAGATGGCTACCACTTTGGTTGCCTTCAATATTTCAGCAAAAGACTTACTATTCTTGTTAAGATTTCCCACCAAAGTCCAACCAGTTAAAAAGGAACCATTTCATATTGCTGATGGTTAGATGACATTAGGCTGCCGCAGCCGCGCGGTTTTGTGTTTCTATATAAAGTCTAGGGAAAATTCTGCCTAAAATTCTATCGCTACAATCTTTTACCCTTCAACAAAAAACTCAGTACTATTGTTTGGAGTTTCCCCCCACAGTAAGCCCTGCTAAAAAAGGAACTTTTACACGTTGCTGACAATCAAGAGATATTAGCTATCGCAGCCGCGCGGTTTTGGATTTCTATATGAAGTCCAGGGAAAATTCTTTTGGTAATTGCATCACTCGCTGGCGGCGCCTGGGCCAGTAGCTCCGAGCACACAGTTTGGAGGCATTTTGGGGGCGCCGCTCGTGTCCAAAGTGGTTCAGTTGCCTCCGGGGTCGATCTCGCGTGGCGGCACAAAGGAGCGTCCCCACATGGCTCTGTGCTTAAATATCCTCGGCACAGGGCGGATCCGGAAGTCCCACCCCATCGGCTTTCCCGGGCTTCCTGCATAGTCTAAAAACCGGCTGTTGCCTCGCTGCGTTCAAAAAGAAAGAGTTGAGAGAGAAAAGACCATACCCCGCTGGCAGCGCCTGGGCCAGTAGCTCTGAGCACACAGTTTGGAGGCATTTTGGGGGCGCCGCTCGTGTGCAAAGTAGTTCAGTTGCCTCCGGGGTCGATCTCGCGTGGCGGCACAAAGTAAGTGCAATTTTTTAAATTTGTGAATATATCAATGTCGTTATCAAGTCTTTATCAAGAAGGGTCATCAACTAAAGAACTTGCACATTGTTCTTCAAGACAAAAACCTCTGAACTAATAAATTCTACTTTATTGGCAGCCCTGTGGGATTCTGGACAGCTCAGCAGGCTTTCTTTAAGTCATTGAAATCCTTTTTCTTAATGCAAGAATGTCTGCTTTGCAAACTTTTGTGTTACTGTCCTCTTGGGTAAAGTTCTGGTTCAGATGATAGAAGCAAGGACAGTAGCAATACATCAATTCCAATCTTGTACCTGCCCTGGGTTCAATTCCCAGTAACACATGGGCCTCCAAGCATCACTGGGTGCATCATCCCTGAGTCTGGCCCTGGAGACCCCAATACCACAAAAGTGATCTGAGCAATCCTCGGTGGCATAGGGAAAGAGCAGCATTGTGTCCTTGGGCCCTTGCATTGAGATCTTGGCCCAGTTGGCCAATAATAGCCTCACAGGACCCCTGGGCCTCTTGAACACCTGCTTGAGAGATCCGTCCCCCTCAACACCGCCCCCCCACTAGAAAATAGAACCAATCCTTTAAGGGAATTTTCAGGGAGGGAAGGAAGGAGAGAGGAAGGAAGGAAGGAAGGAAGGAAGGAAGGAAGGAAGGAAGGAAGGAAGGAAGGAAGGAAGGAAGGAAGGAAGGAAAGAGAAGAAGGGAGGGAGGGAGGGAGGGAGGGAGGAAGGATGGGAGGAAGGAAAGATGGGAGGAAGGAAGGATGGGAGGGGGAGGGATGGGAGGGGGGAGGGAGGAAGGAACGAACAAAGGAAGGAACAAAGGAAGGATGGGAGGGGGGAGGGAGGGAGAAAACAACTATATCTGACAAAAATTCAGAGGAATGAGACCACTGATATCTGGGTTTCCAGAGAGCAAGATCTTTGCCTATTTTGTTCATTATTATTTCACCAGCACCTATAACAGTGTCAAGTTACACAGTAGATTACACTTAAGTTGCTTTGAATAAATCAATTTGGTCTTTAATACTGGGGTAGTTTGTCCTTGGTCTTCAGGCCAGGTGTGGGATTTGCTTTGGAAGGGGAGGAATCATGCTACAAACTCAAGGGAAGAAGCTTTAAAAGAATGTACTTCAGTGCCTTGGTATAAGTCAGAATGCATTTCAAACACAGTTTAGCAATGGCTGTGATCTGCCCCATTTTGGTCATTTTTCCTTTGAAACTGGAAGGCATGCAGATAGATATTATCCACAGTGAATTCACTCTCTCCTTACAAGGAGAAGGTCATTCTGGATATCTCAACTCACTTCAGGATTATAAGTTTTTCTCTTTCATGGTCTTTTTGATGATATGGACTTTCAGGTTGGACACTCCCCTAAGTTGCAAATTACTTGCAATGTTTGATCAATAGCTACATGTGGTTACTGGCTAAGTATTGGATAACACAAATCTGAAAATTCCACAAGGGCTTTTACACAAAAATGTTTGAAAATTATGATTCATCTTAATTTTGGTAATTTGGATAAGTGGTGCTAGTAACTCAACGGTCACATAATGAATTAAATATGATTAGGTAAATTTTTGTAACGCACCCCCTATCTCCCCAGTTGCTATTATAATTGTTGTTTTCATACTTCTCACTCTGTTTATTTGATTATAGAATTAGTGAGTTGTGAGATTGAAAAAAATGGAAAGGTCATGACAAAGACCCCTTGATTAAACTTGAGTCAGAGTCCTTTGGGTTTGCTCTCTAATTGGTTCTGATCTTGTACTCTGCCCTTTATACCAATTGCAGAAAGAACCCTGTTGAGCTATTGAAAACTCCCCATGCTTAATACCTGAGAAGATTTCTTGTCCCTGACCTTAGGTGATATCTGATCAACTTGTCCTGCCTTAAGCAATAATCCTGTTCACAGGTTTACCCAGAATCCCCTTACCCTCAACCAGGATATTTCCTCTTAAATTTACATCCATACTGTGAATCACCAGTGTGATGCAGTCCAACGATGTGGGTAACATCCACCTGGTTATTCATGTCCACACCTTCTCCCATCATATCTGAGGGATATGATGTGAACACAAAGCTCATGCTACTCCTTGAGCCATGAGCCATAAAGTCTTTTGTTTCAAACCTAAACATCTGTGATTTTTACTGGTATCCACTAAACTCTGGCAGGTTAGGTTCTAAGCTTACAGGTAAGGTGAAATTTCAGACCCTTTACAGCTCTCGATAAGCCAAGCAGTCCCTTAAATTTAGAGGTACAGCATTTACAGGAAGGGTCTGGGAGTAATTTGCCCTGAAACATGATTAATTTGCAGATGAAGAGCCTGAAGTTAAGATTAAAAAATAGTTTCTTCAAGGCTAGGACAAAATTACAAGAGAACCTAAAGCTATAGCCAAATTTATAGGCTTATGGGTTAAGCCTGGCTAGGATGTCAAGCTACTTGCACTCAAATCTTGCTTCTTTTTGCTCTTTTTCGCTCTCTGACCCTGTTTCAATAACTTAGGAATTGGGAATAAGATAAATAGCTATTTCTGAGAGTTATCCTGAATTTGGGATCTTTATCCTCTCCACACTTTTACCACAAGCTTAGCATGTGTAGGTAGGCCTGTCTACACATGCAGACACACGACACCCTTGGAACTCAAAAAACTATTCCCCAATGTTAAGATTACTTATCAGTGCACTTTGTACCCAGGCATAGCTTTTGTCAAGAACTGATTAAAACAGAACTTCCCAATGAGGAACTTCCAAGCCAAACAGAGAATGAAGAAACAGTGTGAGAACTGGGCACCTGGGGATTTTGTCTCAGCTGTGCGTCCATGATTAGAAGGTGGAAAATTAGGCTTTATAAATGCAGCTGACCCTTCAGGAACCAGCCAAACAGAAATTACTTTCTCAGAAGGGCTAATATTCCAAAGACCACGAGGCACTAGCCTGTTAAAGTCCTATTTGCAGGCACAGTACCGTGGAGGAAGCACATTCCATAGGAACCTTAGTACTCTGCTTGCCGAGGGGGAGAGGGGAAAGTATCTCTTGGGAGGTTTGAACCTTCACTGAAGGAGGCTGAGTCAAGTGCAAGGGAAGCAAAGGTCAGTTCCGGATTGGTTTCTGTCTCAAGGTAGAGTTTGTGGGACCAGGCACTAATCAGGACTTGGAGTGGTCTTAATCAGCTCAGGCTGCTATAACAAATTACTACAGAGTGGGTGACTGAGGCAATAAACATTTATGACTCACTGTTCTGGAGGCTGGGAAATTCAGAATCCAGGTGCCAGCAAATCTATGTCTGGAGAGGGCCCCTTCCTGGAATACAGGAGGTCTTGTCCTTGTATTCTCACATGGCAGGCGACAGGGAGCGCAAGCGATTGTGTCTTTTCTTAAAATGGCACGATTCCCATTTAGGAGGGCACAATCTTTATTATCCGATCATGCCTCCCTACCCTCCACAACCTCCCTCCCCATCAGCTGGTGCCACCCAAAGGCCATACCTCCTAAAGCCATCATCTTAGGAGTTAGGATTTCAAAATATGAATTTGGGGAGGTGGAAATATTCAGTCCATAGCAGGTGGACCGCACTCATGAGTACAGTGGAGGTAAGCGATTGGATCTCCCCAATAATACAGAAGAATAGAAAAAACAGGCCTGGGAATGTCTTTGGTAGGAAGCCGTAGCCACTCAAAGGAGCCGTCCTTCAGGCATTTTCTGTGCCCTGTGCCTTGGCCTGTTTTCCCAGCCTGATTCACAAGTTTGCTTTCTTTCTATTTCACATTTCCACTCTTTCACTCCTGTATACATTCCTTACCCTTCAGAGGAGGCACAGAGCATTCCTGGTGTATCTCCTCATCTTTTATATAGTGTTGGTAGTAGTATGACCTGACTTATTCCCCCTCAAAATAAAATCTGGATTTTGATTATCTTTTCTTCATAACTTCATATGTCAGTAGACATATATACTGGGAATATCAAAGAAGAATATCACGCACAGATTGCAGAAGCCATTGTGAAAAAATGAATTCCTTTGGTGAGTACCATTCAACAAAAAAAACTTGCCAATATACAAAGAACTGATTTCTTTGGAGGATAGGGGACAGACCAGTGGCTTAGGGCATTTACCTCGGGCATTTACCATTTCTGGCAAGCATAAATCTGCGAGTTCCATCCCTGATTGTCACTGCATGCACTGAGCCCCCATTTTGGCAACTCAGCTTTCTGTGATCACTGCCACTGCAAGTAATTTCTGACTATATCACAGTCAGATGAATGTACAAGTGCCACAAGTAAGAGATGTGTGAGCCCCACAGTCAGAACGTGTTAGCCATGGCAAGCACATGTATGGGTACTGTAGCAGCCCACAGTGAACACTACCAACAGAATGTACACGAACATGATAACTAAAGAAATATGGTCCTTGGAAAGCAGCATAAAAAGTATATATGAGAATCACAAGTTACTGTCTGACCCATAGCAAGCCCCATATCCAGGCGAATATGTGACCCCAAGGGTATGGGAAATAAGAACTTTTTAAGAATAGCTGATTTATTGGGCTGGAGAGATAATGCAAGAGGTAAGGTGCTTGCTTTGCATGAGGCTGATCCTGGTTCAAATTCTGGCACTATATTTGGTACCTGGAGCACCAGCAGAGGTCACTTCTGAATACAGGAATAGCACCTGAGCACAAAACCTGCTCCCACCCCCACCCCCGTCCAAATAACTGAATTCTTGCAAATTAAGTAGGAAACTGGACTTCCGATGATTATATAGGATATTTTTTCCCCTTTTCCAAACTGATCTTAACTGATATGCAATGCAAAGAACATCAGCTTTTCTAGGTTTTCCTCAAAGCTTTTGTCACATAGATCTTAGAAACCTATAACACTGATGAACTTGCAGTTATTAGTTTAGATCATATTGTTACCAGGAGTCTCTGAATCAACATACAATTGAAATCTTCTTAACATTTTGTCAGAATGTTTCATGCTAATTGTCATCCTTGGGTAGGGCTTCTCTGCATTCTTCAGGTAACAGCCAAGGAGACATAGAGTGTATCCTAGACTCAGGTTTTGTCTTAAAGAAAAATGTGATTCGGGGGCTGGAGCGATGGCACAGCGGGTAGGGCGTTTGCCTTGTATGCGGCTGACCTGGGTTTGAATCCCAGAATCCCATATGGTCCCCTGAGCACCACTGATTCCTGAGTGCAGAGCCAGGAGTAATCCCTGTGCAGAGCCAGGTGTGACCCAAAAAGCAAAAAGAAAAAAAATAAAGAAAAAGAAAAGTGTGATTCGGTGATGGTGTTCAAGTCTTGAACTAAGGGATCAAACGACTATATTTCTGCCTTATACTGCTGTACTGTACTTCAGTGAAGCCTTTTTCATACTATCTGCAGCTATAGTGGACTTATTTTAATAACATCAAAACTCACTGAGATTTCTTAAATGTGACAATGGGGGCAGGAGATAGTACAGTGGGTAAAGCACTTGCTCTGCACGCTGCCAAGCCTGGTTCAATACCTACCATCCCATTTGGTCCCCTGAGCAGCCTCAGGAGTGACTTTTGAGTGCAAAGCCAGAAGTAACCCCTGAGCATGACCAGGTAAGCCCCCACCCTTGCCCAAAGAAAACCTCATAAAAAGTAATAATGAGCCAGGGATTCATCTCAGTGGTAGAGCATTATTTGCCTTGCTTGAGTGAGTACCTGAGTTCAATATCTGATGACACCAAACAACAACAAAAAATAAAATAATACTTTCTCAGAAACTTCTTTCTCCTTCTCCTTCTTATGACAAGAGTCAATTCTGGGGCAGGAAGATAGTCCAAAAAGCTAGAGTGCATGATTTTTTATTTGTTTCCTGGACCTCCTAAGTGGTTCTCAGGAAGCCCAAGTCTTCTCAGTAATCCTCACTCAGCCAGGCTAATGATTCGATGCAAGGGCCGAGGATGTGGCAGTGCTTGGGCCCTGCACTTTTGGGATATTCCATAGTGATTAGGGAGTCTCTGGGGCCACAGTCTGAAGTGCTAAGGGCCTCCAGGGCTGCACCCAGCAATGCTTTGGAGATCTATGTGGTGCCAGGAATCAAGCCCAAGTCAGCCTTGTCTAAGGCATGCTCCTTAACCCGTATGCTATCTCTCCAGCCTGGAGCATACATTTTACATGTGAAATCCGTTCAATTCCCAGCACTGGCCATTAGCACAGTTAGACGTGGCCCTCGAGCACCATTAAATATTTAAACCAAAAGCAATAAATAAATAAATAAATAAAATTTTATAAAACTGAAAAAAAAGTGAGGCAACATTTTTCCAGGTTGCTTTTACACAGGTTTTATTTAAAAAAAAAAAGGCAACATAAATTGCAATCTCTAAGAGAAGACACACTAAGTGTCCCCTAAAACTGCCCTAGCACTGTATGGGACAGTTTTCTGAATACAGGACAGGAAGTTGGAATCCATGCCTAGCAAGGTGGTAGTGAGGTAAAGTAAGAGTCAGACAACGGGGGTTACTCAAGTGTCTGAACTCTACAAACAGAAGATGAGAGAGGAGGAAACTGCACACAAATCAAAGGCTATATTTGGTAATGTATTTGGAAATGCATCTTGGAATTGTATGAAAGTCCTCGACAAACAGAAATCAGAGGAGAGTTTCCTACAAATTCTTAGCAAAGGGGTAAGTTGAATATGCCCATGGAAATACAGACGACGGCTTAGCAGAGAGCGCTATGGGGTTGAGGAGTTTATAGAGAGTTAATTATTCTTGGAGATAGGGTTCTGGCCCTGCCTTTTACAATCCACTGGATATCAACATGAACAGAAGGGTCATATTTTAGAAATAAAGATCATACCTTAGAGTATGGTTTTAAACCCTTTTCCTGTAAATATCTATTTTCAACAGAGAAACAGTTTAGACTTGTTGGCTAAAAAGTATGATACCTAGATGACCCAGATATCAGATTTCACCAAAGAAGTTAGTACAAATGGAGCCAGCCCTGGCAGCCGAAAACCTCCAGAACTGAACCACCTCCATACTCATGGCTGCTCTCCACAAGCTCGGACAGAGCCTCACCCATGAGTGAATCTACAGAAAAACCCAGGTATGGGGCTGGAGCGATAGCACAGCGGGTAGGGCGTTTGCCTTGCACACGGCCAACCTGGGTTCGATTCCCAGCATCCCATATGGTCCCCTGAGCACTGCCAGAAGTAATTTCTGAGTGCATGAGCCAGGAGTGACCCCTGAGTACTGCCAGGTGTGACCCAAAAAGAAAAAAAGAAAGAAAGAAAGAAAAACCCAGGTATGCAGGACTTGTGACTGAAAACTCCAGGCTCAACAGAACAGAAAATGGGTGACCTCTCCCCATGTCCCCCAGTTTCCGGCAGCTTGGCAGTTACTCTCACAAGCCACCTCTAGTGTCATATAATCTCATATAATTGAGATCCAGAGACTCAATATAAATCTCTCGGAAGAGAGCACAGAAGGATTTGCGATCGCCACGCTGCCGGACCCCGCTCCAGGCTGTTTCATTTGGGGCACCCCAGAGAGGGGCAGGCGAGGCTCCTCCCCGCCCCAATGGATCCATCTCCAGCAGCCAAAAACCTACAGAACTAACTGCAGCCATGCTCCTGCATCCTCCATATTGCTCTCCACAAGCTCGGACTAGCCTCACCATATTCCTCATACTTTACACCACCAATATACCAAGAGTAGTAGCACACCACATTTGATGGGATTTAAAGTAGAAGGCAACCAATTTATTATTATTATTATTATTATTATCATTATTATTATTATTATTTTGCTTTTTGGGTCACACCCAGCGATGCTCAGGGGGTACTCTTGGCTTTGCACTCAGGAATTACTCCTGGCGGAGCTCAGGGTATGGGATGCCGCAGATCGAACCCCGGTGGGTCATGTGCAAAGCAAATGCCCTACCCGCTATACTATCACCCCAGCCCTAGGCAACCAATTTTAGGGGAAAATACATTTATATAGATATAGCTATGAGCACCCAAGGCTCAACTTTAACAATATGTTACTAATCTCTTATTGAAGAGCTTAATTTCTCCTGGGTGAAATATAACAATCTTCACATACTTTCTTCTAGGAAACTATTTTTTGTCTCATTTCTAATGGATTACTCATAACAAGCAGTACAAAATAAATTATTTCTATTCTGTTTTGGGGGCAGGGTTTGAGGTTCAGGATGGAAACATCTGAATATGTTGTGGGATATGTTGTGTTGTGGGAAGGTGTAATAGTAGTGAGATTGGTGTTCGAATATTACATGTAAACAAATATTGTGAACAACTTTATAAAAATAAAATTTAAAAAGAAGAAGCTGGTACAAAGATGGTAAATACTTGAAGGAAAATACAATCTGGGTATTGGAATGTATGAGATTGAGAAATGGAAGTTACAAAAATTAACTAAATGAAACATATAAAGACTAAAGGTATAATAAAGGAGTTATGAATAAATGTTCTGAGAAGGGGATTTTATAAGGGTGTTATGTACTTCCTCCTTTATCTTTCTTAACTCTCTCAGTTTCACTTAATTCTAGTAGTATACATTCAAGTACACTCTGGTTTAGTTGCTTCTGGGTTTTCCAAACCACAGAACTACTTTTTCTTTGGACTGTTGAGTTGCTAACTGTGATGGATTGCTTTACACTTTTGTAAATAACTTTTCCAATTTCTTTACAGCGAAATAGATTTTTAATGTGTGTGAGTCTGTGAGTGTGTGTGTGTGTGTCTAAACCCAGGACATTATACTTATGAAGCAAGAGCCCTATACTGAACTATATCCCAGGCTGATGAAACAGTTCATTGTTAAGTTAGACTTGTTATTTACTTACAATTCATTTGCTTTAGTAATTCTCTATTTCACGTATTAATTAAACCACCCAGTTATTTTTTCATTTTTTCACTTCACTTTGCATAATCACTTTTAGTTCCATCTATTTTGTGCCAAATGGCATAATTGTTTAATGGTAGCATAGTATTTCATTGAGAACCGATATCAGAACTTTATCGTAACTTCTTTATCTATGATGATATCGGTTGATGTCATGTTTCCACTATTGTGAATGATTCTCCTATGAGCATCTCAGCACAAATGTCATTTTGAATTAGAGTTTTATATCTCCCAGATAAATCCTGAGGGTATTACTAGTCAAGTGTTCTACCACTAAGCTACAAGGCCATCTCCTCCATTTAGAGTTATGTTTGTTTGTTTTTGGACCCCACCCAGCAGTGCTCAGGGCTGGCTCTGTGCTCAAGGATCACTCCTGGCAGGCTCTGGGGACCATATGGAATTCTAGGGATCAAACCTGGGCCAGCCACATGCAAGGCAAGTGCCCTATCCACTGTACTATTGCTCTGGCCCCAAGACCCTCCCTTTAGAGAAGTTTTGCTACAGTACAAAAATGAGACAAGAGCTGGGGTGTTCAACCTCTTCATTTACAGTTTTTAAAGTCTTATCCATACCTTTTCTAGAGAGGTTGTACTTTTTACAGTTTATGTTCCATCAACAGTATACGCAGCATTCTTCTCTACAACTTTACCGATTTTTTTCCAATAATTTTCACGTAGGCCCTTATTGATATGATATCACTCTGTGGTCTTAATTTACATTTTCCTAATGGATGACTTTGAACATATTTTCCTGTGTCTGTGAACTAAGTGAATTTTTATGTCTACTCGTGCCTTTTGCCCATTTTTAAATAGGGTTGTTTATTTGTGTGAGCTCCTTGAATCTTTACATATGTAATATTCATCCATTGTCATATAAGATGTGGAGATATCTTCTCTCAATAACCTGGTTGCTTTATTTTCATGATAGTTACTTCGTTGTTTAAAACTATTTTAATTTTATATACACTACTGATATGTTTGTAATTGTTTTTGTATTTCTTGTCATTGGAATTAAGCTTCCAAAAATATGTTTCCTAGAGTGTATCATCTATATTTTTTCTATAGATTTTAGGGTTTCAGTTCTGATATCCAAGTCTTTAACTTAGTAAAGGTGCTCTTCATGTGTGATGTTAAATAGTGATCAAGTATCATAAGTTTGTATATGAGGGGCTGGAGAGATAGCACAGCGGGTAGGGCGTTTGCCTTGCACGCGGCCGACCCGGGTTCAAATCCCAGCATCCCATATGGTCCCCTGAGCACGGCCAGGGGTGATTCTTGAGTGCATAGCCAGGAGTAACCCCTGTGCATCGCCAGGTGTGACCCAAAAAGCAAAAAAAAAAAAAAAAAAAAAAAAGTTTGTATATGACAATTTAGTTTTCCTGATAGCATTTGTTGAAGATTTGTCTTCTCATTGTACAGTTTTGGGTTTTTTATTAGTGATTAAATTTTTATGAGTCTTTGATTTTATTTCTGGGATTTTTATTCTATTTTTTTGGCCTGAATGTTTGTTTCATTCCTATATACTATTTTAAGTACTTATAATTAAACTTCTTAATGACTGGAACAATAGCACAGTGGGTAGGGCATTTGCCTTGCATGCGGCCGACCCGGGTTCGATTCCTCCATCCCTCTCAGAGAGCCCGGCAAGCTACAGAGAGTATCCCGCCCACACAGCAGAGCCTGGCAAACTACCCATGGCATATTCAATATGCCAAAAACAGTAACAACAAGTCTCACAGTGGAGATGTTACTGGTGTCCGCTCGAGCAAATTGATAAGCAATGGGATGACAGTGATATAGTGACAGTGAATATAGTTTGATGTCAGGGAGCACGATGCATCATTTTCTCTTAGACTTGTTTTTGGCTGTGTAAGGTCTTTGTGGCTAAAAAAAAATTTTAGAATTATCCTGCTTCCTTGAAAAATGGCAATGCCATTTTAATAGTGATTGCATTGAATCTACAGATTGCTTTAGGTAAAGTCATCATTTAAAAACACGCTTATCCTTCTAATCCATGAGCACAGAAGGCTTTTCTATTTCATTGTGTTTTCTATTTATTTATTTGTTTGTTTGTTTGTTTTTGGGTTTTGGGTCATACCTAGCAATGCACAGGGTTTACTCCTGGCTCTGCACTCAGGAAATACCTCTGACAGTGCTTAGGGGACCATATAGGATGCTGGAAATCGAACCCGGTCTGCCTCATGCCAAGGCAAACACCTACCTGCTGTGCTATCGCTCCAACCCCACCTCTCACAGTTTCACTTGGCAGTACAGAGTGGAACTGCTCTAGCTGTCAGTGCTCAAGGACCTCCAGGGCTACATCAGTGCTTGGGGGCACTTGGCTGCCAAAAAACTAAACAAGGATCGTAAAGAAAATATCTGCAAGGCAGCATGCGCCACAGCTTTGAGCCAGCTTTTTATGCAATTGTAATTTTTAAATTTTTTTTTGCAATTTTAATTGGGATTGATTGTTCTTTAAATTTCTATTTCATCTATTTTATTGCTTGTCTAGATAATTGTGATGGATTTATATGTATTGATTTCATGTCCTTGTGTATGGTTTTTAAAATGATCCATACTATGGTTTCTTTCCTATCAAAAGTTACTACCTTTAGAAAGTTCTCATGTAGTTTTCCTATTTCTCCGTACTTTCATTGACATCAATTCAGGAGGGGAATTTTCCTTATGTCATAATGGGTTGGAAGTAGTTCGTATAACTAAATGCTTTATAAAAATTGTACTGAAAACATTCTAATTAAATAGTTCATAAGCTATATACCTTCATGGAAAAGGTTTTTAAAATGTATAAACACATAGCACCTAGACCTAAATTTTCAGTATGAAAGAAATGATAAATAAAAATAAAATCAAGCACTTGCTTCGGCAGCACATATGCTAGAATTGGAACAATACAGAGAGATTAAATGGCCCCTGCAAAAGTATGACATGAAAATTCTTGAAGTGCTTAATATTTTTTGTGTCTCCGTTATGCCCTAATCTTCATAAAAGGTAACATGCTATAGCTCCAACAGTCTTTTTACATTTCTAGTATAGCAATGAAAGTAAATAAAAATAAAGTAAAAAATTAATAAATAAAAATTTTTAAAATCAAGAGCCAGAAAGATAGCTCAAAAGGCTGTAGTGCATTATTTGCATGCAGGACCCTGGCACATGACTTATTCCAAACCAAAACATAACAAATCACGATCATGAAACCCCATTAATCATCGGTTTCTCGAGCGGGCTCAGTAACTTCTCCATTTGTCTTTTCCCTGAGATCTTAGAAGTCTCTCTCCACTCAGCCCTCCCAATGATGTCCCACTGGGGGCTCTTTCAGGGTCAGGGGAATGAGATCCAGCTTGTTACTGGATTTAGCATATGAATACACCATGGGAAGATTGCAAGGCTCTCCCATGTGGGCAGGAAACTCTCAGAAGCTTGCCAGTTTCTCCCAGAGGGAGAAGTAGGCTACAAGATACCGCAAATCGGCCGCGCTTCTGGGAGCTCGCTTTTAAGTCTCTGGATGTTGGCCGTTGATGGGATTACTCACACCTGGGTTCCTCTCCCGGTACCTTCATGCGTGAGGCCCGTCCCAACGTGTGGAGAGGGGCCTCCAGCCTGGCTGTGGCTAGGTTCCGGTGGTCTTTGGCCTCCGGGAACTCTGCTCGGGGTGGGGAGGGAAGCTGGAGCCCATCCCCTCCGAGGGGCCCTGGGGAAGACAGCCAGGCGTGCGGGCAAGAGACTCTCTTGAACAATAATAAACTCTAGAACATTAAATTTGAATTGGGAATAGGAATAGAAATGATTTCCTAAAGTGATCTAAAATTACTGATATTCTTTAGCATCTATAAATACCATTTATAGATGGTATTTATAAATGCCATGTCCCAGTAAGAAATCAGAACTCTGGTGTAATGACTAGTCCTAGCCCTAAGTTTTTTTAAAAAAGATAAATGGGTAGCACAGCATGTAGGGTGTTTGCCGTGCATGCAGCTGACCCGGGTTTGATTCCTCCGTTCCTCTCAGAGAGCACCAAAAGCTACCAACAGTACCTCGCCAGCACGCCAGATCCTGGCAAGCTACCCATAGCGAATTCGATATGCCAAAAACAGTAACAAGTCTCACAATGGAGACGTTACTGGTGCCCGCTCAAGCAAATCAATGAACTATGGAACGACAGTGTTACAAGGTAGATAGATATGTTAGAAAATAAGAAAGCTATAGTACAGCATGTCGGGTGCCTTACACGTAGCCAACCTGTGTTTGTCTCTGGAATCCCATATGGTCCTCCAACCACTATCAGGAGTAATTTTTGAGTGCAGCAACATGGGGGTGTGGCCCTCCAAAAAAACAACAGCAACAACAACAAAAAAACCCAAGAACTTTTTTGAGATTCATAGTAAACACAGGCTCAAAGGACTTGAAGGGGTTCTTACTGATTAAAAAGTCAACTTGATAATAAACATATACTGACTGCAATTCTTGAATGATAAATATTCTATTATATCCATGTACTGTATTTTGATTATTCATTTTCACATATTGATAAAGGAGCCTGTGTTGCTTCTACACTTTTGCTATTGTGAATGCAACTATGAGCATGTGTACAAGTATACTTGAGTGCCTATTTTATGTTCTTCTGGATGTATGCCCAGACATGGAATTGTGAGAGCACGTGATAATTCTATTTTGAGTTAATTTTGAAATCATCTTTGCATTCCAGGCATCAGTTTCCCTTAGTCATCATCTATAATCTTATTAAGGCATTGTAAAATTCAGTTTTCTAATTTCTGATTAGATCTTACTAGAAATGGGCCTGTTTATATATTCTACTTTTTAAGATTAGTCTTGTTAGGTTGTATGATTCTAGGAATTTGTTGATTTCATCTACTTTAGCCAAAATATTGGCAAATGATTGCTCCCAATACTCTTCTAGAAATCTTATAATTTTTGGTAAAATCTGCAGTAAAGTGCCCTTTTTTTTCTTTTTTGGGGTCATACCCAGCAATGCACAGGAGTTACTCCTGGCTCTGCACTCAGGAATTACCTTTGACAGTGCTCAGGAGACCATATGGGATGCTGGGAATCAAACCTGGGTCAGCTGTGTGCAAGGCAAATGCTCTACCCACTGCACTATCACTCCAGCCCTAAAGTGCCCTCTTCTAATATTGCAATTTGAGATTTTTCTTTTTCTTTATTAGTATATTTTTCTTTTTTCTTATTAGTGTAAATTTTTAAATACTTTTTATATTATGATAATATTGCATTACAACATAAGTTTCATGTTTTCACCCTTATTGATCAACACCTGTATATACTAACCAAAAAAATAAGTACTTTTTTTAGTTTTAGAGTAGAAATTCTGGCAATAGAAACCCCCCCTCTGCTTATATTGAGATAATGTGGTTTACATCAGGTCCTACATTGTTGTTCTATTCTTGCAATCTACTTCATCACTCGACCCTGGGGAGTCACTAACCCTCCATCACTGCCCTGATGTCTCTTCTCCCCTTATGAGCTTTCTTTAAAACAGGGAAGAAGAGAGCCTTTTCTTTTAACTGTGGGGGAAAAGGGAAATTACTTAGTAAAATGGAGGATGCGAGTGGTAATTCAGAGTACCATGGGCAGGTGGGACTGAGGCGATAGCACAGCGAATAAGGTGTTTGCCTTGCACACGAATGACCGAGGTTCGATTCCCAGCATCCCATATGGTCCCCTGAGCACCACTGATTCCTGAGTGCAGAGCCAGGAGTAATCCCTGTGCAGAGCCAGGTGTGACCCAAAAAGAAAAAAAAGAAACAGAGTACCATGGACAGGTTAGGGAAAACCTAAACACTTTAACACCAATCTACCTTCCAAATAATGGTGTTCCCAGTAAAAATCTGGAGGAAGTTACTCCAGATTTTTACTGGGGACACACAGCAGCAATGGAAACAAGTTATAATCATTTTTCTCTCTGTTTCACTTTTGTCCAAGCTTTTCACCAACTTGTATAATTTAATATTCTGCAGTAGTTTGTTTTTATTATACAGAATTTTTGTAAACATATCATTTCTGGATTTTATTGTGCTTAATTTTTCTTAACAAATCTATATGATCTCTAGCAATTCTTTCATAATTGGTATATCCGAACAAAATGTTTCTCACAATATTAGTAGAAAGAAATCAAGACATTTCTATTAAAACTAAGCTTTTTTTGAATATATTCAATGGGATTTTTTCTAGATATATATAAAGCATAGGTATAAATTCAGAAATGAAGAATATAATTCAGCTGAACTAGTATGGCAGCAGAAATATTGCATAGAAAGAAGTGTGTCTCTTCTAGGGGTTACTATATTTAAAATTTTGTGCATACTCCATATATCTTCTAGTAGCACTGCACTGTCGTCCTGCTGTTCATCGATTTGCTCGAGCGGGCACCAGTAACGTCTCCATTGTGAGACTTGTTGTTACTGTGTTTGGCATATGGAATACGCCACGGGTAGTTTGCCAGGCTCTGCCATGCAGGTGGGATACTCTTGGTAGCTTGTCAGGCTCTCTGAGAGGGATGGAGGAATGGAACCCAGGTCAGCCGTGTGCAAGGCAAATGCCCTACCTGCTGTGCTATTGCTCCTAATATCTAATTTTTTGTATGGCTTTTTGGGTCACACCTGATGATGCTCAGCGATTACTTCTGGTTTTTCACTCAGGAATAATTCCTGGAGGTGCTCGGAGCATCATATGGGATATGAAGATCAAACCCAGGTTGGCCACATGCCAGGCAAATGCCCTCCCCACAGTATTATCACTCCAGCTCTAAAAAATATTAAATTCATGTATATATCTGTCTGTAACATTTACTCATTTGTGTATACAGAAAATATTTCTTTTACCTTACACACAGAAGAAATATTTACCAGAGAGGGCTGATGTCATTCTGATAGTGAAATAGGTTATATCCACATTCATTTTCTATCACCTGACAACCAAGCAACAAGCCCTCATTTGAGAAAACAGTGCTCTTTACTCAGATATCAGAATACAAGGTGTGAAGCTGAAGCAACCCCTAGAATATAGAGATCTTGGAGGATAGCAACAAAGTTTTGCTATATTTGGACCACTTCTAGAGGTGTTTGGGTTATTCTCTGAACAGTGTTCTGAGGTCTGTCCTGGGGATGCATGGGCAGTGCAGGAGACTGAACCCAGATTTCCTGCATGCAGAGCATGTGTGTTAGTCCTTTGAACTATTGTTGTGTTTTATTGGAGGTCATTCAATATTCCTCTCAGAATTGGTTTCTATGTAGCAAATATGAGTTCTTGTTTGTCTCAGAATTTTTTCCCCTCTCCCCCAAATCTGAATGGCATCCTAGAGTAGCAGGGTAAAGGATTCTTGATTGAAGGCTTGTTTAAAATTATATAGTAGTTTGAATGTTATTCCATTCCCTTCTTGTGACAGATCTGTTGTGATTTACTTTTATTTATTTATTTTTTATTTTTTGAATCACCGTGAGAACAGTTACAAAGCTTTCCAATTTAAGTCTCGGTCATAAAATGATCAAACACCCATCCTTTCACCAGTGCATATTTTCCACAACCAAGAACCCCAGTACACCCCCCCATCCTACCTCTCCCCCTGCCTATGTGGCAGATGATTTTCACTTTACTCTCTCCAATTTGATCACACTCAATATTTCGACAAAAGACCCACCATTATTATTTGGAATTTTCCCCAATAATCAGACCTGCCGAAAAGGCATCATTAGATAATTTGTTTTCTGTTGCTGATTATGAAGAGCATATGATGTCATGTAGCGGCAAAGTGGCTGTGCAATTTTGGATTTCTGATATTTTAGTAATGAGTCTGGAGGGATTTCTGCCAAAAGCCTCTGGGTTCTGAGATTGGTTTGTGTGCGTCTAGGATCATGGCTGTTCAGGAGCCAGGAGCCATTCATGGGCAGCAACTTGGGGCCTCATCAGGGTGGGGAGAGGGGCTGGTTCCACCTCCCATCTCATGAGGCCCCGCGTGTTACCGCTCTCTCTCTAGTTTTGGGCAGGGGCAGACGCTAGATCATTTATTTTCCATTGTTCACTTTGCCTATCAGGAAAGCTCGCACGGCATCAGGGGCGGACTGGGAGCTGGGGTGGAACTGCCCGGTTCCAGTGCCACCATGCAGTTCAGAGGAATAGTCCTGATAGCCACATATGGGAGCCATGATTGTAGAAGCTCACGGTCTCCAGGATTCCATCTGGAGAAGGCGGGGAGACTGCACCTGCTCCATCTGGGCCATCCCAGAGATATCGGCTCAGTATGGGGCCTGGAGGATTCTCCGGTGTTGTGGTGTCCACTGGGTTTCTTCACTCTCTGTTTTGATTTTTATGCTATTCCCTTGTTCATGTTTTTGTTTTATTTTTTAAATCTCTTTTGCCAGTAATCTTACTCCCTATGTATCTCTTGCCAGTTTGTTTGCAATGTGTCTTGATATATATATATATATATATATATATATATATATATATATATTTTTTTTTTTTTTTTTTGCTTGTTGGTTGTTTGGACTCTTGATTCTGTTCACTGTTCTCCTTCTTCAGGTTGGGGAAGTTCTCAGCTACAGTCTCTCCCACTAACTCTTCTTCCCTTCTATTTTTAAAAAAAAAATTTTTTAATTAGTGAGTCACAGTGAGGGTACAGTTACAGATTCAAACATTTCGTGCTTGTTTTTCCCTCATGCAGTGTTCGGGAGCCCATCCCTCCACCAGTGTCCATTCTCCACCACCAATGAACCCAGTATCCTTCCCATCCCCCAATCCCATCCCCCTACCCCCCCCCCCGCCTCTGTGGCGGGGCATTCCAATTTGTTCTCTCTCCTTTTGGGTGTTGTGGTCTGCAATAGGGGTATAGAGTGGCCATCATGTTCGGACACTAGTCCACTTTCAGCGCGCATTTCCCTTACCACTTGGTATCTCCACTCACAATTTACTTGGTGTTCCCTTCTCCATTTGGTATGACTTTCCCCCAGCGTGTGAGGCCATCTTCTTCCCTTCTTTTTCCAATGCAGAGATTATTATTCACGCTATTGTCCACTAAATGCTTTATTTTTTCTTCCATTTAAAAAAATCTCTTTTCTATTGCCAATTCTTTTTGAATGATGTCTTCTGTTCTGTCTCTAAGCACTCTGATTCCGTTTTCAGCTTTCTGTAATCCACTGCTGTGACTTGCTACCGTATTCTGTATCTCCTCAATTCTAGTTGAATAAATTTTTTCATCATTTTTTCTTCGAGCTAAGTAAACCTCTCATCCAGTGCTTTCTTGATTTCATTTATATTAGAGGAGACTACTTTTCTGACGTCATCCTCAGGCCTGTCAAGAGTTTTCATAAACTTGGGGCTGGAGCAATAGCACAGCGGGTAGGGTGTTTGCTTTGCATGCGTCCAATCTGGGTTCAATTCCCAATATCCACTATGGTCTCCTGGGCACCACCAGGAGTAATTCCTGAGAACATGAGCCAGGGGTAACCCCTGTGCATCGCCAAGTGTGACCCAAAAAAGAAAAAAAAAAAGAGTTTTGATAAACTTGAGGACTTAGCTGGGCTTCTGTCCCCAATCTGCCAAAGCTGTGAGTTCCTTTGTTCTCTCATTAATTCTAATGATTTGTGGGTACTAGGGGTGGAACTTCAAATTTTGGATGTTGTGACCAGTGATCGGGTATGCTGCTCATTATCAGGCTCTATGTGTCTATCAATTTCTGGCAACAACTGCTATGTTAGGGGAATTTTCTTCCTGGGATGGAGGTAGGTTTTAAAATCTCCTGGTGGGATTTTGTTGGTTCACAGTGAGACCCTGTGGGTACTTAGCAGGTGTTTGAAGAGTGTGGAAGAGATGGAGAAGAACCAGCAAGTGACCTGATGTGGGCCTGCAAAGAAGACAGATTTTGAACATGGAAGCTGCTGTGACCTAGGAAGAAGTAAATCAGAGATGGTAATAATCTGACCAGTGTAGTTAAATTTTGGTGCTTTTGATAAACATTTTCATGAACAAACGCCTAAATTTAGTGCTTTTCTCTTTTTTCTCTTTTCTATTTTATTTATTTCTGCTCTAATTGTAATAGTTTCTCTTTTCTGTTAGTGCTTCATTTGATCTTCTCTTTCTAGTTCCTTAAAGTATAAAGTTGAGTTTGTTTTGTAATGTAGAATTTTCATAGTTGTAAGTTTTCCTCTGGCAATGTTTGACTGCATCCTAAAAGTTTTGTTTTGAATTTTCTATTTTTATCCTGCTATTGATTTTTGTTTAGTCCATCATCATCAGAAGAGATACTTTGATTTCAATCTTTTAGAATGTAAGACTTGCTTTAGGGCTTATTGTGTGATCTACCTCTAAGAATAATCCATGAGCAGTTGGGAATAATATATGTTCTGATGTCTGTTAAGCCTCATTATTTATAATGTTGCTCAAGTTTTTTTTTCTTGAGTTTTCCTCTAGTCTACCCATTATTAAAAGTGGGGGTACTGAAGTATTCAACCATAATTGTAGACCTGTCCATTTCTCCCTTCAATTCTGTCAATGTTTGCTTCATATATTTAGGGGTTATGATTTTTAGTGTATATATTTTATAGTTATTTAAGTTATTATATAGAAACTATTTGTAAATGACAGTTTTTGTTGACAGAATGTATTTTTCTGTATTTGTACTCTAGTTCATTAGGAAAAGGTTATTATTTGCATGGAAACCTTTTCTGTTCTGTCACTTTTCATGTGTAAAATTTCATTAGTTTTTTAGCTCCAAAATAAGTCTACAGGCAACAAATAGTTATATGCTGTACTGTGTTTGCATTTTTCATACATTCTGGTAAGTTTAACATTAAAAGTCATTATTGACAGAGGATTGAATTTTGCCATTTTTAAAATTTATTTTCTTTTTATTGTATAGTATTGTTGCCCTTTACTTCTTTACTGTCTTTCTTTCATTTGTGTTGATATTTTTATAGTGACATATTTTGTTTGCCTTCTCATTATTTCCTTATGTATTTTTAGGTATTTTCTTGTGGTTCCTATAGGAATTAAATATAATGTCTTGTAGTTGTAATAACATATCTTTAATTAATACTAACTGAACTTCAATTATTTCCAAAAATTCTATTTCTTCCTCCCCAAATTTGTTATTGATTTCACAAATCACATCTTTATTAATTACTTAGCCAAAACATGACTTAAAATTATTTCTTGTGGTTTTTTGCATTCTTATTAAGATAACATAAGTCATTTGGGGCCTTTGGAGCCAAAAAATCTTTTTATCCTGCTATCAAATAATTATTGTTTACTCAGTGAACTCTAAAAGCTAAGCCTAAGTTTAGGGGTTCAGGAATAGATCACTGTATCACTGTCATCCTGTTGTTTGTCGATTTACTCAAGCGGGCACCAGTAATGTCTCTATTACACTCAGCCCTGAGAGTATCCCACCCGCACAGCAGAGCCTGGCCAGCTACCCGTGGTGTATTTGATATGCCAAAAACATTAATGATAGTTCTCATTCCCCTGACTCTGAAAGAGCCTTCAATCATTGGGAAAGACAAGTAAGGAGCGACTGCTAAAAAAATCTCAGGAATAGATAGGAGTCTAAAAATTGTTTTCCATTTGAGTTTCAAAAAAACCTTTTGTATTAGATAACTATTGGGTTATTCATACATCTTCTACTGCAACCTCTAATACCTATCTCTTCTCAAAAAGCTGCCTCATTTATAACTGCAAAGTTGCTGAGGGAGAACATTTAGATGATATAATCTTACCCCAGATGGAAAAACTGTACAAGACTTTGCACCTGATCACTTTGAGCCAACCAAGTTCCATTTATTTAACATTTGGAATGATTTCCAAGAATTTCCCTCCTACCCTGTGGGTTAGTTTATTAAGGAAGCAATGGAAGATTGCCAACGGATGGGTACACACATCCTGGTCACAATGACCGGGAGGCAGATATAGCTATTTTGCAATGAGAAATGAAAAGGCTAGTTTGTAGAGAGGACAGGAATAAGAAAGGGTGAATCACAGCAGTATTAGATTGCTCACTTTCAGTTCATTTTTGGAATTAGATACTCTTGTAATCACCATTTACATAAGTCAAATTAAGTAACTGGAACACTGAAGACAAGATAAGATGCACTTCCCTGTTTGCTAAATGCTGGAGAGGAAACAAAAATTAGAAATTAGATTAGCTTAGTTTAATTTAGACTAGTTTCTAAATCAACTCTAGTATAGACTAGGAGTCATTAATATTTTGAAATTAAGTACTTTCTATCTTTTTGGCACTACTCGCTTAGAAGAAAGAAAGTATCCAGAGTAAAATATAGAAATTGAGATAACGCCATACAAAAGTGTAGACCCCAGAGTGAAACTCACCGTGATGAGTTCAAGTTTATCACTAACTGGGAATGTGACCCTGAATAAGTTTTCCAAGGAAAGCAAACTCTTAGTATTTCTAGGGGGTACAAATCTTTCAGTACATGTAGGACAGATATAAGAACACACTTGGCACACAGAAAATTTTGAATAAGTGATAGTTCCCAATGTGCAAGTGATTCTCTGTTCTCACTGTGACTAGATGAGAGCCAGAGGGACTTTTTATACTATTTCTTCTTTCCCCACAACAGCCGCTGCACACATAAGAACTTTCCAGTGACTGGTCACAACTCCGAATGAGCTCTAGTTGAATCAGAACCAGCAATATGAGAAAAACAATTTTTCACTGTTCCCTCATCCTGCACTTACTTTCCAGGATGCTGCATCTGTTTATGAGTTTACAGATAATTCGCTTCATCTTATCATATAATTATCAGGTATATACGCATAATTATACATGTAAGATACATGACACATAATTTATCTAATGGGTATAATCTATATTTAATGATTGTTTTTCTGTCCAATTTTCATTATCAGACTGAAAATTTTGTTTAAAAAGACCGGTTGAGAAAATGCATTGATTTAAAGGGGGAATGCCTAGATCACACTTTGTCCCAAATTATAGGACTAAGAAGGAAGACAATGAGTGGAGGGCTAGATGAGAAGAGACAAATGAGATGGAGTAGGGGGCAAATATCAATGTACATTAGTGGTGTTAAAGAATGATAGAGCTAGATACCCATACCAAAGAGTCAACAACTGAAAGCATGAGATGAAAACTTAAATAAACATACTTAAAAAGGTTCCCGTTGAGATGACAGGCTGGGATGGGGATGGGAATGTGAGTGGGAACCTAGGAACACTGGTGGAGAGGAGATGACACTGGTGGCGGGATGAGTGATGGAACTTTGTATGTCTAAAACCGAACAATGAGTAACTTTTCTAATCATGGTGCTCTCACAAAATAAAATGAAGCGGCTGCCTCCAAGATGTGATCCCGGGGGCCGCATGTGTGTACGGCCTCTCCGCAACTGCACGAGCATGACTCCAGACGCCAGCTAAATTTTTCGGCATGGGCAGCTCCTCACAGAATGTCTCCAGACTGAGAATTAAGCCAAGGCCCCATGCCCGCCCAGGAGGGGAAAGGTATTTCCTCTCTCTCGCCTCTTCCTTGCCGGGGGTGAAGGGCGTGGTGACCGCCATATTATGAGGACCACAGATGAGGTTTACAAGCTTGCAATGATCCAATACCTGGAAGAAATCTCCCTGGACTTAGTTGCAAAAGTACAGAAATCCAAAACCGACCTCATATCTCTTCACAACAGGTCTGACTCTAGTGGGGTACTCCTAACAATAATAGTGAAGTTTGTGTTGAAATATTGAATGTAACCAAAGTAAATAGAAAGTAAATTGAAATTTATCAGTTACAAGGCGGGGGGGGGGTGCGGGGGGGCGGGATGGGAGGTGTACTGTGTGTGTGTGGTTTTTTTTTTTTTGGTGGTGGTGGGAAATGGGCACTGGTGAAGGGATGGTTGTTTCAGCATTGTATAACTGAGACTTAAGCCTGAAAACATTGTAATTTTCCACAGGGTGATTCAATAAAATAAAATTCTTAAAAATAAATTAAAAAAATGAAATGAAGCGGGGGAGAAATCTATGCATTAATGAGAACTGGTCTTCAGTGAGGAGGTTGGGGATGGGAGGGAGGGAACACTACAACAATAATGAAGGGAATTGGTCACTCTGGAGGAAGACAGGTGCTTATAGGAGGTAAAATATGCCTACCATAGAGGCAGGCTGCGAGGATGACACTGGTGAAGAGATTGGTGTTGGTACATTGTACGCCTGAAAGTCAGTCATAAATAACTTTGTAATTCAGTTATTCAATAAAAATCTTTAAATCTATGAATTACATATACTAAAACTCAGATCGTAATATTAGAAATCCTGCACATAAGGTAGTAGATAAATAGCTGGTATTTGGAGATGGACTGAAATGCAAGGCAGCATACATGACCCAGTTTACATTGGGATCACATACATCCCAGGAATGTGGTTCACGCTGGTAGACACTTTCATTAGTCATACCCAGGAATGAAAATCCTGTCAAATACCCATTAAGGGCCAAGTGAAAAGGACTATTTTAAAGACTTACAGAATATGTACCATGATGTCTTTCTAACTGGCGCCCAGGATTTGTGTGTACTTTTGAAATATAAACCGTCTTCTTTTTAGTTCTTTGTATTTGTTGCTGCTGTTTTTACAGCGCTGAGGTCCTCTTCTAACCCTGTGCTCAGGAATCACTCCTGAAGGTGCTTGGAGAGCCATATGTATGCCCGCCATCAAACCAGATTTGATTGAGTGAAAAGAAAGTGCCTCACCCACTATACTATCTCTCTGGTCCGTGAACTTGGAAAAGAGCTTCTCATGAGGGGAGATAGGATACACAGATGGGGGAATAGAAATCTGTGTGCCATGTATTTTTATGAATTGGAGGCTCTGACTCCTAGAGAAGAAGTATCAAAAGGGAAAAGGAAGCAACTACATGGAATAATTAATGTAGTTCAATTTGAGTCAAGGGGTCAAGTTTGGTGAGTTCTAAGCCAGTGTGAACCCAGTGTTAGGGGGCTCCCAATAGCTCAGGTACAAATTGACAAAAGAAATAAATTGGTCAGTACCTTACACAGCCATCTGAGACTGGATTAACTGTGCAGTGATCCTCTTCCTATCTTGTCTCCATGACCTTGTTCTCTGCGACTTTCTCTGATGTTCATTTCAATAGCTTAAACGTTAATGGTGGTAGTTCTCACTGATTTTTTTCTAGGCCCTTTGGTGGAGCGGACTAGAGTAGAACAGTTGATAGAACTTACGAAAAATAATTTAATATTCTAGTTCCTAATGTGGACTGGAGCGATAGCACAGTGGGTAGGGTGTTTTCTTTGCACGACGCCCTACCCACTGTGCTATCGCTCCTGTCCATATTAGGACACAGGTTTGATTCCTCAACCCCTCTCGGAGAGCCCAGCAAGCTACCGAGAGTATCCCGCCCGCACCAGAGCCTGGCAAGCTACCCATGGCATATTCGATATGCCAAAAACAGCAACAAGTCTCACATTGGAGACGTTACTGGTGCCCGCTCGAGCAAATCGATGAACAACAGGACGACAGTGCTACAGTGCTACAGTTCCTGATACATGCCTCCTGATCTTGTCACAGAAATAAATGTTGGAAGATTTTGTCACAGAAATAAATGTTGGAAGATGTGAGGCAGAATTGCAATATGTCTGGCATGTAGAACTGTGGCTCAGCACAACATGTTAGTTATTTTAGTAAACTCTCTCCAGGTCGGGGAGATGGAGATGAGTTCATGTTTACTCCTCTGAGGCCCCAAGCTCAGGTTCCAGCACTGAATGACTCTAAGAGCAACAACTCTAGAGCTTGTGGCCCCTTTGAGCAGCTCTGCACTGCCAGGCCTCATCAAAGCCACATCAACTGGTAGTGGCCCTGTGTCCCTAACGGGAAGGCACCAATGAAAAGGTTTAAAAAGTAAAAATATCTTTCACCATGTGATACTTCTCATCATATAGATTTACTTAATTAGTGATTCTTAATTATTCCATATTATGTGATAAAGCAAATTTTAGATTGAAAAAATGTTTCCAGAGAAAATGGTTTCCTTAACTCTGGTTATTTTCTGTACCTATTAGTTTTTTTTTAAAAGGAAAGTACCTTCAGAAAAGGCCAGAAAATATCATGTCATGCATCAATATCATGTATCATTATCCTTAATATAAGTCACAGACATAACTTTAAGAGAAAAATAACTGAAGTTCTCTTCTCTCCAGCTGGTTCATTAATAAAAATTTGCCTTCTGCTAAAAATACAAAGTATGTACTACATTTTTAAATCAATGTTTTTGGTTTGAACTAGAACTGTTCCTCACTCATTAAATGACAAGTCAACCAAAGCGGTCATGGCAGAACGGCAATACATTACTTACGTCATGGAAAAGGAAATACACAGTGCAATTTAATTCATATCATCTTAACACTTCTAACAAGGTGCTCTAAAGTTTCTATTTGTTTAAAAAACTTGTTAGTTATTTAAAGTAGTGCTTCAGAGAAAACTGAACAAACTGAAGCCCACGCATTGTTACCAAGATGTCAGATAATCATTTAGATGTTTTAATTCTTATGATTTGCTCAATATATTTTGTTAATGAAAGAGTAGTTTCTACCTACTTTTTCAAGAACAGCTACAATTACTTCAATTCACAATTAATTCAATTCATGGAAATATTCTGGATATGGGCTGGAGTGGTAGCAGAGCAGGTTGGGCGTTTGCCTTGCATGCAGCTGACCCGGGTTTGATTCCTCTACCCCTCTCGGAGAGCCCAGCAAGCTACCAAAGAGTATCTCGCTCGCATGGTAGAGCCTGACAAACTACCCGTGGTGTAGTCGATATGCCAAAAACAGTAACAACAAGGCTCACAATGGACATTACTCGTGTCCGCTTGAGCAAATCAATGAGCAACGTGATGACAGTGACAGTGATTCTGGATAATGGAGGAACAACACTCAGATTTTGTTCAGATAAGTCTGTTAAAATCACAAAATATATTGCTTCTAAAATAGAACTGAAAAAGAATATCAACACAAGGAGTATTTCTGCCAAGAACATGAATTTATGCCACCTACGTATGAGCGAAATTATAGAGCAGAGGCATAAATAAAGTCATAGATGACAAACTAATCACCATAACATATGTATTAAGGTTTGGATAATCGGATTAAATATATACAATGAGTGAATTTTATACTTTTATTTCCCTAACATTGGCACAAAATATTTCTCCATAATAGTTTCTTATACCAAAACTATAACCCTAGACTTGGGAATTTATGATAAGATTTCCCAGACAAGGGCAAAAAATAAAGCAGACTCAAAGGTAGAACACATGTCTTGTTTGTGTGAGACCCTGAGTTCAATTCCCAGCATCACATGCTCTGAGTGTGGCTGCTCAGGTGCCCTGTCTCTGCCCCCACCTCCACCCCCGACCAAGTTGTGGCCTAGATAGTACCAAGACCACTGCAATAGCAACCAAATATGCATTTAAAATAGATTGTTATGAGAGAACATTTTGCTCACAACAGAAATTGAACTTTATGGGGTTAGAGAGATAATGCCAATGATAAGGAGCTTACCTGAAATTTCAAAATGCTAAAACTCAGAATATGTTCAGCCCTTATAGGGCAAGTTAATTGTCTCTTTGTGTCATTACTGTCACTGATAAACATTTTCAGCCTTCTCCTTCTCATCAGTCCAAGTGGAAGGACAGTTCAGAATTGTTTTCTCAAAAGTGCCTATGCCCTTGACCTTCTGGTCCTATCATGGAAATGCAATGACTATTTTTAGTCAAATGACTTCAAATTTAATAAGAACTAAATAACAGGCTGGAGAGCTAACAAAGGGCCTGGGGTAGGAGGTGGGGGAGAGGGTTAAGCATTTGCAATACATGTGGCAGACCTTAGTCAAACTTTAGCACCACATATGGTCCCCCAAGGACTGCCAGGAATTATCCCTGAACGGAGAGCCAGGAGTAAGTCTTCACAGCTGAAAAACAAACAAAGAGATAAGAACTAAATTAAAGCATTTAGGGCTTATAATTTCTCTTTAATTTAGGGTTTATAATGTTCTCAGTAAGAGGAACTAATTCTAGAATGGTAGACTGGAATGTTCCTTGGATCCCAATTAACATCAACAATTTAATACATTTTTATTGTAACTGTTCATAGTTCTTGTGATAGATAAATGATCAAGGAGCTATCAAATGGGTAAGGGATTCTCTCTTTAAGAGTATTACAGTCTATTAAGTAGCATGTCATAAGAACAAAGATCAACTGAAATGCCTATTCCTGGAAGACTGAGTAAAGTCGGTAAGCTTGTGAAATGTATACCTAATGGAATACTCTTAGGCTATTAAAAAACATGAAACAAATCTTGAACAACATTATAGAACTTATGGCCATTATGTTAAGTGAAAGCAGTAAGGAAGTAATACACAATCGTTGAATTTGCTCAGATGGGGACTATGAATTAGCATTGTAAATTGGAGACATCTGCACATTTATCTGTGCATATCTTCATAATATCTCTATGACAGGGAATTTTCATAGTTGTAGTGAAATCACCACATACCAGGACTTCCCAAATGTAATCTATTTCATGTCATAGATTTTAAAACAAATTCCCTCTCCCATATGCAATACTTTGCTTCATTGAATGGATAGAAAGATTTATAGTCCAACTATCACCAAATCTTAAAGAAAATTCTCTGCCTTTATCTGGCAAACAATCTTTTTCCATTGCAGTACTGCACACAGAATTTTATCTTCTAACAGTACCTGAATCAATAATCATTTTTACTTTAAAAAATTTTATTAACAACTGCTAACTAGAGATATACACTTGTAGACTTAAACCATGATTTCACCAGTAATCAGAATAACAACTAAATAGGGCTCCTGAAAAAACAATCAAATTAAAGCACTCAGAAAAGAGTTTATAGAACTGTCTGCCTGAACACAAGTTCTCCTCATCATTCATTTCTTGATGAGGATGTAAGAGAAAGAAGACAGGTCCCCTGTCACTCCTTTCCTCTTTTTTAGCTAAAGAATTACCTTCTATACTAAAGAATATAAATGAGTTCTGAGGAGACAGCTCAAAGGGGGGGGGGATAACCTAGAATATAAATGACCCCCACCCCCATGCTGAATTGCTGCAGATTTGCAATGAAATTCTTGGCAACTTGCTTAACTACTTAGTAGCTCAGGTATTAACTCCATGGGGTTATTGGAAGATTAGCATAAATTAATACTTGTAAATGGAAAGAACACTGTCTGACATGCAGTAGTACAAATGAGACCAACAGCAAATGTGTTAGCAATAGTAGTAGCTGCTTGATGTATCATCCAGTTTCTGTCTCCATATAGCTTGGCATGGGGAGGGTTTCTGGAATAATAGACTAGGAACAGGAAAAGAAATAAAATAAGAATTTACAACTCAAATTGCGGTGAAGGGGACTCTACTAATCTGGAGAAATAGTGCAGTTGTTATAGTACTAGTCTTGCATGCTGTAGACTCAGGTTTGACCTCCTACACCCCATATGATCCCCTGAGCCCTACCAGGAGTAATCTCTGAGCACAGAGACAGGAGTAAATCCTGAGCACTGCCAAATATCCACCCCCACCCCCGATACCCCCCAAAAGATGAGAGAATATTTGTGGGACATGCCATGTTTCTTATTTTTGTTTACAATTTTTTTATTTAATTAAAGAACAGTGATTTATAAAGTTATTGATAGTTGAGATTTAGGCCTATTATGTTTCAACACCAATCAACTTTCCTCAACCAGTGTTCCCATAATCCCCCCACACCCCCAACACCCATCCCATCCCCACCTATCAACTTGACAGGCACATTACTAAGTTCCAATGGTCCTGGCATGTATTTAAATTTTTTCTTTGGACATTGTGATTTGCAATACGGCAAACAATAGTGCTCCAGGTATATGCTATTCTAACTACACCCACCACCAGAGTGTCAAGCTTTCCTCCACACCATTCCCTTCACAGACTCTTCTGTGGGACTTGAAGTTTGAAGTCATTTCACCCAGAGGAACATAATTTATGATATAGATGAATGTATTGCTGTTGGATAATCATCACAGTCTCCAGCTCAGTATACTAACACTGAGTTGGTTTAATGTTAGTGGTTTTTTTGGTCAACAATATTACAAATCTATTACAAATTTGATGGTGCCCATGGTGAAATCTAAGCATTGTATAAGTAAATGAATCCTTTGTTGTGATAGAGCAGTAGAGCGGTGGTTATCACACAGTGTAGTTGTGTTTACAGGCAGTTTTGATCACAGTCAGGATGGGAAGAGTTGCTGTTATCTTTTTTTTTAATGTTGTAGATCTTTTATTTTTTATTTTTTGTTTTTTTATGAGTGAATCACCGTGAGATAAAGCTACAGACTTACAAGTTTTCATGCTTATGTTTCAGTCATCCAATGATCGAGTACCCATCCCTCCACCAGTGCCCATTTTCCACCACCAATGCTCCCAGCATCCCTCCCACCACCCCCACCCCGTCCCCTTCACCTCTGTGACAGGGCATTCCCTTTTGCTCTCTCTATCTTCTTGTGGGTAGAAGCCAAGTGTGCTGCTAAACATCCTACCTGAGCAGCACTGCTTCTCACAACGAAACGTTGCCGTCTACAATGACTATTCTTCCAAAACTGTAAAACCCTGTTGTGGAAGAAGTTTGCCTAGATGTGGAACAATGGGGATAGTGGCTTTGAGCCCTAAGAATGTTACTCCCACCCATGTCCCTACTATGTGCATCAAAGAGTTAGGAGAATTATTTATATCCTGTTGCACAGGAAGCGTTAACTTAGGAGATACGCCAACCTGGGGTCTGGATATGAATCTTCTTATGTCCTTCACCAACTCAATATGCTCAGTAAGAGTAGCAGTATTTATGATGGTCTGAAAGTTCAATGATATAGACCTTGGATCACTAGCGGTGCTACTGGGCAGTGCTAGTTACCATGATTAGCTTGGAACCCCCTGACCTGGATTCCTATCTTGAGAAGACCAGCTTCTACCTAAGTACATGCCAGTGACTGAATTCTCTCTATATTTTGGGGGGGTTCACACCCGGCGATGCAAGGGGTTACTCCTGGCAGTGCTCAGGGGACCATATGGGATTCTGGTAATCGAACCCAGGTCGGCCGAGTGCAAGGCAAACACCCTACCTGCTGTGCTATTGCTCCAGCCCCAGTGACTGAATTCTTACTTCCTGGGAAGAGCAGCTTTTTCTTTTCTTCCATTAGACTATAAAACATGGTGCAACACATAAAGAATTTTTGGAAGATTGTTTGAAGATTCTAAACCTTTAAACTGTTTAATAATGGTCAATCCTGATTACCTATAGATGAACAATGATTAATACTTTCCCAAGAGATCTGCTACACTGCTCAAACAGGTGTTTGATTCTCAGATTAAGTCTTAAGCAACAGAAATCTCAAACACTCTTGACTAATTTGGGGAAACAATTATTCCGTGACCAGGATACTTTTAAAATAAATTAGGTAAGGTGAATAAATAGAGGGATAAAGATATAGGAATCTTTACTAAATAACTATTTTTTCCCTTGTTAGCTGTCAAGAAAGCCCTTCCGGCTAGTGCTAGAGGCCTCCAGAGTTACTCACAGCAATACACAGGGGCCGTGAGGTACTAGGGATTGAATTCAGGGCCTCACACATAGAAAATCATGAGTTACCACTTCAAGCCACCTCTCTGACTCCAAAAACCCTTATTAAATATATAAACAATATGGCAGAAAACTTTGGAGACTATCTTCCTGGCAATGCAAGTAGCTTTGAGGGCAAGACATTTTCGAGCTCCACTCAGTCATAGAAAAAAAGTTTTCACGAGTCTGAATGGGCCAGCTTTGGTCACTTCTCCACCCCTGGGCCAATATTCATTGCCTGGGGCTTTCATATGTTGGTTGTCTCTAAGGCTTCTGGCTCTGTTATTGTGAGACCAGCGGAAACACCAAATGTGACTCAAACTAATCAAAGCCACTCCTATTGTTGGGAATGAATTCTCTCTGGAATCACAGGAGTCAGAGGGTAATAAATGGGTGACTGAGGAAATTGGGATCACGATGCAAAGGAGGAAGAGAAGGTCTAGGCAGTGAGAAGACTGTCTGCAAGGAGGGAAACTCTCTTTCCTCTGTAGAGAGACTCAGGGTCACACATATGCCAACCCTGATATTCTAATTCCCTTTTTTTTTTTACTGTTTTTCTGGTTATGCAAAAAGACAAACACTGCCAGCTGGCAGCGACAGCTTCTGTTTCAGTGACAAACATACTGTAGTTTGGGGATTGGGATGGGAAGGAGAGCAAACATGTTGATAAAATCGTTAGACCTGCAGAACTGAGACTCTCAGGGAAGGAAGCAAGTGGTTTGCAGCTGTCATTGTGGGACAAATTCTTCTGCCCCTTGCTACCCAGCTCTTATCTGAGATTCTAAAGCTGCACCACTCCACTAAGGTGCAAACACAAATCTGCCTGTCATAAGTTAGAGCTTGCACAGCATCTGATAGGCAGCAGCCAATCCTCACATTGTGAGGTTCTCGGCTGATTCTCAGAGGAGAGAGCACAGTGAAGATGAGAGACGTTGAGCAGATGCTCTGATCAAAATCTGGGACTTTTGAGAAAATAAAATTCATTGTTTTGATTCCATTTTAAATAAAATTTCTCTTATTGACCCCACAACCCCAAATTATTAAAATAAATACACTGTGGTTAAAGGGAATAGAGAGAATGGGGGAGAATCTGAGGTCTAGCCTGTAGTTCTTTCTTGGTTACTAGCAGCAGAGGTACTTGGAAACTACTCTCCATCATGTGCTAGCATCATCTGCTGATAAACATCTGAGCAAATATAGCCCCTCCCCACCAATTCCCCACCTCCTCACCCTCACCAGCAGAACAACTGGCCAGATGTGGTGAAGGAGGAGAAAGATGAGTACTAGCGGTATTAACTGAGAAAACTTTATTTCAGTGTGCACTTCCCCAATGTTTTTCCATTTCCCTTTTCTCCGTGCTTATCTTCCCCTTTATCAATAAGTGTTTGAGCAATGTTTAAATTCATCATTATGAATGTTAAGGAAAGGAGACAAAGGGATATACAAGTCAGTACCTGTATTGCAAACCATAATACTTAGGTGGGGACAGAGAGAGAGAGAGAGAAAGAAAGAGAGAGAGAGAGAGAGCCTGCCATAGAGGTAGGCTGGGGTGGGGCATGGTGGGATGGAAACTGTGGACATTGGTGGGGGAAAATGTACACTAGTGACTAGACAGGTATTGGAACACTGTATGACTGAAACCCAATCGTGAACAACTTTGCAATTGTGTATCTCAAGGTGATTCAAAAAACAGAGAGAAAAGGGGGCTGGAGAGATAGCACAGCCGGTAGGGCGTTTGCCTTGCACGCGGCCGACCCGGGTTCAAATCCCAGCAACCCATATGGTCCCCTGAGCACAGCCAGGGGTAATTCCTGAGTGCAGAGCCAGGAGTAACCCCTGTGCATCGCCAGGTGTGACCCAAAAAAAAAAGCAAAAAAAAAAAAAAAAAACAGAGAGAAAAGAATATTAAGAAAGTCTTGAAAGCCGATCTCATGTGCTGGGGGAAAAGGCAGGTGGGACGGAGAAGCGACCATTAAGCAAATGATGGTTGAAGGGATCACTCAGGATGGTAGATGCGTGCTGAAAGTAGGCTATAGACCAAACATGTTGGATACTTAGCGCCTATGTTGCAAACCATAATACACAAAAGGTGAGAGAGTAAGAGGGATTGTGTCTGCCATGGAGGCAAAGGGTGGGAAGAGGTGGGGTTGCGGGAGGGACACTGGGAATATTGGTGGTGGAGAATGCACACTTGTGGAGAGATGGGTACTTGAACCTTGTTTGATTGAAATGTAATCACAAAAACTTGCAAGTCCGTAACTGTATCTCACAATAATTCATTAAAATAAAAAAAGTTTGTAAAAGAAAGTCCTAAGATAGAATAAGAAAGGGAAAATCCCTCCCCAAGCTGCACATAGTCGTAGTACAGATCACAGTCTAGATGCATGTCTGTAAGAAGCCGCTCTGGGTGCCAAAATGGGTTAGAAGACCTCTTGGATCATAGTCTTTACGAGCAGAGGGTCTTCCCTTTCCACCCTGCTTTTCTGCTCCGAAAATGGCGGCGGCGGCATCATCCACGTGGCGAGAGCCACCCCCTAAGACTTCTGCCCAGAGGTAGGAACTTTGCAATGCTGTGGCTCATAGGCGATCATGGGATGGGGGCGGTACCGGCGCGCCCTCGGCCCAGATAAGATCCGGAGCTGCTGCTTGTGAAACAGACCCTTTATTTAGAGAATAAAATTTCTGAAAAGTTTCAGCACTGGGAAACTTTAGGCAATGTGTCTGTGCTGGGAGTAAAGTACTGAAATACAGCTGTTGTTGGAATACAGAGTATGTGTGTGTGCGTGTGTGTGTGTGTGTAGCACCACCATTAATCATTTAAAGAACTAGCCTCATCCCCCCCTCTCTAACTAGCTGTGTTAGTCCAGTTTCTTCAAGATCAGATGATAAGATAGGATTAAATATGCAGTATACTTATTTGAGGAAATGCCTGTCAGAGCAAAAGCGGAAAGAAACCAGAGGGCCTGGGAGAGCTGCCAAACTCAAATCTGGCCTGATTAAAGAGGACCGGGCCAGGGATGTGGTTCAGTGGTACAGTGCTGTCTTGTTTAAAAATAACAAAAGCACACTACTTGTTTTCTTGCATTTTCTTCTGCCCTTGCAATGAGGTTGAGAGAGAGAGAGAAAGAGAGAGAGAGACAGAGACAGAGACAGAGACAGAGACAGAGAGAGAAGGCAGGAGTGGATTGAAACTGTCCTTAAGTGAAATCCTTCGTAAAAAAGATCCTGCATGTCCCACAAAGGACTTGCCTCACGGCCTGCAAAACTTAGCTGTTGATGGGGAGCACTCTGAGAGGAGCCTGGGCTGACTGCTATGCCCCTGGTAGATTTCAGGCACAGTCTCCGGGTCCTAATTATTTAGCACCCTACTGACAGAGATCTGGGGCTGCTTTCTTACTAGTTGCAAAGTCAGTACTAAAAGGGATCATGCTGGACTGCCCATTTCCACTACCAGGAGTGAGATTCAATTTGAGACAGAGAAAACTGCTCTTTCAGTTTTTATTTCCAAGGAGAAACCCCACAAAAGAGTGAAGGTGTAGGGGCTGGAGTGATAGCACAGCAGGTAGTGTTTGCCTTGCACGCGGCCAACCTGGGTTCGATTCCCAGCATCCCATATGCTCCCCTGAGCACCGCCAGGGGTAATTCCTGAGTGCAGAGCCAGGAATAACCCCTGTGCATTGCCAAGTGTGACCCAAAAAGCAAAAAAAAAAAAAAAAAAAAAAGAGTGAAGGTGTAAAAAGAAGCCACACAAAATGTCAGAGCCCAAGGATGTTCCTGCAATCAGGACTTCCATGCTAGCTTGATTTGATTTTGAGTTTATGGTTCAGCACTTTCTTGACTATAATACACTAGATTGAGATATAGTGTATTTAAATTATATCTGTTTAATATAATTTAAATATACTCCCTGATAAAAAATCTAATTTAGAGTTATTTTGTATACTTCTAAAAAGAACCCTAGCTAAGACTGTTTTTTAAATGCTTTAAGCGTAATAAATATAAAAGTAAATACGTGGTACTGCTTAATTTTTTAAATGTACATACATACATGGCATTATATTGTTTGTGTTAGGGAAAGTTGACATTTTGTTTAACAATATGCTTTAAGATTTTATTTCCATGCGAAACAAAATTGATTGTGAAATATTGCGAAATATTTCATTAATGGCTGTCTTGTTCATGAAGAATCGAAGAGTACCCTCTTTTTCATGAAAAGTAAGAAGGATAAAATTGCAAAGCTGCCTCTGAATGCAGATGTGTCTGTTTGGCAACTGTGCAAGAAAGTTTACAGAACACAAACATTTAAAATGTAATGGTCTGATCTACCAACAATAAAGGTTTAATCATCTGAGGTATACTGAAAGGGACAATTGTTCTTTATAATGATGGAAACAGTTTACTGTTTCCGAAACACACACATTTCTCATCGTGTCACTTGACTGAAATTCTTGGCATCTTTAGAAGTTTAAATGTGATATATGTATAAAAGGAAACATCATCTGGCAGTAAAACAGAATGAAGTGCAAATACATACTCTAAGATGGATGAAACTTAAAAGTATTATGTTACGTGAAAGGAATTTCCAAGGACTACACATTACATAGGATTCCATTCATATAAAATATTAAGATTAGGCGAAGCTTCCAACAAAACATAGTTAGCAATTTTCAGGGAGTTGCGGGGATGGGAAGGGAATGAGCGATGAATACTAATGACTATGAGGTTCCTTGAGCAATGAAAATAAAAATGTTTAAAAAGCAACCACTGTTGGAGAGGATGTGGGGATAAAGGGACCCTTCTACACTGCTGGTGGGAATGCCGACTAGTTCAGCCCTTTTGGAAAATAATATGGACGATTTTCAAAAAACTAGAGGTTGAGCTTCCATTTGATCCAGCAATATCACTGCTGGGAATATATCCCAGAGAAGCAAAAAAGTATAGTCGAAATGACATCTGCACTTATATGTTCATCGCAGCACTGTTTACAATAGCCAGAATTTGGAAAAAACCTGAGTGCCCTAGAACAGATGACTGGCTGAAGAAACTTTGGTACATCTATACAATGGAATACTATGCAGCTGTTAGAAAAAATGAGGTCATGAAGTTTGCATATAAGTGCATCAGCATGGAAAGTATCATGCTAAGTGAAATGAGTCAGAAAGAGAGAGACAGACATAGAAAGATTGCGCTCATCTGTGGAATATAGAATAATAGAATAGGAGTCTAACACCCAAGAATAGTAGAAATAAGTACCAGGAGGCTGTCTCCATGGCTTGGAGGCTGGTCTCTCATTCTGGGTAACTCAGAGAAGGGAACACCAAGTAAAATGTGGTCAGAGGTCATTTGGGGGAAGGGTGAAGCGTGCCGAATGTAGATTAGAGACTGAACACAATGGCCACTCAACACCTTTATTGCAAACCACAACACCTAATCAGAGAGAGAGAACAAAAGGGAATACCCTGCCATAGTGGCAGTGTGGGGTGGGGGGAGATGGGACTGGGGAGGGTGGGAGGGATGCTGGGTTTACTGGTGGTGGAGAATGGGCACTAGTGAAGGAATGGGTTCTCGAACTTTGTATGGGGGAAACATGAGCACAAAAATGTATAACTCTGTAACTGTACCCCCACGGGGATTCACTAATAAAAAAAAAAGAAAAGAAAAATATTTAAACATTGATTGTCAGAGGCAGAGAGTGCAAAGGGAGAGGCCTCTGCTTATTGTAGTCAATCCCTATTCACTCCCCAGCACCACATGTGGTATTCCCTGAGCTCTACTGGAAAATCCAGGAATAATCCCTGAATACTGTATGGTATGATTCAATACCCCTAAAAAAATATATGGTGATGATTTCATAATTTTACCAAAAGCTATTCAATTATGCATTTCAGGGGGAAATTACTGAGATATAGTATATACCTTATTGAGTGTATACTGTATCTCAATAAAGCTATTACCAAAATAAATATTTGGAGACTCCTGGCTTAAACAGGGTAGGAAATCCTCCTTTTAGCATAAGGTGGCAAATGGGAAAATATGAAATAAAGAAATGAGAGATTTTTGTATATTGGGGACAGGATAAAATTAGAGGTGACAAAGATCATAATCTAGATAGACTTACTGTCATGTATTCTAAATTAAAATGACACCAAGACAGGATGCAAATATCTTTTCCTTTTATTTATTTATTTTTAAATTTGGACTGGAGCGATAGCACAGCAGGTAGGGCGTTTGCCTTACATGTGACCAACTCGGGTTCAATTCCTTCGTCCCTCTCAGAGAGCCTGGCAAACTACCGAGAGTATCCCACCTGCACAGCAGATCCTGGCAAGCTACCCGTGGCATATTCGGTATGCCAAAAAAACAGTAACCAGTCTCACAATGGAGACGTTACTGGTGCCTGCTCGAACAAATCGATGAACAACAGGACAACAGTGCTACAGTGCTTTATTTATTTTTCAATTGAATCACCATGAGATATACAGTTACAAAGTTGTTCATGATTGGGTTTCAGTCATACAATGTTCCAACATTCCATCCCTTCACCAGTACACATTTCCCCCTACCAATTTCCATCCCTGTCCTTCCTCTATAACTTCAGCACTCAGGTATTGTCCAGAGGATCATTTCCAGCTATTTAGTAGTCCCTTCTCTATCCTACCTGCCCTGCCCCACATAGGAGGCAAAGTTTTAAAAAAGAAAATCTCTTTTTTAAATGCCTCCTTTCCCTTTCCTTTCTCTTCATTGTTCTAATTGTTAATGCTGTTGCAGTGATGGTATAATGGGGCAGGAGGGAGGGGAGAAAGAGGAGAGAGGTTACATGCCTAACCATGGTGCTCACACATCTGTAGCTATCGTGCTCACCAGGTTGCAGTGACAAAACACTCAGCTGCCATGCTCACCAAGATTTGCATTCTTTCAGTTGTGGGACCTGCACATTTGCTCACCAGGACTCATACTTTTAGTTGAGGCACGCAAGTCAAGTTTAGGGTGCTCACTGCTTAGCTGCAGTGCTTGTACATGTATTCACCAGAAGCCACACTTCTTGGAGCCTACTCACACATAATTTGGGTTATGTTATTTGCCAGGACTGGAACCCATTTTTTCAGTGCTTACAATCTTTGGCTGTGGTGTCACTGGAAAGTGCTTGTGTACCAGGGTTCAGAGACAGCAGAATATTCTCAGTGCACTTGGAACATTAAAGATTTGAACTCCTGATCATTCTCTTGCAAGGTCAGCACAGCCTGCACTTCTCCAGGACGAGAGGGCACAAATTTTGTTGGCCTTAGTACATGTCCCATAGTAGTGCTAACAGAGACTGCTAAAAGTCACTGATGATGAGTGACACAGAGTGGTGGGAGTCCTATATGGTATAGGGAGATTTCTGCTATTTTCTGATGCATAGTGTTTTATAAAAATAAAGTATTTTTATAAAAATAAACTATTTTTATTAAAATAATCAATACCATGAGTTGTCTAACAAATATTTGAAAGAGCATAAAGTATTTTAATTGTATAAATATGGTACAAGGATGAGGATTGCAAAGATAAACACTTTAGATCACATGTACATTTCTTTATTTTTTTACCTGAGAGCACACCTGCTTGTCAGCAATGCTTTCTCATTCCTAGTACAGAAATGATCAATTGTAATGCTAACACTCTCAATTTTGGTCATGATAATACTACTCTCTTGATTCATATTCATTTACATCTGAAAGAATTTTCATTATGTATGAGACAGATTCTAGGATTTTCAGAGATCTTGATTTAGTCAAGAATAATGTGTTATGAAATACATCTAAAAGTCATTCAGAGTAGATGTTATCTTAGAAGTATCAAATAATTTTTAAAACTCCATACCACGTTACACAATTTTGAAGTGTGATAAAGAAAATTTGTTTCATAAGAAAAATTCTCCCTTGAAGGCTTCTATCTTATTTCCTTATGTGGTTGCCATGTAAGGGTTCTCAAGAAACAAACTATGAATAAGTTACCCAGAAGCTGATCAGCATGATCACTTTCTATAGGCAACATTTAAAGCATACGACTATGTGATTTATGTATCTTGATACACTCCTTTTTCAAAAGGTTCATTTATGAAAATGTAAAGTTGAAAAACTAAAGTCTGAGAATATATATTTTTATGCTCTGAAAATGATTTATTATCAAGAAAGCCTGCTAAAAGGCCATTTGAGAAAATGGATCGTCGGTGCCTGAAACTCTCATTATTAACTCTCAGTCCTTCCCTTAATGGCTTCTAAGGAGATATTTGCATTTACAAGGCTAAAGGGGGTTCTAACCTGGAAATTAAGTAAATGAAGTGAACAGTAATTTTCCATCAGAAAATTACTCAGCCCCTGGTAGGAGCTGATGTCATGGAAAAACACTAAGAGGCTAAAATAGAGTGACCAGTTCACCTGTTATTAGGAGCCCAGGAGGGATGGACATATACTACTGGGAAGTAGTACAATAGGTTGCACCTGGTGGGTACAGGGGTGGTCGGAGGGGAGTGATGCCCATTCCAATGGCAGCAGCATCTACTGAGTTTACTGATGGTTAGCAAGTGAGACATGTCAGGTTTAAATTGTCCAACTTGGATATAAAAGTGAACTCTCCTTATTGCTAAATGTTTAACTTCATTTGAAAAGATCTGTAGGGTTAGGGAAATAGTATAGGGGTTAAGGTGGCTGCTTTGCATGTGGCCTAACTCAGTTTGAATCCCCAGCATCACATTTGGTACCCCAAACACTGTCAGGAGTAATCCCTGAGCACAGAGACAGAACTAAGCACTGAGCACCACAGGATCTATGACCCAAACCTTCCCTACCACCATCACACACAAAATAACCTTAGGTCACCAATTTGCAAGTCAAGCAGGCTAGTTTTGTAGCTTTGTCTACACTCTGGGCTGACTTACTGAACCCATATAATATTTAGAACCCATATAATGAACCCATATAATAAATAGAATATTTCTCAAAGAAGTTGTGTAAAAAACTAAAGCTCGCCGAGGGGCCAGTGCACTCGCAGGCTCTCCGGGCGGCTCTGTCTCACCACCCGCGTTCGGTGCTCTGGAACCGCAGTGTGTGGACTGGATCGGGACGGCCGGTGGTCAAGGACAGGCGAAGGAAGAATGAGGACCAAGCTGGTTGCTGATTAGTTACCCTTTATTCAATCTTTCATCTTTCTCATCTCCCGCACTCCCAGCTCCGTCCTCTCTCTGGATCTACTGCTCTTTCTGGCTTCTCCCTCTCCTCCTCTTATCTCTCCCCCCTTGCCCTCTAGGCTACAGCCAGCCAGGTAGCCAAATTAACATAAGAAAGCCCTCCTGAGGCAGGGCACTCCAAAGCCCTTCCTCACTCTTAAGGTTTTTTTCTTTTCCTTAGTCCAGGAACTTATTAACATCTTAATACTAGTTATTTTTGTATGGACACAGCAAGGGATACATTGAGGCTTGCAAGGCAGCTCTCCTGGCAACATCTTGCCACAGGCTCAGACCACAGCACTCAGGCCAGATTAATCATTCCTCACCCTAGCAGGGTCCAAATCTAGTATCACTGTTTGGATCATGACAGCATTTGTCCATGATCAAGCCCTTAACTTATAGTTAAGCATTAGGCACTTTGGCCAGGCCCATCTCGATGCCAGGGTAGCACACAACTCACCGCTTGCCCTGGGTCCTTCTTGTCCCATGTCGGGACCGTGCTTTGGGGGTGCTAGGAAGTAAGGGCAGCTGAGGCTTAGGTCAAGAGAACAGATGCCCTGAAGGAAAATATCATGTAGAGTCAAATGACTCCCAGGTTACAAAAGCATAACATTTGTTAAGTCTTCCTGTGTCCATACAAAAAGGACTTGCTCTGAATAAACTATGCAAAGGACTCAAGGAGAAGAGAAAAACATTATTTACAAGTCAACAGAACACTAAGAAAGAAGCTACAAATAAACAAAGAGGAATAGGAATAGGAATAGGAATAGGAGTAACCCAATAAACCTAAACTACTGAGGCTATGTTATCCTACAAAGTTGAACAATTTTTTGGTGTTGGGGGATTTTTTTTTTGGCCACAACCTCCAGTGCTCAGGGTTTAATCCTGGTTCTATGCTCAAAGGTCACTCCAGGTGGGCTCGGGAGACCATAGGAGGTGCCGAGGATAGGAGCCAGGTCAGCCGTGTGCAAAGCCAGCACCCTACCTATCTCTCTGGTCCAGAACTGGAACAATTTTGAGACCAAAAGTTGGCTTCTTCTCAGTTAACCTACAATTAAACGATAGCACAAAGAACTCGCACCTTTGTTCTTTGGGTTTGTTTGTGATTAGGCTTTGCACAAGTAAAGTTTCTATGTGGAAGCTAGGCTAACTGCTCTGCAAGGCCGTCAAAGGCAACACACAACTCCCGACACTTTTAGAGCAAGAGCAGCCCTAACCTTTCCCAGAAGTTACAAGTCAGTCATTTGAGTTGCATGAAAGTATGGCAGATGATCCTGCTTCTAATCAGTACCTGACTTCTTCAAATCACTGGGTCAGGTCAGGGAGCTGGGAATTGGAGTTATATATACCACCAACTGAATTAAGGTTCTGCCATTACAGAAATCTGCCCGAGAAATTGACTGATAGTTGAAGGGATAAGAGGATAGGCCCCATGGGAAAACTGGATAGCTACATGCAAAAAAATGAGTGCTGACCTCTGTCTAATGCCAGGCACAGAAGTCAGATCAAAGTGGATTAAATACCTCAATATCAGACATGAATCTATAAGGTACGTATAGGAAAATGTAGGCAGAACTCTCCATGACATTGAAGCTAAAAGCATCTTTAAGGATGAAACAGCACTGACCATGCATGTGGAAGCAAACGTAAATAAATGGGACTACATCAAACTAAGAAGCTTCTGCACTTCAAAGGAAACAGTGACCAAAATACAGAAAGAGCCACAGAATGGGAAAGAATATTTACCCAACATCCACCTGATAAGGTATTAATATCCAGGATATACAAGGCATTAGTAGAATTATATAAGGAAAAAACCTTCAATCCCATCAAAAAATGGGGAGAAGAAATGAACAGAAGTTTCCTCAAAAAAGAAATACAAATGGCCAAAAGGCACATGAAAAAATGCTCCACATCACTAGTCATCAGGGAGATGCAAATCAAAACAACATTGAGATATCATCTCACAGCACAGAGACTGGTACACATTCAAAAGAACAAAAGCAACCAGTGCTGGCGTAGATGTGGGGAAAAAGGGATGTTCTTTTACTGTTGGTGGGAATGCCTACTGGTTCAGCCTTCTGGAAAACAATACGGACAGTCCTTCAAAAAGTAGAAATTGAGCTTCCATATGACCTCATAATGCCATTTATGGGAATATATCCCAAGGATGCAAAAAAAGCACAGTATAAATGACATCTGTACCTATATGTTCATTGCAGCACTGTTCACAATAGCCAAAATCTGGAAATAATCCAAGTGCCCTTGAACAGATGACTGGTTAAAGTAACTTTGGCACATCTACACAATGGAATACTATACAGCTGTTAGGAAAGATGAAATCATGAAATTTGTTTATAAATGGATAGATATGGAGAGTCAGAAAGAGAGGGACAGACATAGAAGGACTGCACTCATTTATGGAGTATAGAATAGCATCACATGAGGCTGACACCCAAGAACAGTATATACAAGGGCCAGGAGGATTGCCCCATAGCTGGAAGTCTGCTTAATGAGCAGAGGGGAGAAGGTAGATGGAATAGAGAAGGGCTCACTAAGAAAATGATGGCTGGAGGAATTAGTCAGGATGGGAGATGTGTGCCAAAAGTAAATAGTGGACCAAACATGATGACCTCTCAGTGTCTGTGTTACAAGCCATAATGCCCAAAAATAGAGAGAGAGTATGGGGAATATTGTCTGCCATGGAGGCAGGGGGAGGGTGGGAAAGTGGGGGTATACAGGGTATATTGGTGGTGGAGAATGTGCACTGGTGGAGGGATGGGTATTTGATCATTGTGTGATTGTAACCCAAACATGAAAGCTTGTAACTATCTCACTGTGATTCAATAAAATAAATAAATAAATAAATAATTGGAAAAGAGAATAGGCCCCAGTTTTTTGTTGCTATTGTTGTTGTTTTGCTTGGGGGCCACACCTAGTGGTGCTCAGGGGTTACTGTTGGCTCTGCACTCAGGAATTAGTTCTGGCAGTGCTCAGGAGACCACGGGGGATGTCCGTGATCAAACCTAGGTCAACTGCATTCAAGGCAAGTGCCCTACCCACATACTATCATTCTGGCCTACGCTCCTACTTTATTTACACATGCATACTAGACCTGGCTATCACCAGAACAGTTCACCTAGAGCTTCTTTGGCTAGTTATAGGCTACACTGCTGCTAGGAAGAGACATTTTTCATTTAACATCATTTAACAAAGGTTGCAAACACAGAATAATTGGTACCATCAGTGATCAATACAACTTAAATTCCATACAAACATTTACTAATTGAAGGGGCTGGAGCAATAGGACAGCAGGTAGGACATTTGCTTTGCACGCGGCCAACCCAGGTTCAATTCCCAGCACCCGGTATGGTCCCACAGCACCGCCAGGAGTGATTCCTGAGTGTAGAGCCAGGAGTAACCCCTGTGCATCGCTGGGTGTGACCCAAAAATTTTGTTTAAAAAACACATTTACTAATTGATCCTGTGACCTCATTCTTTCTCAAGCAACCTGATCATACTTGCTTCTTTGCTCTGTGCTTGTCGTAACTTTGTGATTTCTGACCCGTTCATGACTGGCCAGTTCCTAGAATGGGTCACTCAGAATTCCTGCCTCTAATTTTCCTGTTTCAGTCGTGGGGGGGGCGGGGGGCAGTGCAAATGGCAGAGCACAGGGCATATTCCTATGATGTGCAAGGTCCTGAGCTTGATCCCTGGCACTGCATGGTAGCCAAACACTACCAAGGCCCTTGGTTGCCTCCAGGCAACATGGATGGGGAAACTATGGAGAAGTGACTCCATAATTTTATCCTGCTCTGCCAGGGGATCAAGCTCAGGACCTCACACAAACGAGGCGAGTGCTCAATCTATGATCCCTTCGATGTTTTTTTTTTTATTTGTTTGTTTGTTTTGTTTGTAGGATTTAAACTTTAGTCTTTCTCATTTTCAATGCAGTTTTCTGGTCTATTTACTCGATGCCTAGATTTTCTCATAACAGCTTTGGATTCTTCTGATTATTTAACGTAAGCAATTTGCATAAAACAGTTTTGCTACACATAATGATAGTTGCTTTGGAATTCGGTGTATCATAGGAGTCAATGGGGGGTGATTTTGGCAAATAGGTCTCTCAGGGATTGCATTTGAGACATTCGAAGAGGCAAGGCAATACTTCGTATGGGTTCCATAACTCAAAGGGAAAGGAAGAGAGAAAGCTTCTCCAGAAACAACTAAAAACAATCTCTAGCCCAAAAGAAAAGAAAACTCTAAGTTTGTCACTTGGTGCTTCAGGAGGAGATCAATTCAGGCTTGAGTTAACTAGTCAGTAAAACCTGGAGATCAAAAGGGGACTCCTCGTCTGAGTGCATTTAAAAAAAAGAAAAAAAAAGAAAGAGGACTCCTAAACAATTGACCTTGCAAGTTCACTCAAAAGTATTTTATTAGTTCAACAGGTCCCGATAACAGCTGTTAGTTCAATATCTATCTTTTAAACAGCAAGTTCAATGACTAGGCATTAAACTGCAACTCAAAACTCAAAAACAGGAATGATCCTTCACAGATAAGCACAGGAAGGCCTGCACAGGCAAATGACTTATATGAGGTCTTGTGAGTTGTGAGAGAATGTAAAGTAAACCCCAGGAACACACAATGGTTGGGTGCAGTCACATCTTACTGAACTGAAGCCCATACAGCCTCTCGTTTCCTTCTGCTGGGGAATGGTGAAGAACTTCTGAGCTTCTGTATTGTCATTTCAAAAACAGAAGAAAGGGTGTGTTGTGCGTCCTATTGTCATTCTGAGGACATGATCCATGAAAGCACTATGAAGCCTGGTGAACACTTCGAAGCCAGCAATTATTGAACTTATTGCCTGTTGCTCAGTGCAGCGAGATTTCAACTGCGCAATCACAAATCCATCTTAATAAACACAGGATTAGAACCCACTGTTTCATAGGGCTGATAGAGAAAGGTACTTAAGATGTTTTCCCCACCCCTGGACTGGAACGACAGCACAGCGGGTAGGGCGTTTGCCTTGCACACGGCCAACCCGGGTGTTGTTATTCCTCAGTCCCTCTCAGAGAGCCTGGCAAGCTACCCGTGGCATATTCGATACGCCAAAAACAGTAACAACAAGTCTCACAATGGAGATGTTACTGGTGCCCGCTCGAGCAAATCGATGAACAACGGGACCGACAGTGCTTTTTTGCCCCCACCCCGACACTGGCCCAAAGCAGTAAAAGAAACAGGGAACTCACTCTTGCTAGGCTTTAGCAAGCCTGAGACAGCTTTCTCCTGAACTAGGTTCTCTCTCCAATCCCAAGCACATCTCGAAAGGCGCAGTTACAGTGGGCTAGTCAGACTGCTGTGGGCAGAATCTGCAGCTCCTTGAGGAAACTGAGAAGAGAAACCTAGTTCCCAGTCGCCGCATCTTCCTCTGCATTTGCAGGCCCTTTGGCACCCTCCTTTGTCTGGCGCAGATCGTGGGCTCCCTTCTGCTGTCTACCTGTGTTAAGTGTTTAAAGATTCCCCACAGTTTCTACCGCCACAGTACAATTACCCAGGAGACTCCGGGAGGAAGCCTTGAGAGCCTAGACTTTCCTTTCTTCACCTAGAGCTCCTGGAAACAGGAGGAAGATTTTTCTGGCCGTCTGAATGATCAAAGGCTGATTCTGATCAAAAGGTGGTCTTTCATCTTCTGAGGTCCTCGGTACATCTTGTGCTCTGCAAGGAGATAGTCCGTCTTCTGAAAGCATTCTCCTGGTCGTAGGAGGAGAGGTAGCTAAGAGGCTGCAGGTTTTAGGCTTCTGATTTGCTCTTCCAATACCTCAGTCACTGAGTGGGTGGCCAGGGTTCAAGTCCAGCCTCTTCAATTGGAGCTCATTTATTAGATGGGGTGAAAGAATGGGCTGGACTGCTTAAGGTGATTTCTCTGGAGGAAAAGCTGATGAAAATCCTCAAGTGAGAGATTCTTTATGAGGCAATATTTAATCCTCAGCAAATATTAAGTAGGCAGAAAAGACAAATATGTCATTTCTAAATTTCCTATACAGTCTAAATAAAAGTGAGTGTTGATGACGTAGAAGGCTTCAAAATAACAAGGTGTTTTAAAAATTCTGTATTTCACTATAATTTATTGCAAATTTTTGTTGAGTAAACTGTTAAAGTTCCGCCTAAAGTTTCGAGTAACTCTGGCACTAAAGAGATAGTATAGCGGGAAGGGTGCTTGTGTTAGATGTTGCCAACCTAGGTTTGGTCCTTGGTATTTCATATGGTACCCTGAGCAGTACCAGGAGTACTTCCTGAGCACAGAACCAGGAGTAATCCCTGAGGACACCAGGGACAGCCCAGAAACTAATATAATTTTTTTAATAACTATTATCCTGCATTCAATAATACTGTGAATACTTTTGTTCCTATACTCTCTGGTCGAATTTAGATGCATAGAACCAATGCCAGGATGAAGCCTTGCTCAAATTATAAAATTATAAAGTATTTTTCATTTTCCTCTCTTCCATTATCCCTTATTCTTTTCAATTGAATGTCTACCCTTAGGATCCTAAGTATATTTGTCTGGCTCCTGAGAGGAGACATTTTTAAAAATGGCCTCAAAGTGAACATCTTCAAACTTGTTATTTTAAAAGATATTCATTTAACCTATCTTTTATTTCATTATGATAATGGGGTTTAAACCCAGTGACTCATGCATACAAGAATGAAATATGAACAACAATCCCTCTAATAATTAATTACTGTCTCTCACAAACTGCTTTTGACTAATAAGAGTCAGCAATTTCCTTAAATCCATGTACTACACTGAGTAATACTTTGCTATTTCTATAAACTTTGTCCATGTTGCTCATCTCCATAATTACACAATTTGTAGGGTTCAAAGTCAAGCATATTGTTTAAGCACGCAGGTAGAGAACCATGAGTATACATTTATTCCGTTCTTCCTTTTTGACTGCCTACCTCATCAACTAGAATATTGAACACAATATTAAACTCCAAATGTAACAACCACTTTGTCAATTTCTCCATATGGCTAATATTCATGTTCCTTTGAGAAACATTTCTCAAATGCCTGCTTTTATACTGGCCTCCTGGCCTGAGACCAAGAATTCACTTGGGATCAATACAGTCCCTATTCAAGGACGTCAAAGTTTGCTGTCTTCTGGAAAATTCTGCCACAAGGCTGACTTTTGCAATCCTTCTCACACAAACTATGGTTTTTAAATTTTGAAGTTGGATTATGGATTATTTTAGATATAAACTAAATTATTTTGAAGTGTTTTATCATAGTCAGAACCTCTGATAAAACTGGTATGAACCATGGAAATTATAAAAAAAAAAGTGACTGAACATAGAAAGGATCCAGTCCCAACAAATTCAGCTACTTAACTTTACTCTTGTTTTTCATCTGTCTCTTTTCCTCCTCCCGTCTACTTCTTTCCCCATCCTCCCTATATTCTGGGCCAGAGATGACCTAGGCATGATCCCTTTAAACCTTTGCATTCCCTAATCCTGTTATACTAAATATCACATGTAAGTGATATCATCCAGTGTTTATCCTTACTTCATTAAATATGATGTCCTCCAGCTCCAACAACGTTGCAGCTAATTTCATGATTTTGTCATTCCTCATACCTTTGTAAAATTTCATTGTATGTGTATATATATACATACACATATATATCATATTTTTCATGACCCACTTATCTGTCATTGGACATCTTAGGTTGATTCTAAATCTTAGCTAATACTGAGTGCTGCAATGAATAATGGTTTGCATATATCCTTTCAAATGAATGTTTTTCAATCCTGGAGGATAGATACCCAAAAGCAGAATTTCTGGATCATATGGCAGTTCAATTCTGAGTTTACTGAAACCCTCCATACTGTTCTCCATAGGAGTTGAACCAGACAATATTCCCACCAACAGTGGTTAAGGGTTCCTTTTTTCACCATATCCTTGACAACAAAGATTGTGCCCATTATTTTTTGATATGTGCCATTCTCACTTGTAAGATGCTATCTCATTGCGGTCTTGATTTGAATTTACCTAATAGTAAGTAATGGTGAGCATTTTTCATGTGCCTGTTGGCCATTATTCCTCAGAGAAGTACCTTTCCATTTCCTCTCCCCATTTTTTGATGGGATGGGGGCTTTAGATGTTTTTTTTTTTTTAGCTTTGTGGGTACTTTATATATCCTAGTTATCAACACTTTATCTGATGTGGTGAGTACGAAGATTTTCTCACACTCAGCAATCTTTTAGTTTTAGCTCACACACATGCACACACACACACGCACACACACACGCAGCACTGCACTGTTGTCCCATTGTTCATTGATTTGCTCGAGCGGGCACCAGTAACATCTCCATTGTGAGACTTGTTGTTACTGTTTTTGGCATATTGAATACACCACAGGTAGCTTGCCAGGCTCTGCTGTGAGGGCAGGATACTCTCAGTAGCTTGCCAGGCTTTACGAGAGGGATGGAGGAATCGAACCCAAGTCAGCTGCGTACAAGGCAAACTCCCTACCCGCTGTCCTATTGCTCCAGTATCCAATATATATAACATATATTGCCGTGCAGAAATTTTTAATTTGATGTAGCCCAATTTGTTTAGTTTTGATTCTGTAGCCTTTGCCAATGGCATCACTATCATTAAAGATTCCTTTGAGTTCCATGTCTTGGAGCATTCTGCCTACATTTTTCTCAGTGTACTTTTTAGATTCATGTCTGATCTCAACGTCTTTGATCCACTTTGAGTTGACTTTTATGTAAGGTGTAAAATATGAATTCTTTAATTTCTTTTTTTAATTTTTATTTTTAATAAATTACCGTGAGGTACAGTTACAGACTTACAAACTTTTGTGATTACATTTCAGTCATACAATTATCGAGTACCCCAAATCCTTTAATTTCTTACATGTGGGTATCCAATTCTCCCAACACCATTTGTTCAAGAGGCTGTCTTTATTCCCTTTCATAGTCTCAGCAACAATGTCAAAATTATCTAGCTAGCTAGCCTTCAATATTCTATTCTGACCCATTTTGATTTTTGCATTTTTTATGCATCCTACTTGAAATGCATTTGGTTCCTACACTTGTGAATAAAATTACTTTTTTCTAGGAAATCTCTGCTTATTATCTAGCTGAATTTGCCTTTCTTTCATTTTTTTCTTTGCTTTCCTCTTGGGATTTTGATTCTGTGTTTGTACACCTTCTCATTCTAGATTTCATCTTTCTTATCACTTTTCCATATTATCCATCTTCAGTTTTTACACTGAAAAAAATATGTAATTTCTTCAGAATTATCTTATGATTGATTCTTTCCATCTGTCTAGTTTACATTTTAATTGTTTGAAATGACCATAATCATATCTTTCACTAATTTTATTTTAAATTTTAACTTTCATGGTTCCTTACTGGGGTTTTGTTTTCACTTTTGGTTTTATTTTTTATTTATTCATTTTATTTTATTTTTGTGGTTGGAGCACACATGGTGATGTTTAGGGATTATTTCCGGCTCTGCACTCAGGAATTACTCCTGGTGTTGCTCAGGGCACCATATGGGATGCTGGGGATAGAACCTGAGACTTGTGTGCAAGGCAAATATCCTGCAAATATCCTATCCTCTGCACTATGGCTCCAACTCCTATTTATTCACTTTTGAAAGTTGATTTTTATTTAATGTGATAATATGTTAACCATATATTACACAATAATTTTGTGTTCAGAAGTTCAGAGACTGACTAGCTAACCTGTGAAGTACAGAATTGTTTACTCCAAGAAAGCATTTAAATTAGTTTCTACTTGGAGCCTGTAATACTACCACTTAAGTTTGATTTTAAGGTTTTTGTCTAAACAAGGTGTCTTGGATTTTTAGTCTACATTTCACAGTAATGTAATTTACAGTTGCTGCAGGGGAAAGCTCAACTATCCTTTGTAGTCTGCTCATCAACCAGCATTACCTCTCTAGCCTCTTAGTGCCTTTATTTTACTTGGTTCCTATTCCATTGGCTGTAACAACTTCCTCTCAGTATTAAGGACAGTTTCCTTTTCCTGCCTGTCTAAGCTCTTGTTTTGTTTAGTTTCTATCTGATTATATTAGAGTTCCTCAACCGTGGGCTGGCAAGACTACTTTCTCTTTCCTCTGGAGAAAGACAGACTCACAGAGTATATGGGAAAGGTTAAGCAAGGTCCTGAACATAGATGTATGGAGTAAAAATTCGTGGATAGAAAAGATCAAAATAGAATAAGGCAAAAGCATGTGCAATAGTGTAGTGTGTTCTAAGACTTCTTATGAGACCTGAAGCAGCAGACTTGAAAGAAATGCATAGTGAGACAATATGGTAGTTGTTGGTAGAATTTTTGTTCTCTATAAATTGAAACAACAGTGAGTTGTTTTGTTACCGTTTCTATTAATGTGCCAAATATGAGAAAGAATTTAAGCCAAGAGGAAGATGTCTGTTTATTGTGATAAGGACTCATAGACAATCATAAATGAAAATCCTATTCTAAACAACACATACAAGTTGGAAGACATTAGTGAGAGTGACATACTGGCCATCTCTGCAAATACTGATTTCCTGGGTATAAAGAACTGGTTGACAACTCTATTTAGGGTTGATGAAATATGCCATGGTTCATGTCATGCAGATATGCTTATCTAGCTATTTGTTTTACTTTCATTTGCTCGGTTGCACTGATCCCTAACAATATTAAATTCTCCTGGGAATTGTCATTTGCTACTACCACAACACGTTTGATTCTGTAACAGAGACAGAGAAGTTAAGTCTGTGTGTTATTTTGAACTCTGAGGGCACTGTGCTGTCCATTCTCTTGAAACTCATCTCTTTTCCCTCACTTCAAAGGTATTCAAGAGATTCTTGATTTCTTAGTATAATAGTGACAACACCAAGAGAATCCTTATACCAAACTTGATGCTATATATAGTGTTTCAGTAGCAAAGCCAGAAAAAGTCAGGAATGGTCCTTCATTATTCTTACACAAACTTAAAGTTGTCACTTATTTTTTAAGTTTTGGGTCACACCCGGCGATGCACAGGCGTTACTCCTGGCTCTGCACTCAGGAACCGCCCCTGGCGGTGCTCAGGGGATCATATGGGACGCTGGGAATCGAACCCAGGTTGGCCGCGTGCAAGGCAAATGCTCTACCCGCTGTGCTATTGCTCCAGCCTCTAAAGTTGTCACTTTTTAACAATTCCATTTTCTTTTTATTAGAGGTGCTCAGAACAGAAATGGTTACTCCAGTCTTACTATAAAATAATACATTTGAGAAATTACAGGTTAACCCTGAACGAGGGGTAATAGAAAAGAAGTATTGCAAATATGACCCTTTTTCATGAACCCAAGTATAGAATATAGCTGATGAATTGCCTTGATCAACATCGTCCCAAATGTTCTGACAACTGCCCATTTCCAGCCATAAACTTCACATAAATGCATTTATGTTTATAACACATGGCTATTTATGCTATGCATTCTCGACTCAAGAAGATTCTAAAATATTTCAGTTCAGACCAAAGAATTATTTTCATGTTCTAGAACAGAAAAGAAGTAAATCTTAGAGAAAAAGAGTGGGATGTTCTGTTTATGTGGATTGATAAGCAGAGAAAAAGTGTGTAGTGAAAAAGAAATGTTGACAACTAGATAAGGTAAAATATTAGAAACTTGATTGTTCCTGAGAATTTCTATCTCTGATTTTGTTTTTTTTCTGCATTCTGGCTGTATCCTTGCTCTTGTGGTTTGGGCAAGCCACTTCTGCAACCTCCCAGCACGTTCCTCCTTCTGCTAAGCTGGCTTGGGTTCATTTCTAGTAATTTTGCAGCATCAATAATTTTTTGTCACAGTATACTACATCTCCTTTTTCCCAGACACGATTATGTGTACTCTATATTTTTAAATGACAAAATATAGCTGATGATTGTTCCTTTCGCTCTATCTTCAATTATAGCTACTTGCCAGCTCAGACTATTAGATGTGAGAACATGGGATAATGGGTCATTTGCTAAATTGCTGACATTGATGTTCAGATTGAAAATGGAAAGGGATTATCCTAAAAATATTAAAATATGTTAGAAAAAGTCTCTTTAGGCATTGGTCAAAAAAATGTCTTGTGACAGCTCTGTTTTTTAGGTGGAATCACTGAAAACAGGGAGTTTTAAAACTGCAAAAGTGCAGTTCAGAGAGGTTAAAGCCCTTGTTTTACACGTACCTGAGGCAGAGACAGTGGTCAGAATCCCAGCATCACATACAGTGTCCCAGGTACTGCCAGGTGTGGTCCCTGAGTGTAGAGCCTGGAGTGATCTCTGAACACTGCTGTGCATAAACCCCTAATAAAATGTCATCTGACCTTAACATTCATTACTTAATTCCCTTAAAAAATCTCTAAGTGGTATCCACTTAGTTCTGGCGCAAGAGCTTTACTTTACCTTGCTACAACATACAAAATGACACTTAAGACTGTGTTAGTAGGTTTCCATTATTATTTTTCCCTGAGTCAAGAGATTTTGCAGTTATTAGGAAAAACTTTGGAGATTTTCCTCTTTGCATAGATACACTGTATCTGGGCCATGCCTGTGGCACAAATACCACCTTGCAGCAGGCTGAACTGCAGAGAATCCTAGGCTAATTCGGGTCTGAATCACTCACCGGTATCTTCAGAGGTGAGGACATAGAGTGATGCAGGAAGTCTGAACTGGAAGGGGTCAGTTTAAAACTACCCAAGGAAAGTTGTATCTGAATGCTCTTAGAGACAAATTGTCTCTTAGTTCATGGTACCTGGAAGTACTATGGTTTAAAATCCTCCTGATGTGGAATTTTTGTCAGATGGTAATAAGCAAGTTGATACTCATTTCATGTTTAATAAGATAAATAGACACTACTACTTACTATTTTTTTTCTTTTGAAAGTACACCATGCAGTGAAGAGAAACCATTTCGGGTCAATGGATTTAATATTCTACTTGTTTTCATCTACATAGTTAAAATTTCGGGCTGGAGCAATAGCACAGCGGGTAGGGCATTCACCTTGCACGCAGCTGACCCAGGTTCAATTCTTCCACCCCTCTCGGAGACCCAGGCTACGGAGAGTATCTCACCCACATGGCAGAGCCTGGCAAGCTCCCAGTGGCGTATCTGATATGCCAAAAACAGTAACAAGTCTCACAATGGAAATGTTACTGGTGCCCACTGGAGCAAATCGATGAGCAATGGGATGACAGTGACAATGACTGTGGTTCCATTATCACAGTTAACAGTTCTAGAGCTAGAATTAATTTTAGCTAATAGAAAGTTTTCCATCTGTCACATAAACTTCAAGGTAGGTGGTTTATTAAACAATTATTTCACAAGAAAGAGGAATGAATAGGTGGAGCAAAGGGAACTTTTAAGGTTAGTGAAACTGTCCTGCATGACACTACTACAATGGTCAATACTTTTCATTATGTTATTGAGGAAGTGAAGGAGGCAGGTCTCTCTGTATACCATCTGGGTGGTGCACATGAAAGGGAATCTGATTTCCTGTTATCCCTGCAATCTGATTGGTCTCTAGGTGATCCACCTCGTTATTTTGCGTATTAAATTTGATGGGTTTTTTTTTTCACATATTTGTTAATATCAGGCATCTCAAATTAGGCAACAGGGTTGGGAATACTTAAAGTCTACAGGTCATGCATTGCTGAGCATTACCTCCTGGAAGAGAAAGACTCTCATGGAAGAAGCTGCTGCAGGAGAGAAACTGCTCGTGTCTCAAAAGGAAAAACTACTGCTAAAAGGAAGCCGCGGGGGCACCTGCTCTAAACAGAAATTGCTGTTGACATCATGGAGCTGTACATACAAAGCAGCTGGTGGTTTACTTACTATTCTTACTCACCACCCCCAAGAACCCAGCTGCCAGTCGCTTAGCCATTTGTGCCGTAATAATTATATATTTCTCAGACCATATGGAATGATGAGCACAGAGTGAACTCTAATGTAAACTATTGATTATGAGTGGTAATGGCCTTTTTGTGTTGTGTGATTTAAGAAATGCGTCATTCTGAGCTAGAAAGAGTACATGGGTACAACACTTGCCTTGCATGTAGCCGATCCTAGTTTGATCCCTGGCACCATATATGATTCCGTGAGCACTGTCAGTAGTGATTCCTGAGCACAGAGCCCTGGCAGAGCTGGGTATGTACTTCTTCCCCCACCCCACCCCCCAAAGAAAATAGAAAGGAAAGAAAAGAAATGTACCATCTGGTTTGGGATGTTGATACTATGGAAAATGGTATGTCTTGTTGTGAAAGGGGATAGGAAACTTTGTTTTCCACATATTAGTCGATTTAAAATATTTCACAAAAGAAGGGTAAATGTAAATATTCACCTTTGAACAAGTATGACATCTGAATTCTAAAATGTTGTTTTATTGTTAAAAGTCTAGAAGTTGTTTTGATAAATAATTCATTTTATTTATGTTTACTAATAAGATTTTTAAAATTATTTTTATCATAGCTTAGGTAATACGATTGTAATAGCCTTTATGGTGTTGACGTACAACGTCGCTACACCGATCACCACCAAAGAGCCCAAGAACCTTGACCGCTGCCCCATGTCACTTCTAGTTCACCTCTTTATCCTCCCCCCTTTTATAATCTAAAATTGAGAATTTCTCATAGCTCGATACCATCCATACCCTTGTTTAAGTAACTTTTCAAAGGTGCCGCTTATACAATTATCATGAAGGTACTTGATGAGAGGAATTATTTGGTAAATTATACTGTATTCTATACTAGATTAGCACTCCAGTGTTATGATAATCTAAGGATGTCTGAAAAAGCACCATAGACTAGGAATATCTGATTTTAAGATTATGTTGTTTATTTCTGTGTTTTGGGGGTGTTATTATAAGTTCAGTGTTTAGAGTTCACTCTTGGTGTTGTTCAGGGGACCATGCAGTGCCCAGGCTAGAGCCTGGACCTCCCACAAGCAATTCAGCTGCCTAGCCCTTTGAGCTATATCTCCAGCCTGACATTGTGAAAATTGGGGAGTGATACCCTCAAGCAATTGAAATCTCTAAAAGAACTGGATATTTTCTCTGCTTTCTGATTGCTTAAAAGCAATCGTTTTCTGATATTTTCTCTGTTTTCTGGTGCCATTTGCAGACTAGGGACATTGGTGCGATATATAAATGACACCAAATGTAGTTTATTACGGTGGCCTCTCCTGCTCCTGCAAGTGACTGTGGATAACCGCAATGATAACTCCACAGCAATTCCTGTCAGAAGAGGTAGGAGATAAGAGGCACTTAAAATGCCTTGCGGACTGTGTGCTCTGTATCTACTACGTTTTGTCTTCTCAGAAAAAAGCATAGATTTTAATGTGGCATTCTACATTCCAGTTGGTCACCTTGCTCATGTAGAAGATACTTAATGAACATATATTTATGAGACAGTACCAACATCCCTTGGGTCTGGAGCCGTATCACAGCAGTAGGGCGTTTGCCTTGCACGAGACTGACCCAGGTTCCATTCCTCTGTCCCTCTCAGAGAGCCCGGCAAGCTACTGAGAGTATCCTGCCCGCACGGCAGAGCCTGGCAAGCTACCTGTGGCATATGTGATATGCCAAAACAGTAACAAGAAGTCTCACAATGGAGATGTTACTGGTGCCTGCTCAAGCAAGTTGATGAACAACGGGACGACAGTGCACTGCTACGTATGTGTGTGTGTGTGTGTGTGTGTGTGTGTGTGTGTGTGTGTGCATGTGTGTGAGCTAAAAGTAAAAGATCGCTGAGTGGGAAAAAATATTTTCACTCAACACAACCAATATAAACTTGACTGGACTCAGGAAAAAGCAAGAGAATCTGGAGAAACTAAATGTCTTAAGGTTTTCAAAGACAGGAGCACAAACTAACAGCTGGAAAAAACTCAGCGATGATACAGAAAGTCCTCTAGCAGCTATGTAAGACCAACCTAGGATGTTCTCAACTTTTCCTTACTGCATGTAGTTTCCAGCCCCATGACCTTCTCCCTCTCTGCTTCCTACTGTCACTGCCATGTGTGCTTGATATCTGTGGTAGGAGAGTGGCTAGAAGAAAGAAAGTCTTAATATGCAGGTAGTTACATAGAACCTTGTCTTTACCTGTCTATGGAACACTGTGTCTTTTGCATTATAGAAATTAGGTGGAGGAGGATATTGGCTGATTTTTGTTTCTAGTTTTCCCCATTATTTATATTATTAATTTCCTACCTGATTACACCATCTCTTTGGTTCGACTTTGATACCATAAGGTGTTTGTTCGATAAAGAAAGTTAGACCTAAAGGGCATATATCACCATTTGGACTCCTCTAGAAATGAACGAATTCTAATTTACTCAGGCTTATCAATTTTAATGCTGTTAAGTGAAAACACTTGAGAGTGTCACAGCTGAGTAAATATTAAAGAAAAACAATAAATACTTTAGGTAAATAACTAATAACAAGCCATGCAGTTCAGGCAAGTCTTTTTTTCATTTTAATTACTTTTAATCCCTCTTACATGTCAAAAGAAAAAGGAATGAAATCCCCTCACTAAAATCCATAAATCCTAACAACAACCCCTTTCCCCTCCCAAAAAAAAACCCTTATGACTGTTACAGGCGAAAACGTACTTTAAAAAAATTGCCACAGCCAATTGTTAACACACCAATTTGATCTACAAACACAGTTGTTTAAACACAAGATTGCCATTACTCAGCAGGTTCATTAATCACAATTCAGCTTGCTATCAGGAGTGAAAATTACTGATGTTATTAAATTTCCACCCCATTACCTTAACTTTTATTTAGAACCATTCATCAGTGATGTCCTCCTTTATTAGAAATCACAAGTTTAACAAACCACAAATTCATCAAAGAAACACACTATATCTGATGATATCTTGGAAATGTAAATATTTAGTGACTTTTTTTATTTCTCAAAGTCTCTTAAGCATTATATATAATCCACTCAAGATAATTCTTAAGACTTGACTTCACAAACCTTTAAGTATAGACATTTAAATAGTGCTCCAAGAGTGGGGGGAGGGGGAAAAATTCCTGAAATAATGGATTTCCAGGAGTTGGTTTCAAAACAGCCCTCTGACAAGTCTGTTATTCCCTCAGGTTTTTGTTTTGTTATGCTGTAATTTTTTTGTTGTTTGTTTTGTTTTTTGCTTTTTTGCTTTTTTTTTGCTTTTTGCTTTTTGGGTCACACCCAGCGATGCACAGGGGTTACTCCTGGCTCTGCACTCAGGAATTACCCCTGGTGGTGCTCAGGGGACCATATAGGATGCTGGGAATCGAACCCTGGTCGGTCTCGTGCAAGGCAAACGCCCTACCCACTGTGCTATTGCTCCAGCCCCATATGCTGTAATTTTTTGACAGCCCCAAATAGGCCTTCATTTAGGGAGCTAGAATCCCTTGCTTTAATAAAACCACTTCCTGGTCATCTATAAGAAACATTCATGGGTACCACATCCGGGAATGGTTTTGAGATAGATGTCTTCTAAGAGATATTGAGACCCTCAATTGAATCATATTAACCAATCAATCAATGACTGCTCTTCAGTGGAACTGAGCTGCAAAAGAGAATGTAGCACAAGAGAGTCCTATAAAACTTTAGGACAGTTCATCACACAGCACGACGGGAGAAGCTAACTCCTAACACAGAGCAATGGACGGACAGTGCTAAAGGACTGTCGTTAGTCGGAGCTGATATAGGATTCCAGAGACTCATTCTGACTACAACGCTTGAGATAATTAGGTCATCCTTTTACAACCCCCCCCCCCCCCCGCCACTTTCCAAGCAAACCCTTAGAAGAAATCTGAAATTTGAGAGGAGTGCAAAGGACTAAGAGCTTTGAAATTGATCAGTCCATGAGCAGAACCTTAGTAAATACTTCAGTCACTGTAAGCTGATGGACTTTACAAAAATGTGAGTATTGAAATCTCAGGTTCTGGATATTATACTTATTCTTTCCCATTTACTATTTTTAAGAAAATCAGCTGAAGCTGACTTTTTGTGGTTTGCCACCAGAGGAGATGAGTATATTCACTTTTCTTTCATTAAAACTTGCAAGCATTAAGAATTAAGGAAAGAAAGGTCCAGACTGCATGTCACTGTGAAGCTCTGCCTGAGGCAGGGTTGCCCACGGATACCTTCACGATACGGGCTTCAGTGTTGCTTCAGTGTTACTGATTTCAGTGAAGGCAAAGGTAAAAGAAGCCAGGATGGAAGAATAAAGAGAAGGGGCAGCCTGATCACAAAGAAGGATCTCCTGATAACACCCTGACAGATTTCCACATTTGCATAGGCGAGCATCACATAACAAGCAATCATTCTAATTTCACACACACACACACACACACACACACACACACACACACACTTCATTCATTCTCCAGAAATTGTGTGTCAACAACTGTTGAGTGTGGTCAGCAAACAAACAAAACAATAAAAAGAACCACAGGGACCAGAGTGATAGTATACCTTTGCATGCGGCTGACCTGGGTTCCATCTCTGGCATCCCATATGGTTCTCCAATCCCACCAGGAGTGACCCCCGAGCACAGAACCCAGAGTAAACACTGCAGGGTGTGACCCCAGAACAAAACAAAGACCCACAAAAGCAAAGAGAAGATGTTGGTTGTTGCTATTACTTTCTTGGATTTATTTATTAGGGAGGCAAAAGGGAATAAAAGCTCTCTGTCTCCTGCCTTGGATTTAAGTGCACCCTTTTCTTCAACTGACCACTCACAGTATTCTTCAGTGACAAATCAGAAAGGATCATACCACAAGCCATAGGTTCCACTATACTTGTTATTACAAGCACTTGAGGACTTGAGACTTGAAATTAAAGCTCCACTAAAGGATCTGAGGGCTTGGGGCTGGAGTGATAGCACAGCGGGTAGGGTGTTTGCCTTGCATGTGGCCAACCCAGGTTCCATTCCCAGCATCCCATATGGTTCCCTGAGCATCTCCAGGGGTGATTCCTGAGTGCAGAGCCAGGAGTAACCCCTGTGCATCGCCAGGTGTGACCCAAAAAGCATTTTAAAAAAAGGATCTGCGGGCTTGTTTACTCCTGGCTCTGTGCTCAGGGATCACTCCTGCTAGGTTTCAACAGGCCATATGTGGTTCCAGGGATTGTACTCAGGTTATCCACATGCAAGACAAGTGCCTTACCTGCTGTAGTATCTCTGACCCCTGAAATTTATGAGAAAATTTATAAGCCAATTTTTCTAACAACAAAATATTTCCAGGAATATTCTATTTTTTTATAGCACGTTTTTTCACCCAGGAAGTAAATGTTACCCAAAACATTGAGTACTGAGACAAGGAATCATGAGAAAAGTCCAATGATTTGATAAAAGCTTTAGTGGAACGATTAATACCGAGCATATTTATATGAGGGAAAGAAGGCATGGGAGGATGGGAGAGGTTGGCAGTGAAAAAAAGAGAAATGGGAAAGTCATTGGAAAAATCGAGCTAAATTGCTTTTGGTTTTTTAGCCAGGGATGATCTATATCTATTTGGAGGCAGAAAAGACCCAGTTGCTAAAGATGACAAGGTCTGGCAAGTAACCTGTGCTGTGATACAGGCTTTGTGTTTAGCAAGACACAACAGTACACTTGGTTTAATATTCTTGCTCTCATGGTCTTTGAAATTCCCAGTGTTTTTGGAACCGGTGTTATGCATTTTTATTTTGCACTGTTTTGCGTTTAGTTTTGCACTAACATCACAGACGGTGTAGGTCCCACAAATTACGTTGGCCTTACAAATTATGAAAGTGCTCCAAGAGACAGAAAGCACCAAGTGTTCCCCCAAAGAGTCCCAAGCTTCAGTTCCGAGACCTGTGAGCACATTACCTTACACGACAGAAAGAACTTTGCAGGTGTAATTCAAGATTTTGAAATGGAGAGATTCTCCTGGGTTATCTCGGTGGGCGCATGTAATCATAGAGGTGCATAAGTGAATAAGTGCGTGTTATTGTCATAAACGAATAAAAAGAGGGAGGTAACGACGCGAGGGTCAGGAAGAGAAGGCTTGCATTACGGGACCGCATGGGGTGCCTGGGATCAAACCCGGGTCGGCCACGTGCAAGGCAGATGCTAACCCCATTCTTGAGCTTGCATGCTGTCTGCTTGCGCTGACACAGGGGTGGGTGTGGGGCAGAGGATGACTCCACCTCCAACCAATCTCAGCCTAGAGACACCCGCTGCAGAGTTGAGGCTACCGAGAAAGTGACAAAGACAAAGCAGGCGCTTCCACTGGAAGTCCAACATCTCCCATCCTCCGTTCCAAACTAGCCTAGAAACGGGGCCAGCCCTACAGCCCCGTGGATGTGCGTTGTCGGCGAACCCCCGACAACGCCCCCAAACAAAGAGGCCTCCAGCTCCGTGTCCTGGAGTAACTAACTGCCCGGGAAAAGGGGCGCGGCGACCGTGGCCTACCGCGGGCGAAGACGCTCCGCTCCACCCGCCGGGAGCCTCCTTGTTTTGGAGGCCCGCGTGGTCCCGCTCCATTGGCCGCCGCCGAGCCCGAGGCCCCGAGGAGGCGGAGCGGCGTCCCCAGTTGTAGTTCCCGGGTTTGCCCGGCCGCCGGCCCCGCCTTCCCGCACGAGGCGTGCGGGAGGCCGCGGGAAGACTACAACTCCCAGAAGGCCCCGCGCGCGGAGGCGGGGGGCGTGGCCGGGCGCCGTGGAAGCCGGGGGCGGGGCCGCCGGAGGGATGAAGTGGGGGCGCTGGGTTCTCCAGCCTCACCGGTAGCGCCCGAGCGCCGGGGAAGAGCGCACCCAGCGTGGGGCCGGCTCGCAGACCTCTGACCCTGGAGTCTCTCGGCCGCCGGGAGCCGTCCGCGTGGGTCGTCGCCCGGGCCGCCCGCCGTTCCCCGGCCCTGAGGGGCCCGGCCGGCCGCGGTGGGAGAAGAGGTCAGCATGAGCCGGGGGGTCCGGCGGGCCGGCGCGGGGCAGGGGGCGGCGGTCGCCGTGCAGCTGCTGGTCACCCTGAGCTTCCTCCCGAGCGTCGTCGAGGTCCAGGTAAGCCCTCCAGCCGGCGGGGCGGGGACCCCCACCCCCCCACCCCCACCACCACCACTCACCCCCCTACTCCGGATCGAACGCCCGCGGCAGCCGCGAACGGGCCGCGGCCGGACGCTGAGGAGGTTTGTAGCGAGCCGGGAGGTCTCGGGGGGCTCCTGCCCTGACGGTTTCGCCCGGGAAACGTCCTGCGAGCCACTCGCGGTGCCACGCTCGGGGAGGGCGGCTGGACCAGGGCAGTCAAAAGAGGAAGATGGTGCGGGTCCCCAGAGGTGCTTGTTTTTTTTGTTTTTCCCTCCTTGCTGCTGCTGGAAGGAGCGTGGCGGAGTGGGGGGGGGCCGGCATGCAACCCCCCCCTTCATCCGCGCCGCTTCGTTGCAGGGAGCGCGCCGGGTGCGGAGGGGACCGAGCCCGCGGCTGCCCTGCCGCCGCCGCCGCCGCCGAGGGGGTCCGCGACGGACGGGACCGAACTTCCCTTCAACTTTGGGGCTCGGCTGTGTCCCGCCGCCGTCCCCCGGACCCCCGACGGCCGCGCGGCGGCACCGCCCCGAGGGGAGCCCCCGCTGCGGACGGGCGGGCGCGGAGGTGGAGCTGGCGCTCAGGGTCTGTCCCGAGCGGTGTAGGTGTAGGTGACAGCCGTGTCCTCCACGGACTGGACATCGAGGGAGTCCAGAACCTTTCGCCTTCCTGTTTGCTGCCTCCCCTCCCCGGCGCAGTAGAATTGGAGGAGACTGCTGCCAGGTGGCGGGTGCCAGGGCTGGTCTGCACCTGCTGCAAAGTGGCAAAACTGCGCGGGGGGGGGGGGGAGGCGGTGCGGGCGGGGGGGGGGTCCTCAGGTGGCCTGATAATGACGGGAGCTGGCATTTGAGGCAATTAATGCTCGCAGCTCGGGAAAATGGAAGGTCATGGAGATAATAGCTGGGCAAACATGTTTTTGTTACTTTTTTTTTTCTTTTTTACTTTGTTCACTCCTCTCCCATGCGCTAAATTTCTGAATGCCTGACTATGCCATGTGTGCCCCTGGGTGGATATATTTTAAATCAGTGTTGAACCGAAAAAAAAATTAAAGGGCAAGGTTTTTGCTTTGGGACTAGGGACTTGACAAAAATGCAGAATCTCAGGCGGGGAGGAGATTGAAGGGCTGGAGTGTATGTATCCCCAGCACTGTGTGTCCCCAGCATCGCAGGGAGTGGTTCCCAGAACCCGGCCAGGAGCACCTCCCCACCCGCCACCGCCCCAAGCACAGGGCAGTGTGGCTCAAAACATTAAAATTATTTTTAAAAAAATCACGCAGATTCTGTAGTCCCCCCACCTCTCTATTCTGATTTCCTGGGTCTGGATGTGACACAGGAATCAGCATTTTGTTTTATTTATTTATTTTTTAATTTTTTTTATATTTTGATTTTTGGGCCACAACCGGCTTTCACTCCTGACGGACATAAGGGGCTGTATGGGCCTCTGGGGTTTGATACCGGATTCCATCAACCCCAAGGCAAGCACCCTACCCACTTTACCATCTCTCTTGCTCATCCACGCCTTCCCCCCCATCGACATTTTAAACATTGTAAATGGATGTAATATTGTTATTATATTTGGAAAACGACTTTTAGAATCCCACTTCTTATATAATGTACACCTGGGCCTGTCTGCTGGTGGCAAACTTTATGAATTGTCGTTGCAGAGTCATTTTCTAGTTACTGGTTGTGTGTGTGTTTGCATTTAGAGCTTTTGAAACTGAGATTTTTTTCTCATTTTCTTTTTTATTTTGAGCAATGTATTGAGTACTTTGTTGCCACTCTAGAAATGTTATTTGTATTAATGTCTTATTGCTTATGTTCTTAAAATTTTATTCTGTCCATGTGAATGAAATTTTGATGAAAATGTATAATTCAACAGTTGAATACTTGTGCTTAGTCAAAATTGCATTCTGCCAAATTTCAAAAGCAAATGTGTTTGATTCTTGGTTCCTGTGGTACTTTATAATATTGTATTTGATCATTTTATTTCATTATTTTTTTGGTATTTGGTCATTTTAGTACTTTTACCTGTAATACACTTAAACATGCATGATCTTATTGTTATTTGATATGTCTCTCAAAAGTGAGACTGTTGGGGCAACTAAAGTTCAAAGAGCTTCCATGACTGATATCACGCCTGTTAGGTGAACAGAGTAAGACTGGCCAAGCTCCCTTCTAGTTTTGCTGCTAACATCTCTGTTTGTTTGCTTTGTATGTGAAAATAAGGCAGAGGGAGACTCAGACAATTTAAAAAGTGTATCTAACTTTCTCCCTTAAACTATATTGTAAGAAAAATAGTAAAGCATAAAGGAAAGAATGATGTTTTCTTGAAACCTATTTCTATTCACAATTAACTGTCAAGATAATTTGACTGTTTTGTAATAAAAGCATAAGCATTTCTAATTTTTCCCCACCCCAGCATTTTTATTTTTAAGCACAATATAAAATGATAGGCATCTGTATATCTCACGTCCTATTATCAGTTACATGCAAATATGCTTTGTGATATGGCAAAGCTTAAGAACTGAAGAACTAAAGCATATGAACTAAAGAACTAGCTACAAGAGTTAATTGTGTAAAAAAATTTAGTTACATTTATATTTTTTAAAAAATCATTTCTGGGTCCCATGAAATAATAGAACCTCTGCTATGGGAGGGAGGGAAGGAGGGAGGAAAGGAGAGAGAGAGAGAGAGAGAGAGAGAGAGAGAGAGAAGAGAGAAGAGAGAGGAGAGAGAGTGAGAGAGAGAAGTTTAAAACTGAAGTAGTGTTGTTCAGTACCATTACCCTAATGATTCCCCCAGATCCTTAAGATCTTGGGGTCAGAGAGATCTTATAGCATAGCAAGTAATAAGGTACTTGCCTTGCACATGGCCGGCCTGCGCTCAATTCCTGACATCCCATATGGTTCCCCAGCCAGCCAGGAGTGATCCCTGAGTCCAGAGCCAGGAGTAAGCCCTGAATACTGTCAGGTGTGGCCCCCAAACAAAACAAAAATACAGAAAAAAAGCAAACCCTGAAGATCTTGAGCTTCTGCTTTAATATCTAAATGCAGTGGCATGAACAAGAAATAAAACCTATCTTTCCAAGGAGAGGAAAGTAAAAGGAGACCCCACCATAACACTTGCACTCGAGAAAGTTACATCCTCAGTATAATGAGTGAATGAACAATGAACCCCCCCTTGCTCAGAAGGGGAAAGTGAAAGCTAGAGAAGAAGAAAGAGATGTTCTGGAGAATTTGTGGTCATGAGCCAGCTTCTATACAGGTTTGCAGACTACATTCATGTTGTGTGTTCTGGAAAAAAATTAAGAAGAAAATTTAATTTTTAGCCATTCCAGGTTGATATGCTCCCAGTGTTTTTTTTTTAAAGCGCTAATATTCAATCTCTCTCCAGGAATATATTTCCAACATGAACTCTGAAGAATTATTGAAATTTGGGCTGGAGAGATAGCACAGCCGGTAGGGTGTTTGCCTTGCACGCGGCCGACCCGGGTTCAAATCCCAGCATCCCATATGGTCCCCTGAGCACGGCCAGGGGTAATTCCTGAGTGCAGAGCCAGGAGTAACCCCTATGCATCACCAGGTGTGACCCAAAAAGAAAAAAAAAAAGAATTATTGAAATTAAAAGGCTAAGAAGAATAAATAGTTAACCTCCCCCAGTCCCAAGCTCTGTGCATCAGGTTAGACATTATAGGCTGGGGACTCGGGGTAGAATATGTGGTTTAGTGCGCATTGCAGGCTGTAATCCTCGAGGTCGCCCCATACCCTTGTACTTGCCCATGCAAGAGCATTACTTGAACAACTTTTTCTTTTCTCTTCTGTATTAATTTTTCCTGCTCATGTACTTAAAAGATGCTGCTAATATAATAATAATAATAATTGAAATAATAATAATAATAATGAAAAAATCCTGCTACTTTCAAATTCTCTACAGACCCACCTGTCTCTTCTGGTTTTGCTCCCATTTTCTGTTCCTCATAATAGGAAAACTCACTAGATGATCTTTGGGAGTTAATTTGGCAGTTCGAACAGGGGAGCAAAGCTACTCACATGCCCGCGATAGAACAGCAGCCTCTAATAAGAAAAGGCCATCCCCCTCCATCACACCCACAGCTTCAGGAGGGGCACATGAGTGGTGAGGGAGGAGTAGGACACTCATCTCACCAGTCAGGTCAGCTGAAACAACCATGGTGATCCGTGGGTAACAGATATTGTTAGATCACCTTCACATCCTCAAGGGCACTTTTTCTTTTTTAATTGAATCGCCATGAGATACAGTTACCAAGCTTTCATGATCGGGTTTCAGTCATACAATGTTCCGGCACCCACCCCTGCACCAGTGTAATACATTTCCCACCACCAGTATCTCCCCTATCCCTCCTGCCACCTCTATGGCAGGCACTGCTCTCTCTCTCTCTCTCTCTCTCTCTCTCTCTCTCTCTCTCCCCCCCTCCCTCTTTACCTCCCCACTCCCCCCCATTTTTGGGCATTATGGTTTGCAATACAGATACTGAGAGATATGTTTGGTCCTTTGCCCACTTTCCACACACATCTCCCATCCAAAGCGATCTCTTCCAATTGTCTTTGTCCTAATGGTCCCTTCTCTGTGCCAGCTGCCCTCTCCCCCAGCCCTTGTAGCAGGCTTCCAACAGTGGAACAATCCTCTTGGCCCCCCCCCCCCAAGGGTTTCTTTAACCCTTTTATTTTCATCCTCTCTTCTGTGTGTTTTGCCCTTACCACACCTCCAAAAGTGCTCTAGTCAGGGTCACTGATAGCTGTGGGTTTTTTTTTATGTCTTGCAAAAGAGTCTTAGTGTGTTTTGCTGTGTCTCCTCCACTCTACATTGAAAATGATTTGACTCTCAGGATTCAAATCAGTATTCTTAACTCTGTATTTTTGTTATCGAATTTGGCCCCTTTGCTTTAAATAACACTTACGTAATTGACTCTTTATATCTTTAGACTGTCACTGTCACTGTCATCCCGTTGCTCATCGATTTGCTCGAGCGGGCACTAGTAACGTCTCCATCATGAGACTTGTTACTATTTTTGACATATCAGATACGCCACGGGTAGCTTGCCAGGCTCTGCCGTGGGGGTGAGATACTCTCGGTAGCTTGCCAGACTCTCCGAGAGAGGAGGAGTCGAACCCGGGTCGGCCACGTGCAAGGCTAGAATTCTCAATTCCATGAGAATTGAGAAAATGGTCAACCTTTTTAACATCCTCAAATAGAGGATTGATAACCAACAGTTTTTTTTTTCATTCTTTCAAATCTGCTATTTCCACTACTTTCATCCCTGACCTACCTGTAATATGGTAAATATGACTGGAGGCTTTATAATAGCAGATTCCTCTGTCTAGCACACTTTTCTCATGTATTCATGTGGGTGACTTGTCTACTTTCTTAGGTTTCTGCTAAGGTGTCACGTTGTCTGATTTGTCCACTTATCCATAAATAGTTGTCTTCCCTGACTTCATTATCAAGAGAAACCCTCTGACTTTATACTTTGTACTCCGCATTTCTCTTACCTTCTACTTAAAATTCTCCAGTGGCTTTGTATTTACTTACTGTACTGTACTACAAAAATTTATGTGGTCTTTGTTCTCTATTCCTGGAAGAGCCTCTAATACACTTGGAATTTCCTAGGAATAGCAGTGTTAGTACTTCTGTTATCCATCCAGAGCTCCTTTCAGTCCCATCTGTGCTTGTGCTGAGGTGCCTTATGTGGGAACCCTTAGGTAGCTTCAGAATAGATTGGTCACCTGAAAGACCAGGTGATTAGAGGATTGTGGAACTTTCAGCCCTACCTACTGCCTCAAAATTCAGAGAGATAAATTGTAACTTGATCTCAGAAAGCTCTTAAAACTAAACCTAATAAGCTTGCAAGTTCATGGGCCTGAGCTTTCTAGTTGGATTACTCGAGGAGAGCTCTTTGTTCTTTCTTCTTTTTTTTTGTTCCTTCATATACCTTGCCTTATGACTCTCTTTATTTGATTTATTTTACTTCATTGACTTCATTTGTCTGTAGACAGGTGTTTTCTTGAGTTCTACAAACCATTCTAGCAGTTATTGAACCTGAGAAGCTCCCCCACCACCTGAAATACACACACACACACACACACACACACACACACACACACACACGCGCACAACCCACCCCACCCCAGTTTATAACCAGTTGAAATATTAGTGACTTTGGATTGACTTTTAAAGTGGAGGTGCGTCTGTATCACTGAGTCCTTAACATATGGGGTCTACTCTCATTCTAAATAGAGTCAAAACGGAAATGTTTTTGGTTTGATTTGGAGCCATACCTGGTGATGCTCAGGGCTTATTCCTGGCTCTTTGCTCAGGGACCATTTTTGGTAGGGTTTGTGGAAGGAACCTTGTGGGGTGCTGGGGATCAAACCCGGCTTGGTCACATGCAAGATGTAGTATATCTTCAAGATATTTTGGGGGTTGATTTTGGATTTTGTTTTGTTTTGTTTTGTTGGGGGGTCAGACCTGGATTACTTAGGGATTACTTCTAGCTCTCCACTAAGGGATCACTGCTCGTAGGGTCCATACTGGGGATCAAACCTGGGTCAGCCGCATGCAAGGCAAATGCTCTGCTCACTGTATTGTCTCTTTAACTCCCATCAGAATTGAATTGGGCACCTACATGGTATCAGAGAGTTGGAGATTTGTTGATATGAGGAAACAACTGAAATCAGTAAAAGCAAAAATATGTATAATGGTCTCACTTTTCTTTTTAACTTCTGACATAGTCTCCCTTACTGTATCTGGAAAATTCTGGGCAAGTTTATTGCCTACAGCCCTTCCTACTTAGTGTTCAATGCTTAGAATATGTCCTTTCCTCCATCCGCAGGAATTTTTGTGAAATTTTCTGTAACTGTAATTTTAAATTGGACTGGGGCGGTAGCACATTGGGCAGAGCTTTTGTCTTGCACGCAGCCAACCCGGGTTCGATTTCTCTGTTCCTCTCAGAGAGCCCAGCATGTTACCGAGAGTATCCGGCCCACACTGCAGAGCCTGGGCAAGCTACCTGTGGCGTATTCGATATAACAAAAACAGTAACAACAAGTCTCACAATGGAGACGTTACTGGTGTCCGCTCGAGGAAATCAATGAACAGTGGTACGACAGTGCTACAGTGCTATAATTTTTAATTATTTCTTTATTTTCGGAAGGCTCTCCCAAGCAGTGCTGGGGGTGCATGGCTCCATCCCAGAGATTCTTGGCCAACCACAGTAGTAGTTGTGAGGGCTTGAGATTGTGTCACTGCTCAGCATCAAGTTCCTGAGGTTGCAGGAGCCACCTCACCAGTGTGCAGCGGCCTCCAGGTCCATAATCCCCAGTGTTCAGGGGACCATGTGGTGTTGGAATTGACTGAACTAGGCCACATGCAAAGTATGTATCACAGCAGTGACAGTGACATTCTTCTAATTTATATGCTAGACCTTAAGTACAAAATTTTTAATGATCAGGAGCCTGGAGCAATAGCACATGAGGTGGGCATTTACCTTGCAGGTGTCTGACCCGAGTTCAATTCCTGGCACCCCATATGCTACCCTGAGCCTTGCCAGAAGTGATTCCTGAGCACAAAGACAAAAGTAAGCCCTGGTGTGATATAACCAAATAAAAAAAACAAATTTTTTTCAATGAACAAGTAATGAATAAAACATAAATGCAAATTATTCAACATGAAACCTGGAAATTGTATGTAAAAATAAAAATGAGAATTTAAGAAATATGGAAAGGAGAGTAAGATGATCTACTGTTTCTGATTGGAATTTAAGAAAGTAGAATGGAGGGACTGGAGCCATAGCACAGCCGATAGAGCTTTTCCCTTGCATGCAGCCGGCCCAGGTTCCATTCCTCCGTCCCTCTCAGAGAGCCCGACAAGCTACCGAGAGTATCCTGCCCACACAGAAGAGCCTGGCAAGCTACCTGTGGTGTATTCAATATGCCAAAAACAGTAACAAGAAGTCTCACAATGGAGACGTTACTGGTGCCTGCTTGAGCAAATCGATGAACAATAGGACTACAGTGCTACAGAATAGAGAGAAAGTAATAACTACTTAATGAAACGAAAAAGAACAAAAAGGTTTGGAATTTTAATCAGTTTATTATATAATTGTATTTAAGAATGTCTTACAAAACACTAGAATATTTGCCTATTACAAGAAAACGTGCTTACTAGACTTATGACTTAATCATAAGTCATAAATTAATGACTTAATAACTCCCATTTATAGATAGTAGGATTGTAAATGGGTACAGTTTTTGAAATAGACTTGTCATTCTCTAGTTAATTGAACTTGTATGTATAGTAAATTCACTCCGAAGCATATATCCTATACAAAATATACCCTATTGTATTGTAGTTAAATCTGGAAACAACATGAATATGTAGTTGCATTAGTTTCTTATAACTATAATAAACTACTGTAAACTGAGTTGAGCTTTAAAAGAAAAACACACGCAAATAAATTTATTACAGTTCTTAAGATTAAATATGAGTCCTATAGGATTATGGGTCCTGTAGGATTAGAAGAAAGGTGTTGGCCAAACTTCATCCTGTTATGTTCTTGTTGTTGTTTTGAGGTGATATTCTTTATTGAGAAGTAATTGGTACAGTTTTAGGTTTGTAATGTAGAATTTGATGCTTGCATATATTGCAAAATGATTGTAACCACACGTCTAGGTGAGAGCCATTCACTTACATAAGAGCTTAAGACTCACTTTCTTAAGACTTGAGCATAGAATTGTTTGTTGATTTTCTTCAAGTGCCTAGAGATTGTTATGTTTGTTTGTTTGTTTTTAATCCATCTGAATAATCAAGATTATCTTGCCATTTTAAGACCCTAAATCACATATACAGGGTTGTTGTCTTTTTGTTTTGTTTTGTTTTTGCCAAGTAAAATAACACTCACAGGTTTTGAGAATTAGGGAATGGCCATCTTTGGGTGGGGAGTAGTAATTCTACCTGCCATTGGGTTACCAATAGAAAAATTAAGTTGTAATACCCTCTTATAACGTAACACAGCAGGGAAAATGAGTGAGACACTCTGAAACTTATTATTTTGAATAGATGCCATAATCAAATTGTTAACAAAAGAAACACATAGCAGAAGAATTTACAAAGATTCTATTAAGTTAAAAACTTAGTGAAACCTGTAAGTATATTGTTAGGGATATGTCATGTGATTAAATCATTTTAAAAAGTAGAAATAGTTATCAAACATAAGGTTTATTATCTTCAGGGGAGGGATAGAAATGTAATTAAATGCTTAAAAATACTAAAAATCATTTTATTTTTATATTTCAAACATGTTTTGATTGGGGCTGAAGAGATAGCTTGGTGAACTCAGGCACAATCTTTGTGTGCAGAACACCCGGGGGTGTCCTCAGCTCACCATGAACTCCCAAGCTCTGCCAGCGTTCACCCCCAAGCACTAAGTCAGGAGTACTTCCTGAGCATTACATGTTGTGACTCTAGAACCAGAATATTAATTTGGGCAGGTGGAGGATTAAACACTGTGTTTTGTCATACTAGAAGTAGTCTTTAAGAGCTGGAAATATGTACATGGTATATTTAATGAGCCCAGCCTGTGTCACAGTTCAAGTATTTCTGATACATATAATGGTCTACGGCCATACCACCCTGAACGCGCCTGATCTTGTCTTGTGTATACACTGCTGACACAGTTTGGTCCCTGGGCCCCATATGATCCCTTGAGCCCCTTCAAGAGTGATACCCGAACAGACCTGAATTACATATAATGATTCGCTTCGTAAATGACAGTAGTTCAAGATAAGAAAGGATAGACATTCGATGAAGCTTTTTAATCATTTTTTGCAAGTTTTTTTTGTGTGTGTGTTTGCTCTATTATTTTCCCCGCTTTAGGAATTTAGAGTTTGAAATTTTGTAATAAGGTAGAGAAATATAATAAAGTTTTATAGTGACAAGATTATCATTTAACCTTGGTAAGATTTTGTTTTCTTTGTAAATAGATTCACAGAGCCAAAATTCTTGATGATGATTTCCTTGTTATTTATCTCAAATTAATATAGCTTAAACTCTCTGTGTTGTTCAGATTTTGTGAACACTTTGTATTCCTGTGGGGAAGGTATGAGAAGGAAACAACTGGGATAGACTGATTTTCATTTTTTGGATCATTCTTTGCATATGTTTTTCCTAGGGATCATGTGACTAATCAGGCTGAGTTCCATTTTAAATTTGTTTTGTTTGGGGGACATATTAGGTGGTACTCAAAGGTCACTTCTGGCAGAACTTGGGGGTCAATTTAAGGTCCATTCAGGTCTGTTCGGGTATCACTCTTGAAGGGGCTCAAGGGATCATATGGGGCCAGGGACCAAACTGTGTCAGCAGTGTATACAAGTGTAACAAGGCAAGTACCTTACCCACTGTACTATCTCTCCAACCCCTCATTTTAATTTTTAAATTTAATTTTTCACTGAAGTAACTTTCCATACTGTTGTAAAAACTTAATAGCGGGGAATGTCATATACCATATATCCAGTTTCTCACAATGGTGTCATTTTGAAAAATACAGTCAATATTAGAACCAGGACATCAATATTAATGCAGTTTATTTATGCACAATTCTCCTTCTTTTTTGTATATGTATGTATATTCTAAACTTTTTTTTAATGCCTGAGATTTTGAACCCAGAACCTCGTGTATGCAAAACATATACTCCTCCAAGTTTCAGATACTTTTATCACATGCATAGGTTTGTTCTGTCACCACAATGATACTAAATAGCAGGGAGGGGCTTGAACTGTGGCTCAAATGTTAGAACAAAGGCTGCGCATGTATGAAAAGCTGGGTTCAATCCCAGCACCACGTGTCTCTCTGCACGGCCCCCACTTTTACCCCTGTAGCAGCATAGGTATACTGCTGCTACATGCTACATGGGTATACTGCTGCTACAGGGTATACAAGTATACCAAGTCACGAGTATACCAAGACATTTCATAATCAGAAGGATCCTAAGCAACCCAGATATTCTCTGAACTCTGTCCTTTTGGGGGTTTATGTAGGTTTATTACCTTATGCTTGATTAAATCATTGGCCATGGGTGATTGAGCCTCCAGGTGCTTGCTCTAGTTCCCTCCTGTCTGGTGAAGGATGGATGGGACTGGGTTTGTCGGGGGGTGGGTTCTGAAAGTTCCAGTTGGTTCTCCTGGCAGCCAGCCCCTCCTTAGATATGTTCCAAAAGTTATCCAATTTCTTAACACAAAAAATATATAGCTTTATCATTTTCATCCTTTAAGTGATTTCTAGATTTTTTGGAGTTCTGTACCCAAAAGGGAAGACCAAATATGTGTTTTTTATATTATAAATCACAATACTATATAACAAGGGTAGGGCGTTTACCTTGCATGCGGCTGACCCGGGTTCGATTCCTCCGTCCCTCTCAGAGAGCCCAGCAAGCTACCGAGAGTATCCCGCCTGCATGGCAGAGCCTGGCAAGCTACCCATGGCATATTCGATATGCCAAAAGCAATAACAACAAGTCTCACAATGGAGACATTACTGGTGCCCACTCGAGCAAATTGATGAACAGTGGGATGACAGTGCTACAGTGCTACCTGCTTCTCACAGCACCCCCTTCTCCAGCTTCCATTCCTTATTCCAGATCCTAAATCACTAGAAAATAATATTCTATTTATTTTTCATCCCTAAATTTTTGTTATTAATGGTCCCCCACACACACACACTCAGTGTAAATTCCTGATGATCCGTCCACGTTATGCCGATCAGCAGTGAGTCCCATTTTAAAATTTAGCTGAAGAATCTTAGAGAATAATTTAGGCTCTGAACTTACCTTGCAAAAATACCAATTTCTCTTCAGCTAATAAATACTTTCAATAGTGGGTAAGAGCATGCATTTTATTTAGGGAGGCATGGGCTCAGGGGTGCCTCCCAAGCAGTGCTCAGGAGGTTCAGAGCCCCCACAGAGCTAAACAGGCTGGCAGCTGGGTACCAGGCCCAAGTATGCTGCGCTGCAAAGGCCCTGCAGTGCCAGGGATTGTTATCCCATTGTTGTTCAGGGGCCACCAGGGCCACAGCTGGTGGTGCTAAGGGCTCTTCAGGGCTGCATCCAGCAGTGCTTAGGAAATCATATGATTTTGTACATCACAGCGACCCAATGTCAGACATGCACCTTAATCCCTGTACTTATTCCTAAAAATAAGAACGTGTAGTGCTGGAGCTATAGTACAATGAGTATTGTGTTTGTCTTGCGTGTGTTCAGCACTGCAGGCAAGGTTTCATCCCTGGAAACCTATATCCAAGCCCACCAGTAGTGATCTCTGAGCACAGAACTAGGAGCAATATCTGAGCACAGAACCAGGAGCAATCCCTGAGCAAAAGCTAGATGTGAACCGCAAAAACAAAACAAAAATAATTTTTTTGAAAAAGAGAACATGTATTTTAAAGTGTGATTAAAGTTGGGATTAAGTTTGATTTCTAGTTTAGAAAATGTGGTTTTTTACTTGCTATCTTAATTCCCTACACATAAAACAAGATAATAGCTGTTTCTTAGGATATTTAAGAAATAAGTCAGGATATGCAAGTCATTCTTGTAACACCATGCATTTCATATAAGTATTACATAAATAGCAATCTCAAAGAAAAATAGAGTCACTATAGTAGTATTATGGTATAAAGTATAAGTCTGTGACTTTTAAGTTAGTCTTGGAAGAAATTGCTCTAGAATTTCATTGACTACCCAGATTTTATATTTATCTCCCAGACAAGGGAGGCACATTCTATAGCTTTCTTTTTTCAAAATGGTATATGCCATAGTTAATACTATTTCTTACTTAATGGACAGTAATAAAAAGTGACTGGTGTTACATAGTTTTTTCAGTACCCTTTCCTTTTGTCTTCTCTGCTGTTACCCAGAGGTGTACGTCTGTGGTTATGGCTGTAATGCACATTTTGGTTTAGTACTTGCCAAGGGTCTTACGCCTGATGGCAGTGCTCACATCCTCTAGTGTAGTATTCACACACACTTGATTGTGGTGTGCTGAGATCACACTTTTTATGGCGTTGGGGATCCCAACAGCAGAGCGTCAGGGACCGAGCAGTCTCAGGGCCTCATGATTCCAAGGGAGTCATACTCTAGCTGGAGCTGTCCCCGGGCTCTCTGTTAGGAATCGAAATCGAAAATACTAGCTATCTTGAATGAACAAGGTATCTCTTTCTGTAATAGCTCAGATTTGTTATGGTTGAACCGTTGTTAATTTACATATTTCAAATAATTTCAAATCCTTCTTTATTTTAGGTCACAGGAGTCCTGGATGATTGCTTGTGTGATATTAATAGCATTGACAACTTCAACACTTTCAAAATCTTCCCCAAAATGAAAAAATTGCAAGAGAGAGATTATTTTCGTTATTATAAGGTATGGTTGTGTGTTTTATTCCATTAATTCCAAATATTTTCCCACAGATATCTGTAGATGTTGACTTTTATGACCCTTTTGAAGACCCATTTTGACTCAGCTCCCTAACTACACATCTCTTCTCACTGAATGTATTAAGTGCTGTAGTGAAAAACCTGTTACTCCTTTTGAACAGTATGAACCTGGACCTTCTTTCTAAAAATGGTAAATTCCTCATCTTTCAGTGTGGGCTTTGAGGTAGGCTCTTCCCTCCACAGAAGTTGAAATGCCCTGGACTTAATTTGTCAACCTCCTTTGTAATTTCGTTTCTGTCTTCTAGGTCAGTGTTTCTCAACAATTTTCAACTGTTTTCTTTTCTCGGTTACTTTGACTTTTTTTTTTTCACTTCTCACTTCCTTCTGTGGCCCCCTAGCATCTTGTTGTGGTTCATATTGAACCAACAAGACTATTGGTTTTCAACTGCTTGTCCACAGACTGTTGTTAGTCTGAAACTATAAGAAGGTTAGATACACTCTCCCCCACTCTTTCCCCAGTAAGCCTTATTCAGTTTAGAACATAGTATCCTAATAAAAATACTCCCCCCCCTTTTTTTTTTCACTAAACAAGTTGTCACAGGTTGGAATCTCTGGGATGCCAGCTTGGGTAGTGACTCATGTAGAAGAGGTTAATTAGGGAAATCTCTGGGAACCAGCTATTTAGGAAAAGAAGGGAAAGGGAGGAAGTCAGGATTGGGCTAAAGGAGCTGTAAATTGAAGCCTCACTAGGGAAGTGACCATGACCCATTGGGGAATTCTCAAGATGTATAAACTGCCATAGCTGTTTTCTTGAGAGAGAGGAGGTATCTTGACCTTTATAGCCCTACATCAGCTATCCCTGCCTCAAAGCCCTAATGGTGACCTTTGACAAATTGGCTCTTTCCAGCTGAGGTTGGTCGTTTGCAACATTTATAGAAGCTGGGATAATAAACCTTTGAGTCCCGGAGGGTGATGTGACCTGTGTCTATCACAGCCTATTCCTGGCACTCAGGAATTACTAAGAGGCACAATTTTGAACATGTTCAAAAGTTTGAAGTGCCTGTGGATGTCTCTTAAAAAGATGTCCAGGAAGCAGTTAGATATACAGTCCAGGAACTCAAGGGAACTTCTGGTTTCCCTCATACCCAGCTGTTTTAAGTGTCTTCGTCTTTAGACACCCTTGTCTTTCTGCCTAAAAATCTTTCTCTAGGGCAGGAGAGAGAGTACAGTGGGTAGAGCACTTGCCTTATTTGTAGTCAATCTGACTTTGATCCCTGTGGTCCCACAAGCTTGCCAGGAGTGATCCCTGAGCGCAGAGCCAGGAATAAGCCCTGTATACTCTGGGTGTGGCCCTAAAACAAACAAACGAGGAATATCTTTCTCTTGGAAACTTATGTCCTACCAAAAGAATGCCTTCCTTGTCCCCATCACAGTCGGAGCTGTCCACTCTCCCTGTGCTGTTCATCTAGTCCTATTTTTGCCTCATCGTCTATAATGTAGTTATTTGTTCACTTTATTTAACATACTGAGGTGTCTAATATGTATTCTAGACATCTTTTTTTTATGCAGTAGGGGTAAGATAATAACGAAGTAATAACTTGATCCATATATGGGGGTTACAGACAGTAAGTTCCCTTCCCTATTCAGGAAAGGAGTCTCTGTTGAAGTGAAACTTGAGGGAATCCTGAATGAGGTGAATAGATTGAGCTGTAAAAACATCTGCAGAAACACCAGGGCAGGCAAAGAGCACAGCCACTGTAATGGGCAAGAGACCAAATGGTGGAGGGCTTTATGGAGCTGTTCAAAAGTAGTCTTTATTTATTATTTTAAAGGTTAATAGTTGAGAGGGTGGAGTTATAGCTCAGCAGGCTAAGAGCCTGCAGGAGGCCTGGGTGCTGTCCCGGCACTGCACGGTCCTCAGAGGACCCCTGGGTGTGGTGCAAACACCCCACCACCTCCCACGCAGAAAGATGGTGGGAAGCTACTGTTAGGTTTTAAATAGGGATTGATAGGATCTAAAATATGTTCTAAAGAGGCAATTATGTTGCTGTGTGAAGAAGAGAGAGTAGTAGAAGCAGGAAGACCTCAATTGTCTAGCCAAGAGATAAGTGGTAAGAAGGGGATGATTTGTTTGAAGGGGATAGGAAGAGGAGGAAATGAGCAAAATTTTGATTTTTTTTTGTCTTAAGTAATCATCTGGAACTCTGTTGATTTACTACCTTCCAGTTATGTGAAGCATTTGAAAATCAAACATCTTATTTTGTTTGTCCTTTTGAGGGAGGTCTTGGGCTACATCTGGCAGTGCTCAGGGGCTGCTCTTGGCTCTTTCCTTAGGGGTGACTCTTGGGTGCTCAGAGGACTCTGTGGTGCCAGGAGTCCACCTGGGGTTAACCGTATGAAAGGAAAAGGCCTTAACCCTTGCACTTTTTCAGAAAATCAAGGCTTATTTTGAGAGGATGCTGGGGCCAAATCTAGCTGCTTTCATGACATACTTTTGGCTCTTTGCTCAGGAATCACTCTTGGCAGTGCACAGGGGAACATATGCAGTGTTGGGGATCAAATTGGGGTCAGCTGCATGCAAGGCAAGCACCCAACACCCCCCTGTGCTGTCTGTCTGTCTCTCTCTTCAAAAAAGAACATGTTCTCCCGGGAGTAGTTCCCTTTAGCCCCAGCACCACTGGGTGTGACCCCAAAACAAACAAAAAAGTACATATATGTCCAGCATGATCTATTTCTTGCTTCCTGCCTTTCTCTGCCCTCATTTCCTGTTTTCCTCTAGAAGTCATCTAAGGAGGTATTTTTCAATGCTAAGAACTAAGCTTTTTTACCTGTTCAAACTGAAGGCTTCCTCCAAATTTCTTTCTTTGTAAAATATTCTCATTCATCCCCATTATTTTCTGTCAGAAACTGGATTTTCCTTTGCTGTACTAACTGTAATTTGTAATGAAATAAACATGAATTTTGTTTCCTCTAATTGTTGTATGTTGGATCAGGGAGGGGTTTTTGATTTTTGTGGTTCCTTTTCCCCCTAGAGCTTCCACATGATTAATTGTAAGTGCTCAGAAGCAAGGAAGCGCAGTGGTAGGGTGGTTGTCTTGTATGTGGTCAACCCAAGCCCTATCTCCACACTCCATATTGGGACTTGAACCTCACAGGAATTGTCTCTGAGCTCAGGAGTAAGCTCTGATCAACCCCAGATGTGATTAAAAAAAAAAAAAAAAAAAAACATGGGCACTCAGTACATATTTATTATATAAATGAATGTGTGAGTGTACCATGACTAGTGCAGTTAAAGTAGTTCTAAATGCTTTCCAGGGTCTTCAGATAAGCTGTGTAAGTTGGATGACTTTATTCCTTTTTGAAGTATCAGAAGAGTAATAGCAGTCACTTATTTAAAAAAAATAGTATTGTACCTTATGTCTGAAATGTTGCAGTAAATCTGAATTCTGTACTATCTATATACAGATATACACGTATGCCGTAGAGTAGAAAAATACTTGTTCTCACTCCTAGCCAAGTCAGTGGTGATGACACCATGGTATTTCCGTTGCTGATGCTGGGCTGGAGAGAGTATAGCAGGTGAGGTGCTTGCTTTGCACATGCCTAACGTGGGTTTGATCCCTGGCACCACCTTTGGTCCTTTGCACTGGCCAGGAGTGATTCTTGAGTGCAGCACCAGGAGTAAGCCCTGCAGACCACCAGATACGGCTCCCAAACCAAAACCAGTAAGTAAATAACATGTCTATGCTAAGATACAGTTGCTAACGTTCGTGCTTTCTTTCTCTCAAGGTCAATCTGAAGCGACCATGTCCTTTCTGGGCAGAAGATGGTCATTGTTCAATAAAAGACTGTCATGTAGAGCCCTGTCCGGAGGTAAAATAAATTTTAAAAGACAAATAATAGGGGGAAATGGCTTTCTTTGGGCTTTAAGGTACATGTAGACTCTTATGCTCATGTTGGTAAAATTTGGACTTGTCATAAAATTCATTTGCTCTTAGCTTTTTTCAGAGATTGAAGATTTATTTTATATTAGCCACCAAAATGGCTTTGAAGATACTTTTATATGTGTATGTCTTTCCACAGCATTATATGTGTATGTCTTTCATCTATATGTGTATGTCTTTCCACAGCACTAGCAAAGTTTCAGCAAAGTTTCAAATTACTAAAATTACCTCTTCTACCTAATCCTTCTAACTCCTTCCCTTTTCACTTTGGCAGCCACCATAGTTTTCACAGTGTAGGAATGATTTTTTGTTGTGTTTTGCCAGTTTGTTTACTTTGATTGTTAATATTACATATATTAAAGAAAGCATTCAGTATTTTTTTTACTTCCTTTTTTTCCCACTTGCTATAATCCTATGATATTTCTGAACTATTTGTTTTGGGGCCACACCTGGGTATGCTCAGGAATTACCTCTGACCCTGTGCTCAGGGATCACTCCTGGGATGCTCAGGGGACCTTATGGGGTGTTGGAGATCTAACTCAGGTCAGCCACTTTCAGGCAGGCACCTTACTTCTTTGGCCCTGGATTTAGGTCTGTTTGGTTTTGTTTGTGTGTTTGTTTGTTTTAAGTGAACCACCATGAGATACAGTTACAAAACTTTCACAATTGGGTTTCAGTCATGCAATGCTCCAACACCCATCCCTCCAATAGTGTACATTTCCCACCACCAGTAGCCCTCATATCCCTCCTGCCCGCTCCCCCCTAGCCTGCCTCTGTAGCAGGCATTTTTCTTCTTCTCCTTCCTCTTCCCCCACCCCTTGTCTTTTGGGTATTATGGTTTGCAATACAGATGTTGAGAGACCATCGTGCTTGGTCCTTTACCCACTTTCATCACACATCTCCCAGAGCAATCCCTTTGAACTATCATTGTTATAATTGTCCCTTCTATATCCCAACTGCCCTCTCCCCCAGCCCTTGAGATTGACTTCCAACCGTGGACCATTTGTCCTGGCTTGTGTTTCTACTGCTCTTGGATGTTAGTTTCATATTATGTATTTTTTCCTTATATCCCACAAGCGACTGCAGTCATTTTATGTTTATCCTCCTTATTCATCTCACTCAGCATGATACTCTCTATGTCTATCCATTTATAAGTCAATTTCATGACTTCATTTTTTTCTAATAGCTGTATAGTGTGCCATTGTGCATGTAGATGTACCATAGTTTTTTAACCAGTCATCTGTTCTTGGGCACTTGGGTTGTTTCCAGATTCTGGCCATTGTGAATAGTGCTGCAATGAACATATAAGTGCAAATGTCATTTTTACTGTGTATTTTTGCATCTTGGGGGAATATTCCCAGAAATGGTATTACTGTGTCGCATGGAAACTTAATTTCTAGTTTTTAAAGGAATACTCATATTGTTTTCCAAAATGTCTGGACCAGTTGGCATTCTCACCAACAATGAATGAGAGTCCCTTTCTCCCCACATCTGTTCCAGCACTGGTTGTTTATATTCTTTTTGATGTTTGCCAGTCTCTGTGGTGTAAGGTGATATCTCTTTGTTGTTTTTATTTGCATCTTCCTGATGATTAGTGATATAGAGCATTTTTCATGTGCCTTTTGGATTCAGTCTGATATTGAGGTCTTTAATCTATTTTGATCTGACTTTTGTACCTGGCATTAGACAGAGGTCTTGAGTTCTTTTTTTGGGTGGGGGGAGGCATATAGCTGTCCTGTTTTCCCCAGCACTGCTTGTTGAAGAGGTTTTCCTTGCTCCAGTTCACATTTGTTGCTCCTTTGTCAAAAATTAAGTGATCATATATTCAAGGGTTTGTGTCAGTATATTGAATTCTGTCCCACTGGTCTGCAGGTCTGTCTCTGTTCCAATACCATGCTGTTTTTGTTTTTGTTTTTTGCTTTTTGGGTCACACCCAGCGATGCTCAGGGGTCACTCCTGGCTCTGTACTCAGGAATTACCCCTGGCCGTGCTCAGGGGACCATATGGGATGCCTGGAATCGAATCCGGATCGGCCGCATGCAAAGCAAACCCCTACCTGCTGTGCTATCACTCCAGCCCCTACCATGCTGTTTTAATTGCCACTGCTTTCATAGAGTTTGAAGTTGGGGAAGGTGATGCTGCCCATCTTTCTTCCCCCAAGGATTGCTCTAGCTGTTCCTGGGGGTTATTATTTCACATGAATTTCTAAAGCATTTTGTCTATTTCTTTGAAAAATGTCCTGGATATCCTTATAAGGACTGCATTGAATCTGTATAATGCTTTAGGCGTGTGGAGTGGGTATTGCCTTTTTGACGATGTTAATCCTTCTGATCCATGAGCAGGGGATGTGTCTCCATTTCCTTGTGTCCTCTTTTATTTCCTGAATTAGTGATTTGTAGTTTTCTTTGGACAGGTCCTTCACCTCTTTAGTTAAGCTGATTCCAAGGTACTTGATTTTCTGAGGCACAATTGTGAACAGGATTTTATTTTTTATATTTCTTTCTTCACTTTCATTATTTGTTTGTAGGAAACTTTTGGGTATTGATTTTGTAACCTGCCACTTTACTATACAAACCTATTGTTGCTAGAAGCTTTTTTGTCGAGTCTTGAGGATTTTCTTAGTATCATGTCATCTGCATTTAGTGAGAGTTTGACTACATCCTTCACTATTTGGATATCTTTGATATCTTTTTCTTGCGTAACTGCTATGGCACATACTTCCAGTACTATATTGAATAGAAGTGGTGAGAGTGTGCTACATTGTCTTGTTCCCAATCTTAGAGTGAAGGCTTTTAGGTTTTCCCCACTGAGTAATGCTTGCTGTGGGCTTGTGGTAGATGACTTTGACTATACTGAGGGAAGCTTCTTCAACTCCTCTTTTGTTGAGAGTTTTACCATGATTGGGTGCTGGATCTTGTCAAAAGCTTTTTCTGCATCTGTTTACATGATCATATGTTTTTGTCTATCTTTTCTTATATTGATATGGTGTATTATGTTGATTGACTTGTGAGTGTTAAGCCATACTTGGGGATGAATCCTACTTGGTCGTGGTGTATGATCTTTTTGATGAGTCGTTGGATTCTATTTGCTGGTATTTTGTTTGAGTCAGTGTTCATCAGGGATATCGGTCTGTAAGTTTATTTTTCTTTCTTTCTTTTTTCTTTTTTTTGTGGTGTCTCTATCTGCTTTGGGTATCAGGGTGATATTTGCCTCGGAAACAGTTTGGAAGTGTTTCTGTTTCTTCAATTTGATTGGGAGTAGGTCCTTTTTATAGGTTTGGAAGAATTCACTAGTGAATCCATCTGGGTTAGGACTTTTGTTTGGGAGGACACTTTTGATTACTACTTCAGTTTTCTTGATGGTGATAGATCTGTTCAGGTATTTCACATCTTCTTGGGTTAGCCTTGGGAGATTATAGTCTGAAAATTTATCCAGTTTCTTTGAGGTTCTCTTGTTTCGTGGTATACAGATTCTCAAAGTAATCTCTAATAATCCTTTGAATTTCTGTGGTTTCTGTTGTGATGTCCCCTCTTTCATTTCTGATTCTGTTTATTAGGGTTCTTTCTCCCTCTTTCCCTCTCTTTCCCTGTGAGAGTCTTGCTAGTGATTTATCGATCTTGTTTCTTTTCTCAAAAAAAAAACAACTCTTGGTTTCATTGATCTTTCATATTGTTTTTTTGGATTTCCAGCTCATTGATTTCTGCTCTAAGTTTTATTATCTCCTTCCTCCTGCCTAGTTTGGGCTCCTTTTGTTAGACATTTTCAAAGATCTTAAGCTGTGAGCAAACATCTGCATTTGCTCAGACTATTCAGATGTATTTCTTGCAGACAGCAGAATTCAATTTTTGGATCCATCCTGCCACTCTGTATCTTTTAAATGGTTCATTTAGCCCATCGACATTGAGAGAGATTATTGTTATGGGGTTTTGTCCCATTTTTATACAGAAGATTGGTGTGTTTGAAGGGCTTGTCTTGTCTTAAAGTAGCCCTTTAGTTTTTCCTGTAACCATGGTTTTGACTCTATGAAGCTCCCGAGTTGTTGTTTGTCTGTGACGCTGTGTATTGTTCCTTCAAGTATGAATGAGAGTCTAGCTGAGTAAAGTATTCTTGGTGAGACATTCCATTTCATTGGGTTTTTTCACTGTGTCCCCCAGTGTCTTTGGGTCTGGAGAATTTTGTCAGATAATGCAGCTGACCTGGGTTCAGTGTTCAGTCCTTAGCATATGGCCCCTCGAGCCCACCGGCAGTGATATGTAAAGGCAGAGCCAGAAGTAACACTGAACATGGCTGGGTATAGCCCCCAAACCAAAAGCAAACAAAACTTGTATTTGTTAAGTTATATACACACACATATATATATATATATATATACACACACACACACAAATATGTAGACTTGTTTAGATCTGAAATCAAATTTCTTAAACATATATAGGCATGTAAACCAATGTTACTTCAATTTTGAAAGTCTAAAGTTATTGGCTTGTGAAAAAGGAAGTTGAGCATGCATGCAGTTCTTAGTAAGTGCTGGGTTATCTAGATTGGTAATCTCTAGATTAATCATATGCACCAAAGAACTTATGAATTTATTCTTGCCCTCTCTCTCTCTCTCTCTCTCTCTCTCTTTTTTTTTTTTTCTGGGCACCATCCAGTGGTGCTCAGGGATTACTCCTAGCTGTAGGAGTAGGGGACTTTATGTGATACCAGAAATCTAACTGTTTTGGCCACACATAAAGCAAGCACCATAACCCCCTATACTGTTGGGACCCATATTGCTTTCTGTATTAGTCTAAATGCAAGCTAAAAGTAGACTATAGACTGAACATGATGGCCACTCAATACCTATATTGCAAACCACAACACCCAAAAGGAGAGAAAGAGAGCAAAAGGGAATGCCACAGAGGTGGGGTGGGGTTGGGGTCTAGAGTGGGGGTGGGGGGAGGGATACTGGGATCATTGGTGGTGGAGAATGGGCACTGGTGGAGGGATGGGTACTCGATGATTGTATGACTGAAATGTAAGCATGAAAGTTTATAAATCTGTAACTGTACCTCACAGTGATTCATTTAAAAATAAAATTGTGTACAATTTATGGCAATATAGAACATAAATTAAAATTACATACTTTAAATAATTTCATACTTTTAAGAGCTATTTCTGTGGCAAAGTATGAAAAAATGCGTTTTTTAAAATTATATAAAAATAATGTTTCGAGTGTTATTAGAGCTGATTTTGATACTCTGACTTTGTACATATCATTTAATTTTCTGTTGACTTATAGCAATCTATAGAATAAATTGATTTTACTTGCAGAATTAAATATAACATTTATAAATTTCTAGATTGGGGTAACTCTTTAAGACTTTTTACCTCAGGTGTGAAAACAGAATCTGAATGGGTGTATATTTCCTTCTCATTGAATAAAATAGTCTTTGAATGAGATAAATAGCTTTATTTATTTATGAAGATTTCAAAGCTATATAAAAATTAAATTTTTTGTTGTTCTCTTAAGAGTAAAATTCCAGTTGGAATTAAAGCTGGAAGTTCTAATAAGGTGAGTACATTTCTCCCTTAAAGATTTGTTTTCCTATTTATTGGTAAAAGTTTCAGAAGAGAATCAACATATGGATAGCTAACAATAGACACATTTTGTCTCAGGATCCCAAATCCTTAATTTTGGCAGCAAGAGGAGCTATTGCCTATTTTTACAATTAAGTTATATATTTTATTTTTGAAAGCTTTTATTTCTTCTTTTAAAATTTCTAAAAAAAACTTGTAAAATAGAACTAATGCTATATGGTCTGCTCAATAGATTGTATTTTTATCATGTATTTGCAGTCTTCTGTTTCAGCTAATCAACGTGTTATATCCAGGATTATATTGTGTAGAATCCTTTGAGCACAGTACTTTAAATGGGATGAAAACGTTCCTTTCTTGGAGCTTACCATTGTCATTTTTGAAACATGCCATATCTTATTATGTGCCATATCTGTAACTGTTTATTCTAGCTTTCCACTATTGCACATGCACAGTTAAGACGATCATACCTCTTTATGTATTTTTTTCTTGTACACAATCTTCGGTTTATGATCACTTTTATTTTAATTTCAGATCTAAAATCAGATCTAAAATAGATCTAAAAAGACAAGTGAAATACTTTCTGGACTGCTTCCTAGTCTTACTCTGTTTCTTACCACTCAGAGTATGTCACCCTTTCAAAGTTGATGTATATTTTATGATACTTAAAAAATAAATCTCCATACTTTGTTAGATATTCCAGTTTTCAATTCTTTGCTATTATTTTGATGCACTAATGTTTTGTTTTATTCGCACATGTAAATCTATTTTGAAGTGATATTGCCAACTCATGAGGGTTATTTTTTTCCAGAAACATTTGTGTTTCAGCCAGTTTTTAGAAAAAAGAAGTTATCATTTATCCTCAGTTCTATAATTGATATGCTTCTTTTGCTGCATTATAAAGTAGTAAATAACTTTTTTAAAGTAGTTAAATAGCTTTCTTTGTGAATTTGTCTGAAAATGGTTTCAGTTTGTTGTTTTCAGACATGTTGTTTGTTATGCATTTTTACATATGTAAATGTTTGTTGTGCATTTTTACAACTCTAAATAATATTATCAAATTAGTTATCCAAGAGAATTTTCTAAGTTTACATTCTCATTCTCATGCCAGTGTTTTATATATATATGTATATATATATATATTTTAGAGAATCAGCTTTTATTTTTTAAAATTTTATTATTATTATTATTTTATTGAATCACCATGTTGAAAGTTACAAAGCTTTCAGGCTTAACTATGAGATATCACCTCACACCACAGTGTTATATTTTTAATGTCTTTGCTTTTTAAGTAAGTAGAATGATTTGGCCTTTTAAAATTCTACTATAGGGGGCTGGAGCGATAGCACAGCGGGTAGGGCATTTGCCTTGCATGCGGCCGACCCGGGTTCTAATCCCAGCATCCCATATGGTCCCCTGAGCACCGCCAGGAGTAATTCCTGAGTGAAGAGCCAGGAGTAACCCCTGTGCATTGCCGGGTGTGACCCAAAAACCAAAAAAAATAAAATAAAATAAAATAAAATTCTATTATAATTTCAGAATTTTTATATTATAGGATGTTCATATATTTAGTATATATCATCATTGACAGAGTAACTTCTGCTATTGGGACTTGAAATAAAGAGAAAAAAAATTTTACTAAACTTATTTTGAACTTCCTTTTTAGTATTTGAAAGTGTCAAACAATACCAAAGAATTTGAAGACTGTGAGCAAGCTAGTAAACTGGGAGCAATTAACAGCACATTAAGGCAAGTTTTATTTTAATAGTATTAAGAGTATAGTCTCTTAATTATATTCAGAAATCTTCTGTTTTTCTTTTTTTCTTTGTTTTATTGTATCACCATGAGATAGTGTTACAAAGCTTTCATGTTTGAGATTCAGCCATATAATGATGGAACACCCATCCCTCCACCAGTGCACATTTTCCACCACCCACATCTCAGTCCTCACTCTGCCTCTATGGCAGACAATTTCCCAGATACTCTCTTTCTAATTTGGGGCATTATGTTTTGCTTGAATTTTCCCACCACCATTCAAGCCTACCTACCAGGGGCAAACACTAGATAATTTATTTTCCATTGCTTATTTTGAATATCATGAGAGCTCACATGGCTGCGATTGTAAATGTAACTTTCTAGATTGTAAATGGTTGGGTTCCAGAGACATTTCTGCATGGCACCAACCCATTTTGGGATTCAATTGGGAGTCTCTGGGCCAGAGCTGTTGACGCACTAAGATGGCACCCAGAGGCAAATTGTGGGCAAGACAGCCAGTCAGCTGGGTGGGGAGGGACAGCCTGTGTCCTCAGCTGCCATGCAGCCTGGAGATTTAGTCCTGGAACCCAAATACCTGGGCCTTGCTTGTGGAAGCTCTTGGTCACCGGGATTCCATCTGGAGTAGGCAGGGAGATTGCACCTGCTCCATCTGGGGTGCCCCAGTGATATTGGCTCGGTATGGGGCCCGGTGAAAGCTCTGGTGCTGTGGTATCTTTGGGGACTCGATGCTGTGTCTCTGGGCCAGGGCTGTTGGTGTGCTAAGATGGTGCCCAGAGGCAAATTGTGGGCGTGACAGCCAGTCTGCTGGGCGAGGGGGATCGAGAAGGGACAGCCTGGGTCCTCTACCACCATGTGGCTTGGAGATTTAGTCCTGGAACCTGCATACCTGGGCCTTGCTTGTGGAAGCTCTTGGTCATCAGGATTCCATCTGCAGTAGGCAGGGAGACTGCTCCATCTGGGGTGCCTGGGTGAAATTGGCTCGGTATGGGGCCCGGAGAGATCTCCGGCACTGTGGTGTCTTCCGAGACTTGCTGCTGTGTCTCTGGGTCAGGCTGTTGGTGCACTAAAATCCACATTACAAAATTTTCAGCAGATTATATCTTGGTAAGGTCCATCCTGAGATGGTAGAGTTAGACTAGACTGAGGGTATGGCAGCGATTTTGGATTGTGGAAGCAAGTGGCTGCCAGCGGCTCTCCTTGGGCAGGCACAGGCCAACCTTTCCCATTCCAGTATACCCTGGTCAGTTCAGCCACGCATGGGTCCAAGCTTAACTGCGGCTTTTGGTCTCTTTTGAGATTTATTTAGGGGTCTCTAAAGCAAGGCCGGTAGTAGAGCTTACAGGATGGCGCTGGAGGTGTTTTGTGGGAGTGACTGCCAGTGCTTCCATGTGTACTGGGAAGTGGGGGGAAGTAGTCCACCCCAATTCTGAGAAAGCCTGGAGATTTCAGTCACAAACCTGCATACCAAAATTTTCAGCAGATTATATCTTGGTGAGGTCTGTCTTGAGACAGTGGAGTCAGGCCAGGGGTATGGTAGTGATTTTGGATTGTGGAAGCAAGTGGTTTCTGGGGGCTCTGCTTGGGCGGGCCACCAGGCCAACCCATCCCCCTCCAATTTACCCCAGTCTGTTTAGCCATGCGTGGGTTTGAACTTAACTGCGGCTTTTTATCTCTTTTGAAATTTGTCTATGGGTCTCTGAAATAAGGCCAATAAATGAGCTTGTATAGCTAAGCCGGAGGTGGTTGTGGGTGTGGCTCCCACATACCTAGCTTTTGGACATTTATTTTCTTGGGAAAGTTGGTCCCAAGTTGTTGGGGTCTGGCCAAAGGAACAGTGGCAATTTGGGGTTATGAGGAAGCCTGAAGGCACCATCAGGATGCTGATGTACTCACTCCGTGTACAGGTTGACTTGTGACAGCACCGTACCCCCTCTTCTGTTTTTCTTATTATTTTCACAAAACATTTACATTTCAGCCAGTTTTTAAAAGAAAGAAGTTAACTTTTGTCCTCAGTTTTATAACTGCTTTGCTTCCTTGTCTTGGATGATTTTCTCTTAACTACTAGAATGTACATGAACTCTGTACATGGAATCAAAAGTGATTCTATTAAAAGGTTGAGATTTAGAGACCTGGAATGTGGCTCAAGTGGTAGAGTACAACTGTTGCATGTATATGGCCCTAGGTTTGATCCCCAGCTCCACCTAGCGCCTGGATCTGAAATGATGCAAAAAGTTAAAATTTAGATTATCCAGCTAGCTAGTAAGGTTATGAGCCCAGTCTTCAAAGATTGCTCAGCTGACAAGATTTTATGTGTTTACGCTGGGGGGAAAGTCATCCCAGATAGAGAAGGGAACACCAAGTAAAATGTGATTGGAAATCCTGAGTGGGGAGGGAGATGCACGCTGAAAGTAGACTAGAGACTAAACATGATGGCCACTCAACACCCCTATTGCAAACCACAACATCCAAAAGGAGAGAGAGAGAACAAATTGGAATGCTCTGCCACAGAGTCGGAGTGGGGTAGGGGGGATGGGATGGGAGGTCTGAGAGATACTGAGTTCATAAGTGGTGGAGAATGGACACTGGTGGAGGGATGGGCTCTCGAACATTGCATGAGGGAAAAACAAGCATGAAAATGTGTGAAACTGTACCCTCACTGTGACTCACTAATTAAAAAATAAATTATTAAAAAAAAGATTTTATGTGTTTATACTTCCTGATTATTATGAGGAAAGAACCTTGAAGCCCTTAAGTCTTAAGAATAGTAATCACCCATATCTTATGTTTTAGTAATGTTAATATTAATATTATTGTTGTTTTACATATTTTTGTACTGTTTCTTCATTATTTGAGCTAAGCTTAGGACTGCTCTGAAGGCCAACATAAACAATTTGTAAATAATCTCATGCACTATATGATGACTGAACATATGGAAGTGGGAAAGAAATATTACAGAAATTTTTTTATTTCTTTTTTATCTTATTTGTTGAAGAAATAAGTATATAAATATAGAAAGAATAATACAGTAACCATTTATATATCCTCCAAATGAATAATGTTAATGTTTTCTACTGTTTGGGGAGGAAGTTGGGTCATACCCAGAAGTTCTAGGTGATACTTCCTAGTATCTCCTGGGAGTTGCTCCCTCTCGTGCTACGGAGGCCATACAGTGTTAGAGAGTGAACTGGGCTTGGCCACATGCAAGACAAGTTCCTTAACCTGTGTTAGCTCTCTGGTCCCTCTATCATGTTTTTGATTTGTTTGTTTTTAAATATTTCTTTCTTGAGGTACTGTAATTTACAGTTATTCACAGCACACAACTTTACAGTCAGCCATGATCAAATTCCATGTGTACCGTTTCTCCTACCTCAGATCTCAACCACATCATGCCAGTATCAGAGATCACTCCCACCTGGCTCTGGGGCATATGGGGTTCCAGGAACTGAACCTGGACCAGCCACATTCCAAGGCAAACGCCATAACCGCTGTCCTGTCACTCTGATTCCTCTATCATGTTTTTGAGAAGAGAAAAATAACAAAGATAAACAGAAACCCCCTGTTCCCCTCTCCTGCTTTTATTACTTCTTTGGTAATGGTTGCTGCTGTCGTGATTTGAATGTATATCTAATTCATGTTTTTTTGTGTGTATGTCTATACACAATTTTATTTTTCCTTTATGTAAGTGAAGTTTATGCAGTACAACATTTAATATTCTGCAGTTTCTTACACATTCTCACTTTGGTAACACATATACTAAACTTGCACACTGTACATTTTGTTTTCAAATCTGTCCGTGACAAAACATAGAGATTTGTCTCTTCTTTTTACTAATGAATTATATTCATCATATAAATTTATCATTTTTGTTTACCTACCAGTAAACTTTTAGGTTGATTCATCATTTATTTTTTTGCATGAGCACAAAGTAAAAGTGCTAAATCTTTATTTCCCATGTACAACTGTTTTTGAAATTGCCTATTTGCTTTCCAAAGCCCTTGTGTGGAAATATGTCTCTGGCATTGAAAACCTGTTTTGTCATCCACATCCTGCCAAAAGTTGATAGTTTGATTAGTGTAAAAGAATATATAGTTTTTAAATATGTTTTCTTTATTACTAGTGAGTTTAAGCTGTTTTTTAAATCTACCGAACATCTGAGTTCATTTAACAAAAGTATATTATAATATGTCAAGCATTATTCTAAGTTACTAGGAGTATGGCAATGCATATGATAAATTCCTGCCCTGGTGCAGCTTTATTCTATTTAGGGGAGATACACAGTAAACATTTAAAATTTTATGACAAAGAAGTAATACTGTGATTTCCAGGGAGAAAAATGAAGCATGAAGGAGTATAGAGAGGTCTAGGTGTGAAGAATCTTTTCTTTGGGATGGGGCATCCCAGGTGCTATTCAGAAGATCCAGGGGGTTCACTAGTGATTCTCAGCCAACAAGGCCATTGGTTCAGCACGAGGGTTTGGGTTATAATGCTGCTCAGGCCCTGCAGTGCCAGGGATACCCAGCTGTATCATCTCTGGGGCAGCTAGGGAGGGTCCGGGCAGCTCTCCCTCTTGACCCCCTGGGTTCCGTGGTCTTGGGTCGCTCGCCAGATGGGGGGGGAGCTGGGGGGGCGGCCCCTGCCATGGAAGGACTAAGGAGGAAGAGAGGGCAAAGCCAGTTGATGGATCAGTTGTCGTTCATTCCATTCTCCCCATGCGCCTGTTCCAGTCTCATTAAGCCCCCATCCTCGTCTCACACTCCCCCTCATTCCTGTCTCCTCCTGTCTCTCCTGCCCATCTCTCCACGCTCCCTCTCAGCCCTGTCTCTCGTCTCTCCACGCACCTGCTCCTGCATTCTTCCCCTACATTCTTCTCCCTTTGTCCCCTGGCTAGTCACTCCGCGCTCCATGTTGCTGCCCCGGTCTCTCCCTCTGTCTCTCCCTCTGCTTCTTCTTCCCAACTCCATAGCATTGGGGGTAGACGCTGCACCCCATCCTGCAGCAAAATCAGCATAAGAAAGCCCTTCCTTTGCTCACCTGCAAAATACCACTTAAGGTTTTTTCTTCTTTTCTTAGTCCAGTAACTTAATTAACATCTTAATTCTACTTCTTAATAGTAGTTATTTTGTATGGACACAGTAAGAGATATGTTGAACTTGTAAGTTGGCTCTCCTGGGGACATCTTGCCACAGACTCAGACTACAGTGCTCAGGCCAGATTAATCATTTCTAACCTTAGCAGGGTCTGAAATTAGTTATTGCTTTTTGGATCATGACAGCATTTGGCCATGACCATGCTCTTAACTTATAGTTAAGTATTATGGTGCTTTCGCCAGGCCCATTTTGATGCCAAGGTAGCACATGGCTAACAGCTTGCCCTGGGTACATCCAGTCCCTCATCGGGACCCTGTTTTTGGGGTGCTAGGAAGTAAGGGCAACTGAGGCTTAAGTCGAGAGAACAGATGTCCAGGAGGTAAATATCATTCAGAGTCAATTAACTCCCAAGTTATGAAAGCATAGCATTAACTGTCTTCTTGTGTCCATACAAAATGGACATTTCTCTGAATTAACTATGCAAAGGACTTAGGGAGAAGAGATAAACAATATTTACAAGTCAACAGAGCACAAAGAAAGAAGTTACAAATAAACACAGACGAATGGGAGTACTGTGATGGGAGCAACCAAAAAATCCTAAGCTCCCTGTAGCAAGGCAGAAAGGACAAACCAATGTTATCCTACACCCAGCAACCAACAGCAATCTCGGGCTGGGAGAGCCACACCTGTGATGCTTGGAAAGAACTGTGTGGTGCTGGGAATCAACCCTGGGACCACATGGTCTACCTACTGTGCTAACCCATGGCCTCTGTTGTACTCTGTAAAGTTGGTGATCGAGGAAGGCCAAAGTGTTACTGTCCTTGAGTGAAGAGCTCATGAATTAAAGACTTGTAATTTGGCAGTGTGGGGGAATAGTATTCCAGGCATGTATAAATGTGTAAAAAGACCTGAGATGTGAGTATGCTTTGGACTGTTTGAAGAACCACAGGAAGGCAAGTGTGACTAAAAGTGTAATAATCAAGGACAGATGACTAGAGGATAGGGTCAAAAGATGCTAAGTTGGAGATACAGGTAGGGTGGGTCAGAGATTTTTATAGAATGAGTGGAAATTACAGTCACTAAAGGTTTTTGAGCGTTTGAGCAAGCCAGGATTTATGTTGTGGAAGTCAGTTGTGTGATTATTACAGTGTTCTAGATAAGACTCATGTCTTTTTATTGCCCATTTTGACCAGCCTAACAGTGGAAGTGTAAGACTCTGGATAAATCTAGGAGATGTTAGCATGGGGTTGGGCCATACCCAACAGTGCTTGTTGGGTCCATGCGTATGGGTAGCTCCAGGGTTCACAGTCTGGTTTAGGGTTAAACCAGGTTGGCTGCATGCAAGGGAAATACCTTAATCCCTAGACTAATTCTCTGGCCCTGGATAAATTTTGAAATTAGAGTGAATAGGACTTGCCAAAGAACTGGATGTGAGGTATCAGACTTAGACTTAATCAGTTTGAGCTGCCTCTGAGATATCCATTTGAAGATGTCAGGCATCCAGATACACAGTTTGTTTTCCTAGTCATATGCCACCCAGCAACTTTAGTCATGGCTTTGAGCTATGTTAGGATCAATGAGTTTTGTCTACCTTAATAAGTGGAATAATGTGGAATATGTTACTTTTAATTGGTATCTACTATTGTATAGTAAGAATGTACCACAGTGTTACAGTCCTTTTGTAGAAATCTGGATATTTTACATACGGGGGATATTTCATCATTTATTTTGATAGATAGTGGTGTATTTTGATATGCATTTCCTTGTAGAATTTATCTAGGAGAGTGATGTTCAGTAATAACCTGTGGTTTTCCAGAATGACTATCTATATTCATTGCCGTTAGTAAAGTACAAGAGTTTAACATTCCACAACTTCTCCAATATTTGGAACTGTAACTTTTTGGGGATGTCACACCAGTGGTGCTCAGGTTTTACTCCTAGCTCTGTGCTCAGGAATCACTCCTGGTAGATCTCAGGGGACCATATGGGATACTGGGTATCAAACCTGGGTTGGCTGCATGCAAGGCAAACGTCCTACCCATTGTATTATCACTCTGATTCTGGAACTGTAATTTTTAAGCAGCTTTATTGAAGTATAATTGACATATAATAATATTGCTCCAATTCAGAATGTACAATTTAATAATATATTAAAAAATGAGCACCATTGAAATTGTTGTATATATTACCCATAAGTTTTCTCATGCCCTTAAGCAGTCCCTCTAGTTTATCCTTTCTTATCCCTCCAAAATGGAAGTATTCCACTTCAAAGTCCCATTACTCTAGGACTGGAGAGATGCCTTGCAGATTGGAGCACATGCTTTACAGGTAGGAGGCCTGATTTAATTCCAGGTACTGCATCGTCTCTCTGAGCACCAGGCTGGGAGTAGCCCCTTAGCACTTCTTGGTATGGCCCCAAACAAAGACTACTGCTTTAACGCAGTATCATGTTTATAGGAAAGCCTGTGTTCAGTTCCCAAGATTTTTATATTAGTAGCTTGGAATCCATCTTCAGTTTGAGTTTTGAAAAATTTATATGACCTCTAAGGTTTCTTCTAACTCATTATGAAATACACTCTGCCCTGCCAGTTTCATTAGGATTAGAATATATGTTCCACTACCATGGTTATAGGCAGGAATAGATGAAACATAGTAAAATCTCATCAAATAAGTTCTTCTAAATTAGTGTCTAGGAAGAAAATAGGAGTTTATGACATGTTTGCTTTGTTCTTTATTGTTTTTTTTTATGGAAGACTTATCTGATTAGTTATCTATAACTAGAACTTAGGCATTTTTGTTTTATGTTATCATGTTTAAATTGAGACACTATGATACATATTTTTATTAACTTTTGTTAAATTAATTATTCCTATAGGAGAAAAAAAGTCCCACAGTAAATTGAATTGGAAAAATTTATTGATATAAAGTTGATGTATTGCAACCAGCCTTATAACTTCCTGTAATCATTATATTCAGCAGTTTCTCAAGTACAAAATCAGTTCTTGGCTGTCACAATACTACAGTGAGGAATTACCTGTCTTATACTTGGTACAAAAATTTTTACCTTGTTTTTTCCTTTAATGTAGTGATTAGAGAAGAGTAATAATAATTTTCTTATAGTATTGCCATTTTGTATTAAAGATAGGACCCTCAAAACTAAAATATAGTTAAAGTGACTGTAGGTCCAATTCATTGAAATGAATGTAGTTCTTCCTTTATCAGTTCAGAATTTTCTTTTGATTTTTTTTAATTAAAATTTTTTTCTTTTTGGTGGGGGTGCTAGCAGGGCTCACCCAAATTATTAGTCATATGAACCTCAAGTCAATAATTTTGTAATATGTAAGGCATGTGAATAATATACTATGATAAGTAACTTGTGTTACCATATTGAATAGGACATTACTAGTTATGTAATTGTAGGCATTTTGGGTCTTAAAAGTTTAAGAAGCAATTTAATATTAGAATAATTCTAAATTAATTTTATATTGTAAGGTAAAAAACTACCACAGTTTCTAAATCAGTTGTGAAAAGGCCAACTTAAACTTTGTGTTTAACTACATTTTATACATACAAATTAATTTTCTAGTCAAAGTGTTATTACTGAACTAGGATTAATGGTTTTAATATGAAATATAAATCACCAAAGTTAATATGTTTTCATATGACTTCATCATTGTCATGTCACTACTAAGCAGATTTGTCATGTTCTGTAATAAAATGACCTCAGGTGATCTATTTTTAGTTATATGGAATACAGTGTTAAGAATTTTAACTTCATATTTAATCATTTTTCTTTTTTGTTCTTCCTCCCCATAGTAATCAAAGCAAAGAAGCTTTCATTGACTGGGCAAGATATGATGATTCACAAGATCACTTTTGTGAACTTGATGGTAATAAAATAAACTTTTATAGTACAATTATTTGACTTACCTTTTTTAAAACTTTGAAACCAGAGAAAATATAATCAGAATTACAGCTTTAATACACCTGGACTTTGCTGTGTGGATCTTAACATTCATAGTGGCAAACAATCATAATGTCATGTTTCAGATGTTCTGCTAATGCCATAGTTACATTTCTGATCCTTAAACTATCTTAATGTGTTATATATGAGAAAACTGAATCTCAAAAAGACGGACATGACCCATGTCACACAGTAGCAAGACTTAAGAGAGAGTTCAATCCTAGGTCTGACTAAATACAAACCTCTGTCTTTCTTTTAATTGCACACCATGTCCTATGGGCCTTCAGTTCTATGACAGCTATAGTTCTTGGAACATATTATAAAAATGTTCTCACTGGAAGTCTCACCACATTAACATAAAGACACCTCCAAATTTTAGTGAGCACCCAATTTTATTCCCCTCCTTCCCTCTTTTCAGATTCCCCTGGAGTGACACAAAGACAGGACACTGTCATCATTAATAATCACTTTTTAATTTTTAAAATTTATTTATAATTTATATTTTCAAATTTTTTCCTTACACTTAATATAAGTACTGTGGTTTATAGAGTTGTTCATCATGATTTGTTACAAGTATCCAATATTTCAACACCAATCCCATCACTATTACACCTTCCCTCCACCGTTGTCCCAAATTTTTCCAGCCACCCCTTAATCCTGCCCCCATTGCAGGCCCTCAGTAATTTATTTAATATTGCTTGTTATCAGTAATTTGATAAGAGAATGATCAAAAAGTGTTTCCTTATAAGAAAGATAGTGAATATTGTTTTATCTCACCTTGAAGCCATTAGGTCCTTGTATAAGAGATTACTAAAATGATGTTGCAGGTTAAACCTTCTGTGCTTATATTTTGTTAATTTAGATTAGTTGGTTTCTATGTTACATCCCATTCGATCTAGTGTGTGCTACTACTAGTTTATCAGTGTTGTAGAGTTTGAGATGTTGCTCTAGGAAGTCCAAAATTTTTAATGGGTGATACAGCTGGAGTTAAATTTTTAACTGGGTGGTGGCTCTGGGATGTGTGCATGACTGTTAGGGCTTCTGGAACTACAGGGAGATAGAGGGAGGGCACCCATTCCAGCTCTGTGGAAGCTTGGAGGTTTCAGTAACAGAGCTACTGAATCCACATATAGAGTTTTTCAGCAGATGAATTTCAGTATGAGGCTTGTTCGGAGCAGTGGGGTCTGCCCAGAAGCACAGAGGTGATTGTGGAGTACAGGAGCCATGTGTCTGTTTGGGTGGGCCCTGGGTGACCCAGCCCCCACCACCTGGATGACTAAACCTTGCGTGGGCATCCGGGAGACTCTTCTGGAACTTGTTGATTTCTTTCGAGGTTTATTTATGAGTCCCTGGATCATGACCAGTGAATGAGCTTACATGGCACTACAGGGGGTTCATGAGTGTGACCACTGGAACAGAAGTTCCAGAAGTACAAGGAGATTGTAGGGGGGTAATCCATGCCAACTTCGAGTGATCACTTTCCTTAATGAGAAATAATTGAAATCACTAAAATTTCTTTATCTCTAAGATAATGTTACTAAATTATTCAGTGTAGGTATGTCACTCATTTAACCTTCATTTACATTTTACCTTATTATATTTTTGGTGTTGGAAATAATTTACGGTTCAAGTGTGAATAATTAGAAAAATCACTAAATCTTTTGAAATCTTCAAGCCTTGAAAAGCATTGACATACTGCTTTTGAAAGATTTTGAATTGATCTGTACAGAAATTTGTGTTATTAATAGTCTAGTCTTTAATGGAATAAGTTACTACAATAGTATTAGGTAATAGTATTAGATAATAGTAATAGATAAATTGAGAAAAATGTTATTAACTGTGGTTTAAGAAAGTAGTTTCTTTTGTTTTTTATTAATCAAAAACTTAATTTAATAATTAAATTTTACTAAGCAAATGATACTTAGATCATTGATAGAAGCAATGTATTGTACCTATGTCAAGTACTAGGTTGGCACACTATTTCATGTGCTCTTTTGCTGTCATACTGGTAATATTTATAGAATGCTTGATACTTACGTTCTTCCAAACTTACCATTTTACATATCTGTTGACTAAGTTAAAATTTTTTCAACTGGGTTTATTTAACAAACTTTTAAGAGGAAAGACATTGATGAAACCAGAGAGTTGTTACAGGGGTGAAGATGCTTGCTTTGCATGCAGTTGATCCTAGTTCAATCCCTGACACCACATATGTTCCCCAGGCATGCCAAGAGTGATCCCTGAGCACACAGAAATAAGCCCTGAGTACTTAACCTTCCCTCAGCACCCTACCCCCCGACCCAGGCCTCCTGCCAAAAAGAAAACCACATATCTGGGATTGGGTATGCAACTCAGTGGTAGAGTATATGTATCACATGTGAAGCCCTAGATTTGATCCCAGAAAATTAAAATACATATGTTATATGAAATTAAAAACTTTAAATTTAAATTTAAAAAATTTAAACAAAAATGAAACACTTCATATAATTTTAATATGATGTATTAAATATTTATAAATAACAAATAAATTATATATAATTAAGTAAGTTATGTAAGTCATCAGTTGCAAGGTGATCCTTTGCTATGGTTAAATTGGTTTGCTCAATCAGTGGTTATCACTAAGTTATATTAACTACTTAATATCAGCTTCTATCATCTCACAGAAATAGATGAGATTTTTTTTAATAATTTACATAAAATCACCCTTTAAGAATTTAGGATTGTGTCATTTAAATGATGAGTAATTTGAATTTTATGTAATTGTTAAATATAAATGCTGCTGGTAAGTCACCATTATTCACTTGGTAGCCTCTTGTGCGTTCTAGTGATTTATACATATAATTTTTTTAAATAGTAGAGTAGTTGTAGAGTCAGTTTAGATACTTCAGATCTAAAATCATTAAATTTTGAGTTTTGATTTTGATTAAAATTTAGACGAAAAAATCCAAAGAATATATTCTGCAATTCATTGGAATATATCCATAATCCACAAGAAAAGAATATTTTGTTGTTTGCACTGTCTGTTTAGACGAGATCAGGTGCGTTCAGGGTGGTATGGCCATAGACTGCACTGTCCGTTTAAAAGGAATGTCAATCTCTGTAATTCAAACAGGTTTTTAAATAATTTAGTTGGTTTAGTTAATTGTTCTCCCTATACTTATATTTTATTGTCTTTATGCATGACTGGCTTCTTCCTTTGCTTCAGGTTTCTGCTCAAATATCATCTCATGCTGAGAACCTCAAAATATAAACTAACTGGCACACTCTATTTTGCATGTACTGCTGCCCTCATGTTTTCAGAGCACCAAAAACTCTCAGAATGTTTTAACATGTTGCTCGATGTACCTATTTGTTTCCATCTTCTCCAACTACATTATGAGAAATATTTGAGAGCAAGGGTCTTGTTCTTCGACTCATGCTGTATCTCTAGTTCCTGGGACAATGCCTGGTACAGACTCAATAAATATTTGCTGATTATAGCTAGTCCATTAATGATCTGAATTTTGTGATTACTTTCACTTCTCCATTAAGACATGATCACTAATAAATTAGAAATACTTAAAGCAGCAGTTTTTAGATCTGACTGTATCTCAAAACTACTAGGAAGTGTTATAAACTATAGATATTTGATCCAACTTATTCAAATAAATCATATGCTGTTTGTGATTTAACAGTTTAGTAAATATGGTGGTAGAATACTATAGACTCAATATTAAGTCCTTGGCTTAATATTTTAATACTTTCCTCCATAAGTAAAAAGATCTATACACTTAGTTTATGCTGCCATTATGTTCTGAGAGGCATTTGGGTTAGGATGTGGGAAGGAATATCTAGCTTCTAGAAATATTTTGTATCCTCCTCCTCATCATCATCATCCTGTTGATCGTCGATTTTCTCGAGCGATCTCAGTAACGTCTCCATTCATCCTAGCCCTGAGATTTTAGAAGCCTCTCTTTACTCCTCCTTCCCAACAGTGCTGCATTGGAGGCTTTTTCAGGATCAGGGGAATGAGACCCATCATTGTTACTGGTTTTGGCATATGAATACACCACGGGGAGCTTACCAGGCTCTCCCATGCGGGCAGGAAACTCTTGGTAGTTCTCCCTCTTGGAGAACTAGGCTATAAGATGTCTCCTTCCATGAGCTTGTTTTTATAGTCTCTGGATGTTAGCCGTTGATGGGATTACATGCTGCTGGGGGCAGTTTCTGGGTGTGACTGCCTAGCATAACACCAATATTAAGGAAATGAAAAGAAAATTCACTTGGAGGAAAAATGTGTACTTGAGGATAAAACATAAATTTATGTTGTTGAATCCTCAAAGTTGGATATTTCTATTCATGTTTTGAATTCATACGTAATGATTATTGTGTTCAAATAGAAAAGCTTTGGAGCAGCTTTGTAGAGGAAGAAAGAATTTTTTTTTTGAGGGAAAGAGCGAAGAGGATGGTAGACCCAATGAGAATTATTGGAATGATTGATACATACAAACACCTAGGACTTAATTGAAATAATATCATAGGTGACTCCAGATATAAATATATACTGCACCACCGGTATGTTTATATGAGACTCAATCTGTGTCTGCTTTCTACCATACGCACACGAACTTCTCACTCTAATGTCATGGGGTCTATACAGGACAAGGTTTGACAAATTTTACTAATGTAAATGAACATATAGTACATATTTTATTCTTTGGAGCCACATGATCTCTTTCACAATGATGGTGGCTATACTCAGGCTATGATGCTGTTAGGTCTTTTTAATCTAGAGTACTACAAAATTTACAAAATTATTGATGCTTCCAATAAAATGATAGATGTCATACTACTTGAGAGCATGAAACTATCCATAGAAAAGCAAGGAGTTGTTCTTTTTCCAAAGCCCAATTTGTTATAAATTCAGGTCAGGAACAGTCAGATATAAACTAACCACTACTGTTTGAGTTAGAGATTTTTTGAAAAGTGTAGCATTACATGTTGCATGTTAGATAAACCGTGAGTTGTGTTTTTTATGAGTTATTTCTTGTTCAGATGAGCGATCTCCAACTGCTCAGTACGTGGACCTGTTGCTGAACCCAGAGCGTTACACTGGCTATAAAGGGTCTTCTGCGTGGAGAGTGTGGAATAGCATCTATGAAGAAAACTGTTTCAAGTAATTATATGGGGTTGGGGAAGAGGGAACAGTGACTTAAAGGATGATGGGAGGAGGAGCATGCATGTGTGTTAGTTTCTGTTGTATAAAATTAGATTTTAAAAACCAAGCTGGGGGCTGGGGTACGGTTCAGATAGGAGAATACATGCCTGGTGTGTGCAAGGGTCTGATTCAGTTTCCTGCTACACATGTTCTGAGCACTTCCAGGTGTGGCCCTGAGCACTGTAGGGTCCAGCACCATACCATCAGGCCTGCTTTGCCAGATAAGCATCTCTGGGAATAGCACTAACCTCAGCTATTCTCATCCCCATTGAGTGTGGCCCCTGTACAAATATAAATAGGGGGTCTGAGCAATAGTACATCCAGTAGGGCACTTGCCTTGTATGTGTCAGACCTAAGTTTGATCCCAGGCACCCCATAAGGTCTTCCAGCCTGTCCGGAGCGATCTCTGAGCACAGAGCTGGGAGTAAGCCCAGAGCACACAGCCAGATGTGCCCCGCTTCAAAACCAAACATAGATGGTCAAGCCAATTTACATTTGAGGTTTTTTTATTTTCCTTTACAGGCCTCGGTCTGTTTATCGTCCTTTAAATCCTTTGGCACCCAGCCGAGGTATGTTTTTCATAATTTTCATACTTAATGGGAGTAACCATAAAATGGCTTTGTAAGTAAAATTGAGGAAAATTTAGTTTCATATTAATATAAACCTTAATCATTTCTATATTTTACTTAATTTGAATGATCAAAAATGTTAACATTCGGTTAAATTTCAATTTTTCTACATGTTTTATATAACTACTCTTATCCATTGAGGGCCTAATATGTGGTATGCCCTGCCTTAGGATAAATTATAATATGTGAGTAATCTGCATATACCAGAGATTTCTTGGTATGTCCATATCCTATCCCGAATAAGTCAGAATCTCTGGGATTGGGACCCAGAGTTTGGTATATTTTAAACTCGTCAAATGATTCCAACTTGTAGCCAAGTTTGAAAACTAGTGCTTGGACGGAGTGTTTTCTAGGAACCCTGGTGTGTATGTGCAAGTAGCCTAGGGTTGTGAATCTATCAGCTTGTGATTCTCTGGGTCCTGTGTGAAGTCCAAGAGACAACTTCAGGTGATACCCAGGGTGCTGATACTCAAACACACATGTAGTGTGTTTGAGTAGTAAAGATGTGGAGGTTTCAGAAGATTAGATTACCTGCAACACTGCTTTCACCTGTAGTGTCCAAGAGAAAGCCATTTGGCGCATGGAGTAATTAAGCACATTTATGTGGCTAATACAAAACTAAATGGTACATTTTATTTCATTTTAGTTTAGTTTTAAAAGTCCTAAAATAGTAACATTTTATCTCTAAGTAGGTTTTCATTTTTTTGGTAGGGTTACTTTTCATCACACAATATTTTTCTTACAATGCATGTATGTACCTTTTACTTTCTCTCCTGCCTCCCTTCCCCTCTGATGTTGTTTTTTTTTTTTTTCTGATGTTGTTTTGTGATGAGTGGAGACACATAACTTGGTTGCAGTGCTCAGTAGGAATCTTACTTACGGTGCTTGCTCACTTAATTTTGGATGCTTGCCAATATTGCGTACCTTTTGGCCCACACAGGTCACACTGTGGTGCTGGGGATGATCCCAAACAGTAATGCCACTGGGATCACATTCAGCATGTGGCAGAGCCGGCTAGCCAGTGTGCAAGCCCATGCCAGCAGGGCAGACGCTCTACTGAGATCTACCCCTCTCCCCTTTTACTGTTTAAAGTGTGACTAGTAGAAAAAAGTTACATATTTTCTGTGTTCTGACATTATTTCTATGGGAAGACTTTGCTTTGTAGATAGTTGGAAGTTATTCAGCATAAAATTAGCCATACTTGACAATTAACTTGCTTTCTCATTTTTTTTAGCAGAAAATTGATTTTAAGAAATACCCCAGAGTAGATTCACATCCTTGGATATTTCTGAATACCAGAGAGACTTAGAATGTTGAATGTACTTGCTCATTCTGTCACAATGTGGCCAGTATTTTTTGTAAATTTGTTCTGAAATGGTCAGGAGAAAGGGGTTATATCATGACAAAAGGGCATGACTTCTTATTACTTGTCTTTTTTTAATTTACTATTTTCTTCTCATAACTTTTTTGTTTTCAACCTTTTTTGGGGGGTGGGGTGCTCCCAAGCCATTCTGAGGAGGCTTTAGAGGCCCCCACCAGCAATTCTTAACCAAGAGGGCCAGTGGGTCAAGGAAGGGTCCAAGGGGAGCAGCAAGATAGCATAGCAGGTAGGGCATTTGCCTTGCACACTGCTGGCCCAGGTTTGATCCCTGACACCCCATATGGTCCCACGAGATCTTTAAGAGGATCCCGGAGTACAGATCCAGGAGTAAGCCCCAAGCACTGCCAGGTGTCTCCCCTTGACCTCCTCTCCCCCCAGACCCCCGCAAATAATGCAGAGGTCTAAAATGCAATGTTGCCCAATGATGTTAGGGATCATCCAGACCACTCTGGTGGTGCTGCCAGGACTCTACCTGATGATGCTTGGGGTACATTGTGAATTCGGGAATCAGACTCTGGTACATGCATTTCATGGCTCTAACGATGACACTATCTCCTGGGCCCTTAGCTATTTTATTACTCAGAATTTTTATAGAAATCAAGGAATGTAAAAATGATATAAAGTACAAGAGGCAAGATTCTCCTACTCCCATTCTGCCTCCATTTTTTTCTTCCATAGCACATAGTTTAAAGGGTATTCTTCAATACTTTTTGTAAGCACTTTTTAAGTGAAAAATACAGTTGTTCATTTAGTAGAACCATCAAGTCTAAGAAATCTTCAGTTCCATATTACAGTAGAGATTAATCTGCTGGAAATATGAAGTAAGGATAGTACTATGTAGAAAGAGGATAGAAAGATAAAAGAGGATTTGATTTCTTATTTGCAGGGGGATGAGGTTTGAGGATCAAACCCAGTATCTCGTAATGCTCTGTCACTGAAATATCTCTTTGACCAGGAACCATGAATTGAGAGAAAAATATTCCATCATGGAAAAATAACATTCAGAGAGGGTTGTGTGAACTAAAGGGACTGACTTTGTGTATTTAATTATTGGCCCCTAGTGGTCAATATGATTATTTTCAGTTGTTTTCTAAAGACAATTTGGAAATATCTTTGGAAATATCCTTAAGAAATATTATTTTCAGGATAACTGAATACTAAGGTTCATGGACTAGTTAATACTTTAAAACATGGTAAATTTCAACCTCATAAAAATTAATAGGTTTGGAATCTGAACTTTGCAAGACATTTTCTAAAACTATCTGTTGTTTTCTCTTTCAGGAGAAGATGATGGTAAGTGAAAACTCTTGTGTTTGTTTCTAGTGTGGAGAAATTGTTTTTAACAATAAAAATTAAGGTATTCTCTCAGGCTCTGGAAGATGGCTGAAGGCACTGACCTGACAATCTTAAGGCCACAGGTTCCAGCCCCGGGCTCTCTGAATGCTATGAGGCATTCATTATTGACAGCTCTGCTGTTTGGGGCTTCGGATGGGTACCCAGAAAATAGTTCTGTAGCTTAAAAAGCAGCTAGGCAAGCTCCAGGCCGTGGGGTTAAACCTTATTCTGCTGCTTGTGCTGGGATATTCCTGACAGCACCAAGGTTTGGAAACCCAGTGAGAACTTTTGCTCTCCCTAATCAAAAAAGGAAGTTTTTCTTCTGTCCCACTTGAAAATAGCTACCAATTAATGGTGACCCCCCAAATTATAAATATCTATTTTAATAATATAAAAGTATCCTGTGCTTGAAAATATATAAATGCTATTTTACCTAAGAGTTGAGTTTAGAAAGCAAAATTGCACTTCAGGTTTTCCGTTTTCTATAATTTATTTGCCTTTTGCCCTGAAAAACAGAAAGAAGTCAGAATAATTTGCCAGATAGTTTGTCTTCTACTTTTATTTCTATTTTAAAATTTATAGTTTATTTTCTATTATGATACCTATTCTAAGAAGCACTAATTTGTCAACAATTGGTTACTGCCAATCACTGAGTGAACATGGGTCAAAAGGTCCACACAACTAAAAGTTATTTCAAGTCGATGTTTTCTGTGTTCAAAGACACGTAAGAGAGAGACAGACATAGAAGGACTGCACTCATTTGTGAAGTATAAAATAAACATGAGACTGACACCCAAGGATGGTAGACACAAGGGCCAGCGTTAGAAGCCTGCCTTGTAAGTGGGGGTGAAGGCAGCTAGAATAGAGAAAGTATCATTAAGAAAATGATGGTTGGAAGGGTCAGTCAGGATGGGAGATGTGTGCTGAAAATATATAAAGGACCTAAAGTATGGCCTCTCGGTATCTTTGTTGCAAACCATAAAGCCCAAAAGTAGAGAGAAAGTATGTGGGAAATTCTCTGCCAGGGAGGCAGGGGGAGGGTGAGAAAGGGGGGTATACTGGGGAGATTGGTGATGGGGAATGTGCACTGGTGGAGGGATGGGTGTTTGAACATTGTATGATTATAACTCAAACATGAGAGCTTGTAACTATATCTCACAATGATTTAATAAAATAATTTTTTTTAATTTTTAAGAGGGCATATGATGGGCATTGTGTAGAATAGAAATAATTTTGAAACAATGCCTTCTTTTTAGGAACTATAGTAGTGTTAAGCATTATGAATAAAGATGAAGTACTAAGAAAAAGATGAAGTACTACATACAGAGTATAACTATACATAGTGCTATACAGTTCTTTAAAGACAAGACTAATCATATATCACTGGAATGTTCTGTTGGAATGTAAATGAAAGTTTAGTGGAAGAGGTGACATTTGAAATCAATTTTTAATGACAGGACAGATTTAGGCCTATAAGTTGGATGGTATGTGCTATTTGGAAGAAAAGGCATGGACCAAGAAATTGAGAAATAAAAATCAAGCATGACTCTAAGACTCTGTAAGCAGTAAGAAAAATAATTGTTTTCCTTTTGGGCCACACCTGGCATTGCTCAGTGCTTGTGACTCCTGGTGATGTTCAGGGTATCCTGTAGAGTGCCAGGGATTGAAGCCAGGTTGACCATGGACAAGGCAAGTGCCCTGCCTGCTATACTGTTGCTCTGGCACCACAGTATGAAGACTTTTAAGAGGAAAGATAACGCCCCTACTATATTTGTCCTCTAAACTCCTTGCTTAACTTTCTTCTGCTTTGATTTTCGAACAGTAGGGGTCTAGACATAGTTCTTTTAGCATTAATACATTAATAAGACAGGCTTCTTTCTGTTTAGACATTTTGGGGGAAATCATTATCTTAAAAATTAAAGGAGATTTAAGCTATCTCTTAAAATTTAGCTTTAAATAATTGAGGAAATATATCTAATTTTCCTGGTTCAGGAAAAATGAAAATAATTTGATTTTTGTATAATTAGTTTTTTTCCAAAAGTTTCAACAGTGCTATAGTTATGTGCTAAATATGCTATAGTTATATTTGCAAAAACAGATATAAGAGTTTTGAGCTTCTCTCTCCCCAAATTATGGTTGTTTTAGCCTCTAGTAAGATTTATATAACATTTTGATTAAAGATTTTTCTAAAGTAATTTCATTAATCAAAATATCACATTTATAAGACCATTCTCCTAAGGTTATTTTGGGGCTAAATTTTCTAGGATTATATGCATATATCTCATGTAAAAATGTTCATTTATAGAAACATTTCTTCATCTGTCATAAAAATATTTTTTAGACTTTATTTGTTCTAATTTATAGATGGCCACTTAAAATATCCTAACCGAATGCTGTGTATATGGCTTTTCTTTTAGGAGAATCATTCTACACCTGGCTAGAAGGTAAATTTAAATGTGTTTTAAATTTATTGGATGTTTATAAAAATGTATTTATTTAACATGTCTTTCTAAGTTCCAGGATTCATTACCAAGATAATTAATTTTGGCAGTTTGAAAGAAAATAACATTTTTTAGGTAATTACATATTGAGATACAATTATTTGAATATTATTTTGGAAAGGAAAAATATAATAAAATTTTAATATAATAAATTGAGAAAGGGTACATTTAAGTTTAGTTGTTTTTAATTCAGGTGCATATAAACATGCATCTAAACATTATTACTATATTCTAAACTTTCCTAAAAGAATAAAGTAATATCAATTCAATATGTTTGATATTTTTCACTGATATATTCTAATGCTGAACTTTTTATTTTATTTTTAATTTTAAAAAACTTTTTAAAATTAATCACTGTGAGGTACAGTTACAGACTTACAAACTTTCGTGCTTACATAATGTTGAAAATTTTAAATGCTAAATGCAGAAATGTAAGACCTTAACAACTTTGGTTAATAACTGGATATATGATACACTTTTAAAATTTTACCAAATTGCCATTAATTAACAACACCAAAAGTTAAGATAAGACAAAAGATAAGCGAATTAGGTGAAAGAAAACTGATATTTTGTAATCACAACTTCCTTGTAATTCTACAAAGTTACTATATAATTAATTTCTCTTTATGTCTATTGGTTGTCATACAAACATGATTTCTCTTTGTTTTCAGTTAACTGTATGCTTTTATATATAATATATGCACATGCAGTACATATAGTTACATACTTTGACAATATAAGTTTCAAGATGATGAAATATAATCAGATATAACCTCCTTACTGTATATTGAATCCCCATAACTTTCTTATTTTTATAATGTAAATTTGTTCCTTTTGGTTCCTTTCACATATTTTACAGCCCTTGCACTCCCCATTTTTGGCAGTTACATACCTGTTACCTGTACTTATGAGCTCCATTTTTGTTTTGTTTATTTAAAGAGTTTGAATATAAGTAAGATCACCTGATGTTTAGTTTTGTCTGTCAGACTTAATTTCACATAGTGTGAGAGCTCTCAGGGTTTATCCTGAGATAAACTTATCCTGTCATAAGTGGCAGGATCTCTTTTTTTATGGCTAAATAATATTCCTCTGTTACATTTTCTTTACACATTTGTATATCAGTTTATGCACAGGTTACTTCAATATCTTGGCTGTTATAAATGAATGCTGCAATTGACGGGCAATCTGCAACTTTTCGTGTTTAGTGTTTTCAGTTCTCTCACATAAATACCCAGATGTGAAATTGCTATCATGTTCTGTTTCTCTTTTTAATTTTTGAGGGACCGTTACACTGTTTTTCTGTAATGGCTACACCAACTCACAGCCCCACAGTATTCATGAGAGTTCCTTTTCTACGTACTTAAAACACTAGTTATCTTGTCTGTTGATCATTGCCATTCCAGCAGTATTTGGAAATACCTCACTGGGATTTTGATTTATGCTTCTCTGATGATTGGTGTTGAGCATCTTTTATAAATTATGATTCAGTATGTCTGTTACATAAATGGATGTGATTTCTTTTTGAATATTTTTCTGAATAGGTTTATGTCTGGAGAAAAGAGTCTTCTATAAACTTATATCAGGACTTCATGCTAGTATCAACTTACATCTTTGTGCAAATTATCTTTTGGAAGGTAATAAGATTTTTAAAAGAGATTTTTGTCTTGCAATCATTATAAAAATCAGTGAACTTAAGGAAAATTTATATATTAAAATATGTAATGTATTTCTCTTTAGAAACCTGGGGTAAACCTAGGTGGGGACCTAATCTCAAAGAATTTAAACGCCGCTTTGATCCTGTGGAAACCAAGGGAGAAGGCCCAAGAAGACTGAAGAATCTCTACTTTCTATATTTAATTGAACTTCGAGCTTTATCAAAGGTGGCTCCATATTTTGAGCGTTCAATTGTCGATCTTTATACTGGAAATGTAGAAGATGATGCTGACACAAAAACCCTTCTACTAAATATCTTTCAAGATACAAAGTAAGAATTGATTATTAGTGATCTATTCAGTATTTGAATGTTCTACTCTTTATTTGAACAAGATGTAGTGCTAAATGCAACAGTCCTTGGAGATACAGTTAAAACTGACTTAATTTCACTTAAAGAATTTGGAGTGCAGAGATGCATGTTTTGCACGTAGGGATTCAGCTCCCCAAGTATCACCGAGAATGACCCCTGAATACTGCCAGATATGGCCCCCAAATGAAACAAAAACCAGGAAAGGGAATTTTGGAACTGAAAAAGCAAGAGCTAGTATAACAGAAGTATTTAAAGTTTTTCTAAAAATGTTGGCTAAAAATTAAGTTTTGTTGTAGAAACCTTCACCTAAGAATATGTTTTATTTTAAGTTATAATTTTAAATTTTATGTCATGGCAAAATTTGGTGCTATTTTAATGTTCTTTTCCTACTGACTTTTGTATTGCTCTAGTGGTTGTCTAAATTCAGATGGTATTGTTAAGTGTTCTAGCATTGAGATTAATACCTTTTCTTCTAGACTATAATCTTTTAAAAAATACTCATCTAAATTAAACAAATTTACTGCTTGTTAAAATAGGCATGGAGTATAAAAATGAATTAAGAAATGTTTAAGTAAATTATACATTAAGTTTTACAGTGTGTTAAAATATTTAGTTATATATTGCTCACATTAAAGTTTTTTATTTTTGCTTTTTGGGTCACACCCAGTGATGCACAAGGGTTACTTCTGGCTCATGCACTCAGGAATTACTCCTGGCAGTGCTTGGGGGACCATATGGGATTCTGGGAATCGAACCCAGGTCGGCCGTGTGCAAGGCAAACACCCTACCCGCTATGCTATCACTCCAGCCCCCACATTAAAGTTTTATATTTTTTATCATTCAATTTCTATGAAATATTAGTATAAATCAAAGATATTCAGATCTTGCTTTAGTTTTTTATTGAACAGATTATATGAACTATTTATTACCTTTTTACATTGCTAAGCCTTACACATTGAATAAATAGTGAATTAACAGATAAAAGTTTTACAAAAACTCTATAAAGTAAACTTGAGTATTTTGTTTGTAACTTACTATAAACATTGTTATTTCATCAGGTCCTTTCCCATGCACTTTGATGAGAAATCCATGTTTGCAGGTGACAAAAAGGGGGCCAAATCATTAAAGGTAAAATGTTTTTGATTGGAGAAGAGGGTGGGATAAGTTCAGTAGTTATACTTTAATTCTACTCATACTTCTCAGTTCCATTCTAAGTTTCTACTTTGACCAATTAATCACAATCTTTCTGATTTAGACCATTTATGATATGTGAATACCAAATAGAAAATCAAATACCAGAAACATAAAAGATCATGTATTCTTTACTTTTTTTGAGGTGGCTCCCAAGATTTGGGGGACCCATGTGTGCTGAGGATTAAACTCAGGGGCTCTGCATGATTTGCATGTGCTCCAGCTCTTTGCATCATCTCTTCAAGCCCCAATATCATTTATTTATTAATTTATTTCCCCCCATAGTATACATTTTGGCACATTGCATGAAGTTATGAAAATTTCACAATGAAAATTTTATTGAATAGTGTGCAGATTTAATTTTGTTCATTTTCTTTCTTTCTTTTTTTTAATAAGAATTTTATTTTATTGAATCACCATGTGGAAAATTACAATGCTTTCAGGCTTAAGTCTTAGTCATACAATGCTGAAACAACCATCCCTTCACCAGTGCCCATATCCCACCACCAAAAAAAACCACAGCACACCTCCCATCCCGCCCACCCCCACACCCCCTCCCCGCCTTGTAACTGATAAATTTCACTTTACTTTCTATTTACTTTGGTTACATTCAATATTTCAACACAAACCTCACCATTATTGTTAGGAGTACCCCACTAGAGTCAGACCTGTTGTGAAGAGAAATGAGGTTGGATTTCTGTACTTTAACAACTAAGTCCAGGGAGATTTCTTCCGGATATTGGATCATTGCAAGCATGTAAACCCCATCTGTGGTCGTCATAATATGGTGGTCCCCACGCCCTTCATCCCCAGAAAGGGAGAGGCAAGAGAGAGAAATACCTTTCCCCTCCTGGGCCGGCATGGGGTCGAGGCTTAGTTCTCAGGCTGGAGACATTCTGCAAGGAGCTTCCCATGTCGAAAGTGGTTTAGCTGGGTCTGGATTCATGCTCGTGCAGCTGCAGAGAGGCCGCACACGCGTGCAGCCCCCGGGATCACATCTCGGCAGCGGCAGGAGCTGTTCATTTTCTTTAATATTACTCGTTTTTTGTCATGTTGCGCTCTTACAAGTTCAACTATTTTCTTCAATTGAAAATTCCAACTCATCATTAATACACATTAATTTAGTTGTGGTGAGGTGAGGTACAGATGTACGCCAAGATCATAAGTGGCCACACCATGTTAAACTTATTACCTTAGATAAAATAAATTTAAAAATTAAACACTTAATTCAGACAAATGCAGTTTGATAAGTAAAGTCTAATTGTAATGAGACCGTTTTCTGCATTCCAGGAGGAATTCCGGTTACATTTCAAGAATATCTCTCGTATAATGGACTGTGTTGGATGTGACAAATGCAGGTTATGGGGGAAATTACAGGTTTGTTTGATATTGCCTGTTTTGAAACTAATGTTACAATTGTTTTTCACCAAGGAATTTTTATGAAATTATCCGCATTATTAACTGAATTTGTTTATAAAGACATTATGTTTTATTGATGAAAAGATTAATACTAAGCTGTCATATGTGTATTATAATGATGTTATTAATATTCTGCATAAGTGATTTTTGTTTTTGCATTTATTTCCATTAGCACAATCTTGATTTTATTTCTGATGTTGTTTATATACATATTATATTAGTAATTTACATATAGTAACAAATGTTTAAAGAATTCATTGTCAAATTATGGGCACAGAGTTGGTTTTAGTTTTCAGAGTCATGAAGTAAGAATGTTCTGCCAAATGGGTCCATTACTGGGGCTGGAGCTATAGTACACCTGGTAGGGCATTTGCTTTGCATGCAGCCGACCTGGGTTCAAATCCCAACATTTCATATGGTTCCCCCAAGCACTGCCAGGAGTAATCCCTGAATGTAAAGCCAGGAGTAACCCCTGTGCATCCCCAGATGTGACCCAAAAAGCAAAAAAAACAAAACAAAAAAACAGGTCCATTACTCTATATGGTAATATATTATAGATTAATATAGTATAAAATTCAGGTTGTTTAATCACTGTTCAGTGTGTTAGGTTATTTCTTCATCTGTTATAAGGATGATAACAACTAATAACAAGTTAAGAGATTTTAATGGAATACAGTAAAATCAGACTTTTCTTTCTTGTTCTAATAATTAGTAAATTATGAAGTTTATTGAAGGGCTGAGAAGATAGTAGAGGGAATGCACCCACCCTGTTGAGTCTCACCCCGTCCCTCTCAGCATCACTGGCTCAGAGCTCCCTCAAAGCTCCCAGTACAGCTGGTTGTGACCTGGTGGCACCAAAGCACCATTGGAGTAGCCCTAAGCAGTGCTGTATCCTCAGGTTCCAGCACTGAACAGCCGGTCTGGCTGGCTGAGTATTTCCAGGAGTCAGAAGTAGCCACTGGGCCCCTTGAAAACAGCTTTGGGCCAGGGGATTGGGGTAGGGGGAGTTTAGATGATACGGATTTTCCTGATTTTCATCACAATGATTGTATATTGTTAAGCCTTTATAGTCGTTACTATAGAAATTTAATTGTACGTTTGTTGCTGCTTTCCTTAGACTCAAGGTTTAGGAACTGCCCTGAAGATACTGTTTTCTGAAAAAGAAATACAGAAGCTTCCAGAACACAGCCCATCTAAAGGCTTCCAACTCACTCGGCAGGAAATAGTTGCTCTTTTAAATGCTTTTGGAAGGTAAGAACTGTTTACTGAGTGAAAACTTTTGGCTAATTTACTGGTTTCAGCAAATTACAAATACAATTTTTTCTACTAAGGTAGCTTGTTCTATTCTGTTTTACTGACAGAGACATTACATCTCTGTAGTCATATGACTTAGAGTGATCATATAAGGAGAAGTCCATTTCTCTATAGGTTATAGGAAAGATTATTTCAGATCACTGGTGGTTTTGAGTTTGTCTTCTCAATTTTGTAGGGACAATATTCTCCCGATACTCTTTTTGCTTATTTACAGTATATCCAAGCACAATCGCAAGATTGAGGAATGCTTGGCTAAGAAGGTGATGAAAATAAAAATGATATTGAAAATTTTCAGCTGTTTTTTCTTTAAGCAGAGGAGTCATTATTTCCTCTGGTTCATTCTAATCCTATCTTTTTTTCCATATTGGGATATATATGACAGGGCTTATTCCTAGCTTTATGTTCAGGGATCACTCCAGGCACTGTTGGGAAACCATCTGCAGTGCAGGGATCAAACTGGAGTATTTCCATATTGGGATACAGCACTGTATCACTGTCCTCCCATTGTTCATTGATTTGCTTGAGTGGGCACCAGTAACATCTCCATTGTGAGTCTTCTTACTGTTTTTGGCATATTGAATACACCACAGGTAGCTTGCCAGGCTCTGCCGTGCGGGCAGGATATTCTCAGTAGATTGCCGGGCTCTCCGAGAGGGACAGAGAAATTGAACCTAGGTTGGCCATATGCAAGGCAAATGCCTTACCCGCTGTGCTGTTGCTCCAGTCCATTGGGATATATAGTTGCTTTTTTTTTTATACCACAAATGGTTTATAAAATAATTTGAATTTGGGGCCGGAGCGATAGCGCAGCGGGTAGGGCATTTGCCTTGCACGCGGCCAACCCAGGTTCAATCCCCGGCATCCCATATGGTCCCCCAAGCACTGCCAGGAGTAATTCCTGAGTGCAGAGCCAGGAGTAACCCCTGTGCATCACTGGGTGTGACCCAAAAAGCAAAAAACAAAAAGAATTTGAATTTGCCTAAGAGATCATGTAATAACATCTAACTAGTGAATAGGGAGGAGAAAACAAAATAAAAGGAAATAGTACTGTGTTGTTCTAGGAAGAAATTAAAGGCAAGGATAAGTCTGTTAAAAAGGGATCTGGATCAGAGAGATAGTATAGGGGTTAGGCGGTAGCCTTGCATGCTGCTGACTCTAGTTTAATTCCAGCACTGCATGTGGTTCCCCAACACTGCCTGGAGTGATCCCTGAACACTAAGCTAGGAATAAGCCCTGTCATCCAAACTACACCCCTGCCTATGAAACTGAAAATAGGAACCCTACTAAGAGATTATTTCTTCTGTTTTCTTGACATGCATTGTTATGTTTAGAAGAAGTAGTTGATTTTGACTTATGTAGCACTGATGTCCCGTTGTTCATTGATTTGCTCAGGCGGGCACCAGTAACCTCTCCATTGTGAGACTTGTTCTTACTGTTTTTGGCATATTGAATATGCCACAGGTAGCTTGCCAGGCTCTGCCGTGTGGGCGGGATACTCTCAGTAGCTTGCCAGGCTCTCTGAGAGGGACATAGGAATCGAACCTGGGTTGGCCTCGTGCAGGGCAAACGCTGTGCTATAGCTACTGGGACCAAAAACACAAACTATGATCTCTCTCATATGTGGAATATAAAGAAACAAATAGTAAGGTAACAATAATAACAGCTGAAATGATTTTTAAAGCTCTTTAAGATAATTCATCTCAGGCCAGGGAGCTAGGGGTACATCGCACACCTGGCGCATCCATGGCCCCCAGGTACAGTTACTGATACTCCTGTCCCCTCTGCCAGGATAGCTTTGGGGCCCTCAAGCATTGTAGGCCCCAAAATAAATAATAAAAATAAATTTATCTTAGGATTATAATAGAGAACATAGAAGATATGTTTTGAAAAACGTATTAATATGAAATATATCTCTCCACTTCATTTCATAATTGTTCTTTTTTTTTTGCTTTTTGGGTCACACCCAGCAATGCACAGGGGTCACTCCTGGCTCATGCACTCAGGAATCACCCCTGGCAGTGCTCAGGGGACCATATGGGATGCTGGGATTTGAACCCGGGTTGGCCGCGTGCAAGGCAAATGCCCTACCCGCTGTGCTATCACTCCAGCCCCTCATAATTGTTCTTTATCGTGCTGGACAGTTTCTGCTCCCTTGGTAAGAGGAAGCAGAGAGAGCTCCCTGTTGTTAATTTGTATAATAACCTTTGACTTCTTGGATTCTCATGATTTTGCTTTTAATACAGAAGTTGCATGCATTATTCATTCTGAACATTTGTGCCAGAGTTCCCAAATTCATTTAGCCTACCACCCTGTTTTTAGAAAAAATAACAGCAGAACCCCACTCAGTGATCCTTGGAAATATACCTTCCGTAAGCAAACCATCAAAAGTCCCTAGCTGCACCCCAGGCTATTCCCATCATCCCTGGATTGTCCCAGGGGCAGGCACACCCACTTTGGGAAACACTCATCTATGCCGTTTATGAAGCTCTTTTCTCTAGGTATGGTCTGAGTCTCTTTCTGTATCTTCATATTGTTTCTGTCTGTTTTTCAACATTTTTAAATAAGTACTTTGAGGTATAGCACATGGCCCTATACATTTACTTAAATTATCGTATTCTCTTTTTTTTCTAACAAAAACATTTGAATCATTTAATATTTTGAGGATTGGAATAAGAATTCATTTTCTGGGGTTGGAGGGAGAGCGCAGTGGGCTGAGCGCATGCTTTGCATGCAGCAGGCCTGCGTTGTGGCTCCAGCACTACATAGGATGCCTGGAGCCACTACCAGGAGAACCCAGAGCACCAAGGCAGGAGTAACCCCTGAACACTGCCAGATGTGGCCCCAAAAGCAAAACAAACAAAGTGTAATTAATATTCTACTATTTCCACAACTTTTGAGAGTTTAAAGAAAATATTCCGAAACCATAGAGAGCAGTTTTTTTGTTTATGTTTTTGATTTGAAATTCTTTATTGCTTTGAATTTATCATATCCCTGTTCCTGTCATTAATGTAGAAGCTCTTAAGTGACTGGCTTCCTTTTCCCCATCTAAATCCAGACTAGAGAATCTTAGTGCCGTGTTGGTCTTTAATAAGTAATTACATCACGTCTATGTAAAGTTAATGGAAATTTTAACATTAAGAATGCTATCTACTTTCATTTTGAATTCTGCTTTCACATTAAAGCCCATAAACCTATCAATAATTTGAAATCATACATATCACATTAGATATACTAATTGCTTTTTTTTTCTTCCATAGGCTTTCTACAAGTATAAGAGAATTACAGAATTTTAAAGTCTTATTACAACACAGTAGGTAATAAAAGCTTTAGTAGGTCTAGGTAGAGACGTAACCTGACTCTGTGAAGCCTTTTAGTCTTGGACATTCAAAGGAGACTAATCTTCAAGGACTTCAAGAATCCAGTCAAAAAGAAAATTCAAATGTTCACTTGAATATTTATGGTTTTTAGTAGATTATAAATTAGAGCTATTTATAATTGAAGTATATACTTTTAAAACCTCTAAGTTATATTAATTGTGTTTAATTTCATGTTTCCATTTGTTGAGTACTCTGCTGTTGTATCTGTTTAGAATCAGTTTTGCTCTCATCCTTTTATCTGCTATTTCCAGTGTCAAACTTAAATGCCTGTGCATCTCCATCTTCTAACACTCTTTATTGTCTGACTAGAAAGGGAGGGCTAAGGCACAAATGTTGCTTAAGGTGTTATCAATGATAAAAATTTATCAGTTTATTTTCAGCCTACTATAAGTTATGTTTGTGTCATCTTTTGTAATACAAAACTATCGGTATGGTCATTGGCCCTTTCAGTGTGTAGTTAGACAAGTTATGTAAGAATCCCCGGGCTTCCGTTTCATTGATTTCAGGTTTTGAATTGCTGCTGCTATGTTATTGTTACTTTGTTTTGGTGTATAGGACCTAGGGCCTAATTTGTTAACAGTAAATAAGTACTGTGCCCTAAGATACCCCGCCAGATTTCATGTGTGGGTGGTATGCTATCAAGATTATTTACTTAGAACCTGTATGTCAATCTTTGATCTTATGTTTCTTTTTATTTTATATATTCTGTCCCTATTTCAATTCTAGAAATTTCCATTTAAGAAAGCAAAGATGGCATAAATACTTTGTTTCTATCTTGAGAACATATGGATGGTTCTTATGTGGATTTATAATGCCAGTTAAAATCGTTATATACACCAAGATTACCATTTTGAAGTGTTCTTAAAGAATTTTATGTTAGAATACAATCTATGCAATCCTCTCAACTTGATTTTCTTCTATAATTTATGCTTCCTTAGAGAGTATGTCTTCTTTAAGCTTACTGTTTCCTAACCTTTTCATTCTAGTTCATTGTAGATAATCTAGTTCATGTAGAATTTCATGTGACATGTATCAACAGATAGCTCATAACTCCTAGACTGTTCTTTTCTAAACCTGGATTTACATGTACTTGATATTTAAAATATTCTTATAAAGATGTTCATAGATACAGTGTGATTAATTTAGAAGAATGTGTCTGTGTATAAGTGATGCGGGTACTAAATAGTTTTTCCTTAGACTCTTCAGTCTTTTATAAATAAGTGCTCTTAAACCCCCGTCTCATCCCTGCCAAAGTTTGAAATGTACTCATTAATGACTTAGTGGTGTATTTTAAGCTTCATTTAGCTAGTTCACCCCTCTTTTTAAAAAATTTAGTCACCTTATGGAGGATGTGATTGGAGAAGGTAATAAGATATCACTATTTTCTTACCTTATTTCTAAACTTTATAGACCCAGGGACTTCTTATTGTTACTAATTGTTAGGTGTCTTTTGTTTGGTTGAATGGAAAAGGCTGGTTAAAGTTTAGCCTTCTCCACTTTTCATTTTTAGAGATGCAAAGATTATATGTAAGGAAGGTGGACCCTTACTAGAAAATTGTCCAATAAGTGAATAACCTTCCTAGTAAGTTAATATGATTTATTCTTGGTGTTAAAAGTTTAAGAAAATGTGAAAGTTTTGCACTTTGTTATTATTCTAAGTTTAAAAATCTTAGACTTATTCTGTTTTACAGATAAAGGCTTTTAGATTAGAGAAAATCCTTGGTCATTTCTGTTGATTGCTCTACTGTGATTTATTTAAAACATATATATATGGTATATGTGTGTGTGTGTGTGTGTGTGTGTGTGTGTTCTGGAAAATTAAAAGGGTCTATTGTAAAGTTCAGGATTTAAACTTTTCTACCAAGAAAATAAGTAAATGAAGTATTCTTAAGCTAAAATTTGACTTAATTTTATCATAAGTTGTGAAGGGTAGCCTACATTTTCATGTATGTGTGTATATCTTAAATGACTGTATAAACTGTAGGAATGTTGTTTTTGAGCCTGGTGATATTTTATAATCTTTGTGATATAAACTATTTTTCCAGTTCACATACCTTTTGTTGTAAAATGATTTCAGAGGGTAATGATTACATTGTGAAAATACTTGGCTGGTAATATGTCTTGGCATTTTGTTTTTATCTCATCACCTAATTTAAAAATCCAGCACTTGATAATATAACTGACAGAAATGATTGTACCAGCTGATGAAATAATGAAAGTGAAGAAAAGGAAAATATTCTGTCAAGAGCATGATTTATTTTTCCTTAAGTGGCATCTATGTAATTTAAGAATATTCTTATATTAAAATTGGTCAAATGTACATGTTTCTTCTATATTGGTTCCTAGGTTATGAGGAGGGTGAAAAATTTCAAAATTTCTGAAATGTACTAATCAAATGTTTTTTTTGACATCTTTAAGTTGTGAATTATTCAATACTTTGTAATGAGTGTGACAATTATGTATATGAAGTACTGTGCCATATCTTCCAACTTTACCTAGGTGCCATTGTAAATAAGAACAGCTATTTTGATCTTCATCAGCACTGCCTTCAGCTGGAAATTTGGAAACAGTTCACAGTAAACCTCTCAGCAGTTTACAAACTGAAGTACCTGCAGAAACCATAGCTACTCACCAAAATACACAGACTGAGCGCATCGTAATCACCAAAATACATAGACTGACTGCAGCATCCCATGGAAATAATTTGGTAAAACAAAACAGACAGACACAAACATCTGTGTACTCTAAACATCTACAGGTGCATCTCTGATATTGAACAGATGTCCAAATAATTTGCTATTGTACCCACCAGATTTGAGAAATTGAATTAAAGTTAATGTTTCTGCAAGCTCACTCTCTTCCTTGTAAATGCTTCCCCCTTTTAAATGCTTCCTTTTTAAGATTTGATTATAATTTTTGGAGAAGGGAGAAAATAATTAAGCATTATAAATGCAATTCTTGGTAGCCATCATAGTAAAGGATATGGATACATTATTTCATTTTCATGACAGAACTCAAAGTTACAATTACCTGTTTCATAAATAATAAAACTGAGGATAACAAAGACTAAGTAACTTATCCACAGTTGCAAATTCTAGATTGTAGGGCTAAAATTGGAAATCAGATATCCTGATACCAGAGTTTTTGCTTCAAACATGTTACACTTATTTTAGAAGTTGACCTCTTATTATTCAAAGAAAATGAGTTCCATCCTTTGATTTGTGTTGACTCTGAAGGTTTTTATTAAATATACTTAGTAAATAGCACATTCACATAATTAAAAACCCATAAATGTAACTATCCAGTAGCATATCCAGATTCCTTCTGTCCTTGGCCCAAGTCATTGGGGTCACCCCACTCCCTCACATAAATAACTAGTTCTTGGTTTTGTGTTCTCATCCATACTTTACGCATATCCAAATGGTTTCATTTTTTATTTTTGCCAAAAGTGTCAGCATATACTATTTGTATATATATGATATATGTATATGGGGGTGTGTGTGTATTTGTTTGTATAGTTCAGCAGCCATACTTGGGATGCTAAGAGATTACTCCTGGCTCTGTGCTGAGTGATCATCTTTGTTGGTAGTCAGAGAATCATTTGTCTTTATTCCTGTACCATTATCACATTATTTTCATTACTTAAAGGATCTACATTTTATTTTCTGGTGTGTTGAGCCCCACCCACCTTTGCTCCCTCAATCCAACCTTATTCCATATGATTTTTGAAATGTCCTTTAACATAGGATCATACTAAAACTTCCTAACTCAAGCGTTTGTCCCATGGGTTGCACTTTAACCACTTATCACTATTCTGTGAACTGGGGTGGGGAGGGATATGGGGAGGCACACCCAGCAGTGCTCAATGGCTATTCCAGGGACCTTATGCATTGCTGAAAATTGAAGTGTGATTGGGCCATGCAATTACCCTTAACCCTTAACCCTTATACTAGCTCTAGCCCCTCACTATTAACATTACATCCTGCTTACCTGATAATATATATTTTTAAAAAAACAGAGCTGTATTAATTTAAGTACTCTATTTGCCCATGACCAGACAAATGACGGCCAAGAAGAAAGGTGTGTGGGGCTACATAGAATTTCAGCTCATTGCTTCTGTTTTAACACTCAGCTCCTAAGAATAATTGGAGAATCATCTTGATATAAAATCATTTTTTAATTTCTGAATCTATTATGAATTACTTATCCAAAAGTGGGTATCTGTCAGAGATTCATAAGATATCAGGACCCTTAAATGGGTATTACACTTAAATCATTACACAGAAGATAGCAGTGCAAGTGAAACTACCTCTAAAAGTATCCTCCAAATGAACAGACTATAACTGTTTATTCACTATTATAGGAGTTGAACAAAACATTTCCCTGTCATTATAGAACATGGATTCTGTACCCTAACTGGGTTTGCGTTTATCATGGGAATACACCCAGAGAATATCCATTTGCCAACACCATCAGACTGTCAGATTTAAAACATCCCAAACTAATGCTTTGTTTTTATAAAAACAAAGTGAATATTAACCACTGAATATTCTGATATTAATAATTTCCATGTGAATTTCCTTGATGGAATATACTTCCCAGTGAGTATTCTGCTTCCTTTGACAGGTTTTAAGTTTATAAACTGATTCAGAAGAGGTGAACTCTGATGACATTTAGTAACAAATTGAACAAAGTGAAAGCCTTCTGTTTATCTGAGTAATGCCCTTTAAATACTTCAGTTAATGCCTTCAAGGAAAGCCATAACTTAGTCTTGAAAAGACACTATAGGCTTCATGGGATGGAAAACTGAGGTAGTTATGTCTAAGCTAAAGTTCAGAGGCATAAGGTATCAATATTCTGAATGATAGGGAAGCCAGGTCTGAAGGCTAAAGGATAAAGGACATTGGCCAGTATAATCAATTTTGGGAAGTGACTGGGGATAGAGCATAGGTCCTAGCCACAGGTCAAGACATAGGGGTAAGGAATTCAGCTTTGGGGGAGGCCTAGAATGCAAATGGAGTCCCTGAGTGCAAATACACTGGTATTTGAATCTGCAGATTCTAAACCCCAGCAGGGGACTTGGAAGCCAAGTCAGTCTTACAGTGAGTGACCCCATCAGTGTGGCCACATCCTAAGAATCAGGACAAATCAGGTTGGGAGTACAGAAACATCAGTGGCTGCCGTAAAAGTCTTCTGACCCTTGGATGCAAAGGCTTTCCAATCCCTGCTAAGATCCAAGAATAGAACCACAGATACATGGTAAGTACCAGTTTGTCTAGGTTAGAAGAGGCACTTGAGAGATGTTGAGGACATTCCCTTCACTTCATTTCTCCTCTGAAATGTTTCTTCTCTTTAGTTTATCTTCAGTCTGATGGCAATTCCCCTGGTTTAGCCTGATCCTTTCCAATTCTCTTCCATCTAGACTCTGTAGTTTAAACTGGGGGTTGCAACCCCATATGGAGTCATATAAATGAGATGGTAGTTGTGAAAAAAATTAGGAGTAATGAGTGGTTTCTAAACACACAGCAAACAAAACTAATTCGGAAACAATCATGCAAGAATTTGAGGTGTTTATTGCAGCACTAGCCCCTTGTTGTTGTTCTTGGGTGAACAGGATTGCAGGTGGGAAAAAAAGTAAGTAGCCCTGATCTTGACCATGAGAGGTCCTAAGAACCATCAAAACAGACCATACTAATACATCTCTTTAAAAAGGATTTTTTTAAATAGAAATGCACTTTATAAGCATGTCTCTGATTAGACCTAGTCTATCTTATTAAGATGAGCAAAATGTTACAAGTTTTGTCCTAGTTGGAAACCTTGAAAGTTTCAAATACTTAGACCCATTTGGTCATAAATTCACCATATAAAAAACTTATTCTAGGGGCCAGAGAGATAGTACAGGGTTCCAGGTTCTTGCCTTACATATGGCCAACCCTGGTTTGATTGCTGGCACTGCACAGTGATCTTCTAAGCATTGCCAGGAGTCACCCATGGTCACAGAGCCAAGAGTATACCCTGAGCATCACTGAGTGTGACCTAATCCACCCCACAGCCATCCCCACAAAAGAAACTTATTCTACTAATAGCCACTCTGTAAATATAAAAGAGCCTTTCTTATGAAGCATTTCTCATTCTGTAATTTTCCCAATGCCTATACTTAATAGGAATTAATGTTCAAAGCCAACAAAAATAGTTCTCTAGGATTTTAGTGAAAGGAAATGTGGAATGCACTAGCAAGGGTACCTGATCTAAGCAGCAAAACATAACCAGCAGTTACTACAATGTGCTCCATGCATTCAAGAAAGAATTTTCTTAACTGTAACCATCTGTGTAGTTGCTCCCTTATCCATGGTTTTTATTTTGAGCAACCATAACCTAAAAGTATTAAATGCAAAATTCCACAATTTAAGAACTAGCAGTTCTTAAATTGTGTATCATTCTAAATAGTGTGATGACACACCTAGATGTGAATCATTTGTCCAACATATCCACGTTGTCTCTAAGCTTTTCAGATCAGTAGAGTATCACTCTTCCGGTCTTCAAATAACCCTTAATAATGGCTACCCAGATGCAAGCTGGTGATGCTGGTAATTCAGATATGCTAAAGAGTGCATCCTTTAAGTGAAAGATGAAAGTTCTTGACTTAAGCAAAGAACAAAATTGTATGCTTATGTTGTAAGAATAAATCTGTGAAATTGCGATGGAAAAATAAATTGGCACTAGTTTTGCTGTTTAACATCTCAAGAGGCAAGTTACAGGCATCGTGCTTTGTTAAAGTGGAAAGTCATTTCATTTGTGGACGACAGAAATAAAATGTTCTGATTGACAGCAGTGGGGTGCATCATAATGCAGTCTATATGAAACTTCAGCAAGGGATCCCCCTAGCACCAGGCGACTTACTCCAAATAAGGGATAGATATTCAGGAATATGTTTGGATTATTTTGTAATTTTTAATTACTGGAGAGGGAGCCTTGGATATGATTCAGTGATTAAGTTCATGCCTTGCCTGTGAGGCTCTGAACTTCAGTTTCTAAAACCACCCCCAAAGTGACGGAATGATGGTGCCTAGAAATGGAAAAGCTGTCGAATTTCCCACTTAGTTGAAAATGTTTAAGGAGAGAGAAAACATCCATAGTAAGTCTCTTCAGCGGTGGAGATTTGGGTGATAAAATCAGGCTTTTATGGAAGAAGATGCCAATAAAACCATGATAAAGGCACCAGGGCACAGATTAACTCTGGTCCTATGTGGTACAGCTGCAAGACATGATAAAGCCAGGTGGCGAGGTCTTGTGAAAATCTCAGGAGCTCTCAAAAAAGCCAAAAAAAAAAAAAAAAAACAACTTCCCATTTAATGGCAGATGTACTAGAAAAAATGGCTGATACCAATTTTATTCTATAAGTGAAAAAAAGTGCTGGAAATGAAATAATTAGTAATAGGCTTTACCTGATTATTCTGAATGTCTGCTACAAAGATGTTGGGGGATAGTGGCAGAGACGGTTCAGAAAGTAGGGCTCCTGCCTTGCATGGGATTGACCCAGGTTTGATCCTGATATCCCTTAGGGCCCCTCAGCCTCTCCCTAAGTGTAGAGTCATGGGTAATCCCTGAGCACCACTGGGTATGCCCACCACCACCACCCCCCCCCGCGCCCCGCCAAAAGAAAAAACACAAAAACAAAAATGTTGAAGGGAGGATTTTTATCTCCAAAGGATTTCTAGCTCCATCCATTGGTCTACTATCACTGTTATTCTATATTATGAAAAACACATATAATAAATCCAGTTGGTTTGCCAGCACTATATATATCTAGCTGGTATATGTCAGCAATTGATTCAGACCACAATCTGAACTTAACATGACGATGCCATTCCTAGCTGTGGCAGTTCGGGGTCAAGTGTTTTAGGTTTTTTGAGTTACATGAGGCAGTTGCCAACTTTGTTCTTCAACCAACTGTAGAACTCTTCATTGTCAGCAAAGCCAAGAGCCACTGTACCAATGAGAGTTCAGAACTTTCATACTAAACAATTTACAACATGCTGTTATTTTGGTATATGTTTAGAATGCTGAAATGGTTTTCAAGTTCATTAAACAGTATTTAAAAAAGAAAATCAAAATGGGTTTAGACCTTGACCTGACACCATGCACAAAAGTCAGATCAAAATGGATTAAAGACCTCAACATTAGACCACAAACCATAAGGTACATTGAAGACAAGGTCGGCAAAACCCTCCACGATACTGAAGATAAAGGTATCTTCAAAGGTGACACGGAACTAAGCAATCTAGTAAAAACAGAGATCAACAAATGGGACTACATTAAACTAAAAAGCTTCTGCACTGCAAAAGATACAGTGACCAGAATACAAAGACTATCCACAGAATGGGAAAGGATATTTACACAATACCCATCAGATAAGGGGTTGATATCAATGGTATATAAAGCACTGGTTGAACTCTACAAGAAGAAAACATCCAACCCCATCAAAAAATGGGGCGAAGAAATGAACAGAAACTTTACCAAGGAAGAAATACGAATGGCCAAAAGGCACATGAAAAAGTGCTCTACATCACTAATCATGAGAGAGATGCAGATCAAAACAACCATGAGATACCACCTCACACCACAGAGACTAGCACACATCCAAAAGAACAAAAGCAACCGCTGTTGGAGAGGATGTGGGGAGAAAGGGACCCTTCTACACTGCTGGTGGGAATGCCGACTGGTTCAGCCCTTCTGGAAAACAATATGGACGATTCTCAAAAAATTAGATATTGAACTCCCATTTGACCCAGCAATACCACTGCTGGGAATATATCCCAGAGAGGCAAAAAAGTATATTCGAAACGACATCTGCACATGTATGTTCATCACAGCACTGTTTACAATAGCCAGAATCTGGAAAAAACCGGAATGCCCCAGAACGGATGACTGGTTGAAGAAACTTTGGTACATCTATACAATGGAATACTATGCAGCTGTTAGAAAAAAGGAGGTCATGAATTTTGTAGTTAAGTGGATGAGCATGAAAAGTTTCATGCTGAGTGAAATGAGTCAGAAAGAGAGAGACATACATAGAAAGATTGCACTCATCTATGGTATATAGAATAACAGAGTGGGAGACTAACACCCAAGAACTGTAGAAATAAGTACCAGGAGGTTGACTCCATGGCTTGGAGGCTGGCCTCACATTCTGGGGAAAGGGCAACTCAGAGAAGCGATCACCAACTATAATGTAGTCTAAGGCCACGCGGGGGAAGGGAGTTGCGGGCTGAATGAGGGCTAGAGACTGAGCACAGTGGCCACTCAACAACTTTATTGCGGGCCGTAGAAGCTAAATAGAACAGAAGAGAATGCCCTGCCACAGTGGCAGGGTGGGGTGGGGGGGGAGATGGGATTGGGGAGGGTGGGAGGGATGCTGGGTTTACTGGTGGTGGATAATGGGCACTGGTGAAGGGATGGGTTCCCAAACTTTGTATGAGAGAAGTATAAGCACAAAAGTGTATAAATCTGTAACTGTACCCTCACGGTGATTCTCTAATTAAAAATAAATAAATTAAAAAAAAAGAAAATCATGGAAGGATTACCACCTCTGCAGCAACACGAGTTACTAAGGCACTTTTGATTGTAATATTCTTCCGAAAGATTTTGCAAAAGATTTTATCGCATACTAGTCATAGATTTTATGACAATTTTATTTATTTTGCTAAAAGGTAGGATCTAGCCCTTATGCAAAGCTTTTCTAAATATTATAAACCAATATTTTGGGGTTTCTTTTTTGGGGGGCCACACCCTTGGTGCTCAGGGCTTACTCCTGGCTCTGAGCGTAAGGATGACTCCTAACAGGGGTTAGGGGACCATATATGGTGCTGAGAATCAAATCAAGGCCAGCCACATGCAAAGCAAGCACCTTAACCCCTGTACTCCCTGGACCAATTTTTGATGGAAAAAAAGGGTCACGTGGTGACAGTTATGTGCTGGTGAGAATTATGTGGTGCAATACAATTGCCTGTTAAGGATCCCCACCCATAGTTTCCACTCCACACACCCAGACCACTGGTAATCAAGGATCACCTAAAATGCCTCCTCTTCTGTAGCACTGGAAGGTCAGCAGTAACCTAATACTACATTGCTGTGATTATGTCATTCATCTTCATCTCACCATGTACTCCTTGGTCATCTCACATCACGAGAATGGTGAAGACAGTACCATCAAATATTTGAGATACACATGCTGGGGGGAAAAGGCAGCTCAGATAGAGAAGGGAACACCAAGTAGAGGATGTTGGGAGGACCCATTCGGATTGGAAGATGCGAACTAAAAGTAGACTACAGACTGAACATGAAGGCCACTCAATACCTCTATTGCAAACTACTACACCCAAAAGGAGAGAGAACAAAAGGGAATGCCCTGCCGCAGAGGCAGGGTGGGGCAATGGGGGATGGGGTGGGGGTGGGGAGAGGGATACTGGGATCATTGGTGGAGGTGAATGGGCACTGGTGGAGGGATGGGTAAACGATCACTGTATGAGTGAAATGCAAATACACAAGTTCATAAGTTTGTAACTGTACATCACAGTGATTCTCTAGTAAAACAATTTAAAAAAACAGTAACAGTAACAATAAAAAACTTTGAGATATATTCACATAACTCACTACCATATACTGTTATAACTGTCTTATTTTGTTGTTAATTTTAATTCTTACCATGCTTAATTTATGGATTACGCTTGGTCACATGTAGGTAGGTCTGTAAAGGAAAGAAGCTATGTATGGGGTTTGGTGTTGTCTGGTTTGTGGCATCCACTGGGGTTTGGAATATACTCCTGATGAATAAGGACAGACTACTAACTGTATTGAAGAATCAAAACATACGACAGTTCACAGCTATGTGTAACACAGTTTGGATATTTTAATCAAGAGCTCAATTAAATTGGTTAGTTATAAGGAGAAAAACAAAGGACACACATAAACTATAAAATCAGTTAAAATTCTCAGCCAACTCCATAGGTGGAGAGCGACATGTGGACATCCAACAGATGCACAGAAATATTCATACGTTGTCTATTAGTGTTGAATCAGACATAATGATAGTGATCTTCAGTGACACTGTTGCTTCTTTCAGAGTTAAATTTTAACTCTGAAATCATCAGGGTTTTAATTTTACCATGTTGCTTTAAAGAGGACTTCTGGGCCTTGTAAAACCAGTAATTACCATTCCTTGCCTTCTCTGAGCATTTATTATTTTACATCAGGAGTAGCCTTGCCGGTGTTTTTAGCAGCACAACAAGTAAATGAGGTGACTGCAGGAAATTTTAATTTCCTTCTGCTTTCTATCCCTGCAACAGGCCACAGAGTATACCTGGATGTTTACTATGAAAGATTGTTCGATAAAATCCTAGTGGGATTTTCTTATCAATGTTAATAGCACTTGTCTGCTAGCAACACTTTTTAAAAAGAATAAGGGAAAAAAATAGGCACTTAGGACAGTTTTATCCTTTCCCATAAAAAAAGGTCAATAGCAGCTTTATTACCCAAAATAGAGCTTTTTATTCAGTTAACGCCTGGTCTTTCTACTCTCCTGTCAGCAAAAATAAAGTCTATGTAACAATCACATGATTTTACTGACTCTTTTTTAGCATGCTTTAAAATATTTTTTTTTTTTTGCTTTTTGGGTCACACCCGGCAATGCACAGGGGTCATTCCTGGCTCATGCACTCAGGATTACCCTTGGCGGTGCTCAGGGGACCATATGGGATGCTCGGATTTGAACTCGGGTTGGCCGCGTGCAAGGCAAACGCCCTACCCGCTGTGCTATCGCTCCAGCCCCTTAAAATATTTTTGTATCTTCAGCTGATTTGAGAGGTTCTGTCTTTTTGTTTGGTTTTCAGTTTGGGGGTCACACCCAGCAGTGCTCAGGACTTACTCTTGGCTCTGTGCTCAAGGCTAACGCCTGGTGGGCCTGGGAGACCATATAGGGTACCGATAGTCAAACCCAGGATGGCCATGTGCAAGGCAAGCCGCATTACCTGCTGTACTGTCACTCTGGTCCCATTTGAGAGTTTGAGGCTCTTGTGCTAAGTGGGTCTCCCTTTAAATTCTTGTATTAATGACCAAGATCTGTGATGTGACCAGTAAGGTGTCTTGAAGCTATTTAGAATAATAGCTTACAATATTTTGAGACTAACTGAATAACCCACAGTAATAATACTTTGCTTCCATATCTCTGTTTCCCTGATAGTAACTGTTAAGTGGTGAGTGACTCAAATTCTATCTACTGAAAGTTCATAAAAAAATGTTGGTGTGTGGGATTTTCATGTGAGGTAAAATTATTCTATGCAAATAACAAGTCAACCATAATCCATTTAAAATTTGGGATTCCCATTTGAAATATTATCAAAATAAACAGAGAATTGTCTAATCTCTCTGAAATCGATGTCTGAAGGCAAATTAATCCTAGAGAACCAAGTGGAAAATAAAAAGACAATTTTAGTGTGTTTCATCATATAGATAGGATTTAGCAATGTAAGTTTCTTCTTGTTCGTCCCTTCGTCTGTCCCTCCCTCTGTCTCCACAGGTGAGATTTCTTAGCAGAGCAAAATGACACTTTTCCCCTGGAAACAGGACTTCCTCTGGTACCTTATGTGTTTGGGGAAAATTAGACAGAGCTGTAGAGGCAGATTCTACAACTGCAGAACTGAAACTCAGGCTTGGGGAAATTCATATTTCATGACAAATGTTTTTCATTTAAATAAAAGATGGCTTATAAGCAATTGTCTGGAACAAGTCCTTTTAAATACCTAAAAGTCAGGAGTCATTAGAGAAGAAAATGCTTTCCTATTTTAAACAAGCAACTTCTAGGAGGCTGCTCTCAAGAGTTAAAAAAAAAATTAAAGCCATAATATTAAATGTGATTGAACAACACAAAGGAAATCATTAGATTCCATAAATTATTAGGATTCCAGAATTTTAGCTCAAAAAAAAACTTCCATTATTAACTTCTTTTAGGAAACATTTTCTCTCTGAATGTAATAACTGTGAGTAATTTGAGGGTAGTTCTGCTGAACTTCGAGGTAATGGATATTAGATTTCAAAGGGCTGAAAAAGTATGCAAAAATCTCTATTAATATAGTAGAGCAGGTTTTAATAGCTTAGTCAATTCTCTCCATCAACTTATTATCAACTTACTGAAGCATACATATTCGTGACCTGTGAATACCAAGCTTTTGGCAAAATTCAGGATTCTTTAAGGCCCAAATCTGAACCTTAAAGAATTTTAAGGAGTCTGTTCCCTTATAATTTGCTGATATTCCATTAGGCTTTAACACTGGAGTTGCAATTGGCTTTCTAGTATCTACCAGTGTGGAGGTGAGATTCTCAGAAAAGGCAAGGATCTGAGGAATTCTTTAATCTAAAAGCCTCAAAAATCCACCATCTTTTCTACTTTTAAAGTGAATTATGCATAGAAGTTTGTGCAAACTACAACATGTATTTCAATAACATTCTCAAAAACACCTAATATAGTTTAGCATTATTATTTAAGTTATATAAAATACGTCTTTATAAAAGTACAGGTTTTTTTTTTTAAGTTTAAATTATACCCACTGAAATAGGTAGCCGGGCTCGCTTTTTAGTACTAAAATAAGGCTATATCGATCTAAATTATTGCTTGGTCCTATGAAGTCATTACAAACTTGTAACATAAAAAAAAAATCCAGTCCTATTTCTTAAGAGAAAGTGCCCTAAAATTTCAGCTGTCATCGTCAGTCCTCTAACGAGTGGCCCAGAAACCTGGGAACTGACACTACTCGCGACTTGCTTTATCAGGATCCAAAACTGAGTTGGCTGGTAAAGTCCCAACTTGGGCCGAGAAGCTGTTCGTTTGTTGTCCCCAGTCATAGTAGTCAGGAGCAAAACTAGGAAAGAAAACAAAAAAGAAAAAGTTCAGTGACTTGAAACCTTGTACTTTTCTGGATGTCAGGTTTATTTTTGGGCTTTCTCTAAACTACAAACCATCACTGTATCACTGTCATCCCGTTGCTCATCGATTTGCTTGAGCGAGCACCAGTAACGTCTCCATTGTGAGACTTGTTATTACTGTTCCTGACATATCGAATACGCCACGGATAGCTTGCCAGGCTCTGCCGTGCGGGTGAGATACTCTTGGTAGCTTGCCAGGCTCTCCAAGAGGGATGGAAGAGTCAAACACGGGTCGGCCACATGCAAGGCAAATGCCCTACCCACTGTGCTTTATACCCGCTCCACTTTATAGCAGAGTTTTTAAAAGTAGCTTCTTCAAGTAGCAAGGAAGCTAAAAGTCTGTCTGCAAAAGTCTACCAAACACTGAACACTGGAGAACCCAGATGTAAGAGCCCTAACCCAAATATTCTGTGGAAGGAACTGTCTGGGCAACAAGCTGTATCTGTATCTCCTCGAAACGCTGCATAGACTGTTTGGAGCCTCTAGCACAGTGAGCAGAGTCCTGCGCGAAGAGCCTGAGAACCTTAGGAGCTTTTATCTTTCCCTCGTGCAGCCCAAACTCCGGGGGAAGAGTCCAGCACCCAAGCTCTACGCTGCTGCTAGGGCTGTTCGTCTCACACACTCAGTGGTGTCGGCTCCTTTTCTCTGGGGCTCACCCTACCTCCAGCTCCAGAATTTTATTTATTTTATTTGCTTTTGGGGTCACACCCGGCGATGCACAGGGATTACTCCTGGCTCTGCACTCAGGAATTACCCCTGTTGGTGCTCAGGGGACCATATGGGATGCTGGGATCCGAACCCTGGTTGGCCACGTGCAAGGCAAACGCCCTACCCGCTGTGCTGTTGATCCAGCCCCATAGCTCCAGAATTTTTAATGAAGGAATTTTCTTTCTATTTTCAGATCTGGTTGCAGTCCTTGCCCCTCTTCAGCATGTCTCTCTCTTTCTCGAGAGAACTCAGGCCTTACCTTCCTTGGAGCCCCTGAGGGGCAATATTCCATGCGAGGTCATCATCACTGTCATATCTTCTAGGGTTGTCAAAGAAATAGGATCGGGGACTGAATCCATGACTTGGGACCATTCCAGGGCTGGTCTGAAAAGACAGTTACTTTTTTCAGCCTACTTTCAGGAGCTCTAGCTGCTCGTTATTTGAGCAGGAGACTAAAGAGATTTGATGCAACTGGATGAAGGTTGCATCTGTTTGACTGAAGTGTGTATGTGTGTACGCGCGTGTGTGTGCATGTGTGTGTGTGTCTGTCTGTCTGAAGGATGAACCCAGATCAAGTATTCTATTGCCAAGCAATATCCTTGATGAGATTTTCATATATTAACTTTTTCTTTTATCAGTAAGACCAAAATCTTCTCATTGTTTTAATTATTCTTTCAAAGTCAGATAATGGCTAATTTGAGCAAACTAAATAATCCCAAATTGGTTATAAGTCTGCCTATCTTTATATGTCATTTCTTCTGTTTTCAATTCTCAAGCTAAGTGCACCTCAAAAAAAGTCAAATGACTGGTTCAAGTAAGCAGATCAGAGCTGTATTATGGCACCCAAATCTTGCATAAAATCAAGCAGTTGATATCAATACATTCCTTTGACATCCTATGACATCACTGGTGATCTTTTTATAAGTTAACCAATAGGGTGCTGGAGAGATAGTAGAGCAGGCAGGGTCCTTCCTTCTCATGTGGCTGATCAGAAAAGGTTTCATTTCCCAGAACCACATACAGTCCCCAAATCACAGCCAGGAACGAACCCTATGCGCAGGGCCAGGAGTAAGCCCTGAGAAGAGCCAGCTGTGGTTGGTCCCAAAACTAAAAACAACAACAAAAATGTTAACCAATACAGGGGAAAGGCTATTATATAAAAGCTGTGAGATAATTCTCTATGTGAATTCCTGCTTTTCAAAAACTATGTCTGGCCAAATATAGGTGACAAAGTGAATTTATATAATGAGATGTCCTAAAATTTATGACTCAGAGCTATGTCTATGCAAAAAATTCTATTGGACCCTTCCCTCACATCAAATACAGAAACTAACTACACTTAAGAGAAGTAAAAATTTCTGAGGATGAACTATGGGGGGAAATCTACATGGTCTAAGAGTTACACAAAGGATTTTTTTTTCTTTTTGGATCACACCTGGCGATGCACAGGGGTTAGTCCTGGCAGTGCTCAGGGGACCATATGGGATGCTGGGAATCGAACCCAGGTCAGCCGCGTGCAAGGCAAACATCCTACCCGCTGTGCTATTGCTCCAGCCCCACACAAAGGATTCTTAGAGATGATACCAAAAGTGTTGAGCAGGAAAAGAATAAACAGATTCACAGGGCTCCATCCAAATTAAAAACATCTGTGCCTCGGGGCTGGAGAAATAGCACAGCAGGTAGGGCATTTGCCTTGCACGCGGCTGACCTGGGTTCGATTCCCAGCATCCCATATGGTCCCCTGAGCACCGCCAGGAGTAATTCCTGAGTGCAGAGCAAGGAGTAACCCCTGTGCATTGCCGGGTGTGATCCAAATAAATAAATAAATAAATAAATAAAATAAAACCATCTGTGCCTCAAAGGATAGCGTCAGAGAAGTGGAGGACAGGGTCCTAGGAGGATCCGTGGAGGACCATCTGCCTTGCGGGCATGAAGCCAGGCGTTTACTTCCTTGCACAACCCGACAAGCTGTGTGCAATTGCAGTGACACTACCTGCCCTCTCCCTGTGAGCATCTCAGTCTAAGAATGGAGTGATGTACACAACTGAAACAAAGTGTATGCCCCCAGCCCACCCTACCATGAAAGCACTGCAACCGAATGCACAAACCCCAGACTGTGCAACAATGATTAACAAGGATGAGGGGACTGGTGGAAAGGGGATGGGGAAGTAAAACAGAAAGGGGGAAACAGCTTCTCATTTGTGATTATGCGTCCTTTATACTCAATTTACTTCCTCATGGTAAATTAGGGAGATACCATTCAGGGTATAAAAGAACCACGTAAGGGGCTGGAGCGATAGCACAGCGGGTAGGGCGTTTGCCTTGCACGTGGCCGACCCGGGTTCGAATCCCAGCATCCCATATGGTCCCCCAAGCACTTCCAGAGGTAATTCTTGAGTGCAGAGCCAGGAGTAACCTCTGTGCATCACTGGGTGACCCAAAAAGCAAAAAAAAAAAAAAAAAAGAACCACTTAACTCACTAAAGAAAGATATCAGTTTGATCCACTGGGACTGATGGAGGGCTTCAAGGTGCTTTTAGGAATATCCAAAGTCATAATTGTTCTTATAATTGGTATGTTAAGTTTTTATTTGCCTGTTCCATTGTGGCAACACTTGCACAAATGGTGTGGCTGCTTTAACACCATCAAAGCTCTGACACCAGCACACAGTTTCTTAAAAGAACCACCTGAGATTGTCTTTGTTAAAGCAATCAAATGATTACACTAAATAGAGGGAAATTCAGCTATTCACTTGTATATTATGCACACTTTTTTCCTTTTTTTCAGGTTTTGGGGTCACATCTGGTAATGCTCGGGCCTTACTCTTGGCTCTGTGCTCAGGAATTACACCAGGCAAGCTTGGGGAGACTATATGAAATGCCAGGGATTGAACCCAAATTGGCCGCATGCAAGGCAAATACCTGACCCATTGAACTATTACCTCTGCCCCCAGCACATGTTTTTTTCTTTGTTTGTTTTTTCCTTTTTGCTTTTTGGGTCACACTTGGTGATGCACAGGTCCCCGAGCACCGCCAGGGGTAATTCCTGAGTGCATGAGCCAGGAGTAACCCCTGTGCATCGCCGGGTGTGACCCAAAAAGCAAAAAAAAGATTTTGTCCAGGAAATCCCGTCACATTTATTTGTTAGATGTCCTGGTGTGGATTGGAACCAGGGTGGGTCTTGTGCCAGGCAAGCGTCTTAACCCCTCTACTGTCTCTCTAGCCCCTGAACTTAGCGACATTTTTTGTTTTTGTTTTTTGTTTTTGTTTGTTTTTGGGTCACACCCAGAGATGCACAGGGGTTACTCCTGGCTCATGCACTCAGGAATTACCCCTGGCGGTGCTCGGGGACCATATGGGATGCTGGGAATTTAACCCGGGTCGGCTGCGTGCAAGGCAAATGCCCTACCCGCTGTCCTATAGCTCCAGCCCCACCAGCACATGTCTTAATGGATCATTAGTAACTATTCAGAAATGCATAGACTGTATTATCAAGATAAGACAATAGGTTGTTTATTATAGCTATACTTTTTTTTTTTTAAACCACCTGCACTTTGCTCATACTGGCCCAAAACATTCACTATTCTTTTCTATAGGTAAGTCAGTGACTCAAAATTCTACTACTTGTTAATGTGATTAGAATCATTTATGGAGCAAAGTTCCCAGGAACTACCTCTCAACAATGCACTGTACCCCCAGAAAACCTATAAAGTTGATTGGCAGAAATGTGAATTAGGGAAATGATTTTTGATTTTAGTATTACCTACATTTTTATTTCCCTGAGTCACATTTCTGCCAACCAAGTTTATAGGTTTTTCAGGGGGTAGGTAGGGGTTTAGGGGTGAGCAGGACAGAAAATGCGAAGCCTTCTATTCCCATATCCCACCATTCATTAATGCCTGTGGAAGGTGAAATAAAGAACAGAATTACCATTCTGCTTTCCTGTGCTGGGGGAAAAAAAGAGTGAACTGATTCTTAATAAGTTTAGGCTAAAATACTAGTGGGCCCGTGCTGGTTCCAAAATATAGTTAATTACTATCTTTGGGTTTTGAAATTCAACAATCTTTTATGTAAAAAAAATTAAGCTACGCTAAACAGATATTTTCTTTACACAGAGAGAGAGAGAGAGAGAGAGAGAGAGAGAGAGAGAGAGAGAGAGAGAGAGTGAATATGTAAATAGGTGTGAGATAGTACAGGGGTAAAGGCATTTGCTTTATATGCAGCCAACCAGGTTAGATCCCTGATACCACATATGGTTCCCTGAGCAAGGCCAGGAGTGACCCCTGAGCACAGAGCCAGGGGTAAGTCTTAAATATCATGTGTGGCCCCAAACAAAAGTAAAAGCAAAAACAAAACTTCAAATAGACACATACATTTTTTAGATCACTATTAAATGAATGAGGCGCTACTAAAAAATCTAAGAAAAATTCTGATTGCTTTGTGATATGAATTATGTGGTACTTTTGGCTCAGATCAAATGGCTTACTTACTAGGTCCTTCGTGGGATTCCTCACTCGGAAGAAGTAAACTACTAACGTGGTAGGTAATAGTTCCCACACGAAAAGGACGACTCCAAACACTACGTATCCAGCATCTCCCAGCTGATTCTTCAAATCTGCCTGTGGTGAAGAGAAAAGAAAAAGAGGCACTAAGCCAGAAGCAGAGGAATTAAGTTTGACTCTTTCAAATACTGAGACTAATTTTATTTATTTTTTAAAGTTTTTTATTTTTTATTTTATTTATTTATTTTTTAATTGAATTACCATGAGAAAAGTTACACAGCTTTCAGGTTTAAGTCTCAGTCATACAATGATCAAACACCCATCCCTTCACCAGTGCACATGTTCCATCACCAAGAACCCCAGTGTACCTCCCATCCCACCCCCCACCCCCTGCCTGTGTGGCTGATGATTTTCACTTTACTTTCTCTTTACTTTGATTACATTAAGTATTTCAACAGAAAACTCACTATTATTATTTGGAATTTTCCCCCAACAATCAGACCTACCGAAAAGGCATCATTTGATAATTATTTGTTTTCCATTGCTGAGAATGAAGAGCATATGAGGTTTGGGGTTTCTGGTATTTTACTAAGTTCAGAGAAGTTTCTGCCAGAAGTCATATCACTGCAAACTCGTAGCTCCGGTTAGTGGGCCTTGTAAGATGGCGGTCACCACGCTGCCTCCAAAAGGAAAGGCCAAGAGAGGAAAACCTTTCCCTCCCGTGGCTGCACGGGGCCGTGGCTTAGTTCACAGTCTAGAGGCATTTCTGCAAGAAGCCGCTGGGTTCCGAAAGTAGTTAGTGGGCCTCCAGGATCATGGGCATTCAGGAACAGAGGAGCCGTTCATGTGCGACCCTACTAGGGGTCTCCGAGACTAATTTTAATATAATATAAATATATCCCCCTAAAATGTACATGCAAAAATAATGTAATACTAATGTTTCGGGCCTCAGGTGAGAAGTCATTTAAACCATGCAGATTAGATGGTTATCTTCCTCAACACATTCAAAAACAAGACACCTCCAATCTGACTATTTCACTCTCCAGAATCTTATGTGCAAATTAAATCTCTCACTTAAATTTAAGCTGACTTCAACAGTTGCATATGCCTCGATAGCATAGTTTGTTTTCCATCCCACATGAATAATACCTGCACCTTGTCACTTGTTTTCCTTGCACCTATGGATCTAGATATCTATAAATAAATATCCTCTTAAAAAAAGAATTTAATGATAAGTTTTAAACCCACCATAATTAAAAGCTCTTAACTGAGGGCCGGGCTGGAGCGATAGCACAGCAGGTAGGGCATTAGCCTTACACGCCACTGACCTGGGTTCGATTCCTCCGTTCCTCTCGGAGAGCCTGGCAAACTACCGAGAGTATCTTGCCCGCATGGCAGAGCCTGGCAAGCTACCTGTGGTGTATTCAATATGCCAAAAACAGTAACGACAAGTTTCACAATGGAGACGTTACTGGTGCCCGCTCGAGCAAACTGATGAGCAACGGGGTGACAGTGAACTGAGGGCCAGATAACTAATTCAACGAGCTGAAACATGCCCTGCAAGCAGCAGGCCCAGGTTCCAGAGCAATGCCAGGTATGGCCCAGAATTGAAAAAAAAAAAATAGTGTAATTTCTGAGTTGAAAGAAGAAATAAAATTATTTTGTTAAAAGCAAATCGGTGAACAGATAAGGAGTTTCATTTTTGCAAGTTGAAAAGCATTCTGCAAGAGCATGGTGTTGGGAGTTACCCAGTGTGAACTGTGTGTGAAAAGTAACCATTTAATGCTGCTGAAACATACCTCACAAGTGGCTCACAACGCAAATTATGTATTTATACAGAACAAAACCCCCTCTATTGTGAATGCCTCTCAAATACCACTATGAAACTGAGATGCTTATGTATTTGCTTTTCTCAAGCAGGGCATCCATGCAGCAGCGCTCACTCAACTTTCTTTGATTGTGTGTCTGTGGTATTGGTCTGGGTTCAGGCTGGTGGTGTCTGAATCCTTCCCAGCGACACCTTCTGAGCCTCTTCTGAACTTCATCTTCTCTTCACAGGTTTAACTGATCATTTTTCTTGCCTTCAGTCTTGAGTCAGCTCAAGTTTTGAAGACTGTTGGGATTTTAGGAGATCTGGGTCCACTGGCTATCCAGGACTTTTCCAGGACAGGCTAAGGAGTTTTTGGAATTCAATCCAATAAACTCCTATCAGAAAAGTATCCTTTCTTTATTGTGATTGATTTTCTCTGTCTCTCTTATTCAGTGAACATGAATTTATACAGGCAGGGACTGGAGCAATAGCACAGTGGGTAGGGCGTTTGCCTTGCACGCGGCCGACCCGGGTTTGATTCCCAGCATCCCATATGGTCCCCTGAGCACCGCCAGGGGTGATTCCTGAGTGCTGAGCCAGGAGTAACCCCTGTGCTTTGCCAGGTATGACCCCCAAAAATAAAAGCAAAAAAAAATTATACAGGCAAAGAGTGGGTCTGTTAATTCTGTATCCTCTGCACTTTGTCCAGGGCAAGAGACAAATAATTGGTATCTATCGAATGAGTGAGAGCTAATTTATTCCTTTTTATTTTGAGCTTCAGGAACATGGATGCCTGATGCTACTTGTTCATTTACTTTGCAATATGAGTTTACAGTATGATTTAAAAAAAAAAGTATTATGTTAAGGCCATTGGTACAATGAGCTTTATATCCTCAGACACTTTTGTCTACATTTCCTCATCTTGTTAATTAATATGCTCCACTAATTTTTAAAAAAAATTCCCAGTAGCCAGAGTGATAGCACAACAGGTAGGAGGCTTGCCTTGCAGGCCACTGACTCAGGTTCTAGCCCCCTACAGTCCATGATCCCCACCAAGAGTAACACCTGAGCACAGAGACAGGAGTAAGCTCTGAGTACCAGTCATGTGGCCCAAAGACTACCCCCCAAAATCTCCGTAAATTGAAACTTTAAGTATTTCCAGAAATCTAAATACTAGTTTAGATTTGTGTAGAAATTATCCTACGTAAAGAAACTTCTTACATTTATATGGAAGTAATTTTAACAAAATTATGTTTAACTTGGAAGTGCCCCAGAAGTGGTATAAAGAACGAGAGAGAGCCGCCAGGATGTGATCCCGGGGGGCACACGTGTGTGCGGCCTCTCTGCAGCTGCACAAACGTGACTCCAGATGCCAGCTAAATTTTTCGGCATGGGCAGCTCCTCGCAGAATGTCTCTAGACTGAGAACTAAGCCGCGGCCCATGCCCGCCCAGGAGGGGAAAGGCATTTCTCTCTTGCCTCTTCCTTGCCGGGGGTGAAGGACGTGGTGACCGCCATATTATGAGGACCACAGACAGGATTTATGACTGCAGCAATAGGACGCGAGGGTGCTCTTGGGAAGGTGAGTGGCACTGGCTCTTCCTGAAGACCTCATATCTCTTCACAACAGGTCTGACTCTAGTGGGGTACTCCTAACAATAATAGTGAGGTTTGTGTTGAAATACTGAATGTAACCAAAGTAAATGGAAAGTAAAGTGAAATTTATCAGTTACAAGGCGGGGGGGGGTGCAGGGGGGCAGGATGGGAGGTGTACTGTGTTTTTTTTCTTTTTTTTGGTGGTGGGATATGGTCACTGGTGAAGGGATGGTTGTTTCAGCATTGTATAACTGAGACTTAAGCCTGAAAGCATTGTAATTTTCCACATGGTGATTCAATAAAACAAAATTCTTAAAAAAAAAGAATGAGAGAGAGTTGAGAGAGAGAGTTGAGAGAGAGTTGAGAGAGAGAGAGAGAGGTATGTGTGAGAAAGAGAGGGGGGAGGGAGAGAGAGGTGTATGTGAATGTGTGCATCCATCCCACTTTATTTAGAAGTAAACTGAAATTATAATCCCATTTGACAGCTGAGATCAGATTCCACAAGATATTGCCCAGCTCAGTTGGAGAAGCATGTAGTTTCTCCTGCGACAGAGCACAGGCCTGCTGCCCAGGTAACGCCCGGCCCCTACTCACCTGGTCTGAGACATTGTACCAGTCATAATCAAAGGAGTGGACACTCTTGCTCTGAGAAAACGACAAGGTGAATAGGTTGTAGCAGGCTCGGGAGGTGTAGAGCAAGATGACAGTCACGCCGATGGCCGTCACTTGACACACAGAGGAGCCCTGGAAAAGCAGGAGCCATGAGAGAGACCCCAGCTCAGGTCCAGGATGCCAGGCTTAAACCATAGATCCTGATATGTCTGGATCACACAGCCACATGTGTGGCCACATAACACCTCCTAATTCCTCAATGCTGAAATTCCAGCAGGAGCACACTAAATTAGATGGGAAGGAAACATAGAAGCCAACTACACGCAACAAACAAAAACAGTAACTGACAACACACAGCTTAGTAAATTCTCAAATAAGGACTGAATAGTCCTATGATGAGATATAACAATTGCAACATGAAAAATTGACTATACATCTATACTTATAAATTTTGATACTAGAACTTTAATCAATCTCAACTCCAGAATCAAATCTCAACAGTTGTGGCTTTGTCTACATTAAATTTTTTTTTTAAGAAACTGTTCACAAAAATAAAATTAATCAAGTACCTGAAACACGGTTTAGTGCTAGATGAGTGTTTCTATTATTCACACAGCTTCTGAGCCCAAGACAATGCCAGTTAAACCACTCCACGAGTAAAATGGAACTTAACAGCTTAATCATTTGCAGGCAGAGCTGGTGCCTGATTGGTCGAGTCATGTTTGCAAAGCAGGAGAGTTTTCAGTACAAGCTCACTGGCGGGCTCTTGGCTGCATTTCCACCTCACCTTAGATTCCAAGTAAATGTTGGCCAAGGACATCTTCGAGATCTTGTAGAGACAGATGGAGAGAGAGATGGCACACAGCACAAAGAGCGTGTCATTAATGGCCACGCGCACGGATACGATGACTTTCCTCTCCCATGTCCCTGTCTTCACCAGCACGGCACAGGTCAAATTCACCAACAGGAAAATGAGGCTGATGAAGAGTGAGGCCAAGTAGAGGGGTAACCTGGAAAGGACGAGGGAGATCCGTAAGACTCTGTTCCCTGTGCGCTATGCGGCATGTTCTGGGTGATCTAGAACTTTCTGCGTAACTGCCAACAGCAGAAGATGCCAAAGGCAAGCACTTTCAAACACAGACTCTGGAGGTAGTACTTTCCAGATTCAAATTATGCACACGAGACGGCAGTTGTGCCCTTGGGAGGGCGGGGGATGCCCCCTCCTCTGAACCTCCTTTCCCTACGTGGTCTCCAGAAGGTGACTATGTGTTAGTGGCAGTGTCATGGTGCACTTGCCACTCAGGAAGACACAGAGGGAAGACTAGAGATCAGAGAAGGCTGCGAGAAAACAATAACCATCCTGCCCCCTAGAAGGCTCTGGAACCTCAGGGTCAGCATTTTGGAAAACAAACAAACAAAAAAAACCAAAAAAATCACTAAATTATGCTGACCTGCAGGCTACTTTGAGCACTGAGCTGATGTTTAGAAAAGACTTTACCCCCCAAAAATGTCACTGATGAGCAGAACACTGATAGAAACGCAACAGGAGTCAGAGACTTGAACACGCCTCTCTTACTGCTGGATAGAACGATGAGGCGAAAACTCGACAAGGAAACATGGTCCTTGAAAGAAGCAATGGAAGACATGGGCCTCATGGACATAAATAGGGACTTTAACAACGCCGAAAGTGGAATACACATTCTTCTCCAGTGTACATGGAACACTCCCCAAGACAGAGCACATGCTGGGTGACAAAGTCTATGTCCATAAGACCAAGAAAACATAAATCATGTCCACTATCCTCTTCAGACCATGATGCTCTGAAAATGGAAATGTATTACAAACAAAAATGCAGGAAGGTCTCAAATCACTGTATCACTGTATCACTGTCATCCCGTTGTTCGTCAATTGAAATCGGGCACCAGTAACATCTCTATTCCTCACAGCCCTGAGATTTTAGCAGCCTCTCTTTACTCATCTTTCCCAATGATTGGAGGCTTTTTCAGGGTCAGGGGAATGAGACCCATCATTACTGTTTTTGGCATATCGAATACGCCACAAGTAGCTTGTCAAGGCTCTGCCCATGCAGGAGGTCTCAAATTTATTTAATTTACTTATTTTTAATAAATTTATTTCTTTATTTTTAGGTCTCAAATATTTGGAAATTAAACAAAAAATAAATAACGATTTTCTTTAATTTTCTTTAATTTTCTTTAAGAAGGATTTTTTTTATAGCACTGATGAAGGGAAAGTCAATCTCACACCCCCTTCACTTGGGAACACTCACGGCACCTTCCTCCCCTAGACACAGACTTGTTGGGCTTCAAGACAAAGTAGTTTAAGCAACTAGGATATGTCTCCAAGTCCCAAACAGTGGCAAGTGATTCTGAAGCTACAAAGCAATACTGGTGTTTCCAAAAGCCAGCAGTTGCTAGGATACAGATGCCTGGGATCCAGGCTACCTCAAAATATTGTGTCATGGACAGGATGCATGATGGGGAGACAGGGCAAGTTTGGAAGCAGGGCTTTAGTTCTATTTTCTGCCTGCAGATGACAGGTTGATATAATAAACCTCCGCTGAGCCTAGCAAACCTGCATGGGATTCAATGTCTTGCATTTAGTAATTTTATTATCCACTGATAAAAATTCTCATGTCATTTTTCAGGACACATTCTATCAAAAGAATATTCCCTGCCCCTCACCCCTTATCTTTCAGCTCTTAGCTCAAAAGTCACTGCTTCCAAGTATAATATTCCTCAACTCTCTCCCCTGTGCACATATGTGTGCATGCGCTCTCTCTCTCTCTCTCTCTCTCTCTCTCTCTCTCTCTCTCTCTCTCTCTCACACACACACACACACACACACAAACACACACACACACACACACACACACACACACACACACACACACACACACACACACACACACCCTGGTCTCTCTGCTGTTTTTCATGGCCCTGCACCTGAACTCTGCAGGTGTGACATCAGTCTACAATAAAGTAAGTAAGCAGACAAAGTCTGCTGCTGCGTCTCAGGCAGTGCAGTCCAGGAAGACCAAGGCTGTGGTTCTGTCTTTCATCACCATTAGGCAGCAGGAGCTCAACAGAGGGGTTCCAGAGGGAGAGATACCCCGGCACTGCAGGGCCCAAGCAGCATCATACCCTTGGGACCTTGTACCGACCCATCAGCCCTATTGGCCGAGAGTAGGTGCTGGGGGCCCCAGGACCTCCCCCTGCAAATGAAGGGGGAAAGGGAGGGAGAAGAAGGAAAGGGTGAAGCTATGCTTTCTGCCTTCTAGAAGCATGGCATGAGCTAGGTAAGCAAGATCGGCCCCTTTCTCGGGGGCCCGGTGAAACCTCAGGAGCTGCATTTCTCAAGGGAGAAGAACTCCTCCCTCCCAGCCTGCGGGCCAGTTCCTCCTCAAGGTTGACTCAGTTCAGGGCAGAGGGGTGGTTCTGGGAGTAGCAGTAGGAGCAGGAGAGCCAGGGAGCGCGGGCAGTCCTGGGCCACCGGGTGGGCGAGGCCAAGGCAAGACTCCCCTGGTGAGGAGCTCGCACGAGGCTGGAGAGCGGAGGGGTGACAGCTATGGCCTGGTTTGTGCTTCAGAAAGACCATCTGGGGCACAGTGAAGACACGGATGGGACAGAACCTGAAGTGAGGGGAAAGGGTGGCCCTGACAGTGAGGGGGGTGCACATGGAGATCAGAACTAGGGGCCCAGACTCTGGGGTGCCATTAAAGGGCACAGGGACCTGCTGGGGGCTCAGGTGTGGCCAAACAGCCAGACTTCACCCCAGAAGTGTGAGCCAGATCCCAAGAGTTGTGCTGCAGGTGACAGTGGCAGGCAGTGCTCTGAGCCCTAGCGCTGAATTCCATCATCCCTGTACAGGGAGACACACAAAGCTTCACAGACAGAAACAACTCGTTTTGGAACAAGCAACATGAATCTGTTGTCACAAGCAGCCTCTTTCTGAGGACGCGCACAGGGGTCAATCCTTCCCAATCCACTGCACCCCCCTTGTTGGGGTCCCTGCTCTTCCTGCTGTGTGAAGGACCCAGCCCAGCTCCTTCTTCCCGGCCGGCAAGTTTCTCCCTCCACAAGGAGCCCAGATGTGGCGACTTGTCTCTGACATGACCTCTGACCTTTGGCTCTTGGGTAGGTTCCTCGAACATACGGACAGCTGTGCCGCTCTGGCAACAAAGCATCGTCCAGCAGACTACTCAGAAAGAGCAGCATGGCCCGGCCTGGCAGTCCCCAGCACCCCCACACCATGGCGCTGATGCTCGATGCTCTGGCTCTCTTCTCCACAGCCAGGGCTGCCCTGAGTCCTGTTCCTGTGTGGCGGAGTCGAGGATCTTCTCCCAAGAAGAAACTCTGCATTTTCCCTGGATCCTGGACTCCACCATTTCCGAGGAGTATTTCTCCCCGCGCTGAAACCTACTGTAAAGCCCAGCGTGTTCCCGAAGGGAGGGAAACGGAGAGCCAGGGAAACGCCTTCTGTTCGAGGGCCAGGTCCCGACTGCAGCTGGTTCTCTCACGGCCCAAGGAAAGAGACCTGGGCCACCTCGAGGGCCTGTGTGAGCCGGGGGAGGAGGCTGAGGAGCGGTTCCCACCGCGTCTGCTCTCTCCGGCGCATCAGAAGCGTTTTCTCTGTGACCTGCCATAGACACGCCACAGCTCTAGGGCATGTGGACATGGTGACAGACAAAAGCAGGATCTTTGGGGAATCCCAATTTCTGCATTTCGGTTCCTCAAAAGTCCTTTTTTGGGGGGAGCACACCCAGTGGTGCTCAGGGCTTACGCCCAGCTCTGCGCACAGGGATTACTCATGAAGGTGCCCCGGGGACCATATACGGTCGAGGAGATTGAACATGGGTCAGCTGCAAACAAGGCAAGCACATTACTAGCTGTACTTTCTTTCCGACCCCAGAGCCCGTTTGGGGTTGTCCTATATAATGACATATTTCTTATGCAATATATGACAATTTTTTTTAAAATAGGAGTTCTCTCTCTTTCTTTTTTTGAATTGTGGAGGTGGCGACCTCTACACACACTTAGGTGAAAAACAGGGACCTCAGCCTCATTTGTGTGGGGAGGACTAATCGTCTATCATTCCAATTTTAGCATCTGTGCTACCAAAGTGAGCACCATGTTTGTTATTCTTATGTATTAGGCTTATCTGTTGTGCTTTTGTGAAAACAGATGGAACCGTCCAAAACCTGCTGTCACCCGTCCCATCTCTGGCCCCTTGCTATTTGCACACACTTTCCCAGCCTCCAGGAAAAGCACAATCTGGACTTGCAGCTTTCCCAAGATGACTTGTCACGCGTGTTGTTTAAAATGCTACTGTGCTGAGGTCCATATTTTTTGCAACAAACTTAGTCACGTTTATTTAAAAGAAACATTACAGGGGCTGGAGCAATAGCACAGCGGGAAGGGCATTTGCCTTGCACGCGGCCGACCCGGGTTCGATCTTCAGCATCCCATATGGTCCCCTGAGCACCGCCAGGAGTAATTCCTGAGTGCAAAAGCCAGGAGTAACCCCTGTGCATTGCCAGGTGTGACCCAAAAAGAAAAAATAAATAAATAAAAGAAACATTATAAAAAAATGTGCAAAATTCAATTTTATGATTCAATACACAAAAAAAGTAACATGCATACTTTATGCTGAAATCCACATACAAAGCTAGTTGATTACATGACAGTAAAGGAACTGAAAAAACTGAGAACTGGCTTCTATAGGTTTTAAATATTTGCAACCTGAAATCAAAAACGTAAAAAATTAAATTTCTTTAAAGGGAAGTCAAGAAAATTAAATATATACCTCAAGCAGTGCTAACAATAAGACAGAGCCCATAACCTATTTTAGTTACCCTAATGTTAGAAAAATGTTATGTGCCTTTTGTTCTCAGCATGTGAGCGTGCTATTCTTACAAACTTTTGGGAAAGAGAGATGGCGCTCCATGCCAACAGCACTGAGCAGAGACACGTTGAACGGTTCCCTTCATAAGCCTGTAAACGAACAAAGGCACGCTCACTGCTCTAAGTTTGAAAGTCTGCACAGGAATTTCACCAGAGGTGGAAGTCACATGACCCTCAGCCTCTCATCTCAGTCCTCGCAGCCCTGAGAGCGAGACAGGACCCAGCACTGAGCACACACAATCAAACCTCAGGCTGCACCAGGCACAGGCCATGGCTGGGGCCCACTGCGTGTTCTCAGACACAGCTGTGTCATTACCCTCCATGTTCAGATAGGAGGAGGCATTCCTTTCTCCCTTTCTAAGGCAAGCTGTTGGTATTTAGGATTCTACTTAAATCCGGTTATAAAGTCAAAATAATTATGCATGCAGCCAACCTGGGTTCAATCCCCAGCATCCCATGTGATCCCCTGAGCCCCACCAGGAGTGATACTAAGCACAGAACCAGCCCCTGAGTACTGCCAGGTGTGCCCCCAAACCAAAAAAAAAAAAAACAACTTTTAAAATGCCACTGCAGGTGGCATTTATTCTTCTCCTGGAGGTGCTCGGGAGACAACATGTCATGTAGTACCAGAGAATGAACATGGGTCAGCAGTGAACAAAGCAAACATATGACTAACTGTACTTTCTCTCTGACCCAAAGGCTGGTATAAATTCTGATGCCTTTCTACTGAGCACGACAAAGCCATAAACGATGGCTAGAGGCTGGATCAGGAAAGTACCAGCACTCGCAGCCCGCATGGCTCCTGTCGTCCTTGTCCACTCCACACCGTCACCAGCGATGACAAACCTCCAAGTTCCCTCCTTCCTTGGGACCCAGAGACTACAGATGAGCGAGACAGAAGGCCCGACACCTTTCCAGGCTCGTGGACATCTGTCCTGCCTCCCAGAGCTGCTGCTCTGGGGAACCCTGACTCCGGTACGTGCCAGGGCAGCTGCCTCCCCTCCCACTCCCCCCCTGCCCTCACTCAGAGCTGCTCACTCCTTCTCACTCGGCTACTCTGCTCTTTCTCAGCCATCCCCTGGCTCGGCCTTCCTACAGCTCCCCCTTTTCAGACCTGAGCCCCCCTCATTTTCCTCTGTCTAAACTTGTCCCTGGAAAACCTGGCTTGAGGGGAGGGCAGAGAAATGGGGCGAAAAATGTAATGAACCAAACCCACAATAAGGAGAAAAAGCCATAAAGCAAACTTAGAAATACGATAAACGTCAACTCAGGGCCAGCAATGTGCTTCAAGCAATAAAGCACGTACCTCCTCAGGCATGCCTGAGGCCCTGGGTTTGACTGGACCACAGAGAAACACCCAGTGTGACCCTGGTGACACAAATCACTTGCTGGGAGTGGCCTACCACAACCATAACAAAAACTGTTGCACATCAATTTTGTCTTAGAAAATGGAACAATGGAACAGACATTTTCCCTTTGGGTTTGAGTTTTTTTTTTTTTTTTTTTGCTTTTTGGGTCACACCTCGCTTTGTTCAGGGGTTACTCCTGGCTCTGCACTCAGGAATTACCCCTGGTGGTGCTCAGGGGACCATATGGGATGCTGGGAGTCGAACCCGGGTTGGCCGTGTGCAAGGCAAACACCCTACCCGCTGTGCTATTGCTCCAGCCCCATACTTTTTCCCTTTGGGTTGGGGGCAAGGGCTAAGTTTCATACAATCAGCTCGCTTCCTTTCCACATGCCTAAACTTACAAACTCTTTTCTCTGTCTTCCACCCGCAGCAGTGGCTACATTGGTGGTGGGAGTGGGGGTAGGCGTCCGTGCAGTAGTGCTGGGGGAACTGAACCCCCCCACCTCCTGCCCTGTATTTTACAATTTGTTTCCGGTGTGCATAGAAAATGTTGGCAAGGGGGAAAATAACAGGTGCTAAACTTAATCATTCCCCCTTGGTCTGAAGCTTGGGAAAAGAAAAGCTAAGGAAAACAGAGAGCTTTAAAGGTGTGTGTGTGGGGGGGGTGTTAGGGCTGGAGGCAGGAGGGACACAGAAAAAGAGCCCATCACAGGGTGTGTTCCAATGAGAATGATGCTTCATACAGTGCCCCAAAGCTACTCAACCCAAACTACAGGCTGAGGATGAGAGAGAGCCAGGAGTGAGCAAAAACAACAAAGGAAAAGGAAATCAGGCGGCTGTCTGGTACCTGGGCAGATGAATTTGCAGTTGAGACCAGAAGGATGAGCGTCTGACTGATGAGCAAGTACAGAAGAGAAGACAAAGGCCAAGCAAGCCCCTCCCTACCAACTCCTGATGCTCCTGCTCTTAGGACAGAAGTCCTGGACACGAGGACGGAAGTGCAGGACCCAAGGCAGGAAGGACTAGAGGACCCGCAGCGAATCCAACATGGTGGTACTTGACCATCTCCTACCATGAGGGGGAAGGTAGTAAAGAATATAAAGACTCGTTTATGTTTCTTAAATAAGAAACATTTAAATTTGGCAAATATGGCAAATTTGCCAAAAGACAAATTTGGCTCATTTTACCCTGTATAGAGAGGGAAAAGAACTGAAAATGTTTAAAAGTCATAGTACTCGGAGCGATAGTACAGAGGGTAGGGTGTTTGCCTTGCATGTGGCTGACCCGGGTTCAATTCCCAGCATCCCATATGGTCCCCAAGCACCACCAGGAGTGATTCCTGAGCATCGCCGGGTGACCCAAAAAGCCAAAAAAAAAAAGTCATAGTATTCTTTTTTTGGGAGGGGGCGGGGGGGCAGGTGAGCCATATCCAGCAGTGCTCAGAGCTTACTTCTTGTTCTGTGTCCTGGGGTCACTTCGGCTAGGCTTGGGGGACCACATATAGTGCCAATGATCAAACTTGAGTCGTCTGTATGCAAGGCAAGTGCCTTCCCCACTGTCCTATCTCTCTGGCCCTCATCACAGAACTTTTAAGCATGCCCAGGGCTAACCAGGCCAGGACTAAGGCTCCGGGTACAGTGTGCACATGCAAAGCTCTGAATTCTACCCCAGGCACTAAGAAACAGACCAAACAATAAACAAATAAATAAATAAATAAATAAATAAAAGCAACAGGAAAAAATCAAAAGGGTACCACCAATTCCATAAAAATTCAAGCATAGCTGCTGTTAGTGAAAGGGGGTCAGGAAGTCAAACACTAAAGTGCTTCTTGGCCAGATCTGACATGGATCATCATCAAAGACACTGAACTGCTATAGGAGTGGCTCAGCATGAAATATTTAAACAAGTTTAGAGTAATGGCTTGCGTTTCAGTTCAAATGAGAAGTAACTGAATTATGGAAGCTAGTCTATTTCACTGTCACTGTCATCCCATTGCTCATCAATTTGTTCGAGCGGGCAGCAGTAACATCTCTCATTGTGAGACTTATTTGTTACTGTTTTTGGCATATCTAATATGCCACGGGGAGCTTGCCAGGCTCTGCCGTGCAGGCGCGATACTCTCGGTAGCTTGCCGGGCTCTCCGAGAGGGGCGGAGGAATCGAACACGGGTCAGCAACGTGAAAGGCGAACGCCCTACCGCTGTGCTATCGCTCCAGCCCACTAGTCTATTTAGAAGCCAAAATAGCGAAGAGTCTCAAGGAATAAACGATGGACTGAAATGTCTACTATGGCATCTGCTTTAAAAGAAATGGGAATTTAGCAGAGGAGACTGACATGTGCCTAACCACAGGATCTCCCTAGACTCGGCAACTAAGCCCTCGGATGTGAATGAACGGACTCCTTCCATAGAGGACTCCTGGTTTCAAGACACTGCCTTTCTCTGACCTGAGCAACTCACCTTCATAACTGACCCCTCTTCTCCCTTCATGTTCACAAGTCCCCTCTCAATAAAAAGAGTCGCACATGCCAGCATTATCTCCAGTTAATTGAGACTGAGTTCAAGAACCGGGGACCACACCCCATTCTCACATCATCTCACCTGCAAGATCCCAGCCCTCAAATGCTCAGAGGTTCCACATATCGAACAATCTTGGTGATCCAGGCTTTCATATCTCACTTTTATTTTATTCTTTGGTGTGGGAGGGACTACATCCCAGGGTACTCAAGGCTTCTTCATGGTTCTGTGCTAAGGATCACTCCTGGCATGGCTCAGGGTACCCATATGTGATGCTAGAACTCCAACCTAGGTCGACCCTGTGAAAGCAAGTATCCGCTGTACTATCATTCTCACCCCCATAAAACATGCTTTCTTGCAGTGGGGTCATGCAACCATTTCTGAGATCTAACCGGCTCTATAAGCCAATCAGAATATTCTTCCCCCACCACCACCTTCACTCAGTTTTTGTCCCCCCTCTATCCCTTACGTTCCCCCAGCTGACACACATTTACAGTTAAGGCACTAAGGGCAGAGATTATGGAGGTAAGAGAAAGACTACAGTTAGACGTGGACCGGAGCTGTTCACTGGGACCTGTAACTCAAACCTGCATTTCTCGGGGGCCAAAGACACAAGACAGCGGTTAAGGTGCTTGCCTTGCAAGCAGATGACCTGGGTTCAACCCCCGCCGTCACATACAGTCCCCCAAGTTCTGCCAGAAGTGATCCCTAAACAAAACCAAGACTAAACCCTGAGCACTGCCAAGTATGGCCCTCAAACAAAACAAAACGAAAAAACAAAAGAAAACATCATGAAGCAGGAGCCGTACAGCCCAGCCGAATAAGCCAAGGAAGCACAGGTGAGAATCATATCAATGGGGGCAGGAGGCAAAGCGAGAGACTAGGGGCCAATGAAGGGGGGTGGGGAAGGTCACAGCTGCCCAGCGACCAATTCGCTCCTCTTGCCACGGGCTGGATTATGTGCACTGGCATCATCACAGACAGAGCATATGTCCCTCGAGGACACCCACAGACCTCACGGTGCCCAGGAAGGCAAGAAAGAGTTACAAGTCGATTTCCTGGACTTGGCGGAGAGTCAAGTAAGCAGCAGTGGAGGAACTCTGTCTAACAGAGCGCAAAGTTCTAGAAAACAGCACTGCCACTGTGGGCAGCAGATAGGTGAGGCCTCGAGGCGAGGGGGGAGGAGCAGGGCTGGGGCAAGGCACCAGGACCTAGACGTCGGGGCGGCAGACTGCAGCCCCTAGTTCCTCAAACGCCTCCACAGCTTCCTACCCCGATTTCACTCCATTTGCCTCTTACCCACTACAGAGAGGCACAGGGCCCTTAGTTCTGAACAAGGTAAACAGGCTTTCTGTAGGCCCAAGGACTGGTGTTGGAGGGTGTTGACTCTAAGGGCAAGGCGGAAAAGATGTCAACACTCAGCAACACTTTGCCATTGTTACCGTTTGAAAAACAAGGTCCAAGATGGAGTTCTTCAGGCCAAGTCGTACCAAGACAATGCCCCAACTCTAGTCTTCGCCTCTCCCCGAAGTGGAATTTGAAACCCAACAGTCTCCGGTTTCCTGGTCACATGAGCGAGGTAATCTGCCTCCTCTGAGGGAAAGTGGTTCGGTTTCTTTTCCTGCCTGTTTCCCAATTGTAAAGACTTCGCTTTGTTTGTTTGGGGGCCACACCCAGTTGTGCCTAGCACTTACTCCTGGCTGTGGGCTCAGGGATCACTGCTGGCCAGGCTCGGGGACCATACAGGGGCCCGGGAATGGAGCCTGGGCCCGTCATGTGCGTGGCAAGTGCCCTCCAGACCCCAACCCTTCCATGTCGTACAGTTCCTCGCAGAGTCCTGCACTGAGACCACATGCTGCCCAAGCTACGAACCACGTTTTTGAGCCAAGGAAACCTTTCCCAAGAACTTGGTTGGATCTGGGCTAGTCTGTGTGTTTCTCGAGAAGAACATCCCCCATGACCACCCATCACACCAAACTCCCACAGGTGGAGTAATCTCTGGGCTAAGAGGGCCGGCGCAGGCATCGGGCTCCCGGCGAGCAGGGCCTCCAGGGAGGTGTAGATCAGGGTATGAACAGTGAGCAGGACGTGGGGGGGAGGGGCGCGTTCCCAGAGGGGCGTCTGGGCAAAACTCAGCTGGAGAAACAGGCTCCTGGGTGAGTCTCTCCCCATCACACCCTGCCAGGGATGACTTACCGGTACTTGAGTAACTCGGGAGAATATTTAGACTTGGCTTTGAAAATCACCTGCAACAAAAGAAAAAAACACAGAAGGTTGCGGATAAGGCAGAGTGACGCTCATGAACCTAAATCATTATTTAGGATCTTTTCCTTCCCACCAGGAGCTGGAAACTGCTTCTGATGCCCACAGGATTCACCAGAATGAAAAACAGTTTAGGTCATGCAGACTATCTAAAAAGCAAAGGTGTCTTTGAATGGCCAGAATGGGAAGTTTTTAAATATAAAAGTAGGACCAGAAAGATAGTACAGGGGTTAAGGCTCTTACCTAGTACACAGCTAACCCAGGTTCAATCCCCACTACCAGATCTGGTCCTCTGAGCACTGGCAGGAGTGAGCCTTGAGCAGAGCCAGGGGTAAGCCCTGAGCACCACTAGGTGGGGCGCCGGAACAAAACAAAAAAGCAAAAGCTTTATTTGTTAGCTGCAACCAAGGGTTTTTCTTATTTGAAACTTCCTCTCGGGCCTCATTAAAATTGTCACTGGCATCAATTAAAGTTGTTTGGATATAAGGCTTCCCTTCTAGTAAAGCACCAAGCTCTGCAAATACTTAAAATGTCTCTGGGCCGTATGAAGTATAAAACCCATGCAACAGATATAAAGAACTCATACAAATTAACAACAAAAAAAAATCAAACAAAATGACGGGGGGTTGGGGGGGAGAACTGATCAATGTTACTAGTTAGGGAAAAGCAAGTCAAAACCACAATGGCTCACAGCCCTGAGCATAACTTGTATTAAAAACAAATGTTGGCGCGGTGTCGAGAAAAATGAACCTGATACAGGGCTATTTGGGAATGTAAACTAGAATAGCTATAATGAAAAGTGGCTGGAAATTAAACGGCAACGAAAAGATGAAAATTTCCAATGTTCCTACACTCCCAGTTGGAGCCACGTACCAAAGGATGCTGAATAGAGGATCTGAAATAACGCCTGAGCAGTGCTGGGTGTGACCCCCAAACAAAAGCAACAACAACGGTGGGTATGAATGCACTGACTCACAAAAGGCGCTGGCTTCCCTATATTCACAGAAGCATATTCACAACTGCCAAGGTCTGGAAATAACCTAAACGCCCAGCAACGGATGGTAGAATAAAGCCGTTGTGGAATATTGACTCTGTGGAATACTGCTTGTATTGTTGGAGAGATGACATTGTGTCATTCTGGACCAAACAAGGTGACTAAGGGAAGTGAAATGAGTCAGGAAGTCAGGAAGTGAAAGAAAATTACCAGATAGTTCACTCTTCTGTAGAATATAAATAAAGAAAAAAAAAAGCCTATCAACACCCACAAAATAAAACTAACTCTTAGGCTGGGTCAAAACGATGCTGCTTCCCAGTCATACAGGGGGGCGGGTGAGCAGAACACTGGTTTGGAAGTGGGTTGGTATGTCGCTTACGCCTGGGGGCAAGTGACTCTGATTCTTGTACAGCGGTGTTATGTCACCACCCACCAGAAACACTGTAGCTGTATAAATCTAATGAAAATCCACTTTAAAAGGAAAACAACCAAAAGAGCGTCAACCCAATCATCTTCTACAGGGGGGCAGTGTTGGGGATTCTCGAGACCTTTAGCCCCTTGTCTACACCCAGGCAAACAGTTCCCAGTACGCAGTGTGGAGTGTGGGGCATGGCGGGGCTGGTGGAGCTAGGGGGAGGGAGGAGAAGAGATAGAAAGTGGGTGTCAACAGATCTGGCTGCCCAGAATCCACGGCGCATGGATGGGGCCACGAGGGGCCCACAAGAGGGGGGGCAGGAGGAAGCTGGAGCAGCCCGCCCTGAGCCCTGGGAGGAGAGAGGGAGGACAGAGAAAGGTGAGACTTTCCCCAGAGAGAAGTGGGTGTGCCTGGAGCTCTGCAGCCCCTACTTCTAAACAGGCACCACGGCACCATGGCAGGAAGCTCTGCCAAGGCCTTCTGTCTGTCTGTCTGTCTGTCGGTCTGTCCTGTGCTCGCCCAACTGTCCCTGTGCCTCTGGGCCCCGCATCCTGCACTCCCCATCCACCTGCCATCACTGATGCCGACCACACGCGCCCACCCTTGCCTCTGCTCTCTGCACTCGACGTGCATCTTGTCGGGGGGCTTCCTGGACCCCAGCGCCATCTGAGACGGGAGGCACAGCTGCCTAGAGAGAAAAGTGCCCGAGGGGACAGGCCTGAAGGGCCACAGGGAGGGCAGGGTGCGGGTTCTGGGAGGAGTTCCACGGTGGGCCCAGAGGGGGCGCTCGGGATTTCCAGGCAGGGGCTGGTCCCAGGAGGAAGCTGCATGGAAAGCCTCTGCCCCAGGGGAATTTAAACGCGGCCCAATAAATCCTATCTTGGAATTCAAGTCCCCAGCCATGTCTGCTGATGCGGATTGTCACCAAAGGGTAGGGACCCTCCCATGTGACTCCCTGGGCCGGTTCCCAGAACACATGGGACGCAGAAGCCATTTGTTGGCCACTAGGAGCTAGTTTTTGAAAAGACGTTTCATTCTTTGGTGAGACTGGAATAGGCGGGTGGACTATTGGCCTAATGCGTTTGGGACAGCCAGGCTGCCCTCAGAATTGGGTAATGGGGATTGAGGTGTGAGTCCAAAGCACATGGAAAGGGGAAAACAACTGCGCCCCAGAGACCACGCCCCGCCCCACCCCCCTCAACCCCCGCCACTGTACCTGTGGGGGAGTTGGCCAAGTGGGTGCCTGTGCAGGATTAAAGTCCCACTTCTGACACTGTCTTAAAACGTGCCAAAATCCCCTCTGGCCTGGGTGTTCCAGGGAAACCCTTGGTCAAGAGGGGGTGGGGTCTTGCAGTTCCCTGGGTCAGTTTTCTAAACACGCTGCCCCAGACCTTTCATTCTTGCATGGGCAGAAGTACCACCTGTTACATGCCCGTTCAAGAGGCAAATCCTGGGGCGGGGAATACCACGTTCCATATCCCGAATAGATTGACCTGCTGCCCACAGCTACAGCTACACCCGAAACAACACAGATGCAAGACCTAGAATCCCACCTTCACAGATGCCAACCTGATGGACCGGGATGAGCCCAGGATTCTGCATTTACGATGATGATGATGATGATGATGATGATGATGATGATGATGATGATGACGATGATGATTGCACCAAGGATCAAATCCAGGGCCACACATATGCAAGGCATGTACTCCACCACTGGGCTTCATCCCTGACCCAGGAATCTGCATTTTACTAAGCTCCCCACTCCTTGTGATGCTGAGTCATCGGGCCCAAGGCCCACCTCACTGCAAGAGAATGGAACTGCCCAAAACGTTCTCCAAGAGCCTTGCAATCACTGCTTTAGAGAGACAGAAACAGATGGTCGTGGCACTCTGCAGAAACCCAAAGGGCCGGGCAACAAGAGCAGAGATGTGGGCAGCCTGACATGCACGAAGAGCCTGCATACAGGCACGTACCCCACCCCATAAAATAAGTGAAAATAAACAAAGGGCCAGAGCACAAACAGGTGGTGTGAGGACAAGGGCCTGCCTTTAGGAGCACTGCCTTCAGCACTGTCAGACGGGTCCGTGGGGTTTGATCTGTGACAGCTCCTCTGGGATTTCTGGGCAGACTAAGGAGGGAAAAATGTTCTCAAGTCTCCTCTTTTAGGAACAAGGAAGGGATAAGCAACCAAGTCCTGTTGCAAACTACAAGACGGGTTCCCGCCACACACCATTTCAGAAGAACGCTCTCTGTACTCTGAAACAGTATGTCAGAGATGGTACTTTTCAGTAACTGAAGTCCGCAAGAACATCTCAGTAAGCAGAAGAAACTAAAGCTATTTAAAAAGTATTTGATGGGGCCGGAGAGACAGCACAACGGGTAGGGCGTTTGCCTTGCACGCAGCCGACCTGGGTTTGATCCCTGGCATCCCATATGGTCTCCCCAGCACTGCCAGGAGTAATTCCTGAGTGCATGAGCCAGCAGTAACCCCTGTGCACTGCCGGGTGTGACCCAAAAAGAAAAAAAAAAGCGTTTGGTGTTGTTAAGGAAAAAAACACAAATGCTGGGCTGAAGCAGTAGTACAGCAGGTAGGGTGTTTGCTTGCACACTGCAGCCTGGGTTCAATCCCGGGCATTCCATGTTTCCCTGAGCATTGCCAGGAATTATGCCTGAGTACAAAGCCAGGAATAAGCCCCTGGGTACAGTGGGGCGTGGTTCAAAGAACAAACAAAAATGCTATTTAACAGTTTTGCTGCATTTGTGGGGGCTTACTCAGGAGCAGTCAATTTAAGCCAGGGCATGAGGTTGACACTTTTTTTTTTTTTTTTTTTTTGCTTAGGGATCACAACAGGCAGTGCTTAGTGGCTACTCTCAACTCTATCCTCCGGAAGGATGCCCAGAGGTGCTTGAGGGGCAGTGACAGGGACTGAATGTGGGGTGCCAGCACATAAAGCATGCACTCAGCCCATTCAGCTGCCCCTGGCTCCAGTGCCGTGGGGCTATGCTTACTCAGTACCGCCCACTGGTCCGCCCAGAGATGACAGTCCCCTTCCAGCACAAGATGGTCTCAGCCCTATGGATTCAGCTCTGTGCAAAGCACCATTGAGAATGAAAAAATAAAATAAAATTGTAGCACTATAGCACTGTCGTCCCATTGTTCATCGATTTGCTCGAGCGGGCACCAGTAAGTCTCCATTGTGAGACTTGTTGTTACTATTTCTGGCATATTGAATTCGCCATGGGTAGCTTGCCAGGCTCTGCCATGCAGGCGGGATACTCTAGGTAGCTTGCCGGGCTCTCCGAGAGGGACAGAGGAATCGAACCCAGGTCGGCCATGTGCAAGGCAAACGCCCTACCTGCTCTGCTATTGCTCCAGTCCATGAAAAAATTTAAAAAAAAAAAAGACCAGATCTGCCTTCAGTGTGTCCCACTGAATACTGACAGAAGAAACTATGAGAAAATTATGCACACCAGAAAGCCACGGCTGGCTGCAGCACAGGGAGCTGATGAGCAAGCAGCGGGCTCGGGCTCCTGAAGGCAGCAAGGCAGGGCCGGTGAAAGGGGTCACGGCACGCTCCAGGCAGGCCCGGCTCACTCTGGGCCTCGGCCATGGCAGGCTGTCCAGCCTGGGTGACCTATCGAATAATGCACCCACCCCAGAGTTGCCAGAGAGCGGAGCCACTTCTCACGAGCCTCCTAAAAGCCATGTTCCTCGGTCTTCACAGACCCCACACCTGGTCAGTGGGACGGGCGTGGGGATGGACACGAGTCAGATATGGGCAGGACACGCTCTCGGCCAGCCTGGTGCCAAGAGGCCTTTCCCGCAATGCGTGAAGAAAAGGCGTCCAAGCCATTAGCGCCAGCGGTGGGTCAGTCAGTATCGGAGTCACAGTCTTAGCCACCAATACCACCTGTCAGAACTTACTGAGGGGCCAGAGAGAAAGCACAAAGGGTGGAGCATGGACGAGACCCTACGTTCAATCTCTGGGACCACCCGGACCCACACGCACCAAACCATTAAGCCCAAATTGTAGGACCCAGTCTGGCTGACCCCTAAACACCACTAGGAAAACCCCTATCAAAAAAATGTATTCAGAGGCAGAGTTTCTCAAGGTGTTCCCGTGGAACTGGGAATCAATAGATGGCACTAGAATTAAGTGTCTTATGCCTCGACAATCTTAGAAACAAGAGGGAGAAAGTTCTCAAGGTGTCAGGGCTGGCGGCTGTGGTTTCATGAACTCGAGGCATGGTTACTTGCTCCTTATAAAACTCTTAAATAGCATCTTTCACCTCAGGGCTGCAAGGCAGCCTTCAACAGTCTTCCTGGATGCCGAACCAGGAGACATTGGTGCAGAGAAAGAAGGTCACACTGGTGATAGGATTGGTGCTGAAATGTTGTGAGATGAAAACAGCTGTATTATGAAGAACTTAGTAAGTAACAATGCCCTAATATAAATAAAAATTTTTGAAAAGAATCTTCCTGGATGCCTGGTGCAGCGCCAAACCAAAAAATAAGGTGGGGGGTGGTGCAGTGAATCTTCAGCAGGGTGAGGGTGGTGTGTGTTTCCCCTCTGTCCACCACGGAACCGGTTCAGTTACACTATTTTGCACTAGGCATTCTTGGAGTTCTGAAAAGGCGCCCATGTATGTAAGGAGCTTTCAAGTCCTGGGCGGGCAATAGTTTTCAAAACCCATCTGGACCCCTGAGTTTCTCCAGGCTTCCTGTGAACTGAGTTCAGAAAACAGTGTCCTTGGTCTCCGTACGAGTAATGGAGTAATGAAGACCCTGGACAGCCACTGCCCCCAAGCAGACAAGAAATGATGACAGTAAGGCAAGTCTTCTCCGTCTTCACCCCATGACCAGGGGCCGTGTATATTACAGAGGACCCCGGGCTGGGTTTTCTACCCAGAAAGGGACTCAGCCCTTTCCCTCCAACGACTGAGATTTAACTGATTTATGTATGTATCGTTCGTATGCATGCAAGGCAGGGCTTTCTCCCCTGACCCGCACCCCTGGCTCTGGTGGACTGTGTCTGAACGTACTCAGGAAGTTCCACCCACCGGTCATTTCATCATCCAGTCCACATTCCAGCCTGGAGGAAAGCAGGCAGCTTCAGCAAAGTCACAATCCGATATATATATATATATATATATATATATATATATATATACATATATATATATTTATATAAAATCATCATCTGGTCCTCTCAAGCATCTTTTAGGGAAGGGGTGGGGAAGGAGAGCCAGGGGTGGAGGCAAGGATGGCATCCTGGCTGTGTTCAGGGGCTACCCTTCCTGGCTCTGTGCATAGAAGGCAAACTCCTGTACAATCTCTCCAGCCCTTCGAGCTGTCTTCTGCAAAGTGGGTGATAACCACCCCTGCATGGGTGTGGGGGATACTGCACAGGAATGATGGGCATCGGAAGTTCTAACATCAGGTGGGACCGAGGGACATTTTGTTTATTCACTAAAAGACAACAGATTTCAAAAGGAGCAATCAGTTTTGTTTTGTTGTTGTTGTTGTTTTCTGAAAAGTGGGTGGTAGAACAATTAAGTTCGGGGATCCTTGCCTAGGCTAAACCAACATCAAAATCAAAGCGCTGACCTTGATTTATAAAAGCTCCCCTGCGCTACATAATTCGCGTCCAGTGTCTTGACTTCTGCCTGGCCTGTTCAAGCTGTGCTCAGAACCTCTTCCTGGAACCTGCAGGTTAATCTTTAAACTGAAGTTCCTTCAAGCTGCCCTTCAATTCCTGGCCTTTCAAGCTGGAACTTCTGGCAAGTGCAGGATGCAGAGGGTCAGTGCCCGTTTGGCCCCCAGTAATTCAAGTACACAAATGTCTGCACAGACCTTTTAGTGAGCTAATCCCAAACTTTCCGACCCACCCTTCACCCCCCACTTCATCTATGCCCGTGAGGATTGCTCAGGCCCAGAACTGCAGCGGACCCTCCTTTCAGACTAAACCCTACGCCCTGCCCCTCTGCTGGGGCAGGGACTGGGGAGGCTCTTATCTGGCCTCCCCTGGCCGCCAGCCTGGGCTGGCGCTCACTAAGCTCAGCAGGAAGAGGACCAGGAGGACTGGGAGAAGGGGGGGCAGAGTCAGCGGCAGCTGCGGTTACTCCTTCAGATCTGACAGTGCTACTGACTCGTGTGCAGTCAACCGAACGCCCAGAAAGGAAGGGATGGCGGGCAGCTGTGAGTGGCCGAAGAGCCAGTGAAGCCAGAGAAATTTTCCACCCCGCAGACGGGGCAACGGAGTCCGCATTTCACCGACCCGAAGCGCCACTTCTGAACCCGGGAATCGTGAAATCAGGGAGAAGCCGGTGTCCAACCGAAAAGAAACTCACACCCAGGCCCCACACATCCCTAGCATGCAGAGGGTGAAGGTGAGGGAGCACCTGAGACTCCAACCCGTCCTCCACAATGTGCCCCTGTGAACATCTCTTCCCCCCCCCGCCCCCGCCCGGCCTCTGCCCTGTCTCTGGTTCTTGAGGATGTTCCTGTGTGTTGATTCATGTTCCACCGGTTCCTCAGTGGACAGAGGGGACACCACCCCCACCCTGCCGAAGACTCGCTCCACTCCCTCCCACCTTACTTTGTGGTGTGGGGCTGCACCAGGCATCCAGGAAGATCCTTTTTTAAAAAAATTTTATTTATATGAAGGCCTTGTGACTAAGTTCTTCATAATACAGCTCTTTTCGTCTTACAACCTTTCAACACCAATCCTACCACCAGTGTGACCTTCTTTATCTGCACCAATGTCTCCTGGTCGGCATCCAGGAAGACTGCTGAAGGCTGCCTTGCAGCCCTGAGGTGAAAGATGCTATTTGAGAATTTCATAAGGAGCAAGTAACCATGCCTCGAGCTCATGAAACCACTGCCGCCAGCCCAGGCACCTGGAGACTTTCTCCCTCTGACCCACACCCAGTTTTACTCTTTTTTTTTTTTTCATTGGAGTTTTAAGCCACAGCCAGCAGTGCTCAGAGCTTACTCCTGGCTCTGCACTCAGGTATCACACCTGTCAGGCTGGGGGGGATGGGGCAGGTCACATGGGTTGTCGGGGATCAAACCTGGGTCAACCGCATGCAAGGCAAATACCTTATCTGCTGTACTATTGCTCTAGCCCCACTCATTTTTACTCTTACTGTCCCAACTGTGTAATCAGATTACAAGGGCCGTGTAATCCCAGCAACGGCCAATATCCAGAGATTATAAAACCAAGCTTCCAGAAGAGAGCCATACAGAGTCTTGGGCACCATGGGCTTGATAGACCCATGCTCTGAACCGCAAAACTGCCAAGAAGGGCCTCTGGGTCTCCTAAGCACCGTCTGTAAGATTCCAAATAGGTAAGTAAATAAGAGGGCAGGTTAGGTGGGGGTTGGAGACACAGATGACCCTGAAGTAAGGGTTGAGGGAGAATGGAAAAGCAAAAGTGCATGATTATGTTTATTTGGTGGGGAAGAGATCTCCTCAATAGGGCTCAGGAGCCCAGGAACCAGCCACATGGGCCTGAGGGTTCGACGTCAGGTACAGGGTACGGTGACCTGACGGCTGTGAGGTGGCAGGGGTCTCACACGCAGGACCCACGCTCCAGTCCCCTCTGAGCTCCCCGCAGGAGGATGCTCAGGACACAGTGGAGACAGGGGGCAGGGAGAGGGAGTGGGGTGGAGATGGTGGCTCCATCAGACCATAAAGTGTCCCCAGCACCAAGTCCCTCAGGGCTCAGTGTGGCGGCCACGCTTTGCACACCCCTCCTGGTCGCTGCCCCGGACGGCTGGGTGGGCTGAGGGCACTGGGCAGGACCAGGGCCAATCCTGGGCAGTCCCGCTCAGCAAACAGCAAGGCAAAGGAACGGGCCCAGGTCAACCCGTGGGCCAAGGAACGCGGTTACCGGAGTGGGGAGCCCTGAGCTGAGGGCTCTGAGGCCGGAGGTAGAGGCACGCTGCACTTCACTTCAGAGGTGGAGTGGTACCCACGTTTGAACCCGGCCGCGTGGCCTCTATTTCCAAAAGGCCCCGCCCAGAACTAAGGCCAGCGACAGGAGCTACCGGCTCCACGCAGCTCTGGGCCCAGTAAGTGCTGCAGGCGTCTCTGGGGTAAAGCAGGGAGACCCCCAGCCTGGCTGAAGGAGGCCGCAGAGGGACGTCTGCCAGGGGCGCCCCACCCCGCCTGTGTGGGGGCTCACAGTCCCTCCCCGCGTCCAGGCCCTGTCCACACCTCACAAGGATGAGGAGAGCACCCAGAACAGCACGGGACAGAGGCGAGGCTGGACTCTGCCCCCTGCCCCTAGTAAATCACCTTCGGAATGTCTGGGGTTCGCTCCTGCCCATCTGCCTGGCGCTTCCCGACCCACTCAGCCTGCTCTTTGCTTTCCTGCCGACAGTCCTCTTTCCTGCTCACGCTGGCTGTTTCTGCCAGAAATACCCCAGGATCTTCTTTGTGGCTATAGTTATGCACCCCCCCCCCCACACACACACCGCCCCGCTTCCCACATGCACTCTTTCGCCCACAGTGAAACCAACCACTTCTGTCCCCAGAGGCCTGCCTGTGCCGGGTGAGTGAAGCCGTGGGTCACACTTCCACTTGACTCAGAATTTCTCTGCCTGGAGCTGTTGGTTTTGTACATATCCGACCCCCACCGAGAGTTCTGCGTGTATCCAAGTCCCCACTCTCGCTCACCCCTTCTGGCAGTGCCGCCCCCCCCCCCCCCAGAAGAGAGTGGGCATTCTCCAATCCCTCGCCCTAAGGGAACCCAAGCCTCACAGCACCTCGGACAGAGGTTCCCAGGGGACCCCCCGACACCCTGCAGGGTTTTGACACTCAGCCAGAAACTCAACCACAGACCAGATGCAAAGGGCCCAGGATTCTGTTTCTCTCTGCCTCGCCCACCTATTCTGAAATATATGTGCATGCAAAAGCATTCGGAAATGCTGCGCGATGATGGTAAGTTTGCACTTATAAATAGCTCGCCTCTCCGGAGAGAAAATAGCCAGGACAAGCTCAGTCAAGCTCTGACACCACGCTTGCGGCACTTAAGAGTCTCACACGCAACCGTTTTTTGTTGGTTTTTTCTTTTTAGATTTTTTTTTTAATTAGTGAATCACCGTGAGGGTACAGTTACAGATTTATACATTTTTGTGCTCATGTTTCCCCCATACAAAGTTCGAGAACCCATCCCTTCACCAGTGCCCATTCTCCACCACCAGTAAACCCAAGGTCCCTCCCACCCTCCCCAATCCCGTCTCCCCCCACCCCACCCTGCCACTGTGACAGGGTATTCCCTTTCGTTCTCTCTCTCTGATTAGGTGTTGTGGTTTGCAATAAAGGTGTTGAGCAGCCACTGTGTTCAGTCTCCAGTCTACATTCGGCACGCGTCACCCCCAGCCCCCCCCCCGCATGACCTCCGACCACATTTTACTTGGTGTTCCCTTCTCTGAGTTGCCCAGAATGAGAGACCAGCCTCCAAGCCATGGAGTCAACCTCCTAGTACTTATTTCTACTATTCTTGGGTCACACGCAACTGTTTTAAATACAAAAGACACCGTCGGGACCCCAGGGAGGGTTCAGAGCCAAAGTGCCTGTTCTGGTGGCCCTGAGACTGATCCCCAGATCCCGCTCCCAGCAGCAATGCCGTCTGCCTGCAGCACATGGAGAAAAGTAAGGGAGTCCTGGCAGGAACCACGCCACCAAGACGCAGAAAGACCACAGGTGCCTGGTGCACATCACCCTCAGACCAGGTACTCACAGCACTACGATGCAAGAGCCACCCCCGGGGCTGAAGCGATAGCAAAGTGGGTAGGGTGTTTGCCTTGCATGCGGCCAACCCAGGATCGATTCCCAGCATCCCATATGGTCCCCGAGCACCGCCAGAACTAATTCCTGAGTGCAGAGCCAGGAGTAACCCCTGAGCATCACCGGATGTGACTCAAAAAGACAAAAAAAAAAAAAGAGCCACCCCCAGGGCGAGTGGGTACAAGCATGTCTAAGGGATGCAACCCTCAGCAAGGGCAAGATCTAGAGTTCAAACACAGCAATCCAATGTGTGACCCCCTGGTGTGGACCACAACCAAACATAAGTGACCCTCATTGCAACAGGGAAGGGGGGGTTGACACAGTGACCCCAACTGTCTCTCCCACACACTCACCACTCACGCAGGTCTGCACATGTGTGCACATGTGAGCATGTGTGTGTGTGTGTGTGTGTGTGTGTACACGCATGTGTTCATGTGCAACAGCATCCCCTTCCGGACCTGCTCATGTCCTTCCACCTTGTGCGTTCACCCATCTGAGTTGGTCAGCAGGTCCAGACAGTGACACACATACAGCACTAGCTCACACACTCCTACCAAGCCTCCTTCCTTCCACTTCTTCCCCTCGGACCCCCTTTCGCCCAGGAAACGGATCATGGGCAGGCGCCCCCAGAAGCACCTTGGCTGGATGCGTTGACGTGGCTGACTTTCTCATCACCTATGCCTTAGGAACCTTCTACTGCTTTCAATCTTTTTGCAACCAAATGTAGTTCAAGCAGCTAGGCTGGAAGACTGCATTTCTCAACGAGGGGCCATGTGTCCCCCAGGGTGTGTGTGTGTGGGGGGAAACGGCATGAGAGTAGGGGTCAACCTGCAGGAGGACATGATGGCCTCAGGAAACCAAGTCAGAAGTGGTTACAGACTCAGACTGGCTCGTCTGGACTTGAATCTTGACTCCACCAACGACTGGCTGAGCGCCTTTGAGAAAGCTGCCTAACCTCTCTGTGCTCCGTGTGCCCTCTCTCCTCGGGGTTCGGCAAAGACTCGGTGGATGAGCACATGCAGCACACTCAAGTGCACAGCGCCTGGCTGGCAGCATGTGTGTGTTCTGTGTCAGTGTCGTCGGTCCCAGCCGCGACTGTCGGTGCTCCCTGTGGGTTCTGGAACCAAGATTCTAAGTGTACCACTACTAAACTGTGCTCGCCGACGCCGTCTTGACCTGAAAGGGACCTGCGTGTTCAGAAAGCTCGGGAACCGCGGATGCGTTCACTCTTTGCCCTCCCGGGCCCTCGGCACTGCCCACTTCCTGACATATGGGGAAATGAAGCCACTCCAGCCCCTGGCCTCCCTCCCAGATGGCAATCGTCAATCAGCGACCCCAGTGGTGTTCCCACAGGCTGAACATCCTCATTCGCCAGAACAAAAGACCCAGCAATCAGAGACTCCGCATCCCTGGGCAGGATTCCTCCCTTTCTGCCCAGTCCCTGACGAGCAAAGCACAGCGCCATGAGGACAAGCACTGCAGGCCAACTAACAAAGCAAGACCATCACTTGTTTGCAGCGACACTCGTGGTTTTGTTTGTTTGCTTGTTTTTTGGTTTTTTTTTTCTTTTTGGGTCACACGTGGCGATACTCAGGGGTTACTCCTGGCTCAGGAAACCATATGGGATGCTGGGAACCGAACCCGGGTTGGCCGCATGCAAGGCAAATGCCCTACCCGCTGTGCTATTGCTCCAGCCCCGACACTCGTGTTTTCACAGTGTCCTTCTCTAGATACACCTGGAACCTGGTCAAGCCTAAAATCTTTGAACTTACATGTCAGTACTAAGGAAAGTCACTGGTTCTTTTTTTTTTTTCTGCTTTTTGGGTCACACCCGGCGATGCTCAGGGGTTACTCCTGGCTCATGCACTCACGAATTACTCCTGCCGGTGCTCGGGGGACCTATGGGATGCTGGGAATCGAACCCGGGTCAGCTGCATGCAAGGCAAACGCCCTATCCGCTGTGCTATCGCTCCAGCCCCCAGTATGGTTCTTTTTAAAACCGGCCTGGTGTAGGCAAGACCAGGCTCTCAAAGAGACGGAGTACGTGACTATGTCATAGCCCCATTAGTAAGTGTTCCCTGGGTCCCCCCAGAGCACTGCCTATTTGATATAAAAGTAAGTTTGAAACATGGGCAGGAGAGATAGTACAACAGGTAAGGTGCCTTACCCTGCACGCAATTGAACAGGGTTCAATCCCCAGAACTTTGTCCCCTGACCCATGCCAGGAGTGATCCCTTAGCTCAGCACCAGAAGTACTGAATACCGATGGGCGAGGCCTCCCAATTTTTATTTTTACTAAAATGTTTATGTATTCTAGAGAGAGAATCATGGTGATGTCGGAGGGAGTGAAGCCCTTAACCCTCTAATAGAAACATTCGACATTGTTGTCATGGGGGTGTTTATCACTAACCCAAGGGGCACCTGGAGGCATTTTCTGTTTTCCCTGCTCAACACAAAATTTCACGAAGCAGGAAACATGTTTGACCTTCATGAGGCTACACGGTGTATAGGAAACTGACCATTATAAGCATGTAATGAGGGCCAGAGGGATACAACAGTGGGTTGGGCGCTTGCCTGGCATGTGGCCAACCTAAGTCCAATCTCTGGCACTTCCTATGATCCCCATAATTAATTAAAGTTTTTTTTTCAAAGTTTTTTTTTTTTAAAGCATGCAATGAAGCGATTTCGATGATCATCACTAGGTGGTACCCACCCACAGTGCCATGTTACTCAACTTGTCCAAGAAAGAAGGCAGCCATACATGCTACAACATGGATGAGCCTCGAAAACATCATACTAAGTGAGAGGAGTCAGTCACAAAAGGCCACTGGTTCTGATTCCTTTCATGAGAAATATCCACTATCAGTGAATCCACACGCAGGGGCGCCAAGGGCTGGGGCGTGGGGAATGGCTTCGTGGTATGGACGACCTTGGAGTCAGGAAATGTTGGGAACCAAAATCCAGAATGCGGAGTCCGGGCTGGAATGCTGCCTTGGAATGCTGCCCCTGACGGGGGTCCTGTACCTGCTTTATCTCTGCTCTCCCTCCTGGGAGAATTCCCCCCAGAGAAAACCCTTTCCTTATGTCCATCCCGATAAACTAACGCCCTCAAATATATAAAACTAATCCAGACAGATCAAGATAGGTAAGCACCTGACCAAAGAATGTGCATCCTTTCCTTTCAATAATTACTGGTTCTGAGCAATAAATACTCCATGAGACAGTCGGGACTCTCACTCCACGAGCTGACCCTGTGCTTTTTTTTCTCTTTGCTGTCGATTTTCTTAATTCTCGTGGCATCCCTGCTTCAGGCCTGTCCATCCAGGGTTGGTCCCTAGCCATGAAAATGCTCAGGAACCAGAGAGGTGCTAACACATGAAGGCAGGGCTGGGGAGATGGCCCAGCAGGCAGGATGCTTGCCTTGCACACAGCCAACCCCAGTTTGAACCCCAGCACCACCTACAGTTCCTAGAATCCAGCCAAGAGTGATCCCTGCGCCCGGAGCCACGAGTAAATCCTGAGCGCAGGCCCCAAAAACAAACAAATAAATAAATAAATAAATAAATAAATCACACCAAATTGTTCATATTAAAATTAACAATTTTGTGTTACACAAATATCACTCAATTAGGAGAGGGGGACGATTTTTTTTTTACTAATTGAAAGAGTGAGTCTCAACTGTCCCTTTGACTTTCTGTTAGTCTGTCAAAGCCGACAGGACCAACTCCAAGAGGGCAAGAAGTGCCCTGGCTCTGTAAGAGACGAATAATCCTGATGAAGTCTTGCCTGGTGCTACCCGGTGACCCACATTCTATCCCTTGCCTAGCCACCAGCCACATATAGACCCTCACGTTATCTGGCAAGCAATAAATTGACTCTACTGAGGTTAGTTGGCTGGGGAGAGCATCAAGGGGTGGGAAGCAACCGGGCAGGGACTATGGGGACCCCTGTGCTTTACTGGCTATGTCCCCTGGCAAGTGCATCTGCCATGAACGGGGGTGGCTTGACAGTCTTGAGACATGAAGCCTGTTCAGGGCTCCCAAGGGCATCCTGGAGAAGCTCCCCTGGGTGCCACGGGTGGCAGACCACAGAGTCCTTCCCAGCACTCAGAAGCACTTGGGGCAGCAATCCCAATGCCCCGCCTGTGCCCGTAGAGTCCTGGGCAGGTAGATCACAAGAGGCACAGGCCGATCTGTCCTGCAGAGCTGGGAGTCAGGCCCAGGGCCTCACCTGTGAAAGGCTCTACTGCTGGCCTACAACCCTGACCCCAGAATATTAAGCAACAGTCTAGGGCTTCTTGTTGGGTTGTTTCTGGTGTTGACGGAGATGTGTTCACCGAATGACTCTCTAAACCCCTAGACAAGGGGCCACACCTGTTTCCAACTTCCCAGAAAGATCTGTCCCATCCCAGAATAAAGGTGGAGTGCAGTGAAAGCCAGTCCTCACCTTGCCCCGGGGAACTCTGAAGCCGGCTATCTGCTACTGGATGGCTGGAGCTAAGCACCATTTGGATATGTGTTGTTTTTTTTTTAAAGAAAGCGTTGCAAAACACACACACACACACACACACACACACACACACACACACACACACGCACACACACACACACACACACACACACACACGCAAAGACCACGTATGTGGCTCACAAGACCTAAACTGACACAGACATCATCGCCATTGCTTCTATTCTTACAGCCCTCCAAGTTCAAGCTCAGGGAAATCAGCCCATCGGGAGAATCAAAAAGCACCTGGACCTCATCTGTCCCTGAAAGTTCACAGGTTTTGAATTTCAGCCACGGCACAAATATGAAGTAAAATATGTACAGGCCACCATAGGTTTCTGTGGGTGCCTCCCGGCTGTGGTCTGCGTGGCTGGGGAAGCTGTTTCTCTCCTGAGAAAAGTGGCCCACCAGAGAGTGAGGGCGAGGTCCCCCGCCACAAACCGGGAAGTGGTTCCTCCCCTCTCCCTGGAACTGTGCTGTCGGCAGAGCAGCTGCAGAAAGCAGTTCTCGGATCCCTCGGTTGGCTGTTCTCAGAACTCCAAGAACAGCCCCGCGTGGTTGCTGGGGAGAGTAGCCTTAAAATGGGTGAATGTTCTTGCTTCTCCATGCAGCCTCTGGGCCCCGCCGCCCCCCATCAGCTCCAGGGACTGGAATGAGCAGAGCCTTGGTGCGGGCTCCCAGCCTCCCTGCAGAGACGCGGGAAGACAGCAGGGCCCAGGAGCCTGCGGAGCTCGAGCCGTGGCACACACTTGGCAAATACGACCTATGACTGATGCTTGGCACTGCATGGCGCCCCTGCACCCCTGGTCCAAATCTCACAGGCCTGAGCACGTTTAGAAGGGGCAAGTGTGGTCTCTGTCACAGGCAGAGGTGAGGGGGAAGGGACAGAGGCACAGCACAACCCTGTAGGATCCAGAGTCTGGGGTCCCGACCAGGGTGCAGAGCTGCCAGTATTGCACAGAAGGTGCCGATCATCTCAGCTCCTGGTCACGGGCAGCGGGGCTTGATCCTGAGTCCTCTGTGAGGGGCCTCGCTCTTCCCAGGAGTGCTGCTGGCTCGCCTGGAGCTGCCAGGGAGGGTGTTGCAGCAGCGACCACAGGGACAGAGGAAGAAAGCAAGTGCTTAGGGAGAGATCTTGGGGAAAACGTTCAAAATTACAATTAAGATGCTGCTTCTGGGAAGGTGTGAGGAAGAGCAAGTGAGGAGCTTTTACAGGGTCCTGTGGGCACGAGCAGACAGGTACACACACACACACACACAAGCACATGCATGCATGCACACAGACACACAGACACACACACACACACACAGATCCGGTGGTTGTAGGGCCACACTGAGTACCACGAGGAGCCAGTGCCTCTGTCTGGGAAGCCTGGTGTGGAGCACTGTGGCACGGTCACATATACGCTCTGCCCCACGGTTGTGTGTTCCCAGCCACGTAATGGGGAAGCTGGGAACTGGCAAAAGGCTGCCCCAATGGGCATCGGCTTTTTAGACTTTCACAATGACCAAGAGGCCTAGAAGCTTTCCCCCACAACTCGAAGATTAAGGCCTATATTTTGTGAACTTTCCTTCCCTCCCTCCCTCCCTCCCTCCCTCCCTCCCTCCCTCCCTCCCTCCCTCCCTCCCTCCCATTCTTCCTTCTCTCCCTCTCTCCCTCCCTCCCTTCCTTCCTTCCATCCCTCCCTCCTTCATTCCTTTCCTCCCTTTCCTCTTTCCGTCTCTCCCTCCTTTCTTCTTTCCTTCTCTCCCCTACTCTTTCACTCCCTCCCTTTCTTTCCTTCCTTCCCTCCCTCCCTCCCTCCCTTCCTTCTTTTCATTCCTTCCCTCTCTCCTTTCTTCTTTCCATATCTCCCTCCTTTCTTCTTTCCTTCTCTCCCTTGCTCTTTCCCTCCCTCCTTCCTTCCCTCCTTCCTCTTTTCCCTCCATCCCTACTTTCCTTCCTTCCTTCCCTCCCTCTTTCCTTCCTTCCTTCCTTCCTTCCTTCCTTCCTTCCTTCCTTCCTTCCTTCCTTCCTTCCTTCCTTCCTTCCTTCCCCCTTTCCCTCCTTCCCACTCTCCTCCCCTCCTTCCTTCTTCACCAATCTTCACCACCTCATTGTTGACTTCGCGACAGTGATGGGGGCTTGCACGCATGCCAGAGTCACAGAGTCTTAACCTGGTCGCCCACAGGGGTCACACTCCTAGTTGAGGGGCACTAGCTCGGGTGGTAGTGCTCACAGCGGCCACTGCAGAGCTCACACACACGTTCACCAGGGGTCACCCTTTATGACCACGGCACTCCCATTTCTTTTCCATAGTTGCAGCACTCCGCAGCAGCTGCACCCCTTTGAGGTGCTCCCCCCCAGCTGCCTGGGGTGCCATGAGAAGCAGCTGGTAGCGCCGAGCTCAAAGCAGCACACAGCCTATGCGGCCACCCCAGGGACTTGGACTCATGAAGGATGGCTGCAAGTTGCTCAGCGGCCTGCCACAAGCCACCTCGAGACCTGCCTGCTGAACTAACGCAGCCACCTCCCTCTTACTGGTGGGGGGGGCGGGGGGGCGGCGCCTGAGGCTAGATTTCCGCTGCCTCTGGGTTCTCTATCAGCCAGGATGAAGCCAGTGCTGCGAGGAGCTGGGGTTGCTGATGGCAGCACACTCCAGAGCACCCAGGCCTCGTGCCAGCTCCCCATGCCAGGCTGGGCAACCTGGGACCATCGACTCAAATCCCCTAGGTCCCCGCGGGCTCGTCGACCAAACCAAAAGGCTGGGCTCTGCCCGCTCTGAGGCTCAGGTATCGGGACCTGCAGCAGCTGAGTCCTACCCACTCTCCAGGGGATGCCCGGGGTCACGAACATTCCACAAGCATCAAATCGGCAACGAGCTGGTCCAGAGCCACTTGGAAGCCACGGGAGGCTGAAAGGCGGCACCGGTGCTGGGGGGCGGGTATGGACTTCGGGTCTGGGCTGTGGGGTGTGAGCAAGAGTGGGTTCTGGGCTGAGGCAATGTACAAAGGTGGGCTTGTCACACCAGCATGGAGTGTCCCGAGTTTGGGAGGTCTGCAGCCGGTCCTGGGCACATTCCCTGCTCTCCCCAGCCCCCAGGCCCCACTTCTGACTCACAGGCCCTTGTCAGCCCACCAGGAATGTCCAGGATCTCCCCCCCTCCCCAAGAGCTCCAACCCCTCCCCTGAACCCAGGGCTGCCACAACCACCTTTGGTGCATCTTCCTAGTCTCCCTCACAGGAGCCCAACTGCCGTGTCCTGCCGGGTCATCAGGCCTGCCTCTCTCCCACCCAGGAGGCCCGCTTCTCCTTGTCCCCTCTCACGCCACTCTGGAATGCCAGAGCCCAGGGGTTGGGGAACAGAGCCGACTCCACTCACCACTGCTAGGGGCCCCATGAATAGGAGTTTCCCGCCTACACGTGGCCTATGGTCTCGGGACTCGAGGGCTTACCTGCCTTTCGCCAGCCAAAGCCTGTTAAAAATGGCAAATAAAGGGAAGAACAGGCCCTGGAATAGAAGGTTCTTTCCAAGCCTTGGCACGATCCCTTCCCCAAGCATCAGGATGCTGAGTGGCGGCTTAGATATGCCCCAGAACAGGCACTGAGAGGCCCACACTGGAAAGAGGTGCTCAGGCCCGTGTTCTAAGAAAAGCCTTGGGGTTGGAGCGATAGCACAGCAGGTAGGGCATTTGCCTTGCACGTGGCCGACCCAGGTTCTATTGCCAGCATCCCATATGGTCCCCTGAGCACCACTAGGAGTAATTACTGAGTGCATGAGCCAGGAAAAACCCCTGTGCATCGCCAGGTGTGACCCAAAAAGCAAAAAAGAAAAAAAGAAAAAGAAAAGCCTGAACTCGTGGGGCCACACACCTAGAATCCACTACACGGGCCCGTCCACATGCCACGCTCAGACCCACTGAGAGTGAGCAGCCCCACCCACCGAAGCAGAGGCTGGCGGCCCATGTCACAGACCATGCGACAAGGCGGAGAGGTGATGCAAAGTTAGCAGCCGACTGGCGAGTCCCTGCTCCCCGTGGGAGATGGGGGCCTGACTCCAGCTCAGCGAGTGCCACAGGAATTTGTGGCCTTCAGGGGAAAAAGGTGACTGAACCTCTGCGCCTCAAACTGATGCTTGCTGAGCTGGAAACACACAACCAAAGGTCTGCAGGAAGGTGGTACCAGCAGTGGCTACCCTGAACCCTGGGGACAGGACACAGAATGCGGGCACAGGTGGGCACCCCAAGGAGAGAGCTCGGTGTCTGTGTATGCCCCGGGAGCAGGACCCGAGAGGGAGGCAGGAAGCAGGACGGCAGAGGCTCCGGAGCCCGAGGTGAAGCGGACCCCCATGATGCAGACTCAGGCACGTGGAAGAGTCACTCATGCACACGCCCCACACCCCAGTCACTCAACACACACCCTCTTTAAAAAGGGGAGAGAAAAAAATCCTGTTCTATGCCAGCACACAGGTAAACGTTAGTGACATGCTGAGAAAAAAAAATTTAAAAAACATAGGAGACATTACTGGTGCCCGCTCGAGCAAAGTGATGAGCATCAGGATGACAGTGATACAGGATTTAAAAAAAAATTTTAAAACGGTACACCCTCTTCTCTTTCCACAGGGCCAGCTCAGACGAGCTAGATTTCGAAGATAAGAAGGGGCCAAGGCAATAGGACAGTATGTGGGATGCTTGCCTTGTACACAGTTGATGTGGGTTCAATTCCCTGGCACCCCATCAGGTCCCCTAAGCCCTGCCAGAAATGGTCCCTGAGTGCTGACCAGGAGTAAGCGCCGAGGACTGGCAGGTGTGGCCTAAAACAAAACAAAATCAAAAAGATGAGAAGGAGCAGCTGAGAGTGCAGACCATCCTCACAGCCCCTTTCAGCCCAAGCCCTGGAAGGAGAGCTGGAAGGAGGCAGAGAGGTTTCAGTAGGGTGTAGTTTAATAGCCGAGCGTGGTAAGACAGCTGTAGAGTGAGACCGGAGCGGAGCAAAGGAAGACAGAAATGAATGGAGTTGTGAAACAGGAATCTGGGAGTGGACGGTGGAACTCCAACAGCATCTGCTTCATTTTCTTTCAGCCTCAGCCGTGAGTCCTTGTGCTCTGCCCAAAGTGCTGGCAGAGGAATATGATCTGGACAGTGGCCCCTGGGCTGTGGGCACTTTGCACAGAAGAATTCAGCTCTCCGAAGCAGGGGGACAGGAAGTACACATCAGTTAGGTGAGGGGGTGCCCCAACGCCTGGACCCAGAGGAGTCCCTAGCTCAAGGGACTTGAGGGCAGAACCACACCTCTCCCAACAGCCTCACACCAACACCTGGCCGAGGGCTGATGTCCAAATGCATAATGCACGCATGATGGCCAACATTGACGAAACAAACCACCCCATCAGAGCTAAACAGACAGCTTTCCAAAGAAGACATACAGATTGCCACCAGGGGCAAGAAATGCTGCAATGCATCCCTGACTATCAGGAAGATCAAGGACGATGAGCTGATCATCCCACACCAGAGAGAATGGTCCATTTCGGGGTCTGGAAACCAGGGATGTGAAGGGGAGGTTGGGATAAAGGAACCTTCTATTCACTGCTGGTGGAGTGTAAACTGGACCACCCTTTATGAAAAATGTTATGGAGACTTCCTCAAAAGGCAAACCAGAAAAAAATCATATGATCTAATGCTTCCACTTCTAGGTATCCACCCCCAAAACACAAGAAGATAAATTTAAAAAGATACATGCACAGCTCTGTTCACTGCAGCACGAGACAGTGACCAGGATCTGCACACACTCAAGCGTCCAATGACAGACAAGTGGATAAAGAAGGGTGTGCTGGGCCTGGAGAGACAGTATAGCGGGTGGGGTGCTTTCCTTTCATGTGGCCGACCTGGTTCAATCCCCAGCGTTTTTATGGTCCCTAAGCATTGCCAGTAATAATTCGAGTGCAGAGCCAGCAGTAAGCCCTGAGCATCATGGAGTGTGGCTCAAGACCAAATAATGAGACAAAACTGTGTATACACACACACACAAACACACACACTGAACTACTACTTAGCTACATAAAGATGAAATCTTGTGTTTTACCTCTACTTGGGCTGGAGCGATAGCACAGTAGTCGGGTGTTCGCCTTTCACTCGGCCGACACAAGTTCAATTGCTCCAGCCCTCTCGGAGAGCCGGGCAAGCTACCAAGAGTATCAAGCCCAAGCGGCAGAGCCTGGCAAGCTACCTGCGTGTATTGGATATGCCAAAAACAGTAACAATAAGTCTCTCAATGAGAGATGTTACTGGTGCCCACTCGAACAAATCGATGAGCAACGGGATGACAGTGACAGTGACCTCTACTTGGTTGAAACTGGTGGGTTTCATGCTAAAAGTCCCAAGGAGAAAGAAAAACAGATCATCTCACATACAGGGGAGAGTAAAGCAAGGGGAGAGAAAACGTCCAAAGGGAACAAACCCTTCAACTAAGGAACTGAACGTCATCTGAGGCAGATGAAGGAATGAATGAATGGGAAAAGTCTCAGGATCCACGACGGAAGGAGGGCAGTGGCATTTTGGTGGCACATACTCCGAAATCACAGAAGCGTGTACACTCTTGTAAACCAATGAAGATTCTCCCACTTCTCAGAACCGCCTTCCCCTTTATTCCCATCCCAGCTGCTCTCTGACCCCTGCAAAGTTCCCTTTTCTCAGAAGACTTGGGTCCCATCAGTCTTCCAAAGCTGAAATCTATGCTCCTTCACCATGAGCTTCCATGTGCATCCTTTCAAGCAGGAGGTTCAAGGCAGAGGGCAGAAGGCTGGGCCTGCGTTCCCACCACAGGAGGATGCAAATCCACCTGATGCTCAGATGTCACAGATGTGGCTGTAACCTTCAGCGAGTCCTTGAACCCCCCCAGAGAAACTGGGAGAGGACCAATTCTTTCGACAGAGGATGGCTAGGAAGACAAACTGAATTTGCAGGAAACTCATGAATGGCTTCACTCTGCCAGGATGAGGCTTGAGATAATGCTCCTTTGTCAGCCACCCAAAGAATACAAAGAAATTAAAAAAAAAAAACCTGAGATATATAAAGATGCCAGGGCAATAGCCGGCACCACTTGTCTGCAGTGATGTCTGATGGGTCACTTTCTCCCTCACTCAGCATTTACTCACCAACCAGCAGATGGTGAAGACCAGTCCTTCATCTAACTGTGAGTAAGGCAGGACTGGCATGTGACCACCAAGTCAGAATAGTTCCCCATGCTGCCCGTCCCCAGAGAAGAAGGAACAACAGCCAAGATCTCCGGGGGTGATGGGCCTATTACTCAGTCCTTGACGTCACATCAACCTATCAGACGTTCTCTTTTGCTGGAACTTCTCCTTTCGATCCTGTGAAAAAGCCAGTGGTTTGCCTGAAGTGGGTTTCAGGTGGAAAAGTGGCATTTGGACAAATAATCGCATTACTGGTGGACAGAAAAACATGCTGATGCACCCATCTTACAAGAAGGCTTTGCTATAGATCTGCTATGATTGCCGCAGCAGCTAATTTGTACCTCTACTACTTTTTTTTTCTTTCTTTCTTTCTTTTTTTTTGTCCTAGTTTTATTTTTGGATTGTGCATTGTGAGAGTAGAGGAATACAATTTTTTTTCCTTTTTGGGTCACACCTGGCGATGCACAGGGGTTACTCCTGGCTCATGCACTCAGGAATTACTTCCGGCGGTGCTCAGGGGACCATGCGGGATGCCTGGGAATCGAACCTGGGTCGGCTGCGTGCAAGGCAAATGCCCTACCCGCTGTGCTATCTCTCCAGCCCCTCTACTACTTTTTTAACCCAAAATATTCCTCTAAATTTTCAGCGAGGGTCTCCTGCCCCACCTGAACAATCTTCTTTCTGTCTTTTCAAACTTTTTTCATGACATTTTCTTTTGGTGCATACGGTCACTGTCAAAGGAATAGCATATTGCTCCCCCAAGGCTCTTAATTACTCTCCCCAAGTGGCAAGGCTGTGCCTTCCTCTCTGGAGAGACCGGAGGGATGGAGCCATTTCAGCTCTTGGAAAGCTAATGAGACTCAGAGATGACCACAAGCACGATGAGGATGCTCCTGCTGGCATGGCAATCACACTTTGGTGCGATCACTTTTGCAAAGCCCTAAAGTTTAAAGACTCTTGGTCCATGAACTCACAACGGTCACAGCGACAAGTCAACTGACAGGTTATCCCATTAGCTTATTAACAGTTTGCCTCATTAAACAGCTCTCGGATGCCCGTAAAAGAACCCCCGTAAACTTTACGGCTTTTATTTCTTGCAGCCTCTCACACGAGTCCAAACAGCAAAGCCAGACCTGCAGCGGCCACAGCCCAGGAGCGGGGTGGGTGTCACCCCAGCCAGCTGTGGAGCAATCGTGTGGAATGAATTAGTAAGCCGGAGTTCAGCAGAGTTCCTCGGGCTGCAGGTTCCAAACATCTCACCACAAACCAGCGCGCCCCTGCCTTATGCCATCACTCCAGGGGTAAGAAAACGCCCAGGTCCCGGCAGCACCTGGAGGCTGCGCTCAGTGGACCTCACTAGGCGAGGGGTGGGAGCATGGGATGAGGGGGGGAGAGAGGAAATTGCTGGGCTCAAGTCGTTCTGCAGGTCACAGCTCCCTTCAGCGCCAGCTCTGAAGGTGGCATTACCAGCCGGGAGAGGCTGCGGCGACGGAGCTGGCGGCAGAGCGTCGCGCGCGCAGCCCTCGCCCGCCTGCGCCTTCTCGGTCATGGGAAGAGGGTGTGACCCGGGAGCACTGCAGGTGGGACCGGGCTGGGAAGACTCCAAAACCCTTTTCCACGCGCTCTCACGCCCCGGGGCAGAACGACCCGCACTTTCCCCCCTCCCCCCCGCACCCCATTACGCCCGCTGCCATCGCATCCCCGGCAACCAAATCCAGGTGGCAGCCCCCCGGGGGCGCCGCCCGCACGAGCCGTGCCCGCCGCTCACTCTCACCTGCGTGAAGTACAAGTTCATCAGCGTGAGGGTGAAGAACTGGAGGCACACGGGGAAGCAGTAGAGCAGCCAGAAGACAAAGGGGCTGAGCGCGTTGGCCGCCACGAAGTCCCTGAAGTAGAAGGAGAAGAGGACGGTGCGCAGGGAGGCCCAGAAGAGGCAGAGGAAGAGGAAGACGCTCTGGTAGCTGAGCCGCTTGTGGCGGTAGCGCAGCACCAGCCAGAGCTGCACGTAGATGAACACGAAGAGCAGCGAGTAGAAGACAGTGTAGACGATCGTCAGGCCGAGCTTCACGTAGGGGGGCACGGCCGGGGTCAAGGTGGGCGGCAGCGTGTCGTTGCGGAGAGGGTCCCAGGGCGGGGCCTCCATGGGGCCGGAGGCGCTGCGGCGCGGCCGGGGCCGCTCGGGCCTCATCGGGGCTCGCCCCCGCCGCCGCCGCCCCCGCGGGGGTCTCCACGCATCGCGCTGCTCCTCCGGGAGCCCGGCGACTGGAGGAAAGAAAACAAGCCGCACTTCCTCCCCCGGCACCACATGATTCACTGGGGCGGCCTTTGTCTGCGATTGGCGGCGCCGCGCCCGCCGCCCCCGCGTGCCGGCCGGCCCCGCGCGCCCCCGCCCCGCACCGCGCGCCCCCGCCCCGCCCCGCGCGCCGCTGCCCCGCGCGCCCCCGCCCGCCCCGCGCGCTCCGCCCCGCGCGCTCCCGACCGGACCCGCGCACTCCCCCGTGCGCCTCCGATCCGCCCCGCGCGCCACCCGGCCCCGCGCACGGCCTGCACCCCTCCCACCCGGCCCCGCGCACGGCCTGCACCCCTCCCACCCGGCCCCTCGCGCCCAGCGCCCCAGGTCCGGTGCGTACCTCCCCCCACCCCCCGCCTCCCGGGGTCCCCTTCGGCCCGCACGCGAAAGCCAGACCCTGGCAGGCGCCTCCCCGGCGCCACCCGAGATGGTTCTCGGGCCTCGCGCTTTCTTGTTCCGCAGTTCTGTCTTTCATTTCTGAAACAACAAACTTTGCAAGTCCTATTTTTGTTTTGTGTTGTTTCCCCCCTGTGGCTAAGCAATAAAAGTGGATGATTCTATGACCCGGTCGCCGTTTTTTCTTGGCGGGGCGGTGGGGGCTGGAGGGGGGGGTGGCGGTGAAAGCGGGGATGTTTATTGCTAAAAGCAGAAAATTCCGAAGACAAGGTTTGGGTTTGGGTTTCTGAGGTCAAGTGTGCAAACTCACAGAGGAAGAAACTGTCCCTGTGGCTGCTGCCTAGTCCTGGCTGTGAGCACGACTGTCTCCCCGGTGCAGGGCACCCCGTGCAGAGCACCCTGCGGAAAGCGGCGCGGGGGGGGGGGGCGGGGGGCGGGCAATAGGGTGCAATGGATTGGCTGCAAGCCCGCAGCCTACTGCCTCATCTACACTCCGACCACCTACGTCAGGGTGGGACTCCGACCCCCCACACCACCGAGTCCCCGAGTTCGCTGTCATCGAGAGGGTCCCTGCTCTTCCCCCTAGGGCAGGTAGTCTGACGTCCGCGCCCCAAGGTCGCTTCTCTCGCGGCGCGGGGTCTGTGCAGTAAAGAACCCCGCGCGGCTGCTGCAGGAAGCGTGTCTAGAAGAACGGGACCCGGGTGTCCAAATAATCCCTGGTAATTTCTTACGATTTCTTTTCCCTCCTTTAAGTCAACAGTCCGCTTCCTGCCTACTTGCATATTCTTTGACTTAAAGCAGGGTCCCGCAGAGCCTAGAATCAGCTCTGATGTTGCTCTCAATTAACAGAACGTTTACACACACTACGAACGTATTTCTGACCCTTCTCAGGTCGACACCACCTCTGGTGTCATACCCCAGTTCTTCCTCTACCTTCCTTCCTTCCTACCGCTATTTCAAGTGAAAATATGGCATTGTTCCCCGGCCCTGGGATGTTCCCCTGAATTTGTTCTGCGCTGAGCAGCCAGCATTCTCTTTCAAGGGCGTCAGCAGAACTTGGCGTCTCCCAAGTTTAATTTCCTTTTTTCTTTCTCCTTCCAAAGCTGCTACCTCACTTACATCTCTGACATGTCACGTAAGAGTTGTGAAGTCATGTTAACCCTTGTTAACTGACCTCTGCCTAGAAAATTCTTTCCGCTTGTTCCTCCAACAACCTAGTCACCCCTGATGGGACTTCTTTCTCCAGAAAGTCTCACCTACCATCCACTCAGAATTCAGTGCACCACATGTGTGCTCACAGAGCACCCCCTTACACTCATTGGTCACCCGACTTGTTTATAAGTTTCCTGAGGCTAGAAAGAGCACCTTGCTTGTAAGTCTCTTGCCTGGGCTTGCCTGGCACCTTTGAAAAATAGCACTGTAGCACTGTCGTACCGTTGCTCATCGATTTGCTCGAGCGGGCACCAGTAACGTCTCCATTGTGAGACTTGTTGTTACTGTTTTTGGCATATCGAATATGCCACGGGTAGCATGCCAGGCTCTGCCATGCGGGCGAGATACTCTCGGCAGCTTGACGGGCTCTCCAAGAGTGGCGAAGAAATCAAACCCAGGTTGGCCACGTGCAAGGCAAACGCCTTACCCGCTGTGTTTTCTCTCCAGTCTCCTTTGAAAAATAGTTTTATATTTTGTTTTTCTGCTGAAAGAATACTGATAGTCATCTGAGGCCCACTGCTTCTTCCTACTTTGCAGGGCCTTGGTTCATCAGCCTACCTCTTAATCCAGGATGCCTGCTATACTGCCAACTATTGTTTCCACCTCCCAACCTGGCATGAGGGCCTAGGAGCTAGGGCCTGACCAAAGGGCATTTGTCCGCTCCTGTTATGAACCTGTCCCTGAAACGCCACACAATGCATCCACTTGTACCTTCTGGGTGGACCTCGGTTATCTTAATGAAAACAATTTGTGGCATGGAGCCAAGGTTGACCTAAGTCTGAACTAAGATGGGAAGTCAACCTTGCCAGATGGAACAAAGCAGCTTTTAGAATCTTTTGCTTATTGGAAATAATAATAATAATAATAATAATAATAATAATAATTTTTAAAATCCAGGGGATTTCTTTAAGCTATCTGTTATTAAATGTATAATCATCCATTACCATCATGCTTTATCTTCTATATAAACTGACCATTTAAATAGACCAGTTAAATACACCACTCCTGTAGTGTCCAAGTTCAGGTCTAAAAATTGGCTGGGGGTACAAGATTGTCAGTGACTTAAGTCGGGCCACTTTTGTTATGCTTCTGTACTATGCATTTTGTAGGATCATAGAGGACTGCCCACCTATTTTGGTCTTAGAGACTCACCTCCTAGCCAAGTAATTTTTTTCTACGGAAAGCTGACGTGCAGACAGTTTGATTCCCAAATTTTGGGGGATGACTTCCCAGAATGAGACTGTTTTCTGCAGTGACCTCACCTTTCCCGGCAATTATGCCACTGCACCCAGGATCCTGACAATGAGAAAGTGTCTGTTCAGTGCCACAGCCCTCAGCAGAGGCCCTGATGTGCATGAAGTCACAGTAGTGCTTTTAAAAATGGTGACACCAGGGCTGGAGCGATAGCACAGCAGTTTGCCTTACACACGGTTGAACCTGGGTTCGATTCCCAGCATCCCATATGGTCCCCTGAGCACCACCAGGAGTAATTCCTGAGTGCAGAGCCAGGAATCCCCTGTGCATCTCCGGGTTTAACCCCCCACCCCCAAAAAAGAGAACAAAAAATGGTGACACCTTCTTCAACAATGCTTGGTAAAGAGGTGTTTCTGATCCCTTTGGGGGCATAGAATTAGGAAATTGGTGGATGGGCAGTATACAATATGTCCATTGAAACATTCCTATTTTGTTGGATCCCTATTTCTACATTATGCCAAAGAAAGTCTCCTGGTGTGGATCATCAGCTTTGGTTCAAGCAGGCTAGCAAACAGAATACTTCCCTTGCTCTAGGAAGCACTCTGAGCTCTTGGGAAGAAAACATCCTGTTCCTCCCTCCTTAGTTGAGTACCCTCAGGCTTGAATTCCTCATGCATTTCCAAGAAGTTTGCAGATAAAGGTAGTTTATCTTGTATTACTTTGTATTATGTATTATTTTTATCTTGTACGTATTTGTGCAATATTTTTGGTGTATGTTTCCTCCAACCAGGTTTTACTTTATAACATGAGGGAATATGTTGAGCCTAGCTCTAGTTTGGGTATGAAACACTTCTTAAGTTGTGACGCAGATAGGGACATGGATTCCCCTGCAAAATGCCACTTCCTCAGCAAGAACAATACAGGTGCTCCAGCCAGGGAGAACAGCTTCTTTACCCCAGCAGAAGGGGGAAATTCCTGAGACAAGGACAGACTGTATGCAGTGCTCAATCTCAAACGATCCCATTTTCCATTTCCTAGTCCCATTCTTTCCAATGAGTCCCTTAAGTATTTAGGAAAGACAAAAGAAGGCGGTCAGCTGAATAGATGTTGTAGGTCAGAAACCCACAGGACCTTCCAATTAGTCGAGTTGCAGTTGCAAAAAACAAACAAACAAACAAAAACCCAAGATATTCTTTTAGTAATCACTAAAAGTCCTGGTTTCAGCCGATGGCTTGAACTAGACCTTAAGCCCCTGCCCATTCATTTCCTAAACTTTCTCACCAGTAGTATCAACACTGCACCCTACAGATTTCATATTCTTGGTGTCCTTCATACTGTTCTCTGGAAGCAAACATATGTTTTTAGCAGCCTTAAGGTCAGTGGGTACCTCAGTGCTCTGAGCGACCTTCACTATAAGTGGTCACACTTGATGCTTTGTGCCATGATGGGTCTTAATACCATTTGATTTCTCTTTGTTCTTAGATCCAAACAGATCAGATTACCCATCTCACCCCAACCCATACACACACACACACACACACACACACACACACACACTGCACACACACGCACTCAAACAAACAAACAAACACCCCATTTCCTGAGATGTCTTGCTGCCATTTCTGATGTCATATCTGCTTGGGACACTTGGTGGCAAGCAACAGAATAAACCTAGGTTAACTTTTTAAGTGTTAATTTCAGTTTTTAGACGTTTTCCCTTCCCCTTTTTGGGTGTCGCTGTGATGAGCACACGTGGTACATGCTGGGTTGTGGTGCTCGTATACTTGGTTGTAGTGCTTACCAGCATTTGTACACTTTAATCTCGGAGCTTGCATACACGCATGCTGGGGATCATATTTCTGCTTACAAGTGCTCCTTCAGGGTCCGTGTAGTACTCACACATGTGTTCTGTGGGGATCACCCTCCCAGAGGTGGTGCATATCTTCAGCAGGGAGCCCACATGTCATTGCAGTGCTCAGACACACCTGACCCCAAGGCGCTGGAGACTTTGTGCTCTGCTGTTGGGAGAGCCTCCGCAGAGCTGTTGGGATTGTGTTTGAGTGCAAGTGGGTGGCACTCATGATCTTAAACTTGTAAGGCAGGAATTTTTAAGCCACACCCACCCCTGGGCCCTGGTGACTTTTTTTAAATCCTGGTTTCAAAGAGCAGAACTGGTCCTTAGTAAGAAGCTTGGCACTGGAGGGGGTGCGGGGAGGTGGGTCAGAGAAGGGACCACTATAACGATGATAGAGGAAAGTGGTCACTCTGGACGAGGTGCTTGAACAGAAGTAAAGTGACATGCACGATACCCTCTCAGTAACAGTATTATAAACCACAGTGCTGGAAGAGGGCACCTGGGGGAGGGAAAAAGGAAAGGAAGGGGAAATGCCTGCCATAGAGGCAGGCTGTGGGACAGGAGGGAAACTGGGGACTTCAGTGGAGGGAGGTGGTCATTGGTGAAGGGACTGGCGTTGAGACATTATACACCTGAAACTCAATCAAGAATAACTTCATAATTAAAGGTGGTTCAATAAAAAGAAAATTTTAATTAAAAACATTTTAAGTGCATCCTGGTTTCTCCTTCTCTCAGCCTTTGTGCTTTTCTGTGTCCAAAATTCCTTTATTTGCTTTTGTTTTTGTTTAATAGCCATCTAATAGCCTTGTTCTCCCTCTTGGAGAACCTGACAAGTTACTAAGAGTCTATTGCCCGCAAAGGAGAGCCTTGCAAGCTCCCCATGGCGTATTCATATACCAAATACAGTAGAAGATATATACATACCTCTCGGAGAGCCCGGCAAGCTACCGAGAGTATCCCACCCACACGGCAGAGCCTGGCAAGCTACCCGTGGCGTATTTGATATGCCAAAAACAGTAATGATAGGTCTCATTCCTCTGACCCTGAAAGAGCCCCCAATCTTTGAGAAATATGAGTAAGGAGAGGCTGCTAAAATCTCAGGGCTGAGTGTAATAGAGACGTTACTGGCACCCGCTTGAGTAAATCAACGAACAACAGGACAACAGTGATACAGTGCTTTTATTTTTGTTTAGGGGGCCACACCCAGCTGTATGCAGGGCTTACTCCTGCTCTGTACTCAAGAGTTACTTCTGGTGTGAGTGACTCCTTAGGGGACCATATGGGGTGCCAGGTTCAAACCCGGATCAGCTGCAGGCAAAGAAGTGCCCTAGCCTCTGTATTATCTCTCCAGCTCTCCAAATTCCCTTTTTTTAATTTTTATTTTATATATATATATATTTTTAATTTTTTATTGAGTCACCATGTGGAAAGTTACAAAGTTTTCAGGTTTAAGTCTCAGTTATACAATGCTCGAATACCCATCCCTTCACCAGTGCACATATTCCACCACCAAGAATCCCAGTATAGCTCCACCCCGCACCCCCACACCCCTAACCCCCCCACGCCCCTAGCCCCCCCACCCTTAGCCCCCCCGCCTGTGTAACTAATAAATTTCACTTTACTTTCACTTTGATTGCATACAATATTTCAACAAAACTCACTATTATTGTTTGGAGAGTCTCTTCCCTAAAGTCAGACCTGCTGAAAAGGAAGCATTAGATAATTTGTTTTCCATTGCTGAGGATGAAGAGGTATGAGGTAGAGTGACCACACTTAGCGGCCTCTCGGTTTTGGGTTTCTGTATTTTAGTATTTTAGTAACTAGTCCCAGTCATCCTGGATTTGGACCCACACTAATAAGCTCATCTTTTGCTAATATTAATAAAATTTGGTATATTTAATTAGAAGAAAATGTGTTAAAAGATACCATCATGAAGCTCATTGGTTATTCACAACTCCTGGAGGTGTTTCAAGGCTAAGAAAGAGGAAGACACCCCAAATGCTTGTCTGTTTGTTCATTGTGTGGCCACACCAGTGCTGGACCCTGGAAGCTGCCTGTGTCCGTTGGGATTGAAGTGATTTGCTTAAAGCCGAAATTCAACTGCCCGACAAATCTGCCCAGAGCCCTGGTTCTTTCAGGCAGTTCTAACCTCTAAGTCTATTGACTTGGATATTCAGACTTGTCCCCTCATGGCTGGTTATAAGATGACTGTCAGAGCCCATGAAGTAGGACATAGGAAACTGGGAGAAGACAGGTGAGGCAACTTCTATATGAGGTTGCAAGAGTTTTCCAGGAGTTTCCAACAGAGCTTATCTATCTCCTCAGTTTGTCATGATTCCTGACTCATCATCTAGCACGCAAAGGAAGCAAGCACTGTTGTTCATCGATTTGCTCAAGCGGGCACCAGTAACGTCTCCATTGTGAGACTTGTTGTTACTGTTTTTGACATATCGAATATGCCACAGGTAGCTTGCCAGGCTCTGCAAAGGAAGAAAAAAAAGTTAAAATTTGGCATAAGCAACCTTTAAGTGAAGGGGCAGGTGAGGGAAATGAAGTAGAGAAGATATTGAATGATGAGTCCCTTTTCAGAAGGGATTTTTGCACGTCATTGGTTGCATCAATTTCTTCCCATTCAGAATGTGTATCAGGGCTGCATGGTCAACAGAACCTAGGCTGTGTGCAGAACGTAGGCAATAGTTCCTGCCAACATGCAAGCCTGGCATCTTTAGCTCTACTCCAGAGGTAGGACACTGCTGGGGTAGGAAGGCTGTTCCATGGCTGGGAGATCAAATGGCGACAAATACAACCCCATGTTGTCATGCAATTCCCCAGATGATTGCATGAGCATAGTTAAAAGTTTGGAGAAAGGTCGATAGGCTGGCATCATGTATGCTGGCATCAAAGATACCTTTGCATGCAAGGTATCTGAGCTTGATCCTTATTACCACATGGTCCCCTGGGCACTGCTGTGAATGATCTCCAAGCACTGAACCAGAAGTAGCCTCTGAGCACAGCTGGTGTGGCATCCCCAAATATTTTTAGAATGAATTCTTTTGAGAAATAAATATATATTTGCATGACGTTATTATTTTAAAAATCATCTATTGTGGGACTCTAAGTTGACGCCCACAAACGGTCACCGGCTATTTAAGCTTCCACACGGCCATAATCCAGACACACATGTGCGCATGCACACACACACACACACACACACACACACGAATCTTGGAACTAAGCAGTTTGCTGCAGAGATAGATGCCTCTGGACTTTGTAATAGGCCACTCTCAAGGGGCCACTCCAGACGGGAGCAATATTTTTGGAATACTGTCCCTCTGCCTGCCCCCTAGGAATCCCAGAGGTTGCCATCTCCTAGAACTCAATGAAAGCTCCAGGTATGTGGTGGCAGTGGCGGCAAACGCCAGGCCTCATGGGACAGGGGAGAAGCCGGCCGTTCTTCCCCTCACCCCCCCACCTGCCCCAGTGGGGCTCAGACGATGCCCACAAACAGCCACCAGCTACTTAAATTCTTACACGGCTGTGATCCGGAGACACACACACAAATCTCGGAACCAAATAGCTCACTGCAGAGATCTCTCCAGACCCTAATTATTAAAAATTTTAGAATTCCTAGAGTGCACGGCTGCTCTCAGGGCTGTGCAACATTGTATTTTATCCATAAGAAGCAATACAAAGCAAATTGTCTAGCATTGCCTTTTTGGTAAGTTTGAGTGGTTGTGTGACTAGTGTCAAAATATCAAATGTAACCAAAGTAGAGAGAGAGTATTGTGTAAATTGTCTGCCACACAGGCAGGGAAGAGATTGGGGGTAGGGGATACCGGGGACTTTGGTGGTAGAAAATGTGCAATGGTGAAGGGATGGGTGTTTGATGATTGTATGGTTGAAGCTCAAACATGAAAGCTTTGTAACTGTATCTCATGGTGAATCAATTAAAAAGGGGGGGGGAATAAATAAAAATCATCTATTGGCTGTTGTAAGAAGTTGCTTTAAGTGTTTATTGTGTTAAGAAGGAGGCAGGCCAAAGACATTTTTCTTCTGTTTCTTGGCTAGTTGCTAGGCTCTAGGCTTCTCTCCCAGTTCTGAGCTTCCGGTTCTGAAAGAGCAGCCAGATGTCTTGGTCCCCCAACCCCTGCCCCCGCCCCCACTGCATCACTGCATCAGGTCTGCTGACCACAGCCACAACCCCACCCAGACCTTAGATGCAGAAAAACATGTCTGTCTGTATTTCCTTTCAGAGAACTACGATTTCCAAGGTGGTAAAGAGTTCATTTCAAATCCTTGCTGTTATTTTCCTGGGAAAAAGTATTTTTTGGAATACTATTTGGTACTGCTAATTCCAGCTATAGGAATGTATAACACTTGGAAACAGTACACCCCACTATGATATTCACAGAAACTCCAAGAAGTGACTCACTAATCAGGAGGATCAATAGGGCTTGCCTCTTAGGTAATCAAAATAATTACATTTATATAAAAATGTCAACAGAGAAAGTACTTTGGCAGTTTCAGTCACCACAGAATTATTATTTTCTATTTTAAAGATTTACCCTTGGAGTTCAGGGGTTGGCTCAGTGACTAATAGCACTTGCTTTGTGTGTGTGAGTACCTGAGTCCAATCCTGGTGCTGCCCATATGCACAGAGTGTGTGATCTGTTACAATGAAGCAGGTGCTTGCAGGTTCTACAACTAAAGTGCCGAACCCCCAGCATGCACTATAGCTAAAATATGTGCAAGAACTAGTGACCAAAAGTACAACCTTGATGAGCATTGCATAAGCACTGCAACAAAAGTATGTGACTCTTTGGCTAGGACTGGTCTCTGTTACACAACCAGGTGCATACAAGTGTCTGACTCCCAGCACGCACTGCGGCTCAACGATGGGCAAGAACCAGTGGCTAAGAATATAATCCTGAGAGAATTGCGTAAGCACAACAACTAAAGTGTTCAACTCCTGAAGAGGATTGTACACCAAATGTAGTAGTACTGCAAGCAGATGGGCCACACCTGGCCAGCACCATGACCAAGTATGTACGTCATGACAACATCAAAGAGAAGGTGTTGACCTTAGCCTCTAAAACCTAGCTGCCTCTGGATTTCATTTCTCCAAGACTTGCTTCAGCCTAAACAATGCTGTGTCCCCTGTTGGCACACCTAGAGGGATGGAAAATCATAATTCCTTACTGTGATCAGCACATATTAAATGTTTGACCCATTATTGAATGAACAATTGATTTACTGGTTGTAATTTTTGTTCTTTGCTACTTGGGGGGAGTCAATATTTCTTGAGGAATTTTTAGTCTCAGTTGCAATCTTGAACTTTTCCTGTTATGTGTTTCAATGGTTTTAGGATTGCTAAAGACAGAAGGGTGATTAGATGGCATAGTATTAGGGGAATAAGATATTTTTATGCATGCTAAAGTGATTCTTCTGTTAATTCCCCTATTTCTTTTTTTAATACAGTTAAGCAACTTTATGTATTTATTTATTTGCTTTTTGGGTCACACCTGGTGATGCACAGGGGTTACTCCAGGCTTTGCACTCAGGAATTACTCCTGGCGGTGCTCAGGGTACCATATGGGATGTTGGGAATCGAACCCGGGTCTGCCGCATGCAAGGCAAACACCCTACCCACTGTGCTATTGCTACAGCCCCAAATTTCCCTATTTCAATGGATAAATCATTGTGAAATATGAGTGATTTATATGTCTCGTAATCATACTTGTAATCCTTAAACTTACCATCAAGTTGATCATATTTTTGTTTTGTTTTGTTTTGGGGTCACGCCCAATTCCTAGCTCAGTGCTTCCTACTTAGGAATAACTCCTACCAGTAGTTGGGGTACCATTTGCGGAGCCAGGTTGACTGTACTACATACAAGGCAAGTGTCTTACCCACTGTAATATCTATCCAGGCCCTAAGATCATATTTTTCATTTTTTTTTCTTTTTGGATCACACCCAGCGATGCTCAGGGGTTGCTCCTGGCTCTGCACTCAGAAATTACTACTGGCAGTGCTTGGGGGACCATGTGAGATGCCAGGAATTAAACCCGAGTCGGCGACGTGCAAGGCAAATGCCCTACCCACTGTGCTATCGCTCCACCCCCTGCCAAGATTATGTTTTTAAAATAGCTGTTTTGTATCATAAAGATCAGCCATTTCCAGAGTTTTTCTGGATCAGTGATTTTTCAATAATTTTCCCATGAATGCAACTCTCTGATCATAATCCATTGTTGGAATGTTTTTAATTGCCCCCTCACCCCAGCTAATAAGATTTTAATTTGGTCAGGTGGTCCTAGTGGGGTGGCATACAAACTCTGAACCTGTGACAACCCTGTAAGGGCATCTAAATAAACAGATGGTATAGCACCTCCCAGGCTGGGCTACTCCTTTAAAGAATGATTCTGTAAGCTCACTAAAACTTTGCTACTAGGTGGATCCAGGATAAAAAATAGAGCAGTATTCACTTCCATCATGGTCAAGGACATGGAATATTGCCTGCTTGCCTGACAGCAAAATGAAATTTTTAGTGACGAACGCTTCATAAGGCATTTACCATGAGATATTGCTCAAAGCAAGTCATACTATGTGGTTTGCTCAAGTTTCTAGGAGGAAATGTTGGTCTCTTTCTAGAAAAGTCTCTTGAGCAGCCTGCTCTTGGTCTGTGTTTTCCTTCATATCAGATTCCTGTTTTCCTCTCCAGACGCAGTGCTGCGAAGAGCATATGAAAAGGAGGACGCCAACACCACCATGGCACCTGGCTGTATCTCCGGGCTGAGAAGAACAACATTTCTTTTTTTTTTTTTTTTAAATTTTTATTAAATCATCATGTGGAAAGTTACAAAGTTCTCAGGTTTATATGTCAGTTATACAATATTCAAACACCCATCCCTTCACCAGTGCCCATATTCCACCACCAGAAACCCCAGTATACCCCCCGCCCCCACCCCCTACCCCCTACTGTATAACTAATGAATTTCACTTCATTTTTTCTTTACCTTGATTACATTCCATAATTCAACACAAAACTCACTATAGTTGACATAACTCTCTCTCTCTCTCTTTTTTTTTTCTCTTTTTCCTTTTCCCTTTTTTTTTTTCTTTTTCCCCCTCATCCCCCTTCCTGCGCCTCATAGTATGGTGTACGCCACGCCACGTCGGCCAGCGTGGGGCTTTTGCTTAGTTCACAGTCCAGAGGTGGCTGCTACATTAAAAACCTTCAATATTTTCAACAAAAACTTACTGTTATTATTTGGAGTTTCCCCCCCAAGTCAGACCTGTTCAAATGGAACCAATTCACATTGCTGAACAATTATAAATGTTAAGTTGCGCGGACGCAGCAGCGTCCGCGCGGTTTTGGATTTCTGTATAAAGTCCAGGGAGAATTCTGCCAGAAATTACATAGCCCAGCTCACAGTCCCAGTGCATTGCTGTAAGAAGTCTCTGAATTCAAAGTCTTTAGGCGCAGAGGGTCCGATTCGCGCTCAGCGGCTCCGGGTTTATCTGGGCCGAGGGCGTGCCGGTTACGCCCCCTTCCCATGAGTTCCTGGGAGCCCCCAAAGTAAAATCCGAATACCTGTGGGTCTGGAATCAGAAGATGGCGCCTGCCACATGGTGCCGCCAGCCCGCCGCTTTCCATGCAGGAAGACAGGGTTGGGGGGGGGAAAAATCCACCCCCAGCAGCACCGAGTTGTAGCCCAGTTTGGTGTCCCAATGCATTGCTCTCGGGTGCTGCGCTGGATGCCCGAATGTGTTACATCTTTGGAGTCAAAGTCTTTAAGCGCCGCAGAGGGTCCGATTTGCGCTCAGCGGCTCCGGGTTTATCTGAAGAACAACATTTCATGTCAGGAAGGAGTGGATGGTGGTACACAGCCTGTAAAACTAAATGCTGTTATCCCACCACTGGTCGCCCTGGCACACATGTCTAGGCATTGCGAATGGCTGGAAGATCTAGGCCCAACCATGGAAAAAGACTGGCTAGAGAGCAGCACAGGCACACCAAGATTGCATTAAAAGTTGTCCTAGAATGGCAATTTGTGCTGTTGGTGCAGCTTAAGACTATTCAGTGCTGAAAATAGTCTTAAGAAAAGACTATTTTTTTCTTAAGAAAAGACTTAAGACAGAAAGTCTTAAGCTTTCTCCTTAAGACAAGCGGAAAGGGCTGGAGCAATAGCACAGCGGGTAGGGAGTTTGCCTTGCACGCAGCTAAACCGGGTTCGATTCTGCTCATCCCACATGGTCCCCTGAGCACCGCCAGCCAGGAGTGATTCCTGAGTGCAGAGCCAGGAATAACCCCTGAGCATAGCCAGGTGTGACCCAAAAAGCAAAAGGAAAAAGGAAGAGAGGAGAGGAGAGGAGAGGAGAGGAGAGGAGAGGAGAGGAGAGGAGAGGAGAGGAGAGGAGAGGAGAGGAGAGGAGAGGAGAGGAGAGGAGAGGAGAGGAGAGGAGAGGAGAGGAGAGGAGAGGAGAGGAGAGGAGAGGAGAGGAGAGGAGAGGAGAGGAGAGGAGAGGAGAGGAGAGGAGAGGAGAGGAGAGGAGAGGAGAGGAAAACACCAGGCTGTTTTCACTCAGGGGGCCCCAGAGGGAGGCAGGTAAGAGCCCTCCCCACCCCAAAGGACCCAGCCCTGACAACTGACCTCCACAACTCAACTGCTGCCACACTTCAGGGCACTTTCCACACGCTCTGGCCGAGTCTCACATATGAGTAAAAATATTCCTAACTTATTTATTTTTGTTTGAGCACCACCCCCCCACCTCCTGCCCTGATGCTCAGGATTTACTCCTGTCTCTGAGCTTAGGGATCACTCCTGGCAGGGCATACGGAATTATGTGTAGTGCTAAGGACCAGTTTCAGGCAAGACAGGTATCTTTATCTGCTGTCTTTCTGCTCCCTCTTTTACTTATTGTCTCAGGAAGCAATAAGGAAAAGGAAGGGTATTCAGATACCCTTTTCCCTCGAGTTTTGGGTTATATATTCATTTCCATATAAGAACAATCCTGCAGTACAGTTTTTTTTTCTTTTTTTTTTTTTTTTTGCTTTTTGGGTCACACCGGGTGATGCACAGGGGTTACTCCTGGCTCTGCACTCAGGAATTACTCCTGGCAGTGCTTGGGGGACCATATGGGATGCCGGGGATCGAACCTGGGTCGGCCGCGTGCAAGGCAAACGCCCTACCCGCTGTGCTATCGCTCCGGCCCCTGCAGTACAGTTTTATATAATGAGAATAGAAAGGTCATTTTTTTCTCTTACACTATGATCAAAGACTTCCCAGTTTCCCTCTCCCAGTATTGCATGGTCCCCTTGGTAATGCTGTGTGTGGCCCCAAACAAATAAAATGTGGCCCCCCAAATAAAGCTCTTTATTAGAGGCATACAGGGTTTCTGTTTCGAGCCACTGAAGTCACTCTTGCAGGCTTGTTGTCAGACTGGGAATATGTCTGTGGACTTTGACTCTGTGAGCAATCGGGGCATCTCAGACTTGCCTGCACAGTGATTAGCCCTGGCAGTTTATAAACTGGATACACATAGTTACACAGTTTTTGTGACATTTATGTTGCAGGGCAGCAAGAGCTTTTATGTTACCCTCATACCACAAAAAGAAATACAATACCACAGCCTTCAGGGTTCAGGACTCAGCCACACCCAGAGCCTCCTCTGCGTCTTCCCTTGTGAGCTTCCCATAGTGACTCCTTTGTTCCAAATGAGAAGAGTGTTCCTGGGAACTGCCTCTGTCTGTTTCCTTCCATCTAAAGGCCTGAGAGAGGGGGACAAAAAGGAAGCAAGGAAGGTGAGCCAAGGGACTCCGAAAGAAGAGGTGGCCTGGGCAGGAAGGGTTTGGCCAGCAGAGGCCTGAATTTTGGCATATGCCCCGGAACAGACCCTTTCAGAGAAGTTAAACTTGGTTCGACGGTCTAGAAGCAGATCGTAAACCGACTGCTTACTAATAGTACTCTCAAAGTGTGAAGTCAGCACCAGAGGTTCTAATTCCAGAAGTAAGCAAGGTTTGATGTCTTCTGTTGAACGAAGAATCAAGAAACTCATGCTTTCCATAGTGAGGTGCCCAGAGCAACAGACATTTGTTTGCCCACAATCTGGGGCCTGGAAGTTCAGTTTCATCAGAGAGGGAGAGACGTGTTTAAGGATGAGGTTGCTCTTCATGGCGGGTAGATATGTGGGTATCCTGGGAGCTCTGGGGTTTCTTAAAAAGTCACTAAGTGAGGATTCCCCAGTGAAGCAGCTGCCTTCATAGATCAGATGATTGTTCTGAAGCATCCAGGCCAAATCAGTGCTGGGTCCCAACCTGTTCTGCATTGTCAAACTGCCCTCAAGTTCACTGAGCTTTAGAAGATTGACTGTTCTAGGAAGAAGTTTGAAGTTCCTGAAGTCTGGTGGTGTTGCCATTGTTTACATAGTTTCTGGCAAATAAATCCATGTGTATTGGAGATATTTTTTTGACTACACTTATCGGAGTAACACTTTGCTATTTGTGACATGAAGCAGTGGTCATAGCAGTGATCAAGAAAGCAGCTGATCACAGTTTACAATAACAGAATCTGGAAAAAACCCGAGTGCCTGAGAACAGATGACTGGTTAAGGAAACTTTGGTACATCTACACAATGTAATACTATGCGGCTGTTAGAAAAGATGAAGTCATGAAATTTGCATATAAGTGGATCAACATGGAAAGTATCATGTTAAGTGAAATGAGTCAGAAAGAGAGGGATAGACATAGAAAGATTGCATTCATTTGTGGAATATAAAGTAACAGAATGGGAGACTAACACCCAAGAACAGTAGATATAAATACCAGGAGGATTACTCCTCAGTTTAGAAGCCGGCCTCGCATGCTGGGGAAAAAGGCAGCTCAGATAGAGAAGGCACCACCAAGTAAAAGGTGCTAGGAGGGCCCGTTCAGGATGGGAGATGTGGGCTGAAAGTAGACTACAGACTGGACATGATGGCCACTTAGTACCTCTATTGCAACCACAACACCCAAAAGGAGAGAGAGAGGAAAAGGGAATGCCCTGCCACAGAGACAGGATGGGGTAGGGGGCAGTATGGGGTGGGGGGTGGCGGGAGGGATGCTGGGACCATTGGTGGTGGAAAATGGGCACTGGTGGAGGGATGGGCACTGGTGGAGGGATGGGCACTCGACCATTGTATGACTGAAATGCAAGCACGAAAGTTTGTAAGTCAGTAACTGTACCTCACAGTGATTCACTAATAAAAATTTAAAAAAAGAGAGAGAAAACAGCTGATGCAGCCTAAGAAACTATGTCTACTTATAAGCTCTATAACACTAAATGAATAGCATCTCCAGTACACCCCAGCCATGAAAAAAGGAGGGAAAACATTTTTTCTTTTTATTGGCTGCTTAAGTTTCATGGTAAAGGACTGTTTAATGATAAAAATGCACTACAAAACCTTCAGAAAGGAATAAAAATGTTTATGGACTTTTAAAAAAAGTCACTAAGGGGGCTGGAGCTATAGCACAGCAGGTAGGGCGTTTGCCTTGCACGCGGCCGACCCGGGTTCAAATCCCAGCATCCCATATGGTCCCCTGAGCACCGCCAGGAGTAATTCCTGAGTGCAGAGCCAGGAGTAACCCCTGTGCATCTCTGGGTGTGGCCCAAAAACAAACAAAAACAAAAAATGTCGCTAAGTTCAGGGGCTAGAGAGACAGTAGAGGGGTTAAGACGCTTGCCTGGCACAAGACCCACCCTGGTTCTAATCCACACCAGGAGTGATGACTGAGCACAGAGCAAGGAGTCTACGCTGAGCACGGCTGGGTGTGACCTACCTTTCCCCGCCTTCCTTCCTCACCCCCTCCACATGCTCCCACAGTCACTAAACTCTGTCAAGACTTTAGATCCAATGATTCCCTCAAATACCATCTTATGAATCTGGAGTGGGAAAAGACACAATTCATTGCATAACCCTGGCTCCAGGAGAGCAAGGAGGAAACCTGGCAATCAGAGGGCTCAGGCGAGCAGGTAGAATGGCGTGGCAGGCAGTCTGTGGGTGGGTGAGGGGCTGCACTCCCGTGGCCACAGTTAGAGCCCAAAGGCACACAAAGGGCTGCGCTGGCCTCACACCTGTCCCAGGGACCCAGCCGAGCTTCCGCGTAGGGCATCTTTCCTGAGAGCCGGCTCTGAGCCTGCAGCCTGATCTGTGCCCCCAGCAGCAAGCAGAGTAGATGGCAGACCAGACAGCTTTCTGGAGTGTGAGGGCCCTGGAGAAGCCGGAGGGCAGGGGCCCTGCCCATCACAAAGCTAACACAGCTGGTGCGGGAAATAGGTGGCCCTGTGCTTGGTCTGGGAAGAACAAGGGCTGTGTCCACACTAAGCCATGAACCTCCCGACAATGGTGAAAACGAAAAGGAAGAAGGACATTTAGCATGTGTTGGAAGGATCCTGGCTGGCACTGCTCCCGACTCTGCACAGTGACGTGCCCATTGGCTGTGGCTCCAGGGCTGGGTGTGCGGTGCAGGTCCTTCTGTCTCCTCCAGTCTGACACCCCCATGTAAGCTGAGTGGTGCAGGGGCACAGGGCCCTGAGGGGCAGCCCTGGGATGCAGGGGCCCCAGCGCAGGGTTATGCTGTTGAAGTGGGAAAGGGGTGTAGAAGAGTTAGCAGCCCTCCCAGGTCAGGCAGGGACTAGTTGATCTAATGGGGAAAGAGAAGTGGGGTCTGGGATAGAAAAGCACCAACAGGTAGAGGCAGAGCCCGCACAGACAGGTGAAAACCCCATTGCCGCCCAAGCCCTGGTGGCTCCAGAGCCTGGCAGGAAGGGCCTGATTTTTTTTTTTCCTTTTTGGGTCACACCGGGTGATGCACAGGGGTTACTCCTGGCTCTGCACTCAGGAATTACTCCTGGTGGTGCTCAGGGGACCCTATGGGATGCTGGGAATCGAACCCGGGTCGACTGCGTGCAAGGCAAATGCCCTACCCTCTGTACTATCGCACCAACCCCAGGCCTGATTTTTAAAACCAGAGTGAGCTAAGGGGTTGAAAAGCACAGGGCATTGTGCTGAGGGCAGAGGGTGGAGGAGGAGGGGAGAACAAGAGGGCTTGGGGTATCCTAAGGTCACCAAACAAGAAATGGAGTCAGAAGGGTCAGAGATGAAAAGGAAATTGCCTTGGGGGAGACTAATTAGGCAAAACAACCAACAGCACTCATTTTTATCTTTTTTATTTCCTTCTGTTTCACCATTTATATTGAGGTACTGGGATTTACAATACTGTTAGCTGTTCTACTTTTCATGTGTCCGTCGTCATTTCCTCACCACTCCTATCGCCTAATGCCTGTGTTGTCATCATCTCCGGTTCCTTTTCCTTTTTCTTCCAGGGTGCCAGGGACAGAATCTGGGTCTGTCACATGCAAGGCAAGCACCCTACCCACAGTACTCAGTAGCCCAGAGAGCCCCAGAGTCCGGTTCTTTCCACCAGTGTCTTAAGGGCCCCTCCCAATCTCAGTTCTATAGGCAAAATTTATTTTTAATAATAATAATAATAGGTATTATTATTATTATTATTATTATTATTATTTGCTTTCTGGGTCACACCCGGCAATACCTAGGAGTTTCTCCTGGCTTTGCACTCAAGAATTACTCCTGGTGGTGCTCAGGGGATCGTATAGAATGCTGGAAATCGAACCCAGGTCGGCCGTGTGCAAGGCAAACACCCTATCTGCTGTACAATCGCTCCAGATGATTTGGGTCATTTGTTGTTCCCTTACTATGTACCTTGATGGCCCACTTATGGGGTGTGTGGGGGGGGTGGAGGGGTGCTCACCTTCTGAATTTCCACAAAAAAGTCAGAAAAAGACACTTCTGGACATAGAGTCCATTAATTCCTTGGATAACTCCATTATTTTATATAACTATTCTCTCTGAAGAGAAGGCTCAAAGAGGTCAGAGCCTCCCCTAAGGCAAGCTCCTTGAGAAGCTGTGGCAACTCTCAGCCACTCCCCAGTTGGCCCAGGACATAATCGTCACCCACATCTTCCAAGCCATGGTGAACCTCAGGCAGCCAGACTCAGCAGAGCAGGTCATTTTCCGAACTGCAGCTTCCCTGTCTGGCTGCTCTTCTTTACTTAATATCCAGCCAGGAGCCGAACTTTGGTCAGCCCCGCCCGGGCGGCAGGCAGGGCCTGCAGAGAACTGATTCTCTTCCTCTTCGCTAAGAGCTGCTGGGGGGTGAGGATGCCAGTGCAGGGAGGCTGAGAGTGAACCAGCAAGCTTCCCCGCTGAGGATGGACAGAACATGCAACACCAGGCAGGTCCTGAGAATTCAGAGGTCAGGCCTGGCCTTGAGGAGCTCAAGATACAAGCATACATGCAATACACACACCTACATACTCTCACACATGCTCCTGCATGCACATATGCATGTGTACATACACACAGCCGCACACAAATGCATAGACACAGACATGCATATGAGCACACACATATATGCATCTATACAGGTGTGTGAGTGCATACACAGATGTGTACACACATGTACACACTACATGCAATACAAGTGCATGCACACCTTTAGTGAATACATACACTGCACATAAACAAACATGCACACACATATGCATATACCTACACATGCACAACACAGGGCAGCTTGAAAGAGATCCAGTCTCCTAGTGGAAACTCAATGTCTGAGGATCACTGAGTGTTAGCAAGGTGAGGGTGACAGCTCTGATTCAAGGCCTGTCTGGAGGCTGGTGGCAGAACCCTGGCCCTGGAACATTCCTCCTGAGCTATTGTGGCCACAGGAAGAGGGAGGCTGGAGCCAGCCTACAGCCACAAAGTAGGAGCTGCTGAGTGAGGAGCTTCATCTCAAGACCCTGAGCCAGTCATATGCTTCTCTAAAGCTGAAACGGGAGAAGAGTTAGACAAGGAGTCAAAAAGCCCAGAGAGCATGGAGACAAGATGGGCTTGAGAGGTGTCAGGATAAAGGTGAGAGCCTGCTAGGTGCCAGGCTTTTACACCGACTCCTGGTTCACGGCTCCCAGTGGCCAGGCCATGAGTTGAGTTACCATGCCAAGCGCAGCAGGAGAGCCTGGGGTGGGTGGTACTCTCTTGCTCCTGCCCTCTAGCACCCCACTTTCTAGGAAGTCTTTCTCAGGTGGCTGGTACATCTCTGTGCCCACAGGGTCTGATGCTAAAAACTGGAAACAAAGAAAAGTTCTCCAGTTTGTAATATGCTCATGAAGTGAGGGGTAAGTGGCAAGTATCAATTTAGTAGGGCAGACAAATTCAAGTCCCATGGTGGGGTGCAGTTGGAGGGGGTACTTAAGCAATGCTTAGGAGCTGAGTCCAATCAGGGTGATACTCAGCCAACTATGCTGGGCAGTTGAATACTCAGACCCAGAAGTGCTTGGGGTTACCAGGGTCAGACCTGGTAACGCTACAGTTGGGGTGAGGATTCTGGGGATCAAACTCAGGGGCAATCAAATTCATGATCTCTGTTTTTTTGAAGGGGGTTGGGCCACACCTGGAAGTTCTTAGGGCTTGCTCCTGGTTCTGTATCCAAGGATCATTCCTGGAGGTGCTCAGGAGGACCATATGGGAAACCAGGATTGAACCCACCCAGATAAGCCCCATGCAAGGCAAGTACCACCTGACCCGTGGTACTATCTGTCATTGTCTCATAGTTTGGGAGCCTAAAGTCCAAGATCCAGGTAAGGTTGTCAATTTCTCTCTGACTTACCAGTGAATTCTCTGGGTGTTCCACATGATCTTCCATTTATGTGTGTCTGAGCCCTAATTTCTCTTGGACTGAGGAGGTAGGATCTGAAGCAATGCTTAGGGGCCTGAGTCCACTCAGGGTGATACTCCGTCAACTGCAGTAGGCAGTTGAATATTCAGATTCAGAAGTTCTGGGGGGCATCACCAGGGTCAGACCTGGCAGAGCTGTAGTAGGGGTGAGAATGCTGGGGATTAAACTCAGGGCCTTCCACATGTAAGTCATGCATTCTGGCCTTTGAACTATCTTCTTGGTTTTCTACTCTCCCTTCCTTGTAAGGTCCAGGGTCAGATTTGCCCACCCTAATGACCTCCTACTATCCTAATTACCTCTTGAGACCCTCTCTCTAAATACAATCATATTCTGATGATCAGGGTTTCTACATATGAATCTCAGTGGGGCCAGGTTCAACCCATAGCATAAAGATGGACAGTTGTAGGGAGTAAAAATAAAGTTTACTCCCACAAAATATATCTTTTTGGCAAAATATTTATTTCATGGGAGAAGCTGGGTGGTGGTTAGCTTTTACAAGTTTTCTTAGGGCGGGGGATAGGGCTCAGCTGTAAAACATTTGCCTAGCGAGGCCCTGGGCTCAATTCCCAGCACCACAAACTAACAAACAAAAGCCTTCCCAGGTAGCCTTCCCTCCTCACTTGCCTTCCCTTTCTCTTCCTTCCCTCATTCTTTGCCTTAGCTGAGATTTTTTAAATGCCCCTAAGACCATGTGTGCAAGTTACTCAATTTTTCTGGTCTCTCCCTTAAGTACAAGAGGTAAATGTGTTACTCTTTAACTCTTACATTTTCACTTTCTTTTATCTGTGTGCCAGGTGTTTGTTTGCTCATTGGTCTGACAAGCCTCGGAGGAGCCCGGTGGGTATGGGATGATGTCCTTTGTGCCGAGGCCCAGCCCATGGGCCATTTGAGGTAAACTGTGGCTTGGAGGTATATGCATGCAATAATAAGTTCTAGTGCTCATGGGCTTCTGGCCTAGTGCCAGGAACTGTCCTGAGAGCTTCTCATGAAGTGACCTAATTTTATTCTTGTAGCCATCAATGAATTAAGATTTCCCAATAAACCATTTACTTCCTTTAAAAAGTAAAAACGAAGCAAATGTCCAGAGGAAGGGGTTGGTCTTGGAATGGAGCAGGAATGATCCAGGCAAATTAGAACTGTGTGTAAAGAAATGCGTATCCAAGTCATTTTGAAGGTCTAATTGGCTCTGTTCAGCAGTTCTTGAATAGGCCTGTGGAGCAGGAAGACAGCATGAGGCCGGTGTGAAAGGGAGGTTTATAGGGAGTGAGATGAGATTATCAGCAAAATAAAAGATTTTCAGGTAAAGTTGCCTTCTCTTAGGGGACATCAGAGGGTCTGACCTAGCAGAGGATCTCACTAATGCTGACAGGAAATTCCAGACAGACAGGTTTGAAGTTCAGCTTTGGGGAGAGGCTGAAACTTGCAACTAGGTTAGGTATTAAGTCTTGGAGCTTGGCTTAAATAACTCCATTTTGGACCTGTTTCTTTTTAATAATTGGACCATGTATTGCAATGGGCAGGTACTTCTGTCCGTTTTGAATGCATGTTGTAGAGTAAGATTCCTTTTTGTCTTTTTTGTATTAAAATATTACAAGAGATTCCTAATCCCCCTTCCAATTTTGAGGAGTGGGGGATGTTGCCATCACCATTGTCAACAGGCAATTTTTGTGTCCTGGAGAGATGGTGCTGGAGTAGGGCACGTGCTTTGCATGTGGTCAACCCCAATTCAATCTCCAACCGTACATGGGCTCTCCTGAGAACCACCACGAGTGAGCTCTGTGCATGGAATCAGGAGTAATCCCTGGGAGTGCCGCTGAGTGCTAAAGTACAAGTACATACATAAACACACACACACACACACACACACACACACACACACACACACCAATTATTAACCAGAAGCAGGTATCCCAGAATTCAGTTCAGCTCTGACACTTGGCACTTACAGATCAGTCAGATGCCAGGTGCTGGGCTTAGTCCTGCAGGATTATCTTCCTGCTAGGCTGTTCCTTACATTTCTGATTTACTGACCCCACTACAGCTGAGAGCACCATGACGGCCTCCTTAAGTCATATTATGTGGAGAGCCTCCATGGGACCGTGCTTCGTGAACACCTGTTTCTTGTTGGTTGCACCGTGCTTTGTGAACAACACCTGATGGGGAATCAGGATGTCTTGTCACGCTCACAAGTTATGGCTGGTTTATCAGCTGCAGACACTTGAGGGCAAACAAGCAGGGAGAGGTAGATAAGGGGGGAAGTCACCTAGCTAGTCGGTTCCCCCTCATGCGTCCCTCTTTCCTCCTCCTCGTTCCCCCTCGTTCCCGTTTCTTTCCTAATGCATGAGAAAGTTCCTGAATAAATCGCAGCCAGAAGGATCTCCGAGTTGTGTGTTTCTTTGCTGGTCGAAGCGGCATGCGACAATATTAATTTGCTACCATAACTCACAGAACTCAAAAGAAGCATTTTACTTACTAGGTCATTGGTTTATTACAAGAAGACATAACTCAGATGATGTCAGATGGAAGAGATAACACAGGGCAAAAGTTAGGGGAAAGGGTGCGGCGTTCCCATGCTCCCTTTTCCTGAATTTCCCTATGTTCACCAGCCAGGAAACTCTGAACTTCATTCTCCTGGGGGGTTTCATAAAGGTCTCATTATGCAGATATGATTGTTGAGTTTATTGGCTATTGGAGATCAATTCTACTACACACCCCTCAGCTGCTCCTAGAGGCTGAGGCGGAGACAGGACTGGAAGTGCCAACCCTCCAATCTCAGGGTTGGCAATGAGCTCCCCCACCCTACCCTAAGAAGCTTTCAAAAAGTCACTTCCTTAACGTAACCAAAGACACCTTTATCACTGTCAACACTTAGGAAATTCCCAGGATTGGGGGAATTGTGGGCCAGGAACTCTGGGCAAAGTTTCTATTTATATAGACATACATGTCATAAATTTGAATATAGATTTATTATACAAATAAATATATAGATCTATCTAAAGTTAATATATAATATATTTTGATCATCTGGGTGATATTCCTATAAATCATGATACTACAAATATCCATTTGTTCACCAAATTCGTCAACTGAGATCTATTGAAATTTATTCAGTATTGGGCACAAAGCAAGTTAGCTGAAAAACTCATAGGTATTATTAAACACCGAGCCTATAAAGGAAATATTTTTACATTTGCTTGTACAGGCACAAAAAAAATGCTGGAATGCTGCAGAGGGAGTTTAAGTAATGGTTAGCTTTAGGTGGGAACTAGGCAGATAGTGTCAGAGGAGTGAATGAAATTTTCACTGTATACCATTTTTTAAAAATTTTTGGGTCACACCCAGAAATGCACAGGAGTTACTCCTGGTTCTGCACTCAGGAATTAATTATGGGATGCTGGGATTCGCACCCAGGTTGGCCACGTGCAAGGCAAACACCTTACCCGCTGTGCTATAGCTCCAGCCCCTGTATACCATTTTTATATTGTTTTACATATTGTTTTTGTTTTAGGGCCAAACCCAGTGGTGCTCAAGTCTTAGTTCTAGCTCTGTGCTCAGGGATCACTCCTGACAGTGCTCAGGTAACCATTATGTGGTGCCAAGATTAAAATGAGGTCATATGAGTGCAAAGCAATCGCTTTATCCACTTTCTGTATCTTCAGCCCATATTTTGACATTTTATTTATTTATTTATTTTTAATATTTTAATATCTTATTTATTTTTGAAGAGCAGCAGTGTTGGCCAATACGGCAGAAGCTGGGAAAAGTATTCGTAATGCTCAACTGTCCTTCGCCCATTACAAGATCAAGATGACTGCCTTCCAATGTCCTGATGGATCTATCACATCTTTCAGAAGGGCAATGGAGAGGATTATTCACGACTTCTTCTCAGATCTCTTTGACAGCCACGTCCACCTGTCCACATACCAAATTCTGCAGGATGGATATGTTGTTCCCAACGTGCTCCCTTCTGAAATCCATCACACCATTTTGTCAGTAAAGACACGTACAGTGCCCGGTCCAATCAAGGTCAGACCCAAACACCTGAAGAATCTGCCGCCAGTACTCATCAATACACTGGCCCAGCTCTTCACATGCTACCTGTCTGTATGCAAGGTTCCATCCCATTGGAAAACCAGCAGGACCATTCTGTTGTACAAGAAGGGAGACATTCACGACATTGGCAATTATCACCCAATCTGCCTGTTGTCCATCATCTACAAGTTGTTCACTCAAGTTATCCTGAATAGAATAGGTAGAACACTAGATGAAGGACAACCATGAAAGCATGCCGGGTTCCGAAAAGGATTCAGCACTATTGATGATATCCACACAGTGACCAAGCTCATTGAAGTTTCATGAGAGTTCAAGATGCTGCTCTGCATAACGTTCACTGATGTAAAGAAGGCCTTCGATTCTGTTGAGACTGAAGTGGTCATCGAAGCCCTAGCCAACAGGGCATTCAAACTCAGTACATCAAAATCCTCCAAGAGCTGTATTACGGATTCACCACCAGGATCTCACCATTCTACAAGGAAGTGATCGACGTAAAGAGAGAGATTCAGCAGGGTGATACCGTTTCACCAAAACTCTTTAGTGCCATCCTCGACGACTGAATGGGAAGGAATGGGAGTGAAGATAGACAGTCAGCAACTATACCACCTCCGCTTCACTGATGACATCATTCTAATAACACCCAACATTAGCCAAGGGCACAAATGCTGGCCGACTTTGACAGCGAGTGTGGAAAGGTCAGACTACAGCTGAATCTCAGGAAGACAATGTTCATGGAAACTGAACTAGTCCCTGACATTCCATTTGCTCTCAATGGAACGAACATCTCCGAATGCAACAGCTATGTGTACCTGGCTTGAGAACTCAACATGGGGGACAACTTGGCGCCAGAACTGCGCAGGAGGAAGAGAACAGCGTGGAACGCCTTCAAGAGTGTCAAAGAAGTGGTTAAGAGGACAAAGAACCTCCGGCTCCGGGCGGGCACATCTTTTCAACTCCACCATTCTTCCTGCACTAACATATGCCTCAAAGACCTGGGCCCTACGCAAACAGAATGAGAACACTATTCGGGTATCCCAAAAAGGAATCAAAAGAGCTATGCTTGGAGTATCATTCAAGTGGGAGAAGGAATCCGGAGTTCCAACTTCCATCGACAATCAAGAATCAGGGGTGCAGTCTCCTTTGCCAAGGCATCGAAAATCAGTGGGCCAGACACGTAATGTAATTTAGAGACGACCGCTGGACTAGAGCTGTTACTGACTGGACTCCATGGGACGTCAAAAGACCAAGTGGCTGCCCAACTACGAGATGGTCAGACTTCTTCATCAAAACCCTGAACAAACGGTTTGAGGCTCTTCGTGTTCCTGGAGCGAGCAGATACCATTGGGCTACACTAGCACACAACAGGGGTGAATGGAGACATTACTGGCACCTGCTGGAGCAAATCAAAGATCAACGGGATGACAAGTTATACAAGTGATTTATTTTTAAATATTTACTTATTTATTTTAAAAGTTTTAGCTCTCCTGAGGGTATGGTGCAGCCAGCAGGCCAACCTGCACCTGTGGGGCGAGTGCATCAGCAGCCTGATGGTGACTTCAGGCTTCCTGATACCCCACAATTGCAGTTGTGCCTTTGGCTGAACCCTAACAATTTGGGGCCAAGTTTACCGAGAAATTAAATGACCAAAAGTTAAGTATGTGGGAGCCATACCTGCAAACCACCTCAGGCTCAGCTATACAAGCTCATTTATTGACCTTATTTCAGAGACCCATAAATCTCAAAAGAGATCGGAAACTGCAGTTAGGGCCAGTGGAGTGGTGTGCTGCGGGTGAGCGGGCATGCCCTGCAGGGCATATGCCAATAGTTTATTTCTCTGGAAAAGATGGAAACAAGGGCCATGATCCAGAGACACACAAAAGAATCTCCTAATAGAGCAACTTGTTGCAGAGATGCCTTCAGACTTTAAGCCAGGCCGGCTTCACTGGGATGCCTCTGACAGGGGCAGGCATTGTCCCTCCACCTGCCCCCTAAAAACCCCAGTGGCCACCAACTTCCAGAACCCAATGAGAAATGCAGGTAAGCTACGGAAAACTCCGGGCCTCAAGTGCTTGGGAATCAGCTGGTTAGTTTCATCCTCCCACCACCCCCCTCTTCTGCTCCGCCCTCCCCATGGGACCCTGGAGGTAATGCCCACAAACTGCCTCTGGCTGCTACTTAAGCTCCTTGGCGGCCTTGATCCAGAGACATACGAAGGAGTCTCCGAACTGAGCAGCTTGATGCAGAGATTTCTCCAGACCCTAATTATCTGGAATTTTTGAGTTCCAGTAGCCACTCTTGTGGCAGCATAACATCTTATACTATTTATAACACGCAATACAAAAGAGAATATGGGGGATATTGTCTGCCATAGCGGCAGAGAGAGGGGTGGGAAGGGGGAGGGGAAGAATACTGGGGTTCTTGGTGGTGAAAGATGTGCACTAGTGGAGGGTTGAGTGATCGATCATTGTATGACTGAAACTCAAACAGGAATGCTTTGTAACTCTATCTCACAGTGATTAAAATAATAATAATAATAATAATAATTTTTAAAAATACAGTTAACATTCTGAATAAAAAATAGTAATGTGGAGTTCATGCCCAATTTAATCAGATTAATCAATGGCTGAATATATAGCAGTACTCCTACATTAAAAAAAAAAGATTTTAAGCTCTCCATCAACATACTGCTATGTTTCCCACAGCTTCTTATGTTTATTTACTGTCCAAGTACAAAACATTTTTTTTCATCACTTCCAAATTTATTTATTTGGAACTTATATTGAGGGCTTAAGCCATTTTGATTAATGGGACTTTGAACTGAAGCATCAAATTATTGATACTCAGGGATAGTTGGAGGTCTATGCTATTTGCTGCTTGTATTCCATTATTAGGACTGGAACGATAGCACAGTGGGTAGGGCATTTGCCTTGTACACAGAAGACCCGGGTTTGATTCCTCCGTCCCTCCCGGAGAGCCCAGCAAGCTACCGAGAGTATCCCATCCTAATGGCAGAGCGTGGCAAGTTACCAATGGCGTACTCGATACGCCAAAAACAGTAACAACAACTCTCACAATAGAGACATTACTGGTGCCCGTTCAAACAAATCAATGAACAATGGGACGACAGTGCTATAGTGCTACATTCTGAAAAATGTTCTTTTAGGGGATTTCATCATTTTGTGACTGTCACCAAGTGTAGTTATATAAACCTAAATGATACAGCCTTAATGCCCAAGCTATCCTATTGGGACTACCATCTTGTATGGAGTTTTGCTGATTTCAAAACTGTGACAGAATATATGGCTGTATAATAGTCTATACTGCTTTCTGTGTGACTAAGACGTTCTTGGGAGAGAGTTAGGACAAAGTCTACAATGCTGCTTACTATGCCTCTTTACATGCATGACATTTTGAATGAACAAACATAGAAAACCCACAAAGAGAAATTTCATTTTTAATTTTTCCATCACTGTCACTGTATTACTGTCATCCCATTGATCATCGATTTGCTCAAGCGGGCACCAGTAACGTCTCCATTCATCCTAGCCCTGAGATTATAGCAGTCTCTCTTTACTTGTTCTTCCGAGCAGTGCCACAGTGGAGGCTCTTTCAGGGTCAGGGAAATGAGACCCATCATTGTTACTGTATTTAGTATATAGAATATACCACGGAGAGCTTTCTAGGCTCTGCCATGCAGGCAGGATGCTCCCAGTACCTTGCCAAGTTCTCTGAGAGGGAGAACTAGACTGTAAGAGGTCACGTGGCCGCAAATGCAGCCATGTTGTTTTCTAGTCTCTGGATCTTGGCTGTTTATGGATTACATAGCAGCGCCAGGGGCAGTTTATGGATGTGGATGCCAAGCTACTTGAAAATAGGGGGTCTGGGTGGAAGAGGCCCCGTCCTGAGCAGGCTTAGAGATCTCAGCCGCAGGTCCCACACACCTGGTTTCCTCTGCTGGTTTCTTCATGCATGAGGCTCAAGTACAAAACATTTTAATAAACCCTAAAATATCAAGAGGACAAGACAATGCCTCCCCTTCCAAGACAATCAGTATGGAACTTAGGCTCTAGAAACAGTGGCCATATGCACAACGATCCTGAGACACAAGGCTGCCTGATTTCATAAGCTGAACCTACAAATGGTGGCCTGGGGTTGTGGTTCAGTGGCAAAGCATGTGTATTTTTTTTTTATTGTTTCACCTTGAGATGCAGTTAGGAAGTTGTTCATGATTGAGTTTCAGTCATGCTCATTCCAGGAACACAAAGAGCCTCAAACTGTTTATTCAGGGTCTTAATGAAGAAGTCTGACCATCTCATAGGTGGGCGGCCACACGATCTTTTGACATCTCGTGGAATCCAGTCAGTAACAGCTCTAGTCCAGCTGTTGTCTCTAAATCGCATTACGTGTCCAGCCCGCTGATTTTCGATGCCTTGGCAAAGGAGACAAACTGATTCTTGATTGTTGATGGAGGTCGGAGCTTCGGATTCCTTCTCTCACTTGAGTGAAATGTGATACTCCAAGCATAGCTCTTGCAATTCCTCTTTAGGATACCTGAATAGTGTTCTTATCCTGCTTTTGTAGGGCCCAGGTCTCTGAGGCATATGTTAGTGCAGGAAGAACGGTGGAGTTGAAAAGATGTGCCCAGAGCCGGAAGTTCTTCATCCTCTTAACCACTTCTTCGACGCTCTTGAAGGTGTTCCACGCTGCTCTCTTCCTCCTGCGCAGTTCAGTGTCAGGTCATTTGTCATGTTGAGTTCTCGACCTAGGTACACATAACTGCTGCATTCGAGACAGGGATGAATGGAGACATTACTGGTGCCTGCTCAAACAAATCAAGGAACAATGGGATGCCAAGAGATACAAGTGATACAGGTGAGTTTCAGTGATACAATGTTCCAACACCTGTCCTTCACCAGAGTACATTTCCCACAACCAATACCCCCAGTTTCTCTTTCCCCCACCCCCACCCCACTATCTCTTTACTTCTGGGCATTATGGTTTGCAATACAGGTACTGAGAGGTTATCATCTCTTTACCTACTTTCAGTACTCAGTTATTGTTCACAGCGATCATTTCCAACTATCATTGTCACTGTGGGCCCTTCCCTGTCCTAACTGCCCTCCCCCCCCATACACACACGTCGTAAACTTCTAACCACACACCATCCTCTTGGCCTTTGTTTCTTCTAATACTTGGGTATAAGTCTCATGCAATTTTTTTTTGTGGGGGGGTGCTGGAGCGATAGTGCTGCAGGTAGGGCATTCACCTTCCATGTGGCTGACCCGGATTCAATTCCTTCGCCCCTCTTGGAGAGCCCAGCAAGCTGCCAAAAGTATCCTGCCCACATGGCAGAGCCTAGCAAGCTACCCGTGGTGTATTCGATATGCCAAAAAACAGTAACAGTAAGTCTCACAATGGAGATGTTATTGGTGCCCACTCGAGCCAATCGATGGGCAACAGGATAACAGTGACAGTGACTATGTTTTTCATATGCCACAAATGGGCGCATCATTCTATGTCCCTCTCCTTCTGGCACATTCCACTCAGCATGATACTTTCCATGTCCATCCATTTATAAACAAATTTCATGACTTTGTTTTTTCTCGGTGACTGCATATTCCATGGAGCTGATGTGCAATGGTTTCTGTATCCAACCCTCTGTTCTTGGGCACCCAGGTGTTTTCCAGATTCTGGCTATTGTGAGTGAATAGGGCAAAGCACAAGTCTTGATTGCCTGTCACCTGAGTCTGATCCCTTATGCAAGAAAAGTAAAGAAGAGAAGAAGAGATGGGAAAAAGAAGAGAAGAGAAAAGAAGAGAAAAAAGAAAAGGAAGGAAAAGAAAAGGGAAGAAAAGAAAAGCGGGGAAAAGAAAGGAAAGCATGGGAAAGGAGAGGAAAGGGCATGGAAGGGAAGAAGAGGAGAGGGTAGGAAAGGAGAAGAAAGAAACCGAAATGTTTTGAGATTCTGGACTATAGAGAGGTGAGGCAAGGATAGCGTTAGAGGTGCTGCGGGTGAGATTCCAGGGAAGAGTCTACGTTTAACTAAGGAGGTTACCTTTTAGCTTATCAATTCAGGTCTCACTTCTAGAGTCATGGCAGGTTCTATTTCTCTGGTTAGAAGGCTCACACTGGTCAAAAGGGCAAGCCCAGGGCCAGGGAAACCAGCCAGATCATTCTTGCAACATTCCAAAGAGTGAGGATGAGTTTTTGAACCTGGAGGAGGAGAAGCCAAATAAAAAAAAAAGAAGAGCACTCATAGGAGGAGACCCAGGGTTAAGTATGTTATAGCTATCCCGGAGGGAGACCATTTTAGAAGGAACAGGAAAACAGGATCTCTTCCGGGCGCAGACTGGAAGTCAGACACGACCCGAAATTGCGCACCGACAGGCCAGGTGGAGCCGGTTCCGAGCAGCCTGGGCTGAAGCCAACCGAGTGTTTAGAAGAAAACAGGAAAGGGAGATGAGGTGAGAGAAATAGACTTGTTTCCTTACCTGACCTTTCGTAATCAGATCTTTACGAGACTGTTGATTCAAAGCCTCTCCTGAGCGCTGATAAAACAAAGGCCTGGATGACTGGGAGATAGGGAGGTTGCACAAGAGCGCTGGGAGGCTCATCCCCGCTGAGCTGTGCACTTACAAATAGTGGAAATGAGTCCTCTTGTATTTTACTACAGGTTTTATTCATCTTGTTCATTATAAGGGCATCTCGCAGTGGTGCTGGGGTGAGCCTGGGGTCCACTCCATGGTGCTATGGGAAAGGAGGAGCAGGAGGACCACAAAAAGCAGTGCTGGGAGGGGGTCAGGAGGTGCTGGGCCAGAACTCAGGGCCTTGCATGGGCTTCAGCACTGGGTTATCTCCCAGCACCGTGGAAGGGAGAGGGAAGGCAGGAAGGAAGGAAGGAAGGAAGGAAGGAAGGCAGGCAGGAAGGAAGGAAGGAAGGAAGGAAGGAAGGAAGGAAGGAAGGAAGGAAGGAAGGAAGGAAGGAAGGAAGAGAAGGAGGGAGGGAGGGAAGGAGGGAGGAAAGAGGGAGGGAAGGGGGAGAAAGGGAGGGAAGGAGGGAGGGAGGGAAGGAAGGAAGGAAGGAAGGAAGGAAGGAAGGAAGGAAGGAAGGAGGAGGAAGGAAGGAAGGAAGAAAGGGAGGGAGGGAGAGAGGAAGGAAAGAAGGGAAGGAAGGGAAGGAAGGAAGGAAGGAAAGAAGGGAGGAAGGATGCTTAAATTTTTTTTTTTAATTTAAAAACTAACTTAAAGAAAATGATAGCATTTTCCCTCCTCAGGACTTATTCCTGGCTCTACACTAAGGAATCACTCCTGTCCATGTTCAGGGAATCATGAGATACAGTGATCAAACCCAGGTCAGCTGTGTGCAAGGCAAATGCCCTATCAGCTGTGCTATCCCTCCAGCCCCAGAAAATGCTAACATTCTATGTGAGTGTTATTTCTTTTGAAGACTTGGAGAGAGACACCTGGACTGGCCTTCAGCAGCAGAATGGACAGGAATAAGACTGAGTCACAGCAGGTGGGGATGTTGAGAAAGCACAGAAAGAAGGGTACAGGCTTGCAGGTAACTCATCCTAAATCCAGTAAAGATGCAAGTGGCACCGTCTGGGGGCAGGCGCCACCTTATCTGAGGTGCCCAATAAACTATGGGCATAGACTGGGGCAGGGAGGCAGGAACACTGCTGTCCTGAGCCCAGGGCTATGGGCGCTCCTCCCCTACAGGATTCTGGACCACAGTCAGCAATGAGATCCCAACACTGTTCCTGTTCATGGAGAAGAATTTGGAAAATAGAGGAAAACTAAAAAAAATAAAAACAACAACAACAACAACAACAACAAAACATCTGCTGCTGCATCACAGCCTGAACATACTGAGTTTTATCATATAACTCAAATAAGTATTTTTGGGGATTGGCATAGTTATTGATGGCAACCTGGAAAAAAAAACAAAGTAGGAAAAAGTGATAACACAGCGGGTAGGGCATTTGCCTTGCACGAGGCTGACCCGGGTTTGATTCCTCCGTCCCTCTTGGAGAGCCCGGCAAGCTACCGAGAGTATCCCGTCCACGCGGCAGAGCCTGGCAAGCTACCCATGGCGTATTCGATATGCCAATAACAGTAACAAGCTTCACAATGGAGACATTACTGGTGCCCGCTCGAGCAAATCGATGAACAACGGGATGATAGTGCTACAGTGCTACAGTGCAGGAAGAAGCAACGGCAAATCCCCTGTCTTCCTCTCATCTAGTATGTGCAAGTCCCACAGCACCAACATACAGTGCTTCCCTGAAAGTTCTTGCTACTATCTCTGGATCAGGCCAGGTGCCAAGCATGGGGGTGATCCCTTCCGGTTAAACTGAAATGCCATGTACAAAGGAAACGTGTGGGTGGGACCATTCCCATCCCTTGGTGGGCGGTGGACTCCCTTAGTAGCTCTCCATTCTGCATGCAGGGAATGGGGCCACCACTGAAATAGCATTTGCTCCGCAGCCATCCCACTATCTGCAGTGAATTCCCTCGATGCTGTGCTGTCCACAGATTTCTCACTGCTCCCACTCAGTCCCCATGTCTGCTCAACCCACCTGGGTCTGTTCACCCTGAGCCAACTACAGTCCAGAGCATTGCCCTAGGCACAGTCCTGAAACCGTGTTTCTGAATTTGCCTCCTTCCCGAAACCATGCTCTGAACTCCCTCTCCCACGGCCGCTGCTGTGCTGGGTTTCATCAGCTCAGGAGCTGTCCCTGCCCCTGTCTGAGCTCATGTCATTAATGCCTGAGCTGGATCACATCAGACTCTTAGGTGCTTGCTTGACCTTGTGAGTGGAAAACTGGGCATCGATGAGGGGTTGTGGAGGAAGGTCAATGAGCATCATCTTGCTCATCTTGTAGGGTGGTTGGCTTATTGAAGTTAAAATAATAGCATGTTGGGAACAGGGTGATAGTTCATCTGGTTGAGTGTCTGCTTTACCTATCAGTGGCCTGAGTTTGATCCCAGCCACTGCCTCATCCCCCCTCCCTCACACTACCAGGAGCAACCTTCCAAGCTTAGGTCCAGGAGTAATGCCTGATCACCGCTGGCTTTGACCCAAGAGGAGGAGACAGAGCAGGAGAAGGAGGAGGAGGAAGAGATGGAGGAACAATAGTAACTTTATAATTGGATATAGATTTGGGCAGAAATCTGAGGAGTCATGGGTGTCGGCCTTGCCTCCACAAGGTCCCAAGTTTGATCTTCAGCACTGCAAGACCCTTCACCAACACCAGCGGTCATGGTCCTGGTGACCCCCAGCACCACTGGGCCCAAGGGGTGCTACCTAGCTGGATCTAAGGACTAAATCATCTGGCCTCGTTAGCCCCCACAAAAGTATTTCAAATTGTATATCTAAATATTGCCTGTCACAGAGCGAATTCTCATTCCTTGCACTCACTTCCATATAGAGATCATCTTGAAGCAAGAAGATAAAATCCACTGGAAGGTTCAGGCCTGACTTTATATCCATCTCCATCCTGTATACCTTGGCAAGCCCTTGTGGCTGACAGCTCTCCTAGGTTCCCACTGCATGCCTGAAACATGGCTCCTCTGAATAGGAAGGTGCTCTGTGTACACTACTGGCACCTTACTGGTCTTCAAAGACTCACAAGGAACCAAAGAATGTCAAATTCAGTAATAATCATCCTTGCTACTGATTGCCTGTGAATACAATACTTATGAATATTGGGTTAAATAAAGCATGATATTAAAACTCATTAAATTCATTAAAACTCATCTTATTTCTTCATTGAATTTGTGAGTTTTTTTTTTTTTTTGTAAGTGTGTGGTGATGGAGATTTAATCCAAATCCACTGAGCTACATCCCTGGTCTTTATCCCATTATTTATTTTTAGTTTTTCTTTCAACAATACTGTGAAAAAATACTTTGAATTATATTTGTGACTCACGTTTGTAACTTGAGTTATTCTCCTACTAAACAGCTCTGCTTCTACTCTCAGAATAATCTAGACGTTTATGTTAATTTATATATAAATTCATTCACTGTGTAAGTGTGTTTGTGTGTGTGTGAGAGAGAGAGAGAGAGAAAGAGAGAGAGAGAGGATCCTCATGATGATTTATTGAGCCAGAAGGATACTACAAAGGGTTAAGGCACTTGCTTTGCACACAGCAGAATCAGATTTGATCTTTGATCCCCTGCACCCCATATGGTCCCCCGAGCACTGCCAGGAATGATCTTAGAGCCAGGAGTGATCCTTGAGCCCCACCGCAAAAAGTACCATGCAGAGCACTATTCAATCTCCAGCACTACATGGTCATCTGAGATGACCTGAAACAATCCCTGAGTGGAGCTGGGAGTAACCCTTGGGCACCTCCGGCTGTGGCCCCCAAACTAAACAAAACAAAAGTTGAACTCTTGGAAGGTTTCTAAGAGAGGAGTCAATCTCCCATAGCTCCCGAAGAGGGTTCCAGGTGAGACACTGGTCACATAGCAGAGTCAGATGAGGCCCCAGCGTGGGGAGGACACAGTGCCACCACTGATCCTTTGCTTCTCTCACACTTCCCGGCCCAGACGCAATGGCAAGCATCTAAGGAGCCCAGGATCTGTCTGCTGAAGCAGGAGGTGCTTCGGATTTCCTAACACATTTCTAAAAAAAATAAATAAATAAAAGTCAACAAGTGAGTTAAGAAAACATCCACTTGGCACATGAGAATTCTGAGATGTGCCAGGAGGCAAAATCTTTGCATGAAAGCAGACAAGCCCATGTATGAAAGAGTCTTACCTGATCTACCTCAATTCAAGGGGGGAAAGACTTCTATTGCAGGAGCAAGTCTTTGAGGAATTATGATTCACCCTTGGAAACTTCTGTAAAACTTAGGTGGTGGAGAAGGCAGGTGAGATGAGAATATAACCCTAGAGACTACTGATCGGAATAAAATGCTTATTTGCACCAAAAGCCTCTCAAGCCAAAAGTCAAAGAAAACAAGCAAGTCAGTTGAACATTAAAAAACAGGGGGAAAGAAACAAGGAAAGAGTCCCACACTGAGGTGAGTAGATGCATCAAAAAGCCCAAAGGATAATTAAAGGTGAGAATCTAATTACAGAGCTTTTCAGTTTAGACAAATAATCCAAAGCTTGCACATACATTTGCAGAGAGAAAGGAAGATGCCAGATTTAAAGAAGTCCAACTAGTTCAGTTACTTGGTCTTCCCAGGCCACTATTTCCTCACCTAGAATGATCCTGAAGGCTCCTTTCCACCTAAAATTTAGAGCTCTGTAAGATAAACAGCTAAATTAAAACGCTTTGGGTTTTTTTTTTTTTGCTCTTTTGGGTCACACCTGGCGATGCACAGAGGTTACTCCTGGCTTTGCATTCAGGAATTACTCCTGGAGGTGCTCAAGGGACCATATGGAATGCTGGGAATCGACCGCGTGCAAGGCAAACGCCCTATCCGCTATGCTATCACTCCAGCCCCCAAATTGAAACTTTTTAAATTGTACTGGTAAGTCTAAGTTCTCATAGGGCATTTTGGAAGAAAAAAAGACAGAATTATGTTCGAGTAAGAAAGGAAAAATCAAAATCCTCCAGCTTGCCTCCCAAGGAAGAAGCTGTAGATGATTCTGGCTCTGATAGGTACATCGAAACACAGACGTGGATGGGGATGCAGATATGTCAAGGAGAGTGATTTTGTCAAATTTTGCTATTAATTTTTTTTTCAAACAAAATACTTCAGGGTTGGGGTGATAGCAAAACCAACCAAGCAAACAAACAAAAAGCCTGGAATGGCTGCCTTGCTCGCATGCTCAGGGCCCTGAGTTTGATCCCTAGTATCACATGCTTCACAGAATCTCCAGATGTGGTCCCAGTGGCCCTTAGCACCACATTCTTGGGTTCCAATACTGTCAGGCCTGCACAACTGGACATAAGTATCAGGTGCGTGATCCCTGGGTTCCTTGAACAGTGCTTTGGAGACACCCCCAAGAAAAAACAAAACAAACGAGGGACCAGAAAGAAAGCATAGTGGACGGGGTGCTTGCGTCCATGCAGTCAACCTGGATTCAATTCTCTGCACTGCCAAGAGAGAACCCTGAGTGCAGAGCCAGGAGTATGCCCTGAGCACTGCCAGGCATAGCCCCAAACAAGGCAAAACAGACGAAGGATCTTTTTATTTTATTTATTTATTTATTTATTTTTAATTTATTTTTTTTTCTTTTTGGGTCACACCTGGCGATGCACTCAGGAATTACTCCTGGCGGTGCTCAGGGGACCATATGGGATGCTGGGAATTGAACCCGGGTCGGCCGCGTGCAAGGCAAACGCCCTACCCACTGTGCTATTGCTCCAGCCCCACGAAGGATCTTTTTAGTCAGAGTTTTGTTTCAGAGTCATCGTTTGTGATAGCTGCCGTGTCTTGTGTGGAGTTTGCAGAATGCATCCGGGTACCAGGCCAGTTTTGGAGCATGTTATAATGCAAGTGTTCCAGATGGGAAAGACTAAGGAAGCTGAGGGGTAAGAAAAAAAAAGTACCACGCTTTCCAACACAGAGTGGTTTGTTTTGCTTTTATTTACACAACTTTATAATCTGCAAAATGGTTTCTTTTTTTTTTTCTCATGGCTATACAGCTGGCACCATGCTAAGCATACAGGAAACACCAATGAATATTATTCAATAAATGAAAAAGAAGTAAGCAGTCTCTTATGCATGTTGTAAACTGGGCTTGGACAGGCCAAGTCATCATTTTACAGATTGTTCAGGTTCCCCATACCCTGGGAAGCATGCTGCATAAACCCATCTGATTGGAGCTTCCAACCTGCAAAGAATTTACGTGGGATTTAGTCCCACTAGGACTGGAGCGATAGCACAGCAGGTAGGGCGTTAAACTTGCATGTGATCGACCCGGGTTCGATTTCTCCGCCTCTCTCAGAGAGCCCTGCAAGCTACCGAGAGTATTCCACCCGCACGGCAGAGCCTGGCAAGCTCCCCGTGGCATATTCCATATGCCAAAAACAGTAACAACAAGTCTCAGAGTGGAGACATTACTGGTGCCTGCTTGAGCAAATAGATGAACAATGGTAGGACAGTGCTACCGTGCTGCAGTTAGTCCCACTAGAGAGGTGGGATTCAGGTGCAAATCAGCACAGTGCAAATCATCGTGAGGCAAGTCAGTCCATGGGTCCAGAATCCAGGACACTTCCCACCACTTCCCACCCCAGAGGACCCATTATTTGGGAGTAGGGGGAGGGTGCAATCAATGACATTTTTTTAACAGTAACCATTTACTTATTTTTAAACATTTTTATTAAAGAACTGTGATTTATAGTTATTGATAGTTGAGTTGTAGGCATATAATATTTGCCTAATAATATTATGCCATAATATAATTGGGCTGGAGCGATAGCACAGCGGTTGGGCGTTCACCTTTCACGTGGCCGACCCGAGTTCGATTCCTCCGCCCCTCTCAGAGAGCCCGGCAAGCTACCAAGAGTATCGAGCCCGCGCGGCAGAGCCTGGCAAGCTACCCGTGCGTATTGGATATGCCAACAACAGTAATAATAAGTCTCTCAATTAGAGATGTTACTGGTGCCCGCTCCAAAAAATCGATGAGCAACGGGATGACAGTGACAGTGACTTATTATAAGAATAATTGATGTTGACCAATCCCACCACCAGCGTTCGGGTATTTCCATCCATATCCGCACCCCAATCCCAGCCCCGGCCCCACCTGTCAGCTTGGCAGCACATTATGAAGCCTCAGTGGTTGCAGCTTAGATCTCATGTTTTCAGTGTTGTTGAGTCAGGCTGAGTTGCCGGTATGTGGCGACACCCCTCACCCACATCACGGTGTAACTGATGCCCCATGCCTGTTGACCCATTTCTTCCCTTCTCTTCTCCACCCCCCACCCCCAGCCCCCACCACGCTGATTTCTTCCACATTAGTGTCTACATGTGTGCGTTGCAGGTCAATGTTTAATGTTCAGTGCTTCGGGAGGTGGGCTGTGTCCTCTGACTCCCCTCCCCACCTCTGTAGGGTCTGAGGTTACCTGCATGATGGTGTCACTGGACACCGCGCTGGACGTCCACAGGCCTCAGCGCCGGCAGCTGGCGCTAATGGAATACTCTGCTTCCTATTTCTGTTCAGTGTTCACATTGTCATGTGACTAGATCTTGAAGATAAGGGACTTGGGGCTGGCAAAAATGCTTAGCCCTGATGCATTTTCCCCCCTATCTGTTTCCCCAGCACCTTAGTTCTCTGGACTTGAGTCTTTGGAGATAATCCTGCCACCTCGTTTCCCTTTCCTTCTCCTCTTCCGTGTCCTATTCATGGCCCAGGACACAGACAGGGGCCTAGGAGAGAGGGTAGAAGGATAGTGTTATCATTTCTAATCTTTTATTTTATTTTATTGGGCTAGACTAGGTGGTGTTCAGGGCTTACTGCCTGGTTCTATGTTCAAGGGTCACTCCTGGCAGTGCTCAGGGAACCATATGAGATGCCTGGGTGAGTGCCCTACCCCCTGTATTATCACTCCAGCCCCTCAAAGTTTCCCCAAGAACCTAGACTTTGATGGGGTACCACAGGAGTGCAGGTGGGCTGGAGGGGAAACACGGGAGGTTAGGCTGACCTCCAAGCCAGCTGGAATGGTTCTCTCCCCACTAAATAGGCACCAAATCCATGAGCAGTTTAGAAAGCTGGAAGTTGCTAGTTATACTAATCAGAACTTTGAACTTTGGGAACAATTCTCTCCCCCGACTCACCCCGACATCTCACTGGGCATTTTGTGTTGTGGAGCTAACCTAGAGTGAGTCTGTGATGTCAAAGAAACTTTTCCCCTTCCTGATGAAATACACCAGGTAAAACTCAGTAGATGGGAAGGAAAGTAAAGAAAAGGCAGCCTTTGGCGTCATCTCCTGGTCATTTCTGTTACTGCGTGCCATGTACGAACTGAATGAAAGACAAAAATGCTGTTTTCTTCTGATATACCATCTACTACAGAGTCTCCTGCCCCTGTGCCTGGCTGTCTTCACCAGGGCCCCTTGGAGGGGGCGGGTTAAGTTTTCCTCCCTGCCTGGAGCAGTGCCCCAGCAGCCGAAGACCTCTGGAACCCAGCCACAGCCATGCTCAAGGCCACTCTTCACAAGCTTGGACAAGCCTCACGCATGAAGGAACCAGCAGAGGAACCCAGGTGTGCAAGGCCCACGGATGGATGAGATCTCCTAGCCTGCTCAGATCAAGACTGGGCCTCCTCCACCCAGATCCCCCATTTTCCAGTAGCTAGGCAGTCACACCCAGAAACTGCCCCTGGTGCAGTGTAATCCCATCAATGGCCAAGATCCACTGGCACTGGCACTGTCATCCTATTGCTCATCAATTTGCTTGAGCGGGCACCAGAAATGTCTCCATTGTGAGACTTGTTGTTACTGTTTTTGGCATATTGAACACACCACGGGTAGCTTGCCAGGCTCTGTGTGTGGGCAAGATACTCTCGGTAGCTTGCTGGGCTCTCCCAGAGGGGCAGAGGAACCGAACCTGGGTCGGCCACGTGCAAGGCAAATGCCCTACCACTGTGCTATCTGGCCAAGATCCAGAGACTTTAAAACAAAGCTCCCAGAGCGTGAGACCTCCTATTGTCTAGTTCTCCCTCTCGGAGAACCCGGCAAGCTACCGAGAGTATCCTGCTCGCATAGCAGAGCCTGGCAAGCTCCCTGTGGTAAATTCAATATGCCAAAAACAGTAACCATGATGGGTCTCATTCCCCTGACCCTGAAAGAGCCTCCAATGTGGCACCATTGGAAGGACGAGTAAAGAGAGGCTTCTAAAATCTCAGGGCTAGGACGAATGGAGATGTTACAGTAGGTGACTGCTCAAGCAAATTGATGAGCAACAGGATGACAGTGATACAGTGATACCATCTACTTAGAAAATCTCTTATAAAAATTCATTTCGACTTTTCACAGAGAAGGCACTAAAAGTGGGGAAGAAAACCACTGCCACTCCCAAAGCTGAAGCCAAAGCAAAAAAAACTGAAGACCAGGAGAACACTGCTGAAGGCATCCATAGAACGCACCAAGACCCGCACCGCACCCCTGATAATGCCCAAGACTTCGGCCAAGAAAGCAGCCCAAATATTACCCAAAAATGCCCACTGGTGGAACCAGCTGGCTGACCCTGACACCATCAAATTTCCCTTCACTCTGGAGCCAGACCTGAAGACAGAAAAGAGCAAGCACACTTGTCGGGTCCACACACACAGCATCCAACAGTCTGTGAAGAAGCCTTGAAGATTCTGACATGATCAAGGTCAGCACCCTGATTCTGAGGAGACAGACTTAGGGATCTGGGCTCAGATGCCTAGGACGTTACCAACAAAATTAGGGTCATATAAACTGAGGCAAATACTGAATCACTGTATCACTGTCATCCTGTTGCTCACCAATTTGCTTGAGCGGGCACAAGTAACGTCTCCATTGTGAGGCTTGTTGTTACTGTTTTTGGCATATGGGATACACCATGGGTAGCTTGCCAGGCTCTGCCGTGTGGGTGGGATACTCTCGGTGAGCTGGAACGATAGCATAGCGGGTAGGGTGTTTGTCTTGCATGCGGCCAACATGGGTTCGATTCCTCCATCCCTTTCAGAGAGCCCAGCAAGCTACCGAGAGTATCCCACCCGCAAGGCAAATACTAAATACATATTTTTTACTATAAATAAAAATAAACATAAAAATATGGGTTCAGTAAAACATTAAACATGAACTTCTTTCCTACAATAACATAGATCAAATATGCTAGCTGATTAACAAAAAATTTGTTTTGGCCATACCTGGCTGCATTTAGCACTTTTCTTGAGCACTCCAGGAACCATGTGTGTGGTGTTGCAAATTGAACTAGGGTGAGCCACATGCAAAGAAAGCACTTCAACCCCTTAACTATCTCTCTAGTATATCTAGTAGATATCTCTTCTTTTTGTGACCTTGTTTGGGGGTGGGGACACCCAGCAGTGCAAGGCTTACTCCTGACTATGTATTCAGGGATCATTCCTGGCACTGCTCAGGGTACCATATGGGGTGCAGGGGATCAAACTGGGCACAGAACTGGGTTTGGCTGTGTTTGCTATTTGTTTTCCTTGTGCCATGCTTAGAAGATCAGGCTTCATCCATAGCAATGTCAATGCATCACAAGGGTTTAGGACTCACCATGACAACAACACAGAGGGCTTGACTGAACCCTAAAAGCTGGTATTTCTCCGTGTGAGAACAAATAAATATACAGGCCTGGGAGATGGAGAGAAGGATGCAGAGGTGAGCAGTGTTTGGAACTTGTGATCCAAACACTTGGCTCATGTAATAGTGAAGAATTCAGATTTTATTTAAAAAAAATTATTGAGTCACTGTGAGATAGTCCCTTACAAAGCTGTTATGATTATGTTTTAGTCACACACTGTTCCAGCACTCAGATATTAAAAAACCAACCGATCCAAGATTCCATTTATTTCCATTATCTCCCTGCCCTTGAGAATCTATACTTCTATTTCCTTTTTAACCAAATGCTGCTAACAAGAATAATGGAAATGTTAGGGAAATGTTAGTGATTAGTATCATATTTGGCACATAGGATGTATTTCATAAATGTTTTTTGGTTGTTGTTGTTTTTCAGGCCATACCTGGTGATGCTCAGGAGTTACTCAGGAATCACTCCTCGCCATGCTCAGGGGACCATACGGGATGCTGGGGACTGAACCTGGGTCAGCTATGTGCAAGGCAAGTGCCCTGCCACTCTAAAATCACTCCAGCCCTCAGTGTGTTTCATAAATGTCTGCTGTAATTCTCACGGCTAGTTTGGCACAGGAGAGAAATGGAAGGTGATGGGTTAGTGTGTGAGTGTGTATGTTGTGAGTGTGTGTATTGTGTATGTGTGTGTGTGTGTGTGTGTGTGTTTAAGAGAATGGACCTGAACTTAGTGACAGAGCAAGTAGGGGAAATAAAGTGTCATGGGCCAAAAGGGAATCCAGGAAGAAGTGCTCACACACCTGCAGGAGAAGAGGAAGAGTTTCTGGCTGGGAAAAACTGAGTTTTAAATACCTATGGGACATCAGTGGAAGTGTCCAAGTGCCATGACAACAGAGAGTTACAAACAGGATGTGGAGATGCAGGGGTTTCATTGCACAAAAGAGGAAGTTGAAGGAGCCAGATAGTACAGGGGTTATGACACTTGCTCTAGTGTCATATTTTGTGCTATTGCTGGCACAAAATATGGTCCCCTGTGCACCACCAGGAGTAATCTCCAAGCACATCTGGGTGTGAACCAAAAGCCAAAAAAAAAAAAAAGAAGTTGATGATGGAGGGCTGGGAGTTGGGATAGTGCCTGAATCATTTGGAGAGAGATTCAAATAGAGGTGAGAACTCAGGATTTTCACACAGGGGCTGGAGGAAGAATGCCAGTGAGGGTGCAGGGGATTATAAGGGAAGGAGGAACAATGCCTCTGAAATGTCCACTCTGAAGATCACCCCCAAAGAAGAAGAGATCCCTCAACTGGAATCCACCATGTTCTTTTTTTTTTTTTTTTTTTTTTTTGCTTTTTGGGTCACACCCAGCGATGCTCAGGGGTTACTCCTGGCTTTGCACTCAGGAATTGCTCCTGGCAGTGCTTGGGGGACCATATGGGATGCCGGGGATCGAACCCGGGTCGGCCGCGTGCAAGGCAAACGCCCTACCTGCTGTGCTATCGCTCCGGCCCCCACCATGTTCTTTCTATTGAGCAGTTTCCTGAAACTAATTTTAAAATTTATTTTAGCCATTATTATTTACACTTTTACGATACTGCCAATAATACCATTTCATGCACCACACCTGCCATCGGAGTGCTTGTTTTGTTCTGCCATTGTCTTGGGGTTCTCCTCTAACCCCTTTCCACCTCAACATTCCCGTCTCACTTCCCGTGTCTCATTTGGGAAGCTCCGTTCCATAACCCAGTTCTTAGATTCTGTTGCGTTTGACCATTTCTCGTTTCCTTACTATGTTACTATGGTTCTTTACATTGCACATATGAGAGATCATGTTACGTCTGTCCCTTTCCTTCTGCCTGACTTCACTCAGTATGATCCTCTCCAGAGCCACCCATGATTTGGAAACTGCATGATTTCAACTTTTCTGATGGATTAGTATATATATGTATGTATGTATATATCATAGCTTCTTTATCCATACATGTGCATATAAATATGTACAAAATACATATTACACACACACATATATATGTACAGTTTCTTTATCTAATCATCTGTCTTGGACATTAGGACATCATCTTGGTTGTCTGTTCCCAGATTTTGGCTATTGTGAATAGTGCTGCAATGAACATAGGAGTTCAAATGTCATTTCTGTTATTTATTTATTTGTTTGTTTGTTTATTTATTTATTTATTTATTTATTTATTTATTTATTTATTTATTCTTTCTGGATCACACCCAGCATTGCACAGGGGTTACTCCTGGTTCATGCACTCAGGAATTAATCCTGGTGGTGCTCAGGGAACCATATGGGATGCTGGGAACTGAACCTGGGTGGGCCGCGTGCAAAGCAAACGTCCTAGCCGCTGTGCTATTGCTCCAGACCCTCAAATGTCATTTCTGACTAGAGTTTGGGGGCCCTTGGAGCAGAGGCTAAGAAGTGGAATTGCTGAATCATGAGAAATCAGTTCTTACTTTTGGGAGAGGTTGTTCATATTGTTTCCTAGAAGGTCAAAGCCGTTGCCTTTCCACAAGCAATAGATGAGGGGTTCAGACCCCACCTTTATGAGCAATGTGTATTCTTAAACCGCCTCAGTTTTTCCTTCTGTCTGCCTTATAGTCAACCATTGTCACCCATCATTTCCCTGCCCCCCGTCTATGTTTGCTGGGGGGGGGGGTGGGTTGTGCTGGCAGAGATTCAGCTCTGTGCAGAGAGCAGGTCTGTGGGAGGCCGTGCAGGCGTCCAGCCAGCCCGATGTCCTGTGCCGCCTGCCAGCTCTGCAGCGCTTCCTTCCCCTCCCTTCCCCTCCCCCAACCAGACCGTCAGGAGTTGGGGAAGTGAATCAGTTAATCTGGCCTGGAAGGAAGGAAGTGTTGGAGGGCTGTGGGAATGTAACACAGCTGCTTTACAATGTATCTGGCGTTGCAAAAGATACTTGCATTGCATTTAACTTTAGAGTCTGCCTAGTTTTGGATGATTACTGTAGATGTTTAGGGCCAGCAAGAAGCCATATTTATACAATTCAATGGAGCCAGGCTAGCGTGTTGGTGGGGAGGAGGTAAATGAACAGGGACCTTCAATATATGTTCACACCCTCAGCGGGTTGTTGTGGGGTGGTGTCTCTCCTGTCACATGTCCCTCTTTCCCACCATAATGGAAGAGCACCCTAATCTACACAAGATGCTCTATGTCCATGGAACCCTGTCCCCAAACAAAAAACTGGGTTGCTTGCCTCTGATGGCTCTGTACCTATAGGTACCTAGTGTCGAGTGATGAGGATGATGGCTAACAAACAGCAAACATAGCCCTGAATATGAGTAGGACAGACAGTGTTCTAAGCATTTCCATGCGCTAATCCATCCTTCTAAAAACCCTGTGAGGTTGGTACTACTCTTAGCCAATAGGACAGTGGAGGAAACTGAGGCAGAAAAATGACTTGCCCAAGATGACACAATAAACAAGGGAGTGGGAGAAAGCATTTGAAGCCAGACCCTGCCCCAGAGTCCAGGCTCACAGCATTTCTGGTTGCTGTAGCTCTTCATACCCTCATGTGACTCTACTAGTTTTGCAGAACTGTTTTAAAGCATGGACTTTTCCAGGGACCAGGAACATAACACAGTGAGTAAAGCTCTTGCCTTGTATGCAGGCAATCTGAGTTCCCTCCCCTGCACTGCATATGGTCCCCTGAGCACTGCCAGGAGTAAGTCTTGAGCAAAGAGTCAGGAGAAGGTCCTGAGCACAGCCTTTGTGGGCCCTGAACCACAGTTAAAAACAAATGACAGGGCTGGAGCGATAGCACAGCAGGTAGGGCATTTGCCTTGCACGCGGCCGACCAGGGTTCGATTCCCAGCATCCCACATAGTCTCTGTACACCACCAGGAGTTATTACTGAGTGCAGAGCCAGGAGTTAACCCCTGTGCATCACCGGGCGTGACCCCCCAAAAAAATAAAAAAAATAAAATAATAACTAAGTAAAAACAAATGACAAACATTTCAGTTGGGGGTGCAGCTCAGTGTTTGAGCACTTGCTTTGCATGTGTGAGGCCCCGAATTTGATGCAAATCACTGCAAAATAAATACATTAAATAAATATGGAGAGGCATTCTGGTGAGCAACGCGGCCCGGACAATGCTCTGGACCCGATTCGGGGCCAGCAACACCGGGGGGCCGGAGGGAGGAGGTGCCGCCAGCACACCTTCTCCGGATGGAACCCCGGCGCCACTGAGCAGCAACTAACACGGCTCCAGGATTCGGGACTGGGACAGATCCGAGCCGCGCGGCCGCTAACGCCGCCGCGCGACCTTTTCTAAAACCTGAAAACATACAATCTTTGAATGGAAAACTAATTATCAAATGCCTCCTTATTAGGGCTATCTTGTTTGGGGATATACCTCCCACAACAATAGTGAGTTTTGTGTTGAAATATGGAACGTAATCAAGGTGAAGAGAAAATAAAGTGAGGTTCATCAGTTATACAGTTGGGGTTGGGGCGGGGGGCATACCGGGGATTTGGGTGGTGGAATGTGGGCACTGGTGAAGGGATGGTGTTTGAATACGGTATAACTGAGACATAAACCTGAGAACTCTGTAACTTTCCACATGGTGATAAAATTTTTAAATAAATAAATAAATAAATAAAAGAAAAAAATAAAACAGGGGAAAAAAATAAAATAGTGCTCAGAGGCTCAGGGCCAACTAAAAAAAAATAAATAAATAAATATGGAAATTTCCCATAGAAATTTCCTGTGGCCATTGAGAGGAAGAGGGCCCGCGTGCAGGCCTGAGCGTGGGTCTCAATCATCTGTAGTTTGGGATTGCGCACTGGGTTCTGGTGCTCACACACTTGACCTCAGCTCTCCTGGAATCCATTCCTTGAGTTGTGGTCTGCACACATGTTCTAGCCGTTGGACTTGTAGAGGGACACTGCGATGCTTGCCCAGGTCTTTCTCCAATTCACAGTGCATGCACATCGTTTGTCGCCAAGGGCTGCACCCTTCAGTGGTTATGGCACATGCACCTGGTTATGCCACCAGAGTACTCAGACAGCAGGACTGCCAGGATCTCACCAGGCTCATGCAGTGGCACCAGGAATCAAACAACATCCAGTGCTCTAGTCACTGCACAGTCTCCTGACCCAGAATATTTTTTCAACCTTACCCCCTTTGCTCTTTTCATTTCCTTCCCATAACTAGCTTTCCCAAGATCCTTCTTTTGCTAATTCATAGGCATTGAACTAGCCTATCAATTAGTCCCCTTCAGGTTGACTTAGGTGGTCTTCTGTGCCCTGGGGACTCCCAGAAACTACATTCTTCCAAAAATTCCCTCCTCTGATCCAGTAATGAATTTGCTTCCCTTGGATTCTTCCTCCTAAGAAGTGTGTCTCTAAAACCAGAGGGAAGACCAGAGGAAAGATGATGGAGGAGATGGAGGTCAGGTCAGGAAGCCACTGGAACTGGACAAGAACAGCACTGAAGACCAGTAATGCAGGCGGTGTGATGAGCTCCCAACGTGTCTTGTGGGAGTACACACTGGTGCACACACTTTGGAAGACTGTCAGTGTCAGATTCTTCGAACTGTTCAGACAGGCTTATCCACAGATAGATCAGGCTTCTTCCAATAGGTATCACCTTGGTATGTGGAGCTAGACCTCACGGCTCTCTGGGGAAAGTGTTACTAGAGAGGAACTGGAGAGACAGTGCAATGGGTTGGGTCCTTGCCTTGCATGAGGCCAACCTGAATTTGATTCCTAGCACCTCATATAATGTCTCACTGACAGTGATCCCTGAGCACAGAGCCAGGGGTGAGCTCTGAATGGGTGTGAGCCAAAACTACCCCTCACCAAAAAATAAAAATAAAAAATAAATAATTTCCCAGAATGCAGAGCATCCAGACTGAGGGTAGCATTTTCTATATCAGAGAACCTGGCTATTAGAGGCTGGAGAGATAGTTCAACAGGTAGGGCACTTGCCTGCACATGGCCAATCTGTGTTTGATCCCTGGCTCCTGTGGTCCCCTGAGCCCACCAGGAGTGATCCCTGAGCAGAGGCCTGAGCCACTTGGGTGTGGCCCCCAAACAAACAGGAAAACCTGGCTATTGGCTGGAAACAACTCAGAGTTAAGGTTTCGTTCTGTGAAGTTATGTCCATCAGGGGCATCTCTTTGATACCCAGGCCCTCACCCCTTCCTTAGCTCTGGTCAGATGCCCTTTGCCCTTCTCGCTTTAGAATAGAAAACCATGTAAATTCTCTGTCACTGTCACTGTCATCCCGTTGCTCATCAATTTGCTCGAGCGGGCACCAGTAACATCTCATTGTGAGACTAATTGTTACTGTTTTTGGCATATCAAATACGCCATGGGTAGCTTGTCAGGCTCTGCCGTGCGGGCGAGATACTCTCGGTAGCTTGCCGGGCCTCCGAGAGGGGCGGAAGAATTGAACATGAGTCGGCTGCGTGTAAGGCGAACGCCCTACCCGCTGTACTATCACTCCAGCCCCATGTAAATTCTCTATAGGTATGAAATTAAATTTTTCTTTTTCTTCTAATCTGTTTGATATCTATTTATTTGCTCATCCAGCTCCAGAAGGACCAAGAGGAGCAGGGAATGTTTTGTTTAGTTTTGCTTTGCTCTGGGCCACCACCCACGATTACTCAGGTGTTACTCATGGCTGGAAGATCAAGGATCATTCCTGGCAAGGTTGGGGTAGTCATCAAAAGTGCTGGGGGTCTAACCTGGGCCGGCTGTGTGTGAGTCAAGCATCTTGCCCACTGTACTATTCCTCTAACCCTGGATGGGGGGGAGTTTTACCTATGTCCCCATAAGAGGTTTTTTTTCCTTTTAACAAAATAGGGCCCATATCCAGTAATGCTTGGGAAATTATGTGTTACTGAGGATCAAACTCAGGGCCTCACATATTCAAAATATGTGAGACTATCACTTGGACCACATCCCCCACCCTCAACAATTTCTTAACAAAGTTCAATAAACGTTTAACACACAAGCTAGAAATTCTTCTCCTGGATATTTTTTGCCCACGGGAAATAATAATACATATTAATATAAAACTTATATGCAAACATTTATATTGGTTTTATTTATTAAATGATCAAAATCTAGAAAAAACCCAAATGTCCATCAACTGGGGAATGATAAACAAAATTAAGGGAGGTGGGATGGTGGCAGAGAATGCTAGTTGTTTTGCCACACCTAAGATATGCAGGGGTTATTGCTAGCTCTGGGCTGGAGCAATAGCACAGCGGTAGGGCGTTCGCCTTTCACATGGCTGACCTGTGTTCAATTCCTCCGCCCTTCTCGGAGAGCCCATCAAGCTATTGAGAGTATTGCACCCGCATGGCAGAGCCTGGCAAGCTACCCGTGGTGTATTGGATATACCAAAAACAGTAACAATAAGTCTCACGATGAGAGACGTTACTAGTGCCCACTCAAACAAATCGATGAGCAACGGGATGACAGTGACAGTGACTCCTGGCTCTACACTCAGGATTCACTCCTGGAGTCTCTCCCTGGACCATACGGGAGGTCAGGGATTGAACTTCGGGTCACCCTCCCCACTGTACTATCACTCAGACCTGAGCATTCCTTCTTTGTTTTTATTTCTAAATTCTGTTCTCCTCCCACTCCAGTCCATTATTGGGGCAACTAATAACTGTGTTAGCTTGTGCAAGGATCCGCAAGGTGGGGATGTGGGGAGAGATGCGTGTAGCTCAATTCTACCCAGCCGTTGCCTGTCTTCTACCCAGGTTTGGCAGAAGGTTTACATTCTAGCCAGTGGAACTGAGTGGAAGTGATACATGCGACTAAAGAGTCACATCCTTCTGAAGGAAGTTGGCTGTCACTCACTTCCTCTGCCCCTTCTTGAGACCCGACTTAGGGATAACACTTTGATGCAGACAAGGAACCCAGCGCGAAGCTGGAACTTCATGGAACCAAGGCACCTGCCCAGCCTGACCCTCTCCTCCAAGCCCTTCCAGAAAGACAAAAACCTTCTTTCTTATTTGAGTTACTAAAGTTTGAGGTCTCTGTGATGGTAACTGATCCCCTCTCCTAAGCAATACAGTGTCCTTGGAGTGGTACTCTACAAATAAAGACAATGCACACATCTCTCGTGCTTCTGTGTGCTGAGCTGCATCCTGTGCAGTAATTCACTTGATCTTCACGGGCACTCTGACAGTCTGCCTGTGAGATGCAGCCACTAATGCCATCTTGTTCTCCACAGAACTTGCGGTCTTAAGCCTCTGCTTCTACCTTGCTCCTCATCTTAAGAAATGTTTCAATAGACATAGTGTTCCTATTAAACCAGATGTCAATCTCACGTGAGAAGAAAAGAACAAATAACAGACATCTTTCTGAGGGAAACTCTCCAACAGGGTGAGGGGACCTAGAGGCTCCTCTCTTGACAGAGGACAGGGATGGGGGGTGGGAATCGAGGGGGGAGGGGAGGGCGGGAAGTGCTCAGGCAGTTCACTGCAGTGCTGCTGGGTTCAGGTGGTGCTTGGAAACAGCCAAGGTTAAACCCAACAGAGTTGGTGCTTGGGGATCACTCCTGGCCACGCCAGGAAACCATGTGGGGTGCCAGAGATCAAACCCAGATTGATTTCATGCAGGCTCTACCTGATGTAACAGAGCTCCAGACCCAGTGTTGAACATATTTACATGGAATAGATCTCAATAAAAAATAGCTGGCGAAAATTGATTGAAAACTCCACATCAACTTTCTTTGCATATGAACACTTTTATGTATATATTTAAAAGTAAACAAAAATATTAAATAGAGGATTTTAGCAGGTGCGTGCACACACACACACACACACACACACACACACACACACACACACACACACACACACACCAGTGCCAGGACTGAATTCTGGATTCGTGATCATGAGATTATCTCCCCATCTCCCATGTCTTTTGGGGCCCTCCAAAGTGATGTCCAAGAGCCCAGAAGCCCGACCCAGTGATTCTCAGCTAGTAGACTGCACCGTTGAGTACTGCCCCTGGGGACTCAGTGCTGCCAGCACCACTGCATCAGCACTCAAAGGGCCTTCACAGCTCCAGCCAGCAAAAATCAGGGGACCAGATGATGCCAGGGAATCTATTCCCTTTACGCTAGCTTCCTGGCACCAATGACAAATGTCTTATCCCGAGTCCCGTCACACAGACCGGAAGGGCAATCTTGCCCAGCAGTGTTATCTTTAGTATTACAAAGGACAGATCACCAATCCTGTGAATGTCATCAAACCACTGGCGTCAGCAGGACTCTGTGTGATGCTGTTTTATTAATTGATCAGCCCCAGGAAGAAAACTAAGCTGCAGGGGAAGCCTCCACGCTGCCTTTACAGGGGCACGAATGCTTTTTGTCATTCAGGACAATGGAAGTTTTGTGCTTCAATTCAAGGCCTCTAAGTAAGGATAGCAAAACATAAAGGTGACAGAGAAGGGGCACATTAACGTCAAATACAACTGGGGAGGAAAAAGCAATTCTCCCGGGCCTCTTTGCTCACTCCTTAAGTGTAGGAGTGCAAGGAAGCTTCTCTTTAACAAGACTGAAGCAAAGGCTGGATTTGAGGTAAGTGGAGCAGATCAGGACTGAAACATCCTCCTCTTCAGAGGCCAGCTGAGCTCCTGCTGTGTCGTCCAAGCAACTGGTTGAATTTATTTCTCATTTTTCATCACTTGTTTTTGCCATAAAATATCTTCAATGTAAACTGGAGAAAAACCAAACCCTCTCCTGGGCCATTCCTCCCCTGAGACACTCTTGCTCACTGTCTCTTTACATTGTAAATATTTAGCATTCTTGTTCTTGGAAGAAGATAAGTTTTGTCTTTTATAAACTGTGCTGAGCTTGGTGACAACCCCCCCGGGGTGTATGTAGTACCATATTTAGACTGAATTGAGTGGGCACCTCACTGTTTTAGTCACAGATCTCCCAACTGGAACAAAGGACTTTTACTCTATATAGTTACCAGTTTCACGATGAACAGGGAACCCATAGAGTTCTTATTTATGTAAGGACAGAGAAAATATGTTATTTCTTCATTCACTGTAGGTGGGGACACCATTGGCTTCAGCCACCATAGAAAGCAATATGAAGATATCTTCAAGAAATAGGAATAGGAATAAAACTCTCATATGATCCAGCAATACTGCTTCTTGGAATCTATACAAAAAAGCACTCACTCAAAAAGATATATACAGACCTGTGTTTATTGCTGCACTTAATACAGTAGCCAAGTCATGGAGACAGCCCAAATATCCAACTACAGATGAGAGGATCAAGAAGTTATAGTCTTTGGGGCGGGAGTGATAGTACAGTGAGTAAGGCTTTTGCACATGGCTGACCTGGGTTTAATCCTCGGTTCCCACCACCAGCACCACCAGGAGTGATTCCTGAGTGCAGGGCCAGGAATAAGGGAGATGGGTATGCTGCTGATGGGTGTAGTGCTGGAATTTCACACATACGAAGCCATCATTAACAATAGTATGAATCACAGCATCTCAATCCATTTTAGAAACTCGTTTAAAGACAAAGGAAAATATACGTTTGTGCATAACTATATATAAGCTCCAATCTGGCAGATCTTAAGTGAAAAGAACATTTTAGAAGGGGCAAGCTGTAATACAGCAATTAGAGCACATACCTCTCATACAACGGATCCAGGCAAAGTTCCTGACACCTGAGCATCACCCTGGAGGTGCACTACCAACACTGTTGTGGCCAGGTTATCCCAAGCCCTGCAACACAAAATCAGCCTGGATTCCTCGGGCCCTTTCATTGAACCACAAGTTTGGTAAGTCAAGAAGCACCAAGAGGGCTCTTGGACCAAGTGGCTCTGCTTTGGAGATGCCCTCCCTCCCAAAGGATGCTTTCCACCTTAGAGTACTGATGGAAAATAATGTTTGGTTTCAAATATTCATCTTTATGGCCTGTGTGCATCCTGGATTTAATCCCTGACATACACCCAGGTTCATAAATTTACCAATTCATGACAATTCAGTGTAGTTTTATTTATTTATTTATTTAATTAATTTCTGGGGGATTGCCAACTCAGTCAGGCAGTACTTAGTGGTACTGGGGCAACTATGCAGGTTGGGGGTCGAACCAGGGCTCTGACACATAAAACACACATGCTAGTGCTTTCAGTTTTGTTTTGTTTTGTTGTTTGCTTTGGGGCATACTTAGCTGTTCTCAGGGCTTGGTCCTGGCTCTGTGCTCAGGATTACTCCTGACAGAGCTGGTATTGAAGTGCTGGGTTACCCATGAGATGCCGGGGATCAAACCCTGGGCCGAGTAGGGTTGTATAGACCTGTAGGAATTCACACAAAGGGGGGTACGGTGCCACCCTGCAGGTCAACCTGTACCTGAGGGGCGAGTGCATTAGCGTCCTGATGGTGCCTTCAGGCTTCCTGATAACCCAAAATTGCCACCTGGACCCCAACAACTTGAGACCAAGTTTCCTAAGAAATTAAACAACCAAAAATTAGGTATGTGGGTGTCACGCCACAAATAAACTCCAGTTCTGCTATACTAGCTCATTTATTGGCCTTGCTTCAGAGACACATAAATAAATCTCAAAAGAGATCAAAAGCAGGCCATTTAAGTGCATTAATGGCCATGATTCAGAGACTCACAAATGAATCTCAGAGGAGAGTAGCACGCCACAGAGATGTCTCCACACCCCCCACCAGGCTGATTTCACCAGAGTACCTTGGAGGGGGCAGGGGTGTCCCTCTGTCTGCCCCAAATGAACTCCAAGAGCTGCAACCCCCAGAACCCAATTGCCACCCAATTGCCATCACAGTCAACCTTCACAGGTTCGTCTTGAGTCTCCCACACATGAAAATGAATTTGCTGAAAAACCCAGGTATGCAGAACCTGTGACTGAAAACTCCAGATTTCACAGAATGGGGCATAAACAACCTCCCCCCATCTCCCCACCCTTCCAGTTTCCTGACAGTCATGCCCAAGAATCGACCGCCATTCTGGGTGCATTAACAACCATGATTTAGAGACTTGCAAGTGAATCTCGGAAGAGCGTAGCACACTTAGATATGTCTCCAGACCCCAAATATTAAAAAATTTTAGAATTCCAAGAGCGTGAGGCCACTTTTGAGGCTGTGTGACACCTCATGCTATTCATGGCAAGCAACACAAAATACATTATCTAGTATCTGCCTAAGGGGCAGGCTGGGTGATGGCGGGGAGATTCAAAGTAATGGTGGTGGGAAGGTGCAATGGTGGTGGGATTGGTGTTGAAATGTTGAATGTAAACATTATTGTGAACAGTTTTATGAAAAATTTTAAAAGTTTAAAAAAAGTAATGCGGAGTTCCTGCCTGCTTCGATAAGTTTAACCAGTGGCTGAATAAATAGCATTACTCCTACATAAAAAAGAGAAATGCACACAAAGGCCCAGAGGAGGAATAGTTGAGAGGCTCAGGAAATGGGGCATAGAGTGAGCAAATCATCAAGTGTGGGGGTGTCTGACCAAGGAGGGGCTGGGAAGATTTCAAGAACACTCCCCTCCCCCCCATTACAGAGCATGTAGCTTTATGGGCCAGTGCCTCGTGAGCACAGTTTTGAGGCAACTTTAGTCTGTGACAAAGCTTTCATTAGTTTATAGTAAAACTGTACCAACTGAAAAGTACTCAAATTAGAGATTCTATATTTTCTATATTGTCACACACACCTGTACACTCACACATATTTATAGGAAGTGAGCTGAATTAAGTTTGGAGGGGGAGCACAACAGTGCTCAGGGCTTAATCTTGACTTTGTACTCAGAGATCACTCGTGGCTGGCTTGGAGGACCATGTGGGGCACCAGAAGAATCAAACCCAGGTCCACTGAGTCCAAGGCTAGTGCTCTACCTGCTGTACTTTTGCTTCAGCCCCTGTCATCTGATAATAAAATGATCTGTCATCCATACATGATGGCCTTTCGGTATATGTATTGCAAACCATAATGCCCAAAAGGACACAGAAAGAGAGAGAGAGAGAGAGAGAGAGAGAGAGAGAGAGAGAGAGAGAGAGAGAGAGAGAGAGAGAGAGAGAGAGAGAGAGAGAGAGAAAGAGAGAGAGAGAGGAGGGAGGCTGACCCTTAGGCAGTCTGAGGCAGGGGTGGCATGGGACAGAAGGAGGGATACTGGGGACATTGGTGGTGGGAAATGTGCACTGGTGGAGGGATGGTGTTGGAACATTATATGACTGAAACCCAATCATGAAAGTTTTGTAAACATGTATCTCAAGGTGATTCTGTTAAAAAAATAATAATAATAAAAATTTAAAAAATGATCTGTCATGAATAAAGTGATAATAATAATAATAATAATACTAGTAATAATAATAAGTTGGTAATTCAAGGTTCTCCCTGTAATTTTTTTCCTTCAAAATGGCATCCTCAATCCTGGAAATTCCACAATTCTGGAAATCACTGAAAAACAATGGGAGAGTTGCAAGGATCATTTTGTTCTTTGGATGATTAAAGATGGGTCAAATGGAGATTTTCTGGGGCCAGAGTGATGGTACAGTGATTAGGGCATTTACCTTACATGCTGTCGACCTGGGTTCAATCCTTGGCATTCCATATGACCCCCCAAACCCTGACAGGCAAGATCTCTGAGCACAAATGAGGAGCAAACCCCAACTACCAACCAGTATGGTCTATAACAACAACAACAACAACATGGAGACCTCTTTGAATCCAGAAAAATTCATGCGGACCCCAGCACTCATGGTCCTATTCTGGTCCTATTTTAGCACATAAAGCAGCTTTCTCAGCGGGAACTGACCCAGCCATTCCATGCAGCCAGTTCAGGCCTATGGATGACTTAGAGCAAAGCCACCTGGGCTCCCTTCCTCTAGATGCACACTGACTCCCCGCCCCCCCCCCCCCCCCGCCGCCTCGCCCGCCCAACCACCCCCGCTTTGGAATGGGGTGTCTTTCCTTCCCCAGGAAGTGGTTTATTTCCCTTCCCCAGCACAGATCTTGAAAAATAGCAACTAAAAACTATAACTCTATCCCAGTTGGACCTTTCAAAGTCAGAAAGGCCCTTTCATCTCTAATAGGAAATCCACGAATTTTCCCTCTGTTTCAAGTCTAAGAGGTTACCCAAATGTTCTAGTGGAATTTCAACTTTCCTTTGAAAATTCGCTTCTGGATAATCCACCAGTTTATTTCCCCCTCTGGCTTTTTCCCCACTGGCCAGGAGCACTGACAAGCTTTGGTAAATTCATGGCACAAACTCAAGAGAACCAGAAAGAATGATTCCAGACAGACATTGATATTAGAAATAGACTTCTTTCTTTCTTTCTTTCTTTCTCTCTTTCTTTCTTTTCTTTTTTTTTTTTTTTTTTTGCTTTTTGGGTCACACTTAAAGATGCTCAGGGGTATTTTCTGACTCTTTGCTCAGGAATTACTCCTGGCAGTACTCGGGGGACCATACACGATGTTGGGGATTGAACTCAGGCCGGCTGATGCAAGGCAAATGTCCTACCAGCTGTACTATCACTCTGACCTCAGATCCTTACATTTTTTTTTTGTTTGTTTGTATTGGTGCTTAGGGCTGACTCTTGGCTCTGCACTCAGGAATCACTAGTGACAGGGGTCAGGGCACTATATGAAATACCAGGGATCAAACCCAGGTGGGCCGTGCGCAAGGTAAGCTCCCTACCCACTGCATTATCTCTCCAACCTCAAATTCTATTTTTTTTAATTGGCAAAAACAGGATAGTATTTGAGCTCAAGAAATGAGACAGTGTTCAGAGACCAGGTGGAGCCCCTATCTACTTTCAAGCAGATTTTCACATGACAAAAGAACATAGTCTCCCACCACCACAATGACAAACTCATATGCAACATATATAGACACATGCTGACCTCTGATGTCACATCACTCCCCCTCCTAGTCTGGGTCTAGTCACACAGGCTGCCCCAGGGCCTTTGAATGCTCCCTGTGCCTGGAAGTCTCTCCCTCTGTTCCTCAGAGCTCACTCCTTGATTTTCTGTACTCTTTTGTTCAACTGCCACCTTTCCAGGAAAGCTTTTCTGATCACCAAGCTAAAATTCACACTTTCCTCCGACCACCACATTCTTTTTTTAAAAAATTTATTAAAAAAATTTTTTATTAGTGAATCACCGTGAGGTACAGTTACAGACTTACAAACTTCCGTGCTTACATTTCAGTCATACAATGGTCAAGTACCTATCCCTCCACCAGTGCCCATTTTCCACCACAAATGGACCCAGCATCCCTCCCACCACCTCCATCCTATTCCCCCTCCCCCCACCCCACCTCTAGGGCAGGGCATTCACTTCTGCTCTCTCACTCCTTTTGGTGTTGTGGTTTGCAATAGAGGTATATTGAGTGGCCATCATGTTTGGTCTATAGTCTGCTTTCAAGGTGCATCTCCCATCCTGAGCGGATCCTCCTAGCACCATTTACTTGGTGATCCCTTCTTTAACTGAACTGCCTTTCCCCCTGGTTTGTGAGGCCAGCTTCTAAGCTGTGGAGCAATCCGCCTGGTACTTATCTCTACTGTTCTTGGGTGTTAGTCTCCCATTCTGTTACTTTATATTCCACAAATCAGTGTAATTTTTCTATGTCAGTCCCTCTCTTTCTGACTCATTTTACTTAACATGAAACTTTCCATGTTGATCCATCTGTATGTGAATTTCATGACTTTATCTTTTCTAACAGCTGCATAGTATTCTACTGTGTAGATGTACCAGAATTTCTTTAGCCAGTCATCTGTTCTCGGGCACTCGGGTTTTTTCCAGATTCTGGCTATTGTAAACAGTGCTGCAATGAGCATACAGGTGCAGATGTCATTTCTACTATACCTTTTTGCATCTCTGGGATATAATCCCAGAGTGGTATTGCTGGGTCAAATGGAAGCTCAATTTCTAATCTTTTGAGAATCATCCATATTGTTTTCCAAAATGGCTGAATCAGTCGCCATTCCCACCAGCAATGAAGGAGAGTCCCTTTCTCCCCACATCTGCGCCAACACTGGTTGCTTTTGTTCTTTTGGATGCGACCACCACAGTCTTAAAGTCCTCTTCATCTCAATTTTCCCCATAGCACTTAATTATTCCTTCTTAGATTGCCAGAGTTTGTTTTATTTGCTTTTTGTTTCTTCTCAATTGGAATGTTAATTTTGTGAAAGAGCAATGCTCATCCTTTTCATTCACTGTTATATCCCTAATGCCTGATGCTAGAAATAGCAAATGACAGTTGAAGGCCCTAACCAGCCCATGCTCGATTTTGTAGAGCCAACAAGCCAAGAATGGTTTGTGCATTTTTCAATGTAAAAAAAAAAATTCCACATGACCAGCCTTTTGGTAAGAGAAGTTGCTTCAAGAGTATGAAGCAACTGCTGAAAACAGTATCTCTGAGATCACAAAGCCTAAAATATTTACTATCTGGTCCCTCACAGAGTTCTAGCCTAAAACAATACCCAGCACATAGCAGATGCAGAAATAAAGGGCTGATGAGTGAATGAATGCATGAATGAACAAATGATTATCAGTTTACTTTCGATTGAAAGAACTTAAATAGGAGCTATGTGTTAAAATAAATGTTGTTTTCAGAGTGATGTGTCTCTTGGAGAGATCATGTGGGTATTTCTTTTGTTTATTAGAGAATGCAGAATGAAGAAAGAGGAGGGATGGATAGGACAAAGTGAAAGGGAAAATAAAGAGAAAATAATATAGAGGGAACTATATGGAGGTGGGGGATGAACATGAGTCCTGGGCATCAGGGATACTGAAAGGTCACTGTTCCTCTTGGAGGCCGGAGACCAGTCAGAGCCCAGTAAAGTGTCTCCTTCACTTGGTCTAAAGACATTCATTAACCAATGGATGTGTGCAAAGCCCTCAGCCAGTTCCTAAGAGGAGAATTTCAGAACTACTTGTAAAAATGCCAACTGACTAGGATCTGATGGGCTTCATAGATGGGTCTCAAGTTTCAGCCCACATCAAGATCACTGGAGGGTCTGTTAAAAATGTGATGCCCAGGGGCTGAGAAATAGGGCAGAGGTTAGGACACTTTCCTTGCATACAGTCAGTCTAGATTCAATCACGGCCACCATGTACAGTTCCGTGAATACCAACAAAAGTAACCCAGGAATGTAGAGCTGGGCTGGGAGTAAGTCCAGAACACCACCAAGTTTGACCCACCAAGACACACACACACACACACACACACACACACACACACACACACACACGAAGCCTACCACTAAACTTTTTGATTTAGTAAGACTGAGATAAACGAACCCCCCCCCCCCGCCACTGGCCCAGGGTTCGATACCTCCGTCCCTCTCAGAAAACCAGGCAAGCTACTGAGAGTATCTCGCCCGCACAGCAGAGCCTGGCAAGCTACCCGTGGTGTATTGGATATGCCAAAAACAGTAGCAACAAGTCTCACAACGGAGACGTTACTGGTGCCTCTTGAGCAAAATCGATGAACAATGGGATGACAGTGCTACAGTCCTAGAGAGATAAACCCCCAAAGTGTGCTTTGTTGTTTTTTGGAGGGGGCATTCCTGGCAGTTCTCAGGGGACCATGTGGGATGCCAGTGATTAAACCTAGGTTGACTGAGTGCAAGACAAGGCCCTATCTGCTGTAACATTTCCCCAGCCCTAGGAGCATGTGTTTTTAAGTTTCCAAATGGCTGCTTCTGCTGGTGTTTCCACATTTTGAGCATCACTGTGTGGGGTTTCCTCTTCAAAGAGACCTTCCTCAATGTTCTTATTCAAATAATATGCTCCCCTCTTCTTACAGCACCCGCTCTCTCCTCTCCCTGTCCCCATCCCCAGCGGACCATTAAGGTGTTTGTTATGTATCCCCACTTTAAGGAAGTGTCATGAAGAGGGACTTTAAATTTAACATGTTCCCTACTGTTTTCCCCAAACTGTGAAACCTAGTGGCTACTCAGGAAATAGTTATGTAACAAGGCAGGCATACACTGCAGAATGAAGAATTATACAAAGCAGAGTCTCGGCTCTGTGAAAGAAACAAACCCAGTGAGAAATTCATATTTAGGGGCTGGAGCGATAGTACAGCTGGTAGGGCATTTGCCTTGCACACGCCCGGCCTGCCTGGGTTTGAGTCCCAGCATCCCATATGGTCTCCCAAGCACCGCCAGGAGTAATTCCTGAGTGCATGAGCTGGGAGTACCCTTTTGCATTGCCAGGGTGACCCAAAAAGAAAAAAAAAAAGAAATTCATACTTAACGAAACAGTCAGACACATCTGATTAGGACATTGACTTAGATCTAGGATAATGAAGAAGACTCCAACCAAAGTGGAGCTAAGACTGAACAAGTGGTCAGAGTCATTATTATGATCAGATGGAGGTAGATTAGGATATAATGAGAAAGTGGGTCAAAGCAGAGCAGAGCTTTGATTGATAGTGAAACTGGCCCACCCTACCCCCACCCTCGTGCATCCGAAAGCTAAACACTTACACCAGCCTTGGCAAGAAGGGAAAGGCTTTTGTTGCAGGGCTACATTCAGATCTGCCTCCATCTCTCTCTTGGGCACTCACTACTTTATACAGGCAGGAGGTTCTTAAAACTTCTGCACAATATAAGGTAGCTGTGAATGAAGGTGATAAGGACCTCGAGGAAAAACAGAAAATCTCAGACTTAATAGAATGAGGTGTTTTTATCTCAGACGAGGATTTAATATCCCCATGGTGAGACACAACACGTTTTACAAACTTTATTTTATTGAAGTACTTTTTTGATCATTGTATTAGACATAGAGTGTCAATGAGCAATATAAATTTGATTATCTTGGGCCTGCTCTGGGGGCAGGCTTGAGGTGTGGTTGAAAATGGGGACAATGGTGGAGGAAAGGAAGGTGACTGTGGTGGTAGGATTGGCATTGGAATATTGAATGCCTGGAACAAATCATCATGTACAACTTGGTAAACCACTGTGTTTTAATAAAGTGGGAAAAGTTAACATAAATTTAAAAAAAGAATGAGGTGTTTTAATAAATTTCTTCAGAAAATAAAACTGCTATAGCACTAAATTTCGGCTGGTTGTTCTGGAAAGTAAAAGGCAAATAGGATGGAAGAGGGAATCACTCATGAATTGCCCCCTGATGGTGCTCAGGGGACCATATGGGATGCTGGGAATCAAACCTGGGTTGGCCGCATGCAAGGCAAACACCCTATCACTCCAGCCCCCTCACCCTTCTTTTTTTAATTTTTAATTTTATTTTATAAAGTCACTGTCATCCCGTTGCTCATTGATTTGTTCGAGCGGGCACCAGTAACATCTCTCATTGAGAGACTTATTGCTACTGTTTTTGGCATATCCAATATCCAATTTTATAAAGTAGTTCACGGACTGGCTTAATAGCACAGCGGGCAGGGCATTTGCCTTGCATGCGGCCGATCCAGGTTCGATTCCTCCGCCCCTCTTGGAGAGCCCGACAAGCTACTGAGAGTATCCCACCCGCATGGCAGAACCTGACAAGCTACCCGTGGCGCATTCAGTATGTCGAAAACAGTAACAACAAGTCTTACAATGGAGACGTTACTGGTGCCTGCTTGAGCAAATCGATGAACAACAGGATGACAGTGCAGTGCTACAGGTGGAGGCTGGGAGACCAACACTAAGGTATCAATGAGGCAGTTTCCAGTGAGTTCCCTCTACTGACTTGAAAATGGTCATGATTGGGCGGGACTAGTGCACAAGCTTTGTTTGCTAGAAACCAGGATTCAAATCCAGGCCACCAGCACCACCAAGCATGACCTTCCTCCACCCTTACTTCCAGCACTGGGTGGAGAGTAATCCCTCTGCTGAGTGTACCCTCATACACACACCCTAAAATAACCTCTATCTCAAAGCTTTTTTACAAGTTCTTTCCTCTGAGCTTGAGCACTCCAAGGGTCTCCAGATGTGTCCAAATTTATTTACTTACTTATTTAGTTAGTTTTGAGACCACACCTGGCAGTGTTCAGGGTTTACTCCGGGCTTTGTGCTCAGGGATCACTCCTGGCAGGCTTAGGGAAACATATGTGGTGCCGGGAATTGAGCCTGGGTTAGTCATTGCAATATAAGTGCCCAATGTACTTTTTTTTCTTTTATCTGTGTCTAAGTTTATTCTTTATAAGTTATATTGGGTGACTTCTTTCCAAGTGTTTTATCTCCTTAAAGTTCTATACTTTTTGAGGGGATTAGGACTTCACCATCTGAATTTGAAAGGCAATAATTCAATCTGTATGTATATATTTATTTATTTTAGTGGCTGATCCGGGTTTGATTCCTCTGTTCCTCTCAGAGAGCCCAGCAAGCTATCGAGAGTATCCCGCCCACATGGCAAAACCTGGCAAGCTATCCATGGCGTATGCGATTTGCCAAAAACAGTAACAACAAGTCTCACAATGGAGACGTTACTGGTGCCCGCTTGAGCAAATCGATGAGCAATAGGATGACAGTGACAGTGACAGTTACTCTGACCTCAATTTACAAAAGAAAGGCATTGTCCTCATCTATGCCAACCAAATATTATTATGGTGCATTGATTTGGGATCTGAAGTCATTCCAAAAAGGAATGATTCAAAACTTGTGGTGCTCAAGGGACTATATGATGTTCAAGGTCTAACCTAGGTTCTTCAACATGCAAAGCATGCATTCAGCCTATTGTGCTAACTTTCTTAAGCCCCTGCTTTTGCATACACAAACTTCATCATCATCATCATCATCATCATCATCATCATCATCATCATCCCATTGATCATCGAATTTCTTGAGCAGTCTCAGTAACGTCTCCATTTGTCCAAGCCCTGAGATTTTAGAAGTCTCTCTCTACTCATCCTTCCAACAATGCCATACTGAAGCCTCTTTCAGGGACAGAGGAATGAGACCCAGCTTGTTACTGGTTTTGGCATATTAATACACCATGGGGACCTTGCCAGGCTCTCCCATGTGGGCAGGAAACTCCCAGTAGTTTGCCAGGTTCTCCCAGAGGGAGAAATAGGTTATAAGATATCACTTCCGGGAGCTTGCTTTTAGATCTCTGGATGCTGGCAGTTGACAGGATTACACAGTGCTGGGGGCAGTCCCTGGGAGTGACCGCCTAGCTACTGGGAAATGGGAAATCTGGGCGGAGGAGGCCCAGTCCCTATCTAAGCAGCCTTCAAGGTCTCAGCCCCGGGTCTCACACACCTGGGTTCCTCTGCCAGTTCCTTCATGTGTGAGGTTCATCAGAACATGTGTAGAGGGGCCTTGAGCATGGCTGTGGCTAGGCTCCAGAGGTCTTTGGCCACCAGGAGCTCTGCTTGGGGTGGGGAGGGAAGCTGGAGCCCATCCCCTCCAAGGAGGCCCCAGGGAAGACAGCCAGGAACGCTGGCAAGAGACTCTCTGCATCGCTCTCTTCTGGGAGCTTGCTTTTAAGTCTCTGGGACATAAAAAGTCAGGGACATAAAATTATCCCTGAAGAAATGGGAGAAAACCTGCAACTTTATTACAGGTGACTGATTTATTTGTATAGGGGCCAGAACAGGTAGGACATTTATCTTGCAATAGCCAAACTGAGTTGGATCCCCGGCAGCATATATGACCCCCCAAGTACTTCCAGATGTGATCTCTGAGCACAGAGCCAAGAATTAGTGGAGGTTGGTGGGGGGGGAGCTTGGAGCACTGACAGAGATTGGGGTTCTTAGGCTGGAGCAATCTTCCTTTAAGGGATTGGTCCCCAACTGTGTTGAGTTTGGCCCCTCACTCTGACTCCATTTGCATCACAGATATTTAGGGTGGGTGTTCAGGTATTCCTTGGGGACACTTGTAGGTCACTGCTGCACCCTCCCTGGGTGTGGTTCCCGATAACTACTAAGCTTGGTTCATGGCTCACGTATCTGCTTCCCCGTCAGCTCCAGTAGGAGGAACTTCCCAGAAGTTTCTTTTGGGGGTGGAGTGGGGTACATACCCGGTGATGCTCAGGGCTAACTCCTGGCTTTGCACTCAGACATCATTCCTGGTGGTGCTCCGGGGGCCATATGAAATGCTGGAGGTTTAACCCAAGTCGGCTGCCTGCAAGGCAAGTGTCCTACCTGCTGTACTATCTCTCCAGCCCCATGTTTCTTTCTAAGTAAATATGGAGAAGATTTTTCACCAGCACTTACTAGTTTTCAAGCCTTTGGGGAGCACATGTGCTTTATAGGGGAGATCCTCTTTCCCTTCGGACATTCAAGCCTTAGTAGGACATGGGGCAAATGGCCTTGCCAGGATTTGTCTGGAGAGAGGGTTCAAATGTCCCTTCTTTATCTGCCTCTATTGTCTGCACTTAATTGTCTTTATTCAGATGGATCTGTCCATGCCTGAGGAACGGAGAGTTAGTAAATCAAATGGAATGGGCTGTCTTTAGGAAATTCCACTGTGATAAGAACTATCCCATTTGGAACCAGGGGAGAAAGGCCACTCCTAGGATCCCCATCAATCATTGTCCATCTAGGCTGCGTACCAGATTATCTTTCAAGTTTCAATCAGCACTTGCCTCTCCTGCCCCCTTTGCATGTCCCAGCACACACACACACACACACACACACACACACACACACACACACACACACACACACCCCGCCCTGGGGCGTGGGGGGTCTTGGGAAGAAGATTCTGATTCTACCCACTTCTTCCTGCCTCCCCCTCTGTCAGCTCCTCCTGCTGGTAATCACTGTTCTGCTGACAGCTGGCCGAGCTCTCCTGTCCCCGACTCCTGGCAGCTGAAGAGGCGATCTTTACGCAGAGAAATCGCGTTCATTCCAAAGCCGATGTCTCCCGCTCTCAGGAGAGCAACCTCTTCAGCTGAAGAAAGAGAAGTTCTCCGGTGTGGCGCTGACCTTTCCTAGCTCAGTCATGAGGAGAACCCCAGATTGAAGACCTGGCATGGTCTCTACCGAATTGGGGGTTCCTGGGACAGCACTGACTCTGGATTTCCTTTGTGGAAAAGAGACGAAATTCCTCTGGCAAGGGCTGGAAGAGGGCGCAGTAGTTTAATGTGCACGGGGCAAATGTGAGGCAGTTTAATGGGTGATCCCGATGACCCCACAACTTGTGATTCCTTAGAGAAAGGGCGTGGTGAAAAAATCGGGGCCAGGGAGATTAGTCAAGTAGCAGAGCACATGCCCGACCTGTTGGATTCCTGACAGCTGAATTGTTAGGCTGCAGAGGCAGGATGGGTCCAGCTGGGAAGAGCCCCTGGGAGAGCTAAACGTCAAGCAAACAAAGTCTCTGCCTTCGACCCTAACTTGTGTAAGAGTCCTGTGTCAACCCCCCCCCAGTCAGCAGCTCTCCCATCTTCCCTCTGGGATGCAGGGTTCTGCTAAGTTTGTCCCTGATGTACCTTTCCAACCCCATTTCTCCACTTGCTGACTCCCAGCAAACCTGGCTGTTTAGTGAGTTCCCTGGATTGTGACCAGGAGATTCTCGTTGCCACTGAAAGGATGATTGTGGTTCCCAGTGGATGAGGAACCATGAACTGGAGCACCCCCGAAAGGAGTATGGAATAGGGGTGAGGCTTTGAGGATTGGGAAGGAGAAAACCTTGACCTTCTGTGGACCACCAACTAAGACCAAAGAGAAATCAAATCAACCTTGCAGTTCCACTGTGACTGAAATGTCATCACGCTCAAGATGAATGCAACAAAACACTTTTTCCTTGTAATTTGACTGATACTGTAGAAGCAGTAAACCGGAGGAAAGATATGTATTTCCTTTGCTGTGATATTAACCATTACTAGAACATAATAGAATCTGTAAGACTATAATATATGCATTTCTGAAAAATCACCACAGAAAGGACAAGCACAGTGTTTATGGAGGAAATGCGGAAGGGAGAGAGAGAGAGAGAGAGAGAGAGAGAGAGAGAGAGAGAGAGAGAGAGAACACTTCATCAATGAAAATTTTAAAACAACATAGGTACATAGTAAATATGGTAGCCCAAGTTTAGTACATGTTCAATGGTGAGAAATATATTCATACTATAACAATAGTATAAAAAGCCCTCGGAAAAAGCCCTGAAGCTGGCTTGTACTGGATGTATGTGTCTGACTCCCAGAGCCACTGCCTGTGTGAGAGAAAGGGAACAGAACAAGAGAAGTAGTGAGTGCATTGTGAGATAAAATGAGAGGAAGAGGACAGAAGGAAATACAAGGTGTAGAAATTAGAGAGTGTAGAGTTGGGACAATGGATCCCCTGAAAAGGCCACTTTGTTAGTATGAAGGGGAGTAAGCAGGATATCTGTGATCCAGTCGAAGTTGACAGTAACCTCACATGGGGTTGGGCATCACTCGTGGTTCTGGCAAGAGCTCAGCATGTGCATGCTTTGTGCATTCCTACATAGCTCAGTGCAACTGGGTGCGGTTTTTTGGGATCCTTCTGGTGTGTTTTGAAGGCAAAGTTTTGAACAAACAAATGCAAAAGTACATGGTGCTGAGATTGTTCCCTAATGTATCATGTGGGAACAAATTTTATTTTGGAATAAATAAGTTAGCAGAATTGACTCCTTGAATTCTGTGAGATAAGAATAGAATTTGGCTTATTTCTCCCCCATTTCCTGCTAGTGTCCCATTTGGTCTTGTGTTGGAAACTGTGTTTCTCAGCTCTTACCTGCTAGATATCCCCAGCACTACGTATTGCCCAGTGAGTACTTAGAGTACTTTCTAAGTATTGCTAGATGTGGCAATACAGAGCACTCTATCACTGTATCACTGTCATCCCGTTGCTCATTGATTTGCTAGAGAGGGCACCAGTAATGTCTCCATTGTGAGACTTGTTTTTACTGTTTTGGCAGATCAAATACGCCACACGGGTAGCTTACCAGGCTCTGCCATGCAGGCGTGATACTCTCGGTAGCTTGCCAGTCTCTCCGAGAAGGGCGGAGGAATCAAACCCTGGTTGGCTGCATGAAAGGCAAATAAATGCCCTACCCACTGTGCTATGCTGGAGGTATGGCAATACAGAAGAAAAAAAAAAAAAGAAAGAAAGTTAAGAATAGAAACTGAGAAGTTTAAGCATTTGGGGGGGCGGGTGTCACAATGGCAATGCTCAGGACTTACTCTTGGTCTGCACCTGGGGCAGGCTTTGGGACCATATGAGATGCTAGAAATTGAATCAAGGTCAGCTGCATACAAGGAAAGTGACCCACTCGTTGTCCTATATCTCTGGCCCCCATACATGTAAGCTTTTGATTTTAGTGTAATAATTTTCTTGTACTATTGTCTTGGGCTGGAGTGATAGCACAGTGGTAGGGCATTTGCCTTTCACTCGGCCAACCCATGTTCGATTCCTCTGCCCCTCTCGGAGAGCCTGGCAAGCTACTGAGAGTATGGAGCCCGCACGGCAGAGCCTGGCAAGCTACCCGTGGCATATTAGATATGCCAAAAACAGTAACAAATAAGTCTCACAATGAGAGATGTTACTGGTGCCCGCTCGAACAAATTGATGAGCAAGGCGATAACAGTGATAGTGACTATTGTCTTGGAATAAACATTGTCTTATAATATGACATACTCACAAAAATGCTCTGATATGGGTTGGGAAAATAATTCAGTAGTAGAGCACAGTATATAACTTGCATGTGTGAAGTCCTGGGTTTGCACCTCTCCAAACCCCTGAAAAAAACTTTCTGACAAATGATTTTGTATAGAATAAAATAGAAGAAAATGAATGTTAAATGAAAAAATGTAAAGCAGTGATTGAGATTAGAATAAAATATATGCAGATGTTCTACTTATGCTGAGAAGATCTTATCAATGTAATGTTTTGTCAATAACAATGATAGTAATTCTGGTGCCTAAGGGAATATTATTAAGTAATTTTACTTTCTAAAAAATTCAGTGGAGAAATCTGGCAGACATCATTTTAATCAATTGATCAAAGTTAGCATGATCAGGGGCTGGGGCAATAGCATAGCAGGTAGAGCATTTGCCTTGCACTCGGCCAACCCAGGTTCGATTCCCAGCACCCCATATAGTCTCCTGAACACCGCCAAAAGAAATTCCTGAGTGAAGAGCCAGGAGTAACCCCTGTGCATCACTGGGTGTTACCCAAAAAGCAAAAAAAAAAAGTTAGTAAGATCAGTGGCACTGTAGCACTGTCGTCCCGTTGTTCATCGATTTACTCAGGCAGGCACCAGTAACGTCTCTATTGTGAGACTTGTTGTTACTGTTTTTGGCATACTGAATACGCCACAGGTAGCTTGCCAGACTCTGCTGTGCGGGCGGGATACTCTAGGTAGCTTGCTGGGCTCTCCGAGAGGGATGGAGGAATTGAACCCGGGTCGGCCATGTGCAAGGCAAATGCTCTACCCACTGTGTGCTAGCCACCCCTCTCAGAGAGTCTAGCAAGCTACCAAGAGTATCTCGCCCATTTGGCAGAGCCTGGCAAGCTACCTGTGGCATATTCAATATGCCAAAAACAGTAGCAACAAGCCTCACAAAGGAGACGTTACTGGTGCCCATTGGAGCAAATTGATGAACAATGGGCCGACAGTGCTATAGTGCTTCTATTGGGCTAGAGCGATATCGCAGCAGGTAGGGTGTTCGCCTTGCATGAGGCCCAAGTGGGTTCGATTCATCCGCATTTCTCAGGGAGCCAGGCAAGCTACCTAGAGTATCCTGCCCGCACGGCAGAGCCTGGCAAGGTACCTGTGGTGTATGTGATATGCCAAAAACAGTAACAAATCTCACAATGGAGACATTACTGGTGCCTGTTCGAGCAAATTGATGAACAATGGGATGACAGTGACAGTGAAAATGAAGTGACAACTGAAAATGATTTATAATTAGGATTTTTTTTTGTTACTATGGGACATTATTTTGACATTTGAACTCTGAATAAGATCTTTAAGTTAAGTTACATAATTTGGTAATACTGTCAACAGCCTACTTTTGGTCACTGTATTGTGGCTATGTAGAAGCATTTTCGCAGTTTTTAGAAAATATATGCTTAAGTTTTCCAGAGTAAGGGGCAGCAAGCTTGTGACTTGCCATCAAATAGTCTGATAGCAAAATATTTAAGCATGTGTGTGTGTGTGTGTGTGTGTGTGTGTGTGTGTAGAGAGAGAGAGTTACATGTGAGTATGTATGTCTGTGTACAGAGAAATAGAGGCAATCAGGGAGAGACATAACAAATTAAAACAAATATGATAAAATGTTAACATCTAAGGTAATGTAAGTAACCATAGCTTCAGAATGTTTCCAAAATTTTGTCTTCCTACTTTATTTTTCTACTCTGGAGAAACTCTTTCTTGAACACATCTCTTTCTTTCTCTCCCTTTACATTTCTCTAAACAATAAAAGCTATTTTGTGTCACAAAAATAACCCCTTTTTTCCTGTCTTCCTTATTCATTTGGATGGTCGGGAGTCAAAGGAGTACAAGTCTCATGGAATGACTGCACTCATTTGTGGAATATAAAGCAACATAATATGAGATCAACATGTAAGGACAGGAGAGACAAGGGTCAGGAGGATCACTCCATGGATTGGAAGCCTGCCTCAGGTGCTGGGGGAGAAGGCAGCTGGGATAGAGAAGGGGTCACTAAGTCAATGATGATGGAAGGGATCACTCAGGATGGGAGATGTGTGCTGAAAGTAGATGAAGGAGACTCAGTATCTGTATTGCAAACCATAAGGCCCTAAAGTAGAGAGAGAGTAAGAAGGAAGGTGCCTGCCATGGAGCAGGGGGTGGGATGAAGTGGTGGTGGTGGGAAGGATACTGGGAGCATCGGTGGTGAAAAATGCACACTGGTGGACGGATGGGTGTATGACTGAAACAATCATGAAAGCTTTGTAGCTGCGTCTCATGGGGATTCAATAAAAAGATTGTTTTAAAAAATAAAACATATTAGACAATATAGAAAGGGGTACTAGTCTAAAAGGCAGAGGGTTTGACTTTAAAAGAAATGACAACTACAAAATGTAGACAATTGTGGATGCATTTGCTATTGAAGGTTTTCAAATTATTCCTGCAAATATTTGGTAAAATGTTAGCATTTGAATCTGGGTGAAGGGCATATGAGAATATCTGGTATCATTCTGGCAGTTTCATGTGAATCTGAAAATTAAATCTCAAGATGTTAAAACAATTATGAAAGGCAAATAAAACTTGGGCAGTTAACATTGCTGCAGACATAATAAACATTTAAATATCTAGAAGAAAGTAAAATAGAAAACAAGATATAAACTTTATTTTGGAAACTGTAGTATCTTCCAGATCATATGGCTTGATACACTATCAGGAGTAGCTACCAAACACCAAGTCAGAAGTAGTGTCCACAATGGAGTTTCCCCAAAGTACCTTTTCATCCAAGTTTCCTTTGAATATACAATAAATTGAGCCCCAAAATCCTACTTGATTCTCATTCTTTGTCAGGGTAGTCATTCAATTTATGATCTCTTTATCTGAGATAGAACTGAGCTTCATGATTTAGGTAAATTCTTCTGGGATTGAAACACTAACATACCTAACTTTATATAAGACATTTGGTAAATAGAGGAATCTTCCATGACCATATGTGGCCAATGACCGAACCTCATCAGAGAGTGAGATTAAGGCAGAGGTCTCCTGCCCTGAATGAGATAACTGAACAGTTCTACAACTCAATTGCTCAAATAAACCAGTTTACTACAACAAAAGCTTCTAACTGCTTCCAAGCTGTTGTCTTCTTGTTTTATTCAGATGGCAGCAGTCAATGAAGGAGTACAGAGTCGTAAAAGCACAGGGTTTGACTTTAAAAGAAAGGACAACTACAAACAAACCTCAGGCAATTGTGAGTGTATTTATTATTGCACGTAGCCAATGATTTGTCAAAGCATGATTCTCAAAACTAACTTTTATTAATATGCACGCGGCACTGGGCTAGACACTGTAAACTCTGGAATAGAAAACCAGAATGTTATCCTTGCCGGAGATAACCAACTTCTTTCCTAAAGAGCATACACGGGGAGTGAATGGAGAAATAGTTCAACAGGTTGAGCTCAGACTTTGCATGCAGTTGCATCCTCAAGACCACCAGGAGTAACCACCAAGCACTAAATCAGGAGTAGCTCTCGAGCATCGCCAAACGTAACCTTTCAAGCCAAAACTGCAATAGTAATAATAAGAAGAAAGAAATAACTCACATCTGGAGAAAGTCATGGGAATCAACTAGAGAAAAATGACCCAATTATGATACACACAGAGGAAATTACTTGATCACACTATAAAGTTATGCTCTATGATGCTAATTATGACTATACACTAAACATATCTAAAATAAGAATTTCAAGGACGGTCTGGCTGTCATGTCCTCTAACCACTAGGCAACATACAGGGAGTGCAAGTTTATAAATCAGAATGGCAGATAGTTTACAGTATATGCTAGACAAACTTAGACAAGACCATACTGATGAAACATGGGAATATCACCACACGTAAACAGAACATGAACATTATGTATAAACAGTGAAGCAGTTTCTAGTGGGTGGAAATTGGGGCTGAAACCTCCCCTACAGAAGGGCAGGAGAGTGCCTTAGAACAAACATGCACTTTGGTTTCAGATACACTGAGATTCATATCCAGCCGCTCCAACCGTGTGAAACTAGACACACAATCATCTAACTTCAGAACTTCTCTTTTCTACACAGCTACCACAAGGTTACTTGTTGCACAAATTAATATACAATAATAATTTAATGTTAAAAGCATTATAAAGTATTATAAAACCTGGAGTAGGAGCAGACATTCAACAATCAGTACCTATGGTTACTCTCTGTGTATCTGTTAAATAATCACTGTTACTAACGAGTCTGGCTTCCCTGATAGACTGATAAATCACAAAGTCAGAAAATGGATTGTTTCTTGATGGTTGTGGAACTTCAAATTCCTATTATGCTGTCTGATTCATGGTGGAATCAGAATTTAGAGAGTGTGCTTCCTCTGTGTTTCTTCATGTGTTTCCTAGCCAATGTGGAAAGAATCCTAAAAATTACAATTAGGTAATCACAATGGCTTAATATTGCTTTAATAGACTTGGTTCCTGGCTCTGTAGTAAGGACCATCTTATTTCTTTTAACATGCCTTTGATGGTATGTCTGAACATCCCTACAAATGTTCAGAACTGTTCCTTTTAAGGGCTTATCAATGGCAGTACCAGGCCTCAGCCAGACTAGATTCCAGATACTACTCTGACCTGGCCCAGATGAAAGTTTCTCTTGCTCCTACTTAGCAGAGGAAAGTACCAAAGACCAAGAGTCTTAGTAGCTGAGCCCCAAGAGAGAGTCCCGAAAGAGGGATGGTGAGAGCATTGTGGGAACAGTCAACAGTTTAGGAGAACTCTGATAGAAAAGAGAAGGTGGATGAGGGCTTGGAAAGAGACTGGCAAAGTGCACACTGTGAATTAGGCAGTTGACACCTTTGCAGGTGACACTAGGGAACAAAGAGTCCTGGGATGGGTGGCACTGTAGTCAAGGTTGGGAGGAAACTTGGGGCTCAGAGTGTGACAAGGCCAGGAGGGAGCTGAAGGAAAAACCACCCGATTTGGTAATCGATGGCAAATATCAGTCTTGTCAGTCACTCTAACAAGAAAGGAAAATTTAAAAACCTAAACAATACAGAGACCACTTAAAGGAGATGGGGGGGGGTCCCTGGAACTGGGTCTTCTTGGGCCACTTGCAGGCTTCTGGCTGTGTGGCCTTTAGCTACCTGATTTTAACCTCTGTGGGACTCTGAGCCCCTCTGCAGAAAGATGAGGGTGAGTTGCGAAGACCACAATGACTGTAAAGTGGATTTACCTCTAGGAACTCAGTCAGTCTGGGATGGCTAATGAATTTAAAAGAAAAATAAGATGTCAGGAGTAGTGCATCGAACACTTTTAGAGAGTGTGCTTCCTTTGCAGTTCTTCATGTTTTCTGCTGGTATGGGACTCACACAGCCTAAGTATTAGAGAGAACTTGCCATTTGTGCAAAAATTATTCCAAACTGGGTTATGCCCTGTTGTCCCCTGGGGGGGGCGGTAATGGGTCTGATCTCACATATCCAGTCCCCCCCCACACCTACTCTGACCTGATTTGATGTTTTGTTTCATGGGTCACTCCCCCAGGTACTAAAGGATGACTCCATGCTCCGCTCTCAGGGGTCACTCCTGGTGGGCTCGGGGGATCCATATGGGATGGCAGGGATCCAACCTGGTTGGGCCATGTGCAAGACAAGCTTCTTACCTGCTGTTCATCCCTGCCCACCTCCACGCCCAACTGACTTGAAAAGACAGCACTGGCTTTCCAATCCTCCTTCCCCCAACCATACACCCAGTTCTAACTTCTTGTCTCCCCCACAATCCCTCCAAAACTGATTTTAGAATCAGTTGTACTTCATCCTTCATTGTAATGTCTCTGCGGATTGTTACCGTCGTCTCAATTTCCACTTTTTTTTTCAAACCACGACCCTCTGCTGGCCTGTCTTTGAACCTGATGCCAAATGAATTACTGAATTCAGGGTATCATTAACATTGCTCATCTGCCGTTTTCAAGAGCCCGGGATCGTTCTTTTGGAGTGTCAGGGGCGTTCTAATCCTAGGGTTGTAATTAGGCTTTATTTGGGACAATCCCTTCCCCTCTAGTCTCAGCTGGGGCTGGTGGTGTCTTGCACCCACGCCCAGAACTGGCCCTTTTCCAGCCTCCTGACGAAACTCCGTGCCTCGGGAAGACCGGGTTTGATCTCCACAGTGCATATGATGTTCTCGGCCCCTTTTCCAGCGCTAATGCTCTTTAGTGTCACCTTGCCTAACTGTTCCTCTCTCGTGACTTAGTTTGGGAAGGCCGGTCCCTCCTTCTGGTGGAACCTCCGCATTACTGCACAGTTGAAAGTTGAAAGGACGGTGCCCTGTTCGTTTCCAACGCCCACCCTCCCCCCTTCACACCAGAGCTAGGACCAGGGGGTCTGCCCTGCGGCTGGTCTCCAGCAGCACCGGGAATGGGCTGTGACTCTGCAGCCCTCTCCCACCGCTCAGCCCTCGGACCGACCGGGTGCAGACCCGGCGCTTCCAACCCCCGGAGCGGCCACTCAGTGGGAACCCGGTAGGTTTCGGAAACTGGCCACCAGCGCCAGGCAGGGTGGGGTAAAGGGGGGGTGGGGACCATGGCAAAGCTTCCAGGGCAGCGGGGGGATTCGTCGTCGCCCCTCGCCCGCCCCTTCTCGGCTATTGGGCCGCCTCCCCGGCGCGCCCAGTCGACGGGGCGGGGCCCACCCCCATCTCCCCTCTGCTCTCCTCCCCTATTTCCCGGGGTAGGTTCGTTTAGAGGCTGGAGGCTTGGAGGGGCTGCGGAGGGGCGTCCGATTACATCTCCGCCTTCTTCAGCCTCGGGCCGCGGAGCCGCTGGGTGTGCGGGACTGGCGATCCGGTACTCGTCGGCCGCGATGCGCCAGAGCGGGGCTGCGTGGACGCGGGCGCTGCTGCTGCAGCTGCTGCTGGCAGGACCCGGGGGCTGCCTGAGCCGTCTGGAACTCTTTCCCTTCGGCCCGGGACAAGGGGACCTGGAGCTGGAGGCTGGGGACGACCTGGTCTCCCCCGCCCTGGAGCTGAACGAGGCGCTCAACTTCTACGACAGATCCGACATCTACTCCATCTACGTGAGTGCGACTCGGGGCCGAGCTGGGGAGCGCGTGGGGGGCTGCGCCGGCTTCGGAAGGAAGGCGGGGGCGGGTGGGGGGCGCCGGCCGAGCCGGACGGACGTGGGTGTCGTGGGCGGGGACCGGCACCCGCAGCCGCGGGCGCGGACGGTCGCTCTGGGGGTCCCAGCCCGAGAGGATTCCCTCCCGGTCTCCTCTCGCCGGGCTCAGTTTACCTGCGCAGCGCACGCGGCTGGGGAGACCGTCCCGTCTGCAAACCCCGTGCGCGCCCCGCGGGTCTCGGCTTCCCAGAGCCCCGGGACCTGGGGACCCCCTGGCGGAGTTTCCTCCCCGGCCGCTGTGGGTCGCATCACCTCGGGGAGGTCGAGTCGCGTCTCGCCTTTGTCCTGAGCCTGCGGGGACCGGTCCTGGCCCGAGTAGGTCCAGGTGCGGATGCGACTTGGCTCTGGGTCCTGGAACCCAGTTGGGTGTCGTGCAGGAAGGACTGGCCAGCGCCGCGCTCGCCTGTACCCCCTGGTGTGTGTGTGTGTATGTGTGTGTGTGTGTGTGTATGTGTGTGTGTATGTGTGTGTGTGTGTTCGTGCGCGCGCGTTTGTGTGTGTGTTCGCGCGCGCGCGTTTGTGTGTGTGTTCGCGCGCGCGCGTGTGCATGTGCGTGCGTGTGTGTGTGTGTGTGTGTGTGTGTGTGTGTGTGTGTCTGCGCGCGCCCTGGGATGTGTTTTGGCAAACGAGTCTATTCTGTAGCGTAGCTAGTTTCAGTCCAGAGTTCAGGGCTGGGAAGGCAGACCGCCCCGCGATCCAATTTCCTGTCGCCGAACATTGTCACGGGGGGCGGGGGTGTGTGAGGGGGGAGAAGGGGGGCAGCGGGGCACGAGGCCAGGTGACCTTTCGCTCTCTGGAGCCTTCTCCGGAGAGAAGCCGGGCCGGACGCTGTCACTTGGAGCGGCGGAGCCGCCTTCCCGGCCGCGCACCATGTGGATTTCATATAAAGCCGGTGCATTCCAGAAGTGGGGGGACGACACAAACAGCGGCTGGAGCCTGTCGTCCCCGGGAAATGGCTGTGCTGGGCGTCTGGCCCGTGTACGTTGACTTTGGACAACTCTCACGCGGAGCCTGTCCGCTCTGCCCTGAAGACCCGGTCCTTAAGGCCTGGACCCAGGAGGGAGCGCCGTGTCGCCTGCCCTGCCCCGTTGGGCACTCTGGGGAAGCCTGTAACATCCCTTCTTAAAAAAAAAAAAAAAAAAAACCCAAAAAACTGCAGCACTGTCCTCCCGTTGTTCAGCGATATGCTCAAGCGGGCACCAGTAATGTCTCCATTGTGAGACTTGTTACTGTTTTTGGCATATGGAATACGACCGGGGGAGCTTGCCAGGCTCTGCCTTGCAGGAGGGATACTCTCGGTAGCTTGCCGGGCTCTCCAAGAGGGAGGGAGGACTCAAACTCCGATTGGCCTGGTGCAAGGCAAACGCTCTACCCTCTGTGCTATGGATTCAGCCAAACTACCTTAAAAAAAAAAAGCACCCTCCCTCTCCCATTGAAGTAGCATAGCGTTTTGACGCTCTGTTGGGTCCAGGTACACATCATTAGAAATTTATATAGACCACCTTTAGTCTCACCCTGAAATGCCCAGTTCTGTCCTTTACCAAACAGTTGACCCCATTTGTCCCAGTGACCCAAATGCTTCCCTTTTGGTGACCATTTGTTTCGCTTTACCGTCTCTGAAACATGTTTCTTTTACATGCATAAAAGAAAATCTACAGGACTGCCAAGAAAATCAACTTTGTTGAAATAGAGAACAATCTAGAGAAATAAAAATTGTAGTGTATGTGTTTCTTTTCTAGTTCTGAATTATGTTTTTGGTTTTGGAGGGCCACACCCTGGTACTCAGCAGCTTACTCCTGGCTGTATACTCGGGGATCACACCTGGCAGGGTTCAAGGAGACCATAACGGGTGCTGGGGATTGAGCCATCAGCTGTGTGCAGGGCAAGTTCTCTACTGTACTATCTCTCTGGCTCCAGAATTAATTTTTAATAGGGGGCTACACTAAGCAGTGCTGGGCTTGGGAGGGGAGTTAACTGCCAACAATTCTCCTCCCCCCATGGTCTAGCAATGCCTTGTGGGGTATGTGGTGTTGGAGGATGGAGGTGGGAAATCAACTGAGAGCTTCACACTGTGTTAATAATCTCACTAACCCCACCATGTTACTTCTAACCATATGAATAGCAAGGAGTAGCAGGGGATCCATTGGTGAATCTAGTCAGTGAACTTTCAGGATCCTGCGGACTGCAAGCAGCAGCATTTGAAGATGGCTCCTATAACTATATGAGATTGTCAGTGACTTACATTGCAACTTCATTCAGTGCTCCCTCCACCGGAAGGAAATGTTGAAAAGACAGAGGTCATGAAAAAAAATTAAAAAAAAAATTAAATCTTAGTTAACAGACCCACTGATTTCTATTTCTTTAATCCTTATGGGAATATCATTGGACCCCAAGTTAAGAACCCACATGTCAAATCTGACCTCCTCTAAGGTTATCAGCCTTGATCTCCTGGTAGCATCCACTCAGTGGTGACATCTGCCCTGATCTCCTGGTAGCACCCACTCAGTGGTGGGTCATTTCCCAGGGACCCTATTTCCTTGACCAATGAAACCAAGTCCTTGGACAGAAGTCCGCCCCCAAAACACAGTCAGGATGTCTAGAATGCACAAATATTGGCTTCCTTTGACTGGGATTTATATCGTCCCAGTTTACTAATGGAAATCCCATGGTAATTGGAAGCTCTGATAACATGGACATGTAAGTTAGTTATATTTAATATGTTAGATTTGTTTTAGAACTCAAATCTTTCAGACTATGGAAAAATAGTAAAAGGATATGATGCTTCAAAGCAGAGTGGTACCCCACCGCTTCCTGCTTTAACCCCCTCCACCCCAAGGTAGATAGCCTGTGCTTTGTTATAAATTTATAAATTTGGGAATCGTAGGTGACATTTAAATTAAATTAAGTGAAATTAACTGTACTGAGGGGCTGGAACGATAGCACAGTGGGTAAGGTGTTTGACCCGGGTTCAATTCCTCTGCTCATTTCAGAGAGCCTGGCAAGCTACCGAGAGTATCTCGCCCACATGGCAGAGCCTGGCAAGCTAACTGTGGCATATCCGATATGCCAAACACAGTAACAACAAGCCTCACAATGGAGACATTACGGTGCCTGCTTGAGCAAATCGATGAGCAAAGGGATGACAGTGATACAGTGAACTGTACCGAGAGGGTCTGTATCCCTAGAAAAGAGCTCTAAGAGAGTGATCAGCAGTCAAGGAGAAGATGAGAAGCCAGTAGCAGAGATGGGAGATGGAAGCCTATAAGGCGAGAGGAAACCAAGAGGGTAAAGAGCAAGAAGCAAAGAGTGAATAACATGTTCAGTGCTACAGGGGGCCCTAAAGGATGAGGACTCAGAATTAGCCAGGGGATTGACCACCAGTAACACAGTGGCCACCTTGGCTTTTCTCCATTTCACCTTCATAGTAAGCGCTGGCAACCGCATCTTTCTTGTCACCGAAATGGACACTTTATAGCTGTGTTCCATTCTAGTGGCCTTCTCTGCAATCCTGACATAAGAGGAAGGTAGATACCCTGACCAGGATTCAGGATCTCACCCAGTCTTTCCAGCTTTATTTATTTATTTATTTACTTACTTATTTATTTATTTATTTATTTATTTATTTATTTATTTATTTATTTTGCTTTTTGGGTCACACCCAGCGATGCCCAGGGGTTACTCCTGGCTTTGCACTCAGGAATTACTCCTGGCGATGCTTGGGGAACCATATGGGATGCCGGGGATCGAACCCGGGTCGGCCGCGTGCAAGGCAAACGCCCTACCCTCTGTGCTATCGCTCCGGCCCCTTTCCAGCTTTATTTTTATCATCACTAAACATTCACAGAAAAATAAAATACCTTACGTTAGCCCCCCTGTGCATGCTTTCACTCTAGAAGCACTTTATCTCGCTTACTTCCCAGATTCTTCCCTATTCTCCCAGAGTCAGCACTTCCTATCTGGCAAGTGTCCAGGTTCTATTGCTCTCTCAGCTCTTGTGGCTCTGTAACTCTGATGCTGCTTGATAGCAGACTCTGATAGATGCATGTCTTTTTTTATCTCTTTGCTCCTTGGGAAGCATGGAAAGAGGGAGGTCTCTTCTGTGTATTTGCATTTCTCTAGGGCTACTTCCCTTGGACATTTTCCAACTACTATAAGCCTTGGTTTGTGCGTTTGTAAAACAGAGACATTACTGCCTCTCTCTCATAGAGCTGTGAACATTGATTAAATGTAAACAGTCTTACATGTGGTATCGTGCTCCCAACTGTGCTTTCTCTTCATTGAGGACATAGATTGTGTCTTTTAAAAACAAAACAAAACAAAAACCTTTGTCCCATACTTTATTCTGGAGTCCCTTGGTACCTGTTCATGGGGGGGTGTTGGGGGGAGGGGGATCCCTAGCAGGGCTGGGAACGGGCGGGATGGGTGGGGAGGGTGTAGCTGAAGCCACTCCCAGCGATTCTCTGCCAACCAGATTGAACCAGGCTCAAAGTGAGAGTCTGAGGATGCAGAGTTGCTTGACCCCTGTGGTGCGAGGAGCACTAGGATCAATCCTGTGCTGCCGGGGGACCTCCAGGGCTACACCCAGTGATGCTTGGGGGCGAGGGAGGTAGAATAAAAGGATCCTGCTTATGTAGAACACATACCCCTAACCCACATGCTCTCTCCTCGGCCTATTGCTAGATCTTATGTAACTTTTGATAGATATTTCTGATATCAAAAACATTTACTAAAATATGCCCCTCCAGATGAACAGAGACTTTCCCCAAAGAGCTAGTAGGCACATAAAAAAAGTTCATCACCACTTGTTATGTGGGAAATGAAAATCAAAAGGACCTTGAGATGTCATCTCACACCAGGGAGCAGGGGAAACATCAAAAAAGACTGAAAACAACCCGTATTGGCAGGGAGGTTATGAAAAAGGAACCCCACTTTCACCGTTGGTGTTACTTTTCACAGTTTCCTCTGTTTTCACTGTTGCTGTTATCTGGTTCAGCCTCTGTGGAAAACAGCATGAAGAATTCTTTAAAAACCCACAATAAAACTTATTTGTGACCCTATGACCTCACTTCATGGTATCAACCCCAAATATGCAAAAACATTAATTAAAAAAGATATTTACACACCTGTCTTCATTTTAGTACTAAGTATAATAGTTAAGATATGGAAACGACCAGTAGGGAGGGAATTTTCCTTACATATAGCCGACTTGGGTTTGATTCCCTCATACCCATAATGGTCTGCCAAGCACCACCAAGAATGGTCCCTGAGCTTAGAGACAGGACTAAGACCTGAGCATCACTGGGTTTGTTCCCCCGAAGTTGTGCCACGATGGAATGCTATACAGCTGTAAAAAGGATGAAGTCCTGTAGTTTGCTGCAACTTGGATGGAAATGAAGGACAACTGGAGAATATGTAAAGTGAGATAAGTCAGGAGGAAACAAATGATCTCACTCATCTGTGAGCTTATACAGAAACAAAATAAGGGAATGCACATTTTCTAATGAATACAGACTGTTGGTCTTTGCAAAGCTCAGATTATCCAGCAGTGAGGTGGGGGGGCATGGATGAGATGAACTAGGGTGATATAAGAACAATAATGGAGATTCTTGGGCACTTTTGAATAACTTTGTTCATTAAAAGCTTGAAAGTTAACATTACTGTAACCATTTTACTTAGATGACAGAAACAAAACAAACAAAACAACCCCTCCCCCCAACCCAACCTTCTTGAGATAATGGGAGAGAGAAGTGGACACTATGGTGTGATATTGTGACATTGTGTGCATGTAATCCAGTAATTAATGGTATTGTAATCATAGTACTTAAAATGGACTGAAGCAATAGCACAGCAATAGCACATTTGCCTTGCATGTGGCCGACCCAGGTTTGATTCCTCTGTCCCTCTCGGAGTGTCCAGCAAGCTACCCAGAGTATCTTGCCCGCACGGCAGAGCCTGGCAAGCTACCCGTGGCATATTCGATATGCCAAAAACAGTAACAATAAGTCTTACAATGGAGACATTACTGGTGTCCGCTTGAGCAAATCAATGAACAACGGGACAGCAGTGCTACAGTGCAGTGCTGCAGTGCCTAAAATAAAAATTTAAAAATTCCTCTCAGGGACCAGAGAGATACTACAGTGGGTAAGGTGCTTGCCTTGCACGCAGCTGTCTTAGGTTTGATCCTTGGCATCCCATATGGTACCCCAAGCACTGCCAGGAGTGATTCCTGAGCACAGAGCAAGGAGTAACTGCTGAGTATGAGCCCCAAATGAGTAAATAAATACATAAATAAAATAAAAGGATCAGAGAATGCTGAAGTCAAGAAAAGCAACAATTCTTGAAATTATCCTTGAACATAGACTTGTGACATTCTCTGCCATAGTTAGTTCCTCCTGTTCCATTCGAGCAACACTTGTGCCCTGAGAACCCGTCCACAGCAGTCCTTCCACAGTGAGATAGGCCAGCCTCAGCTGTCTGTTCTTGTCCAGCACATTTATCTGGTTTCGTTGAATTGTGAGCATGGGAGTATAGTTTATTCTGCCTTTCGTTTGCTGTGATTGACGGGCTGGAGCGATAGCACAGCAGGTAGGGCGTTTGCCTTGCATGTGGCCGACCTGGGTTTGATTCCTAGTGTCCCATATTCGATTCCTAGTGTCCCTGAGCACCTCCAGGAGTAATTTCTGAGTGCATAATCCAGGAGTAACCCCTGTGCAATGCCAGGTGTGTCCCAAAAAGCATTTGCTGTGATTGAGAATTTAGCACTTCACATTAGGACCCGCATTTATCTATCAGTGTAGAATATTTTTTCTATCCCTCCTGGTAGCTTCATTGCTGTCGTCTCCTGGTCATAAACTTTCCCCCTTGCCTTGCCTGTGGTTTGAACTCTTGCTGCCAGAGCATCAACCCTAGCATTCATGCACAGGGCATTCCTTGGTTCTGATGAATTACATTTTCAGCAGCAGTTCTTGGAGCCTCTCAGTGGCTTTTCAGCCTTGGCCTTTTCGGCTTTTTCTTTATTGTATTTCTTGGCATTTCCATTAGATTCTTTCATTGTAAGCTTCAAGCGATAGAGGCATTTCTTCCGATTTGATATCAGACCATATCTTAACAGAAGACAGTCTTGTGCGCTGAGAGGGCCCTGGAAGTCCCATCCTTGTCCTGAGCCAGCCTGGCTGCCAGAGATTGTGCCTCACTCCTCTTGACATCACTCTCCAAGCTGCTCACTCAGTGTCTTGGCTGATCAGATGTTTCTGAAGCTCCTGACTAAACCCAGAGTCACTTCCCTGCTCATTTGAACGAACAAGTGGGAACTTAAGCCCAGTGCAACTTAAGTAAGGGGCTGGCATCACTCAGAGAGCACACTGGCTGCTCGTTTGTCCAAACACATTTTGTGGTCAAGCAGTGACCCTGGCTAAATCACAGAATACTTACTGCAGTATTAGTGCCCAATGAAGATTAAAATGAAATCAATGAATCATGTTGATTAGCTTTTAATTAAGATCAGATTTTGCCTTATTTCTCAACCTCTTGTTATTCCGGGTCCTTGGATATTTTAGTATTCTTGATTGAGTGACCAGGAGTTAAATAGCTCCACTGACTATATCAGGTCACTGGATATAATTTCTTGTTTTGGGACAGGAGTCTCCCAGCAGTGCTAAGGAGGTCCAGAGGCCCGGTCTAGCAATTCTTAACCAACTGGGCAGGAGGTTCAGTGTGAGGGCCTGACGAGGCGGTGCTGCTCAGGCTTTGCTCTGCCAGAGACCACTTAGACCACTCTGCCCTAATGGTATTCTGGGACTTCTCAGCCATATCCATCACCAGTGCTCAAGGAGCCACGTAGTACCAGATATTGAGCTGGGGTCAGCTGCATGCAAGGCAGGCACCTTAAGTTTCTACTATCCAGTGCCAGGATATTATTTCTTATAAAAATGCAACTGACCATGATTCATCCCCTGGCATCCCATATTCTCCCCCAAGCCTGCCAGGAGTAAGCCCTAGGCACCCCTGGGTGTGCCTCTCCCCCCCCACTAGACAAAACAAATAAAAGATGATAATGCAAATTACTTTTATTTAGGAACTGTGAGAAAGAACTGTGAAGTAAAAGAAAGGAGTCCAGACCCCATGTTTAGATGCTGGCAGCACCCCCACCCCAAGTGGTGTGCACCCTATGAAGTCAGGGGGAAAGTCTTATGCAGACTAAAGCTTGGGTGTCTAGGGTTAGAACGCAATGTGACTGACTTCGGAAAGATTCCCATTTTCTTCAACAAACAGAATGGGAGAGGAAGAAGGATAGAGAGTTGGTCAAGTACTGCATTAACTGGTGAAGAGCCATACTGGAACCAGATGGCATGTCCCATTTTGCTGCACTAGCCCTGCCAGGAGTAATCCCTGAGCGCTGCCAGGTGTGTCACCTCAAAAATAAAATAAAAATTTTGCTGCTTCCTGGGTTAGGACATTTAGAAGGCACACTTGGCTCTTAAAAAAGACGTTTAGAGGGGACAGTACAGAGGGGACTCATTGGGTGTTGGGGATGGGATCCAATCCAGGAATCTGTCATTGATTCTGATAAAGGACATTTGGGGTGCAGAGTAGATGAGAAAGAGAATTCCGAGGCTGGACAGTTGCTGGTAGGGTCCAGTTGAGAGACACAGGTGGTGGACAAGGGCTGTGTGATCCAAACATCTTTGGTAGGTGGCAAATGGAGGTTTGCACGTGTGGGAGGAAGCCCAGACAGGAGACAGGTTGGGGCCCATGTTAGAGAGAGAAAGAAACCGACGGATGGAGCTAAGGAACTTGTTGAAGTTCATTCGGCCATGTCAGAGTCGGGCCTTGACCAGGGGATTGCCCCATAGCTGGAAGCCTGCTTCATGAGCGGAGGGGAGAAGGCAGATGGAATAGAGAAGGGATCACTAAGAAATTGATGGCTGGAGGAACCAGTTGGGATGGAAGATGCATGCCGAAAGTAGATAATGGACCAAACATGATGATCTCTCAGTGTCTGTGTTGCAAGCTACAAGACCCAAAAGTAGAGAGAGAGTATGGGGAATATTGTCTGCCATAGAGGCAGGGGGAGGGTGGGAAGGGGGGGTATACCCGGGATATTGGTGGTGGGGAATGTGCAGTGGTGGAGGGATGGGTATTTGATCATTGTGAGATTATAACCCAAACATGAAAGCTTGTAACTATCTCATGGTGATTCAATAAAATTTAAAAAAAATTTAAAAAAGAGTTGGGCCTTGAAATTGGGTTGTCTGACTCCTGATTCTGTAGTCTTAGGTCATGCACTTTCTGCCCTCCATTCATTTATTCATCTGACAGTACCTCATTGGCTCCTGTGTAGATTTTGGGTTGGGTGTGCAGGACACCGTAATGATGAATGACATCACACATGGGATCCCTGCTCTCTGGAGCTCTCCGCTACATCACACTGCCCCATTATAGCATACCAGTCACTCTTCCTGTCACCACACATGCTGTGTGTCATCACTCCCACAGTGTATCACCACTCACCACTGTATGCCAGCACTCATACTTCATGATACCACACACCCTGCATGGCACCTCTGGCCCTGTGTTACACCGCTCACCATTGCATAGCACTATTCACCACTGTATGATACTACTCACACAATTCAACACCAATCACACTTTGTGTCACCAATCACCACCGCGTGTCGTATTTAGCATGGCATCCTTTGTGGGGAAAGTTTGTTTTTAATCCCTAGAGAGCAGATTTTTGAACTTTGTCCTTTTCTTTTTTTTTTTTTTTTTTTTTTTGCTTTTTGGGTCACACCCAGTGATGCTCAGGGGTTACTCCTGGCTTTGCACTCAGGAATTACTCCTGGCAGTGCTTGGGGGACCATATGGGATGCCGGGGATCGAACCCAGGTCGGCCACGTGCAAGGCAAACGCCCTACCCGCTGTGCTATCGCTCCGGCCCCTGAACTTTGTCCTTAAGTGATTGAAAAAAAATTTTTTTTAACCATCAGTGTTTTCAAATGCACACAAAAAGGGGGAGAAAAGTAGTTTCAGGAATACCCAGAGACATATTAACTAAATGTAATAGCACTTTCCATATTTGTTTCAACAACCTTACAAGTCTTTGTGACATGACCTCGCTTAGATTAACTGTTTATTATACATTTCTAAAACCAAAGAGTGTTTCTGTACATAATCAGCATAGTATGAAAGCATGTACAAAATCAGTAGTAATTTGCTATGATCAGTGTATGTCTGGCTCATATTAAAATTCCCGTATAGTTAAGCTACTCAGACTGGGATCCAAAGGATCCGCCATTACTTAGAGCATGTCTTTTTCACTGTGTCACTGTATCACTGTCATCCCGTTGTTCATCGATTTGCTCGAGCAGGCACCAGCAGCATCCCCATTGTGAGACTTGTTATTGTTTTTGGCATATCGAATATGCCACAGGTAGCTTTCCAGGCTCTGCCATGCGGGCGAGATACTCTTGGTAGCTTGCTGGGCTCTCCGAGAGGGGCTGAGGAATCAAACCCGGGTCAGCCATGTGCAAGGTGAACGCCCTACCCACTGTACTATTAGTTTATTTTAATTCTGAGTGCTTCTCCCCTCCCCCCTTTTTGATTCAGGGACTTATTTCAAAGTCCTGGCCTGTTTCTTTGTAATGTAGGTTAACTCGTTACTCCAGCTCAATTTTCCTGGAAGCTAGCAATTTAGAAAAAATTCTGGTTAAAGACAATTTCTTTACAGGGACATGTGAATTTTTTTAAGTTAATTTTGGGACCAGTTATACAAAGTCAATGGTTAATAAACTCTTATAAAACAGCAAAGGGGAAATTTCCTTTCTCCTGACCTCCAGCCTTTTAGTTTTCTCCCCAGAACAATCAGGGATCTGGATTCCTTTGCTTCTTGCTGAGAGAGTCTCTGATACACACACACACACACACACATACACAGACACAGACACACACATATGTATAATTGTCTGATTCCCCTTTCTTTTATACATGTTCTTGACTTTTCAAATAACAGCTTTATTGAGATAAAGTTCACATGCCACGAAACACATCCCTTTAAAGAGTGCCATCAGTGCTTTTTAGTGTTTACACAAGCTGTGTAACCATCTCCACTATCTAAAGCTGGAATATTTTGAAATCCCTTTAAACAAAACCCCATTTCCGTTCACAGTCACTCTCCTCCCCCCTCAGCTCTGTTCCTGTGAATCCCACCCTGGCGATCACTTACCTATTCACTTCTTCTCAGATTTGCCTGTTCTGGACTTTTCTCATAAATGTCAGACAAAATGTGATCTTTTGTGCCCACCTCTTTCGCTTAGAATACCATTTTCACACGCCCTCCATGCTGCAGTGAGTCTCGGCACTTCATTCTTTCATAGCTGAAGAATATTCCTTTGTTTTGTCTATTCATAAGTTAATGGCCATGCAGGTTATTTCTGTGTTTTGGCTGTTGTGAGTAGTGCATCTGTGAAAGTGCACATGCATTTGTTTTGCGGTGACATCTGCTTTCAATTTTCATAAAAACTCATACCTAGGAGTGGAATTTCTGCATGTGGTACCACTGTGTTAAACATTTTGAAAAACTATCCAACTGCCTACTCAACATTTTATATTTCTACCAGCAATATTTGAGGGTTCTGATTTCTCTGCATTCTGTTGACACATCTTATTGACCACACTATTTCACCTTGGCCAACCTGGTATGTGTGTGAAGTGATATCTAATTGGTGTTTATCATTTGTATTTTCCTGATGACCAATGATGCTAAATGTCTTTTATGAGTCTATTAGCTCTTTGTTGGTCTTCTTTGGAGAAATCCTTGTTCTCATGCTCTGCTCAATTTTAAATGTATTGTTCATATTTTTATTGTTGAGCAGGTATACCAGTACTAAACAAAGATACTTCATGGATGAAGCTGTCCATGCCACGTTATATAATATTTGGACACAGGGTTGTTGGATATTACTCTGCTAGTAATTGCCCTTGTCTTAAGAAAATGATAACTAGCTGTGTCTGTCAAATCATATTTCCCCCCACATAGCAGCAAGCAAGCTATGAGGCACCTGTCCCCTCTCCCACCAACCTTTCACCTAATTTTAGCATCCACTGGTGACCTTTGCCTGAATCAATTGGTGGTATAAGGGTTGCCAAGTGGTATTTAATTTTGTTTCGCTGTTTGACTGTTTCTCTGGTTCTTTCTACAGTGATTAGCTGGCATCTTCTGTAGAAAACAGCTTTCTTTCATCATCTGGGGCCTTGGGGTTGCATTGACATGGTTTATTAGTAAATGAATGCTTAATTCCTGATGTTATTATTATCTTATAATTTCAAATGAAGGAATTGGTGTTCGGATTCAGGGCTTGTGATACCCAGAATGAAGGGAGGACTGCTGTGCCAGCTAGTACAGGTAAACTGACGTCCATATCCAAGGTATTGACAAGAGCATGCTTCTCCCCAGAGGGTTTGGACAAAGCACTTCTCCCTTTTCTTCCCTGATCTTAATCTTCTCACCTGGAATGCTTTTTTTCCAGTAGATACACCCTAAGTTAAAATTTAAAGACCTCCTTTCTCCTAACCGTTTTTAATTGTTGGGAGATAATCTCAGGTAGAACTTTACTGAAGCACCATTTGCGTAAGGGATCCAATGCCCTTTGTTAGACGTTAACTGCAGTCCTTGGGGATGCTGATTCCACCTCTTTTCTATCAGCTCTTGCTTGTCCCTTGCTTTTATCAGCTAATCCTTTTGTTTCTAAATCAGGGTAGACCCCTATCTCTGGCTCTGTGGGGTTAAGGGGAAAATTAACCCCTTAATTTTTAGTTTGGACTTTAAAAAGTTCTGTTCTGCTAGAGGATATCATGCTGAGTCAAGTAAGTGAGAATGAAAGGGACAGATACAAGATGATCTCTCTTATTTTGGGGACTTAAAGATACACAGCAAAGCAGCAACCAAGATCTAAAGGCAACAAAAGGGGGAACTGGCACACGCAATTGAGTTGGCGCGCAGCAGAGAGGAAGGGTAGATGAGAGGGAGGGGAGGGATGTGGGTATACTGATCATGAGTGTGGTGTCGGAATAATGTCCATGAGAAACCATTATTTATAGTATTGTAAACCAAAAATAAATAAGTAGATGGAACTTTAAAAAGAAAAATAGTTTTGTTCTGATCCTTCTGGTGCATCATCTTAGGCAATTCATACAAATGAAAACACATTTTATTCTCTTAGATGAGATCATAGTGTTGTCTACTTAACAGAATTTAATGAGATAATTGGAGTTAAAAGACGCTCTGTAAACTGTGAAGTACTGAAACCAGCAAAAAAAAAAAAAAAAAGGATTAATGAGAGCTGGACTCAAAATTAAAACCAGCAGGGCAGGGTCTGTTGAGAATGGAAAGAATGATCTTTTCCCCCTTATCTTGCCCTTCCTTAAAAGGCGATGCAAGGAAAGCAGTAGGTAGGCAGAACCCTTAGCCTGGGACACTAGGTTTACAGAACAGATAGCACTGGAAAATCCAGGCATCGAAGATTACAAGACCAAGACCCCACCTTAGTACCCACCCTCTACAATGGGTCCTTTCTGAACACAGGTGCCCCTTCTCTTTCCCCATGCAATCTGCTACCTGAAATGATGGTTTTCTGGGATGTGAGTCCGAATTCCTCCAATAGCCTATTGGCTTGTTGCTGAGAAAACAGTTGCTTTACCATCCACCTTCTCTCTTGATGAATGGACCCAGGGGAGCGGCAGTTGAACTGGACCTTTGCAATTAGAGTTTTGTGCAAGTGTGCAAAGCTCCAGGTCTCATTGCCTAGTCCAGGCTGAAATCACTCTTCTCCCCCTTTTTTTCTTTTTTTTGCTTTTTGGGTCACCTGGCAATGCACAGGGGTTATTCCTGGCTTTGCACTCAGAAATTACTCCTGGTGGTGCTCATGGGACCACATGGGATGCTGGGAATCGAACCCGGATCGGCCCCGTGCAAGGCAAACGCCCTACCCGCTGTGCTATTGCTCCAGCCCCCACTCTTCACCTTAATTGGATCCTGGATTCAGTAACTTCCCGTACATCTTTATCAGGTTTCTTTCAGGCACTTCAGTTTTAACTTTTTTTCTAGCTGCCCAGCCTCTATCTACATGAAGCATTGCCCTTTGTCTGAACTTCTTTAAACCAGGCAGCCAGATAAAGAGAGAGCACAGGTGTGGCCTCCAGGGGCTGCCCATCTTGTTCCATCATTTGCTACGCTGTGATATGAAGCTAAGTGAAATCTCCTGCCATTTCTCTCATTTCCCATGTATAAAAAGAGGGATGGTTGTATTAATTTTCTTTTTGGTGCAGTGTTAATAAAGAGCCTCAAAGGATTCTGTGTTGCCTTTTCACTTTTTTCCCTTCTTTCTTTCTTTCTTTCTTTCTTTCTTTCTTTCTTTCTTTCTTTCTTTCTTTCTTTCTTTCTTTCTTTCTTTCTTTCTTTCTTTCTTTCTTTTTTTTTTTTTTTTGCTTTTTTTGGGTCACACCAAGCGATGCACAGGGGCTACTCCTGGCTGTGCACTCAGGAATTACTCCTGGCGGTGCTCAGGGGACCATATGGGATGCTGGGAATCGAACCTCCATGGGCCGCATGTAAAGCCTACCCGCTCCAGCCCCGCCTTTCCATTCTTAATATTTAATTGTTTCTTCCCACCCACGGAGATTTGCTTTTGCCATTCCCTACCATTTTATTGTTTTCTCACAACAGCTATTTGCATTATTTAAATGGCCCGGTTTGTTTCTCATTTGGGTCTACCTCAAGTATTCTTTCCCACATCTGTTTTAAGAAATATTTCCCTCACCCCGGCTAGCCCTGTACCCCACGTAGGCTGCCATGGGGACTGTTGGGCTCTTTGACGTTTGAAAAGATGGTTCTGGTTGCCTCTCTTCAGCTGCCTTTGGAGAAGAGGGATCCAACATGCAATTTTAATTTGCTGCAATTCTGCTTTTAGACTCTTCCTTGTGAATCAACTGTCTGTGACTTTCCTGGAAGAAAGACTTTTAAAGATGGGGAGAGCTTTCTCATCCCGGCTTGGAGTTCTCTCCCTCCTCTCCTCAGAAGTTAACTGGGTTGAAACGATCCTGCTAAGTGGCTCCAGCTGTTAGTCACGTGGTCCTTGGCATTTTTCACCCTGGGGTGTTTTATAATATAACGGACATGTTTGGCTCTTTCAACAAAAGGCTGTGTTGGGGGTGGGGGAGGTGTGAGGGGATAGCCTTATTCTGTGAAGTGGCCTTAAGTTGTGCTTGCAACACACTTGAGTGAATTTAACTTTGCTAACGGGACTTCTTATGCTCCTGTGGGAAACTGTATCAGTGTATCAGTGTAATGCTTCCTTAGATCAATGTGCTGAAAGAAGTTATATTTGAAATAACGAAGTGATGCATCGCTTATTCTCTTAAGAACTTCAGCTAAGCGATATTTGGTTGGTTAGTTACCTTAAAAACAGTGAAATGAAGTTCCTGCTTTTTTTTCCCCCAAGCTCTCCATAGTTCAGACAGGATTTCTCAGGCGTCTGTTCAGTTCACAAGGGTTTTGTGCTGTGATGTGGAGCTAAGAATGTACTGGTACTTAGGGCAGGGACATGAGGCTGTCAGGTGCTAATTGCAGAGAGTGAGGGGACAGACAGCGGGAAGCCCTTCTTGGGAGCTAGGAGAGTTTCACAAGGAGCAGAGGAACTTTGCCAGTGACAAGCCATGTAAGGGTATGGGACCACAGATTCAGTGTCAGCACTGAGTGGGGCTAGGTAAAATGTAAGCAAGTAAAAGTTGTTTCCTCCACTCTTGTATTTCTAGCCCAGCCTTCTGTTCACCAATGCTTTATACCTAAGCTAAAATGCGGTCCCCAAATCCATATATATATATATATATATATATATATATGTATGTATATATATAATTTCTAAATTAGCAGAGAAGTGATGAACAGAAAATAATACTGGTGACAGCTATTTAATACTTAAGTTTAATAATGGTTTCTTTCTAACTCGTACCATGCTGAGTGTGCCCAAACTCTGGAGCTTTAGATTAACGTTAATGACTGAATCTGCTTTGCCAGCACCTTCTCTGTTCAAAAACACAGTCTAGAGCCATCCCCCGCCCCCACCCCCACCCCCCCCTGCCATAAACGCTCTGGAGCTGCTCACTCAATTTGGGGCGGTGGGGGTGGGGCTGGGGGCGATTCAAGGGCTGAGGGAGTTGACTTGGGGAAGGGAGGAATATGTTCCTCCATGGTTTGCTGGTACTGAGACTATCTAGAACTTTTGGGGGCAGCACGGGATGATGGAAGGCATGTGATTCAGATCTCTGAGCTAGGGCCCTGGCTCAGATGGGTTTGTTTTCTTAAGCAAATTCCAGACATTTTATTTCATTTTAAGTATTTCAGAATGGCTCTCTAAAAACACGATTATTTTCTGTTCCCCCCTTCCTTTTGTTGCTGTTGTTGCTATGACAGCATACCTTTGGTTGTGATGTGTAGGAGATTTCACACTCTGGTGCTACCAGGGATCCCCTATAGTGCTGGGATCACACTCAGTCTCATGCCTCAAGGCAGATGTTGGACCACTGAGTTATCCTAGACCCCTGATCTTCTTGCCTTCTCTTCCTTCGTTCGTTCATTCATTTGTTTGTTCCTTCCTTTTTTCTTTCCTTCCTTTTTTCTTTCCTTCCTTCCTTCCTTCCTTCCTTCCTTCCTTCCTTCCTTCCTTCCTTCCTTCCTTCCTTCCTTCCTTCTTTCCTTCTTTCCTTCCTTCCTCCCTTCTCACCCAGCGATGATCAGGAGTTACTCCTGGCTCTGTGCTCAGAGATCATTCTTGGTGGGGTTTGGGGGACCGTATATGGTACTGATGATAGAACCTAGGGTTGACTGCATGTAAAGCAAAACCTTACTTACTCTACTTTCTCTGTGGCTCTGGCTGTTTCTTTACTTAAAAAAGCAACATCACCATACCTAAATATTACTAACAGTTTCCTTAATGTCATCCAAATATCTAAATATATTAAGTCCTCAGTGCTATGGATAGGTTCTAGAAAACTGCAGCTTTAAGCTGCAGCTTTTGGGGTGTGGTTTGGGGCTAGGGGATGCGCCTAGTGGTGTTCAGGTATTATCTCTGGTTCTGTGCCCAAACTTACTCCTGGTGGGTCTTAAAAACTATCTGTGGTTCTAGTCATCAAACCTGGGTGAGTTTGATGCAAGGTAGCTGCCTTACCAGCTAGACTATCTCTTTGGCCCCAGGACTTCTTAAATGTCCTCTCATCTCTTTTTTCCCTTTCTCCCAGTACTTGTTAAAATACTGGTTTTGTCCTTCTGATTGTCCCATATTCTAGATTGTTTTGGTCATGCCCCTTATGGTGTCATTTAGCAGAATCCTTTGCCCCTTTGTTTTCTGAAAATTGGTAGTTATAGAGATTTGCTTGACTTCAAGTTATCAACTCGTTTATGAAGCTCTTTTACTAACTAGTGTCATACTTAAGTAAGCAAAAGCCACAGTAACACATAAAATTAAGATTTCTTGTGCACTCACCTATACGAGCTCTCTCCTCTGCTCCCCTGTCCAACCCCTGCCCCATTTCAGAGGAAGTTTGGAAGCGGAAGTGAAGTGGGTCAGGCAGCACATAAGCTTGCACATACAGCTATAGCTACAGGGCACTTGTGGTCCCTGCCCTGGATGGACTTTGTGGGGACAGCAGTCAGAAGAAGCAGACAAACAGACAAGATTATCACAGAGTATGATCCATGCAGAGAAATTATCCACTAACAGCCAGATGATTGGATCAAGAAGTTGTGGCATATGTACACAAGGGAATATTACGCAGCTCTAAGAACAATTTGCCATGACATGAATGGAACCAGAGGATATCATGCACAGTGAAGTCAGAAGGAAAGGGATAGACACAGAATGATCTCCCTTATATGTGGGAGCTAAAGATACACAGCAAGGTAGCAACAAAGGGCCAAAAACAACAATGAGAGAATTGTTGGGGTCCTTGAAAGAAAGAGCAAGTACACCGATGGTGGATGTGTTCTTGGAATTATGTTCACTAGGAACCATATTTAATAGTATTATAAACCGCAGGATTTTAGGCAATAGAAATTATTTTTTAAAACATTGGAGTTCAGGGGCTGGAGTGATAGTACAGTGAGTAGGGCGTTTGCCTTGCACATGGCAGACCTGGGTTTGAACCCCAGCATCCCATATGGTCCTCCTGAGCACCACAGGATTGATCCCTGAGTGCAGAGCCACAAGTCACCTCTGAACATTGCTGGGCATAGCTGCCCTCCTCCTAAAATCAATAAAGAAATAAACAAATAAACAAACAAATAAATACATATCAGAATTCAGGGGGTGAGGCGGGGTAAGCAGCAGGAGCCAACCTAGGAAACTTGGTATAGTGGTGCAGAGTGACATCACCGAAGGCGTCACTTCTGCTGAGTCCTGGAGAAAGGGCAGGAGCCAGTCTTGCAGATGCATGAGAAGGGCAGCGGGCGCTGGAGGTGATGGAGTTGGGAGTGTGACCTCTGTGCGAGGGGTCAGACACACAGGACATGGTAGGGAGAAAGAAAGAAATGAGCCAACTTCCAAGTTTCCTGATTTGTACACCTGGGTGAATGGTGGTGGTGGTGACACTGCTGGTGTTGGAGTGAGTCCCTCACGGGGCCCAGTTTGGCTGGCCCGGAGCCACTCTGTGTGTGCACCTTGCTTCCCACGTGATTTTTGGGTCTCTTCCCTTTACACTCCCTGCCCTTTTACTGAATTTCTCAGTAACACTTTTAAGAAACTGAGGAAAGGAACAGGCCTGTGGGAGCATCACACACTGAACAGATCTGTGAGACGGGACCCGAGATGGAAGCACGTCTTGTCTGTCAAGTCAGAAGTACTGAGCGGGGTGTCTAGGAAGAGGCAGGTTTACTGGGGAGGAGTTTTAAGTTGTTTCAGATGAAGATTCTAGACCTTCTATATCTGCCCTTTATCATCTTAGTCCATAAACATAGATACTGGGAACTGAGTGTGCAGTAAAGTTGGCCCAAAATTAAGTCCCCGAGTGAACAGGGAAATAGTACAGTGGGTAAAGCACTTCCTTTATGTGCCAACCATCCTAGTTCAAATCCTGGCATCATATACGGTCCCTTGAGCACTGCCAGGAATTTTCCAGGAATATGCAGAGAGCCAGGAGCAAGCTTTGAGCACCACAGGGCATGATCCAATATTCCTTCCCCGAAGTATATTCCTGATACTAGTACTAATACTTGGTAGCTTGCCGGGCTCTCTGAAAGGGATTAAAGAGTATCCTGCCCGCACGGCAGAGCCTGGCAAGCTACCGTGGCATATTTGATATGCCAAAAACAGTAATAACAAGTCTCACAATGGAGACATTACTGGTGCCCGCTCGGGCAAATCGATGAACAACGGGACGGCAGTCCTACTAGTATTAAGGATGGCTTTCTGGTCTTCATCCAAAGCATGTGCTTCATGATATTTGTCTAAAAACTCAATTTCTAAAACATCCGTTGTAAAAAGAGAAACATTCCTGTGCCCAGACTCAAAATAAAAGAACACTCCAGGAGTGTTTTCAGAATCAACAGACTGACTGAAATTTCACTAGCAAACTCCCTTTTCAAACGCAGTTGTCCGTATGTCATCTCCGTGTGGACCGCGTCCCACTCACAGCTGGTAATTGCCAACTCTTGTGGCTTTGAGAAAGTGAGCTGTCTCCCACGCTCCCACACACAGGTCTGTGGGGCTGTCTGCTGGGCCCTGCTGGAGGCGGGTGGGCAGCTGGGCAGAGACCCTCCCCTGCCTCCCTTCTCTCAGGACCTCTCTGCGCCTCTGTGTGCTCCAGGAAGCTGGCTCACGTGGGCTGGTGATAGGAACTCTGCTACCTAAACAGTTAACAGCCCAAGCAGTTTGGCAGAAAGGGAAAGTTCTGTTCATTTCATGCTGAACTCCCCCAAAACGTTCATTCCTTTCCCATCCCGCACCCAAATGGGTTTCACCATGTCGAACTTATCACCCAAGTTCCTGAGATGTTTTTGCAAGGGTTTATGTCTTTGGTGCCTCACTGTATTTCCTTCCCCACCCGCCCCCTCCTCTGGGAATGACATGACGTGACCAAAGGGCACAGCTGTGGGAGGAGGAGGGAGGGCAGTGAGTGAGCTGGAAACCCGCAGGCCTTCTCGTCAACTCCTGAGCAACGGGGGCCCCTCACTCTGTCGTGGTTCTCCACCCAGCAGCCCCTTACAGTGCAAACTCTGTTGTCATGTGAACATTGGATCAGGGATATTTTAAAGGTGTACATTCATGGGGGTGGAGCGACAGCACAGCATTAGGGCGTTTGCCTTGCACGCGGCTGACTCGGGTTCGATTGCTCCTCCCCTCTCGGAGAGCCCGGCAAGCTACCGAGAGTATCTCGCCCGCATGGCAGAGCCTGGCAAGGTCTCCGTGGTGATTTAGATATGCCAAAAACAGTAACAACAAGTCTCTGATGGAGACATTACTGGTGCCCGCTTGAGCAAATCGATGAGCAACAGGATAACAGTGACAGTGATGATGATGATGATTATTATTATTACTGTTATTGTATAGTTATGATACTGTCAAAGTTTATGGTACCACTATACAAAATTGCTATACCCCCCCCCCCCCCCAACCACCACCACCACACCAAAGTGTCCGTGACCCTCTACCGTTGTCCTTAGTCCCTTCAAGTCTGGTTTTCTTCCCTCCTTCCCCCTGCCCTGTTTGGTCATTGTATTTTGTGTTCCAAAGCCAAAGGTTTGTCATTGTTCAGTTAAGTGCAGAGACTTGAAGTGGAGACACTCTGGGGTGGGTTTGTGTCCTCACAGCGTGGTGCACCAACAACAAAGAGACTGAGTGGGTCCATGTGTCAGGCTTAGGTTGGCTTTGCAGAAGGCCCACGGGCACCTGTCCATCAAGGAGCTCTTTGTCCCTTTCTCTCTTTCCAAGGAGTATGGATTTCAGCTGGGGAGAAAAGCCATAGTTTAAAAGAACATGAGGTATATAGTTTTCTCTCACTATGTGTTTTAGGAATATGGATTCACACTTATTCAGCTGTAAGATGCCATTGCATGTCTGCCACCAAACTACCTAGGACCTTCCTCTCCAGTGTAGTGGACGTTCTCTGTCTTTTGCTCTCCTACCCCATTCCTTCTCTGGGGATTGATTTTATTTGAGTTTTTTCATGTGTGTGTGTGGGGGGGGGGGGTGAAGGGAGGTTGAGGCCACACTTGGCAGTACTTAGGGCTAACTCCTGACCCTGTGCTCAGGAATCATAGCTGGAGGGCTCGGGGGACCATATGGGGTTCCTGGATCAAACTCAGGTTGACTGCATGCAAGACAAGTGCCCTATCCACTGTACTATTCCTCCAGTCCTAGTGATATAATTTTATACACAGTTAAAACTGCTTTTAAGGGGCTGGAGCTGATAGCACAGCAGGTAGGGCATTTGCTTTGCACGCGGCCAACCCGAGTTCAAAGCCCACCATTCCATATTGTCCCCCAAGCACTGCCAGGAGTAATTCCTGAGTGTATGAGCCAGGAGTAACCCCTGTGCATTGGTGGGTGTGACTTAAAAAAAAAATTAAAAAATAAAACTGCTTTCAAGAAGGCTGTCCACTGATTTCAGAGAGCTAACTTTGGAGTTGGGTAGACTCTGGGTAGACATCCCAATGTTATTACTGATTGGCATTTTTCTCAGCAGAAAAATGTGATAATAGTGATTATCACATTATATGGGGTTCTTCAGAGACCTAGCTATTCATGAGATACCTGGTACATGGCAAATGTTCAATATGTGCTGATATTATTTGGTGATATCCCTTTATTGAAAATAATGATAACTTAGTGCACAATTCACATTTACATCTTGACCCATGTTTACTGTTTCCTTATTGTATTATCTGTTGGAGTTCCTCCCCTTGACCTTCTGGACTGTGAGTGCCTTGAAAGCAGATATTGCAAATGATGTCTCTTTTGTTCTTGTAGCACAATCTTGGTAGGTTGTGGTCAGTTATCTTCTGAGTAAATCAATAATTACTTAGGTCTGAGGAATGCTTTGTAAGCTACAAACCATGGAACACCCTGAGACTCAAAGTTGAAGACTCTTACCCAGGGCTTAGTACCTGATATATATCAGAGTCAAGGTTTGGATTCTCCCCCTTTCTCCTGCCTTTGAAAAGAATGCTGGGGCTTTTGCTTTAAAAATCACAGCATCTGTAGGTGGCAGGGACAACATTCTTGAGTAAAGGCTATGTCCCCCTGAGGGAAAAGTGGTTTTTTTTTTGTTTGTTTGTTTTTTTGCTTTTTGGGTCACACCCGGTGATGCTCAGGTGTTACTCCTAGCTCAGCACTCAGGAATTACTCCTGGTGGTGCTCAGGGTACCATATGGGATGCTGGGAATCAAACCTGGGTCGGCCGCGTGCAAGGCAAACGCCCTATCTGCTGTGCTATCTCTCTAGCTCCCGGGAGAAGTTATTTTTGCACTCCTTTTAACTACACTGATTTTTCTGTAGGTCACTACAAATGGAATCATTGCTATGAGTGAACCTCCAATGGAAGAAACCCATCCTGGACTCTTCCCCCCAACATTTGGTATAGTGGCACCATTTCTGGCCGACTTGGACACGACTGATGGAATCGGGAAGGTTTATTATCGAGAAGACTCATCTGCCCCTGCCCTTGAGCTGGCAGCTGACTGCATCCAGAGAGGGTTCCCAGATGTCTCCTTCATTCCCAACAGTGTGGTGGTTGTCACTTGGGACTCTGTGGCCCCCTACCAAGGGTCAAGCAAGAACCCTGCCCAAGAGGATAAGGTAAGCTCCAACAAGGATCAGTATAAGTCGTTTAAGTGGCTGGTATTATGGTTTGGGATACCCTGCAGTACATCAGGTATATAGATTTGATAAAGACCCCCCCATATATAAAAGATATCCAAATCAAAGGTCACTACAAATGGCATCATTGCTATGAGTGAACCTCCAATGGAAGAAACCCATCGTGGACTAGGTCTTGAAAATCAGAACCTTTCAAAGATAGTGAGAATTTATACATCTTTGTGTAGTGAGGTTTGGGTATAAAGAAAATCAGTTGCTGAGAATTGCTATAGGGTGAGCAGAAGATTGACGAATCATAATTTCAAGCTGTCCTTACTTGAGGAGGGAGTAGAAGGAGGTAGTTTCTAGGTATAGCGACAAGTTCTTAACATGATAAGATAGAACAACAGTCCTATGGGATCTGAAGCAGTGCAGATGAGGCTCCCGGGCCTGCTAGGGAGATGAGAATCACTTGCTTATGTGAGTGGTTCAGAACGTAAGTGTACCCCTAATTAATGGCTGGGTATCTGTGGACTCGGGTCAAGAAAGATTGCAAAGATATGGAGATATCTAAAAAAATAGGTATGGAACTCTATGTGATGCTCATAGTTCACATATGGAACTATTTGATGCAGCGATGCCACGTCTTGGCATCTGTCCCCCAAATACAAAAATATTCATTTGAAAGGATAATATGCACACCTGTGCTCATTGCATCACTTAACACAGTAGCCAAGAACCCAAATTCCCAAGTATGGGCCAAGAAGTTGTGGTACATACGCACAATGGAATACTATGCAGCTATAAGAAAGGGAAGAACTATGCAATTTCTTGAGAATTGACATGGACGGAACTAGAGAATATTATGCTCAGTGAAGTTAGCCGGAAGGAAAGGGATTGATACACAATAATCTCTCTCATATGTGGTACTTAAATACACATAGCAAAGTAACAAAACAGGGTCCAAAGTAACACAATGAGAGAACTGATCCGCACAGTTGAGTTTGGGGAGTGGAGAGGGGTGTCAAAAGGGAGGCCATTGGGATTCTTGGGGACAGAGGTGAGTGCACTGGTGATAAGTGTGGCATTGGGATGATGTATCACTTGTATCACTTGTCATCCCATTGATCTTCGATTTGCTCGAGCGGGCGCCAGTAAAGTCTCCATTTGTCCCTGTCACGTGCTAGTGTAGCCCAATGATATCTGCCCAATGATATTCCAGGAACAGGAATTGTTTTACAATTTACAATTAAAAATTTATAATTTAAAATTTAAAAAAATCACTGACAATATTGTAAATCACAGAACCTCAATTTATTTTTTTTTAAAGTTAGAAAGAAAATAAAAGGCTACAAAGGTGTAAACCTACCCTTGAAGGAAAGGAAAGGAAAGAAACTTTCTAACACTGATGTGACTGTTTAGAAAAGGCTTCTGTAGAAAAATAATTTTATTCATTGACTGTAGAGCTAGTACAGTAGGTCAGGTGTTTGCCTTGCACCTGGCCAACGTGGGCTCGATCCCCAGAATCCCATATGGTTTCCCCAAGCACAGCCATCTGTAATTCCAGATGCAGAGCCAGGAACAATCTCTGAGCATCACCAGGTGTAGCCTCAAACAACAACAACAAAAAGATAATAATTTCCTTAATTCATTCTCCCCATTATTTATTTTATAGAGGCCACTCCCAGTGCTCAGGGGAACTGGGGGACACTCCTGGTGATTCTTGGTCTGGCTATGCTATGCAGGTCCAGTTAAGTGTTTGATCTGGCAATGCTCAGGTATCACTAGGGCGTGGGGGGAGAGGTATGCTCAGGAGGATGTGCGGTGCTTGGAGTAGAAGTCAGGGCTCCAGGTACTAGAGAGATAGTATAGCGAGTAGAACACTTGTCTTGCATGTGACTGATTTAGGTTCAATCCCCTGCACTGCTTGTATTCCTTTGAGCACTGCCAGGAGTGATCCCTGAGCAAGAAACCAGGGTAAGCGCCCAGAAAAACCAAAATGAAAATTAAAAGAAGAAATCGGGGCCTTGGGCATGCTCAGCCTATGCTGTCCCACCGAGGTTGGCCCCTATTGAATTTTTATACAATTATGGGATAGAACAGATTGAACTTGAAAGCTCCACAACCGCTGTTGTGGTAGTTTCTAAAGTGAATTACCAGAGAGTAACAGTCCTTAAAAAAAGTCCTAGAGTTCTGGAAGCTCCAGAAGTCAAGTCCATATCCCGAAGCTGCCATCCAGTTAAAAAAGGCTACTCCAGCTGTACCTTCCCGATAAAAATACTGAACTCCCTAAACTAACACAATGACCACCTAGTACTGTATTGCAAACCATAATGCATAAAAGGAGAGCGAGAGTGAAAGAAGAAAAGTGCCTGTCATAGAGGCAGGCTCAGGGGAGAGTGGGTGGTGGTGGGAGGAAAGCTGGAGACGTTGGTGGTGGGAAATGTGCACTGGTGGAGGGATAGATATTGGAACATTGGATGACTGAAACCCAATCATGAACAGTTTTGTAATGTTCTATCTCATGGTGATTAAATTAGAAAAAAAAAAAGAAAAAAAGAAAGTAAGTCCTGGAGAAAAAGGCCTTTCTGGCCTGATTAGTTTGGGAAATTCTGAAACTAGACATTTCTCTTGAGAACTCAAGTTGCAAAGTCCTGCAATAAAGAAAACTTAATTTGAATTAATTTAGTAGACTCCAAATCATAGCCTGTCATCCTCCCCACAGAAAACACATTCTAACACATTGGTTAACTGGAAAAGTCCATGTTGACACCACCCTAGAGATGTTTAACTGGAGCAGGCCTGGAATATTTGACTCTTGTTACCAAGGTACTTCTTTTAAAGTTAGGTGACAATATTGTCATCTCTAGACTTCTTAGATGTAATCTGGTGAATAACATGTTTTGAGATCTGTCGCCATGTTCTGGAGTAACTGAATTTTAACCCACCTTTTACAGAGAAACACATTCCAGGCTGTTCTGGCCTCCTCGGATTCCAGATCCTATGCCATTTTCCTTTACCCTGAAGACGGTCTGCAGTTCTCTACAACATTCTCCAAGAAGGACAAGAGCCAAGTTCCTGCTGTGGTTGCCTTCAGCCAGGGCTTAGTGGGATTCCTATGGAAGAGCAATGGCGTTCACAATATCTTTGCTAATGACCGAGAGTCAATCAGAAATTTGGCCAAGTATGTTTCATTTTTTTCTTCAGTAATTTCTCCCTTTAATAGAAACATCATTTTATTATTTTATGAAGGTATAACAGTAGGGGCATTGTAGAATATTATCTAAAAATGTTCCTTTGGATTTAAATGCTGTACCGTTTTTATATTATTAATTACTTTACTTTTATTTTTTTATTTTTTTTCATAAACATTTTATTTTATTTTTTTTCTCCCCACCCCTCAAAAGTCATAAACATTTTAAATCGAATGTTTTAACTCCTAGGCATGGACTGAAAGCTATTCATGATACCAACTATTAAAAATACATTAAGTTGACGTTTTAGTATATGTGCTGCCAAAGCAAGCACATACTGGAGCGATAATTACTTTACTTTTAGAATGAAGTTATCTTATTTCTGAAATAATTATCCCACCTCTAGCAGTTTCTGCTTTCTATGAGAATACGGTTAGAGGGGTCAGAGCATTAGTACAGGGATTAAGGAGCTAGTGGTGCACACCATAGGCAACCCAGGTTCCATCCCCGACACCGCATACAGTTCCCAGATCACCGCCAGGGGTGACTTCTGAGCAGGAGCCAGGAGTAAGCCCTTAGTATGGCCAGGTGTGGTCTAAAGACCCAAATTAAGTAAATGAATAAATGACATCATATATTAAATAAAAATGAACTTAGAAATAAAAGTTACTCAAGGTCTGGGATGGAATGCAGTGATAGGATGCATGTTTGCATTTATAAGGCTCTGGGATTGCTCTCCACTACTACTACTACTACTGCTACTACTACTACTACTACTACTACTACACACACACACACACACACACAAGTGATTCAAGCATCTATTCGTCTGTGAACCCAAGGCTGAAAATACATTTTCCCTGCCACCAACTCCTAATAATAAAATCAGAGCTGTCCTGGATTGTTATTCAGAATTTGGCAAAAAAAGGGCAAACTCAGACTGGGTTTCTTAAAACTAAAATTTTTTCTCTCCCATTACTCTTCAAAAAATAAATAAAAGAGAGTCCAGAGCAATAATACAGTGGCTAGGGCACTTACTTGCATGTGGCCAGCCCTGCTTTGGTCCCTGTCACCCTATATGGCTCCCTGAGCACCACCAGGAATAATTCCTGATGGCAGAGCCAGGAGTAACCCCAGAGCATTGCCAGGTGTGGAAGCCTTCCCCCTCAAATGTAAACAAATGAATACCAGCTCGTAATTTTATTGCCATATGTACTGATCAGAGTGGAAAAAACCCTCACGTATAAAATTCCATGTTTCCATATTATAAATACCCGTTTATAGCCAGTTTCCATTCACTCACATCATGTCACTCATCTGGAGTGAAAAGAAATGAATCATTATGTAGCAATCTCCTTATACAGATGCAGTTGATTTTAAAAAAATTTTTTTGGGTACATACATAGTGCCAGGAGTCAAACCCTGGGCCTCACATGTGCAAAGCAAGTGCTCTAATGCTGTGTTCCATCACCAGCCCTAATAAATTATAACCTCAAATATAATAAATTAATAACCTCACACTTAACCGAAAGAACATGAATAATAGCCAAAAAAAATCTGGATGTGATAAAACTTTTAGTATTATTGCCTTTGCTCTTAACATAATTTATTTCATTAAAAATTTATATCATTTCATTTTGTACAGAGGTTGGGTTGAACAATTGACTTGCAAAATTCCTAAAACGTGTGTGTGTGTGTCTGTGTCTGTGTATTGGGGAGAACCATATCCAGCAGCCGTCAGTCAGTACTTAATACTGGCTCAGTGCTAAGGGTCATTTCTGGTCATCTTCAGGGGACCATATGCAGTGCTTTGAATCAAACAGGGTTAGATGCATGCAAGGCATTTGCTTTACCATTGTATTATCTATTCAGCACTGCTTTCCCCTTCCCAATTCTTGAAATTAACTACCAGCTCCATAAATTAATGCAAACTCCCACGCCTCTGCCTTTACATGAATTCTAGATGTGCAGATTGATTCAGCAGCCTTTTTTTGCAGGACCTAAATTCTTTCGTCACCCTTTCATTCACCATTTTGTTACTGGTTTTGTTCCGTGTTTTAGCTTTCCTGATATTTTGACCCTTTGACCCTTTGACACATAAAGATGAAACCCAGACCTGTTCTGTAGCTATCAGAATTGGAATTTCTAATAAATTAAGTCTGAAACATTTTCCTTCTTCACTCTTCTGACTAGTATATGGACTTTCCCCCACCTGCCCCCATACTCACCAATTCTCACAGTCTCCTAATGTCAACTCGGTGTCCTACTGTAGCACTGTAACACTGTCATCCCGTTTTTCATCGATTTGCTCGAGCGGGCGCCAATAACGTCTCCATTGTGAGACTTGTTGTTACTGTTTTTGGCATATTGAATATGCCACAGATAGCTTGCCAGGCTCTGCTGTGCGAGTGGGATACTCTTGGTACCTGGGCTTTCTGAGAGGGATGGAGGAATCAAACCCAGGTTGGCCGCGAGCAAGGCAAACGCTCTACTTTCTATGCTATCGCTCCAGTCCCTACAGCTCAGTGAAATTCTGACATAAGTGCCAGGAGTCAGCCTAGATACTACAGATAGGAAAGGGTGCAGTTCCACAAGATGCCCCACTGCTGATGCACTTTGCAAGTACCTGGTTGCCACCTGTACTTCTGATCAAGTGGCTATAAACTGGGGTTTATTCCCTGTTGATGTTTGATTAACTTGCTGGAGTGGCTCCAGAAAGCACTTTACTTACCAGCTTACTATGAAGGCTACCACACAGGAATAGTCAAATAAAAGAAATGGATACATAGACAAGGTATGGGATGGAGAGAGGGTGGGGAGTTTCCACATTCTCCCGGCTTACACTTCCCCTCCTACCACCAACTCAATAACTCTACCAAGTCTCCTATTGATCTCTTTATTTATTATTATAATACAAGCATGACTGAATAAATCATGGCCATAGATGATTAACATAGTCTCTTACCCCTTTCTTCTCCCCAGCGATTGGGGATTTGGGGTGGGGAGAACTGCAAATTCTAACCCTGAAAATGCCCTTCTAGTGGCCATCCCTTATCTTAAAGCTGCTTAGGGTCCCCCCGGTATCATTCATCTCATTCAGCTACAAAAACAAATAAACAAAACTCCTACCACTTAAGAGAGAAGGATTTTAGGAGCATGTGTCAGGAGCCAGGGACAATGACCACATATAAAGGATGCTTGAACTGCAAAAGGTTTAACTGCTTACATCCACGTGGATGCAGATATTGTCTAACCTGGGGCTTCCTTCACAAGTTCAGCTAACAGCTAACAGAGGTTGATCAAATCAGAGGCCAGAAATGAGGACTGACTCTAAGGAACTTGTAGTCTGTGGAGTTTCAGTATTTATTGGCCGTCGTCCTGAAGCCACACCCCTCACTGGCAGCAGAGGGATGACTGGAGTTAAGTTTTGGGGTAGGCAGAAATTTCAAGCAGATTTTTTAACTATGTGGAGAGGTAGCCATGCCCCTAACCCTCATTGCTATGCAAGGGTCAGTTGTGTACATTTCTTGCTGTATCATACCATGCAAAGAGAGAAATACTGGAGAAAGAGTCTAACAGAAAACAAGCGACTGTTTCCAGTAGAGAGCTCAGGGCATGAGACCAACAAGGAGTAAGAGAAGTTGCTTTTTAAGACATGGCAGTTTCCCTAGAGAGCTCCTCAAATAAACCTCTGCTGGTTTTGTGCCCACTTGGATGCAGCCTCGCCATTTGGAATTAGTTGCCCTGAATGATCTCAGAGCTCTGATGCCCAGACACAAAGCCATGCTCTCCCTCACCCTCCAGTCCTGGCTGCAGGCAGCATGGGGTGGCAGAGTTCAGATCGTCACAGGTCTGCAAGGACCCTTCTGCTTGGGGCTGTTCATGGCTTGTTGGCCTAGTTCCGAGATATCTGTCCTTTCCTTTAGGAGCAGCAACTCTGGGAAGCAAGGCATTTGGGTGTTTGAGATTGGGAGCCCCAACACAGCCAGCGGCGTGGTGCCTGCAGACTTGAACCTGGGTCTGTACGATGGAGAAGAGTATGAAGATGATGATTATGACCTTGTGACACGCCAGGATGTGGAAGATCTAGGGACTACGGCCTTCCCCTATGCATCTGCCGGAAGGGGAGACGGTGGTCCATACAAGTCAACTAGAGTCCTCTCCCCGCACCACCTGGCTACTGTGAGACCCCCAGGACACCGCACAGAGAGGAATGCATCTGTCGAGTTGCCAGTGGAGAGCTTCCCCCAGCAGCATCCACAGGTCATTGATGTGGATGAAGTGGAGGAGACAGGAGTCGGTAAGGCTGTTTAACTAGCAAGGCTCTATTCCACAGGTTCTTGGGTTTCTCTCCAGGCAAACTATTGAGGACATGGTCTGGGGGTTAATGGTGGTTGGTGAGGATGAAAATTTGGGAGTCAGAGGTGGAACTGCACCGCCTTCAAGCATGGGTGGTGGATAGAGCTGATGGCTTCAAAGGCTCCATGTGATCTTGGGGATCAGGACTGTGTTTATGGAATCTCTGGAGGGATTATTGTCTTTCAAGTTTTCTCTTACTCCTTTTGTCTACTTTACAGAGAAAAAGCAGTTTCAAATGATTTTGAAAGTCAGATTTTCTTATTTGTGACTTCTGGGACCAGAAATAATATTCGCCCACCTGAAAAAACATTTTAGAAGTTCCTTTGGCTATTTACGCAGCTTATCTTTGACATTTATTTCCTCTTGGTTTTGGAAAGAGAATGGTTGATTCTTTTCGCTCCAAGGGCTCGTCAGTCTCAGAGTTAGTTTGTGAAGACTTAAAAACTATGAAATAAGTAGACCCTTTTTTAAAAGTTAGTTTTTAAAATGTAATATCTTCTATTTTTTTGCTACGTTCTGAGGGAAAACAATTGAAACTCAGCATGCTTTGCTTTTGTCTTGGATGAGATGTTCAAACTGTGGTGTTTATTTTTGGCTCTGCAGGGTGACATTAAGTTTTATAGAAATGAGCTGGTCTAAACTTTTTTTTTCCCGCCTTTTGGGTCACACCTGGTGTTACACAGAGGTTACTCTTGGCTTTGCACTCAGGAATTACTTCTGGCGGTTCTCGGGGAACCATATGGGATGTTGGGAATTGAACCCAGGTCAGCCGCATGCAAGGCAGATGCCCTACCCACTGTGCTATCAGCTCCAGTCCCTGGCCTAAACCTTTAAGTGATATTTTCTATGCCTCTTTACTCTTTGTGCTATGAAGTTATAGGACACTAAGGAAAAAATTCTTCTCCATTTACAGTATTTGCTCATTTCTACTTGTCTTATAGCAATAGTCGTTTTGTTCTTATTGTTTCCAGACATGGAGAAGATGTGGGGAATGTGGGAATGTGCTGCTTATTTTCTGAGGCACTGAAATGGGTGTGTTATCCTTCAGTGGTATGATGAAGACATGGGTTTGTGTCTTGGAGCACCCTCTATAATTCTGCACCCTGAATTTTTCTGGGGTGATGGAAAAAGCACTCTGTTTTCATTACTAGATTTCAGTGTGGCCTTCCTCAGATCTTTGGTTGCTGAGGTGAGTTTTGAGGCCCATTCTAGATTCCTCCTATCTAGAAATGTCCATTTGTGAAGACATCACTATGAAATGAGATCCAATAGCACTGTAGCACTGTCATTCCATTGTTCATTGATTTCTCGAGTGGGCACCAGTAACATCTCCATGGTGAGACTTGTTACTGTTTGGGTTATATATTCTTGACTATTAACTGTCTTGAGATGAGTCCTAAATGTGACCGAAGGCTTATTTCCTATCCCTGTGTCTCAGTCACTTCTCCGTTTTTGTTAGGAAGGGCAGCCTTGATAGCCATTTGAATATTGCTGTTTGAATGGTAACCCACAGACACATAGGCTCTCTTGGACCCTGGGAGCCAAATCCTACAGCTGGAATGGAGGGCCAACAGGATGCTAGGTCTTCAGAGCCCAAGTTCTTTCTTTCTTTCTTTCTTTCTTTCTTTCTTTCTTTCTTTCTTTCTTTCTTTCTTTCTTTCTTTCTTTCTTTCTTTCTTTCTTTCTTTCTTTCTTTCTTTCTTTCTTTCTTTCTCTCTCTCTCTCTCTCCCTCCCTCCCTTCTTTCTTTCTTCATTTCTTCCTTCCTTTCTTTCTTTTATAATGTAGGAGCACTGCTATATATTCAGTCATTGATTAAGGTGATTGAATTGGGCATGAACTCCATAAGCCCAAGTGCTTTCTGCTTAAACACTATTTATACATATTATAAATTCCCTTCAGAGCTCTATAAGACAGTAAATCTAGCACTATAGAATAAACCAATTGACCTGAAGTTTCACTTTACTTGTATCTTTACTTGTAATGATCAACTGTAAATTGGATCATTGTCTTCCCTAAAACTTTGTTCCCTTTTAGCATTTGAACTTCATTCCAAATTAATGTGTTTCAGATTTGTTTGTTTGGGGGCCACATCAGGTGATGCTCAGGGATTACTCCTGGCTCTGTGCTCAGGGATTACTTCTGGTGGTGCTCAAGGCACCATATGGGTTGCTGGGATCGAATCCTGGTTGACAGTGTGCAGGCAAATGCCCTACCTACTATATTATCTCTCTGGGCCCCTGTTTAGGATTTTAAGAGTAATGAGCCAATGAGGATAAATTTTAAAATAGGGAGAAATTCTTTTTGTGTCTGGGCAAAGGCTTTTAGATCAGGAATGACTGAGGAGCTATTTCTAATCATATTTTTTAAATACAAGTGCTTTGTGTTACCCTTGAAGTGAAAAGATTGGGGAGAAAAGACTTTAAAAAAATTTTAAGATGACTAAAGCAGCAAGTTTTATTTGATATCTGACCACAGTAAAAAAATAGTTTAAAAATGTGTTTATATTTTATGGTTCTCCCTCCTCCTTGATGTAAAACTGATCCTTCTGTATGACACTAGATGAACACCCCGATTAAGATTGATATTAAGGGTCCTAAAGAGATAGTACAATGGGTAATGTGCTTGTGTTGCACAGAGCCAATCCAGGTTTGATCCCCAAGCACCACCAGGAGTTTGCCTGAGTGCAGAGGCAGGAGTAAGTCCTCAGTACTGCCAGGTGTGGCCACCCCTCACCTCAAAAAGAGTGATACTAAGGTTGATTGATGATAGTGTCCTAACATTGGTGCAGTGAGATGGAGTGTGTGGGATTGGTGTGTTTTTATTTGCATGATCAGGGGTGGTTTAGGGGCATGTTAATCAGTGCTCAGGTATCACTCCTGGCACGGCTTTGGGAAATATATGTGGTGATGGAATCAAACCTGGGTCTGCCGCATGCAAGGTGCATTGTTCAGACCCACCCTTGTTTTTTAATGACACTCGTGATTTCTCAAACTGCACTTACACCTTCTGCCTTGGAGGTTTGAATCATGAAGCCACCATAGGGCGGAAACCATAGCTACAGCCATGAGTCCTATCCCTGAGTTGCTGGAGCAGATGCATAGGCATGGGAGTGTACACTGTTCCCTTGTCCTGGCCAAGGCTTACTTGTATGTTGTGTTTTCTTTGCACAGTTTTCAGCTACAACACGGATTCCCGCCAGACATGCGCCAACAATCGACACCAATGCTCGGTGCATTCGGAATGCAGGGACTTCAGCACAGGCTTCTGTTGCAGCTGCGTGTCTGGCTACATTGGCAATGGCCGGCAGTGTGTCGCAGAAGGTACTTGGTTTTCCTGGATTCCGTGGGTGGTGGGAGAAACGGAAACAGTGTGGGTTTGGGAGCTTGTTTCGAAAGGGTTGTAGCTAGATTGCTTTGTGGCCTAGCTCTGCAAAGCTCTGTGGCAGGGGAGTGCCGTTTGCCGTCTCAGCAGCCCTTCTTTCTCCTGTGGCACGAAGGGATGTTGCCCTTTACTCTGAAAAGGGGGCGATCTCTTTCTTTCCCGCGCCGTTTCTCCATCTCTGAAATGACTGTCATCAGGAACTCGTCTTCACAACAGCCACGAGCAGGGAAGCACTGCAGCGGGGGCCGAGAACGAGGAATGCCAGTGAACTGTATGTGGTGATGGAATCAAATCACTCAGTTTCTCTCCAACCTGGTGTTTGGCTTTGCTCACAGACAAAACTTGCCCTTCTCTTTGCTGTACCCCATCAGGGTCTCATTGGACTGGTCTAGATGAAAACCTGCAGGAGCAAAGCCTGTTCCATTCACTCTTACCCTGGGGGTTTCCTTTCCTTAAGTCCTGGTTAATCACAGCCTGTTGATGGCTGAGCATCAGGGGGGCGCCAAAGTTCATTTTGACTGAGAGTCTTTTATGGGGCTGACTTCAGGATGAATTCAGAACTGTGTGTAGCCTGTAAAAGACCAGTCAGTCCCCTTGCACTCAGATAGAAGGATTTCAGCAGGGGGGTTAGGTAACAATGGGTTCTGAGTGAGGCTCCGGGGCCTCGGGCCATCCACGACAATGAGAACAAGTATACTCTTCCACACTGGACATTTGTCCCTTCAGATGTCAAGTCACCTCTCTTGCCACGGGTCACCGGTCCCCTGATGTGCTTAATGAGGAACTCCGGTTGCTTTTCAAAATTTGAGCAAATAAAACCCAGCTCGGGTGCCGTTTGTTTTTGATTCCCTGCCATTGCCCCATTTAAATCACTTATTTAAATTTTCTATTAAAAACATATTTTTTTTTTCTGGGTCACAGTTAGATCAAGTGAATTCTGTGAATGTTACCTTCTGCGGTGAAAGAAAGTTTGAGTACTGTTCATATTACTTGGGGAGGATGTTTTTAACTTCTAAAATGTGTGTTCGATTTCCTTCCAAACCCTTCCACCCCAGGGGCGGTGTGCCTCTGCTGCTTTGTTTTAGACTTGGCTTCTCGTACTTTTCCCACCCCGGGAGAGGGTCCAAATCTACAGGGAAAGCTTATTCTTACCCAGCAACCTCCTTTGCTCTCTCCAGACCTAATAGCAGAGCTGGCTGTGCTGAGTAGTTCGCAGCTGGCGGCAGGTTCGGATAAGACAAACTACTGGGTCACATATTTTGATATTGTATCCACTCCGGGTAATTGTTTTGTGGGTTAAATATTTGCTGGATTCTTGCAACTTTTGAGACATTTGTCTAGCTCCAGCTTTGGTGAGAAACCATTGGTTCGGTTTCCTTCGCTTGGCTGGCTTGCTTGTCTCTGTACTCGTTCTTGGGATCATTTTTTTTCCTCCTTCGTCTTCTAGCCTGACAGCAGACCCCAGAGGGATGGATGACATGGTTGGTGTGTAGAAATACTTGGGATGTTGAGTATGTCTTGGCTTCTTAGTGATCCTGTTTAGCAGCTTGCGTCTTGGGAACATAACCAGAGTGTCTAAGAGAGATCACCAGACTTTACGGAGAACTTAGCACATATAGAAACCCAAGCAGGGAGAGAGTGAGAGTTCTGACGTTATTAGCTAGAGTCTAGAAAGAGAGATAAACTATATACAATCAATACCTGGGAGAATTTATTTATTTAATTTGCTTTTTGGGTCACACCCGGCGATGCACAGGGGTTACTCCTGGCTCATGCACTCAGGAATTACTCCTGGCAGTGCTTGGAGGGCCATATGGAATGCTGGGAATTGAACCCAGGTCGGCTACATGCAAGGCAAAACCCCTACCCACTTTGCTATTGCCCAGACCCATCTGGGAGAATTTTTAATTTGTCTTTTTCACAGCCTATTATTTATATCTTTCTTCTTTTTTTTTAAAAAAAAAGACTATAACACTTTTTTTTTTTTTGCTTTTTTGGGTCACACCTGGTGATGCACGGGGTTACTCCTGGCTTTGCACTCAGGAATCACCCCTGGCGTTGCTCAGGGGACCATATGGGACCCCTCACAACACATTCTTTTAAAGTTTATCATTTGGTGGTTTGCAGTATATTCACTGTTAACCTGTGGGTTTTAGAAGGCTCTAAGTTTAGAAGGTTTATAGAATTTTCTCTAAGTTTAGAATGTTCTTAGAGGTTTAGAAGGAAACCTGTGTCTGCTTAAAGTCTGTCTCAATCCCGCTTCTGTCCTATTATCCACAAATCTACTTTCTATCACTATGGGTTTTGAATTCTGCTCTTTATACTGCAAGAAATCATACAATATGTGACTTGATGTGTTTGATTTCTTTCACTTAGACAATGTTTTTTAAGATTCATCCATATTTTCCACATATTGGGAAATTTCATTCTTTTCTTTAAGTTAATTAATATTTAGCTGCATGGATATCCTGTATTCTGTTTATGTTTCACTTTATGGTCATTTGGGTTACTGTCCTGTAGCACTGTTACACTGCTGACCTGTTGTTCATCGATTTGCTCAAGCGGGCACCAGTAACGTCTCCATTGTGAGACTTGTTTTCACTGTTTTTGCCATATCAAATATGCCAGGGGTAGCTTGCTAGCTCTGCCATGTGGGCTACATACTCTTGGTATCTTGCCGGGCTCTCTCAGAGGGACAGAGGAATCAGACCCAGGGCAGCCATGTGCAAAGCAAACGCCCTACCCGCTGTGCTATCACTCCAGCACATTTTATAAATAATACTCTTAGGGATATTTGTGTATAAGGTTTCGTGTACACACATGCTTTTTGTTCCCTTGGTTATATATCTTAAGGTTGGAATTGTTGGGTCATAGAGAAACCTTCAGTTTTCTTTATATGAATATAAGAACAACTTCATTTCTTTAGGTCCCATTTTTCCTGATTAAACATATGTGAGTTCAAATATTTACATGTTATAGAACTATCCAGTATAGAAAATGAAATTTCACTATGTTATGCTGAGTCAGCTACACATTTAGATAGCATAGATTAGCATAGTTCACATTTATTAATAATGAAAACTTTGGAACAAAAATTATATTATGCCAAAGATAGACTTAAGATAGATCTAGAATTTCCTCTTTCCCTGTCTTTTTTTTTTCCGCTTTTTTTGGGGGGGAATCACACCCAGCGATGCACAGGGGTTACTCCTGGCTCATGCCGTCAGGAATTACTCCTGGCGGTGCTAGGGGACCATATGGGATGCTGGAAATTGAACCCAGGTAGGCTGCGTGCAAGGCAAATGCCCTACCTGCTGTGCTATGGCTCCAGCCCCTTACCCTGTCTTAATTGGAACAATCCACAGCAGACACTGTCCACAATTTGGTTTTGTCTTGGAGGGCTTGTTTTGTGGTCTCTCAAGTCTGTTTTCTGCCTTGCTCACATCTGTTCTTAGTTGGGCAGAATAAAGCTCTGGGGTACAGACGGGCAGTTTTAATCCTGGTAATAAGACTACATTTGAGTCAGAGGTGCTTATTAAGTTGTGTTACTAGACTAGACAAATAAATAACCCAGATTCCCAGAGCATCCAATTTAGCCCTGGATGTTCCATTGAAAAGATTCATTCTGTCCATTATACTCTCAGGAGAGATCTGTTTTATATGGCCGCTGAGTTCTAGACCACTCACGAAGGAGCTCCTCTGAGATGATTTTATTTAGCCCTGGATTCCTCCATCACAAGGGGCTTCCTTTGAAGCCACTTCCATGACACCCTTTGACAACCAGCATGGAAGAGAGGCAGGCCACTGGGACTTGTAAAACTCACAGTCATGGGTACCGTCTTCTTGGTAACATTTACTTCTGCTTATCCCAAAGGAGTTTGCCATCTCTGTGCTGTAGCTACAGGTCCTACATACATTACTCTTTTGTTTTTTGGCTTTTTTGTGTCACACCTGGCGATGCACAGGGGTTACTCCTGGCTCTGCACTCAGGAATTACCCCTGGCGGTGCTCAGGGGGACCATATGGGATGCTGGGAATCAAACCCTGGTCGGCCGCGTGCAAGGCAAACACCCTACCCGCTGTGCTATCGCTCCAGCCCCTACATTACTCTCTTTTTAAAGGCTGACTTTGTCCTTTGTTTCTCACTTAGGTTCCCCCCAGCGAGTTAACGGCAAGGTGAAAGGACGGATCTTTGTGGGGAACAACCAGGTGCCCGTGTTCTTTGAGAATACTGACCTGCATTCCTACGTAGTGATGAACCAGGGACGTTCCTACACAGCCATCAGTACTATTCCCGAGACCGTGGGGTATTCTCTGCTTCCTCTGGCCCCTGTTGGCGGCATCATTGGGTGGATGTTTGCAGTGGAGCAGGAGGGATTCAAGAACGGGTTCAGCATCACAGGTAACTTATATATAAAACAGTGAAACTAATGTGAGATATTCCTTTGGTGGTGGTGGTGATGTTGGTGGCGGTGGTGGGGTGTTGTAGGCAAAAATCTGCTACCCTTTTTTTCCCAGCCCAACCCCTGAGCCCACCCATCATAGATTCTGGTTGGGGGCCAAGAGCAGCGTCTCTTCCTGTGCACGGCTCTGTTGGGCCCCATGGGTACCAATCCTATTTCCACCAACCAAACACTGTGTCTGCAGCCGTGGTGGAAGCCCTCTCATCCCCGCCCCCCAGCCCACATTCAAACATGGCTCTGTGAGCCTAGGTGGCCACCAGGGCAGTTCCCTTGACAGCCAAAGTGACGGCCGACCTTGCTTTCCAGGGGGTGAGTTCACCCGCCAGGCTGAGGTGACCTTCGTGGGGCACCCAGGCAAGCTGGTCATCAAGCAGCGGTTCAGCGGCATTGACGAGCATGGACACCTGACCATCGACACGGAGCTGGAGGGCCGAGTGCCTCAGATTCCCTTCGGCTCCTCTGTGCACATTGAGCCCTACACGGAACTCTACCACTACTCCCGCGGGGGTAAGCAGCAGCTGCCTCAGGGCAGCCTGACTCTGGCTATGGCCTTGGGCTGGTGCAGTACCTTGAACTTCGCAAAAGGAAATGCACATGGTGTTACGTTACTTATAATGTAACATTATTACAGAATCGGACTGGAGTGGTAGCACAGTGGGTAGGGCATTTGCCTTGCACGAGGCTGACCTGGGTTCGATTCTGCTGACCTTCTTAGAGAGCCCGGCAAGCTACTGAGAGTATCCCACCCATACAGCAGAGCCTGGCAAGCTCCCCGTGGCATATTCAATATGCCAAAAACAGTAACAAGAAGTCTCACAATGGAAACGTTACTGGTGCCCGCTCGAGCAAATTAATGAACAACGGGATGACAGTGCTACAGTTCTATTACAAAATAACTTTTCCCCCTTAATCATAGGTATGACATATTCAGTGTAGAGACTTTAGTTCCAAATGGACAACAAGAATCGCTTAGCTGTCGTGAAACTGGGACATCATTATTGTTAAATTCAAAATGTATGTCCTTTCAGCCTTTTCCCCCATGTGTGTATATGAATGTTCCAACCTACATATGCTACCCCAACAAAAGCATCTCAACATGTTGACGTTTTAAAATAAAGGGCTACAATTTTATCTTAAGTTCTGGAATGTAATGCACAGTATGGAATTTAAATTTGTATATCATTTAAAAACCCTTCAGTTTAATTTCAGACTTACAGATAAGTTTAAAATAGTACAACTTCTATATGTCATTTAGCCAACTTCACCAGTTGCTAACATTTTCCCCTTTCACTCTAGCATTCACTCGCTTTCTCTCACCTGTTTCAACTTACTTTGAGAGTAAGTTGTAATCATCATGATACTTCACCTCCTAAGTACTCGATGTGTTTTTCCAAAAAGAACATTCTCTTTCATGGTGGTGGTACAATGATCAACATTAGTTCATTTAACATAAATGCCACACTATTAATTTTCCAGATGTTATTTTTATCTAAACAGAATTATAATCTTATCGCAGGATTATATCTTCACCTTTCTAATTAACATTAAATCATGAATTTATTTTGGGGCCACGTCCAAGTCACTCCGGTGGTTCACAAGGAACTGTGTAGTACTGGGACCCGAACCCAGGGCTCCTGCATTCGAAGAGCATGTGAATCAAGTGCTCCAGCCCTCTGAGCCATCTCCCCAGCCTAAATCAGGAATCGTTTATAGTTTCATTAGCTAGGCTTTAGAAACACTGAAATTAATCAGTATTCTTCTCTTAGATGACTCTTAAACCATTGTGTTTACTAAAGCTAAGGTGATTTCAGATTTTCCCTTCTCATGAGTTGCAAGACCATCCTCCTTGTAAATCAGAAAGACCCAATTCCTAGAAATTAGAAGGCTAGAGGCGAACAATAGGAGCTTTCTCAAAAGCTCGTTTGAAATTGCCATCCAGAGAGATCGTACCAATTACAAGGCTTTGTGCCTTGATTGGCTCTCCTGGCAACGACAAGAGTGTATTAAGCAGGAGGTGGGACTCGCAGCGAGGTCCCAGCCCACAGCAGCCTGCGACCAGATGGCGTTTCTGGCAGCCCAGCACGTGGGAGCAGGACAAGAGGCAGCTTACACTAATCTTTTATTTATCCTCTGGCTTTTATTATGAGTCACAGCAAAGCGCACACATACAAAAAGTCTTTTATACTTTGTTTTTTTCATATAGGAAGTTGAGAATTTCATCGGGAAGGGGAAAAAGCAGGGCTCTCTTCTGAGTGGGGGGGGGGCTCTGTCTTGTCTCTCTCTTGGGGTTTACCCAGCACTTCAGTAATTTTTCAGAAACTGACCACTGAAAGCCATTTAATGTTTCATTCCTTAATATCATCGGGTTATACCTAGGAACTGGTGTTTACTAAATCTTAGGTGAGACCAACTATACATAGCAGTTGGTATTCTGCTTGTCTTGCTGGCAAATGCTCCATCAGTGATAGATTATTATGATTATTATTATTAGTTTTGCTTTTTGGGTCACACCCGGTGATGCACAGGGGTGACTCCTAGCTCTGCACTCAGGAATTACTCCTGCTGGAGCTCAGGGGACCATATGGGATGCTGGGAATCAAACCTGGGTCGGTCACATACAAGGCAAACGCCCCATCCATTGTGCTATCTCTTCAGCCCCAGAGGTAGATTTTTTTATATTGTTTTTTTGTTTGTTTTTTGGGCCCAGTAGTCTTCAGGGCTTACTCCTGGCTCTGCACTCAGGGATCATTCCTAGCAGACTCAGAGGACCATGTGGGATGCTAGGGATTGACCCTCCTGGGTCAGCCATGTGCAAGGCAAGCACAACCCATGCAAGTCAAGCAGTACCCACTGTAGGCCATTCTCTCTGGCCCCATGAATGACAGTTTTTTAATAACCATAGTATGAGCCTACTACACAACAGAAACTTTATGTATAGCTCATTCTCACACCAACCCATGTAGTAAAAGAAACTGAGGCTAAGGACTTAGAAACTGGCCTGCGATCACACATCTAATGAGGGATAGTGTGAGGAGTGAATTCAAGTGTATCTCCTTCCAAGCAAATGCTCTTTTCTTGAACCTTAATCTCTGCACTGGTGTTTGCAAGATAGGAATGTGTAGAGAAGCACTTGGTAAGAATAGGCAATAAATACCACTAATGCTAATAAAAGTGTGGGAAGTCTAACAGAAGTCAATGACCTTTGTCACATACTCCACCTGATCTTGCCTCTGGCAGAATTTCGGGATTTGGGGGTGGTCACTGTTGATAAACCCATGAGCAAATCATCTGCATCCTAAAGAGCTCTTCTGTCTCCCTTCTTTCCTCCTGCATCAAAGTGATCACATCTTCCTCCACCCGGGAGTATACAGTGACAGAGCCCGAGAGGGGTGGAGCTACCTCTTCAAATATCTACACGTACCAGTGGCGCCAGACCATCACCTTCCAGGAGTGTCCCCACGATGTCTCCCGGCCAGCCCTGCCCAGCACGCAACAGCTCTCAGTGGACAGCGTCTTCGTCCTGTATAACCAGGAGGAGAAGATCTTGCGCTATGCTCTGAGCAACTCCATTGGTTCTGTGAGGGGTAAGAGAGGCGGCTTGGGGTCGGCATCACGTGTGCCTCTCTCTGAGCCTTTTGCCATGTATTCTCTTCCGTTTCTTCAGTATTGTGGAGGAAGGAGCCAGAGGATTGAAAATTCCTCTTAGTCCCTTATGCTGTGTGATTGGTTGGATGGCAAACCTTCACCTGAGGGCAAGCAATCTGGGGGCAAAGGTGGATGGAAAACCTTTTTTCTTTGGGGGGGGATGTTGTCTAAACTCCAGGAGCTTTTTCCTGCTGAGCTTTTTGCTTGGAGTTGGGACTTCTTCCTGTGGGAAGAGAGAGGGCGGAGATGTGGAGGGATGGGTTGGGGGTGGGGGATGTGGTACGAGGGAGCAGGAGAGGAGACAGAGAGTGTGAACCACTACGTTGCTGCCATCTACCTCTGTAGCTGCTGCTTTAAGCTACTTCCGAGGCCTCTTCAGTTTGAGCCACTTTGAGTGTTTACCTGGTGGGATTCAACACTTTGTTTTCTCAGCAACCATTGCCCTTACTTTGGCCTTTCTTCCATTGGCTTCTGTTATTTCCTCTATTGAGGCCTGGAAGTAGGGTTTTCCGGTGGTGTGAGGTGAATATGTGAGTTTCTTTAAAATAAAGAATGGCACAGCCAGTAGGGTGTTTGCCTTGCAAGCGGCCAACCTGGGGTTGATTCCCAGAATCCCAAATGGTCCCCCGAGCACCACCAGGATTAATTTCTGAGTGCAAAGCCAGGAGTAACCCTTGTGCATGGTCGAGTGTGACCCCAAAAGCAAAATAATAATAATAATAATAATAATAATATCTCAGGGAAAGGACAAAGTGAGACGTTACTGAGCCCACCTGAGAAATCAGTGATTAACGGGATATTGTGTGAATAATAATAATAATAATAATAATAATAAAATCAAGAACGGTGACAATGATGATTTGGGCCATTTGGAGTTCTGTGTGGAAACTCCGTTCAAAAGGCCGACCTCAGTTAGTGAGTGATATACAGCTTCGACATACCTGTGATACCCAATAGCTCTACAGCTCTGGTGTGTGGTAAAAATGCTAAAATGTCTCCTGTTTTCTGTTCCAAAAAGCCATATCATCTATTGAGATAAACTATTAAAATAACCTGTTGAGCTTAGAACAGATGCATCAACTAGCCTGGGCAGAGCATTTAAAATACCCCAACACTCACAGGGAAAGAAGCGTGAGTTGGAAGCCTGAGGAAATCTGATGTACTGGGCAGAGTCAGATAGGGTACTCACCACAGTCTCTCTCGCCCTAGGCGTCGTCCCTCCTGTGTGGTAGGATGTGGCCTGTGGGGAGCAGGGCACGACATAGCCCGGAGCCAGGTATCACATCCCCACATCACGAAGCTTTGGGGTTCTCTCAGTGTGTTGTTTTTTCACCTGTGCTTGGTTTCCCTTCTAGACCTAGAGAAAAAGGCCACTTTTGCAGGTGCTCAAACTTGTCCTTGCTTATCTCCAAAAAGTAGGAACATGAGGTTTTTGTCCTTTAGCAGCTGTAGATCCAAACCATAGAGTTTAGCTCATATTTTAACTCGAAAGGCCAGAGAGTTCTTTACCGATTATCTCTTTTTTTTTACGTTTTGTGTCACACCCGGTAATGCTCAGGGGTCTACTGGGGATCGAACCCGGGTCACCCACATGCAAGGCAAACGCCCTACCTCCTGCACTATCTTTCCGCCCCCCTTTTTTTTCTTTTTTGCGTCAGACCCTTTTTCTTTTTTTGCGTCAGACCCCGCTATGCACCGGGGTTACTCCTGCCTCTGCACTCAGGAATTACTCCTGGTGGTGCTCAGCAGACCATATGGGATGCTGAGAATCAAACCCTGGTCGACTGCATGCAAGGCAAAAGCCCTACCCACTGTACTATCGCTCCAGCCCCTCTTTTCCTGAATCTTACCTGCCTTGACATCAAGCCAGGATCCATACCCGGCACACAGATCTGTGCTCTGTTGACCTCCTGGGTGTTTCCAAGCCCTGATGGAAATGTTGGATGTGGAAAACCTGTGAGTTTTGGTGTCATTAGCTGCAGAATAACTGAAAGAGAGGAGTTGCTTAGAAGCGCTTTGCAGAGGAGCAACTGGGTCATGGGGTCTCCATGAACTCTCCTTCCTGTCTTCTCTGTCTTTTATGTTTTTTTTTCTTTTTGGGTCACAGCAAGTGATGCACAGGGGTCACTCCTGGCTCTGCACCCAGGAATCACCCCTGGCAGTGCTCGGGGGCCATATGGGATGCTGGGAATCGAACCCGGGTCGGCCCCGCATGCAAGGCAAACGCCCTACCCGCTGTGCTATCGCTCCAGCCCCACCTTTCTGTCTTCTCTAGCCCTGACTCCACATGCCTCACACACAGTCTCCCCAATTCTGTCTTCTCTCACCATCCTCCCGATCTGCCTCGTCCCTGTCCTCTCTTCTCTTTCCCTTCTCTCACCTCCTTTTCCCTGTTCTCCCTTCCCTCTTTCTCCCTCCTTCTTCCAGAGATGGTCATTGAAATGTCAGTGAGCAAGACCAAGGGTTGTTTCCAGGAAAGCAGTGAAAGCTAAACAATGCAAAACTGTGAGAGTTATATCATTAAATTTCTACACACTTCTAGTAACACCCAATCCTTTTTCATGTACATAAAAGGAATCGCAGTTGGATTTTACATGATCATTTAAATGACTTTGAAGATTTGGTGAACCGACACATTTTCATTTCATTGTTCATCGTTTTTCTCAAGATGAAGGTGAAATCTGTTCTTTTTCAGGGTGGAGTTTTCCAACTCGAGACTCCTGAAATCCATCCACATGAATAACATTAGTTCATTCACTGACCTTGGCTGTTTGCATTTCTTACAGACACAATTTGAGCAGATTCAAAAGTCATATTCTTCATGTATAGATGTTTAGGGAGGAAATTCTCTTATACTAATCCTCTAATACTAAATATTAGTACATGATAGCATTTAAAAAAAATAAAAATAAAAAGAAAGAAAGTCATTCTTCAGGTGCTCTTCCAACCAACCTGGACATTATCAACAATGTGTCGGTAGAATATGGAAGGGAGTTAGAATTGAGAAATTGTAACAAGAGCCTTGAAAGGAGAGTTGGAAAGTGAAAATACCTGTTTCTGGAGTCTCTTAGGGGTAGAGATGGAGAAAGAAGAAAGGGGACCAGCTTTTTGGCCGAGGACTACAGGTTGCTGGTTTTCCCCGTGTCCTTGGTGGTAGAAATTGTGATGGTGGGCAGAGGGATGCTTGGGAAAAGGAGGGATCCAGAATCTGCGGACTGAGGTAAGAGCAGTGCCAGGAACATTAGCTTCAGCTAGAGCTTCCTGAACATTCCTTTGCTCATGTTTTTTGTCAGAGGGGTGCACCATGTCCCAAATCATTCAGAAACAAAACTTGACCCCCAGGTTCTAGTTGACAGGAGAAACAGCAAATGCACTGTGTCAGGGGGGTGGGGTGTGTACGTGTGTAGGGGGGGGCGAGGGGCTTATATGTCCTAGGAATCAGCCTCTGGTGCTCCATGCTGTGCTGTGCCTCACCAACCACTCTCCCCACTTTTTTCTTTCTTTTTGGGTCACACCTGGCGATGCACAGGGGTGACTCCTGGCTCTGCACTCAGGAATTACTCCTGGCGGTGCTCGGGGAATCATATGGGATGCTGGGAATCTAACCCGGATCGGTCGCATGCATGGCAAATGCCCTACCTGCTGTGCTATCGCTCTAGCCGCGCTCTCCCCACTTAAGCTCTGCCTTGTGTCCTCTGGCCACAATCCCACCTTCTTGCTCAAGAGCTTGTTTTGGAAACAAATCATCTCTACTTTCTTGAGAAAGCCTGGACACCATTCTTTGGAAGCATTAGGTTCCCACTGTCTTTCCTCCCAGGGGCATATTTTTTCATTTCTCTGATCCTTGAGAGTGCCTTTGTGGTGGTGGGGGGGGGGGAGAGAGAGAGAGACAGACAGAGACAGAGACAGAGACAGAGACAGAGAGACAGAGAGAGAGAGAGAGAGAGAGAGAGAAGAGAGAGAGAGAGAACAGAGGGTAAGGCTTGCTTGCGGCATGACCCTGATGGGAATCCCAGCACCGAAGACGGGTCTAGGAAAATCACTCTTGATACTGGGTGTGCATTCATAGAGCACACTTCTTTGACACAATAAAGGTTTTGTGCTTTGATGACTCCCCTTTTTTTAACTTTGTGAATAACGGTGTTTTATTTATTAATTTTTAAAAAAATTTTATTGAATCACCGTGAGATAGTTACAAGCTTTCATGTTTGGGTTACAATCTCACAATGATCAAACACCCATCCCTCCACCAGTGCATATTCCCCACCACCAATATCCCGGGTATACACCCCCCTTCCCACCCTCCCCCTGCCTCTATGGCAGACAATATTCCCCATACTCTCTCTCTACTTTTGGGCCTTTATGGCTTGCAACACAGACTCTGAAAGGTCATCAGGTTTGGTCCATTATCTGCTTTCAGCCTGCATCTCCCATCCCAACTGGTTCCTCCAGCCATCATTTTCTTAGTGATCCCTTCTTTATTCCATCTGCCTTCTCCTCTCCGCTCATGAAGCAGTCTTCCAGCTATGGGACAATCCCCCTGGCCCTTGTATCTACTGTACTTGGGTGTCAGCTTCATGTGATGTTATTTTATACTCCACAAATAAGTGCAGTGATGACCCTTTCTTATGAGCATGTTCCTGTCATTAAAATGTTTCCAAAATAAATGAGGCACAGTGGTGGTGAAAGCCAGTAGTAAACACCTTAGGCTTTTCTGACAGCCCAGCTCTGGTCATAAGATCTCAGTTCTGCCATTACCATGCAAGGTACCCCCAGAGCTTCTGCCAGGGAAAATGCTTTCCAGAGAAACTGTTGACAGGAGCAGACATGGGTCAGCAGGCATGCCCTGAGTGCAGTAGGAATGGACTGATATCCTATTGCAGACCACCCGCCATTCTCCTGGTTGTCAGCAGCTTTTCCTTCCTACAGATGTTGGAATACTCATCAGCTTCCATTGTTTCTCCTTCCAGATGGCTCCCCGGATGCCCTTCAGAATCCTTGCTACATCGGCACTCACAGATGCGACACCAATGCAGCCTGTCGGCCGGGCCCCGGGACACAGTTCAACTGTGAATGTTCCATCGGCTTTCGGGGAGATGGCCAGACTTGTTACGGTACAGCCTCCAATTCTGACTGCAGTCGGGGTAGGAGAGGGGGTTCTCGGGCTCAGAGGAAGCAGATCTGCCGCGTGAGTGCTCAGGGAGGAAAGGAAGCACTGGAGAGATCTGTCCTGTTGGGTTAGGCATGCCCTCCTGATTGCGGAACCCCCTGGTGTTCCCTAAAAACACTGAGGTACTTCTCCTTTCTTTCAGCCCATCCAATGCACCGACTCAAGGTGATAGAGTCAACTGTCTAAGGCCGAATTACTCTGTACTTTAAGAACACACAGGTTTACTGGCGCATTAGTATCAGGGTTGCTTATAATTCTCACGATATGTCTGTAAACTGTGAATGGGAGGAAACCCAGGCACTGTTTGTTTTGGGGGCATCACAAATACCAGCTCACTGAGTTCAACACCTTTTAATGAGATATTCTCTTAATTCTGTCTTCTACAAATTATTTCCAAGGGCAGGGGTGTGGTTCAAGTGGTAGAGCCTCTTGCCTTGCATATGTCAGGTGCTATGTTCAATGCCATGGCACCACATGGCCACCGCAACATGAAGAATGGACAGTGGTTGCTGAGCACTACCAGGCATGGCCCTTATAAAAAATTATTTTAGAGGCCGAAGAGAGCTCAGTGGGCTGGAGCCCAGCCTTTGCATGCAGGAGACTCCGTTTCAATCTCTAGCACTGTGTGGTCTCCCATGAATTGCTGGAAGTGAGTCCTGAGCACTCCCGAGTATGGCCCCAAATCAGTATAGATAGATACATACATACATACATATACACACATACATAAATATAATAAAATTAATATGTGTTTAATGGTAGTAAAATACTTTTAAGGACTGGAGCGATAGCACAGAGGCTAGGGCGTTTGCCTTGCACGTGGCTGACCTGGGCTTGATTCCTCTGTCCCTCTTGGAGAGCCCAGCAAGCTACTGAGAGCATCTTGCCCGCACAGCAGAGGTTGGTAAGCTTCCCATGGCATATTTGATATGCCAAAAACAGTAACAAGTCTCATAATGGAGACGTTACTGGTGCCCACTTGAGCAAATATCGATGAGCAAAATACTTTTAATAGAAAATACAGCATCCTCCCATTTTAAGCGTCTAAGTACTTTAGTATATCATACTGTTAATCATCACCAGCATCTATCTCCAGAAGTCTTTTCATTGTGCAAAACTGAAACTCCACACCCAATAAACACAACTTTGTCTTCTTGCTGACTCGACAGCCACCATTCTACATGCTGTCTCTGAATTTGACTTCTGGCACCTCATGTAGGCGGGATCATATAGCATTTGTTCTTTTATGCCTGGGTTATTTTAGTTAGTATCATGTCCTCTAGGTTTATTCATGCTGTAATGTGTACCACAATTTCTTTCCTTATAATACCTAGTGATGTTCTGTACATAGATTTTTTTTCTGTCTGGACTGTGTAAGTGTAAATAATTCTGCTGTGAATATGGGTGTACAGGAACCTGCTTACAGGCTTGTGTTCAGCTCTTTGGGGTGTATTCTGGTAGCATAATGACTAGGTCATGGGCTAATTTTAGGATTGAATTTATGAGGAGCTACTCTACCATTTTCCAAAGCAGCTGCAACCAGTATGTACCTACCTACAATGTACAAGGTCTGCAATTTCTCTACAACCTCACCAATATTTGTTATTTTGGTTCTGGGTCATTTTGTTTGTTTTATTTTTTTTTTGTAGTGGAGAGTGGGGGTAGACAATGAATTAGCCTCCTGGTGGGTAGGAGATTCATTCCCATATTTGTAGATGAGAAAATTGAGATTCAGTAAAGTGAGCCTATGATACAATATAGGAGCTCAATTTCAGTCCGCTTCCAAGTATCCAGCTGACTCCTGGATCAATGAAGAGTGCACAGAATGTCAGGTATTTCAACCAGTGGTTGTTTAAGTAGCAGCTGTAACCTAAGTGTGCAGCAGTGAGCTCACTAACAAGCACAACAAGTGCTGGAAGTAGCCCCCCAGTGAAAGGCCTGATATGCACATATGGATTTGACCCAAAGGGTGAGCGGTACTACCCTTGTATGACTGAGATAATAGGAATGTGGTGAGTGAGTCCAGCAGCTTCGGAATTTGGGAACAGTGCCTCCAACCTGGAATCCCATGCCTCCTGCTAATAACTGATTTAGTGTGCTGATTTTTAACAGGAAGATTAACCAATACAACTGCTGGGTATTGCTCTCTTTGCTTCAGAGTAAAGCTCTACTTGGTACTTCTGAACTAACAGGGTAGGAACTTGAGCTTGCAAAAACAGGTTGTGATTGTTTAGCCAACTTGCTGATAATGTTGGCTACGTGGTAGGTTCCGATCTGAAATTCCCTATCCTTGTAATGTTCCACTGGGAAGGGGACATAGTTTCTGTTCACCTCTGATCACATTACCAGTGGGGGCGGGGAGAGGCACACCTAGTGGGACTCAGGGACTATTCTCAGTGTGGCTTTCAGGGTTTAGCGGACCATGTGCTATGGACCAGACCTAGGGATCCGCATTGGACTGCATGCACTCCAGTGCTTTGAGCCATCTTCCTGACCCCTGTATTTCCCAACAGTCTTAAGTGGCTTGATTTGGCTCCTGCCGGTTTGAAGCAGCATGATACTGTGTGTGTCTGAGCCCTCCCAGGACCCTGAAGAGGGTGATGAGACATCTTTGTTTCTTCAGTGAAAAAAAGACTTGCTGACTTGCTGTAGTCCTGTTACAAATTCATAAGCCAACTCAATATTAGTCAAGCATGGAGCTATCCCAGCCACTTGCTTCTGAGCCTGAGATCTCTGGCTAATTTCACTCTTGGGTTCTCTCTTCACTTCACAAGGCATGACAAGCCATGCTGTCTGTCTTTTATTATCAAAGTAAATTGTTTTATTATCTGATCTCAGCTAGAAGATGGGTGACCGTGCACAGACTTGTTTTTGTCCTGAGTGAGTCCTCATTCAGGCAGATTGGAGCCCCATGGGATGTGGGTATGTTCCCAGGCAGGCTAGTTTTTTGTTTCTGGGTCATGAGGATGATCTTCAGAGGATATGCATCAAGACATTTGGCTGTGAATAGAAAATTGCAATAAGCAGATCACTGAATGTATGTCTGGGTTTGACCTGGAAAGAGAGAACGAGAATGCATCTGTGATAATCTGGTATTAGTAGCACCGATATAATAGATGATATCCAGAATAAAGCTGGGGTTGGAGAGAGATAGCACAATGATTCACCAAATTGACTTGGAGGTTTCTAGTTGAATCACAGGGCTGTTTGCCTGGTAGGATGGTTTCTACATATTTCTCAATGGGAGTCTATAAAGATAGCTTTGCCTAATGGCTCCTCGAGTACTTTGAGCACATGCACGTCATTGAACAAATCAGTCATGAAACTCTTCTCAGAAAACCTGACCTTTACAGGGGGGCAAATTGGAGAAACTTAAGAGTTGTTGAAAATAATAAAAAGTAGCCACTCTTCAAAAAGAAGTCAGCAAGGACGCAGTGATAACAGAACTCATGCAGCATTTTCCCATTGGATTAGAAATTGGCTTAAGTGAAGAATCTCTTCACAGACAAGAGGTTGACCAGATATTGAGTAAGAATAAACATCTTTAAGCAGATATTGTGATATTTACAAGATGTATCGTTTCGTTTGTTCTTTATTTCCACTAAAGAAAGGATTAAAGAATTAAAGTACTCGTCTCCACTTATAAAAGAGAGGATTGAAATTCAATGTTTTTTTTTTTTTTTAAAAAAAGAATCTCTAAACTGGAGTGAAGCATTCATGGAGAAGTTGCTAGTCTTGCTCTAAAGCTAAAAACCATACATCTTGGGTGAAATGTTTAAACCTGCAGGGAGGAGAAAGTTGTTCTCAGGACCTCTTCCTTCCCTGGGGCCCCAGATCCTGTTTGCCAATATCCTTGTTTTCCAGACAGGACCTGAGGGGCACAAAGCCTTCTAATAACCCTAAGAAAAATTTCAAAACACATAGCTTCCGAGTCTGTAGATCCTCCAATTGAAAATGGAGCTTGGTAAAGTTCCTCTGATGACTTTGTTCTGTCCCTTTGATTGAAAATGTTGTTCTGGGCACTTTGGCACTAAGCTGTGGAGCTTGCAGTCTGAAAAGTGTGTTCACACGTCGCTGATGAGAGTATCCTCTCAGGATTGTCTTGCAGAGACAAGAAAAGGCCTTTTTCTTCAAGGCTGTTGGAGCAGCAGCTGGTAGATGAAAGTCCACTACTTGCTGGATGTCCCTCTACCCCTATTCTGTCTTCAGTTCACAGGAGAAGCTGCTTAGGGAGGGGTTTATTCTGTAATGTTTCAGCTAGGCTGGAGCAGTTCCCCAGATAACATCTTCTGCCTTATACATTTTATAGAAATATGGGTTGCAGTATTTTTCATAGAAATATGGGCTGCAGTATATATTTTTAAAAGCTGAATAACTTCTGGCTCAAGTTTTTGCCAGGATAATATGTCAAACTATACCCCAAAATGCATTTCTGGTGCAGTGTCGTAAATAAACCAGCAACACAACACATTCGTCTCACCAATGATGAGATTGCAAGTGGACATATGAGGCTTGTCTCTCAAGTGTGAAAGAATCAATGTGTGTGTGTGTGTGTTGTGTGTGTGTGTGTGTGTCTGGGAGATGGGGGTGAATATTAAGAGTGAGAGGGGAGTTGGGTGATCTTAGCAATAATGAAATCTTCTTTGCATACATCTCGGACTCAGTGGACACCAATCCCAGGTTATTTTGGTTTTTCCTTTGAGTCAGTCAGCCTTCCTGCCACATATTGGTCCCTGGTGCCTGGTGGCCACCTGAGGCTCATGTTCTAGAATGTGTCTCCATAGTAAGATGATTATAATAATTATAATAATAATAACTATCTCTTTCGAACATGGTAGTGCTTCTCAGGACTATATCTATTTTTTGTAATCCACGGCAATAAAACCCTTTAAGATGAATATTAGCTTATTTATCAGCAGGAAACTAAAACTAAGACTGAGAGAAAAGAAACTGATTCAACCTAAGACCACACACGCTGCTGCTAACTAAAAATAGGATTTATTTAAACCTAACTGTTGTCCGCTCTGAAGCACGTGTTTTCATTGCCCATCACCCTAGGGATTGGCTATAGTAATGCAATATGAAAGGGCACCACCCTATGGGTACTTTTACAATATGAATATATAATTAGGGCTTCCTTTTCAGTTCGTTAAGCTCTTAACAATTCAAGAAATTAAATTAAAATGCTTCAGCTTTTGTTTGTAGCTACAACTGGAGAAAGACAGGATTTTTAAGAATTAGTATATGTTTATTTATTTGGGGGCCTCACCTCCAAGGCCTTCCTCCAGGGTCTGTGCTCAGGGATCACTCCTAGTGGGACTCAGGGGACTTTATGTGGCGCCAGGGATCAAACCAGGGTTGACTTAGTGCAAGGTAAACACATTACCCCCTGCACTACCCCCTGACCCCCCCCAAGCAATAGTATATTTAAATTTGCTCTGTTTTTCCGAATCAGAACACTTGTCTGCAAAGCTTTAACATGTTTTTGCTAATCGATGTTAATGGGACTCAGCAGCTAGCTCCAGGAGAGGTGGAAACATACTCTTCCTTTTTTTTTTTTTTTTTGCTTTTTGGGTCACACCTGGCGATGCACAGGGGTTGCTCCTGGCTCTGCACTCAGGAATTACCCCTGGCAGTGCTCAGGGGACCATATGGGATGCTGGGAATCGAACCCGGGTCAGCCGCATGCAAGGCAAACAAACGCCCTACCCGCTGTGCTATTGCTCCAGCCCCATACTCTTCCTTTAAAGTTATGTACAGAATGTACCCCCTTCTACACCCTTCCCCCCTAAAAAATATGACTTAACAGTACTTGGGAATATAGAAAAATTGCTCTAAGATTGTTCTGGTCAAAGGCAAATGCCTTCCCTTTTATGCTCTTTAGCAATGTTGGAGACGTTCTTGAAGCTTTGCCTTTTATTTTTTTTAACCCTCCTGTAGATATCGACGAATGCTCTGAGCAGCCCTCGGTGTGTGGGAATCATGCAGTCTGCAATAACTTCCCTGGAACCTTCCGTTGCGAGTGTGTTGAGGGCTATCAGCTGTCAGACACGGGAACGTGCACAGGTAAGTTTTGTAGTAGTGCTTCATTTGGTTATTCCTATGGATTATGGGAGTGAGCCTGCAGGACAGATCTTATGGCCCTGGCTGTTCAGTGAGATGGAAGGTGGCAGTTTCTGGAGTTGGGAAGGGCAGTTTCCAAAGATAAATCAGACTTTATTTCTTCCCAGCAACTACCTGAAGCATCACATATAAAGGAATAAGCAGGATGCTTGTCTCTACTAGCAATAGTTTCACCTCACCTACTATAACCTTTTGCCTTTAGTTCCCTACTTTTAAAAACTCCTTAACTATTTTATTACCCCTTGAATAGTCATTAAAACAATTAGACTTGTTTCTCCTTCTAATTAGTGGCGTTGGCCTTGATCTTGAAGGATCTCATCCTTCAGTTGAATTCTTCCTGATTTACATCTCAAGTTCCCTTTGGCACTGCTCTGTTCAGGAGTTTCGATTTTATGAGCCACAGGTAGTAACTTATGTCTTTGCTTTATCAAAGTAAGAGATGAAGCTGTGAATTAGGCTCATTATACTTAAGGTAATGAAGATTTGGCTAATGATATTCCTGGGCCAACCATAAAGAGCCAGATTATTTCCATTCTTTTTTCCTTTTGTTGTTGTTTATTTATTTATTTATTTTTGAGAGGGGCAGGGTTGTACCATACCCAGTTGCTCACAGGGGCTTTTTCTGGCTTTATGCTCAGGAGTGACCCCTGGTGGTGTTCAAGAGTCTATATGTGGTGCCAGGGACTTGAACCAGGATTATGTCCAAAGCAAGTGCCTTATTTCCTCCATTTTTCTACTATTCCCAACTGTTTCTAAACCTGTTGGTTCTAAGAATTTTAAATTCAATTTTAAGTTTCCTGATTTGGGGGGCCTTTGGAACTTGACACTTCTTCCCAGTTTGAAGCAGATTCCTATTTGACTGCTTTGCTGAACTCACTTTTTGCCCCCGCCTTGCTACTATTTACTAAACCCTAGGTTGTTTTCTGTTTGTTGTCTTGCAGCTCAGATGAGGCTGCCGTGGTCCCAGGGTGAGGGCGGGAAGGAACAGGCAGTTCTCATATTTTGAGTGTGACCCAAACATCTGTGAATTCAGAGAGGCCCATCCCTTCTGCAGAGTTGAAACTTAAGCTCTCCTAAAGTTAATCATTTTTCTTCTTACTAGTAGAAAACAACAATTTCTGTGTAATTAGCCTGCCTTTCTTTGCTTTTCGAGCGGATTCAAAAGGTTGTTTTTATTGGCCACACCAATAAAAAATATTTGCATTCTGCATTTGGACTCAAATTGGGGTCAGTGCATTTGCATCTGACACAAACTGGGGTAGTGGAACTTTTAAGCCTTGGGTGGGACAGCTGTATTGCAGTAAGGATGTCCTGGCTCTCTGGATGCCGCCATTTCTGACAGCCACACTCAGCCAAGGGGCCAGGAGAGGGTGCAAAACTGCTGGTGTGCAAAGACCTACTCCCGGACAGTTATACTCTTTGGAAGGCGCTCAGCGTCTCTGGCTCTGAGTTCCTTGTCTGTAACATGCAATTAGATAGGGTCCTGGGTTCGTGATGTTCCTTGGGGGGTCCTTGGAACTGCCTATGTTTCAAGGAAGTCGTGGGTAGACTGGTATCTTCTGACCCCAAACTCCACTCTCTCCTCCTCCTCCTCCTCCTCCTCCTCCTCCTCCTCCTCCTCCTCCTCCTCCTCCTCCTCCTCCTCCTCCTCCTCCTCCTCCTCCTCCTCCTCCTCCTCCTCCTCCTCCTCCTCCTCCTCCTCCTCCACTCTCTCCTCCTCCTCCTCCTCCTCCTCCTCCTCCTCCTCCTCCTCCTCCTCCTCCTCCTCCTCCTCCTCCTCCTCCTCCTCCTCCTCCTCCTCCTCCTCCTCCTCCTCCTCCTCCTCCTCCTCCTCCTCCTCCTCCTCCTCCTCCTCCTCCTCCTCCTCCTCCTCCACCCCCACTAACCTCACTGGTGTTGACTATGTTGACTGTGTTGCAGATCAATCCCAGGACTGCATGTACTGTATTAACTGAACCCCATCCCTGGCCTTTTTTATTTGTTATCTACCAAATTCTGAGTAAAGTTTTGTTTGCATAGAGGATCCTGTTGTTCAGAAGTGAGTGTGAAGCTCACCCACAAATCATCATGTGCCACTGAGGCCTGGCAGCATGAGGTTTCCAGGTGCTGCTGCCCAAAGACCTTTTGTTCTTCCATCTTGCTTGGTTCTTCAACCCTTTTGTTTTTTGTGGGGAGGGGGCTGCACCCTGACAGCTGACTCAGTGCCCAGGGATCGCTCCTGACAGCGCTGAAGATTGAAATGGGGTTAGTGGCGTGCAAGGCAAGCGCCTTAACCCTTGTCCTATCTCTCCAGTTTTCCTTCTGCCCTTTTTTCTCACTTCCCTTGGCTTGTCCTGGCCTCAAGCAACTCCTTCTTGCTCCCTCATGACATCCAGCCCCATCACTGTGCTCAGCTCATTGTGGGTCAGGGTCCTACTCCAGGGTTCTTCTCTCAGAGGTGCAGGAACAAGAATAGTGAAACCTCAACTTACTATTCAATTCTACTTATTTTTTCCATTCCCAGTTTGAACCCAGTTATCTCTCCTTTCTAAAATGTTCCCCCAGGCTGGGGAAATAGATAGCTCAGGGGCATGTATGTGACGCTGAACTCTGGTACCCCATATTCTAACCCTCCCCAGCATCACTGAAGGTGACCAGGCAGCACCGCACCGCTGAACCCAGGTACTGCACCATTCTGCCCAGTTCGTGGAGTACTGCCTGGGCAACCCTGGGGACCCCTGAGCACTGCTTGGGAAGCCCCCAGTTAAAGCACTGTAGCACTGTAGCGCTATCGTCCCGTTGTTCATCGATTTGCTCGAGCGAGCACCAGTAACGTCTCCATTGTGAGACTTATTTGTTACTGTTTTTGGCATATCGAATACACCACGGATAACTTGCCAGGCTCTGCCATGAGGGCGGGATACTCTCGGTAGCTTGCCGGGCTCTCCAGGAGGGACAGAGGAATCGAACCCGGGTAGGCCATGCGCAAGGCAAATGCCCTACCTGCTGTGCTATCGCTCCAGCCCCCCCCCAAATAAACAAAATTAAATTTAAAAACAGAGAAAATGATCACTCCATTCCATCCCACAGTTTACCACTATATGAGCTTGCAGGTTGGAGTCACGGGGACTTACCCTGTGCACACAGGGGCCTGGGAGGGAATCGCAGCTGCTCACCGGCCCTCTCTGAGTCTCCCCCGGAGGTGTGTAAGGGCAGTGGTTTCTCTCTCATAGGGATGGAGTCAGTGTCTGTCCTGGTTTTAAACTTGCTCTTTGAAAAGGGCCCGATGAGATAGTACGGTGGGTAGGCCACTTGCTTTGCATGCTCAGTCCCTGCCACCCCATATGTTTCCCTGTGCATTGTCAGGAGTGATCCCTGAGCACAAGCCAGGAGTAAGAGCTGAAAATCACAGCCAGAAATGGCCCAAACTCCCCCCACACCCCCCCATCCCAAAATCACAAGGCCATTGGATGAGAATTGGAGAAAGTCTGCTGCAGTGGCTAGGTGGAACTTGAAGAAATTTTCCCTGCATTGAAGGGAGATGGACGTCCGCTAAGCAATGTTATGTGTGCTGAAAAAATGAAACTGGTTTCTTTAACCAGTCATTTGTTTTGGGGCACTCCTTTGGTACATTTACACAATGGAATACTATGCAGCTGTTATAAAAGATGAAGTCATGAAATTTGCATATAAGTGGATCAACATGAAAAGTATCATGTTAAGCGAAATGAGTCAGAAAGAGAGAGACAGACATAGAAAGATCGCACTCATCTGTGGAATATAAAATAACAGAGTGGGAGACTAACACCCAAGAGTAGTAGAGATAAGGACCAGGAGGTCTGCCCCACATCTTGGAAGCTGGCCTCACATGCTGGGGGAAAAAACATCTCAGATAGCCTCTACCAAATAGAGGATGTTGGGAGGACCCATTCGGGTTGGAAGATTCGAGCTGAAAGTAGACTATAGACCGAACATGATGGCCACTCAATACCTCTATTGCAAACTACAATACCCAAAAGGAGAGAGAACAAAAGGGATTGTCCTGCCACAGAGGCAGGGTGGGGTGGTGGGGGATGGGGTGGGGGTGGTGAGAGGGATACTGGGATCATTGGTGGAGGTGAATGGGCACTGGTGGAGGGATGGGTAAACAATCACTGTATGAGTGAAATGCAAACACAAAATTTCATAAGTTTGTAACTGTACATCACAGTGATTCTCTAATAAAAAATTTTAAAAATTAAAAAATTAAAAAAATTTAAAAAGAAGCAGAAAAAAAAAAAGTGAAACTGGCTGAACTAAATTGTCCAGAATTGCAAGCGAAGATTTAGAGTCTGTAAGAAGAAAGCCACTTTGGCATGATAAATGGTCTTACTTTAATGGAAAATATGATTTAGAAAAATTAAATGACAAGCTGCCTTTTTCTCTCAGTGCTTGAGCTATCACAGAGAGTAGGGCATCTGCCTTGAGCAGCCAACCTGGATTTGGTCCCCTGCACCCCATATTGTTGCCTGAACCTTGCCAGGAGTAAACCCTGATCATGGCCAGGTGTTGCTCCCCCAAAACCAAAAGAACCCCAAACTAACAAAAAATGCACTGAGCACTGCGGGATCACATTTGTTTGTGGACTGGGCAGGAGACTTTGAGGCTCTGTTTATAGAAGGAGTGAAAGGAGACTGGAGCAGACCGTTTGCACATGGATTCCTTTTCTTTTTTAATTGTTTAAACATTTCTTTAACTGAATCCCCATGAGCAACACTTAGAAAGCTTTCATATTTGAGTTTCAGTCATACAATGATCGAACACCCATCCCTCCACCAGTGCACATTTTCCACCACCAGTGTCCCCGCCTCTATGGCAGACAATTTCCTTCTTTCTCTCTAATTTTTGGGCATTATGATTTGCAATACAGATATTCAGAGGCCATCATGTTTGGTTCCTTATCCACTTTCGTCACATATCTCCCATCCCGATTGATCCCTCCAACCACCATTGATTTAGTGATCCCTTCTTTATTCCAGCTGCCTTCTCCCCCAACTCATGAGGAAGGCTTCCAACTATGGAGCAGTATTCCTGCCTCTTGTCTCTACTGTCCTTGGGTGTTAGTTTTATAATTTGTTATTTTATATGCCACAAATGAGTGCAGTCCTTCTGTGTCTGTCTCTCTCTTTCTGACTCATTTCACCTAGCATGATATTCTTCATGACCATCTGCTTATAAGCAAATTTCACGACTTCATCTTTCCTAATAGCTGCATAGTATTCCATTGTACACATGGATTCCTTAATGGCTATAAAGGACCCAGACATTTCATATAAGAGCTGGAGAATGAAAAGTGAAGGAAATTTCATTGCCTGCTTGTTGTGTCTGAATATATTTTCATTCCCATTTTGCTTTCTTTTTTGTCCCAATTCTTTAAGCATATCCCATTCACGTTTTGGAAGCAGAAGGAGCTGGCAGGAAGAAGGACCCTAGAGAAAAAAAGAATGTTGGGAATAACAGGGAGTTAGAAGAGAGGAGTGGACCACAGAAATACAAGTGTGTGTTTGGACTGAGCAGGCATCATTGTGGTGACTGTTTTCTAGATAGAACTTTGCCCCACTGTAGCCATTGAAACATAGCTGCCCTTTGACTCACAAGATCTGATCTATCTAACAGGTCCAGGAGGACCCCAGATTTCGTAATATTAATTCATATTCATTTTATTTAGAGTTGGGACTTCCCCAACTATGCTCAGAGGGCCCCAGTACCACTCTTGGACCTGAGGATGCCTCATTGCTTGCACCCAGCTGTACTGGGGGCCACCAGGTCCACTGTAGCAGTACTCACAGCCACTCCAGGGCTACACCCAGCTGTGGTCAGAGGTCTGTATGGTGCCAGAAATCAAACTCCAGTCCTTGCCAGGAGAAAGAGTACAGGGTTTTAGGCATTTGTCTTGCGTTTGGCCACTATGATTTAACCCCATTGCTTTGCATAGGGTCCCCAGAGCACTGCCAGGAATGACCCCTGAGCCAGAGCCAGGAGTAATCCCAGAGAATTGCTGGGTATGGCCCCAACCCCGCCGCCTTTCCCCTCCATGAAAAACCCAAGCTCCAATCCCTGCATATGTATATACCCCGATCCCTGGATTATCTCCCTAGACCTTAATGGTTTTACCCTTACCCTTGATCTAAGCCAATGAAAGTTTGACTTCCATTCTCCAGTAGTTTTCTCTCTTTTAGCAGAGACCTGTTTTTTTTTTTCAAATTTTATTTTGTTTTGTTTTTTCTTTTTGAGCTACACACAGCAGTGCTCAGGAGTAACTCCTGGCTTTGTGTTCAGGGATCCCACCTGGTGGGCTCAGGGAATGATACGGGGATTGAACCTGGGTCAACTTCGTGAAAAACTCACTGTACTACTTCCCTTGCCCTATGGCAGAGACCTTTATATCTTCCTCATTCCTTGTCCCCCTGATAGTGTTGAGAGCTGGAGCTTTCTCCCTCTCCCTCTCAATCGTTGAGACAGATAAACTGGAATTAGTGTTGGGAAGACTCACTAAGGAAAAAGATTGAGAATCTTAGCCTCTGGAATCATCTAAACACTATCTTGGCCCCACTGCGAGACAGCAAGGACTGGGCTCTGTCCTGAGTCTCAGAGCTTTACCATCAGAAGCCAAATGATGCCAAAGAAACCAGAAAGTACCCGATCCAGCTGTTGAAGTGACCCCTAAACTCTGACCTTGGTTTCTATCTTGAGGCCGCAACACTATTGACTGATCCTTGTGTCACTCACCTACTTCCCAATCCCTTCTCCTATGAGATTTAACAGCAGATCTCTTTAGAAAGTGAGTCTCCTCTGTTGAACCTTCTTGTGCTTGGGATACTGACTTACTCCGGCTCTGCTTAGGAAGAGTCTGTGTCTCTGAGAAGTTACATGAATGACCAGAACCTTCGTGGGTGACACCTGTATATCAGGTTCAAACCCAGAAGTTCCTGCTCCAAAGACCCCCGAGTCTTTCTTCCATGCCTAACTCACTGCCTGGGAAAAATCTATTCCTCCTACCATGGTAGAAAATGGCTTTGACCTTGGCCTTTGAAGTGAACATTGTACCTACCCAGCAGTCACGCTTAAAGACAGGAAGCAGAAGTATCAGTTCCTTAGCTCTTAGCACACCACAACAGAGTTGCCATAGGAAGTGTCTTACACCTCCAAGGGGGTCCAAACTAATGGGAAATTGGGTGATGGACACCTGGTGTGAGACGGAGACCTGGAGTAGGACTGAGCTTGAGAGCCAAGTTATAGGACCAACCACAGTGTCAATCTGTGACAACTCCTCAGAGGCAGAATTCTGTGGGAGATACAGAAGAAGCTACCAGCCCAGGAGAGAGCAGGGGAGAGGCCTGAGAGGTCTGGCCACAGTGGTCCAGGTATAGTCCCCTCCCTGCCCACTAAACTCGCCTGCTATGTAGAGGAGGTTGGAAGGGCATGGGGGCCACTCGGGTACTTCCTTTCAAACACTGTGTGTCATTCTTTTGTTTGAAGCTATTGAGCACCAACGCCCCATCGACTACTGCACGGCTGGCCTCCACGACTGTGACATTCCGCAGCGGGCCCAGTGTATCTACACGCAAGGCTCCTCCTACTCCTGCGCCTGTCTGCCGGGCTTCACTGGGGATGGCCGAGCCTGCCAAGGTGCGTGATGAAGCTTCCGTTCGTCTCTCTGTTACCTATAAACGTTCCCTTGGTGGCTCTTATCATCGGTCAGCTACCAGCTCACCAGAATTGACTCAGTTCTGTTGGGCAAGGGGGCTGCTTTCTCTATCTCCGATGGTTTGAACGTAGATTTCCTTTGCGAGGCTGCCTCATTGGATGGAGGAGGGTACTTGGCTTTCTCCTCCTGAGCTTATTCTGAGTGGCTTGTGCCTTCAGACAATGTACACCTGCGCTTTTTCTAGGAAGTAGATTTGCCTTTGATGAAATGATAGTCTGCACACAGGGAGCCTAAAATACAGCCTTTTATTTAATAAGTAGTGTATAGTTATTCACCTGGCCTGCTCTAACACTCTGCTCCCCCCAAAAGTCAATAAATTAAATATATTCATTAGTGAATGTATGATTATTCATTGTTATCAATTTATTATAAATGTACAACTATTGAATAATAATTATTCAATAAATGGAATAAATGATGTACTTAGAATAAGTCATTTCATAGACCCCCTTCAGATCTGAGATGAGCCAGAGTACTCTTAAGATAATTTTAGATAAGATAACTGGGAATCCATTGCTCTGGTTCTCCAAATTACAAAATTACTCACCATTATAGCAGAGTATTTTTGAAAAGTTAGAGCTCTCCAAAGATGGATAATAAGTTCTAAGTTATGTCCCCTTCAAGCTTACATGTAAATTTTCTCTTGTCTCTGAGGTTTTTCTGTCAAGCTGCTAATCTGTCTCCAAACTCAATTTTTGAAGTCCTTAATTTACGATGGGAAGGATCATTTTATAATGCAAAACAGATTCTCTCTTCTTTTTTCCTTTTGCAAGCCTGATTTTTCTGTTAAGTCCGCGCCAGATATCTTTAGTAAATGCCCTTGATAATGATCGGGGTGTCAGTGTTTGATGTTTTGTGAGTTCCAGATCTCAGGGTCCACCACAGAAAGTCAATCCCACAAAGTTGCACAAGAGGCTTAGGTGGTTGCGTAACTCTGAGGTCCGGAAGAAGTCTCATTGTCCTGGGACCCGGTGGCTGTTTTGCAGATGTGGATGAATGCCAGTTGAGCCGGTGTCACCCGGATGCCTTCTGCTACAACACTCCGGGCTCCTTCATGTGCCAGTGCAAACCTGGCTACCAGGGAGATGGCTTCCGCTGCGTGCCTGGAGGTAAGGCATGGGGCCATGGGCCTTGCTCTCTCTGTGGCTACAGAGTGAGTATGTGTTTTGGGATCAGAGATAAGGTGGGGGTGTGGAAGGCTTCACAGAGAGTCCTGAGGACCATGGAGATAAGAGAGTAGAGCACCAGTAGCGGCACAGAGCCAGATAGATTGTGCAGACAACTCCACAGGGACCATGATGACACTGGGACACTGGTCTGTCCGGGGGTCTCCAAGGAAACAGAACCCACAGACCATAGATAAAGAGAGTTATTATTTGGACTTGGCTCACATCATTATAATGGCAGGCAAGTCTGCAGGTGGCAAGCTGGAGGCCAGGAGAATGAGTACTTTTGTTTTGAGTCTGAAGGTCAGGAAAAAGCAAATGTTCCTGTTCATAGGTTTTCCGGAAAGAAGAATTCTCTTACTTGAAAAAGAATCACCTCTTAGCTCTAAGCCAAGATTGGATAATGTTCCGTTTAAGTCAAGCAATCGGCTTTATTCCGTCTGTGGAGTTAAAAGTCAGTCTCATCGGTATCATGCACTTGCCGCTCTGTGAATGGAGCTAGAGGGCGTCACACCGGCGAAGGCTGAGGAGAGGGACAGAGTCAGAAAGATCGCTCTCAAATGTGGGCTAGAAAGATAAATAGTAGGGGAATGGCATGAGAGCTGGTCCACAGAACTGCGCTTACCTGGGCATGGCTGAAGGGAAGTGGGTGGAGTCTCTGGTGGAGATTGTGCTGTTGGGATATGGTATGCACGAAACTATCATTAACGGTATTATATATCACAATGCCTCAATAAAAATGGGGAGGAAATCCAATTAAAAAGCTTATCTCATTTAAAAATAAACTCGTTGAAATGTTCAGAATATTATTTGACCAAATATTTGGCTACCCAGTGGCTCAATTTGATGCATAAACTCAATTATCACAGGATTCTGTGTCCCAGGGAGGTAAAGCTTGGGTAGGGGTGAATGGGCAGGGCTGGAGGGGGTGGTACGAGTGGGACTCTACAGAGTTGTCTGAATTACCTGCTGTCCGTGGACTTTTCCTGAGTTGCCCCTGACCTGAGACTTGGAAATCTTGTAGATCGTGAGGATTATCATTATTAAAGTTCTGCTTCGGGCTGGAGCGATAGCTCAGCAGTAGGGTGTTCGCCTTTCACGCGGTCGACCCGGGTTCGATTCCTCCATCCCTCTCGGAGAGCCCGGCAAGCTACCAAGAATATCGTGCCTGCACAGCAGAGCCTGGCAGGCTACTCGGTGGTGTATTGGATATGCCAAAAACAGTAACAAGTCTCGCAATGGGGACATTACTGGTGCCCGCTCGAGCAAATCGATGAGCAATGGGATCACAGTGACAGTGACAGTGAAAGTTCTGCCTCAGACCCTGAAGTGGAGTCTCTCAACACATGCTCTGGAATGGGCGGCAGGGACTGGCGGCCACTGATGTAGAACCGAATATGAACTGAAACCCTTCCGTGTCCCAGTTGCAATTATTGGGCACGAGGGGGCACTCCTGGCGACCCACTCCTGTCAGTTGTCAGTGCTCAGGATTTATTTCTGTTCGTGTGCTCAAGGATCATCCTGGCACATCCCGAATCATCAGAGATCATCCCCTGCTCAGGGTGGGGGGATCATACCTGGGTCAGAGGCATGCAAGGCCAAGAGCCTTAACCCCGTCCTGTTGTTGCCAACTTTCCTTTTTGAAAGTTTTTTTTAGGGTCTGGAATGATAATACTTGGGGGTAGGGTGTTTGCCTTGCATGCAACTGTCCTGGGTTCGATCCCCGGCATCTCATAGGGGCACCTGAGCACTGTCAGGAATAATTCCTGAGTACAGAAACAGGAGTAACCCCTGAGCATTGCTGAGTGTGGCCCAAAATGCCAAAAATAAATAATTTTCTTTTAAAAAATGGCTTTTTTAAATAAAGAAACTTTTTTTCTAGACACTGAGATTTACAGAGTTATTAGCAATAGGATTTCAGGGATACAGGGCTGCCAAGTACTAATTTACCTCCCTTTATACAACGGGTGCTGAAACTTAAAATATAAAGGCATAACCCATAGGAAGTAAAATTGAGAGGTAAAACTGAGAACCTGCCAGGTGGTTTTCCAGATTCAACCCTCTAAACCACGTAGTTTTCTGTTCTGAGATCAAGAAGATCTGTGTTTACTGGCTGCTACTGCTGCAAACCACATATATCTGGGCCACCAGAAACATCTTCATGAAAGTGGAAATTGCTGTTTCACCACTTTGTTTTGTTTTTGTTTTTTGGAGAGGTGCTCCCAAGCAGTGCTCAAGAGGCCGGGCCCCACAGGTGATTTATAGTGAACTGAGCTGGCAGTTCTGTGCCGGAGCCTGAAGACGTGATGCTGCTTGGGCCCTGCTGTGTTGGAAATACACAGGTAGCCTGGTGGTGCTGGGCACCCCAGAGCTGTGCCTGTCCTTGTGGTGCTGGAACTGTAACCTGGGTTGGCCACAGGCATGTACCCAAATTGCTATGTTAGCTTCTCCTCCTCTCCCTCCTTCCTCCTCCTCCTCCTCTTCTTTCTTCTTTTCCTTCCTCCTCCTTCTCCTCTTCCTTCTTCTTCTTTTTCTCATTCTCCTCCTCCTTCTCCTTATTACCTTCCTCTCCACCTACTCGTTCTTTCCTCTTCTCCTCCTTCCTCTCCTCCTCTTTCTTCTTCCTCTTCTCCTCCTCTTACTCTTCTTTTCGTCATTCTCCTCCTCCTCCTTCTTCTCCTTCTCCTTCCTTCCTATCCCTTCTCTCCTCTTCTTTCCTGTCCTTCCTCTCTTCCTCTCTTTCTTCTTCTATTTTCCTTCTCCTTTTCCTCCTCCTCCTCCTCTTCTTCCTTCTTCCTCCTCTTCCCCCTTTTGCTATCTATGATATCTTGAGGGTATCTATGCATCCCATCCCCCTTTGAATTCTGTGGAATATAAGACTTGTGGCATAGATGGCCAGTGTTAGAGTTGTGGAAGAGATAAATGAATGTGCCAATTTCCACACTTGCCAATAATACAAACAACCAAAAAAGAATTTGATTATCTGCACTCTCAGAGCTGGTTGTGACTGCTTTTTAAATAGCACCCAGGGGTTGGAGTGAGAGCACAGCGGGTAGGGAATTTGCCTTGCACGTGGCTGACTTGGATTCAATTCCCAGCATCCTATATGGTCCCCTGGGCACTGCAGGAGTATTTACTGAGTGCAGAGCCAGGAGTAATCCCTGAGCATTGCCAGTTGTGACCCAAAAAGAAAAAAAAAAGGGCCCAATTAGCAGGAGGGAAAATCTGAGATTTAAGTCATCATTTTGATATAATAGTCTAGATTGTTTTCTTCTCCTTAGACTGTGGGTCAAAAACTATGGTTTGGAGGCCAAAAATGGGCCCCCATCATTTTTGTAAATAAAGTTTTATTGGAACATAGCCATGTTTGTTAGATTGTGATTTTTAAGTTCATGTCTTATAGTCTATGACTGCTTTCATTTCAAGAGCAGAGGCTAGTAGTTTCACCGAGACTGGAAAATGTACCTGATGTAAGATGCTGGCTACCTGAGCCTTGACCAAGAAGTTTGATGACTCCACTTTAGCTGAATCCAGTCAGGGTCACCTAGTTTATGTATTAGTCCTATTTATTTTTTAAGTCAACATCTAAGGGCTGGAGAGACAGTACAGGAGTCTTAAGGCACTTACTTGCCTTGCATGCCAACAACCCTGCTTGTATCCCCATTCCCAGTGCCACATTTGGTCCCTGATCACTTCCAGGTGTGGCCCAAAAGCACACAGCAAATGACCCCCTCCCCCCAAAAAATCAACATCTAATTCTCTACTCAAAAGAAAGTGTACATTAGAAATATATGAGAATGTTCATTGAGCATTTAGAACAAAATCTAAATCAGACTATCAGGAAGAGTGGACAAATGACTTTTGGTATAATTCACATCATGAAATAATATACAGTAGTAACATGAATAAACTGAGTTTATAAATAAACCTCAAATATATGCTGTCACTATATCACTGTCATTCTGTTGCTCATTGATTTGCTCGAGTGAGTGCCAGTAATATCTTCATTCGTCTTTGTCACATTCAGGGTCAGGGGAATGAAGCCCATTATTGTTACTGTTTTGTGCGTATCAAATACGCCACAGGTAGCTTGCAAGCCTCTACCATGCGAGATTTTGCATTACTCTCTTCTGGGAGCTTTTTTTTATAGTCTCTGGATCTTGGCCGTTGATGAGATTACATGGCGCTGGGGGGAAGTTTGTGTGTGTGTGGCTGCCAAGCTACTGGAAAACTGGGGATCTGGGTGGAGGAGGCCCAGTCCCAATCCGAGCAGGCTTGGAAATCTCAGCCACGGGTCCCACATACCTGGATTCCTCTGCCAGTTTCTTCTTGGGTGAGGCTCGTCCAAGCGTGTGGAGAGTGGCCTTGAGCATGGCTATGACTGAGTTCTGGAGGTTTTTGGCTGCTGGGGCTCTGCTTGGGGCAGGGAGGGAAACTCAACCCGCCCCACTCAGGGGGCCCAGGTGAAGCAGCCTGGTGCGGAGGCAGGAGATTCTGTGAGATATATACTAAGTAAAATAAAGTTTAGAAGTATATATGCTGTTTGATATATGGAAAATGTAACCCTGTATGAGAATAAACCTATGTATATTATAAAATGCATGCATGGGAGTGAGCAACAAACATCAGGATACAGATGACTACTGGCAGGGCCCAGCGACGCTCAGGGCTAGAGCTCGTGCCTGGCACCCAAGGCCGTTCCACACACTGCGATCCCCAGCAGTGTGGCCCCAGTGTGGCACTACCACCACAAAAGGGAATTTGGCAATGAGGGGCTTAAGGCATGCAGATGTTTACTTCTGTGATAGGGGAGAGGGAATGAGGTTTAGAGAGAGCTACGTGAGGTATTTCTAACTCTACCCCCCACCCCCAGTTGGAATAGAAATACAGAGGTTTTTCATCATTTGTGAAAAATTCTAAGGTTTTTGGAACGAAAATATTGGATGAAATACTAACAAGAAAAAGAAATACGTAGTGTCTTTCCTTCTGGACTCCTATTGCTAGAATCAGCACCGATTTTGTATCTACCCTTTACAGAGGGAACTAATTTGAAAATTAAATTGACTTCAAGGGTGAGTGAGTGAAGGCCACAGTTACTGCAGTATCTACTGATAACATGCGAACAGTTGAAATTATAAGTTGGCCTCCACCCTCCTTCATTCTCTTCCATGTGTATGTGTGGATTGTGAAATCAGTTCTGTGAATTGCTCTGAGCGTTTATTCACAAATGTGATAGACCAGTTGTTTTCAATAGCCAGTTCTCACTCTGTTGCTGATTTGCAGGGCTGAAAAGGTTGAAAGCCACTGGGAAAACAAAAGCAAGAATCAAAACAAAGTTAGAGCATGCAAGGTGTATGGAGTAACTATTGTTCCATGAAACAGTGCTGTATATGCTCGGAAAGGAGTTTGGATGAGTATGAGTGCTTTATACTTTGATTTATTGAGTGAAATAAGTATCTCAGCCTGCAAAGAAGCTGTGATATTGCTTATCTCTCACACACACACAAAACCCGAACCTATTAAAGATGGTACAAGGGAAAGGTGCTTTATTTGCACAAGGGAGACCCAGGTGTGATCCCTAACACCGGGCTTGTTGGTTTTTTTCATGTTAATATTTTTAGTTATATGATGCACTTTTTCAATTTGTTATTTCAGAGGGCTTTTTTATTTCAAGAAAAATTAATTTCGTTCTATTTTTGGTATGTATTCACTTTTTGTGCTTTGGAAAAGATTTCTGTTTTATGCAATGAATCTTTGATTCCAGTATTATTTCACCTGTCCTCTAAAATTTGTTTTCTTTCCTTTAGCTTTTTTTTTAAATGAAAGTAGACTTTATTTTTTATTTTTCAAAATATTTTGGTCACATGAAAGCTCACAAGTTTGTAACTGTAACTCATGGTGATTCACTAATAAAAAAAAAAGAAGCAAAAAAAAATATTTTGGTCACATCCAACAATGCTCATGGGTTACTCCTGGCTCTGTGCTCAGGAATTACCTCTGACCATATAGGATGCTGGGATTTGAACCCAGTGCATATGCTTGCAAGGCAAATGCCTTACCCACTGTACTATCACTCTAATCCCCTTCTTTTCTTTGGCTCTTGTCTTTCAATATTTTCTCTCCTATACCCTCTGTTTCTATTAAAACCTAATCTGTTCTATTTATTGACTTTCGTGTTCTTCCTGGCTTAGTCTTCATCTCTGAAATATTTTTTCTTTTACTTTGTCTCAGTTCCTGAGTTCTGTCTTCTGATTTGTAGACAATCTGCTCTTTCATGGTTTGTATTTCTTTTTCTTACTGTTGTTCTTACTTTTGATAAACATTGAGAAATGATTAGCATGTTCTCATTGCAATTTTTCACTAAAATTTCTTTATTGGAGTATAGGTCACATGTTTAAAATAGTATTAACATTTGTAAAATTAGCTGAGAGAGCCCAATAGTTTGAGCACACATGTAACATGGGGAAGGCCTGGGTTCAGTCTCTGGTGTCATATGGTCCCCTAAGCACTACCGAAGGTAACCCCACTAAACGAAGAATAAAATAACAAGAAATATTCTATCCCTGGGTTCTTGGGTGGTTTTCATATTTTAGCCACTGTAAATAATGCTGTTTATTTGCACCAGGATGTATATAACTTCTTGTGTTGATGTTTTCAAATTATTTGGATAGACACCCACCCAAAAAGTGGGATTGCTGGGTCATATAGCAGCTCTCCCTTATCTTGTAAGCTCCAAAGCATTTGTCAGTGTGATTACAACAATTTCCATTAACACCAACAGTATAGAAGTATGCCTTTTTCTTCACACACTCTCCAACTATAACGGATACAGTTTCTTATGATATAGCCAGTCTCATGAATGTGAGCAGACACTTCTTGAGTATACAAATACACTCAATTTGTATTTCCTTGATAATCAGTGATATGGATTTTTTGTTTTTGGAACCCTCTTTATGTCCTCATGGAGTTGTGTCTATTCAAATTGTTTGCTCCTTAAAAATGGAATTGCTTATATATAGGGGCAGGAGCCTCCCAAGCAGTGCTCAAGAAGTCTGGGGCCCCCCACTAGCAATTATTATCCATACAGACCACAAATTCAGTACAAAAGCCTGAGGATAATGAGGTGCCAAGAGTATTCGGACCATCCTGGCTGTCGTGGGAGCCTCCAGAACTGTATGTAGTGCTCCAGCCTGTATGTAGTGCTGAGGATTAAAACCAGGTTGGGTGCATGCTAAGGGGTGCATGTTAAACCCCTAAACTGGATGTGAATTGCTAACCACAGGTAAACATCACCAGGTTAATAAAACCTAAGTTGGTTATTATTAATTGCTTATCAGCTATGATGTGCAAATATCTTCCTATCTTGTAGGTTGTCTTTTGTTCCGTCTTTGTTGTATTCTTGTTATCTTCTGCTTTGCAAAAACTTTTTAGGTTGATGTAGCCCCAGTTGTTGAGGTTTACTTCCATTTCCCTTGTTGCTGGGGTCAGGTCTGGTGTCATGGAATGATTCACTAATATGATCTTCTATGTTTTGGATGGTTTGGGATCTTACAACGGAAACAAAATGATTTAAAAAGCTTACACTCATAAGGAGAGAGTAGATGCCAGGAGATGTCCCCAAGGATATGTGGGTGAGTAAAAGTCCAAGATGCTGTTTCACAGGATGAGATATGAGACAGCGCTTCATCTGGAGATTCATTTCTTTTTCCTGCTGTCTTCGCATTATTCTGCCTTCTCCTCCCCTTTTCTGCTTTTCAAACTCATATTCCTTCAAGAAGCTTTCTCCTTCTGTAAGGGTGCTGTAAAATACTGGACACAACTAGAGGAGAGTTCCTAAGTAGCTAAATTTTCTCATCATCATTGTTATTGGTGGTGGCATTCTGAGTTAATCCCTGAGAGCATAAGGATAAAGAATGTATGAGATTGACATTGTCTGCTTGTGAATTCCCATTCTTGCAAATGTGGCAGTTCTTGGACTTCCAAGAGTCCACTTGGCAACTACTGCAATAAATCTTCAAGTCAGCAAGTTGAAGCTGGAGAAAACCAGGCATGACTCACTGTGCCCCTGTTGGCTCTTCCTAGAGTGTATGTGCATGGAAGTTTCTCTTGGAGCACACCACAGGAACAGAGTCCCTCAGACTGATTCCTTCACCCTCAGGGCCACAATGGTGATTTATTCGAATTAACTGAGAAGGCCAGTTAAGTAAGAGACTGGAATGCAAATCAGAAGCCAAACACCAAAAATGCGTTTCTGTCTTTCTTCTCTCTCTGCTTCATTTTTCTTTCATTCTCTTTATCCCCAGCCTCGAGAAAAGTCAACCCAGGTCTCCCATTTCCCAGAGAGGTATTGAGTTTTGACTACTTCCTGCTCCGAGCAGATCAAACTGGAGGCCATTTTGCTTGAGTTATCTAATTATCCATAAATAAGATCAAAATCTGTTTCTCCATCTTATTCCCACCCCAATGACGAGACTTGAGGGGAAAATTCTTCTTGCAGGCCTGCTGACAGACTGAGAAGCCATCCCAGAAAGCCCCCGATACCAGGACTTTCATGAGCAAGCTCTGAGTCCTGCTTCCTGAGGCACAAATGATGGCCCCCTCTTTTATCTTTGAGTTCAAGATAGTACGTCTAAGTTCCATGTCAATTATATATATATATGCATAGATATGTATATTTGTATATGTCACTTGAGATTTTGTATGTTGGCTATATAGCCCATCAACACAAAACTCTATGAGCCACATACATTGGAGCAATTCCTATTCATTTAGAAGTTTGGTTTGGTAGGTTGTCCATAGAACATCATCCTTATTTTCTAGGTGGAAGGCAGCACCACGAATAGACACTGTTATAAGGAAAATAATTCAGTGGGTACAGATACTTTCCTTCTGTGTTAAGTTAGTGTGGGTCCATCATTGCTGTCATAGCCTCTTTATTGTGTATGGGTCATTCTGAGCTCCAGGCATATAGGGCTGAAGGATGTGGGGCTGGGCTGAAATCCAAAGATCCAACTTCTAGCATAATCTAAGCCACTGGCTTAGTGGCCTAGGGGAGCCTTTGAAACAAACAGCTTCTGGCTCGTTCGCTGTAAAAAGCATAGTTACGTATTGTATAAGATTCTAATGGGCATTAAAAGTAATGTGTGTGTGAATGGGACAGCTTATATGGAAACCCTGTGAGAGAGTAAAGAAATAAATTCCACATGGAGAAGGAAGAAAAACAGCTTCGGGGGTTGGAGAGATGGTAGAGAGATTAAGGCATTTGTCTTTTCCATGTGGTCCACTCAGCCCCACGGGAGTAACCCTTAGCCCAGAATAAGAATTAAGCACTGAGTGCTGTGGAGGTGGCCCCAAACTACTACCACCCCAAACAGAAAACAAACCCAACAGCTTTGGTATTCTCAACGTGATGGCATGTTAGTGTCTTTCTTCGGCTCTTCTACATCAAGTATGTTTTGTTTTGTTTTATATTAGCCTCTGGGACAGAAGAAAATAATAGTTGCCCTTGCCAGATTCAACAAACACTTTTCTGGCATGCTAATTGCTTATAGTCAAGGGAGAAGCCATGCTAAGCAGGCTAACATGAGAACTGGCAACACAGATAAAAGTACTTTAAACATTTATTGGCAACACATGTTACTGAGATAGCTTTTATTTAGTCACAAATGAATATCTGAATATGAAACTTAAAGTTCTTTCTCTACACCTTGCCTTAACATATTCCACTTATTTCTGTAGCACAGTGGGTAAGGCGTTTGCCTGGCATGAGGCCGACCTGGGTTTCCATCCCTCTCGAAAAGCCTGGCAAGCTACCTGTGGCATATTGGATATGCCAAAAACAATAACACCAAGTCTCACAATAGAGACATTACTGGTGCCCACTCGAGCAAATCGATGAACAATGGGACAACAGTGCTACAGTGCTACAACACTGAGATTAGTTCTTCTTTTTTTTTGAAAGGGGGTGGGGGTGGTGGTCACACCCAGCAGTGTGATCACCTAGGTTTACTCCTAGATCTGCACTCAGGAATTTCTCCAGCGTTGCTCAGGGTGCTAGAGATCGAACCTGCATGGGCCGGGTGCGGGGCAAGCACCCTACCCACTGCACTACTGCTCTGGCTCCAACTAAGATTACTTCTTGCTGTGTACCCCTTTTCTATAGTCAAGGGAGTTACAACTTTTTTTTCTTTTTGGGTCACACCTGGCGATGCAAAGGGGTTACTCCTGGTTCTGTACTCAGGAATTACTCCTGGCGGTGCTTAGGGGACCATATGGGATGCTGGGAATCGAACCCGGGTTGGCCGAGTGCAAGGCAAATGCCCTACCAACTGTGCTATCGCTCCAGCTCCAAGGGAGTTACAACTTAATCAGCTTTGTTGATGTGCCCGAGATAACCAAAAATGATGGAGCCAATAATCAAGACCACTTTGAGACACAAAATTCTATAAAATCATTATTGTATATTCTGTTTTGAATATAGTAGTATTATTAGACATCAGTATGTTGAGTAGCACATGTTCATATTCATATTCTCACTGACCTAACTAGTAATGCCCTACAACTGGGGTTGGCTACGGTTCCCACAGGCCAAATCTGGCCCATTAGGCTGTTTTAGTAAATGAGGTTTTACTGGAACACTCATTCATTTCTGTATTAAACTTGGCTTCTTTCATGCCACATCTGCAGAGTGGAATAGTTGTGACAGAGACCATATGGCCCAACACAGCCAAACATACATGTTCCCTGCCTGACAGGAAGAGTAGTTGAAACAGGTGTAGGGAAGATACAGTCTAATAGCTAAGATACAGTCTTTCTAATTGCTAAGATACAGTCTAATTCCTAATTGCTAAGATACAGTCTTTCAGTGAAGGTCAGGTGGAACCCTGAGCCTGTACAGAGACTCTCTGCTCTGTATCTGTTGTGTCTTGGGATCTTCTGTCAAGACACTCAAGGAATTGTAACTGTGTTCCCTTCTCTTGTTGTCTCCTCTCCACACCAGAAGGTCCTTGCAGGGCAGACCCTGTGGGTTATTCGCATAATCACCTAAGCACATGCACTCTACCCCAGTAGGTGCTTACTGAGTCAGGATTGAGGCGATGTAGCCACTTACTAGCCTCAGTGCCCAAGGTTGGGGAGACAGACGAGGACACATGGCTGGCAAGCAATGCAGAGCAAATCCTGAGTTTCCCAGAAGCTCGTGGATGGGCACTGCGCCTATCCCTGGAAAGGCTTCCTGAAGAAACTCAATCCTGAACAGGGCTTAGAAGAATTAACTGGACTTGGCATCAGTACAGCAAATGCCAGTTTGACTGAAATACTGTTCGCCACACCCAGAGTTGTTCTGCCAGTGGATGGGCATTGCTCGGTGTGGCACATACAGCAGAGATGATGCCTCCACTAGCCTGCCCCTGTGGTGGGTAGCTGCCACTCTGCACATTGGGAGCTGGCCTCAGCTTTTTACAGGCATTCCTGGAGAGAGCAGCATCTCTCGGCCTGAGGCTCTGAGTTGCTCAGAGAAGAGGGAAACGTGGAGTGCTGGCAAATGGTCCCTGTACTCTTTGATTCACAAAGCTTTGAACTTGACTCTGTGTAGGTTATCAAGAAGTTGAGATCACAGATTTTTTTTCTTTTTGGGTCACACCTGGCAATGCACAGGGGTTACTCCTGGCTCATGGACTCAGGAATTAACTCCTGGCGGTGCTCAGGGGACCAGATGGGATGCTGGGAATCAACCCGGGAAGGTCATGTGCAAGGCAAACGCCCTACTGTGCTATCGCTCCAGGCCCGAGATCACAGATTCAAAAAATAAATAAATAACTTTCTAGGGCCAGGATATGACTCAAGCAGTAGAACACACAGTTCTTTGAGTGCGACCCTGATAGCATCCCTGATACCTCTTCCCCTCACCCAAATGCACCGGCAGATGTGGCCTGCAAAACAAATTTTTTTTATTTTTAAATTTTTATTTTGTCACCATGTGGAAAGTTACAAAGTTCTCAGGTTTATGTCTCAGTTATACAATATTCAAACACCATCCCTTGACCAGTGCCCATATTCCACCACCAAAATCCCCAGTATACCCCCCACCCCCACCCCCACCCCCAACTATATAACTGATGAATTTCACTTCATTTTCTCTTTACCTTGATTACGTTCCATATTTCAACACAAAACTCACTGCTGTTGTTGGAATTTCCCCCCAAGAAAGACAGCCCTACTAAGGAAGCATTTGATAATTAGTTGTCCATTAAAAGATTGTATGTTTTCAGTTTTTAGAAAAGGTCTAAAAATGTCTTTAAAAAATTATTTTCGGATGTGTCCCAGTCCCGCATCCCGGAGCCATGTTAGTTGCTGCTCAGTGTCGCCAGGGCTCCATCTGGAGAAGGTGTGGTGGCTGCACCTCCTCCGTCTGGATCCCCGGTGTTGCTGGCCCAGTTTCGGGTCCAGAGCATTCTCCGGCCGCGTTGCTCACCAGAACGCCTGGCTTCTTCCCAAAACAAATTTTTAAAGACATTTTTTAGAAAAGTTTCAGTGGTGTACACCAGTGGATGAATGGGTAATGGGTGAACAAAACATGAAGCCAAATGGTAGAATATTATTCAACCATACAAAAAGGATGAAGTATGACTGCCCATTACAGCAGGACTTTGAGGACATTCTCTGAGCGGAGAGCTAGTACAAGGATTAAGGCACTTGGCTTGCATACGGCTGACCCCCGTTTGATGTCTGGCACCAAATATGGTCTCTGAGCGCTGCTGGGCGTGGCCCCAATTCCCTCCTCAGCCATACACACACATACAAAATAAGAAAGAAAATATTCTTCTGATTTAAAAAAAACAGAAAGAGAAGGTCGCATAGTCTGCAAGTCTATTTATATGAAATGCCCATAAGAGGTATGTCCTTGGAGACAGAACACAGATCAGTGGTTACCAGGGCTGGGAGGAAGGGAGGAAACAGAGAGCTGAGTGCTTCCTTCTGAGGTGGGAAAATGCATGGGAAATGACAGAGGTGGTGGTTAGACAGCGTTGCAGAGACAATACAACAGGCTGCTAAACTTCATTTTGAAATGGTGAATGTTCTGTTGGATGTATCTCTCTGCTTTTTGCAGGGCTTATGGGGGAGGGTTTGGGGCCACACACAAGAGGTACGCCAGGGCTGTTTCTGGCTCTGAGCTCAGGAGTGACCCTGGAAGTGCTTTGGGGTCTCCTTTGCAGTGCCAGGTATCTGCCAGGGTCTGCTGCATGCAAAGCAAGTGCTGTATCTCCTGTACTTGCTTTCTAGCCCTCTATTAAAAAACAAATATCCCTAAAAACAGTTGCTTAGGAGAAAACAGGAAATATAAACCATCTTGGCAATGAACTAAGAATAATAAAAATAAGAAATCAAAACCATGATGATGACCAGGTGACTTGATGCCTTTGAATTGAGTGCAGGGGTTGGTAAGCCACAACCATGAAGAAGGACATTGGTCAACTGACTGTCTCCTTTTCTTGTCTCCCTGTAGAAGCAGAGAAGACCCGCTGCCAGCAGGAGCGAGAGCACATCCTGGGCGCGGCTGGACGGGGTGACTCCCAGCGGCCCCTGCCACCTGGCCTGTTTGTCCCCGAGTGCGATGAGCATGGACAATATGTGCCCACCCAGTGCCACGGCAGCACTGGCTACTGCTGGTGTGTTGATCGAGACGGCCGGGAGGTGGAGGGCACCAGGACCAGGCCCGGGACCAGGCCTCCCTGTAAGTCTGAGCAAGCCCTTTGGGGGTTTAAGATTCAATAGGGCTGTCTCTGCACCCACCCGCGTAGTGGGAAGTCGCTATGCTGGGAGTTGAGTGCGCTGTCTGAGCCCCCCCCTGTGCTTAGTGGCTCTGGACAGAGATATGTGCCTCAGCGTCAGCTTCAGCAGCCTTAGCTCGAGGGCTGAGCAGAATAGTAAGCTCTAGGATGACATTGCCAGAAAGTACCGCGATCGAGTCCAGTCAGTCAATGACCTTGATCAATAGAGAATCCAGTGACTCTTAACGCTCAGTTTAACAATCCTAAATGATCCTGCCGGCCATTATCCCAAATCAGCTCACAGGCGGGTGACTGCTCACGGCTCCGTTTACTCATCCAGTCAGCATTAGTTGAGGGGCTGCAGCTCCAGGCAGTGCGGGGCATTTCCAGAGAAGTCACACAGCTGGTCCCCGGGGGCCTCCAAAGCCAGGTAAACAGGTGCTTTGCAGGGGGCGGGGCTGCGCTGACAGAGGATGGTGGGAGCCACAGAGGAGGCTCCGCCAGGAACATTTTCAGAGCAGCAGCATGTGAGGCCAGCTTGGAGCAGGGTCTGAGATGGTAGCCCCAGGGAAGAGTTGCTGGTGCACGCCATCATCGTGGGCAGGAGGAAAGAATCTGAGGGGTGCCCAGGGAAGGGTTCCCCACGGAGGACCCTGGATGCAGTGGGCTTCATGCAAGGAAAGGGTTTCATGCAAGCACTGCTTGGACCGGGTTTTAGTTTTAGGAATATCACTGACTGAACAGAGGAGGCTGAGATAGAGCAGTGAGAGGCGCTGATTGGGGCGGCGGGGGGTATGTGGGGGGATTCGGGGTGTGTCACAGAGGCTCAAGCTGATCCAAGTGGAAAAGGCCAGTCCAGGTTGCCTAGTGGTGAGTTTGGGGGGGGGAGGGTGCTAGAGGCCATCAACTCAGCTTGCTTGATTCTGACTGATAGATCGCTGCCAGGGTCTAATGGACAGGCAGACCTGAGAAAGATCTGGAAATGACCCTTCGGGGACTCAGTTCGGCTCTCACTTGAGAGGGCGGCCCAGGACGGTCCCCAAGTCATCCATACAGCCAGCTGAGGGGGTAGGGGGTGGTCCCTCACACACAGCGCTGGACACCTGCTCTCCCTCCCAGAACCTTCTGTTATCGAGTGGGCCTGTCAGGAGTTGCAGGGCAAGGCTGGACGGGAGAGAGGATCAACCCCTGATTCCTGTTTGCCTCTTGGGAGCCCAGAGTGGGGCGGTTCTGGCAGGCGGGGCCTGATGCCTGTGAGCTGGGCCTCCGACAGTGTTTCCAATGCTGCTGGCCCGGCCCAAAGCAAAGGCCCCCAAAGCAGTGATTTCTTTTAAGGAGAAAGTTCAGCCTCCCCCCACCCCAGGACCTGACCTCTGATGTTCAGCTCAGGGCCTGTATTCTCTCCGGCACAATGGACCCATGATCAGGAGCCTTCTGCTCTCTGCGCTTTCACATATAAAACAGTTATGTGATTGTGCATTTGATGGTGCCCGGAGGGTGATGTGACCAGTGTGGTTGTGTGTGTGTGTGTGAGGTGTGTGTGTGTGTCTGTGGTGTGTGTGTCTGTGTGTCTGTGTGCTTATGTGTATGGGTTCTTCCTTCTTGTGCTTTGTTCATTCCTGCTGCACACAGGCATTGCTCATTGACATCTCCTGCCCCACAGGTCTGAGTACAGTAGCTCCCCCGATTCACCCCGGACCCCCGGTTCCTACTGCTGTGATCCCCCTGCCACCCGGAACCCACTTGCTCTTCGCCCAGACGGGGAAGATAGAGCACCTGCCCCTGGAGGGAAACACTATGAAGAAGACGGAAGCCAGGACGCTGCTCCACGCCCCGGTGCGTGCTGCTTACCGTGCTGGGGACCTGCTGTGACCTGCTGGGGGTGGGGACCGGGACCTGACCCCTGACCCAGAGACACCTTCCTTCTCTGGGCTCATATCACAGGGATGGATTCCTACTCTGCCTCTGTGATTCAAGAGGTCGGAACAGAACTGGGGGAGCTTTTCAGAGACCAGACATGGGCTCCCACAGCAGCTGGCTTTGACTTTTGCCTTCTCGCTCAGAGAATGCCACTCTAGAATTCTTGCACTTCTTGGTTGTTTTCATTTTGGGGCTGCATCTGGAGGTTTATCTTGGTGCTGTGCTTGGTGGTCACTCCCAGAGACCGTGTAGTTTAGGGATCGACCTGGACTTCCCATGTGCAAAGCACACGCCAGCCCATTGACCTACCTTCTCAACTCTGACTTCCTTGCATTTAAAAAATTTATTTATTTATTTATTTATTTATTTATTTATTTATTTTTGCTTTTTGGTTCATACTTAGCAATGCACAGGGGTTACTCTGGGCTCATGCACCCAGGAATTACTCCTGGCAGTGCTCAGAAACCATAAGGGATGCTGGGAATCGAACCCAGGTCGGCCACGTGCAAGGCAAACGCCCTATCCACTGTACTATCGCTCCAGCCCGATGTACAATATTTTTAATGTATTTATGCTTACAAGAGTGTGCCCTTCTTCAGCCCACCTCACACCAAGTCCCCTGCCATGGTTTGCTCAGTTCTGTAGGTTTAAAATGCCATTTAAAAATACAAAAGGTGGGGCTGGAGCAATAGCACAGCGGGTAGGGCGTTTGCCTTGCACGCGGCTGACCCGGGTTCGATTCCCAGCATCCCATATGGTCCCCTGAGCACCGCCAGGAGTAATTCCTGAGTGCATGAGCCAGGAGTAACCACTGTGCATCGCCGGGTGTGACCCAAAAAGCAAAAAAAAAAAAAAATACAAAAGGTGAGGGGCTGGAGTAATAGCACAGCGGGTAGGGCGTTTGCGTTGCACACGGCAAGGGATGATGATTGGAGGAATCGTTCAGGATGGGAGATGTGTGCTGAAAGTAGATAAAGGACCAAACGTGATAACCTCTCAGCATCTGTATTGCAAACCATAATGCCCAAAAGTAGAGAGAGTATGGGGGAAATTGTTTGCCATGGATTCAGGGGGAGGGTTAGAGAGGGGGGCGTATACTGGGGATATTGGTGGTGGAGAATGTGCACTGGTGGAGGGATGGGTGTTTGATCATTGTAAGATTGAAACTGAAACATGAAAGCTTGTAACTATCTAATGGTGATTCAATAAAAAGGAAAGGAAGGAAGGAAGAAAGAAAGAAAGAAAGAAAGAAAGAAAGAAAGAAAGAAAGAAAGAAAGAAAGAAAGAAAGAAAGAAAGAAAGAAAGAAAGAAAGAAAGAAAGAAAGAGAAAGAGAGAAAGAAAGAAAGAGAGAAAGAAAGAAAGAAAGAAAGAAAGAAAGAAAGAAAGAAAGAAAGAAAGAAAGAAAGAAAGAAAGAAAGAAAGAAAGAGAGAAAGAAAAAGAAAGAAAGAGAGAGAGAAAGAAAGAAAGAAAGAAAGAAAGAAAGAAAGAAAGAAAGAAAGAAAGAAAGAAAGAAAGAAAGAAAGAAAGAAAGAAAGAGAGAAAGAAAAAGAAAGAAAGAAAGAGAGAAAAGGTGGAGCTGGAGTAGTCCAGAAGTTAAGGTGCTTGCCTTGCGTGCAGCTGAATCCAGCACCACATATGGTTCCCTGAGCCGCGCCAGGAGTGATTCCTGAGTGCAGAGCCAGTAGTAAGTCCTGAACACAGCTGCTTTGTTTTTGTTTTGGGGTCACATGTTTTGTTTCAGGTTTACTCCTGGCTCTGCACTCAGGGATCATTCCTAGCAGTGCTAGGGGACCACATAGGGTGCCAGGCTTACCCACGGTGCCATCTCTCTGGACCCCTTTAAAATATGTGAGTCTTGCCGACGTTTTTCATTTGTATTTGGGCTCGACTGGAACTTTTCCTATTTCAAGTTTAGCATTTCCTAAGATTTAATACTCCCGAAGGACTTGTGATTGTAGACCAACCCTGGGGCCCTTCTTCTGAACCTAGCTGGGTGAGACCCCAAAATCCAAAAACAAACAAAAATGAAAATTCAAGATACATACTGATAGAATATATACATAGAACTCAAAACACATATACATATATAAAAAATATTTTTTACCTGAAATACATATCATAACTCAATAGATAGATAACATTTTTAAGGGACAAAAACATGAAAATACTGTTTAAAAAATGAAATATAAACACCTATAAGCTAGACAAGGTCTCCACCGTATTAGTCACTCTAATGCTGGTGGCTGGCCACCTCTCACCACTGCTCTGCATTTCTAGGATAAAGTCATCATTGCTCTGGCCTTTGACTGTGTAGACAAGATGGTTTACTGGACCGACATCAGTGAGCCTTCCATTGGGAGAGCCAGTCTGCATGGTGGAGAGCCAACCACGATCATTCGACAAGGTAGGCAGCAAGTATTGACCTCCCTTTGATGTTTGCGAATTGCAGCGCAGAGGCCCGTGGGAGAGAGTGGAAGTGGAATGTGTACGGTCTCTTACAGGGTAAGGCAGTGAGAGAATCTGGCCCATGACCTCAAACTAGCCTTCTAGTTCTTCAAGTTTCAAGTACTCCTCGTCAAATCGGGAGCACCCCCAGCTGGGACTTATTGCTTGCCTAAGCAGAATAAAATTAAAACAGGGTCCATGCCCTTTCTCCGAAAGCTTATATAGCCAGTCATAACAAACAGCAAAGGGCAAAAAAAAAAAAAATCCAGTGTGGCTATATATCTCCTGCCAAGCCTAGAGCCTATTCTCAGCGTGTCTGCCCAATGGAGGCACCGTTAAGATTTTCCCCAAAGCTGTTGAGTCATAAAGTTGGGGTGGGGGGGTCACAAAGATGGTCTCAAATACAATTTCTTTTTTTTTTCTTTTTGGGTCACACCCGGCAATGCTCAGGGGTTACTCCTGGCTTTGCACTCAGGAATTACTCCTGGCGGTGCTCGGGAAACCATATGGGATGCTGGGAATCGAACCCGGGTCAGCCGCGTGCAAGGCAAACGCCCTACCCACTGTGCTATCTCTCCAGCCCCTCAAATACAATTTCTTAATAGTTGGATCTATTCCCAAAATGGTTATCACATTAATGGGTTATTACTTCAGCCTGTAACATTGGGGGTGAAGGATGGGGATGTTTTCTCTGCCTCACCACCATCCCGCCCACACTCGCTCACATTGTTTCGCCAGAGGAATTGCCACACCACATCTGTGACGGGCATTCCTGTATTTTGTTCTTGCATTTCTCTCGGTAAAGTACATTGGAGTTGGCACAATCTACCCCTCAATATTTAACCTCAATTCTTTAACTTCAGTTGCCAAATTCAATCAGAGTTTCCATGTGGTATTTTTCATTGTCTGCATTCTATGCATCTTCAGCATTTAATGTGGTCATGATTCACCCAGGTTAAAGAGCATTTGTGAGAACGCAAGGACTATGAGAATCCCCCTGTACTGAAAAGGTCAATTATTACTAACTTGTTGCTAAATCAATGACTCATCCACTGACTTGGGAATAATTTTTCCCAGAAGACATCGTCATGCCAGCGATATCTGCTCTGTACAATCATTCTTACTTCTTCTGCGTAACATTTAAATCAGATGGACCCCTTTAAAATATGTGAGCCTCGCCGACATTTTTCATTCGTATTTGGGCTTGACTGGAACTTTTCCTATTTCAAGTTTAGCATTTCCTAAGATTTAATACTCCCGAAGGACTTGTGATTGTAGACCAACCCTGGGGCCCTTTCCCCCTTCTTCTGTGTCTGGAGAGATAGTAAAGCATGTGAGGTGCTTGCTGTGCAGATGACTGACTGAGGTCCAGTATCTGGCACCCCATATGGTCCCCCAAACCCAGCAGGAGTGAGTTCTGAGTGCAGAGTCAGGAGAAAACCATGAGCACAGCTGGGTGTGTGCCCCACCCTGTCCCCCTCACCAAAACAAAAACAAAACAAAACAGTTGATGCATTAGGGATCGCTGTGAGATTGAGTTGAAGATATTAGACTTTGGGGCCAGAGATCCCTGGCATAGCACAGCTCCCAGTATTGGCAGAAGAGGCTTGAGTCCCTGGGTGTGACCTTTATAAAACATTTTTTTTTAAATAAAGACATTTGGCTTTGGATGTAAACCCCGAACTTTTCTGGAAGCAGACACATTAAAATAGAGTTGGCTCCTTTTTATGCTTTGATATGTAATGATTAGAAGTTTCAAATGCCTTTTGCATCTCATCTATTTAAAATTGTATTATAATATCTCTGAGTTGACCTTAAAAAACCCAGTGCCAGAGGATCTCATTATTTGTTATTTCCTGCTGTTTCTGAAGCTGATAGTCATGCAAGAAAGCTTCAAGTGCAGTAAGAAACAGTTGAAGCAAAAGCCCGCTGTATAAAACAGAATTAAAAGACAAGTCACTGGAAATTCTTTATTTTATTTAATTTTATTTTAAAAGGGGTGGGCGGAATTTAAAAGAAAAGAGCCATGCATGGCACATGATGCAATATCCCCAAGGGTGAAAGGGGCATAGGATGGGGCTGATGGGGGGAGTTCTCTTCTACTTTGTCCTTTTTTTCATAGTTTATCTCTTGAATCCTGCATCTGAATCCTTCGCTTTCTTTTCTAAAAGTCTTCCAGACCTTGCATTGGACTCTGGAGCTCATTCAGAAGTATTTCCGGGGGCTGGAGAGGTAGCTCAGTGGGACAACAAATGCCTGGTTCAATGGGGCCCTTCCAGGGACCCTCGAGAGTCCTGTAAGGACTCCCAGAACAGCCTTTCCACGGTTTCTGGGTGTGTCTCGGCAGCTCTGTCTCTCACACAGGATGTGCTCATTCCAAATAGATCCCAGAAGAATTTATTCTGGCTTTGTCTGAAAGTCTGAGAATATCTTTGGTGTCAGCCTTGCTACCTTTTTTACCTAGAGGTGGGGGATATTTGGAAACTCTATAAATCCTACTTTTGGTTTGAACCATAAAGACTTTGTCAAGGGCTATTTTTAATTTTTAATTAGCTTAGGGAGGGGAGGAGAAGAGTAGCCTGCCCAAGGATTTTAATGCTTCTGGCATCTGCAATCACCCCTACCCCTCTCCCCGCCCACCCCATCATGTTAGGAGAGTGAAGGCAGAGACTAAGGGACTAAGGGTCTATGTATGGTGGCTGTGCAGAGTGGGCATGATTTTCTCACTCCCCAGATCCCTCGGGGAGGGGGAGGGGTGGCTCTATCTTTGGTCTTTCTCCCTTTTTGCCTGTATTTCCACCCAAATGAAATGACCTTCTGTCCTCTAGGGTCGTTTTGGGGATTTTTTGTTTGATTTTTCTTTTGGTTTGGGGGGCCACACCCAGCTGTGCTCAGGGAGCACTCCTGGTGGTGCTCAGGTGACCAATGCCAGGGATTAATCCAGCATTACCACGTGTGAAGCAGATGACTTACCCCTGCATTATCTCTCCAGCCCAAAGGGTTACTTTTCTTTTGATTATATAGGCAGGAAGTCACTGCAATTTTGAACACTGATTCAGTTAAGTGGCACTTAGACGTTCGCATTGTAGTCAGCTCACCCTGTTTCAACCCTTTGTTTGAATCAGTAAAGGGCTGAAGAGCTATTTCAGTGGGCTAGAGTCCATGCTTTGCATGTAAGAACCCCAGGTTCAATCCTGGCATCACCTGACCCCTCAACACCACAGGGACCTCTCCTCAAGCACCAAACCAATCATCACCACCCCATCACCCCAAACAAAGACAATAATAGAGACTCCTGGGAGTGTTAATTTTTTTTTTTTTTTTTTTTTTTTTGCTTTTTGGGTCACACCCAGCGATGCACAGGGGTTACTCCTGGCTCTGCACTCAGGAATTACCCTTGGCGGTGCTCAGGGGACCATATAGGATGCTGGGATTGGCCGAGTGCAAGGCAAATGCCCTACCCACTGTGCTATCGCTCCAACCCCTGGGAGTGTCAATTTGAAATCATTAAACACTCTTCTAATGCATCCCTGTTACTTATAGAAAAGCAAAGAATGCTGTTATTCTTTTTACTATATTATTTCTCTGAAATAACCATTTCACAAGTATTTAACAAATAGTGGTAGATCTTGTTTTCATTCCCTGTCTTAAAAATCTTCATGTGCTCTCCTTTGTGGGATAAGCTCTGAGTTTGTTAACCTAGAAATCTTGACATCATTGCTGGCCATTCCTCCAGAGTGTCCACCCATACAAACTATACACAGTTCACCTCAAGCCATTGCTGCTCTTCCTTTATGCAATGTGCTGATTCTCGTCCGTGGAAATCATGTGGATTGTGATTGGCTGTCGGCTCCCCAAGAAGCAGGATACCATAGTTTGAGCATCATTATGGTCCTGGTTCCCAAAGGAACCTGAGATGTCCGAAAGGACATCTCAAGGTAGATGTCCACCAAGGGAATGGATGAATGAGTGGCACTTTTAAACATGTTTAACATTTTTAACATTTCTCACTTTGAGGATTACTTATAATCCTCACTTTGAGGATTACTTATAAAAAGCATTTCATATTAATTTTCTATGGTGACTTTGAAATAGATTGATCGTTTGTAAGGGCTACTTATAAACAATAATCATTTCACATTAATTTCAGAAAAAACATCTTTGCCGGCTTTAAAAAGATCTAACGTGCTCTTCGTTTACTTCTAGATCTTGGAAGCCCTGAAGGTATTGCCATAGACCATCTCGGCCGCAACATCTTCTGGACAGACTCTAACCTGGACCGAATAGAAGTGGCAAAGCTGGATGGTTCCCAGCGCCGGATCCTCTTTGAGACTGGCCTGGTGAATCCCAGGGGCATTGTGACGGACTCTGTAGGAGGGTAATTTTGTGTGACTGTGATATGTGCATCTATTCTACTTGCTTCTTCGAACAAAATACTCTGTTCGACTTCACCTCCAGCACTGCTCTCCTGAAAGGCCTGAGTATAGGACCATGAGTTGATCTTGGTTTATAGATACCCTGGTGAAATGCCAAGGCATTCATTACGGCCTTTGGTGGTCATGGACTTCATACTGTATTTTGCTTTCAGATCTTTTACCCAGAAACTGGTAAGTTAATAGGTCTGTACTTGAGTCTTACCAGGTGGGTTGATGATAGATCATCACTCATTGTCTTATTAACCCCAAAGAATATCTAGGTAACATAAAACGGCCCAGAGGGTGTCCAAAATGACACAAATATGTGCCTGAAGGATCAGGGCCAACCCAGCATGACCATCATGGAGTCATCTTCCTGTGGAATTTGTCAGCCAGTCATGCATCGCTCTCTTCCTGCAGCCTTATATACCAGGCTCTTGACTCCTTGACACTTTGATTCCTTCCTTTTGAGAACACATTTCTTCTGGCAATGGGGGTGGGCAGGTCGTCCACCCACCCAAGGGCAATGCTCAGAGAGCTCAGAGGCCACTCTGAGTGATAAACAGCCCACTGAGCCAGATGGTTAAGTGCTCAAGGATTACAAAGCCCACACCAGCAGTGCTGGGGTGAGGGAAAGGGATGGGAAGTGGTGCCAGGGTCAAACTCTGGACTTTGCAAAGAGCTTTAAGCTCTTTTCCTGGCCTCTGAAGGCCATTTCTCTTATGGCCACTTGATCCACTCCTCACACACGGTCTAGCCATGGCCTCTTCGACACCTCTGTGCCTTGCCCCTGCAGGCTAACAGCATGTGGGGATTCCTCTGGTTTGTGTTAGTCATGGTCTGTGAGTTATGATGTCTTACTATATTAAGCTTCTTTGAGATATGTGACTTCCATTTAAGGAAAGTAAATTCATTAGTAATAGCAGAACGAAATTCAAGTGAAGAACCACATCCCAGTGTCTTTGCAAAGGAAGATGTAGTTTATCACCTCCTTCTTAATCATTTGTTATTACCTCATTTGTTAGTGTCTTCCTCCTTAATTCTCCTCCAGTGTTTGTTGTAGTTTTGGTGCATACCCATGTGCTCATTGTTGACTCTTGACTCTGTGCTTAGCGATCACTCCTGGTGACGGTACTTGGGGACCATAAGAAGTACCTGGGATGGAACCGGGTGTTTTTTATCTCCCCCCATCCCCACACACACTTCATTTAAACACCATGATTTACAAAGTTGTTCATAATAATTTCTTACAGGCATTCAATAATAACCAATCCTACCACCACTGTCACCTTTCCTTCACCATTGTCTCTATTTTCCCAACCACCCCTCAAACCTGCCCCTGTAGCACACCCACAGTAATTTATTCTGTATTGCTTGTTACCCCTAAATGTCTAACAGAATTGGTGGTGGAGAATGGGCACTGGTGGAGGGAAGGATACTCGATCATTGTATGACTGAAACATAATCATGAAAGTTTGTAAGTGTGCAACTGTATCTCATGGTGATTGAATTTTAAAAAAAATTCCCATAGAAGAAAATTTGTGAAAATTATTGTTTCTCACCATGGGGACATTAAGTCTTTTATTTCTTTTTAAATTATTATTTAAAAAATTATTAACTTGGGGACAGGGAGTTAGTACAGGGGTTAGGGCACATACCTTGCATATTGCTGGCACCAGTTGAACCTGTTCACCCCATGGACCCTTAAGCATCAGTGGAGAACCTCAAGCACTTGTAGGGTGGCCCAGGTAACCCCAGACCCCTCACTACCTTTGCAGCATTACATCCTCAGGCCCTCGAATTTAACTGCTGTCTTGATTGGCTAAGTATTGCTAGGAGTTGCTGAGGCCCCTCTGAGCACCACCTGCAAGCCCTTCCTCCCCCACCCCTTCCGCCCCAATAGCATTTCCTTATGCATATTGATTATTTCTCCTTTACTGTCTCTTCCTGTAGGAACCTTTATTGGACAGATTGGAACAGAGATAGCCCCAAAATCGAAACTTCCTATATGGACGGTACGAACCGGAGGATTCTTGTGCAAGATGACCTGGGCTTGCCCAACGGACTGACCTTTGATGCCTTTTCATCTCAGCTCTGCTGGGTGGATGCAGGTGAGCTGCTCCAGGCTTGGAACTCTGGGTTGTTTTCATTTTTACCCAGCCACTGTGGCTCCCCACTGTCATCCTGCCCAGAGGATCAGTTCTGGAGAAGAAGGCCTAAGATTACTATGTTTTGTTTTATCTCTTACCATCACAAGAATAGCTGCACATGGCCTAACCACGGCACTTTGCTTTCTGTGTGGCCAACTGAGGTTCGATTCCTGGCACCGCCCTGCCAGGAGTGGTCCCTGACCACAACCCCAAAGTAGCTCTACGTCTTTGCTGTGAAATGAATTCCTCCTCTAGACTTGATGCTCTCTGGGGAGAGTTCCCAACTTCTTAATCTTCTCAGTCTTTTCTCTAGGTTAGCAAACCCCAGGACTTGGGCCAAACCCAGTCCCCATTTTTTTGGTATAACCTGAGTGCTCAAAATATTTTTGATGTCTTAAATTTTGTTTCAGTGCTGTGGGGGCCATTCTCAGAGTAGCTGGGCTCAGGGGCCAACACGCGCACATGTGTCAGTCAATGTCTGAGACTGAACCCAGGGCCTCACCCACGGTAGGCATAGACTATATCACTTGAGCCAAATCTCCAGCCTTGGTTTTCACACTTTTGAAATATTGTATCACTGTCATACTATTGTTCAACTTGAGCGGGCACCAGTAACATCTCTATTACAGCCCTGAGAATTTAGCAGCCTCCTTTACTCATCTTTACCAATGATTGGAGGCTTTTTCAGGGTCAGGGGAATGAGACCTATCGTTACTGTTTTGGGCATATCAAATTCACCACAGGTAGCTTGCCAGGCTCTGCCATGTGGGCGAGATACTCTTGGTAGATTGACGGGCTCTTTGAGAGGTATGTATATATCTTTTACTGTATTGGGGATATGAATATGCCACGGGGAGCATGCCAGGCTCTCCCATACTGGCAATAGACTCTCGGTAGCTTGTCAGGTTCTCCAAGAGGAAGAACTAGGCTATTAGATGTCGCACAGCCACATTGCGGCCGCACACTTTAGGGAGCTTGGTTGTATGGTCTCTGGATGTTGGCTGTTGATGGGATTATACGGCAACAGGGACAATTTCTTGGTTGACTGCCCAGCTACTGGAAAATGGGGGATCTGGGTAGAGGAGGCCCAGTTCCAATCTGAGCAGCCTCGGAGATCACTTTGACATATAACAGTATAAAATTATGACGTACTAGTACCTATGTATTGGACTTAGTTTTTTGGCCCACAAAGCCTAAAATAATTACCACCTGACCCTTAAAGAAAAAAAAAATCTTATGACCCTCTTTATGTCTGTCTATATCCTGGTATCTGTTAAGCTTTTTACATTGCTGTAGCTTTTGCTTGACTCCAAGGCCTTAGACAGAACTTAAAGTCAAGGAAGATAAAGTAATATAGTCCAGATAGTGTCCCTCTGTATCAGCAGACTTGGGGTATCTTTTGACAAGGAGTGCACAGGGTGCTCAATCAGGGAGGAGCATCAACCATCTGTAACTGATTCAGTTACAGACTCTTACATGTGAGGTGCTATGGGGGAGTCAGGGACTGCATCATGCAGTGAGGAGCACAAGAGAAGTGTGCAGTTACATGACAACACAGACATTAATCCTCAGAATACAAGCATACACATGTGACTGTGCACAGCTGCTCAGGCTGGGGCACAGTTATGCAGTCCTTAAGAGCTCTGACTTCAGGGAGAGGTACTGGGTGGAGGGATTGGAATAGTTGCTGGCTGGTGGCACAGTTCCTTGAAGTCCCCAGCTTCTCCAGGAATATGGGCTTGGGGACAACAGGTATGTTGTCTCAGCTCCAGCTTACAACTCTTTATTAGAACGAGCTGTGGGTGCCCGAGGCGAGAAGGGTGTGGCCAGTGAGAAGCAAGAGAGAATGGAGAGACAGCTTTTCTGTATTCAAGAGCAGTCTTGTGGGCTCTCTGGGATTGGCCATTGTGACACTGAATTTCTCTCACCCTTGCCCTCATTACTTTCCTTTTTTTCTTTTCACACAAAGGGTCCATTTCTTGTATGAACAATGAACGACTTGTTTTTGCTCCATGTAGGCACCAACCGGGCTGAATGCCTGAAGCCCGGTCAGCACAGCAGACGCAGGGTTCTTGAAGGGCTCCAGTATCCTTTCGCCGTGACGGGCTTCGGGAAGAATCTCTATTACACAGACTGGAAGACGTACGTCAGCTGCTGCGTGCAAGGCTGGGGGTCGCCTCCTCTGTTTCTGGGAAGCCAAGCTCTTCCTAGCTGGCCTATGGCTTGACCAGCCAGCCGGCAGAAACCCTCCCTTCGCTTCTCTCTTCTGGTTGTCAGGGGAGAGATGTGGAGGGTGGAGAAGAGGAGCCAAGGCTCTTTGTGTCCCAGCAAGTCTTGTTTGTCACCGCGATACTCTGAAATTTGGCAGGTTTCTTGAACTCCCTGGGCATGTCTGTCCCTTCTCCAGGAGCTGGCGCAGAGTCACCTGGTGACTGGGCTCCAAGACCCTATTTCATTACTGTTCTTCAGTTGTGACAGTCCCACAACTCCTTCCTGCAAAAAGGAGGGGTTCAATCAAAAACGCTACTGAGAGCATCTGTGCAACAAGCTGATTTCTCAGTTTGAAATGTAGAATGGGAGGGGAGTTACTTACTCCTTGTTCTTTTCTAAGACACCAAAGAACTGATTAATCTAAGATACCGAGCCCAAAAGGAGAAAGGAAGGTCTAAAAATAAGACCAGACTTTTCATTTATGTCCTCAGTTTCCCCCAGACTTTTACAGGAACTGCGCTGTAGAGACATCAAATGTATTTTGACCTTCTAACCTTTGGTGTTCTGCAGGAATTCTGTGGTTGCTGTAGATCTTGCTATTTCTAAAGAGATGGATACCTTCCACCCCCACAAGCAGACCCGGCTATATGGCATCACGACTGCCCTGTCTCAGTGTCCCCAAGGTAACTCACTACACTTTGTTAGTTTAAGAATCAGGACATCCTGGACCCAAAGCGATAGGACAGTGGTTACAGCATTTCCATTGTAATGTGACTGATCCGGGTTTGGTCCCTGGCACCCCATATGGCCCCAGATCCCAGGCGGGAGTGGCCTCTGATACTAGTATTGGGGTTGATTTGGGAGAATTGTACAATGAAATTTGATCATGGCTGATTGTAAAGCTGGGCTATGAATAACTTTGTAAATTACAATACCTCAATTTAAAAATTTTTTTTAAAAAAAGAATTGGCACATCCTGAGGTTCAGGGCTCATGCTCAGGATGCCTTATTACAGCCTCTGGTGGTCCTGATTGCATGGCAGGTGAGACATAGGCGCTTCATGATTTTTGTGGGTGAGCTAGATAAATCCATAGAAAATAATAGAGAATGAAGGGAAAGGTGGACAAAAATGAAAAAAAAGATTGACTTGTGCACTGATCTAGATGTACAGAGATCCATGTTAGGATCTCTGCCGTCCTGTCTTTATGCTTGGCTTAACAGAAATAACAATAAAAATTATAGTAAACACTTAGGTGGCACTTACCTTATGCTAAGGGTTACATAATGAACTTGCTTAGCCTTCTGAATGCTTAGTATTTATTAGGTCACATAGTCTTCTTAGAAACTTTGTAAGATTTTAGAAATAAGAACACATTAGGGGCTGGAAAGAGTACAGCAGGTAGGGCACTTGCCTTGCAGGCGGCTGACTTGAGTTCAATCTCTGGCACACATATGGTCCCCAGAGCCCTACCAGGAGTGGTCCCTGAATGCAGAGCCGGGAGTAAGCCCTGAGTACATCTGGGTATGACACAAAAACCAAACTAAATAAAGACACTGAAGCTTCTGGCTCCTGTCCTGTAGCCGAAGGGGCAGCACCAGTAGGACGCCTAGCAGCCTGCCTCTGGGGTCTGTGCTATTTCCTCCTCCATCATGGCCCCAGCCATGCTTTTCGTCTTAGCTTCCAAGCTGTCCTTCGGTCAAATATCAAGTTAAGTGGCAAGTTAGATGGAGACTACTTCGTATTCTGAAGTTCCAACTCCATATTATATTGAGTTGATATTTGTGTAGCCCCCCCAAGCCAAGAATCAGTGTTTTTGCCCATCTGGTAAGTCCTCATACAAGTATGAAAAAACGGCCAATAGTCAGATGAGCTGAGTACTTTCCTGTTTTCCTTAGAAACTCCATGGAGCTTGGTGTCATGGAAAGCTGAAAGTGAGCTCGTCAGAGGGGTCACTCAATTTGTTGGCTATTGCATGGCTCTGGGTGGTTGTTGATTGTGGGTGAGCAGTCTGTGGAGCTGATTTCTCCTTTTTTCAGGTCACAACTACTGCTCTGTGAACAATGGCGGCTGCACCCATCTCTGCTTGGCCACCCCAGGAAGCAGGACATGCCGCTGCCCTGACAACACGCTGGGAGTCGACTGTATTGAGCGGAAGTGAAGACAAGTGCCTGGTTCCCTCTCCATGTATTTTCACTGCAGTGCCCTACTTGAAAGGGTTCTGACTAAAAGCAGTCTGTTCCGGTGGCTGAGTGGCCACCAGGTTCAGGTTCAACCCAGTTTGAACACCAACAATGTTCCCCTCACTGTTCCCCAAAGCATATTTTATGAACTTCTGAAATGGGAAAGCCTCTATCCCTACAAAAGACAAAAACTCCCTAATGCAGCCTTCAGACAATCTTATACCACCTAGAGTAAGGATTATATGCCCTATGTGAGTACTCTGGCACCTTTGTTCAACCTTAGCAACCCAGTGGTGAGCAGAACCTCCCCTAAGCCTGAGCCGCCCCCTTCCTCGTGGCCTCATGAGCTCAGCTTCACTCTGAATCACCCTGCGAGCTCCTCAGCTACCAACCAGGGACACCAACGCGAGCCTGTGAATAAAGGAGGGATTAACCCTCCCATAATTTTTCTCTTGGTGCTCTGATTTCTTCCTATATATTTCTAGCTTTAGCCCCCAGCTTCTATACCACCTGTATCCTGCCCAAGGCTTTCATAAAATGAGTGTGCTTTGCTTTTTTGACCAGAACCATCCTAATCTAGAAATACATGAGAATTTGATGGATGAAAATGAGCCGTCTTTCCCAGAGAAGTTGTTGACATTCCATTAGTCGCATCGGTTAAATCAAAGGACTGTCTAGTGTTTGGAATTTGATGATGTAGAATCAGATGTTTGAAGACCCGGATTCTTTGATGTGCCTTAAACTATCCAAAGATTACTGAATTATTCCTCTCTTTTCAAAGCAACTAAATCCCAGCTTCTGATCTCTTGGGCCCCACTTCTGGCACTGATGTGTAGCCTCCTCACAGAAATGCATTAAAGGCATAGCTGGGGGTGGTACCAGTGATAAGAGCCCTCCCCCACAACCCCTCGTCAGGCCTTCACTCAGAAGGGCCAGTCTACAATCCACCATGAGCTCACCTCTCCTTTGTTTCCTCCTCTATCCATGGCCCTTGCTCTCTGTATTCTCATCCAAAGATATAGTTCACAAGGGCCAAATTGAATGTTTATACTAGTGTGCCAGACCCTTCATGGTTCGTTGGTATAATTAAAGTACCCATTGCCACACTTCATGTTTATGTTTCTATGTTTGTCTAGAAAACATCTCAGGACTGTATGAGTAGTTAGTGTTACCACTTTTTATTAGTTGCTTCCCGGAGCCCTAAGGCAATAGAAACCATTGGTTTGGAAGCTGAGCACAAGGTGTTTGGTTTTGTAAAATTTTGGGTAAGGAAGTAGAAAATATTCAGTAAAAGGTATTTTTAGCAACAAAGAAATTGCTAAAAAGCAAATATGTAAGCCCAAGAGGAAAGGGAAGAGGAGGATTTCATAAGACCAATATGGAAAACCCTTAGATAAGTCCAAAGATAGAATGGAACATTTTGCCAAAAAACAGTTATGTTTAAGGATGTAAGCACATGAAAGAATTTGGCTGTTTCTCTTTAGGGAAAAGATCTTTCTCCTTATCTCTTTTACACCACACACACACACACACACACACACACACACACACACACAAACACCCTTGAATAATTAGAGGCTATTTAAGAGGTGGATATATATATATCCCCAGGAATCACAGAATTGGGGGAACACATCATTTTTATATAGACAAATCTCATAAATAAGTTTCACTTTTCTTTTTTCTATTTACCAACCTGTATCAATCCCTCTATATCAAATGTTCATCATAATTTTGTTTAATTTTTAACTATTCATTTTATTACATTAATTCTAAAGTGTTCTAATGGTAAACTCTTAAGCTGTGGAAACCATTAAAGGTGCTTATTAACTGTTCCCCCAGATTTATATACATTTTGGATGAATATTGAGTTTACAGCTATATAAATAATAATGCACAAAATAAAAAAAATACCTTCTTTTGTTGAAAATCTTTGTATGAATGAAGAGATTTGATGTCAGGAGACAGATCCATCCTGGAAAGTATGGATCAATAGTATGCAAAACCTCGAATATCCTTAGTATTATAAGGGATGATTTGTTTCTATTTATTCTAGGAGCCTAAGAGATAGTACAGAAAGTGAGGCACTTTCCTGACTTGGGTTAGGTTTAATCCCCAACACCACATATGCTTCTTCATGCCCTGCAAGGAGTGAGCCTAGAGCACAAAGTCACAAGTAAGCTTAACTTCAAGAGACTGGAGTGATAGCACAGCCGGTAGGGCATTTGCCTTGCACGCAGCTGACCTGGGTTCAATTCCCAGCATCCTATATGCTCCCCCGAGCACCATCAGGGGTAATTCCTGAGTGCAGAGCCAGGAGTAACCCCTGAGCATCGCTGGGTGTGACCCAAAAAAATTTAAAAAAGGAAGTAAGCTTAACTACAGCCTAATGGTATATTGCTGGTTTTGATCCCCCAAAACAAAACCAAACAAACAAAATAATTATCATTACAAGGGTGAAGGCCTGCATGTGGCTGACTCCAGCTTGATCCTGGCACCACGTGGTACTCTAGAGATTCCCTGGGCACTGACAGGATGACCCAGCTAATCCCTGGCGCTATAGGTACCACATCCTCTGACCCTCATATTGAACCACCAGCCCAGCTGACTGAGTATCTCAGAGAGAGGCCCCAGGACCTCCAAATCCCACTAAAATTAATTTTATTGTTGCTCCCATACCTTTGAGACCATTTTTTTTCTTTTTTTAAAAAAATTTATTTATTTTTAATTAGTGAATCACCGTGAGGGTACTACAGTTACAGATTTATACACTTTTGTGCTTATGCTTCCCTCATACAAAGTTCGGGAACCCATCCCTTCACCAGTGCCCATTCTCCACCACCAGTAAACCCAGCATCCCTCCCACCCTCCCCAATCCCATCTCCCCCCACCCCACCCTGCCACTGTGGCAGGAGACCATTTTTTTGTTGTTGTTCAAAAGAAAATTGTGTTTCAGCTGCAGAAAATGCTCTACTGATTCTGTCCCGAAGATGAACAGAACAAACTCAATACTGGCTATGGGGTGAGTCCCAGGGTTTGTCCTAAACGGCAGTGAGCGGTGCAGTGCTGCTGGCCCCTGGGGAGGATAATAATGGATTGTTCAAGGGAGTTCGGAAGGAACTCAGAAGTTGCAGGAATGAGAGACTCCTGCTGTGGTTATAGAAAAGTTACAGTTGTTGCCTAACTGAAATGATGCCACCAGTGGCACAGCCGGTTGAAATCAATTAAGCCTGTGAATTGTGAGTTCTTTGAAGGGGACTGAAATAGCTTTTGAATAAGTGCAGCTTCCAGTGTTTCATTTTGGTCTTTTTTTTTTCTTTTTGGGTCATACTCCGTGCTGCTCAGCGATTATTTCTGGCTCTGCACTCAGGAATTACTCCTGGCAGTGCTCAGGGGACCATATGGGATGCTGGGGATCGAACTTGGGTGGGCTGCCTGCAAGGCAAACACCCTTCGCATTATACTATCACCCTGGTCCCTTATTCTAGTCTTAAAATCCAGTTACCTTAAGGGGAGTTCAGGGAAGATGGTAGAATTGGAAACCCTAGGAAATCACCTGCCAGAAGAATTGCTGAAGACATCGAAGAGATGGTACAGCTGCTTGGGCACTTGCCTTGCACACGACTGACCCAGGTTTGATCCCTGGGACCCCATATTGTGCCTAGAACCCTGCTAGGAGTGGTCCTTGAGAATAGAGCCAATAGTAAACCCTGAGCATTGCCAGTGTGGCCCCCCAAAACCTATTGCAGTAACTTTTTTTTAATGAATCATCGTAATCATCGTGAGGTACAGTTACAGACTTACAAACTTTCATGCTTACATTTCAGTCATTCAGTGATCAAGTACCCATCCCTCCACCAGTGCCCATTCTCACCACCAATGTTCCGAGTATCCCTCCCACCACCCCCACCTCTCCCACCCCCTGCCTCTGTGGCAGGTGCATTTCCTTTTACTCTCTCTCCCTTTGGTGTTACGGTTTGCAATACAGGCATTAAGTGGCCATCATGTTCAGTCTATAGTCTACCTTCAGCACACTTGCTCCCCTCCAAGCATCCTTTACTTGGTGGTTGGTGGTTCCTTCTCTATCTGAGCTGCCTTTTCCCCCAGCATGTGAGGCCAGCCTCCAAGCTGTGGAGCAATCCTCCTGGTCCTTATCTCTACTATCCTTGGGTGTTAGTCTCCCATTCTGTTACTTTATATTCCACAAATAAGTATTGCAGTAATTTAATAAATACAAAAGAAACTTGAAGCTTCTTGGGTGAACTACTTGGAACTCTGGGTTAGTGCAGAGGTTCCCCAACTTTTTCAGAAAAAAAATTACTCAGTGCCTCTCCAGAAATCTATTTAGCCAACAAACAGGTTGATCTTACACCCTCTTGGTTGTTCCAGCACCCCCTGAAAGTAACTACCATTCAATTTGGAAAACACTAGTCCCTTAAAACAGCTGCAGCACCTAGCAAAGAGGACAGGAGAGAGAGGGTAGTAGGTTTTGGTGCATTTCAGCTTGTACTTAGTAACTATCAGCATCCAGCCCTGCACCATGCAGGGGCGTCTGTCTGAACTCCTATGCTTGCTAGAACCACCATAGGTAATAAGAACCTTCTTCTCCAAAATTTGGGGTTGTCAAGATGATGTCACTCATCTGTTGTAAGAATAGAGGAATAGATAGTATTGATGTTGACAAACCCTTGGTCTTGGATCACAGACAGATTACTAACTGAGGGTGAGGAAGGTGGAAGAGGATGATACACTAAGAGTAACATAAAGACACTGTGGAGGGTCCTGGGCATTTGGGTGGTGGTGAGATTAGGTAGAGACCATCGAAACCATACACGTTAACACTATTGTAAACATGTGGACTAAACTATAATAATTTTATTTACTTAAAGAAAAAACAAGTTTATAAATTCTTATTACTAGTTGCCAATCTCTAGGGGGTCTAGCACATGGCGGAAATCTTTTAATATTGGATTTGGTAAATGATTTTTTTTTTCTTTCTGGGTCAGACCCAGCGATGCACAGGGCTTACTCCTGGCTCTGCACTCAGGAATTACTCCTCGAGGTGCTCAGGGGACCATATGGGATGCTGGGCATCAAACCTGGGTCGGCTGCGTACAAGGCAAATGCCCTACCCGCTGTGCTATAGCTCCAGTCCCGGTAAATGATTTCTTGGGGATGACATTAAAAACATAAAAAATAGAAAAATTAGTCTTCATCAAAATTCAAAACGTTTGGGTGCTGGGGAAGTAGCTCACGGGGTTGGAACAGAAGTTCTGTCCGCAGGCAGGAGCCCTGGGTGCAACTCTGCACACTGCAAGTTCTGCTGAGCACTGCTGGGTGAGTCCAAAACCAAACAGAATGATGAACCTTTGTACACCAAAGGTCACTCGCAGGAGAGTGAAAAGACCAAGGGCTCCTGGGAGGGGAGAAAAATATCTAAGAGAAAACATGAATTTTGCAAAAATATATATCTTTAGGGCTTACTGGAGCAAGCTTGTTTGAAGAAGGTAAGTCCAGGGGGGAGGAGGTGGGGGAGGAGGAGAGAGCTGGAGCCCCTGGGCCAGGATTTCCAGCTGAGCTGCTCCCTGAGGCACTGGTAGCGAGCGCCCCTTTCTTCTGCAGCCAAGAGTGGGGCGTGGCTTAAAGCTGCAGTCCAAAAGAACAGGGTCTTTTCTACAGATAATTTCATCCACATGGTGCCTCTGTTAAAACTAAGAGATGGAAGACTCGAAGACTGTCTTCCTAGTTGCTTGAAGCGTACGTGGGAATCTGTGAACCCACATGACAGCCAACAGTTTCCCAGATGATAAGTTCTAGTGTGGGATGACTCTGAGCAAAGGCAGTTCCAAAGGAAACCACTAGAGGGCAGAAAAAGCCTCTCAATATCTGCTTGGGGGGACTGAGAAGAGATCAAAACGCCCCTATATTTTTCCCCAAAAGCAAACTGGGTTTTCCCATCTTGCAAATTATTACACGTGGATGGAACTGGAGGATATGTTAAGCGAAGTAAGTCAGAGAAAGACAAATCCTGGATGATTTTTAATATATAGGAAGAACAAGGATAGACAGTATCAAATGCTGACAGACCCTTGGCTTTTGATTGCAAAATAGATGGCCAAACACTGAGGGGAGAGGGCAAGGCAGAGGCAGACTAGGAGTGGCAGAGGACAGTGGCAGGCGATCTTGTGCGCTTTGGTGATGGCGAAAGTGCAATAATTTTATACATCAAAGACAAAATTAACACTATGATAGCCGTGCGATCTAAACATTAAAATGAAAAGTTGAAAATCAACTTTCTAAATAATGAAAAATTTTCTAAATTTAAAATCTAGAGCTTCCCAGAAGTATTCAAGCCTGTTCATGCTCATGCAGGTTTTCCTCCAAATAACCCATCACTTTTTCTCTCAAAGTCATCACTCTCTCAATGAGTAGTTAGGGACACGATGGTGCTGCATTCAGAGCATTGTGGTTTGCATTATGAGGAACCAGACTCCTCGTGTATTTAGAGGAGGGCAGCGGATTCCAGAAAGCACAGGCTTTCTACTAGAGGGCTGAGCCTTCAGTAAGTGTGGATCTGGTTGCTTGGTAGATGCTAACCCCCTGTGATGCTAAATGATTGGTTCAGATCGGAAGGACTTCAGGAGATGAGAGAAGGGAGATGGCTAAGTAGACATCTTGGGGTTGAGAAGCTTTCATTTGCCAAACTTCAGTGGGAAATGAGATTCCTTTTCAAGAATCTTGTTCCCCTTATGCAAGTCAGAAAAGAGACTTGGCTGAGTCCCAGAGACTGTACATCTGTAAACCCTAGAGTACAAATCCAGGTCTGGTTTACTCCATAGTCCATTTAGATGCATCCTCCCAATTCCCTTTTCATAAAATGTTTTGTGAAGAAATGTATGTTCATATCCAACTATATAAAATATTTTATATTAAGATGTTCCACACATTCAGCACTCACAAAATTAGAAAGCAAAGATGCAAAATATCACCAGAAACCTTGTCAACAGCTGTCCTCTCATTTATCCCACGACTCTGACCCAAGAAATGTCAACATCCACATGCAGCATCATGTTTACATATATCATAGAGAATAGGAAAAAACCTGCTAAATGTAATTTCAGGATTTTGTTTTCCATTTAAATAAACGTGCATCTGAATAGCACCTTCAATAACTGCATTGTGCTGTAGGCTATGAATAAATAATAAAATCACTAACTTTCTTATTGAAAACACTTAAAATATTCTGCTGTGGCAAATCATGCCTCATAAGCACCTATGCACTTATACTAAAGTAATCTCATTCATTCCTCCAGGACAAATTCCAATTCACCGTTATTCAATGCGCCAAGGCTTTTGATAGATTCAGCTCAACCACTCTCCTAAAAGGCTGTAGCGATTTATATGCCCATCAGCTTCTGAGAGCCCGAGTGCCCATTCGCTGTAATAATAACTTTGGGAGAGCTCATCCTTTTTTTCTTTTCCATTTTTGCCTATCAGAGAGACAAACATGGAGTGGTGATTATTCAGATTTACATTTTTGAGGCTGGAGAGACAGTGCAGTGGGTTAGGCGCTTGCTGTGTATCCACAGACCTGAGTTCAATCTCGGGCACCATCAGGTTAGGAGTGATCCCTAACAGAACCAGGCACAGAACCAGGAGTAATCCAGGCACAGAACCAGGAGTAATCACCGAGCACAGTCAGGTATGCCCCCCCCCAAACTTCCCCCAATACTGCATTATTCTAACTCAATCAAACTTTTAAAATATCTACTCACCATTTTAATTTACTTTTATAACTTTTTATGGGCTGGAGCGATAGTGCAGCGGGTAGGGCTTACATGCGGCTGACCCCGGTTCGATTCCTACACCCCTCTTGGAGAGCCCGGCAAGCTATCCAGAGTATTCCGCCTGCACGGCAGAGCCTGGCAAGCTACCAGTGGCATATTCAATATGCCAAAAACAGTAACAACAAGTCTCACAATGGAGACATTACTGGTGCCCGCTCAAGCAAATCGATGAACAATGGGACGACAGTGCTATAGTGACAGTGATCACTTTTTAAATCATTTTAAAATCATACACCCAGGGTGAGGCTGGCAGGGAGGGGTGGAGGGCATGTAGTTCTGGGGATAAAATGCAGGTCAAATTGCACACCCCAACCCCTAATATTGCCTCCCAGGCTCTAGATGCCATAACGTTGTAAAGTTAGTAGTCTTTTGTCATAGAGACTGCAAAGAACATAAACCAGGGTCTTGGGGGCGTCTGTTTTTGGTTCTTTCACAAAAACAACTTCTTGTGGTTTTTGTTTTTGAGCCACAATCAGTGATGCTCTGGGATCACTCCTGGTTCTGCACTCAGGGGTCACTCCTAGTGGTGCTCAGGGGACAATACAGGGTGCCAGGGATGCAACCTGGGTCATCTGTGTGCAAAGTGACCACCCTGCCCATCCGGCCCTTCATGTTCTATGGGACCCGTCCCTGTTTATCCAGCTACACTCCAGGTTTCCGCAGAGAAGCCGAGAATTAGAGGCAACCCAGGCTTTCCATGGCAGACAATCTTTCCCCTGATGACCCCAACACCAGTGACTTCCATCCCACATATTTCTCCAACAGTGCTGCTGACATCCCCTCGATTGAGAACTAAGACCTACGTTCCCTCCTTTGTTTCTAGGGGGCTGGGTCAGGGTGCTGCCACCACAGAGGGACCCCCCAGTGTAATTTCTGAAGTAAAGCTGTGCAAGATGAGAGCGTTTCTGGGCTGGAGTGATAGTCCAGTGGGTAGGGCACTTGCCTTGCTTACCACCTCCCTGGGATCAATCTCTGACATTCCTGTGGTTTCCTGAGCACCACCAGGAGTGAACCCTGAGCACAAAATGGGTGTGGCACCCAGAACAAGGCAAGAAAAAGAAAAAACAAGACAGTTTCTACAGGTTTCTCTTGGGATTCTCTCTCAAGAAACCCAGTCGCCAAGATGTGATGTTTAGGTCATATGCAAACGCCACATGGATGTGTCTGGTCTCAGCCCCTCAGCAGACATCAACCACCTCCCTGGGGGTAAGGAGACCATTCAGATGACTCCAGCCAAGAGCAGCCTGACAGCAAACCCGATTTGCACAGCTGGAGTGATCCTTGTCAACTCCCAGGACTGGGACACAATAAGAGAATGAGGTTGTAGCTTCCAGTCCTGTAGCCAGACACACTCATTACACAGCCATGGGAACTGGCATTGGCTGGGGACAATGGCCGTCGGAAGCCAGGAAGCCATGCACCTATCTGGCTCTCCTTGGCTTTGACTTTACAGCTGTGAACAGATAATGCAGGCAGGACCCCCTTTGCAGAGCAGTACATCCCACCTGGGAAACACAGAGTCGCTATTCTAGAACCATCTATAGACCACACTCGGTCACTCACCTGTGGAGAAACCACTTTTTTAAAAATTAAGTTTTATTAAAAGCACCTGTGATTTATAAAGTCGTTCATCATACAGCTGTTTTAAGCATTTAGTGTTCCAAATCCACAAGTGTGACTTTCCCTCCACCAATATCCCCAGTTTCCCTCCCAATCCCAAACTTCCCCTTTTTGGCACATTACAAATTTATTTTATATTGCCTATTCCAACAGAACTTTAAGAATTGTCAAATAGAATGATCTGAAAATAAATCAGTAAGGGCCAATTAGTGATTCCTATATGATTTTGACCTACGTCACTGTCACTGTCATCCCGTTGCTCATCGATTTGCTCGAGTGGGCACTCGTAATGTCTCCATTGTGAGACTTGTTGTTACTGTGTTTGGCATAGTGAATACGCCACGGGTAACTTGCCAGGCTCTGCCATGCAGGCGGGATACTCTCGGTAGCTTGCTGAGCTCTCTGAGAGGGCGGAGGAATCGAACCCAGGTCGGCTGCATGCAAGGCAAACGCCCTACCCACTATCACTCCAGTCACCCCCCTTGCACTTTATATAAACACTGTGGTTTTCAGAGTTGTTCATGACAGAGAAACCACTTTGATTCCATTCACTCAATGGAAAAAAAAACTGGAGGAGAAAAAAATGATTGTGTGGTTTGTCCCCAGTCAGTGAAATATTTTAGCCAATGACCAAATTTGCAAGTGCCATGTATCTTGGATGGGGCTGAGTCCTGCTGGGAAAGAACCTGATTTGAGCAGAAAGCACCTTGGCAGCCATGAGATATGACAAGGATCCTTTCAGAGAGAAATTTCAGAAGCCATTTGTGAAGCTTGCCGTAGCATCAATTGGCATGGTTAGCGCTCAGTGGGATTCAGACTTGAGTAAAAGCAGGTGAGCATTGGTTGGCCAATCCTTCCTTTGGCCAGCCCAAGAGTAGGCTTCTGTGGGTCCTCAAGCTCCTTGCTCCCCGAGAGTCTCCAAGCATTTGTTTTGTGTCACTAGAAGTGGGAAGGACGAGTCTATAAATCCTGGGTCTGTGCACTGCAGGCAAGTTCCTTCCCCTTTTTGAATCACCCTTTATTGTTTTCCGAATTTTTGCCAGGTTTCTGGCTGGCCAAGTGTCACAGGGAGTGGTACCCCAATATTAGCTGCAAATGTGGAGAGTCCCAGGCCAGGAATCTCCACATTCTAGAGCTTACTCTGGGCTCAGCTTCTCCCTGAGAATGAAGCAGTTCCTGCCGTTTTCAGTCAGACTCTTGGCAGATCCCCACAATGGCCCTCCACAATGCCATTCCTTGTTGGTGCCCCAACTGTGAGTACAGTAAGGTGACAATGTACAGTAAGGGGACAATCCATTTATATTTGAGGAGGGGAGGGACATCTACATCTGATGGAATTTGAATAGGGATTGAGATGGATCTGACAATCAGTTTGAAGAGAATGACCCTCTTTTTTTTGTTTGTTTGGCTTTTTGGTTGACAGTGATGCTCAGGGGTTACACCCAGCTTGGCACTCAGGAAGTACTCCTGGCAGTGTTTGGGGGTCTATATGGAATGCCAGGGATCGAGCCAGGCTTGGCCACGTGCAAGGCAAATGCCCTACCTCCAGCAGGTAGGGCATTTGCCCTACCTAAGAATGATCCCTAAGAATGACCCTCTTATTAACAGTGAAGCTTCTGATCTATCAGTATGGAAATCTCTCTATTTACTTAAGGAGAGATACAATTCCCAAGCATCAATTATACTGTGGTCTTTGGCCTAAATCTGTAAAATTTGCATTAGACTGAGCCTGGAGGGAAAGAAATCTACCAAACCAAGAGGGCTAGCATGCTGAAATTCCAAGCTTGATGTCTAAAGCTGTTTCCACTTCACACAGTTGATTAAAGTGAATTATGGACTCCTAACACAACATAGTCTTACATGTTTCATTTCAATAGTCAACTTAAAAGTGATAGGGGAGGGGCTGGAGCGATAGCACAGCGGGTAGGGCGTTTGCCTTGCACACGGCCGACCTGGGTTCGATTCCCAGCATCCCATATGGTCCCCCAGCACTGTCAGGAATAATTCCTGAGTGCAGAGCCAGGAGTAACCCCTGTGCACTTTTGGGTGTGAGCTAAAAAGCAAAAGAACAAGTGATAGGGGAGGGGATGGAGCTGGAGAAGATAGTACATCAGGTGGGGTGCTTACCTTGCACACAGTCAACCCAGGATGGATCCCCAGCAACCCATATGGTCCCTGAGCACATCAGAAGTGATCACTGAGTGCAGAGCCAGGAGTAATCCCTGAGCATCACCAGGTGTGGCACAAACAAGCAAAGCAGAAAGAGAGAGAGAGTGAGAGAGAGAGAGAGAGAGAATAGGGCAAGAAAGATTATTCACAGCAGGTAAGGTATTTGTCTTGTACACAACACATTTGGGTTTGATTACTGATCCTGAATACGGTCCCCTTGTTATCTTCCAAATTTGTTTCCACTATTATACTGAAGTTCTTTGTTACAATCTCACAGGCTCACAAGCATGCCCATCTATGCACAGAAACTGTAGCACTGCACTGTAGCACTGTCGTCCTGTTGGTCATCGATTTGTTTGAGTGGGCACCAGTAACGTCTCCATTATGAGACTTGTTACTGTTTTTGGCATATCAAATATGCCATGGGTAGCTTGCCAGGCTCTGCCATGCAGGCAGGATACTCTTGGTAACTTCCCAGGCTCTCCGAGAGGGATGGAAGAATCGAACCTGGGTCGGCCGCATGCAAGGCAAATGTCCTACCCACTGTGCTATCGCTCCAGCCCTCTCAGAGAACCTGGCAAGCTACCGAGAGTTTCCTGCCTACATGGGAGAGCCTCGCCAACTCTCCATCTCATTTTCATATGCCAAAACCAGTAACAATGATGTCTCATTCTCCTGATCCTGAAAGAGCCTCCAATGTGGCACCGTTGGGAAGGACATGTAAAGAGAGGCTTAGGGCTAGGACGAATGGAGACATTACTGAGACCGCTCGAGAAATTCGACAATCAATGAGAGGACGACGATGATGATGATGATGATGATGTTACAATCTGCTATAAAATTATAAAATTTAAGAAAGCATCACCCACATACTGTTGGACCAAGGGAGGGTTAAAAAAGTTTGTAAATGTCAGACTTCAAAAATTTCAGAGCAATCATCTGTGCTGAGTGTGTAAATTCCTCAGATACCTTGCAGTGACTCCCTAACCGAACCTGGGATTCACAGCCATCTGTGCTAATGAGGGTGACAAAGAGCATGCCCTGGCCCTGAGCTATGTAAAGAGATGACTTGCTCCTATGTGAGGTATGGCTGTAACTGAAGTTAAGCCTTATTAATGCATGTCTGTAAACTATATCGGGCTTTAAACATAAAGGTAAAACCAGTAGTTAATCTTGCATGATTTTCTTTTCTTTTTTTTTTTCATTTTGGGTCACACCCAGCTATGCTCAGGGGTTACTCCTGGCTCTACATTCAGGAATTACTCCTGGCAGTGCTTGGGGGACCATATGGGATGCCAGGGATTGAATTCGGGTTGGCCTCATCTAGGGCAAATGTCCTACCTGCTGTACTATCGCTCCGGCCCCAATCTTGCATGGTTTTAAGTGACACTTCGGAATGTAGTTTCAGGGTGCAAATGCAACCTCAGTTTTTGAATAATTTGTTAGATGGGTTAGAGTCCCACAACCCATCACAATCCTCGGCCCCATTGGGATAAAATAAGCTTTTGTCCTTTCCCCCTTCTGTGCCTCAGCCCTCTCACTGAGTAATGAGAACTCGGGCATAACACCCTGAGCACCTCAGTGAAGGATCCCTGAACACAGAGTCAGAAGTAAGCCCTGAGCACCAATCAGTGGTGAACCCCCCAAAGAATATAACCCCCTTCCAAAGAAAAAGAGGCTAGAAAGATGAAGAATTGGTAGAAACAAAAGGGAGACAGGGTGATCTATTGTCACTGTCACTGTCACTGTCATCCGTTGCTCATCGATTGGCTCGAGCGAGTACCAGTAGCGTTTCCATTGTGAGACTTGTTGTTACTGTTTTTGGCATATAGACTACGCCACGGGTAGCTTGCCAGGCTCTGTCGTGTGGGCGGGATACTCTCGGTAGCTTGCCAGGCTCTCTGAGAGGGGCGGAAGAATCGAACCCGGGTCAGCTGCGTGTAAGGCAAACGCCCTAGTCGCTGTGCTATCGCTCCAGCCTCTATTATACTATGAAAAAATGTCTAAAGTGCAGAGATAAGAATACAGAAATCATGGACCTTTGCATCCTGTAACTTAGGGCTTTGTAGAGCCAAAGACACATGAGTATTTGCACTTCTTCTTTTTTTTTTTTTGAGTATTTACAGTAGGAAGAAAAGATATTCTTCATAGTGGTCCTTGCTGGGGAGAGAGACCATGGTGGGTTATTCTTTTGTTCTCCCCCATCCTCTACAGCCGAGAGAAGGTTTCCACTGTAAGCACTGTTACCTTTATGATGGGAAGAATTTCTAGTTGAGAGTGAGGTGATGGGGAAAGAGTTCCCCATACTGCCCATTGCAGAACCTTGAAAGCGGGAAGTTTGCACAGGTCACTGACCACCCTTCAGAGCCGCTTTCGCCCAGGGCTGCTGTGGGCCTTGCAGCAATTCCTGTTGCGGAGTGAAGGCACCCAGTGAAAATGACAAAGAGGAAACTGTGGCCGTGACCGAGAGAGCAGAGCAGGGCAGAGGGGTGGGGTGGGGGGCAGTTTCACATGACCTTTGCCCTCTGATCCTGAAAAGCTTCTGGGCACCCCTGCCAAAGGCCCAGAAGCATAAGGGGTGCTCCCTGGCACTGCGTGAGGGACCCCTGGAGACCATGGAATTGCTGAGACCTTCATTCTAATTCCCCTGCTCCGCTCTGTCATTGTCCTCCCCCCTGCACTCTTCTTCACCCCTGCTGCACCCATTCTTGCCCCATTGGAGTGCTTCTCACATTGCTCGGAAATGACATACTTCTCTGTTAGCTCCCCAAAATAGTCTGTGGGTATTTTGAAGGCAATCCTTGCTGCCTAGACATATGCGGGGTACAGGATAGAGCACTGCACTGTAGCACTGTCGTCCCATTGTTCATCAGTTCGCTTGAGCGGGCAACAGTAACGTCTCCATGGTGAGACTTGTTACTGTTTCTGGCATATCGAATGCGCCACGGGTAGCTTGCCAGGCTCTGCCATGCAGGTGGGATATTCTCGGGAGCTTGCTGGGCTCTCCGAGAGGAGGAATCGAACCCGGGTCGACTGGGTAAGGCAAACGCCCTACCCGCTGTGCTATCGCTGCAGCCCACATGATAGAGCTTCCTGAAATACTGGTTATTCGGAGGAATGAACAGATAGAGTGAATACAATGTTTCACTTCCAAATGTGGTGTTCCTACAACTCTACATCTCATTGCCTGGATAGGGTCCTGGATATCAATGCTAGATACACCATTTTCTGTGTTTATTTGACTTCCCCTGAAGACAAATGAGAACCAAAGATCAAGCCATGTCGCGCGCCGCTTCGACCAGTGAAGAAACACGCAACTCGGAGATCCTTCTGGCTGCAATTTATTCAGGAACTTTCTCATGCATTAGGGAAGAAACGGGAACGAGGGGGAACGAGGAGGAGGAAAGAGGGACGCATGAGGGGGAACCGACTAGCTAGGTGACTTCCCCCCTTATCTACCTCTCCCTGCTTGTTTGCCCTCAAGTGTCTGCAGCTGATAAACTAGCCATAACTTGTGAGCGTGACAAGACATCCTGATTCCCCATCAGGTGTTGTTCACAAAGCATGGTGCAACCAACAAGAAACAGGTGTTCACGAAGCACGGTCCCATGGAGGCTCTCCACAAAGCCACAGATGGAAAATTAAAAAAAAAAACAAAACTGCTGACAAATATACAATACACAAAGAAATCTTAAAACTCAATAGTAAGAAAACAATTGGTCAAGTTTTTTGTTTTCTTAAAGGTAGAGTCCAGAGAGATAGTATAATGTGTAAAATAGTTGCCTTGCTTGTAGCTGCCCCAGGTTCAATCCCAGGGATGCCCTGAGTTTCACCAGGAGTGATCCCTGAGCACCAAGCCAGGACTAAGCCCTAAGAATCACTTGGTGTGACCCCAAAACAAAACAAATATATTTTCTTTTTAAAAAAAGTAAAAAATCTGAGAAAGAACGAACAAAGACATGCAAATGGCCAGTAGGATATGGAAAGGTGCTCAACATGGAATATAATCAGGGAATTATAACTCAAATGGCAAGACACCATTGCATTTCTTTTGGAATGCTCCAAACCCAGAACCCTGATAACACCAAAGGCTGCCCAAAGTGGGCCCAATCAAAGCTTATCTTCTTCGCTATTGTGAGAATGCACATGGTACAAACACTTTGGAAGACAGTTTGGTGGTTTTTTTTTTTTTTACAAAATGAAACATACTTTTGTCTTATGTATAAGGCAGAAGTTATTCTCCTTGCTTTGGGAACTGGAAACTTATGTCCACCTAAAAACCTACATACAGGTTCATAAACAATTTATTGATTGATAATTGCTAGATCTCGGAGGTAACTCAGAGACTCTTAAGTAAGCAACAGAGGAATAAATCATGACTCAGGCACACAAAGAAATATTTATTCAGTGCTAAAATAAAAAGATGAACTATCCTCTCATGAAAAAAGACAGGGAGGAATCTTAAATGCATGTGACTAAGGAAAGACTCTAGTGTTTAATTTCCACCATGACATACTGGATATTGTATGATGTTATGGAAAGGAAAACAATGGAAACAATAAAAATATCCATGGTTTTTGGAGGGAGAAGGGAGATGAATGGGTGGAGCATGAAGGGTCTTTAGAGTTGTGTAAAGCTCTGTCATCATAGGTGTGTCTCGCTGCATCTGGACAAAACTTATTAAATGGACCAACAATGAACTCTAATGAAAAATATTGACTTTAGCTTTTGGTTTCGTTTTTTCAATATTGCCTCATCCTTGTAAAAATATATCAGACAAATGGAAGATGTTAGTAATTGGGGAAATGGGTATGGCTGTGGGTGTGAGTGGGAATTGGGAGACCAGATCTTTTCTGCTCGTGTTTTTCTATAAACTTAAAAAAAAAGTACACTGAAAAAAGAGCCCCAGAGAGAGCACAGCCCTTACGATTCATGATGAGCTGTGGTAGCCCCAGTCATGAACATTAACCTGTACCAATATAGGGTCTCAGAGCACTGGGGTTTCCACTCTAGGAGAGGCACAGAAGTGCAGGGAACAATCTGCAAGGATGGAACTGCTGCCTACCATGTCCAGTCTGTCTGTTCAGGTCGGCTCTGAGTTCAGCTTGCTCCAAGGCAAGCAACAGGAATGGCATGGACTGAGCAATCCCACTTGAAGTGCAGGTTACAGCTATGTCACTGTCACTGTCACTGTCACTGTCATCCCGTTGTTCATCGTTTGCTCGAGTGAGCACCAGTAACATTTCCATTTTGAGACATGTTGTTACTGTTTTTGGCATATTGAATACGCCACGGGTAGCTTGCCAGGCTCTGGATGCAGGCAAGATACTCTCAGTAGCTTGCCAGGCTCTCCAAGAGGGATGGAGGAATCAAACCCAGGTTGGCCGTGTGCAAGGCAAACACCCTTACCACTGTGATATTGCTCCAGCCCAGGTTATAGCTATAAACAGCATAAACTGTTTATAGCACTCTCAATTTCCCAAGGGGACAGAGGTCACCTTTGTTTTTCTCTGGGGACTTCCTGTCACACTCTCAGCGAGATACCCCCTGGAACAAGGAAGGAGCCAGTACCTGCTCATTACACTCAGTTGTGTCCTGCAGAGCTAAATGCAGGGACAATTTACTTTGGGCAGTGGGACAGAGCTGGGGAAGCAGGAATTGTTGTCTTTTGAAAATAACCATTGGTATTTAAAACTGTACACAGGAGAAGTGGTTTGGTGGTGTTACCGGGCTTACCTTGTATGTGGGCAGTCCTGGGTTCAATCCCTGCTACACCCAAACACAGACAACAGGAAATAAAAGAAACTAAACAAGCAAAAAAGTAAAACGTGGCTTCTAGTCTCAATGCAACAAAGAACAAACTATGTGACACAACAAATGTTTATTGTTTTAGGGTGAATAAATTTTAAAATATTAATGAAATTTGGGGGAATTAACAAAATTTCCACGATTCTTCTGAAATGTTAAAAAACAACTAAAATAAAATACAAAACTTAAAGGTTTTAAGGACTGGATGTTAAGGTGCTGTATGCTAATAAGACATGGGCCTTTGTGGGTCCAGAGGGGCCCGAGGCCAGATATGCCACAGCAGCCCTGACAAATCCTCACAGACTTTGAGCAGCATAAATGATAGACATGTGTCTCTCTCACTTCGGTCTGAAGTCTGAGTTTAAGGTGATGCAGATGTTCCTTCTGAGGGTGGTGCAGGAAGACACTTCGCCCCCTCTCTTCCTGAGTGGGTCTGACCTGCTCTCTGTGTGTGTGGGCTCGTGTCCAAGTGTCCCCCTTTTATAGATACAGACGCCTATCATCTGGGGTTAGGACCCACCTGATTATCTCACGTCAACTTGATCACTTCTGTACAAACCTTATTTCACTCACCTGGAAAATGTGCTAACTGATGCTGCGTGTGGAGGGTCAGTGTAGAGCTCTGTTTGGAAAGAGCCAGGTGTGCTGAAGGCATTTCATCAGAGATACCCACCCTGAAGTTCAGACTTCCTGCTCAGTGCCTGTTTAGGAGCTTTAAACCCCAGAGATCTTCCAGCTCAGGGACTCCCAAACTTTAGCATGTACCAGAGCTCCCTAAAGAGTGTATTCAAACACAGGTGTCTGGGTGCCTCCCCCACAGCCTCTGATTTAGTGCGTCCGGGTAGGGCTTGAAATGTGTTTCTAACAAGTCGCAGGTCCTGCTGTGTTGGCCCGAGGTCCTCACTTTGAGAACCACTAAGCTGACTCCAACTTCGGGAATATAGAGATGGGAACCCTGAAGGCTCGAGGTTTGCCTCTTGTTCATAGTCCCAGAGTCTAGACTCCCAGCTCCCGGCCATGACCAAGAGTAAGAAGCAGCAGACAAGGCCAGGCCCCCAGGGAGTGGGAGAATGCAGGGGGCAGACTCCAGGCAGAGGGTCTCACATGGGACCAGGGATCTGGAGAAAGGAATGACTGTGAGTGAGCAAAGCTCCACCACTGTTTGGGAAAGAGAACTACCTCCCCGCGGGTCTAGCCCCAACTGCCCCAGTGTCTGGCCTCAGAAAGTGTGTGAGAAAGTCTAAAGGCAATAAGTATGCGTGTATGTGTATGTATGTGCGTGCGTGCATGCATGTGTTTGTGTATGTGCGTGAGTGTGTGCATGTGTGTGTGTGTGAGAGAGAGAGACAGACAGAGAGAGAGAGAGAGAGAATTTGTATGAGTGGTTGTATTTGTCTGCTCAGACTACCATAACAAAGTACTAAAGTAGGCGGTAGACAAGAAAGGGTCCCCATGGCAATAGAATTCCTAGAAAGTAATAAAACCAATAGCCTGTGGCTGCCAAGATCCCACCTGTGAGCTCAGGCTTGATGATAAGACTCCTAGCACCAACAGACTCAGAGGAGGTGGGATTCCCCCACCCCCACCCCCACCCCCACCTTCCTCTTCCCTCTGAGAGAAGCTCCAACAGCAACAAAGGCCAGGAAAGGAATTTCAAAGACCTCTCCCAACTCTAACCCCTTGGCAACCACCCTAGCAACAGACTCTTATCTCAGTGGAAGCCCCATGTGGGGCAGCTTGGGAAAAACCCTGCAAAAGCCATTTTGAGCAAAGGAACGATGCACATATTCTGCCCAAGCCCATGTGCTGCTTGTGCCCATGTGGCCAAGCACATGTGGTGTCCGATCACATGTGTTGCCCCCATCTCTTCTTCTGAGGTGTGTACGGGGGCTCTCTCTGTCTTTGGAGAAGCCCACATTCTCTCTTGAAGGGATTACTCATTCTCCCTTTGCTCTCCCTCCTTCACGTTCCTAAAAGCCTGCAAATAAACTCTGTTTTTACTTCACGGCTTGTCTGCTCCTGAAATTTTCCTCTGTGAGATAGGGCAAAGACCTGGAAACCCTGGGTAAGGCCTAGGACTGGCTCTCCTTTCCTGCAAAGAGCAATTCCTAGCTCCATCCTGAGTTTGCGGCTCCTGGAGAAATCGGTGGTAGGGATTAACTGAGCAGATCAGGTGTGTCTTGATGGCACCCCATGAGGCTGGCGGAACACTGGCCTTGCAGGGGTTCATCTGAAGATTTTATTAGTCCTAGCCTTCCCAGCTGGTCCAGGGGTGGCAGAGGCGGATTGGGAGAAAGTGACCATCTCTCTCCGATCCTCCCATAAATCACCTGTGGGGTCCATTGACTTTAGTACCTTGATTAACTTCAAAACACAAACTGATTTTCTCACAGATGGGAGGCTGGAAATCTGAGATGATATTGTTGCAGACACCTCTGAGATTGCAGTGACCACCTCTGGCTGTTTTGTTTCAGCCTCTTTCTGTGTGTTTGTGTCTGAATCCATTCAAAGTGGAAAAGAGCCCCCTCTTAGCCTCAATGTTCCTAAGGACCTCTTTTAAAGCCGAATTGCCACATATAATCACATCCTGAGGTGCGGAGGGTTTAGAAATTCAATCTGTCAATACTAAAGGGATGCAATTCAGTCTCTGATAGTGTGTTTGTGTGAGCTTGTGCCTAGCAAAATCTGGCAGTCCAGAGGATGTGCAGGCCAGCCTCTGCCCTGCAAGAGTCCTGGCACAACATGTCAGTGGTGGGAACAGACCATCCCTTCCTGTCTCCCCGCCCTTTGGGGTCCTGGCTATCACGTCCACAAACTGCCTCTGGGTGCCATTTAAGCAGGTCGACAGCCTTGATCCCAAGACTCACAACTGAATATCAGACTGGATTAGCTCACTACGGAGATGTCTCTGGACCCCAATCATTTACAATTTTAGAATTCCAGGAGCACGTGGCCACTTTTAAAGCTGTACGACATCTCATGATATTCATAATATGCAACACAAAATAAATTATCTGACATCTGCCTGTGGTAGGGAGGCTTGAGTGGTGGTGGGAAAATTCAAAATAATGGTGGTGGGAAGGGGTAATGGTGGAGGCATTGGTGCTGAAATATTGAATGTAATGAATTAATCTAAAAAAATCTTATAAACATCAAATTTTATAAACATTTTGTGAACAATCTTATAAAAATAAAATTTGAAAAAAAAAAAAGAGTCCTGGCATATAAAACAAGCTGACTTTCATATGTTCACCAGCACCACACAGCTGAACAGAGAGGGGAAGAACTTTCTTTTTCAGAGTTTAAGATGTGGGTTGCCCAGAGGAAGAAGCCAACACCAGAGTTGACACCAGGTGCTTTCTCCACTCCCCACAGCCTTCGGGGAATACCAGCTTACAGACTGTGCAACAGGCAGGCAATTCTCAACAGAGGGGAAGCAGTTGCCTTTGAAAGGCATGTAGCAATCTTTGACAACCTGGTTGAGCAAGGAAAGGCATGCTGTGAACCAGAAATCATTATCACTGGAGCAGGGACTTTTTTATGTGTGAAGAAATGTAAATCAAAAGAGAAAAACATGAGATGTTTGATTGGCTTTGTCTGCAGCGCTACCTGGGGCCCGGGTATCCTCATGTCGTGGAGTAGGGGGCTAGAATGCAGAGGGGCTGATGACTCACACACATAGAGAAAAGGGTTTTTGCTCCTCCATCACACACACACACACACACACACACTCTCTCTCTCTCTCTCTCTCTCTCTCTCTCTCTCACTCTCTCACTTTCTCTCTCTCTCTCTCTCTCTCTCTCTCTCTCTCACACACACACACACACACACACACACACATCATCCCACCCCCAAAATCTCGAAAAATTGGGGCTGGAGCGATAGCACAGCAGGTAGGGCATTTGCCCTGCATGTGGCTGGCCCAGGTTCATTTCCCAGTATCCCATATGGTCCCCCAAGCACTGCCAGTAATAATTCCTGAGTGCAGAGCTAGGAGTAGCCCCTGAGCATTGCTGGGTGTGACCCAAAAAAGAAAACAAAAACCAAACAAACAAACAAACAAACAAAAACCTCTGCAAATTTACCTTCTCTGTACTCTGTTTTAATGCCCACTGTCCTGTTTCAGCCTGAGAAAAGCCTGAAGAACTTTGACTAAAGAATCATGTCACAGGTTAACATGACTCTTGCTTTTAAAAATTTTTTATTAGAGAATCACTGTGATGTACAGTTACAAACTTATGAACTTTTGAGCTTTCGAGCATTTCACTCATACAGTGGTCATTTACCCATCCCTCCACCAGTGCCAGTTCACCTCCACCAATGATCCCAGTATCTCTCTCACCACCCCCACCCCATCCCCCACCACCCCACCCTGCCTCTGCGGCAGGGCATTCCCTTTTGTTCTCTCTCCTTTAGGGTGTTGTAGTTTGCAATAGAGGTATTGAGTGGCCTTCATGTTCGATCTATAGTCTACTTTCAGCTAGCATCTTCCAACCCGAATGGGTCCTCCCAAAATCCTCTACTTAGTATTCCCTTCTCTATCTGAGCTGCCTTTTCCCCCAGCATGTGAGGCCAGTTTCCAAGATGTGGGGCAAACCTCCTGGTCCTTATTTCTACTACTCTTGGGTGTTAGTCTCCCACTCTGTTATTTTATATTCCACAGATGAGTGCAATCTTTCTATGTCTGTCTCTCTCTTTCTGACTCATTTCACTTAACATGACACATGACTTATTAGTTCTCAGGATTCAAAACAAAATCCCCAAAGTCATGCAATGCTCAGCCCCTCTTCAAGCAATGCCCTTCTCCAGAGCATGTGATACCCATCCTCCCAGCCCGTCTCCCTGGCGTCAGGCACCCAGGCAAAGTTGGAGAAACTTGGCTGTCAGCCAGCGACCTCAGTGCCTGTCTTGCTGTCAGCCTCCTCGCTGGACTCTGCTCAGCCCTCCCTCTAGCACTCACATCCTCCAGAGGGCTTTGAGGTCCCATTTTCTTTGCATTTTTAAAACAAGGAAAAAAATTCCTTAAGGAAAAAGATTCCCATAAAATAACAGAATAGGAGTCTAACACCCATGAATAGTAGAAATAAGGACCAGGAGGTTTGCTCCATGGCCTGGAAGCTGGCCTCACATGCTGGGGGAAAAGGCAGCTCAGATAGAGAAGGGATCACCAAGTAAAGTGTAGTGGGAGAACCCGCTCGGGATGGGAGATGCGTGCTGAAAGTAGAGTATAGATTGAACACGATGGCCACTCAGTATCTCTATTGCAAACCACAACACCCAAAAGGAGAGAGAGAACAAAAGGGAATGCCCTGCCACAGAGGCGGGGTGGAGTGGGAAGGGATGGGACTGGGGAGTGGGAGGGATACTGGGGTCATCGGTGGTGAGAATGGGCACTGGTGGAGGGATGGGTTCTCGAGCATTGTGTGACCGAAACACAAGCACGAAAATATGTAAGTCTGTAACTGTACCCTCATAGTGATTCGCTAATAAAAAAAAAAGAAAAAGAAAAAGATTCCCTCTACTTATTGCAGCTTGTTCAAACAGTTCAGTTTGTGGGCTTCGAGTCGGATGCGGCAATAGCTAAGTCTGGGCCTTACAAAAGGGGTATTTTCCATTAGGAATGGATGATTACCCAATAGACAGTGCTTCATAGTAACCGAACAAAGATTCACTGACACAACCTCAACTGTTGGCTCTTTGGGGGCAGCAAGACAATGACTTTGCTCTTGGGTGCCAGGGGCACAAAAGACAGAGCCCAGGGACACAGGCTCTTTTTGATTCCTCTTTCCTTCCCTTTCTGTTGCTGCTGCTGTGGTGAGCGGGATTGCACAGTGTGTATCAGAGACCACACACTTTATTGTGGACTGGGACCCTAGTGGCCATGCTCCTGAATTGAGTTTGTCACATCTGGGGTGCTGCTGGGGACCAAATGTCCAGCCTTGGGCTGGAGATACAGTTCAAAGAGCCCTAGATTGGGTCCTCAGTATCACATGGCCCTCATAGCACTCCTGGGAATGACTCCCAAGCACTGGGCTGGGAGTAGCCCTTAAGCATTGCTGGATGTGTCCCCCAAACAAACAAAAAAATTAAAAATCCTCTTCAGGAGGGTGGAAAGATAATACAGGGGTTGGGGTGCTTAACTTGCATGAGATGACCTGGACCTAATCCCCGGCACCCCAGTTCCTGTGTCCTCTAGGAGTAATCTTTAACCTTGGAGGGTTAAATAAACAAACAAATAAACAAACAAAAACTCTTGACCTCAAATTTGCTCTGCATGGAGCTATTCCTACCTCTCTACCCAGGGACTTTCTCTAGACTGGGTTCAGGGGGCCATTCTTGATGTTACTTGACTTGGCTGTGTGGCTCTCACAGTACTTAGGCTAGGGATCCTGGGGCTACCAGGGATACCCCAACAGTGCTCATGGCTACCAAGACTACACCTAGTAGTAATGTAGTAGCAGGAGATTGAACGTGGGGCCCTCATATATGCAAGGCATGTGTGAGTTCAAAAACTGTGGGTGTGCGATGTGCGTGTTCAGTGGCCCAGAACCGCCTCCCCAGGCTGGTCAGTAGTGACAGACGAATGAAGGAATGGGGAATAGAGGAACAGGGCCCTAGGTTTATTTCCTCCTTACATCTCTCTTACAGCATAGTTATACGGAAATTGTGAAAGGTGTAGGTACACATAGATGGACTTGAACTTTATCATAACAATAATCAGATGTAAAGTCCCTCCTGCAGGGGAAGTTATTCTAGGAGATTAATTCAGCGACATCTGGAGCTTCAGCACTCTAGATTACTAGGAGATCCACTCAAGGGCAGGATTCCATCTAAGGGTGTATTCCTTTTTCCTTTCCTTAGCTAGTAATCCATTTAAACAATCATATTAAATGTACTTCTTGCTAATATTTATGGGCTGGAGTGATAGCGCAGCGGGTAGGGCATTTGCCTTGCACACGGCTGACCTGGGTTTGATTCATCCGTCCATCTCAGAGAGCCCGGCAAGCTACCAAGAGTATCCCGCCCTCATGGCAGAGCCTGGCAAGCTACCCATGGCATATTCAATATGCCAAAAAAACAGTAACAACAAGTCTCACAATGGAGACGTTATTTGTGCCCACTCGAGCAAATCGATGAGCAACAGGATGACAGTGCTACTAATATTTCTAGTCATTTTCTATGTACACAGTAAGAAATATATTGAACTTAAAGATTGACTCTTCCTGGGGATATCTTGCTATATATTCCGGACTACAATCCTCAGGCCAGGTTAGTCTTTCCTAACCCCAGCATGGTCCTTATTCAATTACTTCTTTTTGGGTCATGATAGAGTTTGTTCCATGACCATGCTCTTAAATTGATATACTTCTTATGGAGCTTAGCCTGTCCCTTTTATGATTCCAGGGTAGCTTATGGCTTGCCCTTGCTCCATCCAAGACCCCTGACAGGACCCTCTTTTTGGAAGTAAGGGCAACCGAGGCTTAAATCAAGTAAATATGATGGATACCCAGGAGTAAATATTATTTGAAGTCAATTAACTTCCATGTTACAAAAACATAGAATTAACTGTTTTTCTGTATCTATATGAAAAGCAGATCGCTCTAAAGTAAACCATGCAAAGGACATAAAAGAAAGAGAAAAGCAATATCAGATTATTAGTGCCTGATGGAATTGGGTATGCCTGAGGAGCATTGTGGTGGGAGTAACTCAATAAATCTATGGTCCCTGCAGGAGCAGTAAGGACAAACCAACATTATGCAATAGCATGTAAAACTCTTTGAGACATCTCCTACACAGGGATTTTAAATTTGAATTGGAAAGTAAGTACTGAAATTGGCCACTAATAAAGGGTTTCGGGAAGTTCTGGCTTGCAGGAATGTCAGAGGGTGAACACAAGGCCATAGACTGAAATGCAGCTGGGCAGTAAGTACAGGGCCCAGCGCTCATCAAACACTTCTTGACTGAAGTTCAAAAGGAATGAAAGGAAAGATCCACAGGGAGGAAACTGTTTTCCAGGCAGGAAAGGGAGTGCTGGAAAGATGCTTAAGTGCAGAAGTGCTGGAGAGATGCTAATCCTGGCTGCCTTCTGGAGAGAGTTGTGGAATGTCTACTAGGGCCTTTGAGAATAGCTTTTAGTCAGGATATAATCATTCTGATTAACGTTACTTATTAAGCACTTACTGTATGCCAGGCACTGAGAGGCAGGTAAGTCATTTCAAGAGTTTTGCTTTTCCACCTCTATGTTATATTCCAAAAGCCATAATTGCAATTCTAGATATAAATAGAATCAAAAGGATATTTTGAGATAGATGTGTAGAACGTGATTTTGCTCCTAACTTCATTGACAGATCCTTGACATACAAATTGTGAAAGTTTAAGGTGCACAGCACATTGATTTTGAGGAATTTTTTAATTAATAGTAATAATATTGTTTTCATATTTTATATGCAATCATAGCATCTTACAAGACCCCCAATCTGTCATCTGCAGCCCAGAGGCTCCCGGGAAGTTGGCGGGGTAGTTCTAATCAAAATTTGAAGTAGCCAAGAGGCAGAGTTTCTGAGGTCCCAGACCAGAAGATGAAGAAAGAGACAGCTGGAGAAGAAAGAATTCATTGTTCCTCCACCATTTTTGTTCTACTCAGACCCTCAAAGGATCTGCCCCTTACTGTGGCCAGGTGGATCTTTCTAAATGTGGTCTATACAGACTTCAGAATGGCTCACCTACTCCAGTGTCTATCCAGCCCTTAGTCCTGTCAAATTAACACATAAAATGAATCACAGTAAGACATCAGGAAAATAAGTAGAAAGGAAATGGAAAATTATAAGTCATTGATTGCATTGAGGTGATAATAGTTTGGCTAAATTGGTGCTTATCTTCCGGTCTATGTTACTTTATTTTGGCTTTTAACACCAAAATCATTTTCTAAGGATAGTTTGTGGTATGTATTTCCCTTTCTCCTCCTTTGTTGTAATGTTGCAATATTCAGGGCTTGACACTTGGCTGCCAAGTTCACATGCTTGGCTGCTGTGCTGGCTAGGGCTTCACGAATTGGTTGCTGTGCTCCTTGGGGGTCGCACGATTGGTTTCAGTGTTCATACTCACTTGGTTTTGTTGTGCCAGAGAATACACACTTACAGTGCAGAGGATCCCAAAATGCAACGCTGCTGGGAAGGTACTGGACATTGTTTTGGTTTTTTGGTGGGGTGTTGTTGGTGCGTGTCAGGAGGTTATGTACAGTCACCTACCGTCCTCCGTGATATTGGGTGGTTTACCTTTTTAGACACTGGAACTCATTTCAAAGGTGGCCTTGTTTATGTGTAAAGAAGAAAGTGAAGCCACTCTGTTGCAGAAATTCCCACCAAAAGCCAGTGAAAAACCAAGCAGCATACCTTGAGGATGGAAAAACACTGTTATATTGTGCTCACTGACCCAGCCGAGCTTGTGTTCCAGAACGAGGCTCAGAACAAAGGCGAGAGCCCCATTTTACAGAATATCTAATGGGGGTTGGGGCATTTGCAGGCAGCTGGCAGAAGAGGACAGAAGCAGGAATTCCAGAGCATATTCCTTTGCAAAGCGAGGTCAGTACCACCTCAAGAACATAAGCACATTTGACCTACATTCCCAGGCTCCCAAGGTTACAAAACAAACCAAGGACCGCCTCAAGGACATCCTGAATGTACTCAACAGTTATCTTACGTGTCCCAGTCTCAGCTGCCACTTGGTATCTCCTGCTCTCTGGTGTTAGCCCGCTTGAAGTGAGCCTGTTTGAAATGTGGGCAGAGGGCTCTTTTCCTCATCACTGTGAACCAACATGCCTACTCCTCCTTCTCTTCTTTCCACAGTAAATTTAAAGGAAAGGGAAAACTCCCAGATGGTTTCTTGCAATACAAACTTCCAATACTTAAGTACCTCCTTGGCTTCAGGATTTTTGACCGGTTGAATGACTCTAGGTCTGTGAACCTCTTTCTTAGGTCTAGACAGACCATGTCTGTGACTGTTTGGCCTCCTGGTTAAAACCTAGGCTCACTAAATAGTCTCTAGAAGCGGTTTCCGCAAAATTTCTCAAGGAAACTAAAGTCAGGGTTTGGTTTCCACTTTGATTGAGTAACTTCCTTCCTGGGAACTCACCCTCTTCACAAAACTTCTCTTTTGACACAGGCAGTCCAATCGCATACAAGGTTGTGACTGCACTTTTGGCATAAATATGTAAATGTCTCGGCAGAAGGAAGCCTGGCCCATGGTTACTCACTCTGGTGGGAATGCTTTTGTGAATGTGATTGTCCACCTTAAATGAGAATCAAGGGTCAGGACTGGGTTGAGGGCACAGCTTAAGCAACAAGAAACAAATCTAACAAACAAGTATCTGTTAGATTTAAACTAAATTTTGCACATCAAGTCCCAGAGGACTTCTCACGTGGAGTCACCTAAAGTCCGTTACCTGAAACCTCCCTTCCACATTTTTGTCTTCTCTGCAGAACACGGAACTCTCCTTTCCCCAACTTCCCACCGCTCCATGCAACTCAGTTCCCTAGATAAGAACCCTCTGTCTAGCTGAGCTCTGAGAAGCAGCAATTCCAATTTGCTAAGTTGCTTGCCTCAAAGTCACTGGCATTCCCAGGTTCACGTTCCTCTGACCTGTTCTTAGTTGTGTCTGGACTAGTTTTGATTGACTGATGGGCTATAGGCACAGTTTTCAGATTTTCCAACACTTCTCTCTTTTTTTGTGGACACCTTGACTTAAACTTTCTCACTACTATGTGATGATCTTCCCTTCCACCACATTTTGACTTCTAGATTACTCTATGTGTAAATATGCATATATTTAGATAATACATATTGTATAAATCCAGAAATAGCTTCCAACTTCAGTCTTTTCTCTCCTTAAAAGGAACTCTGTGGTAATAGTCCGTTGAGCCTGTCTGTTTGTAAGCTGTGGAGTTCCTGTTCTCTCCAGAGGGGCGGCTCCCACAGGGTTTCTGGATCTGCCAAGCCCTTGCAAGAATAGAGGTGGGTACTGTGGCCAGGTGGATGTTGTGCTGTTACACATATCTATGAGGCATTCAGACCCAGAGAGATGGGACCCGATCATGAATGAGAACCTGGTTATTTATGAGCCACTTACCTTCTTCCATGGAAGAGGCTGTTCAGGCTATAAATCTTTCTTACACAACCCAGAAGCAGTTAGAGCTCTAAATTCTCATGATTTCCTCTTCCCAGGGAATGCCCCTCCTATTCTATGAGGGTTTTGCATAGATGATTTTCCTCTATCAAATAAGCTTTCACTTGGCCAGCATCTCAGCTTTCGGCCCCAGGTAACAGCAGTAAAGAGTGTAGCTCTTGGCAACAGCCTTCCTAGGCCTAAACCCCAGCTCTTCAACATATAGACCCTGAGATCTTATATGACTTAAGACTCTTAATCTCCCCGGACCTGCATGTCATATGTGAAATGGGAATGATGATACTTACCGGATAGGATGCTGAAAGGATCAAATGAGTTAGGAGGAATAAAATCTCCACAGGTGTAAGCATCACTTTCCTTACCCTAGGTCTCCTTACCCCAACATTAATTAGAACAGAGTAGGATGTGGTAGGGACTCTCAAGCAGTGCTCATGGGATTCGGAGGACACTTCCAATGATACTCAACCAACCAGGTGAATGCTAAGATATGTAAATGTGATGCTGTCTGGGCCCAGATATGCTGGGGCTAGAGGGCAACCCCAACGGTGTTGCGAGGTCTGCTATGTTCCCTCCAGCAGCTCTTAGAGGCTTCCAGCTGGGTTCTATACAGCCATACTAGGGGAGCATGTGGTACTGGGATGAAACTCAAGTCCCAGTTTCTCACAACTTAGTTATCTTCCCAACCACTAGACAGATTTTAATTTATTTTAATTTGGGGGGTTCACACTGGCACTGCTCAGGGCTTACTCCTGACTCTGCACTCAGGATTACTCCTTATAGGGCTCAGGGACCATATGGGGTGCTGAGATCAAACCCAGGTCAGCTTCATGCAAGGCAATGCCCTACCAACTGTACTATCTCTCTGACCCTAGAGCAGATTTTTTTTAAATTTATTTATTTATTTATTTTATTAGTGAATCACCATGAGATAAAGTTACAGACTTACAAGTTTTCATGCTTACGTTTCAGTCATACAATGATCGAATACCCATCCCTCCACCAGTGCCCATTTTTCACCACCAATGGTCCCAGCATCCCTCCCACCACCCCCACCCTGTCCTCTTCACCCAGCCCCACCTCTGTGGTAGGGCATTCCCTTTTGTAGTGCAGATTTTAAAATTTCTAATTTGGAAAAATTTTGAGCTTTACAGAAAAGTAGGAAGGACAATGAACTCCATATATCTTTCAAATCCAGGGGTTATTCATATTTCCCCACATTTGCTTTGTCTTTTTTCTCTTTATCATGAATAGGAGTTTTGCTTTGTTTTGTTTCTGGGACACGCTTTAGCTCAGAGCTCAGGGCTTACTCCAGGCTCTGTGCTCAGAGATCACTCCTAGAGGTGTTGGAAGAACTATAGCAATGCCAGGGATCAAATCAAAGGAGACCACTTGTAAGCAAGTGATTTACTCCTGTACGATCTCTCCAACCTCTATTACTGTTAATTTTGCTAAATCATTTGAGGATCTTGTTGTTGTGTTTTGCCCTTTGCATCCAAGAACAAGGACATTCTCTTACAGAATCACAATACGATGATCAGAATCAGTAGGCTTATCATTAATACAAAATATGATCTACTATGAAATATATATTCAAATTTTTCCAACAGACCCAATAAATGTCTTTTATTGGAAGACATCTGTTGGAAGAAATTATATTTCCCTGTTCCCGAATCCAACCCCAGCATCCCGCATTGCGTTCAGGTGCCAATTCACATCCGTCTCCCCTTCTGGCCTTGTCTTACACGTCAGCACACAGCATTTGTAGAATGCTCTTCCTTGGAGGTTGTCTAATTTATTTCTTGTAGTTAGGTTCACTTTATGCATTTTGGCAGAAATACTACATAAGTGAGATCTTCATAGTCATTATGCCAAAGAAATATAAAGCCAGTTTTAATCAGTGAGAGAGACCATGCGACTATAAATATCCTGTTTCTTTCTTATTTTCACCAGAGAGATTTCTAGAACAGACAAGAAGGCCATGTATTCCATGACATAAGTTCGCACCTGACCGGACTCTTTCTCTTGTTGCATGCCCCTCTCTGCATGTCCTTCTGCCTGGCTTAGAGAACAGGGTCTGCCCTCCCTTCCCACCCATACCTGTTACCAGAGATTTTGCACAGAGCCAGCTTTCCACACTTGCTGATCAGAAATGAAGAAAACTATAGGATCTCAGGTTTTGGTCCTTTTCTTAGGAATAAGCACCTCTACCATGAGCCTCTTCACAATGATTCTGCTTATCAATTGAGGGGAGACTTCAAAGAACACAGATTGTTCTTTGAAGTCTATGGGGGATTCAGTTTTAAAAACTGAATTGTACTATGTGTGTAAATGAAATGAAAGAAGAGAGGGCCTGGGAAGGGTAAGGCACTTGCTTGGCATACAGCCTACCAAGGTTTGATCTCTGGCACCCCATATGATGATCCAAGCTCCATCAGGAGTGATTCCTGAACACAGAACCGGGAGTAATTCCTGAGCACAGCTGAGTGTGGCCAAAAACAAAAGAGAGAGGGAGAGAGAAACAGAGAGAGACAAAGACATAGATAGAGACAGAAAGAGAAAGGGGGAAAGAAGAATAATGAAGACAGTAATCAAGAGACAAGGAGAGGGAAAGGGACAAAAAGAAGAATGAAGGAGAGAAGGAAGGAAAAGAGTAGGATAAACGGGAGGAGGATAGATGGAAGACAAGGAAATAAAAGTGAAAGAGGGAGGAAAAGGAAGAGAATGTAAATATGAATACACTTCCCATCTGAGCAACTCGGCTCCCTATGGTGTTTATGGTAATAGGATAGCAGTTCATGTAGGTGTTTCTCTCACCAGAGAAAGAGATAAGAAAATGTGGTGCATGCACATTCATTAATTTTTTCCCAACAAATATAAATTAAGAACCTATTGTTTGCACTTTCTAATTGTTAAGAAAACAGCTCTGACTAACTCAGTCCCTCCCTAGTGAAGCTTACATTTAAGCAATGCTAACACGTCATGAACAAATATCACCTGCCTGCTTACCCACGCACATAAACATATTTACACACATGTACCTGCATGCATCATGGGTGTAGTTTGAGGGCATGGATGGACCACTACATGAACTTCCAGTAGTAATAAACTCAATTTACTTTCATATCACTAGACCCTCAAAACATAATCCATTGAAAGAAGGTGTAGAAGAAAACCAATGACACAGTTCCATTTTAAAACTGTAAGACACATGCACAAATGATGCTATATGCGTACAAGAACGAATGTGTATACATGCAGAGATAAAGATATGTAGGTAGCTGTGTGCACATCCAGGTATACACCTATCTCTAAGAACATATAAGTAAATGTGTTACTGCTTAAACAGAATGGAAGCTTGTAAAATAAAACACAGGATGAGCTTTGTCTGGGTAGAAAATAAAGTGTCAGAAACTGAGTAGTAAGATTATTTCAATGGAATGCACCAAGAACCAAGAAGGATGAAGAAGCCACATTCTTCATCCTGATGGTATGAAATGAATGCACTGTTCTCTGCACAGCATTTGCTGGCACTAGATGTCCAGGAGCCTCTGTGCTTCTGAATGAGTACAACCTGCAGCCCAGCCATTTCAGAGAAGCAAGTAATGGGGTTGAGTGTGGTACAGGAGGAGGTGGGCCAGCATGAAGACAGCCCCTCCCAGCCTGCAGCCACCTTCCCTTAATCACACAGATCTGGTTTACATTTGAGCTCTTCCATCTATAATGAACACAGGACATTTGCACAAGTTCCTTACCCTCCTTCTCTCCCTGAATCTCTCTTCTTTAATCTCCTGGAGCTCAATTTCTCTCTCTGTGAAGTGAGAATGGTAACAGCCATCACTTCCAAGCGTGGTTGTAAGTAGCCTATGCTCATACAGCCTTGTAAGTAGCCAGTGCTCATACAACCTTCTTGCAGGACCTGGAGCACAGTGCATTCTTATGAATACTTTGTTGTTAGCTCCCCTAAAAAATACTACCAGACTAACCTAGTCCAAGGACACCTCCCTGCATGTATGGAACAATTGTTTTTCTATGGGCAAGGTACTGATAACCTCTACCAAATGATGTTTCTTCCACCTTTAGGACACAGCAAATCTGACCCTTCCTGGTCAAATCCCAGCCTCAGAGGCTAGAGGTCACTCAAGAACAGACTCCACTGGGCATGTTCCCAGGAGAAGAAAAACCCACATTGCTCTATTGATCGTCTCTCCGGGAAACTACTGAATTGATTGCTCATGTTTATTTTCCAATGCACTATGCTCTCAGGACAATTTAATTTGTCTAGAAACTTGGGACTTAATCACTTAGTGACTGAGCCAAAGCAACAGGAAAAGGGGTATATGTGAGTGTATGTGTGTGTATACATGTATGCATACAGTTAAAATAAGCACCTATTTATTCTAGTGTCTGCCGATTTTCCATCTACAGTTTCTATTTTATGGCACCTGCACTCAACTTTTAGCCCATGCTGAGCAGGTTGGCTGAGTTTATATATGACATTATAGGATATTTTTGACAGGAATTATAAGCACCATTTTGAAATCTATAGTTATCAGATAGCACCAGGCTGTGGCATGGCAATAATTATAGGACAATCCTGAGTTTCAGGAGGACACAGGGTGGAGCAGTAACTTGTGGCTGAGATTACAGAGTTGTCAAGGCTCCACCTCCTGCGTGGTGGGGTGCAGAGGAGAGAATGATGGTGGAGAGGGCAGGAATGGAGCTTGCAGTGGGAGTCAGCCTGCCCCCGCCCCCCTCTGCAGTGTAAACAAGTGTTACACTTGTGCTTGACGGCTCAAAGGTCTGCAGAAGATGCTAGACATTCTGCATTCCTCCTGGTCAGGGTCTGTGCCTAATTCATCTTTTTTCTCCCAGAAGTTGGCACTCAAATTAGCTCTTCAGTAAATGTTTGCAAAATAGTACCTAGGATTGAGGGAGTAAAGCTTAAAACAAAAGTGTTTCTGACATCTTTGGTGGATAAAATAGCAGATCTTTGGAAAAGAAATAGTGTCTTACTGCCATCTTGCTGCTTTTGATACTTCCCCTCACTTCCCCCTCCCCCCAGTTTCTAGACCCTACGTAGCTCTGTTCAGAGTTTACTCTTGATTCAGGGATCACTTCTGGCTCAAGAGGCCATAAGGGATGCTGGGGATTGAATCCAGTCAGCCTCGTTTAAACCAAACACCCCACCCGCTATATTATTGCTCCAGTCCTACTTTTTTTTCCCCATTTGGAAGGCAAACACAGAGGATCTTATTCACAGGACCGTTTAAGCCAGATCAGCAATTTCTGGGTGCAAACAGTGTAGACTTTTTCATCTGCAAAATGCTTCTGCCTGCCAAAGAAGTTACCTGCAATCTGGACCGCGGGCTTCACATGAGAACAAGGAGAGGGAGAGGAATCAGCTGGTCAGGGAGCCCACAGAGTCTGCTCACTTTCTCTCTTTCTTTTTTTTTAACTTTTTTTTTACTGTTTTTGTTATTTGGGGTTCACCCCTGGAGGTGCTAAGGGCTTCCTCCTGGCTCTGTGCTCAGAGATCATTGCCAGCAGGGAGCAGGATGGAATGCTGTCCCCATAAGCAGATGGTTTGGTCACTGTCACTGTCATCCCGTTGCTCATCAATTTGCTCTAGCGGGTGCCAGCCACGTCTCCATGGTGAGACTTGTTGCGACTGGGTTTGGCATATCGAATACGCCACTGGGAGCTTGCCAGTCTCTCCGAGAGGGGTGGAGGAATCGAACCCAGGTCGGCCGCATGCAAGGCCAACGCCCTGCCTGCTGTGCTATGGCTCCAGCCCTCACTTTCTCTCTTTCCACCAGGGTTCCCGTCTTTCCTTCCTAGACTCACTGAGCTTCAAGAAACATAAGACACTTTTTTTTCTCTCTGGCATTTTGCATCTGATTTTCCAAATCATTTCTTAGCTTTTTGAACATCCAAGTAGCTGTAGATAAACAACAATCCAGTTTAAGCTGATGGGAATCTTTTGAAGCTAGAGGGTTAAGCTTCTGGTAAACTTTTCAAACTCAGTTTGATGTTGACTCCCTTATGCAGTTGACTGTGAATCTCTGTCTCTCTGTCTCCGTCTCTCTCTCTCTCTTTTAGAATGAGAGCTTGTCTTGACAATCATATATGACTACAAATACATTGTTCTGTTGTTCTGGAGTTTGCTTAAGCACGTTGAGTCTTTAAGGTGAAAGAGCAAGGTGATTTGATTTACAACAGCAGATCAGGCGGGGTTAGGCAATCGCCTGAAGTTACTGGTGGAGGGCACAGATACAGGAGCACCTTTATTTTAGGTAGATTTCTGGTGGCTCAGAAAAAGGGTGGAACAGAAAGAGAATGGAGTTTCCCAGTCAATTGCATCACAACAATACTGCAAGGTGGGAGTCTGCATCCTGAGGATCATGGGACTTCAAGTCCCTATTGCTAGGAATCTTTGTGGTTAATTCATTGTGTTTTAGTTCCATATAGATATTTACTAAGTGTTGGATATTAACCCTAAGTGTTTTAGGCTTCATCAGTGAATTGCCCTTTTTTCTCCTCCCAGAGAATCTTACCGTGCTTTTGTGAACATCCTTAATCTCCTGAGTTTATCTTTAACCTTTCATTTGTGTTACACCTCATTGCCATGGTTCCCCAAATTAGGGCTGATTATGTATAAATCAAACTTTCTGGTAACTCTGGTCTTCGTATTTATAGTGAACTACTTGCTTTTCTATTTACCCCAGCCGTTTCATACCACATACAATCATTTACCATAGAGCAATGTTCTTCGCTTAAATGCAGAAAGACCATTAATATTATGCTACTAATATTTGGGAGTTTATTGACCCTGAAATACATATACTCCTGGGCATCCATCACTCGTCTCTCCACCAATGTACATTTCCCACCACTAATTTTCCCAGTTACCCTCACATGCCCCTAACCCCTGCAAGCCAGCCTGTATGGCAGGCAATTCCGCCCTCTCTCTCTATCTCCTTTTGGGCATTATGGTTTGCAATACAGGTATGGAGAGGTTGTCATGTTTGTTCCTTCACCTACGTTCGGCACACAGTTCTTATCCAGAGTGGTCATTTCTAACTATCATTGTCCTAGTGGTCCCATCTCTATCCCAACTGCCTTCTCCCCTGGCACTTAAGGACCAATAAATTGCTGTATATAATCATGGAGACATTAAGTTCCTATATGAGAGTTTACTAACATGTTGTTACAAGTTAAGCCTCTGTGCTTATGTTTTGTTAATCAAGATTGGTTGCCTTCTCCAATTTGGTGTGCTACTTACTGGTTTATCAGTGTTGTAGAGTTTGAAATGTCAAGGAGTTCAGTATTTTTACCAGGAAGGTACAACTGGAGTTGATTTTTTAACTTAACTGTAGCTTTGGGGTGTAGATGTGACTGCCAGGCATCTGGAAGTACAGGAAAGTTGAGGGAGGTAGCCCATTCCATCTCTGAGAAAGTCTGGAGATTTCAGTTACAAATCCCTCATATCTGAATTTTCAGCAGGCTGGTTTCCTGGCAAGGTCCCTCTCGAGATAATGGAGTCTCTTGCTGGGCAATTCTGGATTGTGGGAGCAAGCAGCTGCCAGAGGCTCTGTTTGGGCAGACACTAGTCTAATCTGACTCTTCCAGGGTGCTCAGATGTGTCAGTGTTGTAATCTTCTGACCTTGTTTCTTTCCTCTGATATCCCTGTCCCTAGATGAACCCCTAGTCTTGTTCTTCGAACCACCTCTGCCCACCATTTACATTATTTTCACTAGAGCTCCCTTGAAGTATCTGGGGACTCACAAAGATCCATATGGCCCCTGGTTGATAAACTATGATCTATCTGAACAGTTAAGACCCTGGTCTCGTCCCAAGGCACCTAGGTTCAAATACTGGCTTTATGCTGTCCTTTTCAGTAACTTTGGACAAATTACTTAATGCACCTAAGCCTCAAGTACCTCAGTTATAAGATGAGAATGTGGCCCACTTATAGTTCTAAGGATTAATCAAGTTAATGTATGTGACTCTCTTAGGATAATGCCACAACAATCACTCTGAAAAGCAAATGAATAAAAAAAACCTTTGTAATATTATTTACAAAATGGAGATAATAATGCCTCCTTTGCGGGAAAGTTATGCAGGAGATAAGAAGAGCTAATATTAATAACCCACCACCCTGAAGCACTCAGCCATGCTCACATCCTGCCCTCCTGAGGCTGGTGCACATGGAACACTGACAGGAGCTTGTCCAGAGTGGAGGAAAACAGGAAGCAGAAATTGTGGGGAGAACATGTGGAGCACATGGAGCGGCAGTACCCATTGTGACCTCCATCTGAGGAGGCATCCACTTGTTCTTTCTAGCTGGGCATCTCAGTGGAATTCTGGTGCCAAATTGGATTCTCTCTCAGATCAATCTTTGAAGGGTGGTGAAAAGGGAGCCCATGGAGACCTCAGGTCTGTGCTTCTGACCATCTCCTGGCTGAAATCAGAAGTTCCCAAGATCAGTCCCCCATGTTTGATGAGTTTGCTAGAGTATCTTGCAGAATTCAGAGGTCTGATTTACTTGCTAGATCGCTGATGAATTACTGAAATTCAGGAATAGCCCATTGGAAGAGATGCATAAAGTGAGGTACAGGCAAAGGAGCAGAGTCTCTGTGCCCTCTCCTGGGGCACCAATCTCCCAGCACCTACAAGGGTTCACCATTGCAGAATGTGTGCACAGTTTCCACATTCTTTTTTTTCTAGACATTTTTGAGGTACTGTTAACATAAAATAACAAATGGACTGAATAATTACTGATAAGGTGGGAGGTAGCGGAAAGATGGAGTGTCGGGTGAACTTGTTCATTTAGTTAGTCCCTCTAAATCTCACACACAAAAAAGGAATTTGGTCTAAATAGATAATGGGATGGCTGGGGGTAGGAGGCAAAAGCAGGTCAAAAGAAGCCCCCAATCAGACTCTCTCTCTTTACACACTAACTTATGCAAGACAGACGGCAGAATCAGGCAGGGCTTGCACATCGAGATAGAAGGCAAAGTGAGGTAAGGTTCAGGGACCCAGAGAGTCAGCAAGAACAGGCAGGAGTCTTATGCTCAGATAGATGGCAGGATAGCAGGGATCTCACCCAGACACATGTGGCCATTTGTGGAGACTTATGGAAAGCCAAAACAATGGGGAACTGCTAATGTCCAGTCTGAGAGAGGCAGTGCACAGGGCACAGGGATCTCATCCATGTACACGTGGCCATGACTGGAGACTTAAGCGAAGCCAAGATGTTGGGGGATTGCAGGAATACAGTTGTAAAGAGGCCAAGATTTCAGAGTAGGAAAGTGTACACTGAATAGATAATGGTATAGGGACAAAATGTATGATGTGGTAAACTGGATTGGGCATCAAGGGATGGGACAGGGTGAGTGACATCGTACATGAAAAAAAAGAGAGAGACCTTGAAATTGGGACAAGACCTGAACCAGTCTACTTAAATTGTACAAATCGAACTCTAACTTCTAAACCTTCTGAATTTTGTACGCAAATATTTCATACAATTTTCAAGAACCCATTAGCACACACACAAAAAGACTTTAACATTGCTGATGCTATATCCATATGAGTTATTAACCCTACTCCGTGGGAAAGAACCCTTTATTTAATTCATGCAAAGACCTAACAGATGCTGTATGCTCTTGTTACAATATGTGATTTCTCTAATCCAGGCATGTTAGCCTAGTGCAGAAGGTGGACTGTGAAAATACCTTGATCGTTATTTTAGTGACACAATCCTCCTGAAGTGTATGTAAAACTGAGTTATAGTTCTGTCAGTGGAGAGCTTTAAGATTACATGGAATTCAAAAATCCTTTTGGTGGTTTTTCAATGATACTTTCAGCTGCCAATTAAGTCTTGTCTGAGAGAAGGGACTAGAAGGTCATGTCCCTGACAGGCCCAGTTGGCAGTTGTCTAACTGCTCAGTTTCTGTTTCTTTACTGAGATAAAAACAAAATTTCTGAACCATGTGACTTGACAAATCTAGGAGGAGGAACCTGAGATCTGTACTCAAGCAATTTCAATCCTTGGTCACTGGTGGACATGGGTGAGCCCATGTTTTCCCATCCAAGTAAACTGGAAACTGGATGGAGAAAAATTAATTTATTACATCTTGAGTATATCATCTACCCCTCAAATAAAGTTACTGACTAAAGTTGTCTTCAAGCTATCATAAATGTTGTCAGTCTTTTACAAAAGTAAAAGATATGTATATAAACACTTGTTAATAACATACCTACATATCTATATATGCACACACATACACAACACATATGGAGAGAAGGAAAGAAAGCAAGACAGAAAAGAAGAGCAAAGGAAGAAAGAGAGAAAGAAAGAACGAAAAAAAAGAAAAAAGAAAGAAAGAAAGAAAGAAAGAAAGAAGGAAGGAAGGAAGGAAGGAAGGAAGGAAGGAAGGAAGGAAGGAAGGAAGGAGGAAGGAAGGAAAGAAAGGAAGGAAGAAATAAAGAAGGAAGGAAGGAAGGAAGGAAAGAAAGAAAGGAAAAAAGAAAGAAAGAAAGAAAGAAAGAAAGAAAGAAAGAAAGAAAGAAAGAAAGAAAGAAAGAAAGAAAGAAAGAAAGAAGGAAGGAGGAAGGAAGGAAAGAAAGGAAGGAAGAAAGAAGGAAGGAAGGAAGGAAAGAAAGAAAGAAAGGAAAAAAGAAAGAAAGAAAGAAAGAAGAAAGAAAGAAAGGAAGGAAGGAAGAAAGAAAGAAAGAAAGAAAGAAAGAAAGAAAGAAAGAAAGAAAGAAAGAAAGAAAGAAAGAAAGAAAGGAATAAAGAAAGAGAAGAAAGAAAGAAAGGAAGGAAGGAAGAAAGAAAGAAAGAAAGAAAGAAAGAAAGAAAGAAAGAAAGAAAGAAAGAAAGAAAGAAAGAAAGAAAGAAAGAAAGGAAGAAAGGAAGGAAGGAAAGAAAGAAAGGAAAAAAGAAAGAAAGAAAGAAAGAAAGAAAGAAAGAAAGAAAGAAAGAAAGAAAGAAAGAAAGAAAGAAAGAAAGAAAGGAAGAAAGAAAGAAAAAGAAGGAAGGAAGAAAGAAAGACAAGAAAGAAAGAAAGAAAGAAAGAAAGAAAGAAAGAAAGAAAGAAAGAAAGAAAGAAAGAAAGAAAGAAAGAAAGAAAGAAAGAAAGAAAGAAAGGAATAAAGAAAGAGAAGAAAGAAAGAAAGAAAGAAAGAAAGAAAGAAAGAAAGAAAGGAAGGAAGGAAGGAAGGAAGGAAGGAAGGAAGGAAGGAAGGAAGGAAGGAAGGAAGGAAGGAAGAAAAATGAACAAGAAAAAAAGAGTGATAAAAAAGACCAAAGTGCAATTCTGAACTATAGCCTAACTTTAGGCGAACTTCAAGACTTCTGATTATCTTTAATTTTTTGCCTCCAGATGGGGGAGAGAACAGAACTGTTTACTTGGCTTCTGAAATTTAACTGTAAAATGTATTTCTGCTTGAAATCTAGTCTCAAGAGAAAGTGCTAACGACAATGTTCTTGTCAAGGGAGCAGACTAAGGGGTCGGGAGGAACCTGGGGACATAGGTGGAGGGAAGTCAATGCTGGCAGTGGGATTGGTATTAGAACATTGTATGCCTGAAAACCAACTATAGTTACATAAACCGTGGTGCCTCAATGAAAAAAATCTTAAAAATAGGGGGGAAAAAGAGTTACAACATTACAGCATGAATCCAATTACCGAGTTGCCATTCTTCTTACCTGCCAGCAATTCTGTACATGACAGAAAGGAAATAGACCTATCAAAACAGACAGAGGAGAGCTGATCTCTGGCACACAGTGATTTGGAAGCCCTAGAAAAGTCCTGACAGAGGTGAGCTGCGCCCCTCCTGCCAGGAACTATTTGTACTGTGGCTGCAGTGTTTGCTCCCCTGTATAAGTGATTTGCTCCCCTTTAAATGATAGCCAAACTGTGATCTTTGTCTGGGAGTTGATAAAAGAACTCCTCTAATTGAATTGTTAGACATGGGCTTTGGGGATGTTTGCTTGTCTTTTGGTCTGATTTATCTGGATCATTTTCTCCATAATCCCAGGGTGTTTTTAGCAGTGAGAATGAAAGACTTGACTTTGACCCGCCTCTCATGGATCTTGTCTGGGCTGTTTCACCCAGGACAGGCTTCACGTATTCCAACACCAATCCCACCACCATTACAACTTCCCTCCACCATTGTCTCAAATTTTCCCAATCAACCCTCAAGCCTGCCACCATGACAGGCCCTCAATAATTTATTTTATATTGCTTGTTATCAATAATTTTCTAAGAGAATGACGAAAAAAATGTTTCCTTAGAAGAAAGTTAGTGAAAATTATTGTCTCTCACCATGGAGCCATTAAGTCCTTCTATAAGAGGTTTACTAAGATGTTGTTACAAGTTAAGCCTTCTGTGTTTGTGTTTTGTTAACTGAGATTGATTACCTTCTCAGTTACTTACATCCCATCCAATCTGGTATGCTACTACTAATTTATCAGTGTTATAGAGTTTGAGAAATACAGGGAGATGGAGGGGGCAGGGGGATAGCCCTTCCCCAACTCCTTGAAAGCCTGGAGATTTCAGTCTCAAAACCTGCACACCTGAATTTTTTTCAGAGGATTAATTTCTGGGTGAGGCAGTGGAGTTCAGCTTTGAACATGGCAGCTATTTGTGGAGTGCTGGAGTTTTAGGCTGCTGGGGTTCTGTTTGAGCAAGCACCGGGCTGACCTGCACCTCCAGTGTGCCCTGGACAACTCAGCCATGCATGAGGTGTCAGAAAGAATCCTCTGCAACTTGTTGATCTCTTTCAAATTGACTTATGAGCTTCTAGATCATAGCTGGTAAAAACTTACATGGCTCCAGAGATGGTTTGCGGGCATGACTGCTGAGGTCCCAGAAGTACAGGGAGATGGAAGGAGGTAACCCATCACAGACACCATAAAAACATGAAGATTTCAGTCACAAAATCTGCATACCTGAATTTTTCAGTGGAGGAAAATCCACTTTCATGTTAACAGTCTTGCTTTACTTCTGGCTTTAATCAGCTTACCATCCCTTGGTTCCAGAGAACCTTTCACATGATCTGCCCTGACTTGACCTGGCTTTCATTTGACCTGGGCCTGAAGTTGGAGCCTGGCTTCCCTCATTTGATGTCTAAATGTTAATTCAGAGATCACAGACTTCCCTTAGCCTCTTGTTTTTTTCCCACTGTGCTGACTTTTGTGTAAATTCTCTGCCACTCCAGCCTGGACTGCCAGAGGCAAACCTTAGCAGTCCCAGCCCTCAGGGATCTGTGAGGGAATTTTATTCATACATAGAGAGGATTTTGTACCTTTTTTAAAAAAGTTTTTTACATTGAGTCAAAAATATATTTCCTTCTAAAGCCTACACTTTCTCTGTTGCATGTACTAGATTTCTAATTATTGAGTCAACAAGTTGGTTAATTAAAAAAAATAAGTTTCCCAAAATTAAGCATGTCTATGATAGGAGAGGATATTAAATACTACTTTCTCTGAGTAAAACATCAATTTATATGTTTAGTTTTTGCTCAGGCATCCCTAACCAACCAGCTCCCCTCAGACTTCCTTGTGAATCCTCTTCACCAGACCATCTCCAAACTCCCAATCTCTCAGTTTTCTTACATGCATCATTGTCAGATGCATCTGCGTAGGGTTCTCAGTGAGATTTCTCTAATCCTATGATCCCTCCCAGGTATCCTTGAGGACTGACAGTCATTTTGTGGTGACAAAAGTATTCCTTAAAATCTTTGTTCTCTGGGTTCTGCTTTCCTACCCCTCATATTACACGTCATGCTCTACACTTTCCTCAGCTCAGGTTATATTTGTCTTGAGTATGTTCTGGGTAAATATGCTGCAATTAGTCTCCTGAACAGAAATGCTGCCACCTACAGTGATGCTTTCCTTTCTGGGACCATTGCTCCTAGTATCTGTGGAGTTCTCCATGTTCTCTCCTGGTCTCTATCTCTCATGATATTCCTAGAACTTTGCTTACAGCGATACCAGAGGGTATTTGGGGAGTATTGCCATTCTGATGTTACTCCTCCTGATCCATGAGCAGGGGATGTGTCTCCCTAGTGTCCTCTCTTATTTCATAGTGTCCTCTCTTATTTCTTGAAGTAGTGTTTTGTAATTTTCTTTGTATGGGTTCTTTACCTCTTTAGTTAAGCTGATTCTGAGGTACTTAATTTTCTGAGGCACTATTGTGAACGGGATTTTTAAAAAATATCTCTTTCTTCTCTTTTATTATTAATATATAGGAAAGCCATGAACTTTTGGCTGTTGATTTTTTTAGCCTGCCACTTTCCTATACAAACCTATTGTTTCTAGGAGATTTTTTTGTAGTCTTTAGGATTTTCTAAGTATAGTATCATATTTCCCATGGAACCCAGGTAATGCGGAATTTTGTGCCCTTAGACTCTGGGCTCGACAGGTCACGGCTCAACCAGAGATTCTCTGACTGCTTCCCCCAGTCTCTGGCGACCAGGGCCCCCTCCTGCTGGTGCCAGGTAATCTCCTCATCGGCTACCGTCCAGAACTCACGGCTGCTTCTCCCAGAAGGAAGCATAAAATGAGGCCCCCATAACCATGCCACCAGATTCTGTGCCAGGCTTTTTTCACTCGGGGTTCCCCAGAGAGGGGTAAGTGAGAGCTCTCCCCACCCCAAGGGACCCAGCCCTGGCAGCTGACCTCCAAAACCCAACTGCCGCCACACTCCGGGCCACTTTCCACATGCTCTGGTCGAGCCTCACATATGAGTGAACTTATTCCTGGAGGGTGCGGCCACAAAAGCGGCCATGCAACACTCCCTACTCATTTTCCATAATTACCACACCATATTTGATGGGATTCAGACAGTAGGCAACAAATCACAGAGGAATATATATATATATGTATATATGTGTATATACACATATAAACACACACACACACACACACACACACACACACACATATATATGTGCCTGATTGGGAATACTTGTAAAGGTGATTACAGGCCACCCCAAAAGCCTCCATCCCTCTCGGAGAGCCTGGAAAGCTACCGAGAGTATCCCGCCCGCACAGCAGAGCCTGGCAAGCTACCCATGGCATACTCGATATGCCAAAAATAGTAACAATGAGGGTCCACATTACCCTGACCCTGAAAGAGCCCCAGTGTCCCATCAGGCTACACTAGCATGTGACAGGGACTAATGAAGATGTTACTAGCACCCGCTTAAGCAAATCCATGAACAACAGGATGACAGTGATATAGTGATACAGTATCATATTGTCCTCAAATAGTGTCCTTGGAATCTTTTTCTTGCCTAACTGCTATGGCAAGCTGGACTGGAGCAATAGCACAGTGGGTAGGGCATTTGCCTTGCATGCAGCCGACCCAAATTCGATTCCTCTGTCCCTCCCAGAGAGCCCGGCAAGCTACTGAGAGTCTCCCGTCTGCATGGCAGAGCCTGGCAAGCTACCCATGGCGTATTCGATATGCCAAAAACAGTAACAAGTCTCACAATGGAGACGTTACTGGTGCCTGCTCAAGCAAATCAATGAACAATGGGACTACAGTGCTATGGCAAGAACTTCCACTCTTTCACCACTCTTGAATAGGAGTGGTGAAAGTGGGCAACCTTGTCTTGTCCCCGATCTTAGAGCTTTTAGTTGCTCCTTATTGAGAATAATGCTTTCCATGTTTGAAAGTGTTTCTGATTCTTCAATTTCCTGGAAAAGCTTGAAAATAATTGGGAGGATATCCTCTTTAAAGATTTGGAAGAATTCACTAGTGGGCCAGAATTTTTTTTGGGGGGGAAGACTTTTATTATTATTTTAATTTCCTCAATAGTGATAATTCTGTTCAGGTACTCCAGGTCCTCTTGGTTCAGCCTCAGGAGGCTATAGGAATCCAGGAATTTATCCATTCCCTCAAGATTTTCTTGTTTCATGGCATAAAGATTCTCAAAGTAAACTCTGATGATCCTTTGGATTTCTGTAGTTTCTGTTGTGATGTTCCCCTTTTCACTTCTGATTCTGTTTATCTGAGTTTTTTCTCTCCCTTTCTTTGTGAGTCTTGCTAGAGGCTTATCGATCTTGTTTATTTTCTCAAAGAACCAGATCTTGGTTTCATTAATCTTTTGGCTTTTTTTTTTGGGGGGGGGACTTCCATCTCATTAATTTCTGCTCTAAGTTTTATTATTTTCTTCCTCCTTTCTGGGTTGAGCTCCTTTTGTTGATAATTCTCCAAGATCTTAAGCTGTGATGTTATGTTACATATGTGGGCTCGCTCTTCCTTTCTGAGGAATGCTTAAAGAGCAATAAACATTTCTCTAAACAGTTTTTGCTGTTATTCCATAAGTTCTGGTAACTTGTGTCTTCATCCTCATTTGTTTCCAAGAATCTTTTGATTTCCTCTTTGATTTACTTTCTAAGCCACTCGTTGTTCAGTAGTAAGCTGTTTAATTTCCAGGTGTTTGATTTGATTTTCTGTTTGTGTATGTGTGATTCACTTCTATTTTCAGTTCACCATGGTCTGAGGAGATCGTTGATACAATCTCTATTTTCTTACTTTTATAGAGGTATGTTTTGTGGCCCAGAATGTGGTCCATGTTGGAGAATGTCCCATGCACACTTGAGAAAAACGTGTATTCAGCTTTTTGGAGATGAAATGTGCTGAATATATCTACTAAGCCCCTCTCTTCCATTTCTTCCCTCAGATGAAGTATGTTCTTGCTAAACTTGATTCACTGATTGAGCAGTGAGAAAGCGGTGTTGAACTCTCCAACTAGTATTGTGTTGCTATTGATGTTTTTCTTCAAGTCTATGAATAGTTGTTTTAAGTATTTTGCTGGTCCCTCATTAGTTGCATATACATTTGGTTATTTTCTGATGTACAGATCCTTTGATCAATAAGAAATGACCTTCACTGTCTCTTGTGACCATCTGCAGTCTGAAATCAATGTGGTCTGATACCAGAATGGCCACACCCACTTTTTTTAGGGAGTTGTTTGCCTGTAGAATTGTTTTTCAGCTTTCACTTTGAGTCTGTATTTGCTCTGACCATTCAGATGTGTTTCTTGCAGGCAGCAGAATGTTGGGTTCAATTTTCTGATCAATCTTGCCACTGCATGTCTTTTAATTGATTCAGTTAGCCCATTGATCTTGAGCGAGGTTGCCCTTATAGGGTTTTGTCCCATTTTTGTCCCAAAGTTTGGTGTATGTGAGGGGTTTGTTGTCTTAAAGTAGCCCATTTAGTTGTTCTTGTAACCATGGTTTTGAGTCTATGAAGTTTCTGGGTTGTTATTTGTCTGTGAAGATGTGTATTATTCCTTCTGATATGAATGAGAGTCTAGCTGGTCAAGTATTCCTGGTGAAGAATTTATTTCATTTAGTCTTATCACTACATCCCATCACTTCTTTGGGTCCTAAGAATTTCTTCAGATAAGTCGGCTGTAAATCTTAAGGATGCTTCTTTGTAGCAGTTTCTTCCTTTGATTTTGCTGCTTTCAGTATTTTATTTTTCTATGTTTTTTTAATTTATTTTATTGAATCACCAAGTGGAAAGTTACAAAGTTCTCAGGCTTATATCTCAGTTATACAATGCTCAAACACCCATCCCTTCACCAGTGCTCATATTCCACCACCAATAAAAACAAAAACAAAACAAAAACAAAAAAAAAGTATACATCCCACCCCTCACCCCCCAAACCCCGCCCCCATGCGTGAGTGATAATTTCACTTCCTTTTCTCTTTACCTTGATTACATTCCAAATTTCAACACCCAACTCACTATTGTTGTTGGAGTTTCAAAACCGACTCACTATTTTTGTTGGAATTTATCCCCCAAGAATACAGCTCTATTAACAAGGAAATATTTGATAATAAGTTTTCCACTGATGAGAATGAAGAGATAATATGTCCGCGGCCACGAGGTTTACAATTTCTGCATTATAGTAATTAAGTCCGCGGAGATTTAAGTTGGAAAATGAATCATTTCCCTTCCCGGAATAGCATGTAGCAAAAGCTTAGTTCACAGTCTTCATACATGGGTGCAAGCACTTGCTGGAACCCCAAATCCTAAAGCTGTCTCTGGTTCCTGCTCGTTCCACATCCACCGGCTAGGCAGAGGCATGGGCACTCAGGTCGAAACTCGGCCGGAGCCGAGCACCGGCCCCGGCTGGGACTGCCCCGGTATCCCGCGGCTGTTTCAAGTTCAAAGCACTTTTTTTTTTCCACGCCAAAAGTTCATACCTGCTCAAAGGACCCACAGAATGTCGGACACCACGCCTTCTCCCGGAGGGGAGAGAGACCAAGAAGGAAGGATATTTCTTCCGTTAGCCAGCGTGGGGCAAAAGCTTAGTTCACAGTCTCCATACATGGGTGCAAGCACTTGCTGGAACCCCAAATCCTAAAGCTGTCTCTGGTTCCTGCTCGTTCCACATCCAGCGGCTAGGCAGAGACATGGGCACTTGGATAGAAACTCGGCCGGAGCCGAGCACCGGCCCCGGCTGGGCCTATGTTTTTTGTCAGTGTGATTAGGATGTGTCTTGGAGTGTTTTTATTTGGATTTCTTTTAGCTGCTTCCCTTTGGGACTCCTGAATCTGGATGCATGTGCTTTTCAGCTCTGGGAATGTCTCAGCAATTATGTCTTTGACAGTTTCTTCATCAGGGTATCCTTCCTGTCTCCTTGGGACTCCAATGATTCTTATGTTATTTCTCTTGGCTTTATCACCATTTTCTCTGACATCTGTTGGTTTATTTTGAGGCTCTTTTCCATTTTCTGCTGTTGTCTGGAGACTCTCTGCTCCTCATCTTGGAGGTCACTGATTCTGTCCTCAGTAGCTGTTACTCTGCTGTTGAGGCCTTCAAATGAGTTTTTCAAATCACTTACTAGGGTTTTCAGATCTGTCATTTCTGTTTGTAATTTTGTTTGCACTTTCCTCATTTCTGCCCTCGAATCCTCTTCTATTTAATTGGCAGTGTGTTCCATTGTTTCTTTTAGCTCCCAACAGCTCCCTTCTAAGTTCCTTGTCAGAGAGGTTGAGGGGTACAGGCACCCAGATCCAAGAGACGTGAAGGGTTACAAGCAAATAGAAAAACTCCAAGGCACATTGTAATTATAATGACAAAAGTCAAAATAGAGGCAGAATATTGAAAGCAGCAAAATCAAAAAAGAAATTTGCATACAGAGAATTGCCCATAAAAAATCACAGCAGGTATATATATATTTTTTGCTTTTTGGGTCACACCTGGCGATGCACAGGGGTTACTCCTGGCTCTGCACTCAGGAATTACCTCTGGCTGTGCTCAAGGGACCATATGGGATGCTGGGATTTGAACCCGGGTCAGCCGCGTGCAAGGCAAACGCCCTACCCGCTGTGCTATCTCTCCAGCCCCACAGCAGGTATATTAAATGTGAGTCTACAAGCTAGAAGAGAATGATGGGATATAATAAAAACAAACAAAATCTTCAGTGAAATAAACACCTCATGGACCTTCAACAAGGACACTTTATCCAGCTAGGTTACCATTCAGATTTGAAGGAATGATGCAAGGCTTCATGGACAAGCAAGAGTTTAGGCAATTCATAGTCTTGAAACCAGTTTTGCAAGAAACATCAAAGGGACTTCTTTAAAAGACAAGACAAACTTCTCAACGCTCCATTAAGTATGGCAGTTGCTCATGGCTCTTAAGGTTGCCCTCTACTAGATTAAAGAAGATCTATTTATGAGGTCAATATAGTATAATATAGGCAGAAGAAAGTGGGCACTCTGATGATGGGTATAGTATTGAAATTAAGTATGCATGAAAAGTGTAATTAACAGGGGCTGTAGCAATAGTACAATGAGTAGGGCATATACTTTGCACATGACTGACCTTGGTTTGATTACAGAACCCGCAAGCATCACCAGGAGTAACACTTGAGTACAGAGCTAAAAATAAGGCCTAAGCATGGCCAGGCATGACCCCCAAGCAAAACATAATAAAAAAGTATAATGAACAGCACTGTAGGTCTCAGTATGTCAATAATAATGGTAAAAGAAAAATAAAGCTTACATTAGGGGTGAAGAAGATAGCACATGAAGCTAACTCTAGTTCAAATCCTGGCGTCCTATGTGGTTCCAGGAACACCACAAATAGTGGTCTCTTTAGAGGAGTCAGGAGTGAGCTCTGGATTTGGATTTGGAGTCATGAGTAAGCTGGATTTGGCCCCAAAATAAAACAAAAATTTCCTAAAATAAAATGCAGGTAAAAGGTGACTAGGGATGTGGCTCAGCGATAGAGCATGCCTTGTGTGTGTGAGACCCTGGATTTGAACCGTAACGCAGCATGGCCTTTCACAATCTCGCTGGGTGTGGCTCAATACAACAGGAAACTGGGGAGCAGCTGACCAGGGAGACAGCACAAGAGCAGAACAATGTCAGTCCAGTCTTTTCTCTAAAGCTAGGGAGAGATTATTGTACTCCAGCTGGTGGACCAGCTGCAGATGTTTGCTTTAAGCTCACCTTTTAAGAGGCCACTATAAATGAAGTTATTTAAATGCCCTTGGCCAACTCAGTGTTCTATAATGAACGAATTATTTTGTTGATCTTGTTTTGTTTCCTTAGATGAAAGAGAGAACTTAAGTCTCATTCATCACTGATGGGGATGTAAAATGGTGCAGATGCTTTGGAAACAAGATCTTCAGTTACTTAAACTATCAACTATATAGCCCTATAATCCCACATTTACCATAAAGTCTCACAGTTTCTCTTGGTATGTACCCTTGGTATAAGACCTAGAGAAAAGACATATGTCTAAGGAATGGTTTTGCATTCATTAACTCTAGATTTGATCCCTGGTAATTCATGTTCTTCTGAGCATTGTTGGGAATGACCCCATAAAAGCCATATGACTATATAGAAATTTGTGTATGGATGTTTATAGCAGCACTACTCATAATTGCCCAAAGGTGGAAGCCACCAATTTGTTCCTGAAACAAATACAATACAATTTTTAAAAAGTTAATTCAATTATAAAAAGGTGGGATAAAACAAAATATTAAGTGAAAGATACTAGACATATGACATTACACAGTGTCTGATTCCTTTATAGAAATGTTTAAAATGAGCAACTCTATAGGAACAGAAAGCAGATTAGGGTTGCTGTCAGAGTTTGTCAGGGTTGTTGAGGGAGAAAGAAGGGATGATAACCAAATTCCTACAGGGGATTTTTCAGGGGTGAGAAAAAACTTTTGAAGCTAGAGAGAGGTAAGGGTTGCCCAACACTGTGAAGACATTAAATGCCAGAATCACGACCTTTAAAGTGGTTAATTGTGTATTATATGAATTTCGCATCAATAAAAAAAAGATCAAATGTGTGGGAGGAGGAAGGGGAAAGAGAGAGAGGCACACACAATATTTTGATGTTGATGTGAGTTGCCTAGTTTAAAGGGTAACGTGACCTTTCTATCACTGAACTCTAACAGTATCCGCTAGCTACGGCACTCACAGATCTCCTCTGTGGGCTGCAAGCACCATCATTTCCTTTCCAGCAGCAGCAGTCTTTGACATCGAAAGTCACAAGATGTAGTAAGCAGCTGGCATTCGGTCTTGGGTTGACTGGCTAAAACCCCTTTAGCATTTTCTCAATGCAGCGTCTCCAGCTTGGAAGCTGAGCCATGCATGTTTCTTTCAGCTCAGGGGCATGCAGCCGACCACAAGAAATGTGAGCCTTTCTGAGTTATAGTCACCAGTCCACACAGAGAGCTCCGTGTACATGTAGTGGTGGGGGGGAAGGATGGATAAAGACAGGTTTAAAGAAACCTGGAGAGTGGGCTGGAGAGATCGTACAGAGGCTAAGACATTTGTCTTGCACGTGGCGGACTCAGGTTTAATTCCCAGCATCCCATATGGTTCCCTAACCACTGTCAGGAGCAATTCCTGAGAGCAGAGCTAGGTGTAACCCGTGAACATCACTGGTGTGGCCCCAAAATCAAAAAGTAATTAAAAGGTTCACTGTATCACTGTATCACTGTCATCCCGTTGTTCATCGTTTTGCTTGAGAGGGAGCCAGTAATGTCTCCATTGATCCTAGCCCTGAGATTTTAGAGGCCTCTCTTTACTCGTCCTTCCCAATGGTGCTGCATTTGAGGCTCTTTCAGGGTCAGGGGAATGAGACCCATCATTGTTACTGTTTTTTGGCATATTGAATACATTACAGGTAGCTCGCCAGGCTCTGCCGTTTGGGCAGGATACTCTTGGTAGCTTGCCAGGTTCTCTGAGAGGGAGAACTAGACAATAAGAGGTCACGTGGCTGTGAATTTAAAGGTTAAAATAAAAAATTATATAGAACGCCCTTGGCCCAGATAAATCTGGAGCTGCTGAGAGCAAAACGGACCTTCTGCTCCTAAAGACTTTGATTCCAGAGGTCTTCTAACCCATTTTGGCATCCAGAGCAGCTTCCTACAGCAATGCACTGGGACTATGAGCTGGGCTATGCAATTTCTGGCAGAATTTTCCCTGGACTTTATACAGAAATCCAAAACCGCGGTGCCGTGCGACTTAACATATCTTAATTGTCAGCAATGTGAAACGGTTCCTTTTTAGCAGGTTTGACTTTGGGGAAAAACTCCAAATAATAACAGTAAGTTTTTTGGTTGAAATATTGAAGGTAATCAAAGTAGCAGCCATTTCTCTAGACTGTGAACTAAGCCATAGCCTCACACCACCTGAGAAAAGGAAATTTCCCTCTTTCCCCGTTGTTTCCCATTTTCGGGGAGAAACGTGGTGTGGCGTCCACCATATTATGAGGCGCAGGAAAGGGGATGAGAAAAAAAAAGGAAAAGGAAAAAAAAAGAGTTATGTACTTGGAGCAGTGGGACTACATATCTCTTCATTCTAAGCAATGGAAAACTAATTATCAAATGCTTCCTTGGTAGTAGGGCTGTCTTTCTTGGGGGGAAACTCCAACAACAATAGTGAGTTTTGTGTTGAAATATGGAATGTAATCAAGGTAAAGAAAAAATGAAATGAAATTCATCAGTTACGCAGTTGGGGGTGGGGGAGCGGGGGCGGGAGGTATACTGGGGTTTTTGGTGGTGGAATATGGGCACTGGTGAAAGGATGGGTATTTAAATATTGTATAACTGAGACATAAGCCTGAGAACTTTGTGACTTTCCACATGGTGATTCACTGTCACTGTCATCCCGTTGCTCATCGATTTGTTTGAGCGGGCACCAGTAACATCTCTCAATGAGAGGCTTATTGTTACTATTTTTGGCATATCCAATATGCACGGGTAGCTTGCCAGGCTCTGCTGCTCGGGCTCGATACTCTCGGTAGCTTGCCGGGCTCTCCGAGAGGGGTGGAGGAATTGAACACGGGTCAGCCGCGTGAAAGGTGAATGCCCAACCGCTGTGCTATCGCTAGAGACCCAGTGATTAAAGCTGTCCAGAGAAGACATACTGGTTGATCATAAAGCAGCGTTTTTCAATTGGAGGCCACATAGATATTACAAGGAGTCCACAAGTGAAAATCACCAAAATAGAGGAACACGGTAAGAAAGTAGAGGACAACCAGTAGAAGATGGGCTACAGAGGAAGAAACAAGGTCAGAAGGAGGCATGGTGGGGAAAAGGCTGCAATACTGGTCTAGAGAAAGCAATGGGAGCGATTCAACATAGGACCTTATTGCTGCGCTCTGCAGCCTTCAGCTACTGGGGTACCCTTCAGACAGGTCTGGAAAAAGGGCTCTGGAAAGACTGACCAGGTCATAAGCCAGTTCAGGAGAGAACAGAGTTTAAAAGTCTTAGTTCACAGGTCAGATGTTCATGGGCTTCCTACAACGGCTGATCTTGGCTGCCCATCTGGATTCACCCCTCCGGGACCACTCTGCTGGGGGTTGGTTCTATGGATGGACTTTCCCCACTAATACCCGACATTGCCTTTAACTAAGGACTATCTGACTATCTGTACAGACCGGGGCTGCTGCTGCTGAATTCCAGCAAGGAATTATTTGAAAGAAACCATTGGAACTTTGAGCATAGCTTTGCCATTATCAAAGTGAGGATTTTGCGGTGAGTTTCCTGTCAAATGAGGAAGTTTCTGCAGCTGAGCAGTTGAATGCACTTGGTTGACCACCACCACCAGGCTCTGCCATCATCTCCATTACAGTCAGTCAGCTACCTCCAGCAGGCTAGGAAACTTGCTCTCGAGCCAGTCTACTGATCCCTGTTGTAGTATCTTCTTTAATGAAAGAGCAGGGAATGATTCTTAAAGGGACAATAGCTATAGGGCCCTCTAGAAGTCCTTACTGCATAGAAACTGCTCTAATGTAAAACTCTTAGTTCCCCTTGACCCTAATTATTCTTGCTATCTATTTTTTCTTCCCTTTTTCTTTTCTTCTTCTTCCGGTTGTTATTTTGGTTTGGGGACCACAAACCAGTGGTGCTCAGGGCTTATTCCTCACTGTATACTCAGGGTTCACTCCTGAGTATACAGTGAGGAATTGTGTTGGAGCTTGGGGGACCACATGGAGTGCCAGGGGTGGTGGCGGTGGGGGATCAAACCCAAACTGGCTGCATGCAAAACAAACACCTTTATCCATTGTACTATCTCTCTGGTATTCATTTCTTATTTAGATATTTTGAAAAGTAATTTTGCTATTTTCAAGTCAAGCCTTTCAAAAAAGCATCATATTTTATTAAATTTAAATTAAGCATGTTTAGGGACAAAATACAAGGACTGAAGTACTTTCCTTACATGCGGCAGACAACCTGGTTTGATCTGGGTCCAGTCAGGGGCAAGCATCTAGCAGGCCCAGAGTACTGCCAGTTGTGGCTAACCATTACCCATCTTCACAAAATTACATTTTTCATTTATTTGCATTTAAAAATAAATTAAAACAAGTCAGTATTTTTTCAAATGTTGCACGAGTGCTGTGAGGCTAGAGTCCTGACCCACTTTTGTCCCCCTGATGGTCATCTTGCCTGAAATATCCTCGGCCCCACCAGTGACAGAATCTGTGCCAGGCCGTGTCTCCAGGGCAGCCGGTTTCCGCCTCCTGATCACATGGCAGGGCAACTCATGCCTCTTAATCAGAGCATCAGATGATTCTGTTGCTGTGGCTGTGCTTTTTATTTTTACAAAGCGTCTCCCCAGGGAGGCCCCGCTCTGTACTTCTGGGCCTTTCCTTGGCTCTGCTCCAACAACTTGACTAACTTCCTCTGCCATAGGCACTTTATGTCCAGACTTCTCACGAGAGCCTCCTTATCAGAGCCAGGACCTCTTTCAGAGCGCTCTATGGATGGAGAACTGGTGCATTTGGGTGTTGTGAACCAAGAACTCTTAAATAAAAGAGCCAAGGTTGACAGGAATTCCATCTCTTCCCCATCTGAGTGGCTGTGTGACTTTCTGCAAGTTGTCTGGCTTGTCGAACTTCTCTGACTTTTCTTCTAGATTTTATGAAACAGGAATTATGAACAGGATGCGCAGAAGTAACTGAATTCAGGACCGAAGTAGGAAAGAGGAAATCAGCTTCCAACCCTGAAGCATGATTGTTTGGGGTTCTCAACAGCTCCTAGGTGACCAGGGTCCCAGCTGTCAGTCATCTGAGACTCTATCTGCCTCTTGGGGTTCTGGAGAGACTAAAATGGAAAATGTAGGAACAGTGCCTGACACATGGTAGGCACTAAAAAATAATTTACTGACTCTAACTTAAATTAAAACACTATCTGCCTCAGGCTCTTGAAAAGGTCAAATTAACAATATGCATGAAAATACACTCCAAATGTCATAATTTATGTTTTTTCATACATAGATATATGATTTATGAAAAATTTTACCAATTTTTCTTTTCTCAGACCTCTTATTTTTATTATTTAAATTAAAAAAATCTTATAAAGTAGTTCACAATACTTGATTACATTTAATATTCAAACACCAATCCCACCACCATTACACCTTCCCACCACCATATTTCAGGTGTTTCCATCCCAAACTCCAATCCATGCGCAGAGCAGAACCAAAATAATATAATTAGTGTTGTTTGTTATGCAAAACTGCTGAAAATGCTACAAAAAAAAGTATCCTTAGAGGAAAGAGTGTGAAGATTGTTGTATTAAATCCTGGGGCCATTAAACCCTTCTATAAGAGATCACTAACATGTTATTAAAGATTGAGTCTTGGGGCTAGAGCGATAGCATAGTGAGGAGGGCATTTACCTTTCATGCGACCGACCTGAGTTCAATCCCCGGCATCCCATACAGTCCCCCAAGCACTGCTGGTAGTAATTCCTGAGTGCAGAGCCAGGAGTAACCCCTGAGCATTGCAGGGTGTGACCGAAGTAGCAAAAACAACAACAACAAAAATTGAGCCTTGTGTGCTTTTTATATATGTATCTGTAAAGAAAAAAAAAAGAACATATGTTTTCCTCTAAGATTGGTTGTCTCTTACTTTGAGCCCTATTAAATGTGGTGTGATAATCATGGAGTGTGGGTAGGGTGTGTGGCTTTGAAATATTGTACGGCCGTATTTGCAGCCGCGCAATCCGGGAATAGATTCACTCGTGGGTGAGGCTTGACCCAAGTGTGGAGAGCAGCCATGAGCATGGCGGGGGCTGAGTTCTGGAGGTTTTTGGCTGCTGGGACTGGGTCTCCTGGGGTAGAGAGGGGTCTCACCTGCCTCCCTCTGGGACACCCCAAGTGAAACAGCCTGGCATGGGGTCCGGCGGCACGGTTATAGCAAGTGTCAGGTTATGCTCCCTTCCAGGAGAGCAGGACATGCGATCTAGACAGTGGCCAATGACAAGATTATCCGGCACCAGCCAGAGGTGGCCTGTGGTCTCAGACCTTTCAAATTTTACACAGAAAACAGGGCAAGAAAACAATGAAACAAGGCAAAACTTGCCAGGCTAAAGCTTTTTTTTTTTTATTGATTCACCGTGAGGTACAGTAACAAAACTTTCATCTTTGAGCTTTGATCATACAGTCATCAAACACCCATCCCTTCACCAGTGCACGTTTTCCAACACCAAAATCCCCATTATTCCCCCCACCCCCAATTGCACACCTCCCCCTGCCTGTGTGGCAGACAATTTGCATAATACTCCCTTTCTCTACTTCAGTTACCTTCGATATTTCGAGACCAGTCCCACCACCCCTCATACCTACCAAAAATGCAATGCTAGACAATGTGTTTTGTATTGCTTGTTATGGATACAATATAATGTTGTGCAGCTGCGAGAGAATTCTAGGAATTCCAAAATTTTAATAATTGGGGTCTGAAGAAATCGCTGCGGCAAGTTGCTCAGGTCCGAGATTTGTTTGTGTGTCTCTGGATTGTGGCCATATGGGAGCTTAAATAGACAGTGGCGGGATGTGGCATTATCTCGGAGTCCCATCAGAGCAGGGGGAAGGAGAAGGACCCACTCCTCCCCTGTCCCGAGGTGCTTGAGATTCTGTCACTCGTACCTGGAGCTTCTCTCTGACTTCTAGAAAATAGCGGCCACCAGAGCTCCTAGAGGGCAGGTGGAGGGACAGCCACCCCGTCTGGAGCGGCCCAGAGGAAAAGAATGCTAGAGTCTTAGCCCCCTAACCCCCCCTAACCATCTCTCAGTCCCTGTTGAAGCATTTGAAAGTAAGATACAGAAATCACACTTTACACCAAAGTATTTTAACATGTTCTTATATCTCACAAGAATAAAGTTGTTGGGGGCTGGAGTGATAGTACAGTGGGTAGGATGATTGCCTTGCACGTGGCTGACCCGGGTTCGATTCCCAGCATCCCATATGGTCCCCCGAGCACCGCCAGGGGTAATTCCTGAGTGCAGTGACCCCTGTGCATCGCCGGGTATGACCCAAAAAGAAAAAGAAAAAGCATAAAGTTATTCTCCTATGTAGGTATTATTATTAAGGTGTCAGCATATATATGTGTGTGTATATTATAATATCATCTAGCTTATAGTCAAAATGTAATTTTCCCAATTATTTCCTCATTCTCCCTTACAGCTATATTTTATATTTTTAATTATTTTTTTTCTTTTTGGGTCAGACCTGGCGTTGCACAGGGGTTACTCCTGGTTCATGCACTCAGGAATTACCCCTGGCGGTGCTCGGGGGACCATATGGGATGCTGGGAATCGAACCCAGGTAGGCTGCGTGCAAGGCAAACGCCCTACCTGCTATGCTATCGCTCCAGCCCCACAGCTATTTTTTATGCCAGTACACAATTCCAGATTTTGTTTTGGTTTTTTGTTTGTTTTTTTGTTTTTGCTTTGTTTTTGGATCACACCCAGCAGTGCTCAGGAATTGCTCCTGGCTCTGTACTCAGGGATCATCCCTGGCAGGATCTGGGAACCATATGGGATGCCAGGGATCAAATCTGGAACTGCTGCATGCAAGGCAAGTGTCCTACCCTCTGTACAACCACTCTGGCCCGAAGATACAAGATTTTACTTGTTTGCTATGTGTCTTTAGTTCGCTTTAATGTAGAACCACGGGGACAGTGTTGAAGTCCTCAGTTGTAGATAGTTATGAACCACTTGATGTGTGGCTAGTTCAAACTGATTTATTACAGATTTAGAGGTATGCAAGCATACACATATTCACACACACATAGACACACACACCTACCTTGCTAGTAATTATTTAACTTGATTGTATATTGAAGTGATTGTGCATTAAATGTATTGGGCTAAAATACATTTTTCAAACTAATTTCCATGTCCCTTTATATTTTAATCTGACTACTTAAATTTTTTAATTGTATGCATGGTATGCTTATATTTTTAATAAACAGTACAGCTCTAGAACATTATCTACTGACTTTTTTTTTCACAATATGGAAAACTTTAAAAAAACCTAACGTTGGGGCTGGAGCGATAGCACAGCAGAAGGAGTGTTTACCTTGCACGTGGCCAACCTGGGTTCAATTCCCAGTATCCCATATGGTCCCCTGAGCACCGACAGGGGTAATTCCTGAGTGTCGAACCAGGAGTAACCCCTGTGCATCGCCAGGTGTGACCCCCCCCAAAAAATCCCCAACACAATTATATTTTTAAATGTCTTATAATTGAAAAAATTTTTTAAATTTTGGATCACACTTGGTGATGCTTAGGGTTACTCCTGGCTCTGCACTCAGGAATCACTCCTGGTGGTGCTCAGTGGACCATATGGAATGCTGGAAATTCAACCCCAGATCAGGCTCATGCAAGGCAAGAACCTTACCTACTATACTATAGTCCTGAATTTGTCTATTTATTTTTTAGTGGACTCTAGTTAAATCTATGTGACAACAATACAACTTGGATGATGTTAGTGTTTCACCAAGTTACTACATCAGAGGCTCCCAGTATCAGTTTGTTGCACAGTGTGTGTGTGGTGGTGGAGAGCGCGCAGAGGGGAAGGGGATTCAAAGTCTGATTGTTTTGTTGAAGTGGCATCTGCCAGTTACCACCAAGTTAAAGGTCACTCTTGCCTATTGGAGTCTATAAATAACCTCAGAGATGTTGCTTTGAGATCATGTGAATATCCTGCTCCTATAAGCTTTGAGCCAATCGTTTTAGCACCTAGTGATGCACTTAGCCTCTAAACATCAGAGGTGTCTCAACTTTTCACTTTAACTCATTGACTTGACTAATTTCCTTTCTGTTTCCATTATGTGATGCAATGTGAACAATTTATCACTTTCTAAATCTCACTGTATTACTTGGTGCATAGCGTTCCATTACATCAAATCTATAATATGTGTTTCTTATTGATGATTATTTAAGTTAACTTCTCTCTTTTTCTATTAAAATATAAATTCCATGAGTATAACCTTGCACTCTATATATTCATTCTCTTCTTTGAGATCTACTAAAGTGATATTGCTGTATATATTTAGTTAATTTTTGACACATGTAATCAGATTTATCTCTAGAGATATTGTGCAGTTTGCCATTTCAGTGAGTCAATTCTCATTCTTTCAACTGAAAAGAAGTAATACCAATAGAATTTGACAAATAAAAATATTTTTATTTTCTTATACATACAGAACTCCAGATTAAAGGTGCAGTGCATTCTCTTTTCTAGTCAATCTCACTTTTCACTTTTTAAGAGTGATGCTGGTTGTAGCCAATAAAATGGACCTGGTGTTCAAAATTTGAAAAACCCTCACTTAAAAACTTTTATTCCATTCTGAAGTTGGAACTTGGTGATTACCTGATCCCATGCTGACTTCTTTTAGGGAAGGAGAATTGCTGACTGCCAACTCACCTTTACAGGGTAGCAGAATAAACCTTCCCACACATTCTCACTTTGAGCATCATGCAGCTTCCATGTCTCTAACACCCCAGTGACAACTACCTCTTTTTCTTCTTCTTTATCTAAGTGGCAGTGAGATTTTAACAGAGATTTCAGCAATATTGTGTAGTGTAGGCTCTGCTAAGTGACCTGCCTATCTATGGTCTTGCAGGCCGGGGGCAGTGAGTTTGATGCCTTTCACCACCCCACATGCAGTTAGCAGGATCCCCATGACACTGCCATTTGGGATCTCAGCACCACAAAAAATCTCTGGTGTACCTGCAAGCAGGTGTCTGCAGGATCACCGCTAATGTGTTTAGCCCCCAGCAAGCACCACAACAGAAGTCCATAAGCACTGCATAAAAATGTGTGCAACCTCTGGCCATGAGGTTATAACATGGGAAGGGAATTAAATGTACTATTTAAAAAATAAAAAACCAAGGATTCTCTCCTCTAAGATCTTTCATGAACAAAGGAAAACAAACAAACATGAAGAGAGAGAGTCTTGTTTTCCGTATATATTTTTTTGACTTCTTTTTTTTAAAATATATATTGAATTTTTATTTTTATTTTTATTATGTTTTTTTTAAACTTTTTATTAAATCGCCATGTGGAAAGTTACAAAGTTCGCAGGTTTATATGTCAGTTATACAATATTCAAACACCCATCCCTTCACCAGTGCCCATATTCCACCACCAGAAACCCCAGTATACCCCCCGCCCCCACCCCCTACCCCCTACTGTATAACTAATGAATTTCACTTCATTTTTTCGTTACCTTGATTACATTCCATAATTCAACACAAAACTCACTATAGTTGTTAGAGTTTCCAAGCAAGAGAGACGGACCTACTACATTTGATAATTAGTTTGCTTAGTTCACAGTCCAGAGAGCTGGCTGCTACATTAAAAACCTTCAATATTTCAACAAAAACTTACTGTTATTATTTGGAGTTCCCCCCCCCCCCAAGTCAGACCTGTTCAAAAGGAATCGTTTCACATTGCTGACAATTATAAATGTTAAGTAGCGCGGACGCAGCTGCGTCCGCGCGGTTTTGGATTTCTGTATAAAGTCCAGGGAAAAATTATTTCCTCCATTAGCCGGCGTGGGGCAAAAGCTTAGTTCACAGTCTCCATACATGGGTGCAAGCATTTGCTGGAACCCCAATTCCAAAAGCTGTCTCTGGTTCCCGCTCATTCCACATCCACCGGCTCTGCAGAGACATGGGCACCCGGGCCGAAAACCTGGCCGGCCGGAGCCGAGCCCCTGTTTTCCGTATATTAAACACAGCTCCTTGTCCTTGATTCCTTAAATCCTGTTCAGAGACTCATGGCATCCTCATCACCAAGTCTAGTATCTTGAGTTCCTGTAGGATCCATTTTGGTCTGAACACTTCGAACCTTGTTTTCCTATCTTTGGAAAGGTGCCAGCATCTTGTTGGATACATAGCAGACATTCCATTAATGAAACAGAAACAGCTAAATAAATAAAATGTGTAATTATTTCCTGGGCAACACTAATGTAAACTGGAGGATAGTTTTTCCTTGGATCATCAATTTTCCTTCTGGGATGCATGAGAGCTTATGTACAAAATCTCCTGGTGAGAACTGGGGAGATGGCTCAGAGGATTGGAACATGTGCTTCACATGTAGAAACTCCAGGTTTGATCCCTAGTACTACACACCCCTGAGCAGAGCAGGAGTGACTTCTGAACACCAAGCAGGTAGTGTCCCCTCAGCATTGACAGGGTGGCCCAAAAACAAACAAAAAGAAAGGGGAGATTACAATAAAACAAAACAAAATCTCGAGGCTGGAGGTATAGGACAGCAGATAAGGTATTTGTTTTGCACATGACAGACCCAAATTTGATCAGGGGACCTCATTTAGTCCCCTGAGCCCACCAGGAGAGATTCCTGAGCACAGAACCAGGAATACGCTATGAACACTGCTGGGTGTGACCCAAAGCAAACAAAAACCAAAATAAATTAGAACCAACATCTCATGGTCAATGTGTCTTTAGTGAGGGCAGGCGTCCAGTTATAGTGGACTCCCTCTTTCTTATCCATGGGCTCTGCATCTTTGATGCAAAGAATTTCAGTTTGATATACAGAGTTTATAGTTAGATCTATGACAATTATATCTTTGTCAGCAGGAAGGGCACAGTGGTTGGGCCACACTCGACATCGGTTCTGATCTCAGAGATCATTCCTGGCAGAGCTCGGGAAACCCTAGGCAGGTGGTGCTGGGGATCAAACACTGGTCAGCCACATGCAAAGTAAAGGCATTAACCCACTGTACTCTCTCCAGTTATGTTTTTAAGTTGTCTAGAAGTATTATAAGCAATCTCAAAATGACAAGTATAGATAAAGATGTGTATAGGTTGTATGAAAATACTGTTCCATTTAATTAATTAATTTATTTTGGTTTGGGGCCACACTTGGCAGTGCTTATGGTTTGTACTTCTGGCTTAGCACTCAAGAATTACTCCTGGTGGTGCTCAGGGAACCATATGTGATGCTGGAGATCAAACCCAGGTCGGCCTCATGCAAGGGAAACACCCTACTCACTGAACTATCAGTCTGGTCCCTACTGTGCCGTTTTAATAGGGGACACAGGAAGACATGAACTCTGGAAGCTGGAACCAATCCCCTGTGAATGCTAAAGGATGGCCCTATTTAGGGAAAACAGGAAGTCGCTAAAATATTGAGAGGAAGAAAAAGAAGAGTTGAGTGTTTGTGTGAAGAACTGATACAAAGAGCAAAAGTCTGTGAAACTTTGATAAGCAAATGTAAAGGGACCTTTAAAGTCCAGGGGTCGGAACAAAGCAGTGACAGGCCTCCCTCACATTGTCTGAGAAACTTGAGCTGTTGCTGTTGTATGACTGTGTGCAGGGAGATTTCAATGGACATTTGTAAGATATGACACTGGAAAGTGAACCAATGGCAAGAACAGATAAAGAAAAGAAGAAATGCAAACCAACCCGGAAGAAGTACAACTTTTAGCTTCTGGCTGATTCTAGTCACCAAGGCCATGTTAATAAAGGATGCCATCATTAAGTTGATCAGTGAACAATCTGGTTCTAAGGGTAGATTTTCTGGAAGCAATTTCCCATGGTCCATTTTGCCACATGGGCTGAAAAGCAATTTTGCCATTAGAGAGAATGTTAAGAACAAAACATTAAAGACAGGCATTCTGAAAGACACAAAGAAAACCATGAAAACAATAATAAACTTAAAAAGATAAAAGTCAAAATATTCAAGTGTGAATATATTGCAAAAATTCTCCCAAATATGTAATATATTCACACAAATATATATGAGTATCTTAGAGGTAATTTTCTCTTTATGGGTTGTACCTATTTAATTTATTCATTCTATCATATATTTTTCAGGGATTTCACAAGCAGAGCTCAAGGGTTTAGAGGCCACTCTTGGCAACACATGTTCAACTAATCTGGATAGTTCAACCTGCAGGCCCAGTGATGAAATACAGTTTGGATCCAGAGGTTCTCAGGAGCAACCAGGACAATACCCAGTAGTGTTGGGGCGTAGGGATTCAAGTAGTGCCAGAATGCACCCCTGATCCCTGAGCTATTGCTACAATTCTATATTATACATTTAAAAAATGTTTTCAGTTATCAAACTTACTGGAAGTGTGAAACCAATGTGTAAAGCCAGCTGGTGTGCGAGAACACTTGAAGATGGAATCAGCAGTGGTATGCAAAGAGTTGATTTCTTATTTAATCAATGAAGACACCAAACCATACTGTCAACCAGTTCTTTTCTCTTTCACGGGAAAATTGCCAAACATTCTCTATGGAAATGCTTGCCTATGGGAGGATTGTGGCAACACCACTGAACACAATGTTGTCTCCATGGCTTCTTTTCTCTGTGTGATTTGATCACAGCAACAGGCCAGGAATCCACAAATGAAAAAAAAAAAAAAGAATAACTTTCCTAAGTGCTCTTCCTGTGAGAAGCGGTTTTTTCTTAAGTGTCTCATCTAAGGTTTACAGCAAATCTACAAGGTAAATATTGCTATCTCTATCATAAACAGAAAGAGCCTAATATGTCCATCATGCAGCTAACTTGCTCAAAGTCACACAGCAGATACACACTGGTTCTGCAAAGTGCACTCAGTCAGGCCTCTCACTGTGCCTGCACTGTGGCACACTGAGAATCTCACTGCTTCGTAGATGGATTAAAGAACCTTCGCTTTCTGAACCCAAAACGCACCCTAGCCAGGCCTCCTAAACTTTTTCCATTCATCACCCTTTTTGTCAGAGAAATGCAATATGAGCTAGAGCTGCCGCATCCATTACACGGTGCATTTCGAGTTAGTATTTGGCCGCGGGATGGTTAAAGAATCTTTATCAATGTCAACGTTTTCACAATTTTCTCCTCTTTACTGTTCAGTTACACAACCACATAGAGAGTTGTGATCCACACACAAGATGACAGACTCTTTTGCAGTAACTCATCTAGAAATGCTCCCTGGCCCCCACCCGGCACAACCCCCCACCCTTCCTGCCCCCACCTCCCGCTACCCAGATTGGTGATGTGAAGTTTCCAGTGACCTAAAAAAATAGTTGGGTGTTGAAGAGCCACATATTCAAAGTTGTGGGTAGTAGTCAACCTAAGACATCTCCTCCAAGGTGACTAATATGTTTCTTGAGGGCTGCTCCATTAAGCTACGGAGCCCCTGCAGTGACTAAGCCATCAGGATCTCAAGTTCCTTTCTAATGGCAGTGCTGCATCCCACCAAATTCTATTAAATCAGCACTTGAGTGTGCAGCTGAGGAGAAATTGTCTCTGGTTTTGAAAACTAGGCTAAGAGAGACAGCTACCGCTAAAATAATTAACAGGATGTGGCTTCTAAATAAAAATACAAATGAAGAAAAAGTAAAAGATAAATTCTGCCAAGTAATGCAAATTAGAATAAAACTAAGGCATTGATGAATTGCCTTGGTTCATCAATGTCTCCTTGGGTCCTGAACCTGCCTCCCCCAATTCCTTCTCATCTATTCGTGAACCTTTCAGGCTCACTTTAAGGGGTTCCTCACAACCTCAGCTGGGAAGTGGGGGTGTGGGGACAGATCAAGCCCAGCCTCTACTTCTAGTTAGTTTGCGTTGCTAAAAGTACCAAGGAAACAGGCAGAGTCAAATTAAGGTAGCAAGTCAGGAAAAAGGGGGAAAGATATTGTCATTTAGTCCATACTTGCACTGGCTTTACTTTGATTTGTAATAATACTGTAGCACTGAACTGTTGTCCTGATGTTCATCGATTTGCTTGAGCGGGCACCAGTAACGTCTCCATTGATACTTGTTGTTACTGTTTTTAGCATATTGAATATGCCACAGGTAGCTTGCCAGGCTCTGCCATGCGGGCGGGATACTCTTGGTAGCTTGCTGGGCTCTTTGACAGGGACGGAGAAATTGAACCTGGGTCGGCCACATGGATACTTGAACAAATTTTCTTTTTTCTTTTTCTTCATTTGTACTCCTGCTCCATGCTCAGAAGTCACTCCTGACAGTGCTCAGGGAACTGTGTGGTGGCAAAGATAGAACCCATGCCTCCTGCAGGCACATTAAGCCATTGGACTATCTCCCAGAACCTCGTTGAGAATGTCATTTCATTCTCAGTCGAAATGACATTGCATAGAAATAACATGATAGAAATTTTCTGTGCATTAATGAAAATATTAAGCTTTTCACGAAAAGACCAATTCACTTCACCATACAAGAGTTTTCTGTGCCTCTATTTCCCCACTTTTAGAACCAACCCCATCTGAAATCTTGCCTGATTTTGACATCTTATAACTATGATCCAAAAAAGTACTTATCTAGATAGCAGTACCTAAATCACTTAATAACTTACTTTCACTTATAAATGGCAGGTGTCAGAGGTGTGTGGCAAGTGCTATTATTAAGAATCTTGAAGTTGGGACTGGAGAGATAGCTCAATGGTTCGAGTACGTGTTTTGCACGCAAGGGACCTGGGTTCTGTGGTTTCATGGTCTGCTGAACACTATCAGAAGTGACCCCAGAGCACAAAGCCCGGAAAGCCCTAGAACACTACAGATTGCACCCCCCCAAAAAAGAACAAACAGTAAAAGATCTTGACATCAAAACTGCTTTAACTGTTGAAATGAAAGTACAAAAGTTATTTGTATTCTAATTATTATCTATGTAATCTTTTCCAATCAAAATATTGGCTTTTCTCTTAATATCTGAGCATTTAAAGATTCCAGGATAAACTAAAGCTCTTTATCATGATTGAGTTCTTCAAAATCTGTCCCTCTTCCCTGTTTACTTTATTTCTCAACCTCTCAGCCACCCCCTTCTCTGACTCAACTCTCTACACATCAAGGTGTCTGTCACTTGATGGGCCTAGGGGATCCCTTTTTTAGTTCAATCGCAGGAAAGGTTTGCATACAAAACTCAAAATGCTTTTTATGTTGTTGTTTGTTTGGGGGCCACTCCTGGCTGTGCTCAGGGCTTACTCGTGGCTCTGTGCTCAGGGATCACTCCTGAAGGGTGAGGGGACCAGGGTTGGTACCAGGGATCTAACCCAGGTCAGCTGAGTTGCAAAGCAAGCATTCTACTCATTGTACTATCCTTCTCTGGCCCCAAACTTATTTGCTAAAGAAGTTAGAGTTTATTGTACAGTTCTAGTAGATGGGCCCAGGTACCTCCCCAATGTCCAGGTCTCTCCTTTACCCTGTGTACGACGCCACTAATCCTGTCCCTCAATGCCCAGACAGAATATGACACCCTGAGTCCTGTCCCTCACCATCTGCTTGCCTCCAGTGTATGGTGGCAGGGTCTTATCCCTGCTCTATTCTCTGCCCAGTTCCTAGTTTAGGAACTAGTTCCTAAACTAGTTCCTAGGTTCCTAGTCCAAAATCTGCAGCTGGAGTCCTGTCACCTGTGTCCGCTTGCTGGGGCTTGCTGCTCTGTAACCTGTCATGGGTATCTCTAAGATTGTACCCAGCAACTCCATGTCACCCTGGTTTTCCTTTGTGTGAAGTCAAGCCTGCCTGACTCGTGGCTTCCATTTATCTGCTGCTATCTCTTATCCCCAGCTGTTTCATTATCTGTTCTGATTCCACACCTTTCAGTGGGAAAGATTTATAATGAACAATTAACAGATTCACCTGGCACTCCACCTTCCCACTCAACTGTATTATCTTTGTCCTGAAAGCCCCCTCCCCATCTTACCTCCTTTTCCCCTCATCTGACTGAATGGCTCATGTTTCTATCTCAGTTAACCTATCATTTCCTCCTGGAATCTTGTCCCTCATAATCCCCCCCCACACACACAATTTGGGTGCCCCTCTGGAGTGTTCCCACAGAAAATCAGTGTGGTTTTCATGTTGTTACTATAGTCAAGAGCTTTCTCTGTCTTTTACTGTAAATCCTTGAGAACCAAGACCAAAGACCATTTTACCCTCAATGCTCTTTTCCAACATGTGGCCCTGGTGTCTGGGACTTTAGGAGATGCTTGATACATATTCATGATTGAATGCTCTCATATCCATATGATTTTTTTAATTTAGTGACTGTGTAGAACGTATTTATCTATTATCTCTGTGTATTCTCTGCCACTTGCCTAGAACAACCAAAGTGAGTCATCATTTCTCCCACCCCATTTCACGCCTACTCTGCATCTGGAAGGCAGTTTTCTCCCTACCTCTCACACACTCTGAGCCAAGCCTCACTCCTACCATGTGGGAATTTGCATGTTACATCGAGGAATTGACCTTTATTCCACAAAAAGGATGAGTCAGTGGAAACTTGTTTTAGGACCAGAGGAGGGTGCAGCTTCAGTTCTAAACCAAGACGGATTAACTGGATTAGCAAAGTGGACTACCGCAAGAAAACTGTGAGAGCATCAAGGAGATTGAGGAGGGAACCAGGACAACTCAGCTACTGGGGAAAGGGATGTAGAGGAAAATCCAGTTGTAACTGAGAGGGAGAACTTAGCAATTCCTTAGACACGGAGACGTAGAGACAGAGGCACAAGGTGATTTTGGGTCCAGAAAGTGAGAATGTAGATGGTATCTATGAAGATGAGAATTGACAGAAGGGAATGTATGAGGCATTTTATTTAGTAATTTTAGGGAGTCAGTCCAGTACAGTCCTGAACTGGAGTGATAGCACAGTGGGTAAGGCATTTGCCTTGCATGCGGCTGACTCGGGTTTGATTCCTCCATCCGTCTCGGAGAGCCCGGCAAGCTACCGAGAGTATCCTGCCCGCACAGCAGAGCCTGGCAAGCTACCCGTGGCATATTCGATATGCCAAAAACAGTAACAACAAGTCTCACAGTGGAAACGTTACTGGTGCCCGCTTGAGCAAATCGATGAACAATGGGACGATAGTGCTACAGTGCAGTGCAATTTTAGGGAGAAGAAAGTGTGTATGGATCTGCTAACAAAATACACACACTGGAAAGTTCAATTATTCAATTAAGAATTACAGATTACATGTATTAAGTTATGTGACAGTTGCCTTACAAAATTAATGCTTACTGCAACACTAAGAGGTATCACTGTATCACTGTCATCCCATTGTTCATCGATTTACTCGAGCAGGTGCCAGCAATGTCTGCATTTGTTCCAGCCCTGAGATTTTATCAGCCTCTCCTTACTCATCTTTCCCAACAATTGAAAACGATTGAAGGCTCTTTCAGGGTCAGGGTAATGAGACCTGCTACTGCTGGTTTTTGTGTGGTGTGTGTGTGTGTGTGTATGTGTGTGTGTGTGTATTATCCTCTAAGATGATGTGGCTGTGCAGTCCAGGAATATGTTCATTCATGCGTGAGGCTTGGCCTGAGCATGTGGAAAGCGGCCTAGAGCATGGTGTCTGTTGGGTAGTGGAGGTCAGCTGCCAGGGCTGGGTCCCTTGGGGCGGGGAGGGCTCTCACCTGTCCCCCTCTGGGGCGCCCTGAGTGAAAACAGCCAGGAGTGGAGTCCGGAGGCATGATTATGGGGGCCTCATTTTATGCTCCCTTCTGGGAGAAGCAGCCATGAGGTCTGGAGGGTGGCCAATGAGGAGATTATCTGGCACCAGCAGGAGGTGGCTTAGGGGTGTGACCCCGGGTCACTGGAGACTGGAGGAAGCAGGCAGAGGATCTCTGCTCCCGGTTCCTGTTGAGCCCATAGTCCAAGATCACAAAGTTCCGCATTACCTGGGTTCCATGGGACTTCGCTCATGCATGAGGCTCGGCCTGACAGGATGAGGTATATTTGATTATTCTCCACTATTTTATCAAAAGAAGACTTGGTTTTGTTTTGGAATTGCATCTGAGATATTCAGGGAATATTCCTAACACATTGCTCAGGGATCACATCTGGGAACCACATGATGCTATGGATTGAACCTAGGCTTCCGGTGTACAACATATGTGCTCAAGCCCTTTGAGCCATCTTTCTGATCCTGAGGAAACTGAGTCTTAAAACACTGCTGCACCTTCACACAGCAGATCTTTTTTTTTTCTTTTAATAATTTTTTTTGTTAATGGGCCATATCAAGCGATAGGGTTCCTCAGGGGTTACTCTTGGCTCAGTACACAGGAATTACTCCTGATGGTGCTCAGGGGACCATATGGAAGGCTGGGGATTGAATCCAGGTTGACTGCATGCAAGGCAAGCACCTTACTTGCTGTACTATCTTTCTGCCCCTCTTTTAATGACTATTGTTTGGTTTGGAGAACCTCACTCAGCAGTGCTTAGGACTCACTCCTGAATCTGTGCTCAGGACGGGGTTCCTGGGCCCATATGTGATACTGGGGATGGAACTTAAGTTGTCGGCGTGCAAGGCAAATGCCTATCTGCTGTTCTATCTCTCTGGCCCCCACACAGCTCTTCTAGGGGAAATGATAGCACACACACTGGACTCAAGGACCCCCACACTTTCACTGTGGAAATTGACACCTGAAGTCTCTACAGAGACTCAGCACTGTCTGTAAACTTCAGGACAGGTGGCATAATGATGATAATCAAGGGAGTTAACATGTAGAGGCAAGAGCAGGGAACCAACAATGCAAATGAGAACTAAGAGTGAGCAGAAAAGGGGGAAAAGCATAGAGAGGCTGCAATGAAGGAGCAATAGCTTGAGGGTAAAGCATTACAGAGTAAGGTTCTAAAAATTTGGTCAAGAAAAGAGTAATGTGCTTTAAGAAAAGAATCAAGTGCTTTATAGAGAGGTCAAGAAAGAAAGATACTTTAATATGATGGGCTTGTTTATTACTTGTTTATTATTCAACATTAATAATCAGTATCGGTTCCTGAGCATTCCCAGACATCTCCAAGATAGAAAACAGAAGTCAAGGAAGCAATTAGGGTGACATCAGCATCATTTATAGAGTTGTATCTGGAGCAGCACAGAAAGACAGAGGAATATTCATGATAAGCTTCCAGGATGCAAAGATGCAACACTGAGAAACATCAAGCATTGCTAGTGCTTGAAACCAGGACATTTTCCCCTCAAAGCTAAAGCCCTAAGAATTGCTCTAGGTGAACACACTGGTATCTAGTCTGAATACATAATCTGAGACAGCCTTGAGCCTACTGTTCTGGGGCCCCAAGGATCATTTTGCTAAAGATCGGAATCTTGTTTCCAGCTCTCCTTTCTGTACCCAGTACGGGATAGCAGGCTAGTATCACTGTTTCCACAATTAGCTAGAACTATTTTATTCAGAACTATTCAAATGACACTTTATGTGACAGAATTCACAAACTCAGCCCTCTCCCCCTTTAGATTTTACTAATAGGGAAGCAATTGCTCTGCTTGATGAGCAGAAGTTTCAAAAACTCAGGGGAATTTAAGATGTGTTCTGCTTACACTGGCCCCTTTAGAAGAGGCCCCTTCCTCTCCTGTGACTAAATAATAAATGAACTGTCATTCAAGCTGCTAAGCCTGAATTTCCAGCAGGGGGTTAATGGCTTCAGAGAGTGTGTGCTGGAGAAGAGGGCTAGGACCTATTGGTCGTTTGAGAAACATGAGGGTGGTCAGACTAAAGAAATATCAAGAACATCAACATTGGGGTCAAAGAGGTAGTATAGCAAGTAAGGCATGTGGCCAACCAGGTAAGGCATGTCTTGCATGTGGCTAACCAGGCTCTCTCCCCAGCATCCCATATGATCCCTGGAGCTCTGCCAGGAGTGATTCCTGAGCACAGAGCCAGGAACAATCTCTGAGCAGTGCCAGTTGTGGACCAAAAACATTTTAAAAAAATCAACCTCACGCCTTTTTTTTTGCAACTAAATAAATCCTGATGTAATCCTAATGTGTGGCACTGGACACGTTGTAACTGAAAAAAACTGTATTACTTTCCAGTGCTGATATAACAACATATCACAAATCTAGTGACTTAAGGAAACACTAATTTACTCTAATGCAATTCTAGATCTAGTTCAAAATAGCCTAGGCTTAGAATCCCAAACTAAATGGTGATTTCCTTTGGGAGACTCACTGGAGGAAACTTTTTTTCCCTTGCCTTTTGCAAAATCTAAAGGCTCCCTGTTCTACTTGGCTTGTGGCTCATGGCTCGTGGCTTCCTCTCAATGACCCCTTCTCTTATTACCTTATCATATCCCCACCACTATCGTTACCCTTCTTGGTTCCCACCTTTCAAGAGATTATGTGTAATTACGTAGGACTCATGCAGTTATCCAAAGAGAATCTCCCATTGCAAAATGCCTAATTTAAAAACAGTAGCAAAGTGCCTTTTGACAATATATGATATCATATGATCGCATATTTACAAGTTCTTAAGATTAGAGTGTGGTTATCTTGTCATCATGCCATCCAAAAACCTTGTGATACTCATTAATATTTCTGGAGGTAATAATTTCCATCAAATAGAGCTTAGATATAGTTGCCTAAAAGAAAATATTCTTGGCCCCTCAAAACTAGGTTGGGTGCCCTCCCATCTGGATTCACCTCTCTGTCCTAATAGCACTCTTTTATAATTTTTGATCACGATTTAGCTGGCACATTAGTATATCAACTCTGAGAAGTAGGGACTATGCCCAGTTCCTTTTTTTTTTGATCTCCTCTCTTCAACACAGCGTAGCAATATGGTAGCATGTAGCACTGTAGCACTGTCTTCCTGTTGTTCATCATGCAGGCACCAATAATGTCTCCACTGTGAGACTTGTTGTTACTGTTTTTGGCATATTGAATACGCCACCGGTAGCTTGCCTGGCTCTGCCATGCGGACGGGATACTCTCAGTAGCTTGCCGGGCTCTCTGAAAGGGACCAAAGAATCAAACCCGGGTCAGCTGCATGCAAGGTAAACACCCTAACTGCCGTGCTATTGCTCCAGTCCAGCAATATGGTAGTTGCAAATAAATATTGTCATGAGAATCAAGTGTGACCAAACAGTACTCCCAGTGGTTCCTAGCTCAAATAAGCATTCCATAGAGGGTGGGTGTTTTTGCTAATATACATTATACCTAAGCTAATGGGAGATTTTCTGTGGATGACTAGTAAAATGTCTCTGTTACTAACAGGGTTGTTCCTTTTAAGTTAGGGACAAAGAACTTTTGGGAGGAAATAGAGCCAATATCAATATTCATTTTTTTCTAAGTTTATTTTAATGCTGTTCTCACACATTTGCTAAAGAAGGTGCTAGTTGACTTCCAAGAGGTCAAGTGGAACAGGGACAGATGAGAAGGAAAATACTCACTAACTCTGTTTTTTGACACCAACAGCGCAGACTAGAAATGAAACCTGTGTCGCTCTTTACCCTTTAGATACTGTGAGTTGCTGGCCTCTGTCTCTTCTCCCCACAGGCCATACTTGTTTTTTTCCTCTAGTCTGTACACCTAGTGTGGTGGTGGATGAGAAGAATAGCAGGTCTAATAAAAAGCTTTAGGCGGGTGGTGGTGCTAAATTCTCAGCTTCTTGGACTTGCTGTCTGACCTGATACAAGTCTTCTATAAGACACTATTCTTCCAATTCTTGCCTCTCTAAAATCCATGACTCACCTCACAGATGCCAAGAAATTCAAAGACTTCATGTTCCCATCATTAGAAAAAAGTGAAAGAAAAAAACTCCTGATGTTAGCATATCTATTGAACTATTATTAGACCAAAGCTAAAGTCAAAGTAAGAGCAAACTTTGAATTTATTTCAAAGCGCAGAGCAGGGGATCTAGTCCAGAAATTTAAAGGTGGACGCTGTTTAGAGAGAGCCTGTCTGTCCAACTTGGATTCCGATTTTCAAACATCTCCAGCTGTAGGGAGCCTGGTTCCCCTACAGATATACACAATAGTACTGGATCCATCAGTATTCATTGCAAAACACCCAGAATCTGATTAGAATGCCAACCACATTAAATCAAACACTAATCCTGTAGTCTATTTCAGGGCTTTAAGGGGGAACAAGAGGGACTAGAGCCATAGTATAGTAGGTAGGGCATTTGTCTTACTGGTGGCCGACTTGGGTTCAATCCCCAGTGTCCCATATGGTCCCCTGAGCATCACCAGGACTAACCCCTGAGCATCACTGGCTGGCCCAAAAAGTAAATAAATATAGATACAGATATACAAAGAGGGACAAGAAAACTCACTTTGCCATCCATAGTAGGCATTATTAGTGTGGACCTGGTAATCCAATGCTCAGTCTGGGTGATGCAATGCAGTCTCAAGACCAGCAGTGCTGGTAGGCATGTGCTCCAGCCCTTTGAATGTCTCTCTGGGTATACACTGATGATACACAGCTTTAACAAGTTCCCAGGTGCTCCTGACTATACTTTCAGAAAAAAATGGTCCAGTATTCTACAGAGAGCACCTGAGAGGACCACGCTGGAGAGAGGTATATGGGAACATTGGCAAGTAACCAGCCTTTCGTCATAGAATGATTTAATATCACTCAAGAGGGAGAGAAGCCCCTGACAGTGGGGTTAAAAGGTGAATTGTGTCTCTGTCCTCTACATGTGTGGAGAAGTCAAGCCAAGGGAAGACAGACAACGCTTGTATATGTTTTATGGGACAGCATATGATCCCTGACGACTTGAATGAGCAGTTTCAAGAGAGAGGAAGATGACAGAGCCAAGTGGAGTAGGCTGAAGGCAGACAGCTAGGTAAGGATGCATACAGTTTCTGGGAGGGGTAGAGAAGCAACAGCGGGTACCAGAGCCAAAGGACCATGTAGCTCAAAGATGGAGCCCAGACAATAATGTCCATGCTCAGAAACTGGAGAAAGGGAAAACTGAGGGAAAGTCTGTGAAAAAACTGGAAGCTTCTCAGGGCCTATGATTCAGGGTAGCAAGAAGGAAGACTGAGAGTAATAGGTCAAGAGGTTATTGGATTTCTATTCATTTATTGTATTCTCAATAACTGAACAGAATTTAAACAAAAAAAAGATGTTAAAACAAATAAACAGAAAAACAACAGCTTGCAACTGAATAATTGCAGGTAAACTCTAGAGTGGAAAATGTGTGCTTGCTGCAGAGAAGAACAGCAGTGGAGACATGTAGATTGTGTTGTTTGCAATTGTGAAATGGCCATGCAAGAGCAGAGATGCTAAGAGCTTGGTTTGCCAAACTCCATGGATAGCAGGCACAGAGGCAGGCACCGCCCCGCCCCCGCCCCCGCCCATCCCCTGCCAGCTATGATTCCAGATGACTCAGGGAGCTGTCCCTGCTGTTTTCTCTCGTCCAGCTCAGCTGATGGGGAAAAGCCAGACCATGAGGCATTTTGAAGATAACTCAAAACCTCTCCTGCTTAATTTGCTGGAGTAAATAGAGACCCTGTGTCCTTTGTTCTCCCTCATACCTAAGGTTGAGGAGTCAATTCTGGGAGCTCAGTGGTAGCAAGGGATGCACTTTCTTTACAGCCTCACCAAATCTATTTCTTGTCTTCTTGGTAATAGCCATTCGGACTGATATCTGACTGTATTTTCGGATTTCACTTCCCTGATGATTTGTAGTGTTCCAAGCACCTTCCCGCCACCATTATTTTGAATTTTCTCACCACCACCCAAGCCTGCCCCAATAGCAGGCCCTAAATAATTTATTTTGTATTGCTTGTCATGAATAATTCACTAAAAATGATTGAAAAAAAAGTTTCCTTAGAATAAAGTGTGTGAAAATAGTTGCATCTCACCCTGGAGCCATTAAGCTCTTGTCTAAGAGATTACTAACATGTTGTTACGGGTTGAGACTTGTGTGCTAATGCTTTTTTTTTTATGAGATCAGTTGCATTCTACTTTACACCCATCCAATGTGGTGTGCTACTCCTGAAACATCGGTGGAGTATAATATGAAATTTTGTGGCCAGACACTCCAGAAATTCTACAATATTAAATAGAGGGATACAGTTGGAGGTAAATTTTTTAACTGGATGGTGACTTTGGGGTCTGGAGGCATCTCTGCTGCTTGTTGATCTCTTCCAAGATGTATTTGTAAGTCTCTGGATCATGATGGTATCAGAGGTAGTTCATGGGTGTGAGTGCCAGGCTCTCAGAAGAACAGGGGAAATTTGATGAAGACTGCATTTGGGCGGTATGGATATTTTAATAAAATTAATTCTTACAATTCTTGAGCATGGAATATCTTTCCATTCATATGGACTCTCTTCAACTTATTCCACCAGTGTTTTATAGTTTTCAGTGCATAGTTCTTTGACCACCTTGGTTAAATTTATTCCTAGGTATTTTACATTATTTTTATGCAATTGTTAGTTAATTTTTCCTTTCCTTATCCTCTTTCTCCTTCTTCTACTTCTCCTTCTTTCTTCTTCCATCTCCTTCTTCTTGTCTCCCAATCAGTGTTCACAGAGACTTGGTGGGTCACTCTTAGTGATACATCCAGAATTTTCTGTTCAGTACTAGTTCCCAATAATGCCATGCTGGTCAGGTCCAGTGATGCTTAAGGCCCTCTAGCCTGCACCAATTGGTACTGTAGGATTGGGGATTAAACTGGAAGGCTCTGGGCCAGAGAGTTAATTCAGCTGGTAGGGTGCTTGCTTTGCATACATCCAACCACATTGGATCCCCAGCAGCCCATATAGTCCCCCAAGCCTGCCAGGTGTGATCCCTAAACACAGAGCCAGGGGTAAGCCCTGACACCACTGGGTGTGTCCCCAAACCCAAAAATAAGTAAATTAATTAATAAACCGGAAGAATCTGTGCATGCAAGGGAAATACCCCTGACTACTAAGTTAACTCCCCAGCCAAATAGGTTATTTTAAAAACACTCTAGTAGTTTATTTTTTTTTAATCAGTGTATAGAAAGGCTGCAAATTTTATACATTTATTTTGTATCTTACAATATTGCTGAATTTATTTATGAATGCTAACAACATATTGATAAAGTTTTAAGGTTATTATGTATAAAATCATATGCAAATAGAGGTAGCTTTATTTCTTCTTTTCCAATCTGGATTTCTTTTAATTTTTTATCTTTAATCCTTAATCGCCAAAAGTACGGCTTTAACTTCAAAACTGTGTTAAATAAAACTAACAAGAGTGTGGTTCCTTATCACATGAAAAGCTTCACAGTGAATAATATTTTAGTGCACTTTTTTAAAAGTCAAATTGAAGAAGGATGGCCTTTGGGTAGCGCATACTTTTGTAAAGAGCATTTTAATTTGTAATTTAAAACAGAACTCTGATTTCTGTTTAGTTCCAGGCACCACTTATAGTCTCTTGAGGCAGCCAGAGGTGACCCCTGAGCACCGAGCCAGGAGTAAGTCTCAAGCACTTTGTGACACAAAATCCCCCAAATAAACCATGATACCCAAAATAAACATTGTAAAATTTTTGCACAATTCCACTGATAAAGTTTGTGTTCCCAGTGTTCTGTATTTTTTCCATTGAATGCTATTAGATTATTACCCATATCTGCATCTAACTTTAGAAAATACACAAAACATTTGTACAGAAAATTCCACTGAAGTAGCTTCTGATCAAGTGAGTCTCAAATTTATTTGCACAAAAAGGCAGCACAATTGAGCTACCAAACAACAAATTTTACACATAAGTATTTTATAATAGTATTCAACCTTAGGAGTCAGGAAGGTAGAATGAATCTCTCAGCTTTGCTTTGTTTCTAGGTATAAAATAGCTATTAAACATGTGAGAGATTTATTTGTGTGTTTCCTAATATGCTTTTACTTAAACAAGGAATATTTATAGGAATCATGTGCATTAGAGCTACAGCACCCTGCTATATTCAGCAACATTAGTTCAGTTTGAACACTAGTTCTTAAAAGGAGAAAACTGAAGTTGGGTCCATGGAGAAGGCTCAAACGACTAATGTGTATGCTTTTCATGTCGGGAACCCAGGTTAGATTCCAGCACTACCTGGTCCCTCAGGAACCTCTGGGTATTACTCCTGAACAGCAACCCAGAAATAGTCCCCATTCTGCCTTTTTGGATGTGGCACTAAAACAAAAACAAACAAACAAAAGAAACAAAATTAAGTTATGATAAAGCTGACTGGAATTGGAATCTAGACATCACTAAAAAGCTATTTCTCTCTTTAGTGAGCATTCAGGTATACCAAAAATAATAACAAACAAAACTGTGACTATCCTTTTATTGGTCTCTAAATCAAAGATGGGAGAAATCAAAGGAAGAGTATTCATCTGATTTAGGAAGATCAATCCATTCTGGCAGCTTCCTTCACACCCCTTTATACGCACACAAGGAATTGTCCCCCACTTAGGATGGCACTCTCTATCGCCTGACCTTGGCCACGTCACTTTCATGTGCATGAATTTGGTCATCTCAGAAAATGGGGGAGGATTGCGTAAATGGGCTCGTGAGGAATGACAAAAATCAATACAGCACATAGTAAGTACTTACAAAATGAGAGCTGTCATCAGCTGTTAGAGATTAGTTAGCCAGACCAAGGGGAGATCTAATGGAAATGGAAACAAGATTGACAAACAGAGAAAACTGTAACTGCATCTACCTTTCTCTCCCTCGAGCTGAGAACTAATGTTGGAATTTCGCTGGACCTCATTCTGGGTCCAGTGCTCATGGAGGATGGTGGGGTGTATGTGTGCCTCCTGTCGCTAAAGTTCCGTCCCTGATTTCTGAACTTCATTCTCATATGTTCCTCAGAGCATCTCAGATTACAAACCTGATAGATTTTTTTTCTCTATCCCCACCCCTTTCCAGAACACCAAATTTTGTTTCAAAGTATTCTTTCTGTTAGTTGAATTCTATCATAACAGCATCATCCGAGCAGTTGAATTTTTCCTCTCAGCAACCTTTCAGACAACGTGTCTCACACTTAATCACTAACCAAGTCCCACTAACTTTACATCTTAAAAATTCTTGAACCTGTTTCTGATCTCTGTCTCTATTACTGTTGCTCATATTTCATCAGTTTTCTTGTTTCCAAATATCTCCCCTCAGGGACCAGCGTGTAGTACAAAGTTTAAGGCACTTCCCTTGATATGGTCAACCCTGTTTGATCCCTGGTATCACATATTGGCTGACTGCATGAGCACTGAGGCAAGGGTCACTCCTGAGCACAGAGCCAGGAGTAGCCCCTGAGCACCATGACTATGTCCCAAACCACCTCCCAACCTTTTCCCTAAATATATATCCTCCTCCTACTTTCCCATTAAAATTTTCAATGATCTCTTCCTACTCTATTGTCCAAGCTCCTAGCCATGACTTCCAGGTCTCTGTCTAACTGGGCTCAAGTCCTTTCCTGGCATATTATTCAGCATTTTCTGACCTGCACCTTATCATCTAACAATGCTAAACTTTTGACAACATTCCCATTCACAGAAATTTTTTTTTAGTTCCTTGTCTGGGCTCATATAGTTTCTAATGCTGTGACACCTCCCTTCCCTTTACTTGGCTTGGATTTGGTGGCATGTTCTCTGGGAAGCCCGTGGACATCCTCTCTCTTAAACTGGGCTTAGATATCCTGACCCTGTGAAACTTTTATGTAACAAGTGCAATTATGAATTTATCATAATTTTATACTTCCTGCCCTGGCCTCTGAGCTCCTTGCAGTTAGAAAATGCTGGATCTTACTCATCTTTGTATTCTGAATGCTCAGTATAGTCCTGGGCATTTAATAAAGCTATCTCAAACAATGGCTATCTCTTGACTCAGTGTTTATTGAACCCATACTTGAGACCAAGTAACATTTGCAGAAACAGTATTAAGCTGAGAATAGAATTCCTTAAGGTATGAGAAAGAGTGTAGGGACATGAGGGTTGTGGTCACATGAAACCCTGAACAAAAAGCAAAAAGTAGCAGAAAATTCATTTCAGAGTTGCAGAATGTGAGGCAGAAAACAGGAAGTATGGGGTGGGGGAGGGGAGAGGTGAAAATGTTTTTGAGAGTCAGGTTTTGGTCAGAGAGAACTGCCACATGGGCAGATCACAGAGATTTGATAGTTCACTTGCATGTGGCAGTGCTGTGGTTTATAAGGCAAAACTAGGGGGAAATTATTATCAAGATAGCTTGTGTTTTATGAGCAATGCTTATAAGGTAAACATGGGGATATAGCAATGAACCAAAAGAAGGTCTTGTCTCATTGAGTTTATATCTTTGGTGATGGGAAATGTACACCAGTGAAGGAAGGGACTGGTGTTGGAACACTGTATGTCTGTAACCCAATCATGAACAGTTTTGTGACTGTATCTCACAGTGATTCGATTTAAAAAAGAATGTCTTGTCTCATTGAGTTTTCCAAGTGGTGGAGAGAGAAAATACCCAAGTAAGCTGAAAGTATGTATAATTACATAGGATAATAAGAACTGTGATGGGACTAAACAGGATGCTGTGAGAGAAAATAGCAGGGAGGATAGGGAAGGGCTCTTTGAGGATGTGGTTTTCAAGCTATAGTGGGTGAAGATAGGGAGCAGAGGAGAGCAGTTCAGGAAACAGGTCTGGGGTTTTGGTTTTTCATAAGGAACTAAAAGAGGCCAGTGTAGCTGTGAAAAGATAGCTGAGGAAAAGCAAGCTCTGACCTCATTTGCTAAGGAGAAAGCAACAGAACTTCCTTAACTACCTAGAAGAATGAAAATTGGTGGGGAAAGAGGGAAAGTGGGCAAATGTTCAATTGCCCCCAAAGATAATTTTAGTAAAAGGTTAATTTCATGGGAGAGATGGGAAGGCAGGAAGGCAGAATGAACATTATCTTTGAAGTCATGTGTATATATAAACTCTTGAGAAAACTAACCTATGGAGAAAGCAGAATTGGTTTACTGAGCTTTGTAACAGTTTTCTTAAACTTCCCTTTCTCTTTCCCAAAGTATTCTGCATTCACTAAGCTACTGAAAGATGATTTTTTTGTTTGTTTGTTTTTTATTATTTTTTAAAATTTTTTATTGAATCGCCATGTGGAAAGTTTCAAAGCTTTCAGGCTTAAGTCTCAGTTACACAATGCTCAAACAACCATCCCTTAACCAGTGCACATATTCCACGACCAAGAACCACAGTAAACCTCCCCCCACCCCCCACCTCCTCAGCCCCCCACCCTGCCTGTGTAGCTGATCAATTTCACTTTATTTTCTCTTTACTTTGATTACATTCAATATTTAGTGAGTTTTTTGTTGAAAGATGATTTTTAAAGACCTTGTGGTCTTACTCATAGTCAGCTTTACTAGGTCTGTCCCATGTATACAAGTATGCATGCTATTGATGACCTTATATTGATTCTCTTATCAAACTACCTCTTGCTTGTTTGAGATTTATCCAGTTCCTACAAAACCTAGAGACATAAAAGCTGATTTCTTTAGTGTCCCCGCAGCAGAATTATCCAGAATTAGGATTTTTATCAGAAATAAACTTTCCGTCAGAGAAACCTTCCTATACGGTAGGTGCATATTGATTATAGAGCATCTGGTCTACCTTTATGATTTACTTTTACCTTGTCATATGATCCCTTCCACTAGCCTTGAATCACCCAGGACCCTGTCCTATTTTTTAGCTCAGGATATACACCCTTATTTTCCTCACTGGAATTGGAATCCACATCTGCGTTATTTCATATTTATATGCATATATACACATATATGTATACACATATATAATTACATTTTCCACCTACTGTTTCTCTTATGTTAATCTGATTGCTCTTCCTGGGCCAGAAGAACTGAAGGAGTAGAGGAAAATTTCTTCTTCACACCAATAGAACTCTCAATCTGACTGCCTCTTCAGTCCTGCTTGAAATGGCATATCAAACTTCTAAACACCTGGTAAAGATAAAAGAGAATAATAGCATTCATTTGGGGCAAGGGAAAGGGGGTTTCATCTTCCACTGTGGGAATGTGCACTGCTTAAGTCTTTCTAGAATAAAATACAGAATCTTGGAGGCAGAGAAATAGTACAATGGGGAGGGTGCTTGCCTTGCATTTTGATGCCTTGCATCAACCAAGTTTGATATAATCCCCTGAGCCCACCAGGTGTAATTCCTGAGTGCGTAGTTGGAGTAAGCCCTGTGCATTGCCAATTGTGATCCCCAAAACAAACAAAACAGAATCTAGAATGTCAGAACCTGTCCTTCTAGAATCAGTGTTTCCCAACTGGGTAATACCTGGAATGATTTAGGGTGGATGGTAGTATCCTTGGGCCCAATTGGGGAACACTTTCTGTTCATTCACTTGTCGTACATGTGTGGGGTACTGGATTTGATTCCTAGTTACCACACGATCTGTCAAGCCATCAGGAGCAACTTCTGAACACAGAGCCTAAAGTTGCTCATGAAAATCACTGGATATGACCCCAAACTTTTCCAAAATGTGTGTGTGTAAAAGTTCTGTATTCAAATATTGAATTTTTGTGTCTGAAGTCGGGATTTTTGTTCTTTTACTATAATTTTAGAATCCAATTTTTCTAAACTAAAAATACTAATCTGGGGTCAGAATGATAGGACAGCAAGTAGGATTTTTTTTTATCCATTGAGGTTTATATTTATTTATTTATTTTTGGTAGGTTATTTATATATTTATTTATTTTTATTAATGAATCACCGTGGGGGTACAGATACAGATTTACATATTCTCGTGCTTGTGTTTCAGTCATACACAGCTTGAGCATCCATACCTTCACCAGTGCCCATCCTCCACTGATGACCCCATAGCAAGTAGGATTTTTACTTTCTGTGAGGCCAGCTCATTTTGGTCCCTGGCACTTGATATGGTCCCCCAAGGACTGCCAGTAGTAATTCTTGAGTGCAGAGCCAAGAGTAACCCTTGAGTATTTCCAGGTGAAGTCCACAAAATAAACAAAAACATTAGCTTTTCTATTTACTCTTTTAGTTTGGAGCTATACTTGGAAGTGCTCACGAAACCAACATCAAATCCAGGTCTCCAGCATATAAAGTGTGTCCTCAACCCATTAAACAATCTCTCTGGCCCAAAATGTTAATATTTCTCAAAGAACAGCAGACTTACTGAAAAAGCCATGCATGCTCTGCTCCCATTTTGATGAGTGATCACACACTAAATTCACCCATGCAAACAACAAATAGATCAAGAAAGAATATTCCTAGCCTCCTAGAAGCCTCCTTTGTCAAATCATATAAAACCTATTATATTGCACATGAGATTTTCATTCCACATTATTTTATGTCAATCTTCCATGTGGTTTCATTAGAGTAAATTAATCATTTAAAAACCTTAGAATTCTTTAAAGAAACTTTGGTACATCTACACAATTGAATACTATGCAGCTGTTAGGAAAGATAAAGTCATGAAATTTGCTTATAAGTGGATGATCATGGAGGGTATCATGCTAAGTGAAAAAGAGGGACAGACATAGAATGACTGTACTTATTTGTGTAATATAAAATGACATAATATGAGACTGACACTCAATAACAGTAGAGACAAGGGCCAGGAATATTGCTTCATGGTTGGAAGCCTGTCTCATGAGCCGGGGGAGAAGGCAGCTGGAATAGGTAAGGGATCACGAAGTCAATGATGGTTGGAGGAATCTTTTGGGATGGGAGATGTGTGCTGAGAGTAGACAAAGGACCAAACATGATAGCCTCTTGGTATCTATATTGCAAACCAATATAGATAAACCAATGCTCAGAAGTAGAGAGCGAATATGGAGGAAATTGTCTGCCATAGAAGCAGGGGGAGGGTTAGGATGAGGGTAGGGGGATATTGGGGACATTGATGGTGGAAATGTGCACTGGTGGAGGGATGGGTGATCGATCATTGTATGATTGAAACTCAAACATGAAAGCTTTGTAGCTGTATCTCATGGTGATTCAATTTAAAATACCCTTAAAATTCTAATAATATCTTGTCTGTTATAAGTTTGAGACACTAGAATTTATAATCATGAACAGTTTTGTGACTTAATAAAGCCTGGGTATATATTTTGAACATTATAATTATCTTCATTTACTTGACAAAGTGCTCACTGGGTAATTTTTTTCCCTGTTCCACTTTGCACACATCTAGTAGATGACAAATTCAGAACAGGCTCATATTTAAATCCATCATCTTCTTTGCATAGCTTTATAGGGTTAAAAGTAAAGGTAATAATAATAGCCAAAAGTAGAGAGAGAGTAAGAGGGAAATTGTCTTCCATATAGGCAGGGGTGGGGTGGGGGCCCAGGGAGAGGGATACTGGGGACATTGGTGGTGGAAAAATGTACACTGGTGGGGGATGGGTGTCCAATCATTGTATGACTGAAACTCAATCATGAAAGCTTTGTAACTGTAGCTCATGGTGATTAATTAAAATAAAAAAAGAAAATAAAAGTAAAGGTAGCAAAGACTTAAATGAAATTAATTTCTCACTTCAGTTCTTTAGGCATTGAGACAATTGGGAAAGTTGTTTAAGTTTCTTCTTAAAAAGTACTTCATAGTAGAACACACAGATTCTCATGATTTGGAAGGTGAATAGTCCACCTATTTCAACCCCAACAGTCAACCTATTTCAATATTAAACACAGCAAAATTTCTCAAGTAACAATCATAGTGCTTGCATTATGTATGTAACATAGTATATGTATGTTTGCCATATGAATTTTGTTTTTCTTCCATTTTGCAAAATTTTTTACAAAATTCAATTTTCTTCACCATTTTTATGAGTCATATTAATCCACATCAGTATAGACATCTCGGCTAATACTTAGATGATAAAATTGAGTTCCCCCTATCAGATAGCCACAGTAGGTCTGGGGTAGGACTCGAGTCTAGGGTTCATAGTCCAGGGCTCCTTAGGCCAGATGCCATTGCACAGGGTGAGAACCTTTCCTCTTTTTACTTGGAAACATAAACAATATAATGGTCCTGAATGCTGATCAAACCTAGTCTCATTTTTAAAATGTGAAACTCAATAGTCAGAATCTGTAAACAAGTGAGAGTGCCCAAGAATAGATTATGCCCAAGAAAATAAATTATGATATATCTACACAATGGAATACTATGCAGCCATTAGGAAGAATGAAATAATGAAATTTGCTATAAATGGATAGACGTGGAGACTATCATTCTGAGTAAAATGAGTCAGAAGGAGAGGGACAAATATAGGTTGACTGAATTCATTTGTGGAAGATATATATATGTGTATATATGTGTGTGTATATATAAACATATACATATTTATACAAATCATAGAAGTAAATATATGTGTATGCCCCTCGGAGAGCCCGGTAAGCTACCAAGAGTATCTGGACTGCACGCAGAACCTGGAAAGCTTCCCGTGGCATATTTAATATGCCAAGAACAGCAACAATAACAGGTCTCATTTCCCTGACCCTCAGAGAGCCTCCAATCGCTGGGAAAGTAAGGAGAGCTGCTAAAATCTCAGAGCTTTGGGCTGGAATGATAGCACAGCGGGTAGGGCGTTTGCCTTGCACGCGGCTGACCCGGGTTCGATTCCCAGCATCCCATATGGTCCCCTGAGCACCACCAGGAGTAATTTCTGAGTGCAAAGCCAGGAGTAACCCCTGTGCATTGCCAGCTGTGACCCCAAAAGCAAAAGAAAAAAAGAAAATCTCAGGGCTGGGACAAATGGAGACACCCGCTCAAGAAAATTGATGAACAACGGGATGACATTGATACAGTGATATATATATGTACATGTATATATATATATATGTGTGTGTATATGTATATATATATATATCGTATGAGCCTAATATCCAAGATCCAAAGCCAGGGTAAACAAGGACCAGATGGAGGACTGGTCAATGGTTAGAAGCTTGTCACAAGAGTGTGGTGGGGGGTTGAAGGGCAGTTAGGATAGAGAAGGAACCAACATGACAATAATAAATGGAATTGATCATTTTGGAGAGGAACTGTGTGTTGAAAGTGGGTAAAGAGATATACCTAATAAAACTTTCATTATTTGTTTTGTAAACCAGAAGGTCCAGAGAGAGAAAGAGAGAGACAGAGAGAGAGAGAGAGAGAGAGAGAGAGAGAGAGAGAGAGAGAGAGAGAGAGAGAGAAGTAAAGGGGGAGGGGTCAGGAGGAAAACTGGGACCACTGGTGGTGAGAAATGTGCACTGGTGAAGGACAGGTATTGAAATATTATATGACTGAGACCAAATCATGAACAACTTTTTAACTGTGTATCTCACTGTGAGTCAATAAAAAAGAATTTTTTAATTAGAAAAGGATGAAACTATCCCAAATGAAACTGAGTAAATTCAAAATCAAAACCCAGTAAGCTCAGGGGCTGGGGCCACTCAGGGATTGGAGGTGCATGCTTTGCACACAGGTGAACCTTAGTTTGAGCCCTGGAACCATCTGGCTCTGAAGCACAATGGTGTGGCCTGTGGCTCCAGTACTTTTGGCCCAGGTAGCACCCAAGTAGCCCTTCCTAGTAGCCAGTGGGAATGGCTTCCTCCAGCCCCTGAACACAACTTAGGAGGCCATCCTCAAATCCTTACCAAAAGAAAACAAAAAGGGCAGGTTCTAGAGAGATAGTACAGCAAGTAGGGTGCTTGCCTTGCACACGGCCAACCTGGCCACCCCATTTAATCCCCTAAACCCTCCAGAAGTGATCCCTGAGCACAGAGCCAAGAGTAAGCTCTGAGCACTGCCCAGTTCGGCCCAAACAACAGAAAAGCAGTCTCTTTGGAGCAAAGCGGTTATCCTTATCATGTCCTTCTCCCCAACTCCTAAGATATGAATAGGTTGAAACCTTATCCTGAAACCTTTGTTTAGATTTTCAGATCAAGAGAACATGCCTCAGAAACAGTCTAAGACCCCTTGCCTTGCACAAAGCCAACCTGGGATCCCTGGGATCCCATATGGTCCCCATAAACCACCAGGAACGATTTCTTAACACAAAGTCAGGAAATACCTCTGAGCATTGTTGGGTGTCCCCCTGCCAAAAAGAAAAAAAACCCAAAAACATAAAACAACCCAGGAGAAAACTGATTGAGTGTTCTGATACCCACCAGCGTGCAAAACAATCCTTCTAAAAAGGTGCTTCCCTGTTCTTTTTCTTTTTTTTTGCATTTTTTTCTTTTGGGGTCACACCCAGCAATGCACAGGGGTTACTCCTGGCTCTTGCACTCAGGAATTACTCCTGGCAGTGCTTGAAGGACCATATGGGATGCTGGGAATCGAACTCGGGTTGGCCTAGTGCAAGACAAACGCCCTACCCGCTGTGCTATCGCTCCAGCCACCCACCCCCCCTGTTCTTTTTCTTAATCCTTGTCACTGAAAACTTTGAGGACAGGGGTCTACCAACTTCCAAGCATTGGCTTGTTACCAATAAGGCTCTTCCTCCTCCCCACCACTGTCTCTCCATTGAGCAACAGAGCAATGAAACCTAGGAAGTTATGAAAGGAGAATTGCACGACAATTTAATGAACGAAAAGATCACATTGTGTTATAAACCCCATGATGAGGAGCCAGAGAGATAGGTAGCACAGGGGTTAAAGCACATGCCATGTGTATGGCCAACCCCATTTCATTCCCAGGCATCCCATTGTCCTCAGGCATTACTGTGAGTGGCCCTTCAAGGCTGAGCACTTCTGAGGTGGCCCTGATAATCCAGACACTGCAGGACTAATTGGTACCATATCCTCAGGCTCCTTGTGTGGCCTCCAGTCTGGTTGTCTAAGAATCACACAGGGAGGCACCCCAACCTCCCCAACCTCCCCAACCTTCCAACACCTCTTTAATCCTTTGAACTAGAATATTTTTTTTTTGCTTTTTGGGTCACACCCAGCAATGCTCAGGGGTTACTCCTGGCTCTGCACTCAGGAACCACTCCTGGTGTTGCTCAGGGGACCATATGGGATGCTGGGAATTGAACCTGGGTTGGCTGTGTGCAAGGCAAATGCCCTACCTGCTGTGCTATCGCTCCAGCCCCCTTTGAACTAGAAATTAAAAAAAATATATCCATCATGATCCCCTTTAAAAACATTGTCATTCTAGGGTATAAAACAAAAATATAAAACAAATTTATCCATGAAGTACACATCTTAGTAATTCAAAAGAAAATTAGGTGAGCCTGTAAAGAAGACAAGAATATATCACCTCGACTATTTACTGAAGCACTAAAACAAGTTTCCTTGTCTCACTGAAATGAGGTGACAATAGAGGTTAGTCCGAACTTCTCTCCTTTCACAATCGTACTTCCCGTCCTGAAGTTGCTCACTTTTTCATGTTAATATTAGAAAGCCCCCACAAGCATGTGATTCACATGTGCTGTCATTCTATCTCTGAATCCAGCACTGGATACCCTGTGCATGAGAGAACTAAGAGATCATTTTCCTGAAAAAAAATGAGTTCTGCATTCCCCTATTTATTTTTGAGTTATCAAAAAACAGGGAGTTTCTTTTTTTTCCTAACAAGTGAATAATATCTGAATGGCGAAGGACCACAGATAAGCCTCTTTATTTAACTGGAGACTTTACACAGGCATTTCTCTCTGTCTCTGTCTCTTCTCTCTCTCTCTCTCTCTCTCTCTCTCTCTCTCTCTCTCTCTTTTTCTCTGGTTGTAACTTCCACATCCTTAACCAGGTCACTGATGTCCTGAAGTTGGGAGAGAAGGTGGGAGGGAAGGAATGAGAAATGGAGGGAGGGAGGGAGAAAGGAAGGAAGGGAGGAAGGGAGAGAGAGAGGGAGGGAGGCAGGCATGCAGGCAGGTAGGCCAAAATGGAGTTATTCATATCAGGTTGCACCAAGACTAGTCTCACCTGCTGTCTGACTATAAAAGACTTCCATTTTGTATGACCTCATACAATACCTTTCTATTTGCTAGGTAAGTCATTTCAGTCATAAAACTATTTAATAAAACCAGATAGATTTTTACCCATTAACTTGGTTGTAATTTTGGCTGTGCTTCGTTTGGAACCATACCCAGCAGAGCTCAGGGCCTTCCTCCTGACAATGCTGAGGGACCAAAAGCCATGCCAGGGATCAAACCTGAGTCAGTTGCATGCAGGTGCTTGACCCCCTCTACTACTTCTAGGCCCTGACTTCATTGACTTTTTGTTACCTAAGAACCGTTACCTTTTTATAACTAGATCTTGCAGAGTAAAAGTCTTTAAATAGAATCAGGTCTCTGAGATGTTCTAATGACTTTTAGATACAAGATAATCCTTTATTTTAGGATTAATATAAGAAATACTTGAGAGCTTGGCCACCCCCTACCACCTTATTCCTGTGCAGTTTTGTAGGATTAACTGTGGTCTTGGTACACAGATTGAGTTTTGAATAAATGGAGGGCCTTCTGGGTACTCAGAAGTCTCTCCCTTACCACAGCTGGTCTGAGTATTCTTTCCTACCAAAAAATGGCTAAGCCTTGAAACTTTGATGACATGAACTATAACAGAGATTGACGACAGAGGGCTTCACTTGTTTCCAGGTATGGACAAATTCAATATCCAGTGTCCAGGAAAGGTTGAGGGTGTAGGGGAGTATGTGATTCCCTCCCCCTCCTGCCTCTTGGAATTCTACTGGAGAGGATCAAGTAACTAAATTAACAGCAGACAGATTAGTAGGAGAAAATTATTTTACATATATGAGGAATCTACATGGGTTTGGATTCTCAAACGGGTAGGATAAAATAGAGCCTACATCCTGAACTTTAAAAAATGGGGGTGAGGGAAGGACCAGTCCTGGTGATGTGAGGTGAGAGGAGGATGACTCACTTGAGGAGAGAGTGACTCAGAGAACAAAGACCAGATTATCTGTAATTAGATTTTGGCCCTGTCATATAGATAGGCTTTTCTGATAAAATGGGTTATTTCGGGTAAAAATCCTAATTTTGAGTAACACCCAAGTTTTTGTTTTTCTAGATAGGTAATGGAGTGGTGAAACTTAATCTCTAACACTTAATAATAGAGAAAGTGCAGCTTAATTTTGTTTATCAATCTTCCCCTGGTTTTTGCTCCTTTCCTGGAATCTCTCAGTACTAACCATCCCCTCTCCCTAGCTGGTCCCCAACATCTGGGTTTTCAGCACAAGTTATTATGGACGTTTGGGTGAGTTATCAGCCATGCAAGTAACTTTTCTGAGTCAGGTTTTTTTTTTTTTTATGAGTCTTTCTCATGGTCACAGGAGGTAGATGTGCTAGTATTAAAGTTCTTTGTGGATTTTCTCTTTCGGCAATCTGTCTGAGGATTATTTGATTACTTGCCAGTCACTAAGAACTAAGATATGAAAGGGAAGTGTCTCCGTTTTCCCCACAAAAGCAACAGAAACTGTGCTTAATAGGTAGTTGTTCTTATTAATTAATCTATATATACCTGGACGGCTCCTGGATGAACAGGCCTGAAGCAGGAACACTATAAGGATTAAGAAAAGAAACAGGAGCTGAAGAGAGAAGGTAGAGTGGGTAGAGAGCTCTTGACTTGCACGCGGTTGACCCAGATTCAGTTCCCGGCATCCCATATGGTCTCCCTGAGCCCCAGTAAAAGTAATTTCTGAGCGTGGCGATGGTTGGGTTCTGGAAGTTTTTGGCTGTCGGGGCTGGGTCCCTTGAGGGAGGGCTCTCACCTGCCCCCCTCTGAGGCGTCCAGATTGAAACAGCCTGGCACAAAGTCTGGTGGCATGGCTATGGCGGGCATCATGTTATGTTCTCTTCCAGGAGAAAAAGCCCTGTGATCTGGATGGTGGCTGAAGACGAGATTATCTGGTGCTGGCAGGAGGTGGCTTATGGCTGTAACCCCCTGGTCGCCGGAGACTGGGGGAAGTGGGCAGAGAATGGGACTCCGCTGCTGGGTCCCATTGAGCCCAGGGTCCAAGGTCACACAGTTCTGCATTACCTGGGTTTTGACCCCAACAGGCTCTGGCCGAGCCTCATGCATGAGTGAACATATTCCCGGACCACCAGGTGCATTCGAGGCCATGAAACACATCATGAGACATTCCCTACCCATGCTGCATAAGTACCACACCATATTTGATGGGGTTCAGATAGTAGGCAAAAAATCATAGAGGGGAAATATGTATATATATGCATATATACATATTTTTATATATACATATATACGAAAGTTCACACACTCAACCTTTAAGAACATGTTAGTGATATCCTAAAGTATGTTTTAATGTCCCCTGCCAAAATAGAACAATCTTCATACTGCTTCCTATATGAATATTTTTTGTAAGGATTTTCAGAGGTTCTTCATAACAGACAATACAAAATATATTATTTCGGTTGTGCTTTGAGACAGGGCTTGGGGCTTGGGATAGAAACATCCAAAATTTGGTGGTGGGAAGGTGCAATGGTGATGGGACTGGTATTTGAATATTAAACGTAATCAAATATTATGAACTACCTTATAAACTAAAAAAATAAATTAAGATTTATTTTTAAATTAAAAAAATCAGTAATTCCTGAGTGCGGAGCCATGCACCGGTCTGATCCTCTGCACACTATCCATCCTAGCACTGCTGGAATGGGTCCTTGTGGCCCCCAAAAGCATGGGGCCTGAGCACTGGACCATCCAGCCTAGTTGGCTGAATATCGCCAGGAGTATCCTCTACGTTCTGAGTAATGCCTGGGAGCCCCAAGAATAAAGATTAGCCAGAATCAGGAGCATCTTCAGAAATAGCCTTTTAATGGAGAAACTCTTACTCTTAGAGCAGGGCAAACATCTAGGGCCTCGCTCTCTTCATCTTGTGAGACCTCCACCGCTCTTCTCTGTGCCCCAGACTCTGATCCTACTTACTGCCTATGGATATAGACCTTCAGTCTGCCCTGTTTACACTAGAATTTTCAGGCATGTACATTTGCAATAGTATATAATTAAATTTATTCATTTTCTTTTATAATTCTGGCAAAATTTGTCTCCTTGTCTAATCTCAGAAGAGCTCAGAAAGATAAGGGAATTTTCCATCTCAGCTCCTGCAACTCAGAATCACATTTACTGGAAATAATCTTCCTATGGGAGAAACCTGCCTATAGGTAGAGTAAACATCTAATTACAGAACATCTGGTCTCTATCAAATGAATGACCTATTTCCTCATTAGGTGATTCACTGGGCCGTCACCTTGAGAGCCTAGACCCTGGGCTCCTATCCAATCCTTTATTCCAATTTTTCCCCACTGTCTGAAATTCACATTGATGTGAATTCTCCGTAGACATAGAACTAATTTCCCCCTACTAATCTATTTGGGGAAGTGAGGCAAAATCAGCAATGCTCAGGGGTTCATCCTGGCTCTGCATTTAGGAATCACTCCTGGTGGTGCTCAGGGAACCACCTAGGATGCTGAGGATTGAACCCAGGTGAGCTATTGTGCAAGGCAAGCATGCTACCTGTTGTACTGTCTCTCTGGCCCCTCACTCCTACTAATCTTAATATTAATTTGATTGCTTAACCAGTCTGAGAGGAACCCTGAGGAATAGGTGGAAATGGCCCCTCATCCTCTATTACATAACTATTTGTTACTAGTTTGTAAAACATACCACTGGTTTTGTCATTATTTATTTCTATTATATCTGCAATAATGGAGTCCTCTGAACTCAACCACACACAAGCAGGATTAAAATGTGCAAATGTGTTTAATATGAAAGGAAGAAATAATGGGCAGGAAAGCAAGCTGACTGGCTAGGCAACCCAGCAGCTTCTGTCCTGGGGCCAGTGGAGGAGAAGCATGGTTCAGAATTGAGGAGCTACACTTTTCAGTGCAAAGGTTTAGAAGGGTTGAGATTATGAAATAATAACATGGGAGTTTCTGCTGGGTGCCAAAGACAGATTGCCCCAGCATATATATACCCGAGTGGCAGGCTAATTATTTTGAATTGAAAACAAAAAATCAAGATAGAAAATTCAAGAATGATGGGAATAATAGGAAGCTTATCATGGTAGGGGGATGGCAATTAGGGCAAGGAAGAAACAACTACAACAATGGACAAGGGAAAGCTGGGAGGTAGTAGGGAAACTGGGGACACTTGTGCAGGAAAGTGGACACTGGTGAAGGAATTGGTGTTGTAACATTGTAACCTGCAAATTAATCAAGAATAACTTTGTAGTTCACAGCGATTCAATAAAAATTAGAAAAGAAAAAAAAAGAAAATTCCAAGAACGATTGCTTTTGCCTGAGTTCTAGAAATAGAAATACATCTTCGTTGGCTGGGAGATGAGAGCGTGTTAGAGGTTTATCACACCAGACAAGGCTTTATGAAATCTGCTTTTGATGCATATATATATACAGATAAATGCTTCAAAATGTCTTTTTCTTTGAATTGCAAAGTTCTTTCTTTTGTTTTTCCCTTCCAAATGCATTGTCCCCATTCTAGATCTTATACAACTAACTGGAATGAGTTATTTTGTAGACTTCCTGATGGGTAAATAATTTAAGTGTCTTCGCTTGCAAATCTCAATGCCTGTTAAATTGTGTTTTTTTAAACTGTAAGACCATAGAAGATTAAAGGAAAATTATTTTATTTCCCCAAAACTCTTAGCACAGAGCTGAGTGGCCTGGATATTTGGGGAAAGATGTGAAAAAAGAACTCTCTGTACAATTCTTTCTGAACGCATGTATAGTGTAGAGGCCTGGAAGAACTTTTCATATCCAGGGTTGAAACTGGAAATTCCACTGTACTTACTAACTGGAGCACAGTAGGGACAATGCCCACAGTCTCTGAACTGTGACATTTGGTATATTTACAATGTTATGCAACCATAATGACTATCCATTTCTCTGACGTTTTCATCTTCTCAAACAGAAACTGTGTTGGCCATTTATATGTCTTCTATGGAAAAAGGTCTATTCAGCTTAGATAGATTAGAATAGATTAGATCTGGGGGAGCCAGATCTGTTTTTTCTTCATGGTTTTTTTTGTTTATTTATTTAATTTAATGAACAATTTTAATTCACATTTATTAAAAAACATGCTTTACAAAGTTATTCATAATACAAATGCTTCTGGCATATAATGTTCCAACACTAATCCTGCCACTAGTGTGACCATCCCTCCAGCAGTATCCCTCTCACCCCCAGTCTGCCCCCCCACCCCTTAGCAGGCACATATAATACATTTATTTCATATTGCTTAATCCAATAAAACTTACTGGAATGGAAAATGCAATTATCAGAAGAAAATCAATAAAAGTCAACAAATGATGATTGATTGTGATATGATTTTAACTTATGTAAGTAAATAAATGAAAATCATTTAACACAATATAATATAATAATGCCTACTCTCATGTACATAGATAGGTTTTCAAGTCTGGGACTTAAATATATATTTCATTAACTTTTCTTTTGTGCTTCAGTCTCATTATGGCAACAATCCTATCTTTCCTATCATTAATAAAACTATTTTTAAAAATTCTTAGTATGTTCCAGAGTTAACATAAAATAGTTAAAGACCGCAACTGTAAAATATAGTAAGAGTAAAGAGAAATAAGATTTAGGGGAAATATGAAAGGGCCTATGAAACTATAAAGTGTTTTATCCTAAGAAAGGGAATATTAAAAGACTAATATGACAGAATATTTAATGTAAGTGACACATTCACTCATTACTGAAAATGTATAAAATTTCTTAGTAAGCTAGGAATAAACATATCTTCCTTAATCTAGAGGCAAGGAACCATAAGCACCATGAGTGAGTGCCGTACTTATTGCCATGTGTGGAAAAGTTTCTTTTGTCCTTTAAAGAAGCTTCACTAACACTTCTTATAAAACTGGTTTCAAAGTATGATCTTCTAAGTTTTGTCTGTTCTTGAAATTTGTTTTATCATTCATTCAAATCTAAATGATAATATAGCTGGACAGAGTGCTCCTGGTGAGGTGTTCATTTCATTAAGTATTTGTACCTTTAAAAATTTATTTTGTTTTGTATTTATTTGTGGGACTTGGGGGAGCCAGATCTGGTGGTGCTCAGGAGTTACTTCTGACTCATGCTTGGAAGTCACCCGTGGTGATATCCAGGGGACCGTGTTTAGGGGGATAGAACCCAAACCTCTGGCACACAAAGCACATACTTCAGTCCTCTAACGTACCCCTTTGCCTCCACCTCTTCTCTTTTCATTTTAATGACATTTTTATCCTGCACCGCAGAAGTCTTTTAGTTTAATGAATGCCACTTATTTTTGTTTCAGTTTTCTTTGACATTGGAGCCAAATCACATGTTACCTCTGAGTTCAGTATCATGGAGTGTTTTGCCTATGTTTTTAATAGATTTTCAATAGATTGAAGACTTTGCCTATAAGTCTTCAATGTATTTTGAGCTAACTGTTGTGCAAGATGTGAGAAAGTGGTCAAATACCATTTACTTTTAGAAGAGGAAATGCTAAAAACAATTAGGGGGTTAGGGATGCAGAGATATAGTACAGAGAATAAGGTGCTTGCTTTGCACGTGGTCAACCCCAATTCAATCTCTAGTGCTGCTTATGTTCCACTGAGCATCACCATTGGTCTGACTTATAGCATCCATCCCCTACTTCTTTTTATGTTGGTTTTCTGGGATGAAGACCAAAATCAGAGTTCAGTTATAATAACAGCTCATTTAGACAACTTGACAGAGATCCTGTTTACTTAGACTTTATTAATTTTCAATCTTAAGTTACTCGATTTTATATTATATCTGCATTAGAGTTCCATTTCATGCCCATTTAGAAATAGGCAGTGTATACATTCTAAATAAGTGAAAGTAATTCCACACATTTAGGAAATTAACTCCTCCATGCTAGGAGTCCCACTAGGTGCATTATAGTCATAGGATCATAAAAATTCACAGACCTTTTGAGTTGAAACTGTCTTAAAGAGAATATAGCTGACTATTTGTGTTGCCCTACATTTCTTGTTTATCTAGCAAAGAAAGCAAAGGCTATATAAGAGCGCTATGAGGGGATAATCCAGAATGTAAATTGGGTGTCTTGGACTCTGCATCAATTTTTTAATTAAATTGCCATCACTCTGTACACTAGAGGAATGTTTAACATAATGGCATCAACCCATAAAAAGCTTTCAAATGAGTCATTTGTATCCTATTCATTAGTAAGAGTCTCTATTTCATTATCAGGCCAATATATATTTTACACCCAAAAACTTTCAAGAAAAAAAAGTAGTGCAATACATCAGTATGTAGGGGGTAACCAGGCAATGGTAAGATTAAATGAAGCAGGAAAAGTTGAGATGAATGTAAGTAATAATTAGAAAGGCAAATTTTCACGGGTAATCAAAATACTTTAGGGCATTATGTGTGTGTGTATTATAAAGTGAACTAGACCCTAAAAATATTCCAAGGCAAAAGGACCTTTTTCCACTAAAAGTATGTACATTGACTTCATTTTCTTTTTCTTTTTTTTTTTAACTTTTTGGGTCACACCCGGTGATGCACAGGGGTTACTCCTGGCTCTGCACTCAGGAATCACCCCTGGCAGTGCTCAGGGGACCATATGGGATGCTGGGATTCGAACCTGGGTCGGCCGCGTGCAAGGCAAACGCCTTACCCACTGTTCTATATCTCCAGCCCCTGACTTCATTTTCTATAGTGTTCAGTCCTTTTACTTGTAAAGATAAAGAAATTTTATTTCCTTTGACCCTTACAAATCTGTTGAGTTTATGTCACTGGGTTAAGCTTTAGCTGACACAAGGACAGTAAAGGCTGAAACTCACTAGTATCTTTTCACTAGTATGCCTGAGGATGTTACAGATATGATCTGAAGAGTAACAGTCATTATAGGAAAGGATTACAGTTGTGGTTTATTGCTACAATATTTGTTGAAGACCTAACACAGACATGGTGTATCATATCTAAGAATACATTTATAATTATTTGTTTTTTAACTAATTAGACTATACAAGCACTTTAGTGTTCAGCCAGGTGTGAGAATTGTGAACCATAATGTAGCCATGATATTTACTATAAGCACCTCGTTTAAAAGTCATTGGGCCAGACCCACAAAGATGTTATAATATAAATTTCTTTAGTTACAGTATGTGCTCATCATATAATATGATTAGTATTAATTTCTAGGTATAGCAATAACCCTGAGAATTCAGAGTAAATGCTTGTATATTAATTATTTAACAAAATTTATTTAACATCTAAAATGGTGCATACAAATTGCACACATGCACAACAGTTTCTCAAGAATATGGAATTAGAAATAAAACAGGAATGGTGCCATCATTTATAAGCAGTATAGCACTGGCTAAGTCTCATTCCTTACTTGTAAAGTAAGAATAAGATAGCAACGTGGTGGAATTGTTGTGCAAGTTAAATATAATAATGTTTATAAAACATAAACTCGGGATTTCGCTGAAATGCTCAATGAAAGATGCTACTTTTATACAAATGTGTTTGTGCACATGGTTAGTTAATAAAAATGAATATTAATTCATAAATCCATAACCAGCATAGAATTAAAAGAGATGAGTTTATTTTTAAAAATTAAAAAGGAAATAGCAGCTGATCAGAAAAGGAAAGAGGTAGATCTAAGCACAAAAGCACTACAACAATGAATTGATTGAAATTTACAAGTAGACAGTGGTAGTCTACTGTCTACTCAGGGCTCATCTGGTGTTCAGTTCTATGTTCTCCAAGGACAGCAGAATTCTCAAATCAAGAATTATCCTCAGAGACAAACTTGGCTCCTCCCCCTCTGCTGGAGAATCTGGAAGCTATGACTCATAGGAGCCACCACAAAATCATTAACTGGAAATGCTTGCTGCAGACACACTGCAAAGGAATTGAAATTGATTTGCCAAATTCTCCATGTGACCCAAATTTGGCCCCCTTCCAAAGAGTAAGAGGGAGAAAAGGCTGCTCACCTTCTTGGCAACACGATAATTCCTCACTCTATCACTGAATTGAAAATGCAGCAAAGTGCTTACTAGACACCACTTCCAGTGATGATTTGGCTTTGATGAGAGTTGCAGAGTGCCAAAGCATTTGGTGCATTGCCTCTTTCAGTTGTTTGTCCGTTCTTCTGGGGGGGAAATGGTATTCTGAGGCTCTTGTGGTGTCTGAAGTTATTACCTTCACCATCTGCCTCTGCATTTTCCTCTGGTGGTGTCAGAGATAGAATGCAGTAGGATTTGCCTTTTGGACTGAAGGGAATTTCAGGCTGCTATACTCAACTGGGTATGTTCCTGTGACACCAGGAGAATGATTCTGCTCTAAGTTGATTGAACAGAAGCCAGAAGCCAACTACAAACAAGCAACCCAGCTTGCTTAACAGCATGGAGGAGACAAACTTGACTGCGGCTAACACAGAGTAGATGGTTGCTAATTAGCCTTCAGTGATGCTGCCTGCAGCCTGACTACCAACAGTCCTGTTTCACTGGAAGAAGGCCATCACTATGCAGGTATGTTAAAGTGATTTTTGAAACTATCCAGTTCCAACAAACTGTGGGTAGCTTTGGTGGGCGGGTAGAATACAAGCTGAAAGCTATAAAACGATTGAGAAAGATTCCTTAGGAGGGGATTCTACAGAGTACTTTCTTGGAGACTGGCCAAATACTGATCGGAGAAGCAGCAGGAAGGTATTCTTCTGGAATGGGCTGAGCCAAAACCGTCCCTGAAGAGATTTCAGGTCTTAGTTTTTGGGTACAATGAGATATGGGGTATGAACAAACTGAAACACGGCAAAGTTATGAGTTCATTGTTATTGGGTGCATTGAGGCTGATACGAGAGGATTATTAGAAAAGTGGATGTATCTCAGCATATCCCAGATGGAGTCATTCTTACTCTCCCACCTTACAGTACTTAGCCTTCTCTAAGTCTTTGGCATCTATTATATCATGGAATTATGTAATCTCAATTGCCTTCTTATACTTGGAGACTAGAGATTGGTTGGGATGAAAAGGAAGATAGCACATACCTAAAGCCTGGAGTGAGGGATTATAAAGGAATGAATAAGAAACTCCATGACTAGGGGCTGGAGAGATAGCACAGCGGGTAGGGCGTTTGCCTTGCACACGGCCGACCCGGGTTCAAACCCCAGCATCCCATATGGTCCCCTGAGCACAGCCAGGGGTAATTCCTGAGTGCAGAGCCAAGAGTAACCCCTGTGCATCGCCAGGTGTGACCCAAAAAGCAAAAAAAAAAAAAAGACTTTGGAAGAGATCCAAAGGAATGCTAGGAGGAATGCCAGAGTACTGATGAAACTGGAAAAAAGTTGAGGATCATATGGAAATCATGAATTCAGAAATCAGAGGTAAGAACAAGCTCATGTAGGATTGAAACTGGGAGAGGTTTTGCATAATTGTTGAGACTTAGAGACCATGTTGATGGGTCAGTCCTGGCTGAGAGGATCAGGAATAGATGAAAATTCATCTGCTCAGAAGCCAAGGCAGTAGTCTGGGAGCTAGGCTCCATTACCTGAACATTTTCACACCCCAGGTCCTATATGCTCCTAAGTAGCCCTATGCAAGTCCATATCCTCTCAGCCGTGGGCTTTTATTATTTCTCCTGAACTGCTGTGAGAATTTCTTTACCAGAATCCTGGCTCTAGCCTCTTTCCCTCCAATCCTTTTCTCATATTCCCGGTATTATCTTTCTAAAATGTCAACTTGGTCGTGTTTCCGAGTTTTGAGAGATCCAGTGTGTCCCTTATTGCAGAATAAAGAAAACCCAAGAGCTTGTCTGGCATGCCACAGACTTCAAGGTTAGTTTCCACTGCCATTTTGGCTTTTTCTCTCTAACTTACCTGGAAGTACTCAGTCATCTGCATCTATGGTCAACCTGTATTATTGAATGTTTTTTTTAAATATGATCTTACTTCTTGGCATATTTGCCCCAGCAAAAAATAGTTTTTTCTTTTATTCTGACCAACAAACTTTTTGTTATCTATGACAAAGTTTTCTTGTCTGAGACACCTTTTCCATTTCCTATTTTGTCTATTCATTAGTCATTGGAGAGTTGGATTGCTTCTACCATTCTGATTGTTGTGAATAAAACATTACAAATATTTGTTTGAATCCATGTTTTTAGTTTGGGGTAGAAGTGCATATTTAGAAGCAGAATTGCTGGATTATATGGCAATTACAACTCCTGTTCTTTTCCCTCAAAGGTATTGTGCAAGTTAAGTGTGAATCTTCAGTATAGTAATGCAGTGACATGTAAATTTACTTTGGATGATGTTAACAGTTAAAGAATATAAAAGCTCTGCAAAGAATATTTGAATTTACTACAGTAAAAGTAGATTTACTATAAAGAAGTCACACACCATTTGAAATATGATAGTGGTAATAACATCTGAACTCTAAGATTAGACCGGAAAAAATATTCTATTGAAATTATTTCAAGGAGTCCAGTGTGTAAAATTTATAATTATTTATTATTTTATTATATTTTGTGAGAATCTAAAGTCAGGAAATGCAATTTTTCCACACCTGCCCATTGCTAACAGTAAGTCACTAATTCTCCAGGCCCATCAGTAAATTTTACCATCAGTAAAGCAGAAACTGTCTCCATACATTAATGAGAAAAGAGCAATCTAGATGAAAGCATTCTTGCAATTAAATTGTTCTGAATTATCATGACTAACAGCCCATGCAAAACAGAGACATTTTCAACATATTTGGGAGGCAATGCATGGACATCTATTTTAAAGGGTCTCTCTCTCAAAAGAAGCTAAATGAAGTTCTTTAAATAATAAAGTACAGGGGCTGGAGCAATAGCACAGCTATTGGTGACCCAAATTCTTGATTGATACTTTTAATGCCTAGGACAGATACCAGTACTATTGAGCAGCAATAGCAGAAGTTGGACTAAAATCATTGTCTTTATTTCAGGTTGTTGGCATCTGGTTCATAGGTATCTGTTTCTTGAGGTAATGGGGAGGGAAGGTGCCCTGGCAAGTCTTTTCTAGAAATGACAGCATTCAGGAGAAGCTGAGCCTAGTGATGACTTGTACATTGGCTACAAAGATACTTGCTGCAAAGCTACTTTCTCATTGCCCAGGGAGGCAAAGCAATTTGGATTGTCTCCTGACCTGAATTGCTCATTCCATAAGGAGACTTTGCTCACCAGCTCCCTGGGTACTGCCTGGGGCTCTGTTGAGTGAGTCCCATTCTCACTTTATCACACTGATGCATAAGAGATGGCAGGAACCCATATCTGACTTGCATAGGACCCTGAGTTCAATCCATAGCCTCTGCCCCGTCTCTCGAGTGCAGCTGGGTGTGGTGCTGGTGAGCACTAAGGAGTTCCACATTTCCCTCCAAAGAAATGACAGAAAGGTTTTCAAAAAAGATGTGCATGGGACCAGAGAGATAGTACTGGGGTTATGGAGTTTGCCTTGCATGCACCAGAATTTGGTTGGCTCCAGGGTGCGGCCTGGAGTGGTCCCTGAGCATGCAACTTGGAGGAAGCCCTGAGCACTGCTGGGTCTAGCCCAATCCCTCTCCCTAAGACAAAAATAGGGATAGGGATAGAAATCAAGAGGTTTACATTTTTAAATATGTCCATTCTATTTTTAAATAACTTGATTATTTAAATTCATTTACATTTTAACAAAGAATTGCTTTAAAATGTCTTTTCTGGTAAAATTATTTCCTCAGCTATGTTCCAGGATATCGAAGGCTCCCCACCCTTCATCTTCACTGACAGCTCAGTGATTCATGTTCCAACATAATGTCTGCATTTGTCCCAACACGACTGTGTGTTTCAGGCTTCTTTTCCGTGTCAACTGTTTTTGAATTTTAAAGCAGTTACACATTTTGTCTTCAACAAGATGGCACATCTGGGTTGCATCTGTTCCACTGTCTAGCCCTTCGTGTGCAGAATAGCTTCCTTGAAAAGACAAAACTTGTCCCCAAGTCAGCGGTTTACCAAATTAATTTTGTGTTCCTAAGGATTCTCAGTAGCAATCTAATGTAAGAATAAGCTGGAGAGGGAAAAGGATTTTTGATTGAGTTCAAGGCTCCAGATCCCATATATCTGATGAAGTGAGTGACCTCCCTCATCCGTGGCTGGTGTAAACTCTAGGTCCCTCCGTGTGGCACAGTGGCTCCACTTGCTTCCTTGCTTCTCTTGTGGGACCACAGGGCTATATGGATACTGGGACTATGCTGTCTTATGGGTCCTGGAGACATTTTAATAAAAATGAAGCTCTTTATTTTATGTTTTCCCCTTACCTTCCTTTTATATTTTTTTTTGGGGGGGAAGTTGCCATTAAGATAATCAGGGGTGCGCACCAGGCTGTTTCACTTGGACAGCCCCAGAGTGGGGCAGGTGAGAGCCCTCCCTGGCCTGGTAGCCGAAAACCTCCACAACCTAACCACTGCCATGCTCAAGGCCACTCTCCACATGCTCAAGTGAACCTATTCCTGGCTGGACCGCACGGCCACAAATGCAGCCGTGCAACACATCATAAGTCACTCCCTACCCAAGCAAAAGGGACTACCCTGCCACAGAGGTTGGTCAGGGTGGAGGGGACGGAGTGGGGGTGGTGAGAGGGATGCTGGGACCATTGGTGGTGGAAAATGGGCACTGGTGGAGGGATGGGTACTTAATCATTGTATGACTAAAACACAAACACAAAAGGTTGTAAGCCTGTAACTGTACCTCATGGTGATTCACTAATTAAAAAATGACACTCTCTACCCAATCTCCAAGAGTACCACACCACATTTGATGGGGCTCAGATAGTAGGCAACAATCATAGAGGGAGATGTATAGATGCATATATATATATATATATATATGAAAGTTCACATCATTCAACCTTTAACAACATGTTAGTGGTATCCTAAAGAAGGTCTTAATGGCCCCTGCCAAAATAGGACAATCTTCACACTGTTTCCTCTATGGATACTTTTTTGTAGGATTTTCAGCAGTTTTTCATAACAAGCAATACAGAATATATTATTTAGGTTGTGCTTAGGGACAGGGATTGTGGCTTGGGATGGAAAAATCCCAAATTTGGTAGTTGTAATGGTGGTGGGATAGGTGTTTGAATATTAAATGTAATCAAATACTGTGAACTACTTTATAAAATAAAAATTAAAAAAGAATATGATCAGGGGTTGCACATAAGCACGACCGTGGGATCAGGGGTTCACGCCTGTGTTTGAGTGTTTCCATACTCTGCCCTTGTGCTCTGTAGCCATGGTGCTCAAGTCCTTTGTGGTTGTAGCATTCCCAGAGGTCACTCTGCAGTTCACACACATGCTTTCTGGCATACTCCAGTCTGAGGTTCTCTCACACCTTTTAGTCGTGGTATTTGTCAGGAATTGCATACACCTGCTTAGGCACAAAAAGTGGCACATAGTCAGAGCATTTGGGAGTTATAGACAGAAGTTCTAGGCATTTATAGCTACATTTTAGACATCAGAGCTGCAGAAACTGCACTTGGCCTGTGCAAGTGGCACCACGGGTCAAATTCATGGTCTAATGCTTGCAAGGTAGATGCTATTTGTCACAGAACCATCTCTGTCTCCTGATCCAGGCCTTTTGGGTTTTAATCTCAAATTCCTTTGAAATATTATAGCTTAGAAATAACTAGGATACTGCTAGAGAGCACATACGGGTGCCAGATACCTTACTCTAGGTACAGTCACCCACTTTCTGCCACCCAAAGGTCATCATTAGATAAACTAGAATATCAGAGAATCTGAGTCATCCTTAAAAATCCCCCCACCTGAATTCAGGGGTAAACATAGTTTAGGCAGGGCCAAGAGATAGCTCAATGGGTTGAGTACATGCTTTGATTATAGGAAACTCAGGCTTCATCTGCAGCTCTGCATGATTCCCCTGAACATTGTGGGTAGTCAGCCCAAAATACTAACAGATATGCCTTCACCCCATCATCAAAAAAAAAACCCTTCACTATACTTAAGGCAGAGACTATACAGAGAGTCTCTTGCCCGAATGCCTGGCTGTCTTCCCTGGGGCCCCTCGGAGGGGATGGGCTCCAGCTTCCCTCCCCACACTGAGCAGAGATACTGGCAGCCTAAGACCTCCGGAACCTAGCCACAGCCATGCTCAAGGCCCCTCTCCACACGTTCGGACAAGCCTCACACATGAAGGTACCGGCAGAGGTGTGTGTAATCCCATCAATGGCCAACATCCAGAGACTTAAAAGCAAGCTCCCAGAAGATATCTCATAACCTACTTCTCCCTCTGGGAGAAACTAGCAAGCTACTGAGAGTTTCCTGCCCACATGGGACAGCCTAGCAAGCTTCCCATGGTGTATTCATATGCTAAAACCAGTAACAAGCTGGATCTCATTCCCCTGACACTGAAAGAGCCTCCAATGCAGCATTGTTGGGAAGACCAAGTGGAGAGAGGCTTCGAAAAATCTCAGGGATAGGACGAATGGAGAGGTTACTGAGCCCACTCGAGAAATCGATGATCAACCAGAATTTGTGATTCGTGATTCGTGATACTTAAGGCAGAATATGGGACTATACCACATTAATATCTGACTTCAAATATATGACACTTTTGTCCTTTGAAATTAGTTTACACACTGAAGACTGAAGTAGGGAAGCTTTTACAAATGCTTTTACAAATTTCTCTTTGCACAGAACAACACTTGACTAGCAAGTAGGATGGTGCCACATCATAGTGCATATATCAGAGATAAAATACTCAGCCTTAGTTTTAAATCAGAATTGAGAACACATAACTTTGAACAATGGTGATCATGTGACTAAAGGTCATAAGGAATTTTTTCAACTATTTGTAATGTTTTGTATCATTGTCTTCATAATTTATTCAGTTAATTTTGGCTAGGGGGCCACACTTGACTGTGCTCTAGAATTATTTCTGGTTCCATACTCAGGGATTACTCCTGCAGGGCACAAGGGACCATATGTGGTGCTGGGAATGGGGTCAGTCACATGCAAGACAAGTGCCCTACCAGCTGTACATCACTCTGCCCCCAAAGTATTTTATTGTTGTTTTGTTTTGCTTTTTGGGTCACACCCGGCAATGCCCAGGGGTTACTTCTGGATCTGTGCTCAGGAATTACTCCTGGTGGTGTTCGAGGGGCCTTATGGGATGCTGGGAATCAAACCCGGGTAGGCCGTGTGCAAGGCAAACGCCCTACCCACTGTGCTATTGCTCTAGCCCCTATTTTTGTTGTTTTTGGCTTCTGCAACAGACCTGTGGTGCTCAGGGCTTACTTCTGGCTCTGTGCTCAGGGATCACTTTGGCAGAGCTTGAGGGACCATATGGAGTGCTGGGAATTGAAACTGGGTCAGCCACGTGGAAGGCAAAGGCTATACTATATCTTCATAATTTATTTTTAAAAACTTATAGGACCACCAGTATTTCTGAGTGTGACATTGATACTCCCTCTCTTCCTCCCCTACCCCTGCCACTACAACTTAAAAGATCATTACACTGGCTTGGAATATTTTGTCTCTTCTAGCAGATAAAAAAATTGAAAAATTTAAGTACTAACTTATAAATACCAAAAAGTCAAGGCAGTGCTCTCTGTCCATTCAATGCAGCCATATGCTGGTGTACAACAAAAGTTAATGGAGACATTAAAGGAATAGGTTGGGATGCATCTGCAGTGATGTAGCAGCACAGCAGCTTAGAGTAATCTTTATCTTTTAGTATCTGGTTCATATTTAAAAACTACCCACTAACAGCTTTTGAGAGTCAGCATAATCAATGATTACAGTTGTGGTCACTGCCACTGTCACACCTTTGCTCATCAATTTGCTTGAGCAGGCACCAGTAATGTCTCCATAGTGAGACTTGTTGTTACTGGTTTTGGCATATTGGATACTCCACAGGTAGCTTGCCAGGCTCTGCCATGCAGGCAAGATACTATCGGTAGCTTGCCGGGCTCTCTGAGAGGGGCAGAGGAACCAAACCCAGGTCAGCCTTATGCAAAGACTCTGAGGTACAGAAAGCCCTAAAGTCCCACTGTAGATTCTCTGCCAACTGGGTGGGCAGTTGAGTGAAAGGGACTGACAGTGCTGTGCTGCTTCATCCCTGCAATGCTGGGATTACCTGGGCCACCCCTGCAGGATGTGGGGGACCATGTGGTGCCAGGGAACAAACCAGGTCAGGAGTAAGAACCCTAACTTCTATACTATCTTCCACCTTATAGTTATGATACATTTATTTGACATATAATTGGCTCAAAAGAAGATATTTATTTGCCCCACAAGAGTTTCACCTAATGTCTTCAGGTTTTTCACTAAGATACTGGACATTTTAAGCAATGGGGAAAGTGGCAGATCTGACTTTGGGGGGAAACTCCGAATAATAACAGTGAGTTTTTGTTGAAATATTGAAGGTAGTCAAAGTAGCAGCCATTTCTCTAGACTGAACTAAGCAATAGCCCCATGCCAGCCGAGAAGAGGAAATATCCCTCTTTCCCGGTTGTTTCCCATTTTTGGGGAGAAACGCGGTGTGGCGTCCACCATACTATGAGGCGCAGGAAGGGGGATGGGGGGAAAGGAAAAGGAAAAAGAAAAAAAGATTTATGTACTTGGAGCAGTGGCGCTACATAGCTCTACATTCTAAGCAATGGAAAACTAACTATTAAATGCTTCCTTGATAGTAGGGCTGTCCCTTGGGGGGAAACTCCAACAACAATAGTGAGTTTTGTGTTGAAATATGGAATGTAACCAAGGTAAAGAGAAAATGAAGTGAAATTCATCAGTTATGCAGTTGGGGGTGGGGGGAGCAGGGGCGGGAGATATACTGGGGTTTTTGGTGGTGGAATATGGGCACTGATGAAGGGATGGGTATTTGAATGTTGTATAACTGAGACATAAGCCTGAGTACTTTGTAACTGTCCACATGGTGATTCAATAAAAAAAAGTAGAGAGTGAGTATGGGGAATATTGTCTGCCATGGAGGCAGTGGGAGGGTGGGAAAGGGGGGGCATACTGGGGATATTGTTGGTGGGGAATGTGCACTGGTGGAGGGATGGGTGTTTGATCATTGTGTGACTGCAACTCAAACATGAAAGCTTGTAACTATATCTCATGCTGATTCAATTAAAAAATAGAACACAAATAAACCTTTCTAGGGATCAATCACCCCATCAACTCTTTATTGCAGTAAATTTGTCAAGCACATTAGCTGTAGTGTCATTATGATCAATAAATGTTTTACTTTCAATTACTAAAGAATAGGAAGGGCAGTTTCAGAGTTGAAGATTGTTTTTTGAATAACATTAATTGTGAAAAACTCACACATTGATCACATTTTAAAAAAATGTCCTAATCTAGAGGCACTAAAAACATTAAAGAAAGTTTGGCTCTCTGAAGCTAACTATGCGTAAAAGTCTCCTAACTAGAATCTGCCAAATCTCCTTTGTTCCCATATGTGGACTGAAATGTTCCTCCTTAGTGTGTGACCGTAGATCTCTGCAAGATATTATCCTAAGTTTCATCGTTGGCCACTTATTAGTCTGTCTGATGTCCCCAACAGTTTCAGAATGTCTGCCTCTGTATTCACAAGCCTCAAATATTGCAAGTAAATAGAAAATTCTCCAACACTGAATGAAGGCTGAAAATAATGAATCAATGTACCAATCTTATTTAGATCCTGTGTGTGTAGTATTGGATAGAATTACATTTTTTAAGAAGTCCCAAACTGGGGTGTGTATAGAAAAAGTGTGTCTATTAAGAATCATATTATATAGTGCAGTTCTTTTGTTTCTTGTTTTGAATAGGTTATGAAAAACATATATATCTTTACATAGTCTTTATCTTGAACCTTTTTGGCCTTTTCAACTCTGGCCTTGTACAAATCAAGCAATCTATTCTGTGAAACTACTATAACTTAAACTCTTTGTTTTCTAGTTTTCTGAATAAGTTGCCATGAAATATAGAGGCTTCTTGTGATTTTTAATCTTCTCTGATCCCCTAGTAAATAGGAATGACTAGGAAGTAAGCAGTTCAATTGATAACAGTTCTTAACTTCCATCCACTTCTTAGCCTTTTGTGAAGGACAGACAGTTCATTCTTCCAAAATAAATAGTACATGCAGGTTATAACTTAAACTTGTTAATCACGGGAATATACGGAAGATTAGGACAGACAAATATCAACTATTAAAATTAGAAATAACAAGTAAATCCCTTAGTTAAGAACCATGCTTCTTATAATAAATACAAAGGTCCACTTTTTTTTCAGTGGTGCTGACAATTTAATATACATCTATGTGCATCTGCCTATATCCATATATTTATATGTAACTTATATATCTATGTTTTGGGATTGGAGCCATAGCACAGTGGGTATGGCATTTTCCTTGCATGTGGCTGACCCGGGTTCGATTCCTCCGTCCCTCTCAGAGAGCCTGGCAAGCTACTGAGAGTATCCCGCCCACATGGCAGAGCCTGGCAAGCTACCTGTGGAATATTTGATATGCCAAAAATAGTAACAAGTCTCACAATGGAGACGTTACTGGTGCCCGCTCGAGCAATCGATGAACAAAAGGACGACAATGCTACGGTGCTATATCTATGTTTATATATACTTATCCCTATGTGATGTATAGTATGTATATATTAAAAATCTGTGAGCTTATGCATGAGTTGCTATCTTTATTTTTGGGATAAGTTTGCAGAAGACTTCTGTTTACAATATTCTCTTTTTTTCTTAACATTTGAAATTACTAACACAGCCTAATTTTCTGTTCTAAGCAGAAAAACAATTCAGTATTTAAAAAGATAAAGATCAGGGATGTGGCTCAGGTAGAGTGCACACCTCACATGTGTGAGGTCCTGGGTTCATCTCAGCATTTCAAACAAAACAAAACAACTAGAATTTAAAAGAAAAAACTTTGATGAGAATTAAGGACCCTGTTCCCTATTGCGTATGTAAGAAACAACAATGGAGGAACTTTTGGTTTAACACTTTAGTTTGTTGTAGAGATGATCTCATAAAATTAATTTTTTACTATTTAATATTTTAATGCAATGGTGTAATAAAAAGGTTTTGGTTTTGGTTTGGGGGTTACACCTGACTCATGGTTTATTCCTCTCTATACTCAGGAATCACTCAACATATGCAGTGCCAGATCTAATTGGGGGTTGCCTCATGCAAGATAAGCACCTTAACCTCAATATTATCTCTTCAGCCCCTTGAGTTTTAAGTATAGGTATAAATATTTAAGAAAATTTAAATCATTATCAAGGGCCAGAGATGAAGAATAGTGGGTAAGGTGCTTTGCCTTGCTTGGAGTCTACCCCAGTTCTGTCCCCAGCACCAAATATGGTCCTCCAACAAATCCCCCGACCAATGCTTAGAGTAAGCTCTAAGAACTGATGGATGTGGTCCATTCCTCCACTTTCCTTCCAACCCCAAGCATTCTATCTCCAAACAGAGTTAAATAATGTCTTAGAGCTCCAACATATGAAATTGGGGCAGGGTGATCAGTTCTATTCATAACATAGTATTGGTGATATGAGAGACACACTTAAGTGACTGGGATAGGGCAGGCAGATCCCTTCTTGAGCAGTTTTAGGAGCAGTGTCAAGGTAGACTTCATCAAAAAGGTCAAATCTAAGTAAGGACATAAAGAAGATAGAGAAGTCACCTATGTGGCTATCTGGAGAAAAAGCATTTCAGGCAGAGAAAGCAGCTTGTACCAAGGCTTAAAGGAAAAAACATTTTTGAAATATTTGGTGAATAATAAAGAAGCCAGTATGCTTGCAGAGATGGAAACGAAGATGTAACAGAATTTAAATGTCTGCATAGTCATGCAATTATTGTTCTTTTGGGGAATAAATAATGTGAAATTACACATCTGTGCATTTAAAACATTGATTTTTATCATTTTAAACTGGAATGTAATTTTTAGGGTCAAATTTATCTGGAGAGCTTCCCATTTACAAAGTTTTCAAGTATATGATATAAACATAAATAAGAGCTTAGTTTTATGTGTTTGTTACTTTTTATTCTTCTACTGCATGCACTTAATCACCATTTTTGTTTTCAATTGAAGTCTTTAAAACTAAATTTTATTTCCTATGTATATTACTATCTCTGTTCTAAGATGCTCTTGAACAAAATCAATGATTTAGTTACTCAGTTAAAAACACTTAGTGACTCAGATATATAGAGAGAATAATAATCCAAATTACATTACTTTGTCTTTTTTACAAATAAATTAAATTCTTGAGGACCATTTGAATGCCATTGTCATATAAAAACTATTTAATTCTCTTCGGTTTTGAACTAATTATGATAATCTTATCTTCTATTTAGGAGAAAGAGAAACTAGCTTGTTACTTAACATTAATGTCATGTGGTCAAAAAAGTCATTTTTAAAATTAGTGGGGAAAAGTAGATGTGTTAATAGTAGTTCTGAATACTAGGTAAAGTCATTCAAAAACCAAGTTTGGTTTCCTTTTCCTCTGTGAGTACAGGGAAATTCTCAGAATATCTTTATCATCTAGCACAGTTTATAACACGTAATAGGTTTTAATTTATAGATTTGTTCAATGAACAATGATTTATTTTCTTAGGGTATCCCTTTCCAACTTTTTAAGACTTTAGCATATTTTAACTTGTAGTTGTCCATTAATGGAGTATTTAGACTTTTAAAAGTAACACAAATTGGGCGACCTCTGCCCAAAGGTCTAAACTGTAAAAGACTGAACATCAGACAACAGTGGGGACATATTTTTAAGTGAGGCATTTCTCCTAAAAACTGCTCACCAGACAATTATTTGCTTCGCTTGTTATTGCATCAGAATGGAGTTTGAAGTATTAAAGTTGCATTTGGTGTACAGTCTTAGGAGATAGTGTCCTAAATGAATTCCTGTACAAAAATGTCTAGTGGATTGTTGTTGATTACAACTTTATTGTTTTAACAATTTCAGGTATGGAACTCAGAGCCACACTTGTGCAATGCCCATTTTCACTCCCCAGTCCCCTGGAGTTGTTTACACTATAGCAATTTCTTTCAATTGATAGATTTGCTTATCTTTTTTTTTTTTGGTAATACTTGAATCCTAGATCCACAAACCTCATAGTTCAGTTTTCTTTTCAACACCTCTAACATTCCCTGGATAGGTCTTTCAGGGACTGGGTGGTGAAGAGCAGGTTTCTCAAAATTATAAGCAGCCATCTGCAATCTATCAGCCACCTGAGGGACCTAGTGGTCAATGATGTAGCTTGCTTAAAAACAAAATTCACTTGTGTAAAAATGAATGGTTTTAGTAGCTTTGTACAAGGATGCATGAATCAGATAATATCCGATCAATCAGAAAATAGCATCCAGGAGATACACAAAGGGAGGCAGAAAGGTGGAGGAATAATGAAATTACAACACCAACAACTGAATTGGGAGACCAGAGAGATAGTACAATGGGTAGGACATTTGCCTTGCATGAAGCTGACCTTGGCTCAATTTCTGACATTTCATGTGGTACTACAAGAATCATCAGGAGTAATTCCTGAGCATTGTTGGGTGTGGCCCCTAAACAAAATCAAAATCAACCCCTGAAATGGTTGAAGTCACCTTTAGAGGATGGCAGAGTCTATTAGGCAGGTTACCCCCCTAGGGCTGGCCAAATGACTTTCGATAAACTGACTTAAGATTGCATTTCTGAGATAGGCCAAAGTGTCTCAGTAACAAGTCATTTGTAATGGGACTTCTAAGACATTTTGGTTCTCTTTGATTGATTGCCTCCTGAACAGGACTTAAGGGAGTTCCGGACTCCCAGAAAATCTCAGCAAAATGAATGGTACAGTGCAATGCTAGTACTTGTTGGGGATCCCCTAGGCCCAATACCCACCCACTCACCCCCTACACACATGCACACATACACACACTGTGTTAAGCATACTCATGGATGCTCACTGGGCCTCCCTCCAGAGCCACATTCTGCAATGCTAGGGAGGTGGTGATATAGAAGTTATGACCACAAGTCTCTGCGTTTATCCACAGTTCCCTGGTTCTTCAGTGTTTTAAAGAATTAAAATAATGAATACTGAAGATGCTCAGATGCAGAGTTGGAAAAAGGGAAAAATTGAAAAGTAGAAGAGACAGAAACTCCAGCCCTGGAGGAACTTAGTATAGACTAAGTGTGGCTCATTTTATTTTTCGCTTACAACACTATCATTAATGGTTTCTCACAGCCTAATTCCTACTGTCTTTATGTTACTTATCAAATAATAATATTTTTATAAATAATGGGAGGGTTTTATAAACCTGGCTAGTTTAGCCTTTTAGATGATATACTTGGCCATTTACCTAGGTGTTGGCAATTATCTCTTAGTTTCCTGTGAGTTTAAGGTCCTGGGCAGAATCTATGATTTTGGGAAATCGCTAAACTTCCCTTTCCAGAAAGTACCCAGGACTTTGCAGGAATGTTTCAAATGTAGGATGGGGGCAACTAAAATGGAGCTGCACAGCAGCTGGTAAAGGGAAACTGAGGCGTCCTCTTGTTTAGTGTCAAGAAGTGGGGAAGTAAGCAGAAGACAGGTTGTTCTTGCGCCTTATCCCCAGTACTATCTCTCCAACCCACTTTGTCTTATTTTTAACAAACCAAAACATAACTATTTTAGACCTGTTGTTTTATTTGTAACAAACGGAAATATCTTTCTACTTAACTCCTGGCGCCCATCCCGCGGAGGTGCTACTATTTTAAGGCCGATAACAGCCTGGGCTAAATAAACAGGTGAATTAACTCGAATACACACATTGAATTAACTCCACAACGGCTTCCTAAATTTTTGTACGTTTTCTGAATGAAGCTACAACAACCTTTGCAAAAATGGTTTTTCCAATCCTCAGGGAAAAGCTCGCGGGCTTCTCATGGGCTAATCCCCTTCCCTTCTCCAATCCCTTCCCAATATATTGCTTTTATCTTCATCTTCTGGATCCACATGTGGGAGGGGGTTAGGAGGAGAGTCTCTGCTGAATGGTGGAGGAGGATGCTGAGCACGTGTTACACGCCTTTCAGTGCTCCCTCCGCCGAAGGGGAGCAGATCGCATCTTGGCACCTGGCTTAATGGCAAGGATGCCCGGGTGCCCAGCGTACCGTGCTCAACCACCAACCCCACGGTCCTAGAGCCCCACGGTTCGGCCCGCCTCCCTCCCTCGCCGATTGGCTCGGCCGCAGCACGCGTCACGCCTGCGACGCCCGCGCTGGCTTCCCGGCGGCGGGCGGGGCTTCGGCCGGCCGCGACTGGGCGCGCGCGCATGCGCAGGGAGCGGGTCCGGCTCCGGACGCTGGGAGGGAGGAGGCGGTGATCCCGGTTTCCTGGGTTACCTGAGGGGGCGGGGGGTGGGGAGTTCTGGGCGACAACGGCGGAGCCTACGACTCGGGATTCTCCCGGTGTGGCGGCAGTGCGCGGCGGCCACCGACCAGGTAAAGGCGGCTGGTGGGGACTGACGCTTTCAAAGACGGCTTGGGCTCGGGGATCCTGTCAGTGGTCTCGGGAAAGAGGAGGGTCAGGGGTGGTGGCAGCGAGCCGCGGCGGGGGGCCGCGGGGCGCCGGGGGACTGAGCCCCGCGCGCCGGCCCGGGGCTTCCTCTCCCGCGCTCCCGGGCGCGGGCCAGTGTCCGCGCGGCGCTGGGGCCGTCGGTGACAGCCCGCGGAGGCACGGGCGGGAGCTCCGCCCGGCCCCTCCGGACCTTCGCGGCCGCCTCGCGGCCACCCGCCACCAACTTTATTTCCCGGCGCGCCAGGGGCGGAGGTCGAGCCGGCTGGCGGCGATTTGCCGCTCTTGGGTGGTCGTGACTGCCGGGCGCCGTAGCTCCCCCTCCACGTCGCCGGGCCCAGACGGCCGGTGGACGGCGGGAGTGACGGTGGCACCGCCACCTCCCTCCCCAACACCCCCCCCTCCCGCCCCGAAGGTCGCTTTTTGTGTTTTTTTTTTTTTTTTTGCGGGGAGGGACAGGGGGGGCGGTTTGCCCACCTACCGTCCCCGTGAGCCTTGGAGGTCCTAAATGTGTCTTTGGCTGTGACACCGTCCCCACCCCAGGGGGAGACACTCTACGGGCTGGGGCTTCCGAGCCATCTGCTGTCAGTCCCAGGCATCCTCGGCCGAGATGCCCTTTCGCTTCTGTTGGGATTAAGGCCGGTGGGAAACGACCCAGGAAATGACCCGGGCGCCACAGTCGGGAGGCCAGCGGGCTGTTGAGCAGCGGAGGGATTAGCTCAGGGACGCCTTAGCAGACGCTTCCCAGCCCCAGATTCTTATCGGGTTCTGCAAAACAAAACATTCTCTCTCCGCTCAGCCTACTGTACATGTCCAGGGGCTGCACTTGGTAATTGATGAGGGTTTTTTTTTTTTTTTTGGGGGGGGGGGGGTTTGGTTGTTGTTGTTTAAGCGGAATTTTTTTTTTTTTTCCAGGGAGTTGATTTCTGTGTCGGCTATGTCCAAGTTCTATTCCTTCAGACCCATGTGTCCTTACGTAATGAGTTTAGGTTGCATTTTCCAGGGGTTTGTTTGCTCGCTTGATCCGGACACCCTGAATGGGACTGCCCTCCCACCCCTATCACTATTCGTAGCTGTTCTGCTGTGTTCCTTTAAATTTCCACACCCAGAAACCTTATGCTAATAAAGATGTTGACTCTGGGTTCTTGGCTTCTAGGTGTAGTTAATGAACATGGGGTTATCTGTTTTAAAAAGTTTTGCAAGTAGCCTGTAATTTTTTTTTTCCTGTTCGCTCTTTGCAGTCATCTGAATTGTTAGGGCAGTGATTGGAGAAGAGGGAGTAATAAGGAGAAAGTTAATTATTACAGAGTTAAAATTACATGATAGCAATTTGTAAACTATTTTACAAACTATTTGTAAACTATAGATATAGATATATTTAATTAACAGCACCTGCTATATGTTAGCGAATTTTCCAAGCAGATAAATACACCCTCCATTGAGCTTCGTTCTAGTGGGGGATGGAGGGTAAAGGTCCTCAGGTAATAAAATATGTGCCGTGTCAGATACTATTAGGGGCTCTAGAGAAAAAAAGCAGTGATGAGGCAGATCGGAAATGGGGAAGAGAGGGTTGTTACTTTAACTAAAGGCTAGGGAATTCCTTCCTTAGAAGATGTCATCTGAGATCCCAAACCAGAAGGATGTAAGAGGGTAATGTGCAATCCGCTGAGGAAAGGGGGTGGAGCAAAGGGAGCAGCACTTGCAAAGCTTGAAGGCACGAGTGTATTGGGCATGTCTGTGGACAGCTGAGAGACTGACTTGCCTGTGATGATGCAAACAAAGAATAGACGAGAATTCAGGAAAGTAGGAATGGGAAATCAGATTGAATTAGGCCCTGTAAGGATTTGCTTCCGTTTTGAAAGGGGGACACATTCCTTGGGAAAAAAAGGGAATTATAATCAGATTTGCCTTTTAAAAGCGCCGCTCTGGTGACTGTCTACTCTAGAAAATAGATTTAGTGGGAAAGTCTGGGCAGGTAAGGAGCAGAAGCAGGAATACCAGCTCAACTACTCTTGCCATAATCCAGGCCAGAGATGATATAGTTTTGATCAGAACGGAAGTGAAGTGTTTGAGTTCTGAATAAATTGGAGTAGCGTCAACAAGAGACTTAAAGTATGCCAGAATTTTTGTCTTGAGCAAGTAGAGAAATGGATAGAGAAGTACAGAGATTAGGATTATGATATATTTGCTTTGTTTTGGGGTCACATTGGTTGTATACAAAGCTTAGTCCTGGCTGTGTGCTCAAACATTATTCCTGAGAGGTGTAGGGGGACCACATGGGGTGCAGGTGATCGAACTGCTGTGTGCATGGCAAACACACTAAATATGATACTATTTATCTGGCCCCAAGAGAGATTTAGTTTATGAGACAGTTTGAAGGGAGGCTAGGTACTGGCTAGGAGAAAAAATTAAACATCCTAGAGAATAGTAGCAGTACACTTTTGTGACTTTATAGTGAGCACTCTTTTTACATGGTCTTACAATTATAGGAATTTAATATTTTCTTCTATAAACTTCTCATTTTTTTAGAAGTTAAACCAAACTAGTCATTATTCTTTATTCTTTTTACCAGATGTAGTTCTTTTTATTTGCTTGCACACGGAGCATCTGTTTCAGTTGTAGATAAGGCTATGTAACCCAGAATTTCTAAGTACCTTTTTAGTTTGTTGTTCTGTTTAGCTTAAATACCTTCATTTGACTAATCTCTTTTTGAATAATACTTAGGTGCCCGGTTTAAATTCAAGTTTAAGACAATTTTTTTTTTGTAGGGGCAATATTCAGGGATATTCAGTCCTGGTGTTACTTTGAGGGGCATGTGGCATTAGGGATTACATTCATGGCTTTGCACCTGCTAGGCACGTGCTGCTACTTAGTGTATTCCCAGCTCTCAGATCAAGAGTTCTTTTAAGCCCCAGAAACCTTGTTGCTAAAGGTGGGTTCACTTTTCCATTTGTGAAATCATTATGTAAATGACTTATATGTTTATTTCATTACTAATAATGCTGGGATTAGCCTAATTCTTCTGTTTTATGAATGAAGACTTGGAATACATAGGTTTATAAGGGCCAAAAAATGTTTCCTTCTGCCCCTTGAGCTTGTTTGGCTGACTGGCCTAATAAACAAATTGACATTAATCAGATTAATAGGAGAAAAATAAACTTAATTTTGTAGTGATGAAAGCCCAAAGATGGGCGATTCAGTGGTAATTCTGGTAGTTGTGTACTTTGTTGAGCTAAGGAATAGGATAGGGGCCTGCCATTTCAAAAATGAGGGTAATGTATGTGAGGTTAAGAAGAACAGAGATTGGGTAATTAGATGTTTGCCATGTCATGTGATAGCTATTTTTAAAATACCTCTTATAGGTTTGCTTTTCAAGCCCACAGTTATCATTTGAACATGTATCTCATGCTTGTCTCTGTGTTTCTTTGCTTGCCTATTTCCACTCTGGCGAAGCCCATTTTCTCTCTTGAACATACACTTTTCCTTTTTTCCTCCCCTCACATCTTTCTAAATAAGTTTCAATAAAAGCTATCTTGCTTTGTCAAAAAAAAAAGTAAGTTATCTCTTAATAGCGTTTTAATGTATATATATATATATATATGTAAATTCAAGGAGAAGGAAAAGTTTTCCTTTAGACTATTTGAGTTCCAAATAATCCACATATGAAAGTGGTCCATGTTCTGCTTCTCCTCTGTGTTAATGGAGGTCTTTTAAATTAGATTAAGCATTATTTAGAACAGTAGAACTATTTGACCTGTAGGATGTATCAAAAATACCTCAGGCTCATAGAATTTAAATTATTTCCCTTACAATAAGAGCCCAGTAGTAAGTTAATTTTTAATCCATTTTATTTTATTTAATTTTTTATGTTTTATTAGTGAATCACCATGAGGTACAGTCACAAACATATGAACTTTCATGTTTGCATTTCAGTCATACAGTGATCATTTCCCTATCCCTCCACCAGTGCTCCTTCTCCTCCACCAGTGTTCCCAGTATCCCTCCCACTACCCCACCCCATTCCCCACCACCCCACCCTGTCTCTGAGGCAGAGCATTCCCTTTTGTTCTCTCTCCTTTTGGGTGTTATAGTTTGCAATGAGTGGCCATCATGTTCGGTCTATAGTCTACTTTCAAGCCGAATCTTTCAACCCGAATGGGTCCTCCCAACTTCTTCCACTTGGTGTTCCTTTCTCTATCTCATCTGCTTTTCCCTGAGCATGTGAGGCCAGTTTCCAAGCTGTGGGGCAGACCTTCTGGCTCTTATCTTTACTACACTTGGGTGTTAGTCTCCCATTCTGTTACTTTATATTCCACAGATGAGTGTGATCTTTCTGTCTGTCTCTCTCTTTCTGACTTATTTCACTTAACATGATACTTTTCATGTCTATCCACTTATATGCAAATTTCATGACTTCATCTTTTCTAACAGCTGCATAGTTTTCTGTTGTGTAGATGTACCAAAGTTTCTTTAACCAGTGATCAGTTTGTGGGCACTCCGGTTTTTTTCCAGATTTTGGCTATTGTAAACTGTGCTGCAATGAACATACAAATGCAGATGTCATTTCTACTATACCTTTTTGCCTCTCCGGGATATATTCCCAGGAGTGGTATTACTGGGTCAAATGGGAACTCAATTTCTAATTTTTTGAGAGTAGTTCATATGGTTTTCCAAAAGGGCTAAGGCAGTAGGCATTCCCATCAGCAGTGAAGGAGAGTCCCTTTCTCCCCACACCCGTGCCAACAGTAAGTTAATTTTTAAAATAGACTTTAAAAAATGAACATATATCCTGAAAATATTTAAAACTGTTAGATTAGAGGCTGTGCTCTGAGCTCTGTGATCAGGGGTGAACCCTGATAGTGCTTAGGGAACCAAATGTGATGTTGGGGACCAAATAGGTGTCTGTTATGTGCAAAGCAAGAGCCTGATCTCCTGTGCTGTCTCTCTGACCCCAGGAATAATTATGGATTTCAAATTTAGAATATGTATATATGACTTTTTAAAATTGCAATTTAAAATCTTTAAAAAATTATTTTAATAAATAACAAAAGTGTTATTGATAATGATTTTATACATAAAAATTCCAGCACTCTCCCAGAGTGTTCATCTCCCTCTACCATCATCCCAGTGTCTACCACTCTTCATCTCTCTTTTCTTTCCTATGGTGAGCTGCCTACTGGAAACCAGTTCTCAGTTTTGGTTTCCTTTGTGCATCTGTTGTATCTCTGCCCTATTTATTTATATCCCACATAGAAGTGAGATCATCCTATGTCTCTCCTCTCCTAACTTCACCCAGTATGATACTCTACAGATTAACCCAAGTACTGCAAATGTCATGATTTCGACTTTTCTTATAGCTGAGTAGTGTACCATTATCTATATGAACCATAGCTTTTTTTATTCAGTCATTTGCTCCTGGATGCTGTGGCTATTGTGAATAATGCTTCAATGAACAGAGAAGAATTATTCACAATATGTCTTTTCTGCATAGAGTTTTGGGATCCTTGAAATAGATGCCAAGAAGTGAGATTGCTGGGTCACATGGAAGTTCAATTCCTATATTTTTGAGAAGTGTTCATGTTATTTTCTCTAAAGGGCTGGATCTTATGCTGGACTTTATTTTCTCCCATTGGCTCATACGTGACAGTGCTCAGGGCTTACTCCTGGCTCTGTGCTTAGGAATCACCACTGGCTGGTTCAGGGGTTTGATCGGTGTTGGGGATTGAACCTGAGTTGGCTGCATGCAAAGGCAAGTGTCCTACCCACTATACTATTGCTTTGGGCCCATACTTTTTAAAGTGAAGTTCCCCAATTTACATTTATATAGATGTTCAGCTATATACATTGAATATCTAGATGCTTGATTCCTAGAATAATAATAGACCAGATTGCCAGACAGATGAATCATTATTTGTGATTAGAAAAGAAAGCACCAATTACTAAACCCCAGAACTGATTGTTTTTTTATTTCTTTTTTTTTTTAAATTTATTTATTTTTAACTAGAGAGTCACCGTGAGGGTACAGTTACAGATTTATACACTTTTGTGCTTATACTTCCCTCATACAAAGTTCGGGAACCCATCCCTTCACCAGTGCCCATTCTCCACCACCCGTAAACCCAGCGTCCCTCCCACCCTCCCCAATCCCAAAATTTCTTTTTTTTTGAGCCACATCTGGCATGCTCAGAGCTCGCCCTGGATCTCCACTCAGGGAGGTGGGGGAAGTCATGTGGTGTTGAACTGGGGTCTGCTGCATGCATGTTACCCTTATGCAAGGCAAGCTCCTTCCTCTCTGTACTATCCAATCCTGAAGAACTGTTTTCCTGAGAACAAATCATATTTCACTAATCTTCATGACCACTCTCCCAAAGAAAAAATATTAATCTATGTAAGTGTACACATTTTATAATATGCATTCCCACTTATGCACTTCACTGTCACTGTATCACTGTCATCCCGTTGCTCATTGATTTGCTTGAGTGGGCACCAGTATAACGTCTCCATTGTAAGACTTGTTGTTACTATTTTTGGCATATCGAATATGCCACGGGTAGCTTGCCAGGCTCTGCCATGTGGGGGAGATACTTTCGGTAGCTTGCTGGGCCTTCCAAGAGGGGCAGAGGAATTGAACCCGGGTCAGCCATGTGCAAGGCAAATGCCCTAAAAGGGAAAAAGGAAATTGTAGTATTGTAATTGGAAAAGGGACTCACCAGGGACAAGGGATCAAGTTACTAAATAGCGATAAATATTTAAGAAACCAATTTAGCACTTTAAATCTTGACATTACAAATGTAGAAAGAGGTGAGTCAGGTGCAGCTTCTGCAGCAGTTGTTATCTCCCCATAACAGTGCAGATAGCAAATTGTTAAGATTGAACCTGGATATTGAAAGAGAAAAATATGATGGAGAACTTACCTGGAGGGGTTTGGGGACAGGGATAATGAGAAGTCAAGGAATTGAGAATGGTAATAAGGTTTCTAATTATAGGACTGAATCCTAACTATACACTGTAACAAAAATGGCCAACCAAGATATGACCAATTAACTGTGGAGTATGAAGGGATGAAGACTTACCAAGACTATCAGTAACCTGTATGATTCATGAAAGTAAAAACTACTATAGGTGGAAAATAGGCATATGTGTTATGAAAGTCCTAAGTTTAAGAGCTTCAAGTTGGAATAGTTGTAGGTGATGATAAGAACTCCTTATATCCTTATAACTAATGGATGATAGTTGGTAACCAAGTTTAACAGTGCTAATTATAATTGCAACAATAGTGATATTATTAAAAGATACAAATTATTTAACACTGAGTGCTAGTTGCTTTTGCTTTTCGTATAAAATGAGTTTCATTGGTTATTCATACTTATATTTCAATGATACTGTGAGGTGTATAGAGATGAGGAACTAAGATTCAATGAGATTGAATAATTTTCCCAGGCATTCAGCTAGGAAATACGTGAGTCTTTTCTTAAAGCTTTTATGTCAAACTACTAAGACATGCTAGCTTTTTATAAAATAGGGACCATTAACAAAGAAAGAAGCAAAAAGGGCTCTAAGTGAGTATGTTGGGATTAGTTGTTCTTTATAAATAATGAAACCCCCAGAATGAAAAACTTGTATGGAGGAAGGACAGGAGTTATCTGACAGAGTTCTCCTGTCATTAACTACTCTAGGACAGCATACATAAACAGGAGTTGTCTGACAGAGTTTTCCTGTCATTAACAACTACTCTAGGACAGCATACATAACCCAGGATAGTTCTGGACAAATTGAGATGTTTAGTCTTACTAGTGATTAGTGATAGGCAACTGGAGGAGCTATTTCCTTGAAGAGGGGTTGTGGATATTGACAATGGATTGAGCCTTAAATTCTATTTAGCTGAGATGATTCTTTCTAGACCCATGATACTGCCTTGAAATGTTTTGGATACACCTTATTACATAAAGGTTTGGAAATTTGAAGTTCCAGGTTCATCTCTAGAAGGATATTTAGAAGCCATTAACAGAGAGGTGTTATTTGAAACCTTAGAAATGGATGCGATCACCTAAAGAGAATCCAAAGGAAGAAGTGAGGAGAGAATCTTTTGGCACACTAAGGAGCTAACAAAGAGACTTGAGACTGAGACCTTGATCAGGGCCAGAGAGATACAGCTCAGAAGGAGAGCGTCTGCTTTGCTGGCATGAAGTCATGACTTCAGTCTCTGGCACCACCCCACATGCTGAATGCAATTCTTGACAGTTTGATGGCACTGCTGTTTGTTCTGGCTGCACACCCAAGTGTGTGATCTCCAGCGCAACACAACTAAATGTGCTCAAAGCTAAATTGTGTGACCCCAGGTGAGTTCTGCCACACCAAGCATGTGAGCATTGCACTCAAATGTGTGTGACCTCTAGTCATTGCAACAAAGGGAAAGAAGGTGGTAGTAGTGGTGGCGGTGGGGAGGGGGGTAGGATATGAATGCTTTATATTTCCATATGCTTCATATTCTTAAGAGAGGTCAAATAAGATAAGAACTGGAACACATCCACTAGGTTGGATTTTGCATTTACAAAATTATTGTTGCTCTTGGCCCCAGCAGTTTCAGCAATTCGGGCAAAGGCCAGATTGCTGTGCAGAAAGAGGCGAGGTGAGAAGACGACTTCTACCTCTTTCATAGTTCAAAGAAGAGGTGTCAATAGGAATTTAAAAACATTCTTTTGAACAGTGAAGATGCAAATGGAGAAGAGGTTAAAAATTAAAAGTAAGCCAGAAGTCATACCAATTTCTCATTATAATGTCTTAATTTTGTTGTCATTGAAAGGGAGAAAGTGAGAGGAAGATTTTAAATTTAGTAAAATAAACTATTCTCTTTCCGAAGCTGGAAAGGGGGTAGGATGTATTTATTGAAAATATATACTTAATTTGGATGAAATATTACAAAGACATATCTACAATGTAAACCAATTCTAGGATTCTACTTTTTTTTCTCTACTTTTAAGCTCATGTTTTGGAATATTTTTCCCATCTTTTACCCCCCCCCCCAAGATTGTGATGTGTTTGATATTTTGTGATAATTTGTCCTTAACTGATTTTTTTAAAATTAAGGCACCTTAATTTACAAAGTTATTTATAGCTGAGTTTTAGGTGTACATTATTTAGTGTCAACTTCCCTCTGCCATTGTCTCCAGGTGCTCTCCCATTCCAAGGCACTTTGTTTATTTGGGAGGGTGCCTTTCTAGGTGGTGCTCAGGGCTTTCTCCTGGCTCTCTCTGTGCTCAAGGATCAAAACTTATGATGGGCTCGGAGGATTACCCAGATTAGCTGCATGCTCTCTCTCTCTCTCTCTCTCTCTCTCTCTCTCTCTCTCTCTCTCTCTCTCTCTCTCTCTCTCTCTCTCTCTCTCCCCTCCCTCCCTCCCTCTCCCTTTCTCTCTCTCTCTCTCTCCCTCTCTCTCTCTCTCTCTCTCTCTCTCTCTCTCTCCCTCCCCCTCCCTTTCTCTCTCTCTCTCTCTCTCTTTTGTCTTTTTGGGTCACACCCAGCAATGCACTGGGGTTACTCCTGGCTCTTCTTCACTCAGGAATTACTCCTGGTGGTGCTCTGGGGACCATAGGGGATGCTGGGAATTGAACTCAGGTTGGCTGCATGCAAGGCAAATGCTCTACCCACTGTACTATCACTCCAGTCCTATCTTTTTAAAAAGTTAATTGTGTATGTTAGAAATATTTTCTGATTAAATATAATTAAATTTTGTAGTGGTGATGTTTGATTCTTGGCTGAATTTACCTTTTTTTTTTCTTAGTAATTTATATTAGTTTACAGTAAGTAAAACTACACTACATACATGTTTTAGCATAATTTTAAATGGCAATGATAATATTTTCCTTTTTCTCTTTTCTTTAAAGTTTCCCTGATCAGGGGTCAAGGTCAGGGCTCAATCACAGAGTCTGCTTAGCATGCAAGAGTCCCTGGGTTTGATCACTCCCATCTAAATGGATATGGTCACATGATTCACTACAGTAGAATTAATTTTAGTTCTGTAGCATCACTTGTCTTTGTTCCTTTGATGTGAGATTAATAATCATAATTGCATATGTATTATTTCAGCAGTGTAATTGTATGGAGTTTGGATGAGTATGAAAACAATGGTAAAGAAGATTTCCTCTCTAATTGTAATTCTGCTGCATATTTGAAAGGACAACAAAACACATTTATCAGTTCATAAAATGCATTCATTGTTATTACTTCTGGGTACTCATTCATTGAAGTGCAAAATTCGGTGTGTGTTGGCCAATAGTTAAAGGAGGTTCTACTGGAATAACTTGTAGAACAGCTGCTTTTATCCATCAGCTTATTCTTACATAACTTTTTAAATATTTGCTTGTGTTAATTTTACCGGATCGTCAATGCATTATGGCTTAGAGTTTATTAAAGATTAAAATCATTTGCCATTTTCTGGATTTCCTCTTAGTGATGTTTCTAAAGATACTGGTGCTGATAGCTGTTCTAAATTTTTTTTTCTGTTAGCCTTCTTAAATATTTTGGAGAATAGTTCAAAAATTATAATTTTGCACTATTAAAATGTTATTTTTAATGACTTATTTGTAAAAGATCAGATTCTAATAATTTTCACAAAAGCTGATTATGCACAATTTAGAGAAACATTTATAATATGTAGTTTTAATCTTTTTTTTTTTTTGCTTATAATTTTGCACTATTAAAATGTTATTTTTAATGACTTATTTGTAAAAGATCAGATTCTAATAATTTTCACAAAAGCTGATTATGCACAATTTAGAGAAACATTTATAATATGTAGTTTTAATCTTTTTTTTTTTTTTTGCTTTTTGGGTCACACCCGACGATGTACAGGGGTCACTCCTGGCTCATGCACTCAGGAATTACCCCTGGCGGTGGATATGGGATGCTGGGATTCGAACCTGGGTCGGCTATGTGCAAGGCAAACGCCCTACCCACTGTGCTATCACTCCAGCCCATGTGTAGTTTAACTTGATCCTGATGTTTACTATATTTCTTAATGTTTATAGTCCTAAGATATTTATTTTTTAATACGTATGTATTTAAAACTGATACAACCTTCAAAAGTAGAAATCATCTAATTTTGTTTTGCTTTTTAAATTTATGTAAGGATGGGATAAAAAAAGTTAAGGTCTTTACTTAAAGACTTAAGAGAGTAGCACTGTAGGACTGTAGCACTGACATCCTGTTGTTCATCGATTTGCTCGAGCAGGCACCAGTAATATCTCCATTGTAAGACTTGTTGTTACTGTTTTTGGCATATCGAATATGTATGAGGTAAAACAAAACCGTAGTCTCTTGACTTTTATTTAGGGCTGGAGTGATAGTAAGTAGGTAGAGTGCTTGCCTTGTTTGTAGTTGACCCAGGTTGAATTCCCAGCACCCCAAATTGGTACCCCAAACCCCACCAGGATTGCAGTGAGTGCAAAGCCAAGAATAAACAGTGAGCACTGCTGGATGTAAGTCTCCCACCCTCCAAAAAAAGTCTCTTAACTTTCCATCTGTTGTTCCTCCTGCTATATCAGTAACTTCTTGAACATTTTAATGCATTTTTGATCAAGTAAACCTGTAGCCCAAAGATGCCTTATACATAGAGGAAACTAGTGTTTGGTTTTGTAATGGAAAAAAAAAACAAACCCAAACCAAAAAAAAAAAAGCACGTCTACATTTAGATCACAGTGATATATGATATCCATTGCGCTATGCGGAAAAAAAAATTGTAGGTTGAATTTGAAATGTGTTTACTCAGAGTAAATATATATTGCCTTTGTTGTTTTTGTTCTCTATTCCTCCAGTCCCTATGAATGCTGGGTATTCATCTTTATGAATGGTTAGAGAGCTGCAGGTTAAGCAGCTGAATCTCAATTTGATTTCACTATTATCTTTCTTAATGTGAAGTATTTATATTAATAAACACTTTTGTCTATGATTTACTGCCTCAACTAGTGTATTTCTTCGAAGGGAAGCAAGTTTTCATTGTAAGAATTTTGAATAAGAGGAAACTTGATTTGTCTATACTTTAGAACTTGTAAATATCTATTCAGTATTTCTAAAAGATGTTATTCAGTTCTTTACCACGTGAAAAATATGTTAAAGACTACTGACCATTATGGTGTTACAGATATTATTTTGATTTTTTTTGTTCTTAAAATAAGACTAAGCTGTGCTTTTGGTTCCTAGAAGATATAAAAACCCATCATGATGACAACACACCTTGAAGAACTCTGAAATGATACTCAGAATTATATTTAATGTCAGAAGAATAAACACTCAAGATTTAAAGCTTATTCTTTTGTCTTTAAGAAAAAAAAATTGCTAAGATATTTTGGTGTCACTTAGTTCCCCTCACTCCATGTCACCGTTTTGTATTTGTTGTGGAAAGGAGGAAAGACTCCTATAGCTGTGAAAAGAATTCCTAAAGAATTTTTTTTTTTTTTTGCTTTTTGGGTCACACTTGGCGATGCCCAGGGTTACTCCTGGCTCTACACTCAGGAATCACCTCTGGTGGTGCTCAGGGGACCATATGGGATGCTGGGAATCAAACCCGGGTGGGCCGCGTGCAAGGCAAGTGCCCTACCTGCTGTGCTATTGCTCCAGACCCAAGAATTTGAATATTAAGTGTTTAAAATTTTTTTCATAAGTTTTTTTAATGTTTTTACTTTTTTATTGAATCACTGTGAGATAGACCCTTACAAAGCTGTTCATGATTAGATTTCAGTCATACAATATCGCAACACCCATCCCTCCACCAGTGCACATTTCCCAGCATACCAGTTTCCCCAAGTTCCTTCCCATCACCCCTCATCTCCTGCCTGCCTCTATGGCAGACGCTTTTCTTTTTCTCTCCCTCTCTCCTTCTCTTTCCCTCCATCTCTCCCTCTCCCTCTCTGTTCCTCTCTCTCTCTGTCTCTGTGTGTGTGTGTCCCTCTCCTTTTGGGTATTGTGTATCAATTTGCAATATTGATACTGAAAAGTTATCAGGAATATACCTTTACCTACTTTTTAACACTCGGATCTGTCCAGCGTGATAGTTCCCTGCTGTTATTGTCATATTAGTCTCTTCTCTATCTTACCTACCCTCAGCCCCACACAGACTTCTTGTATATATATATTTTTATGTATACCATAAGTGAATACTGTCATTCTATATCTGTCTCTCTTTTTTTGACTCATTTCACTCAGCATGTCTATCCACTTATAGGCAGATTTCATTACTTCATTTTTTCTAACAGCTGCACAGTATTCCATTGTATAGATGTCCCATAGTTTCCTTATTCATTCATTTGTTATTGGGCACTCAGGTTGTTTCCAGATTCTGGATATGGTGAATAGTGCTGTAATGAACAAAGGAATGCAGATGGTGTTTGTGCTGTGTGTTTTTGGGCTCCCAAGGTGTATTCCCAGGAATGATATTGCTGGTCCAAATGAGATCTTAATTTCTAGTTTTTTAAGAAACGTCCATATTGTTTTCCAAAAAGGCTGGACCAGTTGGCATTCCCACCAACAGTGAAGGAGAGTCCCTTTCTCCTCACATCCACACTAGCACTGGTTGCTCTTGTTCTTTTAGATGTGTGCCATCTCTGTGGTGTGAGATGATATCTCATTGTTTTGATCTGCATCTCCCTAATGATTAGTGATGAAGAGCATTTTTTTTTCTTTTTGGGTCACTCTTGGCATGATCAGGGGTTACTCCTGGCTCATCTCATGTACTCAGGAATTACTCCTGGCGGTGCTTGGGGGACCATATGGGATGCTGGGAATTAAACTGGGTTGGCCAAGTGCAAGGCAAATGCCCTACCCATTATGCTATAGCTCCAGCCCCTGAAGAGCATTTTTTCATGTGTCTTTTGGCCATTCGAATTTCTTCTTTGAGAAAGTTTCTGTTCATTTCATTGCCCCATTTTCTGAGGGGATTGGATGTTTTTTTTCTTGTTCAGCCAGTGCCTTGTACATCTTATCAGAAGGATAAGGATGAATATCCTTTCCCATTCTGTAGACTGTCTTTGTATCCTGTTCACTTTTTTTTTTTGAGGTGTAAAAGCTTTTACAATTTTTTTTTTAAATCAAAATTTGCTTTCTTTCTTTTTTAAAATCTCCCGCTTTATTTTCTTTTTATTGTTGTGATACTGCGATTGCACATGCTAGGTGTTGTGGTGGCTGCCACGGGTCATCGTGCTCATGGGATAGAGAGCGGGGGTGCACTTCTGGCCATAGTTTTCACACAGTTGTGGTACTTGCCGGGAGTCACACGCTCTAGTATTACACACACTGCAGTGCTTGTGCACACTCTGCTGGGCATAATCGGAGTATAATATAGTGTAATCGGAGAGTGCAAGGGAATGTGTCTGCCCCAGAGGCAGGGGTGGGGGGCAGGGGAAATGGGAGGGGTATGGGAGGGATACTGGGAACATCGGTGGTGGAGAACAGGCACTGGTGGAGGGATAGGTACTTGATCCTTGTATGACTGAAACATAAGCATGAAAGTTTGTAAGTCTGTAACTGTAGCTCAGGTGATTCATTAAAAAATAAAAAATTAATTAAAAAATATATAATTGGACTTGAAAAGAAACAGTGTAATGTTTACAATGTGGTGAGTCCTAAATTAGAGGCATATAGAAAAGTAATTGGTGGTGATTTCTGTGCTAGCTACAACATGCTCTTAAAAATGTGAAATACATTGAAAAAGGGAAAAATGAAGGAATAAAGGGGTAGCATGAGAGATGTACTGAGAGATTAGAAAGGATAGATGGTAGAGGGAATTACACAATAATAATGAACAATTCCTTGTTCCCTAGGAACTGCAATATCATTTCTAATTTTAAGGACTATAAATGACATTTTTAGCATTTGTAGAATTGGAATTGGATGGAAGATAGACAGAATGACTAAGAGGTTAATATTGCAAATGAGAGAAAAATGGACCGAGAAAGCATTTGGGTAAGGGAGAAAGATGATACTCAATTATAATAGTAATAGCTAGTAATTATCTTTCTGCAATCTTCAGTGCTCTGTACTATGCATCTTATTTTATTTAATTTTTAATGTTTATAACAACTTTAGATGCCATTTAGAATTACATTGTGTAGATAAGAAACTAGGACAAAGGAATTCAAGTACCTAAGGTCGTAGCATTAGTGAGTAGTAGATGCAGTGATGAACCAGCAAGCTATCAGGAGGAAGAATTAACTAAGCTTCATATTATGTGCTGTTTTGTTTTCTCTTCTCAGTGAAATAACCTTTCTGCTCATGGCAGTTGCTTCTTATGGATAGAAGACATTCCCTGAAATAGGAATAAGGAAGAGCTAGCTAGTTTCTTAGAGAGAAGAGCCAATGTTTGGAGAAAATAAATTTGAATACAAAATACAGAGAAATTTCTTGTATCTAAATTCTGCCTCTAACATCTAAAAACTCTGTGATTTTGAGCAACTGTGTAACCTCACTATAGTTTCCAGAATATGACAAAGAGGGATAATGATTATATTTGGGAGATTATTATGATGATTATTACTGATTGCTGACAATAGTGCCTGGTGTGTAGTAGTCATCATTGTAGTTGTTAGCTGCATCATTATCATTATTCCATAAGAATATAGACATCTATTTGGAAATAGATGTCTATATAAAAAATTTCAGCACACTTCTGCCAGCTGGGATGTAAAGACATGAGATTATTTACCTCAGTGATCAAGTTCCTTTCAAATACAGCCTCACAGGGCTGGAACAATGGTACTGTGAGTAGGGCACTTGCCTTGTACACGGCAGACCTGGGTTCAGTCCCTCTCTCTCCATGTGGTCCCTGGGTCCCCCAGGAGTGATGATTGAGCACAGAGCCAGGAGTAGGCCCTGTGCACCACTGTGTGTGACCACTCCCTCCACAGCCTAAATGATAGTGGTCAAGTGCAGCCCCACTATTCACTACTGTCTCAGAATTTTCATTTTTTATGTTCAAGATCAAACAGGTTGCCCTATTTGTTTTAGGAAATGAACTGCTTGCTGAAGGAATTTTACATTTGAAGCATTTTGGTGTGGCTTTCTCTGAATTTCCTTTGAAGTTCTACCTTGTTGCAATCTCCTTATTTTCTATTTTTGTCATAGTAAGGATGACAGGATGATCTCTCCTTTGGGCCCGCAGTCTCCTTTTTTCCTATTTTTGTCATAGGAAGAACCAGGATGAGCTCTCCTTTGGGACAGTTACAGGTTCCAAAGGAACAGCTACAGAGTGACATCCTGAGCCTAGGAAAGTGGAGGGAAGTATGCAGTGTTGTTTATCCATTCCCTGAAATATAAAATAGTATTGTACACTTTCTGGTTTTCCTACCCCTCCCCCCAACCAGCTGTTCTTTTTCAATTTGAGTTTTCCTTATTTGAACAGCTTATATGATTGCAAACAAATTGAAAATGCTTCATTGAACCTTTGTATGTTGACTCAGCCTAAATGATTAAGAATAAAAGTAGGAATGGTACAACCAGGTTTCCCTCCCCACTGCCCCCGCTGCATTTTCTAGTTAAGAATTACTGACTTTTTCCACTCTATGAAGTCTTAATTCTCTCTTGAGCATGTATTTCTCTATCTCTCACATCTTTAAGTTAATTTCATTCAATAAAAAGTCTTGATTTCATTGAAAAAAATTATAATGTTACATTTTTAATGTGGAACATCTAGTTCAGAGCTTGGCAGCTTTATGTTCCAATTCTAGTAGAGCTGAAGGTGTTACTTATTACTGAAATAAAAGTCCTTCTAGAAGGAATAGCATTTTTTTTCAGGTGGGTTACTTTCATTGTATAAATGGAAAATGTGGAACATATGAAAAACAGATTATAGAACTTGATGTGGTGGATGTTTAGATTACATGTGGTAGTGCTTAGGGCCTACTCCTGACTCTGCTCAGGCACAATACTTGGTACCAGGGCTGGAACTAGTGTCGGCTGCATACAGGGCAAGTACTTTAAACTCTGTGATTCGCATTTCACTCTCCAGCCCTCTGACATTTCAGATTCCAAGAAGTATGTATAAAAACAAAGCCCATTTAAAAATATTTTTTAAAAGTTTTAGGGGTGAGGTGCATATGCTGCCTGAGCCCCTGTGCTGCTTGTGTCCACGTGGCCAAGTACATGTGGTCCCCAAGCACATGTATCACCCGCATCTCCTCTCTCGAGATGTGTACCTTCATGCTTTCATGTCTAATGCTGGGGTGTTTGTAGGGCTCTCTCCACCCTTGGAGAAGCCCATGTTCTCTTTTGAGCACGTTACTCTCTCTCTCTACTATCTTGTGCACCAAAAGCATAAGGTAGTAGATTAATTATTAATAATTAATAATAATTAAACACTAATAATACAGTTGTAAGCACACTGCCCAACAATAAACAACAATCAAAATATGTTAAATAATACTACACAGTTGCCTAAAAACCTCCTAATTACAACAGTTTTCTTAAAATAACCACTGGAAAGAAACAACTCTTTCAGAGTATTATATGCCAAAAAAGAGAAGGGTAGGAATCATAGGATTACTGTGAGGACTAAACAAAATTAGAGAATAATAAATATTTTACAAATTCTGTTGAATCGGACTCAGCTATGATCAGAAGCATTCTTCTTGAAAATATAGATTTGTAAAAGACAAGAAAACAAAACCAAAAAAAAAGACTTTAGAAAATCCTACTTTCATTTTCATTTTCATTCTTCCTTGAAAATTAATCATTATTAAGCAGAACATCAACAGTTCTTCAGTTTTGTGAGGAAAGGCTGCAGAGAGCTTTTTCTCCACCTGATGGCACTCTCTGTTGTAACATTTTCAGCTAGTGCTGAACAGTAAATGAACTGTAACTTTTATCAAGAATGTTTGCTGACATTTTATTTAGCACTGTCACTGTCATCATCCCATTGTTCATCAATTTGCTCGAGTGGGCATCAGTAACGTGTCCATTGTGAGACTTGTTACTGTTTTTGGCATATCAAATACGCCACGGGTAGCTTGCCAGGCTCTGCTGTTTGGGGGTGATACTCTCGGTAGCTTGCCGGGCTCTCCGAGAGGGGTGGAGGAATCAAACCCGGATCGGCGGCATACAAGGCAAACGTCCTATTTATTTTTTTAGATTAATTTAAATTAAAATCTCTAATTTACAAAGTTGTTAATTGTACAGTTGCTTCAAGCATTTGTTGTTTCAACACCACCAGTATGACCTTTTCTCCACGAATATCGCCAGTTTCACTCTCAGTCCCAAATGCCCCCTTTGGCACATAACAAATTTAGTTTATATACTTCTTCCAGTAAAACTTTAGAAATGGCAAATAGAATGGTCATAAAGTAAATCATTAAGAACCAATTTGTGATTACTATATAATTTTGACCTTTGTAAATAAGAAAGTTAAAACCATTTAATAGAATATAAGAAAATGCCTATTTTCATTTATATATATGTTTTCAATTCTGGAATCTAAAGTATATTGCATTAAATTTTATTTTATACTTGGGTGTCATTATGGTAATGTCTCACCTGTTATTAGTGTTAATATATTTTGGAGTTTACATGAATATGTAAGGCCTACATATGTAAATTTTCTCCCTGCCCTTTTATAAACACTGTGGTTTACAAAGTTGTTTTGATGATTTGTTACAAGCATTTAATATTTGAACTCCAATACCACCACCTTTATACCTTTCCTCCAACACTGACTCCCAATTTCCCCAACCACCCCTTAAGCCTGCTCCTATAGCAGCCCCTCAGTAATTTATTCCATATTGTTATCAATAACTTGCTAACAGAATTATTTAAAAAATGCTTAAGAATGTTATTGAAAATTGTTTTATCTTACCATGGAGTCATTAAGTCTTTATATGAGAGATTACTAAAATATTGTTACAGATTAAGTCTTCTGTGTTTTTGTTTTCTTAATTGAGACTAGTTTACCTTCTACCTTACATCTCATCCAATCTGGTGTGCTACTACTTACTGGTTTATCAGTGTTGTTAGAGATTGAAATGTCATGGCTGTATGTTCCAGAAAGTCCAGAATTTCTAAGGGAGTGGTATAACTGGAGTTAAATTTTTAACTGAGCAGCAGCTTTCGTATGTGGACATAACTGCCTTATGTGGACATAACATGGCTTCAGGAAGTACAGGAAGGTGGGGGAAGGTAGCCCCTCCATACTCCCTACTCGAGAAAACTTGGAGACTTCAATCACAAAACCTGCATACAAGAATTTTTAAGCAGATTAACTTCTGGGTGAGGCTGGGTCCTGAGTGTAGTTACCAAGGTGAGGGCAGCGATTTGGAGTGTGGAAGCACGCAGCTGTCAGAGCACTGTGTTGACATTTTATGATCTCAGACAATACCCATTGCAGGGACTGGAGTCATAGTACAGAAAGTGTTTGCCTTGCAGATGACCAACCTGGCTTTGATCCTGGCACCCCATATGTTTACCTGCACCTCACCAGGAGTGATCGTTGAACACTGTTGGGTTTTGCCAAAAAAAAAAAATGCCCATAGTAGCTCCAACAAATAGACATTTTATGAGAAAGAAACCGAACTTAATAGCACTCTGTAGTTAGATTCTCCTGTAACTGTTAGATTCCTCAGTCTACTACCATTGTTTTCACCACTGCTTTGGTACTATTTGACTCTTTAGAATAGATTCTGAATTAGTGAAAATAGAAGGAGTAAGTACATTAGTAAAATTAAAAAATTGAAAATGTAATAAATGGTGATTGAATAAATGAATGCATTAATTAATTAGTGAAAAAGGAACTGGATCACAGTGGTCTTGTTCTTTTTCATACTCTGCATATCTGGAGGAAAATTACTAACCTAGGGAGCTCTTCTTGCACATTTTTGAGCTTGAGATTTCATCTTTAATGGTAAATATGGTGTCAGTGATAAAAGTGACTAAAAGTCATGGTTTTCATTCTCTACTGAGTTCTCAGTGCACTAGAAAATTATTTATCTTTAGTCACTATTTTCTCTAGCTTATTTTCTTCTCATTTTGCATTTTGATATGAAACTTACTTTTATTTTCTCAGGCACTTGGACTTTCTTTCTGACCTCATTTATTGTCTCCCAAGTACCGCCGTGGGGTCACTCCTGAGCACAGGACCAGAAATAGACCCCTGAACACCACCAGGTATATGACTCAAAATTCCAAACAAAACAAATGAACCGAATAGAACGAATAAATGAAATTTCACAGCATCTGTTTTCTTTCTTCTCTGGTATTAGGGATGATTTCCAGAGACTGACAAAAATGAAATTAAGCATAATAGATGAAGAGAAATTAAGCTCAAGATTAGAGAGGAGATTGTACTAGGCTTTCTGGCTGTCTAGGTGAATTCACATCTCAGATTCAGATTCTGAGAAAATGTGTTAGTCATTGCTGAACTCTGGAAGTCATTGCGGAAATAATGATGGACTTGAAAATTTTTATATTATTGCAGACTAGTTCCTAAAGTTACTATTTTGGGGAAAATAGGGTTTTTGTCACACTTGGCTCTGCTCAAGGCTCTGTTGTTATCAGGGAGCATGACTCTTTGTCATGCTCAGGGACCATATGTGTGTGTGTGAGGGGGAATCAAACCAAGGACAGGCTGCGTGAAAGGCAAGCACCTTATCCTCAGTACTATTTCTTTAGCCTCCTGAATTTCTAAAATTATAAAAGGAATACAGACTCCATAGGCTTTAGGGAGCTTTACACAAAGGGCTCTAGCAATAATTAAAATTTAAAAAATATTTATAGAAGAAAAGATAAGAGCAATATAGTTCACAGAGGTTCTCTAAGAACAATTTATTCCATATAATTCAGGTTCCCATTTTGACTGCAATACTATTTGGAGAATGCTGAAGTTATCATATGTCTAGATTTTCATAAGTTTTTTGATGTCTATGTCATCCTTATGTTCTTGAGGACATGTTAGAGAATTAGACTATATTATAGGCAGAGTAACTGAACACCAGAACTCATTTATTATTACTTCTTGGCAGCCTGCTGGGAAATCTCTTATAAACGAGCAGTTTGTTGTTGTTTCAATTTTATATCACTTACCAGGTTTTTTAAAATCTAATCTTATTGATCATTGGTTTATAATGCTATATTATTTCAGGAGTATAGCTCTTAGACCTCTCTCTGTGTATCTTAACCATGCTTATTACCAAAGTTTCGACTTCATCACGTAATTAAAATGACCGTTTCTCCCCATTCCTTGCACCTCCCTTTCCTTCTGGTAATCACAGTGTTTCCCACAGTATAAGATTTGTTTTCCTTGTGTTTGGCGGTTTGTTGGCTTTGCTTATTTAAATTTCACATGTGAAAGAAACTGTCTGCTAATTGCCTTTGACTTCGTGATTTATTTTCCTTAGCATAGGCTCCTCAACTTCCATTCACATTCTCATAAAAGACATAACTTCATCTCTTTTATTAGTTGAGTAGTAGTCCATTGAATATATACACCATAACTTCTTTATTGTGGTGTATAATCATTTTTTTATTTTTGGGTAAAGGAACAGTTCCAACATAGCATTTTCTCTGTTCACTATTTTAAATATTTAATTCCAACCTTTTACTGTGAATTGGTCTCAGTAATCTGAGTTTTTTAATATTCACAGATAACCAGATCCTGCTTTTTAAATATAGTTTATCTTTGGATTGGTGAATTACAACCACTCATACATAGAGTGATTACTTTTCCTCAAGTTCTGATTTTGCCTGGTCTTTCTGGATAATTTTATCAGTTTCTTCACCTTTTCTTCTAAGTATCTCTGCTCCAGAATTTTTTTTTTTATGATTACCATGAGGTTTGAAACTATCTTTATATGATAGTCTTGGGGGGAGAGGGGGTGCCACTGATAGTAACTCATTATTGTTTTGGGTTTGATTCTTTTTGCTTTGTTTAAAAGTTTCTTTTGTTATAACATCTTGATTTACCAAATTGTTCATAATCAATCATAAAATGTTCCAGCCCTCATCTCACAACAATGTGACCTTCCTTCCACCAGTGTACCCGGTTTCCCACCTACTACCCAGCCTGCCCTCTTAGCAGGCACAAAAACATTTACTTCATATTGTTTGTTACAACACAAAGGCAAATAGAATTATTAAAAATTAGATCAATAAAAGTCAATTTATGATAATTCTTATATCTCACAGTGGTGTTACTGAAGTCATTGAGATTTTATTGGGCTGATTGGTGCTGGTTGAGCCTCCTGTGTTATTGTTTAGTCTCATTGAGCTTGGTGATCTTCAATGCAAATTTCCAGTCAAATTTGCTGTGTTGTGATTTTGTGCATCGTGTGAGAAAGAGATCTGAGTTCATTAATTTACAGATTATCAGCACTGTTTTTTAAATAGGTTACCCTTGATTCACTTCATACTCTACTTCCTTGTCAATGATTAGCTGTTCATATAGTTTAATTTGTCTCTGGGATTTCAATTCTGTTTTATTGTTCAGAGAGTCTTTAGCCCAGTAATGCACTGTCTTGATTACTGTGCTTTATAGTATAATTTAAAATTGGGGAAAGAGAAGCCCCTTATTTCCTTTTTCCTAAGATTGATTTAGCTATTCAAGAATTAAACTTCATATGAAGTTTTATTACTTCATAGGTATTTTTATAGGAACTGCATTGAACCTGTATAATGCTTTGGGTAAGGCTGTCATTTTGACAATGGTGATCCCTTTGATCCTTGAACACACAGAACATGTTTTTATTTCCTTGTGTTTTCATTTATTTCTCTTCATAGAGATTTACATTTTCATTGTATGGCTTTTGTTGAGCTGATTCTCAGGTACTAGATATTTTTGAGGTTTAATTGTGAATTCGTTTTTTTTTTTAAGTTTTTGTCTCTTCTATTTCATTGTTTGCATATAGAAATGCCATGGATTTCTGCATGTTAATTTTGTAGCATGCCACTTAATTGTATGAGTTAATTGTTTCTAGGAATAAATTTTTTTGTTTCTGCTTTTGTTTGTATAGTCATTGGAATTTTCTTAGTATTATGTCATCTTCAAATAGTGATCAATTGACATATTTGCTAATCTGGATGCCTCATTTATATGGCAAGAACTTCTAATATTATATTGAATAATATTGGTAAGAGTGGGCAGCCTTATCTAGTGCCTGATCTTAGAGGGAAGGCTTTCAGTTATTCACTATCAAGTAGTGAACACTATCATTTTTGTGGATTTATGGTAAATAATTTTAACTATTTTGACTATTGTGAAGAAGGATCCTCTATTTTTCATATTACTGAATTTTTCTTTTAATCATGAGTGGGTGCTGGATCTTGTCAAATGCTGTCTCTGTGTCTGTTTATATGATTAAATGGTTTTTATTTTTCTACTTATAAGATATAGTGCATTGATTGAGTTATGTATATTAAAGCACCCTTGCATCCAAAAATACATATAATCTTTTTGATTTACTACTGGATTCAGTCTGATGATATTTTGTTGAGAATCTTTGTGTCTAATTAGGGATATATGTCTGTAGTTTTCTAGTGATGTCTCTATTTGCTTTTGATAACAGGGTAATATTTGCCTCAAAGAAACTGGGAGGATTCCTGTTTCTTCGACTTTCTCGAGGAGCCTGAAAAGGTTTGAAGAACTTGCTAGTAAACCCATTTGATAGTGGGCTTTTGCTTTGGTGGAATCTTTTGATTTGAGAAAGAGTTTTACAATTTCCTTGGTAGTAATTGGTCTACTCATGATCTATATTTCCTCTTGATTCAGACTTGGAAGATTGTAGGAACTAAAAGATTTTACATTTCCCCTAAGTTCTCTAGTTTCCTTGCATAAAGATTTTCATAGTTATATCTGATGATCCTTTGTATTTCTTTTATATCTGTTGTGATATATCTCCCCTTCATTTTTTTTAAAGGTGGGGGTGGCACATTGGGGAAAAGAGCAAAGGGTGATAAGCCAGAAGGAAACTTTTATTCATAGGAAACAAACGTTTTAAGGGATTACTTCTATTTACTTTCACTTTTTACTATTTACTTTATAAATTTTAATGTTTCTTCTTCTCTGACAATCATTAGCCACTGAATCAAATCTTCCTGGAGTTAACATCTTAGTATATCTTCTAACAGATATCCACATGGCCACATGTGGTCTTCTTTGTTCATTTACTTTACATTTTGTTTTGTATAAAACCCTCTTTGAGATTCCTTGTCTACCCTATCTAAAGTAGCACTCCTGTGTACTTTGTTTTACTATTTTTTTCTCTTTTTAATTTAAAATTTTTATTTTCATAAAGTAGTACATTGTTTACATTCAACATTTCAAAACCAATCCCACCACCATTAATTTGAATTTTCCCATAGGCAGATGCTAAATAATTTATTTTGTTTTGCTTGTTATGAATAGTATGAGATGTTATGCACCACAAAAGTGGCCTAATGCTCCTGGGATTCTTTTTTTTTTTTTTGTAGTAGTATTTGGGGTCCGTAAGCATCTCTGTGGCATGCTGCTCTCTTCCGGGATTCATTTGTGAGTCTCTGAATCATGGCTGTTAATACACTGAAATGATGCTCAGAGGCAGTTTTTGGCAAGACTGCCAGGAAACCAGAAGGGCGTTGAGATGAGGGGAGGTTACCCATCTGTGACTCCATGAAACTGGAGTTTTTTGTCACTGGTCCCTCATACCTGGGTTTTTCAGCAGGTTCATTCCCATGCATGGGGCTCAGGATGAGCCTATGAACGTGGCTGTGATTGGGTCTAGAGGTTTGAGGCTTCTGGGGTTCATTTGGGGCAGGTGGAGGGACACACCTACCCCCTTCCACAGTATGCGTTAATGAAATCAGCCTAGTGTGGGGAAACATCTCTGCAGAATGCTGCTCTGTTCTGAGATCCATTTGTGAATCTCTGAATCATGGCCATTAATGCACTTAAATGGCCTGATTTTTATCTCTTTTGAGATTTATTTATGGGTCTCTGAAGCAAGGCTGATAAATGAGCTTGTGTAGCTAAGTCGGAGGTGGTTTGTGAGTGTGACTCTGACATGCGTAACTTTTGGCATTTAATTCCTGAGGAAACTTGGTCCCAAGTTGTTGGGGTCTGGCCAGAGGCACAGCAGCAGTTTTGGGATATCAGGAAGTCTGAAGACACCATCAGGCTGCTGATGCCTGACCCCACAGGAACAGGTTGACTTGCTGGGCAGCACTGTACCCCCGTTTTACTTTTTTTAAAAGGCACTTACTTTTGTGTTTCTTAGTTCTATGTTGCAGTGTTTGATTTTTGTCTTCTCCATCCTACTAGAATCTATAAGGATAGGCTGTTTGTTTTTCCTTTATACTATGTGACAAAAATAGTAGCTCCTGTATAGCAAATCTTCAATAAACATTTCTTGAATTGAATGATAGTAATGAAGTTTCTGATAATATAAATTCAGGAACTACAGTATTTTTCTGAGGGTCCAAATACCTTTAATCATAATTACCACAATTTTCATTTTAGTATTAAGAGTAGATTTCAAGAATATAAAAATTTCAGTAACATTCTTGGGAATAAATTTTATTTAGTACATTATGATGTTTAGTATGGCATTTTCATTAAAAGTTAAAAATTATAGTAATTCAGATTAAATTTTGTTCTTGTAGCCATAAAGTGCAGAAAGTAATATGACATTAATTCTTGTGAATTTATGCCCCAAAATTAAGACTAACAAATTATTAACTGTTGGTGTTTATGTTTTGGAAATAGGCAATTATATATACTGCTTTAAAGACATCTTTGATTTATTAAAAACACCCACAACTATTTCCAGACTTTTTTGATATCCAAAATAATAGAGAGTGATAGAAATTAGAACAGAGTCATAAAGCACTTGCCTTGCGTGTGTGTGACTCTGGGTTTGATCCCCAACACCACAAAACAATACCAGTAATAATATGACACAGACTTAAAGAGGGCAAGGATCATTGTACTCTCAGAATTATGATCTCAGACACAGTCAGACTATGGATACACAAGGAGGAGTTTGGAAATACAGTGATAATGAAGCCATGACAGTTAAAGGATATAGTAATGCTTCAGCTTGACCTATAAATGTCCATCAATAAGAAACATGGTTCCAGTTGTCTATCAGCTTCTATTTTTAATTACTATGCTGAGTTAACTGAAATCATTTTCACATTACAAGAGAACTGTTTCCACCTTGTAAGTTGGAGAGTGCTAGTAATTACAACTTTAATGCAGTACCATCTTTATGCTCAAAATTTTGTTGGTTAATTTCTCTTTCCATGATTTTACAATTGAAAGTTTATATGGAGGCTTTCGACTAACTCACAAGGCAGCAGAAGCAAGAATTGAGACTCCTTTCCAGGGCTGATAAGTAATTAGGTGAGCCGTATAAAGGTGTTTGTGCTCAGCCTTTGAGTAGATGACAGAGGTTGAGATGCAGCTTAGCTTTGTACCTGATATTGGGCTGCATTGGCCAGAAAGAAGTGCTTTCTCCCCACCCCCACCCCCCAAATTCACATAAAGCCCCTGTGGAGTCTAATAGTTTTATTCCATTTTCTGCCTGCTTCAAGTATACCTAGAATAGTGTATAGTACAAGGATTGTTTGCCAAACTGAAAGAAATTAAAGACTGTTCTCTTGGTATAAGCATTTTTTTTTCTTTTTGGGTCACACTCAGCGGTGCACAGGGGTTACTCCTAGCTCTGCACTCAGGAATTACTTCTGGCGGTGCTCAGGGGACCATATGGGATGCTGGGAATTGAACCCGGGTTGGCCGCATGCAAGGCAAACGCCCTACCCACTGTGCTATCACTCCAGCCCCCTGGTATAAGCATTTTGAAACAATTAAAGATTATCCCAATTAAAAAAATCTTGTGGTTCAAATTAAATCTTCATATTTGTCTTATAATTGTAAACAGCTATTATTTTTATGCTGCTTCCTGGTAAAAACTATAAAGAATGGGGAAACAGGTTACTAAGAGAAATATTGTATTGCCGCAAAATGAAATTTATTCTGAAGTATATAGAAATGCTTTCATTGCTTATACACAAAAGATTAAACACTTTTTTAAAATTCAAGGATTTGAAGTTTGGTGGTAATTTATTGTTTGGTTTGTTTGTTTTTAGTATTAGTTTATGATCTTAGTGTAGTTAGTATAGTTTGTTGTTATTTATTTACTGTTTGTATTTTCTGAATTCTTATGTCCTTTTGTTTGTTTCATGGGCCACACCTGGCTGGGCTCAGGGATCATATAGGGTACTGGGAATCAAATGTGGGTCAATAGCTTGCAATACAAGCATCCTATGTGCTATGTGATCTCTTTGACACCTATTTGACCTTTCACACTTGCAAAAGAAAAATAACTTGGCTGACCATTTGTAGATCCTAGATTCTCATGTTAAGACTAATACATATCAGGTCTGATTCTCCTTTCTTTATAATTGGTTATTTACCTGGAAGTTGGGAGAGGAGAGGTAATGAGTTATAAACAAGTTGTTTATTCAGATTAAATATATTACATGACTCCTCTCAAGATCCTATTGTTGAAGCTATTTTTAAAGTTTTAGTTGTACGGCTCACAATATGCGGTGTTCTGGGGGCCAGATAGTGCTAGGAAATCAACCTAGCATCTTGACTTTGCATATGTTCTCTTAGACCAATTCTCAGACCTCTTAGAATTATTTTTGAAATATTTTTGAGGGGATGGCGCACCCAACAATGCTCAGGGATTACTCCTGACTCTGGACTCAGGAATTACTCTTGGTGTGCTCAGGGGACCATATGGAGTGCTGGGTTTCAAACCCAGGTCAGCCTTGGCAAGGCTAGCGCCCTACCTGCTATACTATCACTCTGGCCCCTACTTTTGAGACATTTTTAAATGTTCTGTTGAGATTCAAAAAGTTATGGACCATAGTCTACTTTCAGCAGGACATCTCCCATCCCAAGTGAGCCCTCCAACCATCATTTGCTTAGTTGATAACCTCTTAATACCTGTATTGCAAACCATAACACCCAAGAGGAGAGAGTAAGAGGGAATGTGCCTGCCACAGAGGCAAGGTGTCGGAAGGGGTGGCAGTGGCGGGAGGGATACTGGGAACATTGGTGGTGGAGAATGGTTATTGGTGGAGAGATGGGTACTCGATCATTGTGTGACTGAAACATAAACACGAAAGTTTTTAAGTCTGTATCTGTATCTCGCGGTGATTCATTTAAAAAAAAGAAAAGAAAAAAATACTCAAGAAACTAAATACATAATTTCTAATCCAAAAAATAATTACAGGTTATAGTCAGTAACAATTTCTTCTGTTTATGCTCTGTTACACTACATTTGAATTTTGAGTAATGGATATAAATATATAGAACATACCATGGAGGCAAGAAAAAATTCTGCATTAAAAACAATTGTCAGCTGAAAAAGGTCACCATTTTGATTTTTTAAAAATATTAATAAAATTATAATTTTACATGAAAAAAAGTTTGCGGACTATTTCATATACGAAATATGAAGAATTGGCTATGGTATTGTATTTTTATATCAGAATACATTTGTTTAAATCATTTGTTTTTTACTATTACTATTAATATGTTTATTTTGTTTTTGTAGGTGAAGCTTTCTTTTAATGTTTGTTTCACCCCATTGATGAGTTCAAACCAAGATTCTAAATGTTACTGAAGAACTGAAAGATTGGTAAGTATTTAGTGTGATAAATACTGTAAGAATACTTATACATATAAGATTCAGTCCAAGGCTTTGTAGTTGTGTGACATTAATTTTCCCCTAAAGTAAAAACAATTAAACTTTCTATAATAGTGATGGATGTATAAGTAGTAGTTACCCATTGAATGGCACATTTCACAGTAATTGAAAGGAATGAATATGTTGAAAAGGGAAAACAAAGCTGTAAAAGGTTGTTTAATATTTTAAATATGTAAAATAGTGCTAAATGGTTTATGGTTACAAATACGAAATAATAACACATGGAAATGATAAATACCAGTTAGGGAAGGAAAGGAGGTATGGAAGGTATGGTTAAGATACAATTCTATATAGTTTACACATAAACTGACATAGAGTAATGTTAATACTTGTTATATCTTAGTATTAGCTGTAACTTCATGTTAGATAGTCTTTTCTGGATATTTGAAATATTTTTAAAATATTTAAAAAATACTACACAATTGTCTTTAAATCTTTTTTCAGAATCACTAAAAAGGGTGATATTCAGAATGACTAAATGACACTCAATTAAATTCAAAATTATCCTTAGATAAATAGGGAGAAATGGATATTCCTTACTGCACAATGCCAGTGTACCTCTGTCACCCTTATAAATATTGTTAGTGTTGACTAGTGCAGGTAGACAAAATAGTGAAAACTGTATGAATAATAAAAAGGATAGCTAGCATTAGTTATTTGTTGATAATAGGCTCTTATAACAGGATATTCTAAGAAAATATGAGTTCAGTAAGAGTGTGGATCATGACTACTGTATCAGAGAAATATTTTCTATATTCCAGTATTCTATTCTAGATAGAATATACAATGAAAACAAAATTCCATTCAGAATAGTGGCAGAAACTGAAAAACACCCTGGAAAAAAACCTGAAAAGAAATACATAAAACCTATCATTAGAGTTATTATATAATAACAACTTCCAACTTTAAAGAAATAGTAGGATAAATGTGCATGCAGCTCTGTTTGTTATTTTTAAAAACTAGAAATAGAGCCAGAGAGATAGTTCAGGATGAGGCTGATTCCAGGATATCCAGGAGTAATCCCTGAGCACAGAGCTAGGAGTAAGCCCTGATTATTGTTAGGTGTGACCGAACCCTCCCCACTCCCTACACCAAGGAATAGCATAAATAATTTGACCATGAGAGATTAGCTGCACATCAAAGCCATGAAATATATGCAATAGGTAGCATTATAGCTTTATCTATAAAATACCATGTAGCTATTAGAAAAAGGAACTGAAACAATGTCCAAAATGTCTAAATGACTATCTAAATGACTCACAGCAAGAATAGGTTATTATTAGTACCCTGTTTGTATAACTATTAAAATATACAGCCCCATAATGATGCCATCGGACTCCGCACCAGCCTGTTTTCACTCGGGGTCCCACAGAGGGGGGAGCCTGAGAGCCCTCCCTGCCCCAAGGGACCCAGCCCTGGCAGCCGACCTCCACAACCCAACTGCCACCACACTCCAGGTCACTTTCCACACGCTTGGGCTGAGCCTCATGCATGAGTGAAGTCCCATGGAATCTAGGTAATGTGGAACTTTGTCATTGTGGAATCTGGGCTCAATGAGACCCGAGAGCAGAGATCCTCTGCCTGCTCTCCCCAGTCTCTGGTAGCCCAGGGGTCACGCCCATAAGCCACCTCCTGCTGGTGCCAGATAATCTCATCGGCCACCCTCCAGAACTCATGGCTGCTTCTCCCAGAAGGGAGCATAAAATGAGGCCCCCATAACCATGCCTCTGGACTCCGCGCCAGTTGTTTTCACTCAGGGCGCCCCAGAGGGGGGTTGGGTGAGAGCCCCTGTTCCCACCCCAAGGGACCCAGCCCCAGCAGCTGACCTCCACAACCCAACCACTGCCACACTTCAGGCCGCTTTTCACACGCTCGGGCCAAGCTTCACATATGAGTGAACATATTCCTAAACCACACGGCCGCAGACACATCATAAGACACTCCCTATTCATTTTCCATAATTACCACACTATATTTGATTGGAGGCAAGATGGCACCAACACTGTCCGAACCCCTCACACTCTCCTGAACCCGGCTCACCATCTTGCCTTAGACAACGTGGCTCAGCACGCCAGGCATGGAACTCTACGTGTGATCCCTGCTGGAACTCTGTGTGTGATTCCTGATGGACATCACCAGCTGTTTTGCAAGATTCGGACAGAATGGCATCGGCAGGGCACAGAGAAACGGCAGCGGCGGCTGCAGCATCGCCACCTGCCCTGGCTGGCCCAAGTTGCAGCGCTGTTGGACGTAGAGCCGTGGCAGCAGTGCATGCAGTGGCTCATCCACTGTGGGGTGCTGTCAACCAACCACTGGGTGACCTGGAACTCAGCGCAGGTTTTCAACCTGGCACAGACCCTCCGCAATAGGGTCCTGCTCTGCCCGCTGCTCAACAACCTCTGGATGCACTCCATCAACCTCAAGAAGCTCAACCTGAGGCCGCAGATGTCCCAGGTGCTGCCCAGAGGTTGCAAGCAGGTGTATGTTTGTCAGTGTGCAGATAGCTACAACATGCCAGTCAACCAAAAACTTACATTTGATAGACTGGGAACACCTGTAAAGGCGATTAGAGGCCAACCCAAAAGCCTCCGTCCCTCTTGGAGAGCCCGGCAAGTTACCAAGTGTATCCCGCCTGCACTGCAGAGCCTGACAAGCTGCCAAAAACAGTAACAATGATGGTTCTCATTCCCCTGATCCTGTATACGCCATCAGGCTACATTAGCACCCAACAGGGACGAATGGAGACATTACTGCCGCCCGCTCAAGCAAATTTATGAACAATGGGATGACAGTGATTTAGTGACATTGATTAAAATGTACTTTTTAAATTAGTATAAACATGTATTTCTGCATGTATAGTAATGCTTTTATTAAAACTTTTCTTATAAATAAAACTAAAAGAAATAAGGAGAAAATTCTTTTTATAGTGAGAACTTTTAAGATTTACTCTTTTAATAACTTTTTTATATAACATACAGTAATGAGTAGTATTGGTTAGAATCATCATGTTGGATGTGATATCCCTACTGTTTTTTTATCTTACAATTAGAAATTGTACTTTTAGTTTTTTGTTTTTTGTTTTTTTACTTTTTGGGTCACACCTGATGATGCACAGGGGTTACTCCTGGCTCTGCACTCAGGAACCACTTCTGGTGGTGCTCAGGGGACCATATGGGATGCTGGGAATCTGACCCCGGGTTGGCGCATGCAAGGCAAATGCCCTACCCGCTCTGCTATCGCTCCAGCCCCGAAATTGTACTTTTAGATTCTTCTCCCCAGTTTTTTGTTCCTTTACTCACCCTGGCAATATCAAGTCTAATTTCTCTCTCTTTCTCTCTCTTTCTCTCTCTCTCTCTCTCTCTCTCTCTCTCTCTCTCTCTTCCCCCCCTCTCTCTCTCTGTTCCACATATAAATGAGATTTGTATTTCTTTTTCTCTGATATATTTCACTTAGAATAATGCCTTCAAAGTTCATCCATATTGCTATAAGTGGTAGAATTTCCTTGTTTTCATGGCTAAATAATATTCCATTGTGTCTCCTTTTTTTCAGTGTAGAGGACCTTTGCTTCTTAGTTAACTTAGAACTAAATATTTTTGGTTTTTTATACTATTATAAAATAAATTTATTTTTCAGAAATTTTGTGTTTAGTGTATGAAAATACTACTAATTTTTTCATATTAAATTCATTGTTCACAACTTTACTGAATTCATTGTTTAGATCAAACATTCATTGTTTTGATCTAAACACTGATTGAATCTTTAGGATTTTCCAATTCTGGTTCCTTTTATTTCTTACCTTATTGCTCTAGGTAGAACCCTCAGTACTGAGTTGAATAAGATAGGTCAAAGTGGACATCCTTAACTTGTTCCCGATTTTAGAGGAAAGGTTTTCAATCTTTTACCACTGAATAGGATATTAGCTATGAGCTTGTTACTTACATCCTTTATTATGTTGAGGTATGTTCCTAATATATACCTAATTTGCTAAGAGTTTTTACTGTGAATGGTTGTTGAATTTTGTCATTTTTTTCTATTTTTGAGATTATATGTTTCTTTTCTGCATTATGTCAGTGTGATACATCACTTTGATTCATTTGTGTTTATTGAGACATCCTGGCATTCCAAGGTTAAATCCAACTTCACTATGGTGAAGTGCTGTTGAATTTGGTGTCCTTGTGTTAAGAATTTTTGCATCCGTATTTTCTTTGGGGATATTGGCCTTTAGCTTTCCTAGCAGTGTATGTTTTTATTTGGTACCAGAATTATGCTGATATTTTACATAAAAATTGGAAGTATTCCTCTCTTTTTCCATTTTTTAAAAAGACCTTGGGAACAATGTTAGTTCTTTAAATGTTTGTTAAAAATCACGTGTAAGAGATTTGGTTTTGATCCCCAGCAGCTTAAGGACAAGAAAATTTCATAGTGAAGCTAAGGTTTGCTCATTGGGAGACTTCGGATCTGTTTTCTGAGGACTTATAATAGTCGGACTAATAATTTTTCCTCTGTTTTGTCTAGATAATCCCATATGTTGTAAATAAAGTCTTATAATTCTTTGAATTACTGTGGTGTCCATTGTAATGGTGTCCATTGTAATGTCTCCTCTTTGTTTATAATTTTTTTCATTTGAATTCTTTCTCATTTTTCATTTCTTAGTTTAGCTAAAGTTTACTTAATTTTTTCACTTCTTTTCTATTCTTTTTTACTTATTTTTGTCCTAATCTTTATTATTTTCTTTCTTCCTGAAATAACTTTGAGGTCAATTTATTATTACACTTCGGGTCACAATTGTGTTTTGTGGGAATTGCATTTGGCAATGTGAAGTGGTGTTCAAGAGCAAACACAAGACCTCATGCATGCCAAGAAGGTGCTCTGCCTCCGGCATCCCTGGGCCTCTCCTCTGGGTAATTTTATATGTCCTCATGATCATCTTTCTGCATTAGGTTTTCATTTTAAATTCTCCATTGAATCATTCAGTTCAGTTATTGTATTTTTCATCTTTAAGATTTCTGCTAATTTTTTTTAATGGTTGTTCTTAATATCTTTAGTCCAGTTTCATTTCAGTTGTGTTACATATTTGTTGGTACTATGTCTAATGTGTTTATATTTGTACCTGGTTGTTTTCTGAAAGTTTGGGCTGTTCAAGAAAGAACCAAGATCAAAACTTATAGAATAATGTCGGCGGCATCTTTGGAAGAAGATGCTAAGAACAGTAGTATTGTATTCTTAAGAAACATTTTGTAGAGGGCTGGGAAGATTGTTTAAAAACCTGGAGCACAATATCCATCTGATAAGGGATTAATATCCAGGATATACAAGACACTAGTAGAATTGTATAAGTAAAAAACCTCTAACCCTATCAAAAAATGGGGAGAAGAAGTGAGCAGAAGTTTCCTCAAAAAAAGAAATACAAATGGCAAAAAGGCACATGAAAAAATGCTCCACATTGCTACTCATCAGGGAGATGCAAATCAAAACAACAATGAGATATCATCTCACACCACAGAGACTGGCACACATTCAACCAGTGCTGGTGTGGATGTGGGGAAAAAGGGACGCTCCTTCACTGTTGGTGGGAATGCCGACTGGTCCAGCCTTTCTGGGAAACAATATGGACAGTCCTTCAAAAACTAGAAATTGAGTTTCCATATGACCCTGCAATACCACTTCTGGGAATATATCCCAAGGATGCAAAAAAGCACAGTAGAAATGACATCTGTACCTATATGTTCATTGCAGCACTGTTCACAATAGTCAAAATCTGGAAACAACCCAACTGCCCTAAAACAGATGACTGGTTAAAGAAACTTTGGTACATCTACACAATGGAATACTATGTAGCTATTAGGAGAGATGAAGTCACGAAATTTGCTTATAAATGGATAAATATGGAGAGTATCATGCTAAGTGAAATGAGTCAGAAAGAGAGGGACAGACATAGAGGGACTGCACTCATTTGTGGAGTGTAAAATAACATCACATGAGGCTGACACCCAAGGACAGTAGATACAAGGGCCAGGGGGATTGCCCCATAGCTAGAAGACTGCTTCATAAGTGGAAGGGAGAAGGCAGATGGAATAGAGAAGGGTTCACTAAGAAAATGATGGCTGGAGGAACCAGTTGGGATGGGAGGTGCATGCCAAAAGTAGATAATGGACCAAACATGATGACCTCTCAGTGTCTGTGTTGCAAGCTATAATGCCCAAAAGTAGAGAGACAGTATGGGGAATATTGTCTGCCATGGAGGCAGGGGGAGGGTGGGAAAGGGGGGGTATACCCGGGATATTGGTGGTGGGAAATGTGCACCAGTGGAGGAATGGGTGTTTGATCATTGTGAGATTGTAACCCAAACATGAAAGCTTGTTACTATCTCACGGTGATTCAATAAAATTTATATATATATATATGCATATATATATAGGGTTAAGAACCAGTAATTTAAAGTCAGTGTTTAATTAAAAACAAAAGACCAAACCATAAAGTTTTTAATGCAGGCTTTTCTAATTTTTTTTAATTTTTTGTTTTATAGCTCGGTCATGAGCACTGACAGTAACTCACTGGCACGTGAATTCCTGACTGATGTCAACCGGCTTTGCAATGCAGTGGTTCAGAGGGTGGAGGCCAGGGAGGACGAGGAGGAGGAGACACACATGGCAACCCTTGGACAATACCTGGTTCATGGCCGAGGATTTCTGTTACTTACCAAGCTAAATTCTATCATTAATCAGGTAACATTTTCTTGTCAAATATTTTATTGGTACCTAATTATAGCTATGTATATAGAAATTCTCAGTTTCAGATTTTGAGAGGCTCTGCATTACCCAACAGGGAAAATTAGTTCCATTTATGAAAAACTGCTTACTTAAAAAGTTTTCAAATGTAGAAATACCTTAGAACTATAAAAGGCCTAAACTGGTTCTTCTAAAATGGTTTTCCTTTATGCTATACTTTTTAGCCTAACATCAGTGATTGTTAGAAGAGATAAAAGATTGCAGTTGAGCAGTATTATATACTGTAATATCAAATATGTTTTTAAAAATTCAGTGTCAGTTATGTTAGGGAGCTTGCTAATTCAGGAGTAGAAGAGAACCCTTTGTGTAAACTAATAATTGCTATCCTTTAGCTTACATCATCTACTTTTTAAATATATCTGTTTTCTTGAAGTATGCTATAGCCATATGTATTTTGATTTATTGTTTATTGTTATCATATTTCCCCATGATTATTTGTACTCTTGATTATAGTTATCTGACCTGGATATTAGCATAAAAACATAGTACATACAAAACTATATGATATTGTAGAAGACATTATAGAATTTTAAGACTAACCTTAATCTCACAGATAAAAAACTGAAATCCAAAATACATTTAATAACTTAGCCAAGGTTAACTTGAAGCCTAAATGTAAATTCTATCTTTATTTCATTTTAGTTGAAAGCAAACATAAATTTATTTGGGAGGTACACAGAGGGCCCCAGGATCACTGGTGTTCCTTAGCCACTTGAGTCAGACAGACAGATTGATGCTTGCTCTGACAGTGCTGTGCTTCCTAGGCCCAAAAGTCCACACCCAGTGGTGCTCAGGAAGCCAGTAAGCCTGGGGTTTGAACTTGGGTCCCAGTGCATGCTATAATCTCCCTTATCCTGTCTTCCTGGCCCCACAAATATCTATTTGATGAAAGAAAATGTCTGCCATCTACTTTCAGGAGAATAAGTAATGTGGTCAGATAATGTTTTGGTTAACCTGAATTGAAAAGACAATATGAGTTATAAATGACACCTATTGGACATGTAAAGTATCATGCTTAGTGAAATGAATCAGAAGGAAAGGGATAGATAGATACAGAATGACTGCATTCATTTGTGGTATATTATATATATAGTAGAAGATTGATATATAGATATATATATACAGGGGTTAGGAGGACAGGGGGGCTGAGGGTAGGTAAGATAGAGAAAAAACCTCTGGGAATGATCTCGCTGGACAAGATCTGAGTGATAAGAATAGGTAAGGGATATTCTTGATAGCCGTTCAGTATCAATATTGCAAACCACGGTGCCCAAATGGAGGGAAGGGGAGAGAATGGGAGAGGGAGTGGGGGGAGAGGCAGGAGAGGAGAGAGAGAGAGAGAGAGAGAGAGAGAGAGGAAACGTGCTTGCTACAGAGGAGGGGTGGGGGATGATGGAAGAGAACCTGGTGATACTGGTGCTGGGAAACATACACTGGTGGAGAGATGGGTGTTGGAATACTGTATGACTGAAATCCAATCATGAACAACTTTGTAATGCTCTAAAAAAATTAATTGAAAAATAACAAAAATTTTAAAATAACCAAAAAAATTTGTAGACATAAAATTCTTTCCTTCTTAGTGTTATTAAGTTATTTTTGCTCTAATTTCTATCAAATATTTACATGCTTTGGAAAATAATCTTGATACATGGTTTGCAAATTTAAAAAAATAAATAAGTGACCTCTGTTTTCTCAAGCTCTATAAATCCTGATTAATTGCAATCAAAATTTCAGTATCTTTTTGTTCTAGTCTGTTTAATGAATTATACTTCAATTTTCATAGAATTTGATTTTATATACATATAGTTTATTGGTTTTAAGTGTAGTCACATTTATGTGCAACTATGACCAGTCAATTTTAGAACATTTTCATCATCTCAGATTTCTGTTTGAGGCTTTCTAGCTGCCATTCTTTATTGCACCCTTACCCCTCAGCCCTAGGCAAACTCTAATCTAATTTTAATCATTTTAATAATAGAATTTGTCAATTAATATTAATTGGGCTTATTTAATTGTTTAACCAGGAAATGAAAGTGGTCATTGAGGGGATCATTAAGAAACTCATAACAATGAATCAGAGCTGTTTAGGAGTGATGTGGAAGTGGGTGCCTTCCCAATGTGTGTGCCAAAGGACGCCTGGGGAGCCCCACTGGCAATTCTTGGCCAAGTAGGCTGGTGGTTCAGTGCAAGGGCCAAAGGATAGGGTGCTTCTTGGTTCGACCCATTATTGCCATGGATTACTCAGGCCATCCCGGCAGTACAGGGGTTCTATAAGGCTATACTGGGTGAAGCTCCGGGCCATCCACGGCTGTACATAAGACACTTGGCATATGTCCTAACTGCCATACTATCTCCTGCCCCATTTAAATTTAATTAAAAAATTAATTAAAAATTTTAATTATGGTTCTCAGTACTGTTAATGATGGTTTCTCATGCATAGTTCATACACTACACCCATCCACCAGTGTACTCACCTCCTTCTCCCAAGGACCCCATGTCTTTCAAACCCCATCAGTTCTTCAATTGTGTTGCCTTTGGCCCTATCTTGCTACCTTGCTGTGTATCATTAAATCCCACACATGAGAGAGATCATTTTGTATGAATCCCATTTCTTTTCTGACTTTACTCACCTATTTTTTAGTTCAATCCATGTTGTTGCAAGTTGCATGATTTTTTTCTTTCTTAAAGCTTCAAAGTATTCTATTGTATATATATATTCTACAACTTCTTTATCCATTCTTCTGTATTTGAGCATTTGTGTTGTTTCCATATCTTAACTGTTGTACTAAGTGTGGTGAAGAACAGGTATGCATAGATCATTTTGAATGAATTTTTGTGGGGTTTTTTTTGATAGATGCCAGAAAAGAAGTGGTATTTCTGGGTCATATGGTAGTTCTATTCCTTTTTTAAAAAAATAAATCTCCATATTACTTTCCATAGAGACTGAATCATATGACATTCCCACCAATAGTAGATGGGGGATTCCTTTCTTATTGCTGCCTTACCAGCACTGTTTCCAGACTTTTTGATATGTACCATTCTCATTGGCATGAGTTACTACCTCATTATTGTTTTGATTTTTTCCCCTAAATATGAATGATGATGAGCACTTACAAATTTAATTATCAGTCTGTGTTTCTGATGAGCAGAACACTTCTCGGGTATTCTAGGGAAGATACAACTTAAGTCCTTGTCTCCCTAATGTCTATTTGTTTCTTAATAGATATTAATTATAAAGAAATAAATACTTTTTATTGATGTATAATCTACATGTAGTAAGTGCCGAAATGTTAAGAATATAATTGGAAGTATTTTTGTATATGTATAAATCTATGTATCTACCACCCAAATTAATATATAAAACTTGCACCCTGTTAGGTCTCTCTTCAATCATTTCCTCCCTTTCTCTGCTGCAATATAACCAATATTCTTTATATATGTATGTAGATATATTTTATGCACACACGTATGTCAATATTTTTTAACTTAAAGCTATAAAAGAAATCTGTATTCTTGTCTCTTAAAGCTTCAGCTTAAATCTCTAGTACTACCTATGGCCTGTACCTGAGCTTTGGGAAGACCTCCTCAAAAAAGAAAGTGAAAGAATTATTCTCACTTTGAATTTTGATACCTGTATCAACTAGATGAGTGACTTTATTTAGTGATGTAATTGTTCTAGATCTCAATTACCTTATCATTAACTTAAATATATCTATTTGGATGACTGAAAAGATCTCTTACAACATAAAGTTTATTTCTATATAACATTTGATTATGATTTGATTCATATATCCTGATTTTTGATTCATATCTCCTTCTATATCCTAATTATGAATTAGCCCTAATTCTGATATGAGTAGAAAATTATAATGATTTATTCCCTGAACAACATACAAAAATTTAATAAGTATATACAGCATACTTGAAAAATCTTAGTATATGTAATTTCTGTGCCAGCTCACATTCTTTGACGGTGCATAAGGCTGTTGCTTATTGGTGAATAAAAAGTTCTACCAAAGGTTATATACATTTATTTTAAAAAGCTTAGTTTTTAATTCTAGTAGTTTTCTTTACATCTGTTTTTCTGTGAAAAATACTATGAATTCTTTCTGCATCTTTGTAGTATTAATACTTTTGGGGGAGAAATACTAAAGACTTTTTTTTTTTAACCAGCGATCTTACCTTCTGAGATAAATAGATTGAAAAATATGACAGAGACTAGGGAGCTCAGTGAATTGCTACTCAGGTGCACAAGGCCTTGGTTTTTGATCCTTAGCACTGCATGGCCTCGTGAGCATTGCTAGGTGTAGCCCTGGAGGTCCCTAGCACCCCTGGGAAGCCCCTCCACCAAAATAACAAAGCAACTTTCTATGATGACAAAACAATATGAAGGTCTTGGGAGTGTAAAGAAGAGGCTAATCAAGAAATGCTTTACTAGAGGGAAGTATCTCTAAATAGGGATAACCTTTGGAAGGAGGGCAAGTTTGGGCTGGCCATATGGCCCAGAGGACTTCGGTCTGCAGCCCTGACTACCCCACCTTCAGCATTCCTGGCAATAGCTTTGGTGAACCCCTCTAGCACCACGTGGCCTCCATTTAATTTTTTTTTTAAAGGAAGCATTGGACTGAGAAAACAGCAAGTGCTGTTTTCTAGAAGCTAGAGTAAGAACAAGAAAAAATAACTTTCTGTGACTACCCTGTGAATGTTTCATTCTGTCTGATCTGTTTAATAACCTAACTTTAACAAAATTGGAGTTAATCTTATGCACTGTTTTTTAAAAATACTAGATCAACTTCTATTAAACCTTTATATTTATAATATATACATATATTTTAAAGGTATATTTATTGACTAAATGATGATCCAGTACTTACATATATAAGGATTTATTTTGCAAAAATTTCCTTTTTTTTAATTGAGTCACCATGAGGTAGAATTTCCCTTTTTTGAGATGTATGCATTTAACAAAATTTTACTATTATAGATAATTAACAAAAATGCAACACATTTTTCTTTCAGTATTCTAATCTAATCTACTGGTAGAGTAGGGAGTTAGAGCAAAGGTTTTATGTGGAGTTACTGGTGAGGAGACTGGAAAACTGAAGCCATATGATGGCGAACTTTGTTAAGGAGTCTAACTGATTCTGAAAACACTGGAAAGATTTCTAAACCAGATGAAAACAATGTAATAGTGATTGGATTTGGCAAGTCATTGGTAATTGTTTCCTCAGGAAGATAACACAGACTTTAAAATTTAGTAAAAGTAACACATGATCTTCAATTATTGCATGTAGGTCTACAGATTCTGCTTATTGACATTCTAAGATTTATTTTTGCATGATTGGTCTGGCAGTAATGTTGGAGTACACATGGGATTCTGGAATTCCTGCTGCACAGAGTAGTGAGAATATGATTGCAATAGAAATTTGCAGCACAGTGGTGCTATCTGCAAAGAGCCGATAATCCAGTATTACCTTTTTACTTAGCTTATAGATAGAATAAATGATTGTGTCAGTTGATTGCTGTGATTGTAACAGACTACATTTCAAAAACATACTAGTATAAAACAGTGATTTATTTGCTCTTGATTCTGAGAGTTGGCTCTTTGGGCAGACTCCACTGGGTGGCCAACTCTGTTGCGTGTGTGCTCAGCTGGTCTCGAAATTGAATTTTCAGTCAATTGGTGGAAAACTGTTGACTGGATCTGTGGCAGGCTGACTCAGTTCTCATCCATATGTTCCCTCCTCTCCCAGTAGATTAGTTCCTGCTTCATTACATAATGATGGAAGAATTCTAAGAATATGGGAGAGAAAAGTGCAAATCACATGTGGCTTCTGCTGCATTCTATTGGTCAGAGCACAAATTTAAGGTGTGGGAACATAGATGTCATCCCACTAAAGAATGAAATTATCTGTGGCCATGTTTCTCTCCCATAGTCTCCTTTTAGTCACATTTATTAGTATTCCTCATGCCTCCCTCCCAGGAGTTTTGAACTATCAGTCCTTCATGGATCAGGTGCAAAGTACATAATACAGTCAATTAGGGATGAGTATGAGATTCAAAGAACTTGGACTGAAGCTCTTTTTGATTGAGAGACAAAGTCATCTATTCCTTCCCCCTCCCCATACATTTGCTGTGATAAGAGAGAAACAAGTTAGTTAACTTGTACTTAACAAGGAGAACAGGAGACACATACCTCCACTGATCCACTGAAAGTCAGTCAGGTATGTGCTGTGTTGTTCTCAGTTCTAAGGGCAGGGCATATGTTTTTCTTCTGGAAGAGTAATTTGTAGTTTACAGGATTCTGTGCTCTACCTCTCAGTGTTTCTTCTGTTCTGTAACAGCTCAGAACTTGCTGCTTTATCACCCTGCTTTTTTCCTAGTAAGAAGTAAGATTTGGGGGACTAGAGAGGTGGTACAGCAGTTAGTGAGCTTGCCTTGCACCTGACCAACCCATGTTTGATCCTCAACACTGCTATGGTCTCCCAAGTACCGCCTAGAGTGATCCCTGAGCAAAGAGCCAGGAGTCAGTCCTGAACACTTCCAGGTGTAGCCCAATCCTCTCGACCCCCCACATCCCCAGTATAAATATTGAATGGGCAGTGATGTGATTTCTGTAGATAGGATAGGAGAGCACTAGCCTGGAATGGATCTATTAAGAACTTTTCACTTAGAAATGAAATAACATCCTATTCCTCTGAATACTGCAATTGGAGTGTGTTTGTAGAATCTTAGATAAAACTTGCATCAAAACAAGTCTGCACACATCCTAAAAAACAAAAGCAACCAGTGTTGGCGTGGATATGGGAAGAAAGGGATTCTCCTTCACTGCTGCTGGGAACGCCGACTGGTACAGCCCTTTTGGAAAACAATATGGTCGATTCTCAAAAAATTAGAAATTGAGCTCCCATTTGACCCAGCAATACCACTCCTGGGAATATATCCCAGAGAGGCAAAAAGGTATAGTAGAAATGACATCTGCCTTTCTATGTTCATTGCAGCACTGTTTACAATAGCCACAATCTAGAAAAAACCAGAGTGCCCAAAAACAGATGATTGTTAAAGAAACTTTGGTACATCTACACAATAGAATACTACGCAGCTGTCAGAAAAGATGAAATCATGAAATTTGCATATAAGTGGATCAACATGGAAAGTATCATGTTAAGTGAAATGAGTCAGAAAGAAAGAGACAGACAGAGAAAGATTGCACTCATATGTGGAATATAAAGTAGCAGAGAGGTACAAGCTTGCAATGATGCAATTTCTGGCAGAAATTTCTCTGGACTTAGTTACTAAAATACTAAAATACAGAAATTCAAAACCATGCAGCTTCTATTGCAGCCGCTCGACCTCATATCTCTTCATTTTCAGCAATGGAAAACAAATGATCAAATGCTTCCTTTTCAGCAGGTCCGACTTTGGGGGGAGAAACTCCAAACAATAATAATGAGTTTTTTGTTGAAATATTGAATGTAATCAAAGTAAAGTGAAAGTAAAGTGAAATTTATCAGTTACACTGGGGAGGTGGAGGGTGGGGGGAGGTATAATGTAATTCTTGGTGGTGGAATATGTGCACTGGTGAAGGGATGGGTATTCGAGCATTGTATAACTGAGACTTAAACCTGAAAGCTTTGTAACTTTCCACATAGTGATTCAATAAAAGAATAAATTAAAAAAAGATAAAATCATCTAACAGAAAAAAAAACAAGTATTTCATCAGACAACGCTTAGTTGGCAAATAACAGTGAATTAAACTTCAATGGAAGAAGTGGAAAAACAAGTCTATATAAATTGAACCAAAGAATATGTATAATGGGCAAAAGGCACATGAAAAAGTCCTCTACATCTCTAATCATCAGGGATATGCAAATCAAAAACAATTATGAGATATCAAAAAAAAATTTTTTTTTTTGGTTTTTGGGTCACACCCGGCGATGCACAGGGGTTACTCCTGGCTCTTCACTCAGGAATTACCCCTGGAGGTGCTCAGGGGACCATATGGGATGCTGGGAATCGAACCCGGGTCGGCCGCGTGCAAGGCAAACGCCCTACCCGCTGTGCTATCGCTCCAGCCCCTCAAAAATTTTTTTTAAAAAATTCAAAAAAAAACAGGGCTGCAAGTGCTGATTTTCCAGGTTACCTGTTAATAGAAAAAGATTGTATGACTTATCAAAGGACAGATATGTAATGGAACTATATGATTCCTTAAAAAAGGGGTAAAGACATCCATATTACTATGTTCATTGCAGCACTATATACAATAGCCAAAATATGGAAACAATCCAAATGCGCAGTAAAAGATGACTGGATTAAGAAACTATGGGACATATGCATAATGGAATACTATTCAGCCTTAAGAAATGATAAAGTCATACAATTTGCTTCAGTGTGCATGTATCTAGAGAGTATCATATTAAGTGAACCAGTGGGAGAGGACAGACTCAGAATGATCTCTCTCTCTGGTGGGATATAAAGAAACCTCGTAGGGGAATATCACCTGGCCAGTGGTGAGGGGGAGAAGTTAGGGAAGGGAACACTAGGACCATGGGGGCGAGTGGGTAGAGAGTGCCTGCCACAGAGTCAGGCTGTGGGGTGGGAGGTAAGTTGGAGATATTGGTGCAGGGTAGTGGACACAGGTGAAAGATTTGTTGTTGGAACTATATACGCCTAAAAGTCAGTTGTAAATATCTTTTTAACTTTCCTAATTCACAATGATTTAAGAAAAAAAGAATAACGTAAAATGGGGTGTGCTGGAGAGATAATATAGGAGGCAGGATGCTTGTTTGGCCCCTGGCCAACCCCAGTTCAATAAACCTGGTGCTTTACATGATCTCCTGAACACCTTCAGGCGTCAGTCCTGAGCAGAGTCTTAAATGGCTCTTGAGCACTGCCAGATTAAAGAGAGCTGCTCCAATGATGAGTTGTGTTAGAAATTTTTATGACTGGGTATAAAATAATAATAGTTCCCCTCCTCTGTTGTATTTTTGAGCAGTGTGAACTAAGGGGTATCCTCCTCTTGGATGAAAAAAAAAAAACCTGCACTGGTTTCAGTCTCATTTTTTGAAAACTCATTCTTTCCTAAAGCTAATCCCCTTTGGGGGCAACAGGCATGAAGCTCTGAGTGGAAAAGAACACTAGTCTTGAGATGATGTGTGAAGAAAAGCCTCACAAAATTGCTAATGCAGGGGGTTCCACCTTGGCGGTAGGGAGGGAGCCATGAGCTCACTGGGAGTGAGAGAAATTGGGCCCCTGTGTCAGGCCTGGAGGTAGGATCTTGTCACATAGCAGTGATAATTTGCCAGTGTACTGTTGTAGTGAAGGGCGGTATTATAAGGACAGCATGTCTGAGGCACTTCACACACCCTGCAGTTTCTGCCAGGCTCATCAGAATGTTCTTAATTCCAGAAGGTAAAGATAAGGCAGATTAGGAGAACTTGGTAGGAATGACATACCAAAAATTAGCTTACATTTTTTAAAGGCCGATGCACATTTTGCTGTCCCCTTAAAAATCCGTTGAACTACATGCTGAATAGAACTTAGGTGTAAAAATCTAATGCACACCTAGGGGCGTGTGCATTCTCGGGCTCTCTGGGCGGCTGTCTCACCGCCCGTGTTCAGTGCCCTGGAACCACTGTGTGTGCTGTCGGTCAAGGGCAGGCGACGGAAGGAAGAAGGCCAAACTGGTTGCTCCATCAGTTTATTTCATTCTGTCTCTCTGCTTCTCTCCCGGCTCTGGATCTCTCTCAGGATCTCTGGATCTGGCCCCCAACCCACTCTTACAGCCTAGTTAAATCACCCCAGCATGAGGGGGTTGCGGTGTACACATAGGTGTGGTCACAATCGATAGGGTAAGGTTCCTTTCCCTCAGGGGATGCTTCTCCCAGGACTGATTCTCTTTCACCAGGAGGATCCACCCAAGGGCGGAGTCCCATGAGTGTGTTTCTCCTCTCCTCATCCAGCAAACATATAAGAATTCATAATATTAATCATTTTGTATGGACACAATAAGAAATGCATTAAAGCTTATAGAATTGCTCTCCTGGGGCCATCTCGATCTCAGACTACAGTGATCAGGCCAGATCAGTCTTTCCTGTCCCTAGCAGGGTCCTAGTCTCATCATTACTTTTGGATCATGACAGTTTTTGTCTATGATTAAGCTCTTAACTTATAGTTAAGAATTAGGCACTCTGGGGACTGGAGTGATAGCACAGCGGGTAGGGCGTTTGCCTTGCACACGGCTGACCCGGGTTCTAATCCCAGCATCCCATATGGTCCCCTGAGCACCACCAGGGGTAATTCCTGAGTGAAGAGCCAGGAATAACCCCTGTGCATCGTCGGGTGTGACCCAAAAACCAAAAAAAAAAAAAAAAGAAAAGAATTAGGCACTTTGGCCAGGCCCATCTCGATGCCAGGGTAGCACATAACTCACCACTTGCCCTGGGTCCGTCCTGTCCCTTGTCGGGGCCCTGCTTTTGGGGTGCTAGGAACTGAGGGCAACTGAGGCTTAAGTGGAGAAAGCAGATGCCTGGGAGGGAATAATATTCGAGGCCAATTAAGTCCCAAATTACAGAAGCATAATATTGTCTTCTCGTGTCTATACAAAAAGAACATTGCTTTAAAGTAAATTATTCAAAAGGCATAAGGGGAGGAGAAAGGCAATATTAACTTATAAGTTCAGTATCCTAGGAAGGTCTGACCTTATAAATTATCAGAGTCAGATTAAGGGAAAGCGGATTAACTGTTTTTGGGGAAGAGAGCATAGAGAAGTGATTACAGCTGAACAAAGGGATGGGGGTGACTGGGATACCTTGATGGGTGTGATTGGGGTAAGCCTAAACTCCGAGAAAAACCAGGATGAGCTCCAAGCTTGAGGCAAGGGGGGTGGGAAAGGACAAAGTAATGTCATCCTACACTTAGGCATGGGGAATGTTGTTAATTTTTAAGTAAAGCACATAGAAATGAGCCCTTTGATATAACACTCGCTTTGTTTCAAGAATTTTAAGTTATTGCTACAGATCATGTTTCTTAGAACATTTAAGTATGTTTGGGGCAGAAGGTGGCAGAAAAAAGACATGATGGTGAAGGACTAGAGTCCATCTATTGATAGAAGACTGGGAACCATATTTGGAAGTTTCCTGTCATGTTTAGAAATGAATTTGAAATCCTCCGAATGCCCTTGAAGATCACATTAGATTTCTTACTGTCTACCTCACTAACCTAAACCCTTGGGCTATAGTTCGTAACACTCCTCTCACTGGCTGTGCTCCAGCCACACTGTCTTGTGTGCTGTTCTACGAGAAAACCAAATCTATTACCACTCTAAATATACTTCTATGAGCCCTGGCCCTCTAAATCTTACTTGGATGCTTTCTTCTCATCAATATCGGCCCTGCTGGCCTGTTTTGAGTATTCTCTTTAAATTCCTTCCCTTTTATCAATCTGCAGCCCCTTCCCTGTTTAATTTACTTCCTAGCTTAGTGTTCTGATATTTTCTTATTTTCTCCATATTATTTTCAGTCTCCCTTCTTAGAAAACTTAGCTTTGTGAAGGTGTAAATATTGTTTTTCTTGTTCACTAATGAACCCAAAATACCTGGCACAAAGTAGGGGCTTCCTAAATATTGTTTGAATGGATGGAAAAAGAAGATGGGCACTTAGACATAAACTGTTAAGTTGTTTGCTGCACTGGAAGCAAATCTTAATGAAACTTAATTTCACTGAAGATTTAGAGACATCTCCCTACCTAAAAACAAAGACTAAAGTTAGTGTGTGACAGATAGAAGGAAGATGATAGGGGAATTGCAAGAACAGTGTGTGTGGTTATGGTTCTGCTTATTTCATTTTTTCTATAGGGGCTATGTCAGCAGTGCTTGAGGCCAGAGCTCTACTCAGCAGTGTGTGGCATGTAGGGATGGGGATTAAATTCAGGGCCTTGCATGTGCCAGACTTGTACTCTGCCACTTGAGCTGCTTCCCCAGTCTGCAAGGGTCTTCTGGAAAAGCACTAGTGTTCCACTTTTGAAGAGTTTTGATCCTTTTCTGTGCCCAGGGCACTAGTAGGAATAGTGTAAATGTTCCTGCTTTCTCATTCTCTCTGGCTCTTCAGGCTATAGTCATCTGACTTGCACCTTAATCACTCCATTAAAACTATTGAGGTTCCTAGTAACTCGCTACCCAATGGTGACTGCCCCCCCTCACCCCAACAATTACCCCAGCTTCCCTCCCATCCCCAAACTGAATACTTAGCAGGTGTGTTTTTAAACTTAATTCCAGTAGTAATCTGGTTGCTCCTGTTTTTCTTCCTTTTGGGGAAGCTTTTCAGTTTTCTTTGCAGACTTTTCTTCAGCGTTTGCCATCCTTCAGTCTTAAATGCTATTGCTCTCAGTGCTCTACCTTTAATATTCTGCTCTCATTATTCTGCATATTCCCTTAAGAAATTTCACAGGTCCTTGACTTCTGTCCTAGTGTATCCCAGTTCTTTTTATTTACTTCACTTCTTTTTCTTTAGCTTCTGATATCCTGCTAGTAGATCAAACTCAGTATGTTTAAAAAGTGAGTTGATCATTTTTAACTCCACTTAATACCACTCCTAAAATTTTTTGTCTTCCTGGATACATTACCAGTCACCTACTTGCCTAAAATCAGAAATCTTCAAGTTCTTTATGATATTTTCTCCTCTCTGATAAGCAGTTAGCTGCAGATCATTTTATATCTCTCTCAGATTTTTGCATATATTTCTCCTTTCCAGTTTTACTGTCAGAGTCCTCATATCATCATCATCATCATCATCATCATCATCATCATCATCATCGTCTCTCATCTGGATCATTGCTTCATTGCTTCTTTGTCTGTAACAGAGACCAAATCATTTTCTTTATACCCACTTTTGTCTGTAGAGGGATTTTTGGTCTTTCTAACAGTAATTGTAATGGTATCACCCAGGCCTCCTTCTCATGGATTTAAATAATTTGATTAGTTGTAAATTCCTTGACTATGGATGTTCCAAGTTTCTCCTCCATTCTCACTTCTACAATTCTGATAATGATTACTCCTTTTCTGAATTCCTAAGCAGAATATTTATAATGCATCTGGTACTTATTCCTACTACATACCTTTTATTGTTCTTTAATTGTTTGTATGTTTGTATTTGATGGACCAAAATGAGAGATCCGCTCCAGGGCTTATTGGACCATATCCTTCAGAAGGGTAAGACAGGGAGTGCTGTGGAAAATAGTGTGCAGTCAATAAATGTTTATGGGATTACCATAACTAATAAGCCTTACACTTTCATATTATGTAATAATAATGTCAGTTTCTCTGTTGAAAGTTATGTTCTCAGTGTTATATTTGCATGGAGACTACATATTTCTGGTAATTTTATGTTACTGGTTTGCTTATTAAATAGGGCTTAACTTTTCATTTTCATTTAGTTTGCTTTTTCATAGGTGAGGAATTCTTGCAATGTGCATGGTACAACTGCTTTTTTTTTTAATTATCAAGTATGTGCCAAATACCATCAAGTACTCTTACATTCTACTGTCACTGGAAACGTTTATAAACTGAATTTTAACTGGATTTAAAATAGATTCATTTGATTGTTAGCTTCTCAAATGCAGCCTTTTAGGATAAGGGGGGGTTAATTTAAGATACAGTATTAGGAATTAATGTTCCATCACTTCAGAAAATTAAGGCTTCTTTTGTCTCTTTATATAGACATTAACGTGTAGAGAAGAACTCCTGACTCTTCTCCTGACACTCCTTCCACTGGTATGGAAGATACCTGTTCAGGAGGGAAAGGCAGCAGGTACGTTTTGTTTCTTTGTCGTATCTCTTATGTTATCAACTTCCCACTGGGGAAAATCATATTTAAAAGTTACTTCTGCATTAATAGTTTATTCAGTTCAATTTATAACAGTACATGTAACAGTCATATTTAGATGAAAATTCTTTAGGCAAGCATGTTTTTATTCTAATAATACAAAAACTTGTATTATTCTTCACAGGGGATTAACTAAGTTCTTCATTAGATTGCTTGATGTAATGATAACTTAAAAATACCAGAATCAAAAAGAAAAAAAATACCAGAATCTAGGTGTGCAATTTTAAAATCTAGGCATAATTCTGTGTATGCAACTTAACATCTGAGAAGTGAGTAGTGAAAAGGTTTTTTGGTTCATTTGTTTTTGTTTTAAAATCACACCTGGTAGTGCCCATGGGCTGTGTCCCCACTAAGTGGTGGGGTTATTCCTAATAGTACTTGGGAGCCTATGTGGCTGCAGGAATTGAACCTGGGACTCCTGCTTTGGATAGCATGTGTTCTAACTCTGAGCTGTCTCCCGAACGCGAAGAGTGAGAAAAGCTTGAAGAAGTTGAGGTTCCTTTACCAGTACTCTAGTGTTTGCTTCAGTTTAATTTGTCTAACTTGGCTTTTTATTTTTTATTTTTTATTTTGGAAGTAAGATAGGTTTGGGAATTTTGTTTGTATTTGGGAATTTTGTTTGTGGTGTGTGTGTGTGTGTGTGTGTGTGTGTGTGTGTGTGTGTGTGTGTGTGTGTGTGTGTGTGACATCCAGTAATGCTCAGGGTTTACTCCTGGCTCTGCACTCAGAAATTGCCCCTATTGGTACTCCAGAGATCATATGTTGGTACTGGGAATCAAACTCAGGTAGTTTGCGTGCAAGACAAGTGCTGTACCCTCTGTACTATCACCCTAGCCCCTGAAGCAAGATAATTTTTATTGAACAGAAATTAGTAAAAAGATGTGAGGAGAGAGAAACAGAGGAAAGAGATCTTTAAGAGTGTGGAGAAAGCAAACAAAGCAACATAGAGACAAGAAAGTGAAATTCGTGTGCAAGGGAGAGAACAGGCTTGAGCAAGCCTAATGTGGCTTTTAAAGGACAGACTTGAAGTAATACTTTCTTTCAACTCTGGATAGAATTATTATACTTAAGTTCAATGCTGTACATATTTAAAATATTTATTTAAGATATGTTATAATATTAAGCATATGAAACAGTTTAAATATTTCAGTGGGGGGATTAAAAATCCCCCCCTTGACAATTTATGGGATATATAAGCTGCCAGATATTTAATAATTCCTTAAGATAAAATTTTCTTTTGTGGGTGGTAGTGGTTAGAGAGGTAGTAAAAAGGATAAGGCATTTATTTGCTTGCATTTAGTTGCAGTTGACCTTGGTTTTATCCCTGGTCCCCTGAGCACTACCAAGTGTTACTTAGGATTACATCAGTTCAAATCATGATCAGAGCAAGGAAGAGCCCACTGAGAACCACTGGGTATGGCCCAGCCCACCCCAAAATTCTTTTTTTTTATAATTGTACTTTAATATCATATGCATTTAAAATGTATTTCGGGGGGGGGTGCACACCCAGTGGTGCTCAGAAGCTACTCCCAGCTGTGCTCAGAGGTTATGGGGGGCGTATGCCAAGGATAAAACTTGGAGCTTCTACGTGCAAACCCAGAGCTCCAGCCCTTTGTGCTACCTCTCTGGCACAGAGTTCTCTTTTTCAGGGAGTGAGTGAAGCTCCTGTCATGTTCTCTAGGGTTTTTTTTTTTTTTTTGGTTGTTGTTGTTGGTTTCCCAATTCTCTGCTCTTATTTTCTTCTAAATTTGTAGAATTCACAAATTATTAGTCATTTCAGAAATCTAATTGGGGATTTGGAGAGATAACTGAAGAGACCGAACCTGAGCTTGGCATATATGAGGCTCTGAGTTCAATCTCTGGCCCTATATTGTCCCCTGACCACTGCCTCATGAAACCTGGTGGCCTCAAAGCACCAGCAGGGTTGGTCCCAGGTGGGGGAGGTGAGGGAGGGGGACAAAATTCTTATTATTTTTCTTTGGGGAAAGTTGTCTTTGTTGCTGGTTCTTTTGCATAGACAGACTTGTATCTTTAAAAACTTTAATTCTAAATTACAACAGTATTTTATATTTTGACTTATATTATTACAAAGTAAAACTCAATTTCATTATGTTTTTAATTATTGAGAGGATTTATTCATTCCTTACAGGAAATTATCATTGAGTGTTGACCATGTACCAGGTACCAGATTCTAGGCACCAAGAATGAAACAGTACTAGAAACTAGATTTGTATCTAGTTAGGTGCATGGCACACTCACTAAGTATTTTGAATGAGGAACTCTTTAAACCTTTGTCTTGGAGAATATATGTATCTGTTGAATGGTTTTAAGTAATTTCAGAAAGTATTCAAGCTACTAGTATATTAAGACATTAAACTAAAATAATTCTTTTTTATTTAAACTTTTTTATTGAATCACTGATAAAAACCCTTACAAAACTGTTCATGATTGGATTTCATATACTCCTCTATTTTAATTGTTAACCCTACTGGATATTTGTAAGATGGGATAAAATATAAATTCAGAACAATTTTCAGACTCCTATGTTGATGTTTGAATGCGCTATATGATTTTAAGTCATATTTACTTTCCTAACAGTGCTTTTCTTTATTGTTTTCGCAATCACTTTGTATCCTATGAACTAATACTAAATGAGAAGGGTCAGTGTAGGCAAAATCAACCCAAAGACAAAAAATTTTTAAAGAAAATCAGCCCCACCGTGTAAATATACTGAACATAGTCTCCTAAAATGAATGATGAATAAGAGTTTAAAAACCTGTTTTAAATGTTCTTTTTTTGTTTCATTAGATTTTCATCTGCCATTCTCAATTGATATAATCCTGACCAAAGAAAAGAACTCAAGTTCACAAAGATCTACTCAGGAAAAACTATATGTAGAAGGAAGTACCCAATCTGGTCAGGTTTCTACCAAAGTCCACATTTTTCGGAAAAGCAGACGGCAGCGTAAAATTACTCATCGCTATTCTATAAGAGAAGCAAGAAAGACTCAGCTTTCCACTTCAGATTCAGAAGCCAATTCAGATGAGAAAAGTATAGCAACAAATAAACATAGAAGGTCCCATGTGATACAGCATTTTGTTACACAGTCTCCTAAAGAAGACCACCTTACAACTAAACTTGACCCCTTAGCAACCAAAGAACAGACTCCTCCTGATACCATGGCTTTGGAAAATTCCAGAGAGATTCTTTCAAGACAGGAGTCAAACACAGACATTTTAAGTGAGCCAGCTGCCTTGTCTATTATCAGTCAGATGAACAACACACCTTTTGATCTATGTCACGTTTTGTTATCTTTATTAGAGAAGGTTTGTAAGTTTGACATTGCATTAAATCATAATTCTGCTCTAACCGCCAGTGTAGTGCCCACATTGACTGAATTCCTAGCAGGCTTTGGAGACTGTTGTAATCAGAGCAACAGTTTAGAGAGTCCAATAGTCCCAGGTTGGACTGAAGAGCCAGTGGCTTTGATTCAACGGATGCTTTTTCGAACAGTGTTGCATCTTATGTCAGTAGATATTAGTGCTGCAGAGATGATGCCAGAAAGTCTTAGAAAAAATTTAACGGAATTGCTTAGGGCAGCTTTAAAAATTAGAACTTGCCTAGAAAGACAGCCTGACCCTTTTGCACCACGACAAAAGAAAACACTACAGGAAGTTCAGGAAGGTTTTGTGTTTTCCAAATATCGTCATCGAGCCCTTCTTTTACCTGAGCTTCTGGAAGGAGTTTTACAGATCCTCATTTGTTGTCTGCAGAGTGCAGCTTCAAATCCCTTCTTCTTTAGTCAAGCCATGGATTTGGTTCAAGAATTCATTCAGCATCATGGTTTTAATTTATTTGAAACAGCAGTTCTTCAAATGGAATGGCTGGTGTTAAGAGATGGGGTTCCTGCTGAGGCTTCAGAACACTTGAAAGCCCTAATAAATAGTGTGATGAAAATAATGAGCACTGTCAAAAAGGTGAAATCAGAGCAGCTTCATCATTCAGTGTGTACAAGGAAAAGGCATAAACGATGTGAATATTCTCACTTTATGCATCACCACAGAGATCTCTCAGGTCTTCTGGTTTCTGCGTTTAAAAATCAGGTTTCCAAAAACCCCTTTGAAGAGACTGCAGATGGAGACGTTTATTATCCTGAGAGGTGCTGCTGTATTGCAGTGTGTGCTCACCAGTGCTTGCGCTTACTGCAGCAGGCTTCCTTGAGTAGCACTTGTGTCCAGATTCTGTCAGGTGTTAATAACATTGGCATATGCTGTTGTATGGATCCCAAATCTGTAATCATTCCTTTGCTCCATGCTTTTAAATTGCCGGCATTGAGGAATTTTCAGCAGCATATACTGAATATCCTTAACAAACTTCTTTTGGATCAATTAGGAGGAGCCGAGATACCACCAAAAGTTAAACAAGCATCTTGCAATATTTGTACTGTTGATTCTGATCAACTCACCAAATTAGAAGAGACACTGCAGGGAAACTCATGTGATGCTGAACCCTCCTCAAGTTTACCCAGCCCTTCTTACAGGTTTCAAGGGATCCTTCCCAGCAGTGTATCTGAAGACTTGCTGTGGAAGTGGAATGCCCTGGAGGCTTATCAAAACTTTGTTTTTGAAGAAGACAGATTACATAGCCTTCAAATTGCAAATCACATTTGCAATTTAATCCAGAAAGGGAATGTAGTTGTTCAATGGAAATTGTATAATTACATTTTTAATCCTGTGCTCCAAAGAGGAGTTGAGTTAGCACATCATTGTCAACATCTTAGTATCACTTCAGCTCGAACTCATGTATGTAGCCATCATAACCAGTGTTTGCCTCAGGAAGTGCTTCAGATTTATTTAAAAACTCTGCCTACCCTGCTTAAATCAAGGTTTGTATATGTGCATCATGTAGTTTTTTTTTTTATTGTATGTTTTGGAATGTATGATAAAATGTACGATTTGAACTTGCAACCCTTGTTATTCTAAGGCCTTGTCAGTAGTGTAATCATTTTACCCCGCCTTTTTTATTGTGGGGGAGGGTGTTTCAGGCCACAACTGTCAGTGTTCAGGGGCTACAAGGATTGATCCTGGGCCCCCTTCCATACCCCCCCCACACACATGGAACACACATACACATACAAAGCATGCACTTTGAGCTATCTCCCAGTCCCTACTCATTGTTTTATGTTAGAAATTAATTTTAGTTTTATGATCCAAAATGTCATTGTTCTAAAGCAGCCTTAAAAACAAACCAAAAAACCCACTGGGCAGAAAGATAGTACATCTGCTAGGTGTTTGTCTAGCACATTGCTAATCTGGGTTCTATCCCCAGCACTCTGGGTGATCCCCAACCCCTGCCAGGAGTGATCCCTGAACACTGAGCCAGGAGTAAGCCCTGAGCACACCCAGGTGTGGCCCAAAAATGTAAAGGAAAAAAGAAAACCAAAACCCACATTTATTTATTTATTTATTCTTGGGTGTTTGTAATAGAGAGTAAAGCCATTGATTTTAATTTCTGTTAAAAAAGTTTCAAATAGGGGCTGGAGCAATAGCACAGCAGGTAGGGCATTTGCCTTGCACTCGACTGACCCGGGTTGGATTCCCAGCATCCCATATGGTCCCCTGAGCACTGCCAGGAGTGATTCCTGAGTGCAGAGCCAGGAGTGACCCCTGTGCATTGCCGGGTGTGACCCAAAAAGCAAAAAAGTTTTAAATATATTTCTGAGACAAAAATGAACACAGTACATAGATATATAACATCAGGAGCAGGGTTAATTATATTAATGGACCATTATTAACCATTGAAAATAGTTTTTGCAAAGAAAAACTGTTGTCTCATTGGAACATGAAAAAATATAAGATTTTATTAATAAGATGGACAAGATTTAAAATAGCTATTTATTTATAACTATACATAAAATAATTACTGGTTGAGGCCATACAATAAAAGAATTACAAGAATCATTAAACATAAGATATTCACATGGATTACCTAAGCAGTATATATGTTATATTATACATAATATAAATATAGGTAAACAAAAAGAAAAAAATTAAAATTACTTAGAATTCCACCAATACATTTTCTAGATTTTGTGACCTACAAGTCCCCTTTATTTTCCTTTTTCAATTTTTGGCTGACACTCTGCAGTGTTCATGAGTGTGTGTTCTGTTTGGGTATTGCTCTTGCTGTAACTTGGTAGATCATGTGATAAATCCCAAACTTATACTTACAAAGCTTATACTTGGGCTCAGCCCATTGTACTTGCAAGTCTGGTTCTTCAGAATAATTTTATAAATGATATTTGCTCTAAAGATAGTCTGGTCTTTCAAGTAAATCCATGTGCCATTTAAAACACTTGCTATAAGGTCACAGATGTGGTAGAACACATACCTCACATGTATTTGACCCTGCGTTTGATCCCCAGCACTATAAAACAGCAGCAACAAAAACTTGTAATTAAGTATAACACATTATAATTTTTATAGTATTTTAAAAACCTGGATATCCTGACAGTATTCAAACAGAGCTAACTTCGATTGGAAAGTTCTATAAAACCTAGGCATATTTGTGGACCTCATTGATTTTTGCTGCACTGGTTTATATTTAAATTACTACTAAGATTCCTGATCCAGACCCTTGATTCTCGCCTGAGACTGAGCTGAAAAATCTTGATTTCCATTTTGGTTTTTTTCCTTCAGAGAATGCACATTTAACAAACAAAAATCCTGCATGCACTGTTAGGCAGATAAACGAATGTCCTTGCCTGCATCTCGGGTGTGTAACTTAAATGTAGTAGAAATAGGGGTATTTAAAATTTATATAGATTTTTTCCAATTTCAAAAAAAGAATACTCTTCCCTCAATTACTTTATTAACATTAGGATATATAAGTTTTTTTTAAATGCTATTGGAGCCAGGTATGCAGTGTTTGAAGAAGGATGTTAGCTTGATTAAAAAGTAGTTTGAGATCCTGGTCATACCTATGAACTTCAACCAGAATCACTGATAAGTTCAGTTAGGTAATATTAAATATATAGTACATGTGCCTACAAAATATTATTATGTATTAAATATTATAGGTATCTTGTGCTCGCTTCGGCAGCACATATACTAAAATTGGAACGATACAGAGAAGATTAGCATGGCCCCTGCGCAAGGATGACACGCAAATTCGTGAAGCGTTCCATATTTTTCAGATTGAGTTTTATAATCAGAAAGACCTGGATGATTTGAATTCTGACTCTGAAATGTTGACTGTCTTGAAAACTTGTACAACTTGAACAAGTTGGTTGAGCTTTCTCAGCCTTTTTTTTCCTGTGTGTTTGAAATAAGGGATAATGACACTCCCTTTCTGTGTGTTTTCTAGTATTAAACATTTTCTCCTACAAAAAAAAAATATTATAGGTATCTTTTCTAATGATGTTATATTTCTATACGTAAAATCACTCTTTTTTCTCTTTCACAGGGTGATAAGAGATTTGTTTTTAAGTTGTAATGGAGTAAATCAGATAATTGAATTAAATTACTTAGATGGTGTTCGAAGTCATTCCCTAAAAGCCTTTGAAACTCTAATAATCTGCTTAGGGGAACAACAGAAAGATTCTTCAGTTCCAGGAATTGAAGGGATAGACATTGAACAAAAGGAGTCATCATCTCTAAATGTGGGTACTTCTTTTCCTAGCCAGCAGTCTTACTCAGATTCTTCTCAGAGTCTTAGCAAATTTTATGCTGGCCTCAAGGAAGGTTATCCAAAGAAATGGAAGACCTTTAACCAGGATGTTCATATCAACATGATAAACCTATTTCTCTGTGTGGCATTCTTATGCATAAGTAAAGAAGGAGAGTGTGACAGAGAGTCAGCAAATGATTCAGAAGATACATCTGGCTATGATAGTACAGCCAGTGAGCCTTTGCATCATATACTGCCGTGTTTATCTCTTGAGAGCCTTGTCCTGCCCTCTCCCAAACACATGCACCAAGCAGCAGACATTTGGTCCATGTGTCATTGGCTCTACATGTTAAGTCCAGTTTTCCAGGAACAGTTTTATAAGCTTGGTGGTTTCCAAGTATGCCATAAATTAATATTTATGATAATACAAACATTATTCAGAAGTTATAAAGTGGAGCAGGGTACAATGGATGGAGATACAAATGTAAATGAAAATCAAGATTTAAACACAACTTTTCAATCTGAGATCACAAGAGAGAAAGATCTGTCTTTGGCCGTAAAAAGTGACTCCTTGCCAGTAGAACCAGATGGGTCTGAAAGAAGTGAGTCACTATGTATTTCTTCTGTGAATGTGGAACAAATTTCAGCTATTGAGGCGACTCCTGAGGAAGTGAAGTTATTTACAAGTCAAGAAAGTGAAACCTCATTTCAGAGCATAAGACTCTTTGAAGCTCTTCTGGCCATTTGTCTTCATAGCACCCGAACTAGTCAGCAAAAGATGGATTTGGAGATACCTAATCAGGTAATAATTTGCCCTTTACTCAGCTGCTATTTATATATTAATCTAGCAAAATGTGTGTAATATATATGCATATATTAAAGTTCTATGTAATACTATTGTTTGTTAATTATATAGGAGCGTCTCCAAATTTAGAAAAGCAAGCAACAATAGTTTACTATTAACTTTTAAAGCTCTTTGCTATTTTAAAACAACAAAAGCAAACAAAAATAGTTGTTTTGCTTTTAGGAAAGCAAATAACAGAAGTACTAGGGATGATAAAGAACAAAGAACTACGTGTTTAATGTGAGTTCAGTTCTCACCCTAAATAAATTTAACTTGGGCTGGAGAGATAGTATAATTGGGTTTAGTCTCCGGCACCACATATAGTCCCCCCGAGCCTGCCAAGAGTGAGCCCTGAGCACAGAGTAAAGTACTGAGCACATCCTGGATGTGGCCCCAAACCCCTCCATCTACCCTCCCCAAAAGCCTAATAATGATAATGAAATTGAGTTCTATTCGGAATGCAAAAGCCACATGTGGTAAAATTACTGTCTTTGAAATACGTATTTGTAGTACATGGCTGATGAATGGTAATAATCAGAGTTTAAATGTGTAGTCTTTTTGTGAGCCCTTCCCACATCCCTTTAGTGGTCTCATACTTCTGCAGGTTTAGCTGCTCAGGACTCATGTCTGCAACCATCTCTAAAGGAAGTAGCCTATTTAGAGATGGATGGGGAAGGTGCTCATAGCCGTGAATGGTGATTGTGACTCTGGAGGGTGGAACAATCTCTGTTGCTGTTTAGTCTCTAGAGCTTCCATGTAATTAGGCTAGAGTTAGACATGTATTCTGAAAGTGCATTTTTATCTGGATTTTCCTCTGACATATTCTGCTTCCTTCACACTTATACAAATTTCTCCTGAGATCACTCAATAAAAAGATTCGCCAGTTCCAGCCCTTCTAAGGAATCCTAGAAAGTGACAGATCTCTTCTGTCTTTACCAACTCACCCTTACCTGTTTTGCCAGTTAACAGGCTCTTCATACTGCAGTTCCATTCTCCATATTGCTTCCTGTCCAAAAATATATTTTTGTTTGTTTTGATTTTGTGCCACAACTGGCAATGCTCAGAAGTACTAGTCTTGGCTCTGTGCACCAGGGATCTAACCTGGTCTCCTCTGGATAAGGCACAAATTCAGTCTTTGAGCTATCTCTTTGGCTCCCAAAACACCTGATGATTCCACATTATGAGATTAAAATCTGTGCTCAATCAGACAAAACCCCATACCATCTTGCTCTCGCTTCCTTGTTTAGCCCCATTCCTGCCATCCCTTACATCCTGAGCTGATGGTTTAAGTGACGAACATTTCTTTGTTATCCCTTCTATTATACTTGTTTTCTTTTAAGTCTATTCTTAGACTTATTTTCTCCTTCCTTTTTTAGACCTGCTGTTTCCTACCTGTTATTTGTCTCATATAACTCTTCCTATGAAGCACATTTAACAGATCTCATGCACCTTCTTCCTTTTCTATTCCTAGTACTTTGTTTAAAGCACGTGTATCATCTTCATATCTTGTCTGATGTGTCTCTGTCTTACATTGTACTGGGAGAGTTCCTTATAGGAGAAATTGGTTTAATTTTATCATGTGGGCCTTTAACCATGGCAGGGTGGGAGGCAGTGGTAATAAGCATGCACTCTATCACTTAGCCATATCCCAGGTCGGTTTTATCCTTTGGGGGTGCTGGGGACTGAACCCAGAGCCTCACATGTGCAAGACAAGTACTCTACCATTGAGCCACATCCCTGGCCTAAGAAGTAAGTTTCTTATCTCCTGTTCTGGTCTTATCATCTGTCAGAGGAATATTAGGAAATAGCAGCTGTCCAATCAGGGGTGGACAGAAAGGAATAAAGGAAGAAAAAGAAAGAATTGCAACATAAGTGCTTTTCAGAGTTTCAAGGAATCTCTAGCTAGGAGTTTATAGACTCAATGGTTAATCAGAATGGAAGTTTCAGTTAATTTTTGTTCACTGCAATGCATCAAAACCAAAGATGAATAAAGCATTTCATAATTTTAAATGTTACTAATTTTGACAACAGGATATTTGTACAAGAACTGGAAACTTGCTATCACTTTATTTTATATAAAGCAAATAAATTGACTTTATATTTTATATAAAGCAAATCCTACTTCTAGAGTATTAGTAGTAGAATATTGGCTAACATTCTGCATGTATCTTAAATACATGTTAATATAAATACCATGAATTTTGTCACTGTTCCTTTTACTATTAGAGAATGTTATAACATTTTTCATCTCTCTCCTTTTTAACCATAGAATGTATCTGTGGAAAGTATATTGCTTGAAATTAGGGACCATCTATGCCAAGCAAAAGTGATTGAAACAGAATTAGCAAAGCCTCTCTTTGATGCCCTGCTTCGAGTTGCACTGGGGAATCACTCAGCAGTTTTTGAACATAGTGATGCTGTGACTGAAAAGGTATGAATAACATAGTGATGCTGTGACTGAAAAGTTATGAATAACATGCAATTGCGGTGTTTGGGTATGACTAGCAGATGCACAAGTGTGGGAAGTGGACTTAGAACACTGATGAATGTGGTTTGATTAGGTCACGATTTGGTTAGGTGAAGTTAATGGGTCATATCTTCTAAGATATGCTCATCTCAAATACAGGAAAGCATTATGACATGCTTTACACCATCTGGAAATTTACTGAGAATACTCTCAGTAATTCATAAAGACTGATTTGATATAGTATGTATAAATGATTGTCAAATAATAATTCAGAGATGATGTTGATGCAGCTATCTTACCTTGTGCAGCTAGTATTTGCAGAGCCCTTTTCACCCACTGGGATTTTAAATCACTCAATATGAAAATAACCCGTATTCATAATATAGTTATTTATGATTACATTTTATTCTCAAAGAATTTTTCAATTTTTTTCTAGACTGTGATGCTTTTTCCTTCTTTTATTTGTCCCCTGTTCTTTTCCTTTATGTAATATCTCTTTCAATTCCTTAGTCTAGCCATATGGATGACATTCTCTAATCTGCCATAATATTTCATATTAATTTTGTCATAATTTTAAGAGTTCCTGGACCAATGATTCATATTGCTGAATAAGTTGGTTAGCTGGAATATAGACCGGAGCAATAGCACAGCGGGTAGGGTGTTTGCCTTGCACGCATTCAACTCGGGTTTGGATTCCTCTGTCCCTCTCGGAGAGCCTGGCAAACTACTGAGATTATCCCGCCCACACGGCAGAGCCTAGCAAGCTACCCGTGGCATATTCAATATGCCAAAAACAATAACAAGTCTCAAAATTGAGACATTACTGGTGCCCGCTCAAGCAATTCGATGAACAACGGGACGACAGTGCTACAGTGCTACAGTTGGAATATATTTAAATTCCTACTTTATTCTACCTTTTATTGGTGTTGCTGAACTTCTTTACATGACAGTATTTTTAAGTTTTATTTTCATAAGGTTGTTCACATTAATTGATTACATTCAATATTTGAACACCAATCCCACCACCATTACACCTTCCTACCACCATTATTTTGAATTTTCTCCCCACCATTCAAGCCTCCCTGCCATGGGCAGATTCTAGATAATTTATTTTCTCTTACTTATTATGAATATCATGAGAGGTTGTGCAGCTGCAAAAGTGGCCATGCGCTCCTGGATTTCTAAATATGTAAATGATTGGGGTCCAGAGACATCTCTGTAGAGAGCTAATCCATTTGAGATTCTTTTGTGAGTCTCTGGATCAAGGCCAGTGGTTTGCTTAAATATAGCCCGCAGGCAGTTTGTGGGCATGACAGCCAGGGCCCTGAAGGGGCAGGGAGATGGGAATGGATGAACCGACTCTGCTGCCATGTGGCCTAGCATCTTCAGACCCTGTTCCCTAGTACCTGGGTTTTTCTTCTGAAAGTTTATGGCCATCTGGGGTTCATCTGGAGTGGCCTGAGAGGGGATGCCCACTCCATCTGAGGAGCCCCGGTGAAACTGGCTCGGCACAGGGTCCAGAGAAATCTCTGGCGAGCTGCTGTCTCCAGGATTCACTACTGCATCTCTGATGTGACAGTATTATTTAAAGTGAAGATAGGATAGTAGCATTTTATCAAAATAGGAAATTTTATGCATTGTTATTGCTGGTGTATAAACAATTTCACTCTGAAGTCTTAATATTAGTTCCTTTGAAAGATTTCATGCCTTCTCTGATTAATCTATGAAGCATTTTATTTATAAAATCCTATGACAAAGTTTTTCTGTGAACAGATATGTTAATATTTTTACTAGCATTATTTTATTTTTGTTTTGAATCACACTCGGCGATGAACAGGAGTTACTTCTTGCTCTGCACTCAGGAATTACTCCTGGCATGCTTGAGGGACCATGTGGGATGCTGAGAATCGAACCTGGGTCGGCCGTGTGCAAGGCAAACACCCTACCCGCTGTGCTATCACTCCAGCCCCCACATTATATTTTTGACTTTTTTTTTAATTGAATGACCATGAAATAGACAATCACAAAGCTATTCATGATTGGGTTTCAGGCATACAGTGTTCCAACACCCGTTCCTCCACCAGTGTATGTTTCCCACCACCAAATGTCCATTTTCTTTCCCATCCCCACCCCACCCCCATCTGCCTCTGTGGAAGGCATCTTTCTTCTTCCTCTCGATCACCTTTCTCTCTCTCTTTCTCTCCCCTCTCCTTCCCACCTTCCCTCCCCCCTCACCCTCCCTCCATCCATCCCTCCTTCCTCCCCTCTCTCTCTTTCTCCCTCCCTCCCTCCCTTCCCTTCCTCCCTTCCTCCCTTCCTCCCTTCCTCTCCTTTTGTGCATTATAATTTACAGCTGGGTGGCAGCTTTAGGTTGTGGATGTGACTTCCAGGACTTTTGAAGGTGCAGGAAGGTGGGGGGAGATAGCCCATCCTAACCCCGAGAGAGCCTGGAAATTTCAGTCATAAAACCCCCATACCCAAATTTTGAGCAGATTAATATCTTGGTGAGGTCTGTCCTGACACAGTGGAGTCTGGCGGGGATATGGCAGCGATTTTGAATTGTGGGAGCAAGCAGTGCCAGGGGGCTCTGCTTGGGAGGCACCAGGCTGACCTGCCACCCCCCAGTGTACCCCTTGTTCAGCCTTGCACAGGTCCGAGATTAATTGAGGCTTATGATCTTTTTCAAAATGTATTTGTGGATCTGTAAAGCAAGGCCAATGGAAGAGCTTCTATGCTGGCGCTGGAGTTGGTTCATGGGGATGACTGCCTATGCTTTCAAGAGTGTAGAGAAGTAGGGGGAGGCAGCCCATCCTGACCTCAAGAAAGCCTGGAGATTTCAGTCACATAACACATACTCGAATTTTCAGCAGGATAATATCTTGGTGAGGTTCATCTTAGGGACAGTGAAGTGGTGCCCAGGGGCATGGCAGCAATTTTGGGTTGTAGGAGCAAACTGCTCTCCGGGGGCACTGCTTGGGCTGGCACCAGGCTGACGTGCCCCCCTCCAATGTACCCTGCTTGTACAGCCTTTTGTGGGTCTGAGATTAATTGGGGCTTCTGATTTTGAGATTTTTTTTTTATGGGACTCTGATGTGTGGCTGGTATGGCTTGTATGGCTGAGCCAGAGATAGATTGTGGGTGTGGCTCCCACACACCTAATTTATGGCAGTTTAATTTCTTGGGAAACTTGTTTCTTATTTGTTGGAGTCTGACCAGAGGCACAGCAGCGATTTTGAGGTATCAGTAAACCTGAGGGCACTATCAGGCTGCTGATACACTTGCCTGGCGAGTCCAGATTGACCTGCTAACAGGGCTACGTCCCCTAGACCCCAGCAGGGACAGCAAGAGTGGACCAGGCAGGGACCAGAGCTGGGTCCAGGGCTGCAGCAGTATGTGTCTTGGGCATTCTGGGTGGGCTGCAGCCACCAGTCCAGCAGAATCTGCCCAGGGAGCGCACGCCCCTATCTTCTGTCTCCAGACAGTTGGTGTTCAGGGAGGATTTCCTCCATAATATGATGTGGGCAGCACAGACTGCCTGGGAGGAAATAGCAGCGGGGCTGCCCCACTGGAGGTGAGCAGGACCAAAGCGCTTCCTCACCTCCAGGACCTCAGCACTTGCATCCACAGTGGTGCCAAGCTGGACTGAAGAGCCCTGCTCAGACCCCTGAAAAAGCTGCCACGCCCTGAGTGCCGACGTCTGGGCCCTGCCAGCCTCACGGGCCCCACTCCAGGCTGGTACTCCGTGGTGCACATCAGCCGTGTTCCAAGGGTCACCCATGTTCACTCACAGAAATTTTGTGGCCCCACGGGCTGTTGAGCGTGCTGATTGTTACCGTCCCTCTGGTGCTCGCTGCTGCTCCTCTGCCATCATGTCTCCTGCAGCCTTAACTCTTAATATGGAAGATTCCCCTCATAGTGGTTTGCTGTTATTTCCTCATATAACTGACAGGAAATTTCTTATATTTTTCGGTAAACCTGAAAACACCTATAGCTGATTTATGAGATTCCTCTAATTTTGAGGTGTTAAATTGTCTAAGAGATTCTAGAAAATTTTGCTGTGTGAAATTCACAATTTGTGATGGTTACATTGATATTTTTTTCTTAAAGGGAACACTGAAATTTTCCTTTAAGTGATTTTTAAGAAATAAAGATTTTACTACTAAAGTAGGCAAATGTTATAACTTCTGTCTTTGAATTAAACTGACCTTATAGAATCATCAATCTGAAGAAGAATTATCATCCCAACCTGGTGATTTTTCAGAAGAGGCTGAGGATTCTCAGTGTTGTGGTTTTAAACTTTTAATTGAAGAAGAAGGTTATGAAGCAGATAGTGAAAGTGATCCTGAGGATAGTGAAACCTGGGAAGATGGTAAACTATTGCTAAAGACTTGTTGTTGGATTTGCATTTTAGATTATTAACTAGCAAAATGGTTCTTTGTATCAGTTTACAATTTTGTGTTGCCTTACAATTTTGTGCATTGCATTATCTTTATATTTGATTTCCACATAAATGTTGACTTCGTATATGCAGTTTAAAACAATCAGGTATATTTTGTCAACACAAACATTGAATGCCTAAGTATACAAGGTGGAGAAAGTGCTTATATTTATAAATCTAATGGAGAAGACAAGTATTTCAAATAAACAGTATGAAGAAAATAAAACATTTTGATGTGATAATGATTGGTTGGTCAGGTAAGACTTGTCTGAAAAGTTTATTTGTACCTGAAGCCTAAGAATAAAAGAAAAATAATTTACCCAAATATTGGCAGGAAGAGAATTTGTTGCAAGGGTAATATGTTACATAGTTTAAGTAATCTAAGAAATACAGACATCTTAGGCTAGTGAGATAGTACAAGGGTTAAGGTGCATGCCTTACATGTAGCCAACCCTGACTCAATCCCAAGTACCATATGGTCCCCTAACCATTGCCAGGTAGAGCTTTGGAGACCATTTGCCACCACTGGAGTGGCCTGGGTAATCATCTGAAACTCAAGGCCCAAATTGCACCACATGTTCTGGTCCTTGAGGCCCCAGTTACTCAAAAATTACCAGGAAGGGCTCAAGTTACTGCTTGAGAAGCAGTTCTTTCTGTCCCCCCACCCCCTTCGCCCCAAGTAAAAAGAAATAAAAATGCAGAGTGCTGTAGATTCTTAGATTACTGTAATCTAACATGTGCATATTCGTAGGGTGGAACTACATTGCATATGATGGATTCTTTGTCTCTGGCTTTAAAACTTGGGTAAAGGGCTCAGGGATAGCTCAATGGAAGAGAACAGGCATGAGGCCTCAAGTTTTGATCCTGGCACTCTTCACATGTCTAGCACAGTCCCTGAGGCTTAGAAAATATGCAATACACAGTCATGGCAACAAAAATCAAAGGTGAGGGAATACGAAAATACTCAGAATGGAAAAGATAGATGATGTGAAGCTCGGAGATTTTTAGAAAGACCAGCCCCGTCTTTTTCTCTCCTTTTTTCCCATACATAGGGGCTCCATCCAGCAGTGCGACAGTGCTGGAGGGCCATACCATATCTGGGACTGAACTCATGGCCTCACACATGCTAAGCAAGTACTTTGCCACTTTAGATACTTCCTCAGCCCCAAGGCTCCATCTTTTTGGCCTTATGACTACCCCAGTCCTGCTACTAAAGTCTGAAATTACAATATTTTGTCTTTCTCAATCTATTTTCTATTCCCTATTAAGTGAATGGGGAATCATCACCTGTAATCTGGCTTAGTTTGTTGGACACACTATAGGTGATCTTCGGGAAAAAAAAATTTTATTTAATAATGTTGGTTTTGTCATAGTACAAGCATGATTGTATAATGACAGTATCCTTCTTTCTAGCTAACTAGATCTTAAAGGATTTTGGTGTGGATAGGATGAATGTTTTTAAAAGTACACAGAAATCTTTCAAGAGCTTATAAAATTTTCCAAGATGTAGTAATCAGTGGCACTGTTTTTGCTTTTCATTTTGAAGAAGACAAAGTATAGAAATTATTCAGCTAGTAACCATCAGTAGCCATGCCTACTATTTTCACTGGGATAAGGGCAGGCAAATTAACTTTAGGTATTTTGGTATCAAAAAACTTTTTGACATTGTATTTTTTCCAGTTTTATTAAAGGAGTGTATTAGATCTATATCACATGTTTGTAAAAAATTATTTTTAATATCATTTGTAGTTTTATTAATACCAAATTGCTATGGCAGAGGTGGGGGAGTGTTGGGGTTTTAGATAATACCCAGCTGTGCTTAGTGCTTTGTGCTAGGTGATCACTGTAGAAGGTGCTCCAGGGACTTTTCTTATGGTGGTGCTCAGGGCACATTTTCTGCATTTGTTGGATGTGTGGTGCTGGGGGTTGAATTCAGGTTAGCTGTATGCAAGGCAAGCACCTTGTATCCCTGTACTATTTCTTCGGCCCATCAACATTCACTTTTAAAACTATTTTTTAAAATGTCCATAAGATTAGATGATTCAAGATCTATAGAATCAAAAGTTTTGTATCATCTTATAAATAAGATGTCACTAGATGTCCTTAATCAAGAAATAAGAATTGAAACCTTTGTATCTGAGGAATAAAAATATTCTTTTCTTTTCCCCTTTCAGGGATAGACTTAAAGCCTGAAGCAGAAGGTTTCCATTCACCAAACAGTTCAAATGACTTACTTGAAAACCTAACTCAAGGGGAAATAATATATCCTGAGATTTGTATGCTGGAATTAAATTTGCTTTCCATCAGTAAAGCTAAACTTGAGGTACTTGCCCATGTATTTGAGAGTTTTTTGAAAATCATCAAGCAGAAAGAAAAGAATATTTTTCTGCTCATGCAACAGGTAAAAAAAAAATTAGTATTTTTCCAATTATCAGACTTATGCCCCAATTTCTCATCTCCTAATTTATAACCCAACTTCCCTTAATATTATTTGACAATAGTTTTTTGTATTTTAGATATTTTACCTATAAATAGCATTATAAAAAATAATACAATGTATAAAATAGTATAAATGTTAATGTTGTCATTGCCTAATAATCAATTCTATATTTCTGAGAATGGGTAATTTTTTTAAATTGCATATAGTTATAATATATGGCTGTTATTGTTAAAAATCAGAAAATAACTTATATGAAAAATGAAAACTGTAATCTGCTTATAGTGTTCTTTCAGTGCCTTAAAATATTTTATGTGTGTACATATGTATATGTATATATATGCATATGCATATATGTATATACACATATGTGTGTGTATACACACATATGTGTATATCTTAAACTGGAATTATTGATAGAGTTTCTCTATTCTTTCTTTTATGAGCCAGGAAATTTATTATGTTTGCTTTTTGATCTTCAGGGAATTGTGAAAGGTCTTTTGAGCGGATTCTTCAGTATTTTAACACAGACTGATTCTGATTTTCAAGGTGAGTTGGAACTATTAACAAGTTGAAATTGTTTTGTTATTATGTTATAGTTAAGTGTTGATAATAATGACTGACTTTGATATAGTGTTCTTTGAGTTCAGAACTAGCTTTATGAGTCACCTCTCTTGTTCCTAAGAAAGGATTCATCCAGTATAATAAGATAGTACAGATATTTTGATTTTTATTTTATAAGTAATTTACAATATTTGATTACATTTAATATTCAAACACCAGTCCCACCACCATTATACTTTCTACCACTATATTTTGGGTGTTTCCATCCCAAATCCCAATCCCTGCCCCAAAGCAGAATTGAAATAATATTTCCCTCTAAGATTGGTTGCCTCCTACTTTGAATCCTATCATATGTGGTGCAGTACTCTTGGAGTGTGGGTAGGGTTTGTCCTATGAAGTGTCACACAGCCACAAATGCAGCTGCACAGTCCAGGAAAGGTTCACTTGTGGGTGAGGCTCAGCCGGAGCTTGTGGAGAGCTGCTGTGAGCATGGCGGAAGTTGTGTTCTGAAGGTTTTCGGCTGCTGGGACTGGGTCCCTTTGGGCAGGGAGAAGTCTCACCCCCCCGCCCCCGCGGTGCTCCAAGTAAAACAGCCTGGCGTGGGTGCAGGTGGTATGGTTATGGCGAGTGTCATGTTAAGCTCCCTCTGGGAGAGAAGGATATTCGATCTGATATCTTGATTTTTTTTTGATATCTTGATTTTTATAAAAGAGAAAATATGGGTTCCACAGGACTGAGAGTTGTTTAGGAAAAAGTGATATTGGGGAGGGGCTGGAGCAATAACACAGCGGGTAGGGCGTTTGCCTTGCACGCAGCCAACCCAGGTTTGATTCCCATCATCCCATATGGTCTCTCTGAGCACCACCAGGAGTAATTCCTGAGTGCAGAGCCAGGAATAACCCCTGTGCATCACCAGGTGTGACCCAAAAAAGCAAAAAAAAAAAGTGGCATTGGGGAATGTATAACTTAATCTAAATACTATATTATACTATATTGCTATATTGCTTTTTTAGTTATCAATGTGTGCTTTTATAGACAATTGAAAAATTTATAGTGAACATGTTATATGATTATGTTCCCTATACTAGAAACCTAATTTTTCCTATTAAGTTTGTTGATGGATTAGGGGTACATACACAAAACATTAATTGGAATTTATCTAATGTTCCTTCAAAAATCCAGGTTACATACTTTTAGCACACATAACTTAGAAGTAATGTTTTTTCTTTCTTACTGAGGCATAGATACTTATGTGTATGTATATTTATATATGTATGTCTATCTTATTACTAGTAATGTTGACTGTATTGCTTAACAAAGATGCTTTCTACCATGTTTCTTCATTGTAATACACTATTTTCTCTTTATAATTATTATAGGGAAATTCTTATAGGGAAATAAGTTGAGACTGTAAATATTCTTTTTTAATCATACTTTAACCCATTAATTTTCACATTCATTAATGGTTCTTGACTTAAGTAGTTGATAACGTGGTATTCACCAGATAGTGATTTTTCTTAAAATTTTTTTTCTTTTTAAATAACTGTTTTCTATTTTTGTCATCCCTTCTACATTTATTAATTGGGATTGTACTGTAAAAGTGCTTTCTCTTTCATTTACTTAATGTATTCTTACATTTTTACTTACTGTGCTCAGCACTTAGACCATTTTAATGTGAAGATATTTCCAGCTAAATTCAGGGAAATTTGAGTCATTATATTTTAATAAAATATTTATGGAGGTACATACTGTACTCTATAGTGCACATAATGTAAAACATACAGTTTAAAGTTTTTAAGTCATTTACCTACAGTTTTATTTTGTATAGATTGCTTTGACATTCTTAGTATAGATTTCTTTTTAGAAAGGACAGTTTGAGCTGTACAAAGAAATTGAGCAGACTACAGAGTTATCTATATCATGTCTTTATCCCAGCCAGTTACCGCTGTTGTTAACATTTAGCATTATTGTATTTGTTATAATGAACCTATATTCATATTATAAACTAAAATTCATGTTTATATTGCCTTTTTCTGTTTAAAGATTTTTGGGGCTGGAGTCATAGCACAGCAGGGCGTTTGCCTTGCATGCGGCCAACCCGGGTTTGATTCCCAGCATCCCATGTGGTTCCCTGAGCACCACCAGGGGTAATTCCTGAGTGTAGAGCCAGGAGTAACCCCTGTGCATCGCCGGGTGTGACCCAAAAAGCAAAAAAAAGATTTTGTCCAGGAAATCCCGTCACATTTATTTGTTAGATGTCCTGACACTTCTCTTGGTTGTGACAATTGTTTAAGCTTTTCTTGTTTGATGCCTTCAAAATTTTGAGGAATCTTGTTTAATTATATTTTATATGCCCCTCTGCTGAAAATTGCCAGATGTTTTTCTCACTATGACTTTGATTTTCATTTCCAAAAAAATGGTGATATTTTTTGTTGTTTGTGGTGGTTGGTTTACATTTAATTATATTGTTATTAAGCAAATATTTGGATTATTAGGGTTGTTTATGATTCATTTAAGATACCTCTTGACATCTTGATATATAAAATTTGTGAAATTACTTATCCAGTTCCTTAGTTATAAATTGGTTTCAATTTATCTTTCTTGTTTTAATTTAGGGTGCCAGAGGGTTTTGGTCGATCTTTTGGTATCTTTGATGAGTTCAAGAACATGTTCAGAAGAGCTAACCCTTCTTTTGAGAATATTTCTGGAGAAGTCTCCTTGTACAGTAAATATTCTACAATTTATTCTACAAATACTCTACAATTTATTGTTTTTTCACTGATAAAATATTTTTTAAATTATTTGGAAAATCACTGAACTGTCCTAGTTTGCCATCAGCGTACGTTATGTGTGAAATTCTCAGTAACCATTTCACTTTTGTTTTGGCCCACTAGATATATCACTGGAATTCTATTTCCTTTACCCTCTTCCACCTCCAATCATTGTGCTTTGGAAACACAAAAAAATTTGAATTACTAAAAAGAGACTAATTTTAATCATATCTATTTTGATGGTTAAATTTTTTTTAGAAAGTTATTTTCAGAAAATTATCACTTTGTTGTTGGTGTAACTTAGGGACTTTTAATTTGTTCTCTGCTGAGAAACCCATTGTTATAATGAAATCTTGACTAGAAGCATAATCAAACCAAACAGAAAACCTCAGAGTTATTTTCTTTGCAGCAAGATTGTTCCTCTGAGGTCTGGCCATTTTATTACCCCATGCCAGTACTGTGGACCCTGGGAGAGCTCTGGGGTGCACTGGCTTTAAAACATTTGAGAACTGCCTGCGTACTTATGGAATTTCTCTATTTTTTTTAGTACATTTTTCAGAGCTGTAATCAACATTAGGTGTTATTTTACATATAAGTAGGACATTGTATTCAGTAATCTCTTCTAATTTTCATTTGTTTCCTTAGTCATTGTTCTTTCCTTTACTTAAAGGCTCGTTTCCTCTCATCTTTCCATGCATTCTACATTCCAGTTGAACCAGAAACTAAAATTACAAATGAAACTTAAAAGTATATTTTTAGTGTACCAAACAGATGAAAGAAAATTTATTTTAGAGGAAAAAGAATGCAAAATAAATTAAAATGTGATTGAGCATTCAGTTTTATGATGTCTTATGAAAATATTCAGAAATTTGGAGGATTTGTAAGTGTCTGATTTTGTTCCTCACTTTTAAGTAGTTATGAAATGTAGTAGTCTTGGCAGTAAACATGTTTCTTAGGTAGATATTATTCCTGATATAGTTGTACTTAATTTTTAATACTTGAATTGACTCATAACTTCTAGGTTTGTTCAGAAATTCTAGGTTTGCACAATAAAAGCCTCCAAATCTATTAGAAATTAGAGATTATACATTTTAAGAATGAAACTATATTTATTTCATAACTGCAAACAAAAAAGGAACATTTTCATGATCTGGTAGCTAGGGAAATATTTAAATAGGAATGCTGATATCTATATGGATGTCTTTGGGTTTTTTATTTGAAACCTGAATTCAAGATTGCTGTTGATTGTAATTCTGTCTTTGGTTTTCTTTTTCTCTAGGAAATTCTTCTTCTGGGTATTCTGAAAATTGTTGAAAGTGATATTTCTGTGAGTCCTTCACAGTATCTCACCTTCCCTTTACTACATACCTCAAACTTAAGTAATGGTGTTTCATCACAAAAGTGTCCAGGGATTCTGAATAGTAAAACTCTGGGACTATTGAGAAAAGTGCGAATTTCAAGAAGCAAGAAAGAGGCTGAGATGGAAAGTTTCCCTGAGCAGCTACTTTCCTCATGGCATATAGCCCCAATCCACCTGCCTTTGCTGGGACAAAACTGCTGGCCACACCTGTCAGAAGGCTTCAGTGTTTCACTGTGGTTTAATGTGGAGTGTGCCTATGAAGCTGAGAATACTAAGGAGAAAGGAAAGAAGATGAAGAAAAGAAACAGATCATTGATTTTACGGGATAGTTTTGATGGAACAGGTAAGATGATGGCAGTAACTGACTGAATTGTATAGTACAATTTCAGACTCTCTTGGTAGAATATAATGAACTTCTAACTTAGTCTTAAATTCCCATTTGCATCTGTGGGGTTTTTTTATCGGGGAGGTATGGGTGTGGTATAGGGTGTGTGTGTGTGTGTGTGTGTGTGTGTGTGTGTGAAGCTAAGACCAGCTCACTATTTGCCATTTTTTTTCCCTGAATCCATTACTGGTTTAGGGTGGTTCTTAGTGATTGAAAAGAAAAAGATAACATAATGACATGTTTATTTTTTTGTTTTCTAAGCAGAGTCAAGCCCATATGAGTCCATCCCCATTCATTTTTTTTAATCTCTTATTTCAGGATCTCCTTCTCATGCTGTATCCAAACACAGTGCCCCTCTCAGTCTTCTCATAGTTCGTACACAGGGTATTCAAATGCATTAGCCATTTCCAATGTTACATTTCATGCTAGACCTTTCTGTAATTGAAGAATTGCTATTATTCTGCTATGAAACTACATCTTGTTTCTCCTCTGATTAGGGTAGAAACATGCTTTATGAAAAGCAGTTCATGACTATGGGAGTTAAAGCAAATAGGCTTGGGCCGGAGAGAATAGTACAGGTTTAAGGCATTTCCCTTGCATGCGACCAATCCTACTTTCATCCCAGCACCACATTTGTTCCTCCAAGTACCATCAGGAACCACCAGGAGTAAACCCTGAGCACAGATAGTTGTGACACCAAAAAAATAAAAAACCTAAGTATATAAAGCAGTCTCATTCTTCACATTCATAGATGAATAAAATGAGTTGATGAAACAAGTTTAGAGGTGATTGCTGGCCTCAAAAGCTTTCCATCCTGTAAAACTTAGCCTGCTAGAGCCTCTTGCCTCAGGACACTAGGCCTTCACTCATGTCTGCTTTCTAGGGAGGTTTTCTGTTTCTAAAAAGGAAAATTCTAAAAGATACTGTCCAGATTGCTTGGTGGGAAATACAGCCTGCTCTCTGTAGCTGGAATTCTGAATTCACTTTCCATAGATACATTTTCATAGCATACTTAATAGTTTTATGAGTTAGCTTGGGAAGCTAAACTTCCAAAATAATCTTACCAAAATGATCATAGTATTTTAGATAGCTATAGCATTTTTGTGCATTGAATTTTATAAGCAAAAAATTGGTAACTGAAACATTGATGATAATGCTACATCAAGTGCTTCTGTCATTTTTTTTCTCTTTTTGGGTCCCATGCAGCAATGCACAAGGGTTACTCCTAGCTCTGAACTCAAAATTACTCCTGTCTGTGCTCAGGGATCATATGGGGTGCCGGGGTTCAAACCCAGGCCTGCCACATGCAAGGCAAAAATGCCCCCCCTCCCCACTGTACTATTGCTCCAGCCCCTCAAGTGCTTCTGTATGTGTGTCATTTTGTTCAGCTTTTTTCCAATTTTAATGTCCAGTGTTTATTTTTAAAAATTAAAAACTTTGGGGCTGGAGCAATAGTACAGAGGGTAGGGCATTTGTCTTGCATACAGCCAACCCAGGTTTGATCCCTAGCATCCCATATGGTCCCCTGAGCACTGCTAGGAGTAATTCCTGAGTGCAGAGCCAGGAGTTACTCCTGAGCACTGCCTGTGTGACCCCAAAAGCAAAAAAATAAAAATTTAAAACTTTAAGATAAATACTGTCCTGTTTACAATTGAAGATAAGGAGCATAACCAATTTGTATAGAGATGAAAGGGACTTAATCCCATTCTGTATTTAATTCCAAAGTTTAGAGGTCACTGATAAACTATTAAATTGTTAAAAATATACTCATATTTACATCGGACATTTCCCATGAAAAAAATCTCATAAAATAATTAATATACGCAATGACCTAATTAAAGATTTTTAATTATAAAATAGATTTGCTAATTTATTAATGCTTACTAACATGGACTTTAGGGTGGTGATTTTGTATAAACAGTTAAAAAGATAATTTAAATATACATAAAGTTTTAAAGAGAGGTGCAGAAAATATTAGACATCCTTTGCCACTAAATTTCCTGTGTGTCAGTGAGTAACTTACTCAACCTCTTGCACCTCCAGTCACACTCAAAATAGGGATAGCAATATTCACTTCATAAGATTGTTATGAAAGTTAAGAACAGAAACTGAGAGAGCCATGGTGATAGTCAGTGAGTAGATCCCTTTGTATGCAGGTTGTATGCAACCAATCTGCATTTGATCTCCAGTATCCCATATGGTCCCATTGAACCCAGCCAGCAGTGAACTCTGAGCACCCCAGATGTGGCCCTAAAAGAAAAGCAAACAAACAAACAAAAACCCGAGCAAATAAGAACAGAAACAGAACTGTTCTTTGGTAGGTTCCCCATATCACTATGGGGAAGAGGGGGTGGATAAGATGGAGTGGGGGAATGATACTGGGACATTGTAGAGGGAAGCTGGTGGAAGATGCAATGTTAGAATGTTTTATACATGAAGCCCTGCTGTTACCAATATTGTAAATCATGGTGTATAAAATTTTAAAATTAAGTGAAGAAATATTTAAATATATTACTCTATAGTCCCTATATACACTCACACTTAATTTTAATAGTTTAAATTGTACAAGTTCAGATTTAATTTAACATTTTTTGACTATCAGATATTTTTATATCAGATATAAATTCTTATATAGAGAGATATATTTTTATATCAGATATAAATTCTCAACATGTGTTAGTTCTTATAACATGTTACTTCAAAACAATCAGTGGTGGGGGCTGGAGCGATAGCACAGCGGGTAGGGCGTTTGCATTTACCTTGCACTTGGTGACCTGCGTTCGATCCCCGGCATCCCATATGGTCCCCCAAACACTGCCAGGAGTAATTCCTGAGTGCAAAGCCAGGAGTAACCCTTGAGCATCGCTGGGTGTGACCCAAAAAGCAAAAAAAAACAACAACAAAAAAAAACAATCAGTAAATTTGACTTTTTTAAAGAAACTGTTGTCATTTGCTAGGGGCATTATTCTTCAAAACTGCCAATGCACATGCAATATTGCAACTAATTGTATGCATCTTCTCTAAAAGTCTGAGCTTTTGGGCATTTATTTTGATGTATTTTCATTAGCATAACTTTACATAAAGTCGTATATCATAGTAATAAGTAGCCTAATGAGACTTGTGTGTGCCTGTCGTACATGCTTAGGTTTTATGTGGTGAAAAGGGGAAGTAAGAAAGAATAATCAAGGAGGAATCCCAAAATATTTGGCAGTAACATCAGCTTGCCTTAGAGAAACATTTTAGAGTTTCGGAATCACCTAGCAGTAATATTCAAAATTCTCTCAGTAGAATTTAACAAAGATGTACATCCAACACTACAATTTTTTATTAATCTTTTTTTTATAAAACATGCTATCAATAATAAGAATAGAATGATTTTGCTAGTGTCAGGCCTATGACGATGGTAATTTTCTTTGGCCACATCCGTGATGCCAGTAACCTAATCCAATAAACAAGGATTATTATAATAGGCACAGATTTTAATAAATCACTGCAGTGATATCACCATGGTTCAAGCCAATTAGCCCATTTAGCAAATATTTTTAGACATTCAATAACTTTTAAAGAACTGTCTTTGCTGTTTTTGCTTTTTTCCACTTACCATCTAAACTTGATGTTATTTGAATTCTGTTATTTGAAATAAATCAGATTCAGACACTTCAATAAATCACTGTAAATAATTTATTGCAAGTGAATTATACTTCATATTATTTTAAATTCACTTTCCAGTCGGTTTATAGAGTTTTTTACTGATCATTCTAAAATCTTTTTGTAACAGAGAGCTGCAGACCCAGAAGTGCAGAGTGCAGAGATCCTGGGGAAAGACTTATCGATGAAGGCTGTGTTCATATGATTTCATTGGGATCCAAAGCTCTGATGATCCAAGTGTGGGCTGACCCTCCAAATGGCACTTTTATCTTTCGGTATTGATTACCCTCAACTCCTCATGAATAGATCCTGTATTTAAATAATTTCTGTAAGAGTCATTTAATGTGAAGTCTGCTTAATACAGTTATTATAACAGAAAAAGCCTATTAAAGATATATTCTGATGACAGTTATTTGGAGCACATGAGTTCTCCATCTTCCAACTTGCAATTTGTTGCCCATAAAACTCTTTTTAACCTGTGTAAGAAAAAAAGGGGGGGCAGAGTGATAGTATAGTGTATAGGGCACTTTACTTGCAGATTCCAGACCCGAGTTTGATCCCTGAAACCCCATATGGTACCCCAAGTCAGCCAATCACGAGCCCTGAGCACAGCCAGGTATGGCCTAAATCCCCCACCACTGATAAAATAAAAAGATTTTCTTAGTACTAACCTTGCATGCAGCCGACCCGGGTTTGTTTCCTCCATCCCACAGTAACAACAAGTCTCACAATGGAGACATTACTGGTGCCCACTCAAGCAAATTGATGAACAACGGGACAACAGTGTTATAGTGCTACTAACTTTGTAACACTACCTAAAAATTTATAATTAAACTCTTAAAAGTATATTAATTCCTAGTTAGAAATGTCACAACTTGGGTTAGAGAAATAGTAAAGGGTGTAAATAGTAAAGGTGCTTGCCTTGCTTAAGAGCCCATGATCTGCATGTAAGGCATTTGCCTTGCACACAGCCGAATCAGGTTCAATCCCCAGAACCTATATGGTTCGCTGAACACCACCAGGAGTTATCCCTGAATACAGAGCCAGGAATAAACCCTGAGCACAGCTGAGTGTAGCCCCAAAACAACAACAACAACAACAGAGTGCAGTGATCTTAGATGTTGCTATTATCAGACAAGTATTTTCATGCAGTTTATATACACACTAGCCATTATTCAGATTACATGCATAATAGCCATTATTTTGTAAGCTTAGGTTCTCTTGCCATCATGTCCTTTCCCCATTCTTTATTAGCTGGTACAGATACTAGTCTTCTATTTGTATTTTGTGAGTGTAGATACATGATACAGTTTTGACAAAACTGAACAATATGTTATTGGAATATAAAACTTTGTAAAGATTATAAAGACTACAGAGTACTTTATAATCACTGTTTCTCAGTCTCAGTAATCTCCAAAGACTTCTAATAAAACTGACATATATATAATGTATTAAAGTTTATATGAACCAGATATTTCTTTATAATTTCCAAAAGAGCAATGATATTTCTTTGCAAATTGAACTCTGAAAATGATTCCTCAGTTTAACTCCAATAAATGAGACTAATCTTTTTTAGTGCATGAACTGAATTGATAATATAAAATAACTAAACAGACTATAGTAGATGACAAATAACTATTGACTTTTCTAATGGTTTTTAAAGTAGAACTGATTTGGAGGTAGGGAGACAGCACAGGGATCATGAGTGCATTTTGCATATCTAGCTCCGCAGTTTCACTCCAGGACCAGAGTACCTTCAGGCCTAATATTGAACTGCCCGATCCAGTTCTGGTGGGGAGTGCCCCCCTGAATACTGCTTGGGTGTCCCATCAAAACAAATTGAACTTAAATATTTAGAATTATAATTTTATATGTATTAAATGCTAAGATCAGAATATCATGTTTTCACCCTATGCCTTTTCTCTTGTGTAGTGTGTGTATGGATTCAAATGATGATACGAAAGCTGTTTTACTAGAACAGGTTGAATCACAGGAGAATATTTTCCTTCCAAGCAAATGGCAACACTTAGTATTCACCTACTTACAGCAGCCTCAAGGAAAAAAAAATATCCAGGGGAAAATCTCCATATGGATTTCTGGACAGAGGTATAAATTGTTTTTCATAAATACTAACCTGAGTTAAAATTCCAAGTTTAAGTAGCCTGCTGTAGTGTCTTAAACAGATTATAGAAAATTGCATATATAATTTATTCTATATTAAAGTAGAAATTTATGTCAGTTGAATGTTTTTTCCTATGTATTTAACACAAATAAATTTCTCATAGAAATAATTGTTGAAGGTTAATGTATTGGTTTGAGAAAGCATGTAGAAATTGGCCATTTATATAGAATATGATTAGATTATGGGATAGAATTTATAATTTGGTACTTCAAGTCTATGTGCTATATGCAGTGAATACACGAGGAATTATTGTTATTATTATTATCATTTTTTTAATTGAATCACCATGAGATAGACCATTACAAAGCTACTCATGATTGGGTTTCAGCAGTATAATGTTCCAAAAACTATTTCTCCAGCAGTGTACAGTTACCACCACCAACGTCCCCAGTTTCCTTCCTACCACCTCCCTCCCCAGCCTGCCTCTATGGTAGGCACCATCACCATTTCTCTCCTCTTTCTCTCTCCTCTCTCTCTCTCTGTCTCTCTCTCTCTCCCTCCCTCCCCCTCTCTCTTCTTCCCCCTCCCTCTCTCCACCCTCCCTCTCTCCCTCTCTCTCTCCTTTTGTGCATTATGGCTTGCAATCAAGTACTAAGAGGTCATCATGTTTGCTCGGGGCGTTCAGTATTTTTATCAGGAATGCACAGCTGGAGTAGCTTAAAAAGAAAAACTGAGTGGCAGAATCTCACTTTGGCAGCACATATACTCAAATTGGAATGATACAGAAGAGATTAGCGTGGCCTCTGTGCAAGGATGACACACAAATTCATGAAGTGTTCCATATTTAAAAAAAGAAAAGAGAAGAGAAAACAAAACGAAACAAAACTAGGTGTGTGGATGTGACTGCCAGGGTACAGGGAGGGTAGCCCATCCAAACCCCCGAGAAAGCCTGGAAATTCCAGTCACAAAACCCATATATCCAAATTTTCAGCAGATTAATATCTTGTTGATGTCTGTCTGAAGACAGTGTAGTCCTGCTAGAGGTATGGTAGCAATTTTGGATAGTGGGAGTGAGCAGCTACCTGAGGCTCTGGGCAGGCACCAGGCAAACCTGCCCGGCTCAGATCTACCCCAGTCTGTTCAGCCTTGCGGATGGGGTGGGGGGCGGGGGGTGTTCCTGAGATTAAATACAGCTTTTGATCTCTTTTGAGATTTATTTAGCAGTCTCTGAAGAAAAGCCGATGATTGAGCTTGTGTGGCTGAGCCCGTGGTGGTTTGTGGGTGTGACTCCTACATAACGAACTTTTGGCAATTTAATACTATTCTCGGGAAACTTGGCCCTGAGTTGTTGGGGTCTGGCCAGAGGTAGAGCAGTGAATTTGCTGTCTCAAGAAGTCTGAAGGCACCATCAGGCTATTGATGCACTTGCCTCACAGGTCCAGGACTAGTGGCACTGCATCCCCTGGGCTCCAGCGGGGAACAGAGCCAGAGCTATACCATTGGCCGTCTGGACACTCTGGGTGGGCTGTCGCCACCAGTCCAGCAGAACCTTAACTGAGAAGCACACTGGGTCTACAGGCGGTTGGTGCTCAGGGAGGTTTTTCTTCATAATACTTTGCGGGCACCAAGGGCCAGTCCAGGGAAGAAATAGTGACATGGCTGCCCTGCCAGTGGCTGAGCCATGGGAGCAACGGCAGTTTTTATTCTTGGTGTGACTTCCAGGCCCAGCATGGGTGCCTGGCTGGCCACAAGTTTCTAGGGTGCCTCAGCCACCCAAGTAAGCCACACATGGCAGGCACTTTGGGTCCTGCCACAGGTCCGCGGTCTGTGCCCTGAGCCATAGCAGTGGGCACCATAGCAGTTTCACACACCAGGCTGGCCTTTTAAAGTGCCTTTTTAAAGAATTAACACATTCATTCCCACGAAATTATGGGGAGTTTCTGTGCCATCACACTCTGTAGTTCCGAGAGCTGCCACCATCCACTCATCCTGGCATCTGCCTCTGCGCCACTGCAATTCCATAAGGAATTACTTAAATGAGGTGGTTAATAAGGCCAATGTCTAATTAAATCAGGGTTTCAAATGAAATTGGATTGAGTAGAGAAAAATATAAGTCAAAATACTGGGTTATAGATAAAGATTGGGTCCTAGAAATGGTGGTGATATTAAGTGATAAGGCTATAGATTCTTATAGTATTAATTTATGATTTGTTTTGATTAGCAGAATTGTGGGTCAAGTTAATAAGGAATACTTTTTGTGCTTGCTTAATTTAACATTTAGCCCTAAGAGAGCTAGAAGGTACCTTGGATTTTTTTTTAAAAAGTTGGAAACTGGGGCTGGAGCGATAGCACAGCGGGTAGGGCGTTTGCCTTGCAGGCGGCCAATCCAGGTTCGATTCCCCAGCATCCCATATGGTTCCCCGAGCACCGCCCAGAGTAATTTCTGAGTAATTCCTGAGCCAGGAGTAACCTCTGTGCATCACCGGTGTGACACGTGCCCAAAAAACGCAAAAAAAAAAGTTAGAAAGTACTTTATTGAATAAAGAGCATGAAAAGGTGGATATTATAGAATTGGAAGCTAATGTAGGGTGAAAAGAATCAAACTTTCTTTGATTTACTTTGAATAATTAAAAAAAATGAATGGGCATAATGAAGCTGTCTACATGGAGACTTTGAAAATCATAACTAGTCTAGATTTAATTAAATGGAACATGAAGTATTACATCCTTTCTATGCTGCAAACCTTTTGCTAAGTACTTTGTAGGCCTTATGCCTGAGTCTCCTCAAAGATATCTAAGTAGATTTGGCCATAGAAATAGCATTTTAAAAATAGCATATATATGTATACATATATATCCCTAGCAGAAATTAACCTATTTTTCTTGTGTATTCATTTATCATATTTATTAAGGTATTATTATGTATTGGGCCATGCTGTATTAGATTTTGGGGGCAGCGGTAAATAAGCTGATAGTCTCTCCTTTGAACTTGCATTCTAAGTGGAAGCCAACAGCAAATAAGCATATAATTAAATGAATACATACAAATCATGATGACTAATGTGAAGGTAGCACACAAGTCTCAAGAAAAAATGTCAGGTCTATTTAGGAAAGGAATGTTGAAGCTGAGACCTGAAAAAACATTAAATTTGCCATGAGCAGGACAGAAAAGACTATGACAGGTAAAGAAAAGTGCCTGTAGGAATTCTGGGAAAACTGTGCCAGATCACTGCTCAAAGGGAGGAGAGAGGAAATAAATGCTTACAGTTTCCCATACTAGAGAAGGAAAAGGAGTTTTCGAATTAAGGATAGCTATTCTATGGTGCCTGCCACAGGAAAGAACAGGCTTTGGCAATAAATTTTTGGTTTGGTATCTTTTTGTAACTCCATGAGAATATATTAATAAAGTATTATTTCCATATTTTATCATTTCTCAGTCTAAATCTGAATAGAAGCAGTATGAACTCCATAAATTCAAGAACTTTGAGTTTTGTCATTGGAGCTGGGAGTGAGGTTGTCAGCAGAGAACCTCTTTCTCCTCCTGAACTCTGTACTCATTTCTTGAGCCCTTGACATGTACCAGACACTGTATTAAGAACTTTGCACTGATTTTCTCATTTAGTTCTCCCAGCAACAATGTGAAGTAGATATATTATTATGTCTGTCTCACTTCTGAGCAAACGATACTCAGTGATGTAAGGTAGCTTATTCAAAATCATGCCACAAGTAAGGAATAGAGCTGAAACTTGAACTAGAAAACTGAACCTAGACAAATTGGCTTTATTTTTTTTTTCTAAGTTCCCTGTGACAAGGCTAAAAGGCCAAACCTAATGTTATCCTATATCAAGGTATTAACCAATAAAAATAAGAGGAAGCCAAATCACAACAAAAATAATTTTTATAAGTTGCATTTTCATGGTATTCAAGTTTATCATTACTCATAAGTATAACCCATTCAATAGCTCCTACTGCATCTTATAAATATAAATATAAATATAAATATAATAATTGTTTTTAAAAATTATTCCTCAAACAACAAATAAAACTGACCACTCTCTTTTTCTGTCTCCTTCTTCTCAAGTAACTTTAGTTCTGTTGTCAATGTTCACTGATTTATTTTAACATGCCTTTTCATCAATTTTATTTTCTATTACACACATGGGAAAAATCAACCAGTATTTTTTTTAATTTATTTATTTTTAATTAGTGAATCACCGTGAGGGTACAGTTACAGATTTATACACTTTTGTGCTTATGCTTCCCTCATACAAAGTTCGGGAACCCATCCCTTCACCAGTGCCCATTCTCCACCACCAGTAAACCCAGCAGACAAATTGGCTTTAAAATCCTATGTTTGGGGCCGGAGCAATAGTACAACAGATAGGGCTGTCTGCCTTCCATGTGGCTAACCTAGGTTCAATCGCCGCCATCCCATATGGTCCCCTGCGCACTGCCAGGAGTAATTCCTGAGTACAGAGCTAAGGGTAACTCCTGAGCATTGCCAGGTGTGACCCAAAAAGAAAAAAAAAATCTTCTATTTTACTGCTTATATGTAGCCTTTTTCTGAATCAGACCAAGTTGGTGTCAGGTATAGAAATCATAATTATTAGACATGTTTAGAATGAGAGTTTAGGTATTTATTGTAGATGATTATAAAGTTAATAAACATAGTCATTAACACAGTCATGTTCACATACAGCTTTTTTACCCATTTTTTTAAAAAAAATTAATTTCATAAAGTTTTTCACAGTAATTGATTACACTCAATATTTCAACAGCAGTCCTACCACCATTATACCTTCCTACCACCGTTATTTCTAAATTTCTCATGACTATACAAGGCAGATGCTAAATATTTCATTTTGTATTGCTTTTTATGAATAATTGACTAAAAATGATCCAAAAAGGTTTCCTTAGAGGAAAGTGTGTTAAAATTGTATCTCATACTGGAGCCATTAAACCCCAGTATAAGAGATCAGTAACATGTTGTTAGAGTTTGAGCCTTGTGTGTTAATATATATCATGTGTGTATATATATATGTATGTATATACATATTAATAAAGATCAGTTGTCTTCTGCTTTACACTCCATCAACTGTGGTGTGCTACTCTTGGTATATCAGTGGCATAAGGTATGAGATGTCATGGCTGTGCACTCCTGGAATTCTAAAATTTTAAATAGGGTGCTAGAACTAGAGTTAAATTTTTTAACTGGATTATACCCACTTTTTTTATGTACTTTGTGTTCATTTATTGATATAAATACAGATATATCTTTTGTTGCTATTTAGTAAAGTTAATGGTTGAGACTGTTAATAGAGCAGTGAGTAAGTATCCAACTTTGCCTCTTTCTAAACTATTGGGATAACTCCTACAGATAATATATATTTCAAAGGGTCATTTTAATAATATATAATAGCACTTAAAAACAACTTAATATTATTTTGTATTGTTATTTGATAAACAGCATGTAAGCCAAGTAGGAGTCTCTGGCATATAATAATACTGATTGAATTCTTCTTCATTGATTTTACAATAGATTTTTATTTAACCTTAAGAAACTAAAAGATAATTGCCAGGTTGTTGTACTCATATGTGGTGTAGAAATAACTAAAACAAACAAACTAACAAAAAGAAAGAAAGAAAGAAAGAAAGACAGAAAGAAAGAAAGAAAGAAAGAAATTAACTCCTTATTTAAGTGAAAACGTTGGTGGTTACTAGGTGTAAGGGGATTATAGGTTGGAAGGAATAGTAAAGCATTTAGGGATATGGTCTGACAAGTGGAGCTTTGGTTTGTGTGTATTATGCATCCTGTGCACATTTATATTGGTAAAGCTGTCCTCCTGAGACTCTATAATATTTCAAACCTATGATAGATAAATTAAAATTAGGAAAGTAAACTGTAGTAAGCCATTCTGCCACTAGGTGGGAGGAGTGTTTCAGCCATTTATTTGCTCCAAGAAAGATGTACATATCTTTTCATTTAAGAAATAGTCCTATTTTTTTAAAAAAGAAAAGTCCTATTTAAATAATTACATGTAAAAATTAAATGTATCATTAAATGTGATGCTGACCAAAGTAAGAATTTCTCTCTAAGAGCTAACTTTGTTAACATATCCTGTCTTTATCTTCCTCACAAACTGTATTTAGACTTTGCAATATTTTAAATGTAGTTTAAAACATTTTAAAATAGCATGAAAGCTTAGAGAACTTCAGTTTCAACTAAATGATGAAGTCCTTTCATCATATTTGTCATGACAATGCATTTGTTAACCGTTTCTTTTTCTGTTTTATAAGGATTTCTGTATCCTTTATCCATAAGTAAATCACTGTCACTGTCATCCCATTGCTCATCGATTTGTTCGAGCGGGCACCAGTAACGTGTCTCATTGAGAGACTTATTGTTACTGCTTTTGGCATATCCAATATGCATGGGTAGCTTGCCAGGCTCTGCCGAGAGGGCTCTATACTCTCGGTAGCTTGCCAGGTAGCTCGGAGAGGGGCGGAGGACTCGAACTCGGGTCAACCGCGTGAAAGGCGAATGCCCAACCGCTGTGCTATCGCTCCAGCCCCCATAAGTAAATACAAATGCTAATTTTTTAAAAAAATAAACCTCTGTAATGACTTAACCCTGAGAAGACAAAATGCGAAAATTAGACATCCTAGTGGTTTGCCAAAACAAAACCTAAAGATGGCCATTGTTTTTCTGATTAGTCTGACATCCTCATAAAAGACATGAAATTTTTTTAATTGTTTACTAAGAAGGGATAAAATTAAAGGAAGGTAGTTGGTTTAGAGAGAGAGAGAGAGAGAAAGAGAGAGAGAGAGAGAGAGAGAGAACCCCCTGTCTTAGAGACAGGCTGTGGAAGGGGTTGTCAGGAGGAAAACTGGGACATAGGTGGTGGGAAATGTTCACTGGTGGAGGAACAAGTGTTGAAACATTTATATAACTGAAACCAAATCATGAACAACTTTTCTGTGTATCTCATTGTGATTCAATAAAATAAAACCTTTAAAAAATAAAATTTTACTTTTTTAAAAATAAAAAAGGCAAATTGTGAACAGGATTGTTTTTAAATATTACTTTCATCTCTTTCATTACTTGTGTATAGGAAAGTCATGGACTTTTGTGTATTGATTTTGTAACCTGTCTCTCTACTATACAAATCTGTTATTTCTAGGAGCGTATCGCTAGAGGCTTTAGGACTCTCTAAGTATAGTATTCATTTATCGTACAGAAAATATGTATACATATATATTAAAGACATATCCTTGGCGAGGGAAAGCAGAGGTTTAGGAGGACTTGTCAGTGGTTGGAATCAACCATAAGTGTGGGGGGGGGGCACAGGGTAGGTAAGATAGAGAAGGGACCAGGATGACAATAATAGCTGGACATGATGACACTAGATAAGTACTGAGTGTTAAAAGTAGGTAAAGGGATATACCAGATAACCTTTCAGTATCTGTTGTACTGCAAACCACAATGCCCCCCCCAAAAAAATGGGGGAAGGGGGGAGAGAGAGATAAAGAGAGAGAAAGAGAGAATGCCTGTCATAGAGGTAGGCTGGTCAGGGAGAGGTGATGGGAAGAAGCTGGGGACACTGGTTCTGGGAAATGTACACTCGTGGAGGAATGAGTGTTGGAATGGGTAGGACTAAAACCAGATTATGAACAGCTTTGTAAAGATCTATCGAACAATGATTCAGTAATAAAATCTTAAAATAAATGAGGAAAACTTAAGTGAATATGTAGGTATCTTTCCTATAGCCTAGTGTATTTCTGTTTTGCTTCTTTCTTTCTTGGCTTATTGGTCACTAGCATTTTGGATCAGGAGACAATACAGTCTGTCCTCTCCCCAATACCTGACAGTGGGTGAATCGGGAAAATTGCTCAGGCAGTTACCATTATTGTGTCTGGGAGTTAGTTCAAAGATCTAGAGCAGCTTTGCATACAGCAGGCCTGGCTTTGATCTCTGGCACTGCATGGTCCCCTAAACACCAGTAGGGGAGATTCTTATATAATATACCAGGAGTAACACCGGAGCACCACCATGGCTCAAAACAATAAAAGAAGGGGGGGAAAGCTACTATTCTTAAACATTCATGGTAATTGAAGTAATTGATTTTTTTTTAACCATAGGAAATCTGATGTTACTTTGGATTTTATGCTTCCAAGAAAAACAAGTTTGTCATCTGACAGTAATAAAACGTTTTGCATGCTTGGTCATTGTTTATCATCTCAAGAAGAAGTCTTGCAGTTGGCTGGAAAATGGAACCTGGGAAATCTGCTTCTCTTCAATGGTAAAATTTTCTTTCTTAAAGTATTTCCAGTTTTTTTTAGTTAAGTATTAAATGAAGTAAATTATTCTGGATAAAATATCAATCTATTCCTTAACTTATACTTTAGTAAGCACTATATAGTTTTGATTCCAAAACATACTTTAAAAAATGATAAGGAGCTGGGAGTCAGGTGTGGCCCCAGAGGATCACCAGATATTGCCCAAAATCTCACACACATACATAATACTTGTTAGTAATTTTATAATCTAGATTTTTTTCCAATTGAATATATTCTTAATTTAGTGTATACAGTCTATCACCAACTGTCCAAATAAAAGGAACATATATTAAATCAACTTTATTATCACTGTCACTGTCATTCCATTTCTCATCGATTTGCTCAAGTGGGCACCAGTAACATCTCCATTGTGAGACTTGTTGTTACTGTTTTTGGCATATCTAATACGCCACGGGTAGCTTGCCAGGCTCTGCTGTGGAGGTGAGGTACTCTCAGTAGCTTGATGGGTTCCGACCCAGGTCGGATGTGTGCAAGGCAAATGCCCTACCCAGTGTGCTATCGCTCCAGCCTCATCATATTATACATTGTTGTATACTATAAATATTTATGTAATACATAACTTATTATATTATATTATAAACACATAATTACGTATTATTTTATATATTTTATGTAGTGTACATATTTATGTACTTCTGTAATCCTGAAAATGCAGTATTATCACAGGCAAACTTAACATAGCTATCAATTTTATTTATAGTTTTAGTACTTTCTCTGGGCTGGAGCGATAGCACAGCAGTTGGGCTTTCGCTTTTCACTCGGCCAACCCGTGTTCGATTCCTCTGCCCCTCTCGGAGAGTCCGGCAAGCTACTAAGAGTATGGAGCCCGCACGGCAGAGCCTGGCAAGCTACCTGTGCGTATTAGATATGCCAAAAACAGTAACAATAAGTCTCTCAATGAGAGACATTACTGGTGCCCGCTCGAACAAATCGATGAGCAACGGGATGACAGTGACAGTACTTTCTCTGAAAGTACTAAATTTTAGATTAACTTGATACATAATAGCATTGGGCTGGAGCGATAGCACAGCGGGTGGAGCCTTTGCCTTGCACGCGGCCGATCCAGGTTCGATTCCTCCGTCCCTCTCGGAGAGCCCGGCAAGCTACCGAGAGTATTCGATATGCCAAAAACAGTAACAAGTCTCACAATGGAGATGTTACTGGTGCTCACTGGAGGAAATTAATGAACAATGGAGGACAGTGCTACAGTGCTACATAATAGCATTATGTACTAAATTTTAGTTAAACCTAGTACATAATAGCATTCAAGCAGTGATTATTGAATAGATGAATCAATGCATGAGTGGGCTAAACACATCATTCATTTTCCACTTAAAATTGGAATTTGTAGTGGGGCCAAAGAGATAGTACTGGGGTTGAGGCACTTTCCTTACATGTGGGTGACCCTTGTTTGATCACCAGGAGTGATCCCAACTGAAGTGACAGGAGTAAATCCTAAGCACACTGGATGTGGCAATAAAAAAATACATACATACATACATACATACATACATACATACATACATACATACATACGTACATATGTACATACATACATATATACACATATCCATACATACATACATACATACATAAATACATAAACAAACAGACAACAGAACAAAATGGAAATTGGAGGCCAGAGAGCTAATCAGCTGAATGTATCTTTTGCAAACAGAAGCCTGGGTTCTATTCCCAGCACCACATGGTTCCCTGAGAACCACAGGCACAGAGCCAGACTCCTATGCATGGAGCCAGAACAGACACTGCTGGTGTGGACCAACAAACCAACCAACAGACAAATGAAAACAAATGAAATAAAATGGAATTTGCTGATGTGGAGGTTTTTTATTAATTATTAATTTAAAAAGAATATTTCTTAAGGATAAAATTGCCCAGATTTAAAAAATATTTCAGTTATCTTTGGGGCCAGAGAAACAGTATAGCAGGCACCATATATGGTCCCCTGAGCACTGCCAGGAGTGTTCACTGAGCAGTGTAAACCCTGAGCATGACTAGGGGTCGCTCAAAACAAAAAATAAATTTTTTAGTTACCTTTATAGGCACATTAATTCATCTCCTACCTCTAATTGACAGATTACTTGCTTTTTAAACCAATTTGGAAATAAGGAGTATTAAATTTATAAGATGATGAACAGCTATAAAAAATCTGACAAAAAATGACTTGCTTTTTATGAAAAATTCTGGTTGGTATAAGTACATAACTCATTTGTTATTTGCTATTTAGGAGCTAAGATTGGAGCACAAGAAGCCTTCTATCTATATGCTTGTGGACCCAACCATACATCTATAATGCCATGCAAATATGGCAAGCCTGTGAATTACTACTCAAAATATATTAATAAAGAAATTTTGCAGTGTGAACAAATCAGAGAACTTTTTATGACCAAAAAAGATGTGGACATTGGTCTCTTAATTGTAAGTTTTCACTTTTTGTTTTATCTTTATAGTATTAGTACATAGTATATTGTTGAAAATACGATCAGCTATGAGTTAGACTTTTTAATTTCGCTTTTATATCTTCTTTCTTTAACATTTTCTTTCCTGAGATCCTTTTGGGATTTTTCCCTGGGAAAATAATTGAAAAACGCTTTGACCTCAGAATTTGTTTTCAGGGACCGGGTGTGACCCAAAAAGCAAAAAAACAAACACAAAGAAATCATATGAATATATTAAAATACATGTAATATAGAAGTACATAAATATGTAAGCTATATAAACTATATAAAATAATATAATACATAATTATGTGTTTGTAATATTATATAATAAGTTACGTATAACAAATATTTAGAGTATATACAATGTATAATATGATGGGGCTGGAGCAATAGCACAGAGGATAGGGTGTTTACCTTGCACGAGGCCGACCTGGGTTAGATTCCTCTGCCCCTCTCGGAGAGCCCAGCAAGGTACCCAGAGTATCTCGCCCCCACGGCAGAGCCTTGCAAGCTACTCAATACTGGTGTATTCGATATGCCAAAAACAGTAACAACAAGTCTCACAATGGAGACGTTACTGTTGCCTGTCGAGCAAATTGATGAGAAACGAGATGACAATGACAGTGATGCTACATGTTATTTATGAAACATGCTTCTTTTCAAGCTTATACTGAGATAATTTTCTAGTTGCAGTTACATAATGTTCACTTTTTAGTATATCAGTTATTACTAAAAATTTCATATTCAAAATAATACTAACTGCTTCAATTAGAGTCACAGATTGCTCTTTATAATTTTATTTTTACTAGAGTATGTATAATGCACCAGTAAGCTGATAAGAGTATTAAGTCTAAATTCATGGTTATTCTAAAATGATACAAGTTGGAATCATTTTCAGCTTTGATTTGGTTTGTATCATTGCCACTGCTACATGAAATGAATCTTCACCTGGTTTCTCATATTTATGTTTATTGTAGTTTCAGTCTTTTTTTAAACAAAGAAAGCTTTGTTATTATCTTTTCACTTTGAAATAACTCTTTGATTGTTGATAGCTTGCTTTATAAACTTTCAGTAACTGATGGGATTTGTGTTTCAGGAAAGTCTTTCAATTGTATATACAACTTACTGTCCTGCACAGTATACCATCTATGAACCAGTTATTAGACTTAAAGGTCTAGTGAAAACCCAGCTCTCTCAGAGACCATTCAGCTCAAAAGAAGTTCAGAGCATCATACTAGAACATCATCAGCTGAAGAATCTCCAGCCTACTGAAAGTCAAACTATCCAAGGCATTCTGCATGAGATTGGTGGAACTGGTATATTTGTTTTTCTCTTTGCTAGGGTAAGAATAATGATTATAGTGTTTATCTAAAGAGAAACTATTGTTGATGAATTTCAGTGATTCTGATTTATAAATAAATACATCAACTATATTAGACCTCTAAGGTTAAAAATCTTATTGTTTTCGATGTCATCAGGATTAAGGCACTTACTTTGCACATAGATACCCAGCACCACTGGGTGTAGCCTAACCACCCCCACTTCCCCATCCATACGTACCAGGGAAAAAGAGTCAGCCAAAACTTCTGCCTTAGATGGCTAAACTGTTTTAAGTTACAAGATTTTAGAAGTTTTATGTTACCCAGAAATGTAGTTAGAGTATCTCTGGCCTCATGTTTGAAGATTTCATAAGCAGAAGGAGAAATGTAAAAAGCTTGGCCCATTTTATAAGTACTCTATTAAAATAAGTTGTTTTAATTATCCTGTTTTATCATCTGAGGCAAGGACAATATCTTTCCTTACATAGACAAGTCAGTTAGTAAGTATATGGTGACTATTCAGGAATTGCTGGAATTCAGGATAAGGGCTGTAAATGGTCTCATTGCAATTGGAATCATCTCTGTTTCCTTGTCCATATCCTTATAATTATAATTGCTAATATTAAGTTATCAGAATTTTATCCGTAAGTGTTACTCCTGTAATATTATCCGATTTTCATTCAGTTGTTAACTGGTCTTTCTTTCATAGGAACCACTTTTGATTAATTTTACAGGAAGGAAAATAGTGCTTGTTATTACTGTTACTGTTTTTAGGCATATTTGACCAACTATTCCTTACCACAGTAAGCCCTGTTTTTGCTTTCTTCTTTCATTTATTTCTGGCATCAAATACTCAGTTGAATAGATTCCCCTCCCCCAGTGTTTTAAAGTTACAAACTCTTTGTGTAACTCCTTGTCAATATTTTGTGATTAACTTTTATAATTTTAATTTCAAATATAAGTCCATAATCTTTCCTTTGATATAGTTTTAAATATAATTTATTATTATTGTTACTATTACACAGGAATCAGGTACTAAAGAAAAAGATATTTTTCATTTTGCATACATTTCAAATCTTGCCAATAAGACTTTTTAAAGTATATTTTCACACTTAAACCTTACAAAATCTCTTAAGTATCTTCCCCTTTTTTTGGACAAAAAATAAAACTCAGTTTTCTTACAAGTTTTATAAGCATAGAATGCCTTTTTTGAGGCTAATTGCTAGGTACCATTGAACCAAATAGGCAGTCTGTAGCCTCGTAATGTACAGTGAACATCCAATTTTAAATGGTCACCCTTCTCTTGTTTCTCCTCTTCAGCCACCTATTGATACCTGTTTCCTAGGATTTTGCTCTTTTCAGACCACCATCTCTTCGTATAGGTTTCCCTAAACCAAGTAGAGAAGAGTCAGAAGTACAAGGCTCTCGTGGTGTTTATGTAGGCTCTTTCTTCTTTGGCTTTTATCATGCTAATAATATTCTTATATGGTAGTTGTCATAAAGCATTGGTGGAATTTAAATATAAGGCATAATTCATGTTTTTGTTTAAATATGTATACAATGTTACCTGCCCCCTCCTTCCCTTCTCTTGTTATAAATGAAGGGGTGATTGAGTGGGGTATGATGAAATTGGGAGTGTATACACTTGGTTGTGTTGCTCACACATTTGATTGTGTATGTGTGTGGGGGGGTGTTCCCACTTATCCTAGAGCCAAGAATAACATTGGAAGAGGGGGGGAAATCATACTTGGCAATGTGGGGTAGTGTCTGTGATCCAACTTTGGATATCAAGCATGATAAATGCTTTTTTGCCCTTGTATTCTTATCACAGAGTCAGACTTCTGGACCTGTGTATCTTGTCTTTGGACTGAACCAGAAGTTCCCAAACATACTTGGCTTGCTTCCCCCCTTTCAGGAAAAAAAAATCACACCCACTCTCCTCCCCCATGCCTACCTCCTTTAAGTAAACAGAAACCATCCCTCAGTTACACTTGAGGTTATTGCCACCCCTGATCATCCCTGCACCCCCTGGTGAGACAGTATTTCCCCACTTTGGGAAACATGGGACTTGATAATGGGCCCCTTGGAAAGCAAGAATTAGGCTTTATGCTACTTTTCTTCTCCCATAAGATGTAACATGGAGCCTATTTGTTGATTGACCAGTTACCAAAATGTTGAGGCATTCTGCTGACATTTTAAATGACTAATGAAAATAATAGTGGCTTCTGAAATTGCCAATGTTTTTGCACTTCACTGATTGCATACTTAAGACTAAAGAGCATGGAATTTCTGTCTTGTTCCATTTATAATTCTTAAATAATTGCAAAGTATGCACAATAACAAAATTTCAAATGAAATGTGTGGATTATTATTATGTAATAGTAGAAAATTCACATGCCTAATTTTTCACTCTGAAATTAGTAAAAGAATCCACTTACTTTTAGGTTGTAGAACTCAGTAACTGTGAAGAAACTCAAGCATTAGCACTACAAGTTATACTCTCGCTGATTAAATACAACCAACAGAGAATACATGAATTAGGAAATTGTAATGGACTCTCCATGATTCATCAGGTGTTGATCAAACAAAAATGCATTGTTGGTTTTCACATTTTGAAGGTATGTCCTCATAACATTTTTTTTCAGAATTTTACATGCAATAATACCTGAGTCTTCCTATATAGTTTATGTTTCAGTTATTTCTGAAGAAAATGCAAGTAAATCAGTATGTATATTTTATCAAACAAGGTATTCTTCTGTTTTTCATCATTGAAATATTTTAAATTTTTTAAGGTTCTCAAAAATTAAGAAAAAAATTAACTTTTAGATTCTTATATTTGGATAATCTTATATTTTGATGTCTCTTATTTTGTAGCTTGATGAAACATAGACACTACTGTTTATTTCAGCTCCCACAGTTATGAAGAGTCCAGTTCTTCAGACATCTGCTATGCCATTTCCATTAGACAATGCCACTATAGTTTTTAAAGCCGTATTAGCTACCATTAAGAGCCAACTTCATATATTTTAATACTTTTTCTAGCTAAAGCATTGGTACAAAGGCAAAAGTATTTTATTTTTATATAACAACCACCATGAATAACAAAGATATTTATGATTGAGTTTTCAGGTGTATACTGTTCGAACACCAATCCTTTCACCAGTGCTCACTACCCTTCACCAGTATCCTCATTTTCCCTCCCGCCCTGCAGCCTGCCTCTGTGGCAAGCACTTTTCCCCTTCCCCCTTATCTTAGTGTTCCCTTCCCTAACTTATCCTTCCCACCCCTACACCAGTGCCAAGCTTCCTACTGAAGACCAGTTCTGCTCTTCATTTCTATTGCCAGTGGGCATGATATTCCCCTATAATGTTTCTATATATCCCACAGAAGAGACAGAGATCATCCTGAGTTTGTTCCTCTCCCTCTAATTTTGACTTAACATTATACTCTCCAGATCTATCTGCATTGCAGCAAGTTGCATGAAAGTATTTTTAAGGTTGCTTGTATTAAAACAAAATGCCATGCACTATGTCCCCTTAACTCTTAGAATCAGCAAGATACTTTTATGGCTTAAATTCATGCTGTCTTTTGGAAAGTGTTTGTTTCTGATTGCAGTAACATTGATTTACAGTACCTGTAAGCTTGGGGAGTACAGCTTTACTACTTTTATTGTGTGATGCCCTATCACATGCACCACCAAAGTTCTGCTTCCAATCCACTACCATCCATCCAGTCACCATCCTATTCTTGTACAGCCTTCTTTCTTTTCTGGAAACCATGATACTTGGTTAGACTGTCTTAGGGTTTGCTATTTTCCTTTCTATTCTATATGAGTGAAATTGTACACTTTGTTTCTTTCTGGTATATTGAATTTAACATAACCCTCTCAAGATCTATCCACACTTTTACAAATGGCAAAATTTCATCATGGTCGGGGGTGGGGGCCAGCAGTGAGTATTGCGTTTTTTATATATACTATCTCTTTTTTAAAAAATCCATGTAGTCATCTTGACTATTGTGAATAGTAGTGCATTAGGAATGCATGTATCTTTTTCAAATTAGTGTTTTTACATTCTTTGGTTACATATATATAGAATTTGAATTGCTGGATTGTCTCATAGCTCTATCTTTAATTTTTAAGAATCCTCCACCTTGCTTTTTGTAGTAACTGGTTCAATTTATATTGTTCAATTTATAATTCCACCAGCTCACCAACACTTTTCTTTCCTTTTAAATGTAAACCATTAAAGCTTTAAGAGGATTCAATGAATTTAAAAATTGAAATATAGTTTATTGTACCCTATATTTCAAACTAATAATTCATTTACAAATATTTGAACATTTACCATTTTCTAGTTATTGAATTGCTTTGCAAAACAGATAATTTGTGAGATATTGAATTATTCACTAATTTGCCTTTGAATTTAATGTTCCATCTACTAAGATTAAAAGCTTAATGTTTCTGTTGGATTTTTGGACTGCTGGATTATTTATGTATTTTGTATTAATGTTAATTTTCTACAGACTCTTCTTGAAGGTTGCTGTGGTGAAGATATTATTCATATCAATCAAAATGGAGACTTCAAGTTGGATTTAGACTCTAATGCTATAATCCAAGATGTTAACCTGCTAGAGGAGCTATTGCTTGACTGGAAGATATGGAATAAAGCAGAGGCATGTACTTAATTTTTTATGGTTAAAGAACATATGACAAGTATATCCTAATAACAGTTTCTAATTGTACAGTACTAGCTATATACCCTCTATTGTACAGCATATCTCTAAAACTTTTTATCTTGCTTAACCAAAACCATACCCATTAAATCCAAAATTCCTCTTTTTCTCCTACCTCCCAGTCTCTGAAATGGCCATTCTACTTTCTTTTTACATGAATTACTTCAGATATTTTAATATAAGTTGTTCAGTATTTGTCTTTTTGTGATTGCCTTTTTTCACTAAATATTACATATTCAAAGCCTTATATTGTAGCATAAAAAAACTTTCTTAAGACTGAAAATTATCCCACTGTGTTTTTATATAACAAATTTCTTTTATCCATTTATCTGTCAGTCAATGGATAGTTAGATGTCTTCCACATTTTGGCTGTTGTGAATAATGCTACAGTGAACATGAGTGTCCAAATACACCTTTGAGATCTGGTTTTCAGTTCTTTTGAATATCTACTCAGAAGTGGGATTGCTGAACCATATCGTCCTCCCTCCCTCCCTCCCTCCCTCCCTCCCTCCCTCCCTCCCTCCCTTCCTTCCTTCCTTCCTTCCTTCCTTCTTTCCTTCCTTCCTTCCTTCCTTCCTTCCTTCTTTCCTTCCTTCCTTCCTTCCTTCCTTCCTTCCTTCCTTCCTTCCTTCCTTCCAGATCTGGTTTTGTTCTTTTGAATATCTACTCAGTTCTTTTGAATATCTACTCAGAAGTGGGATTGCTGAACCATATCGTCCTTCCTTTCTTCCTTCCTTCCTTCCAGATCTGGTTTTCAGTTCTTTTGAATATCTACTCAGAAGTGGGATTGCTGAACCATATCGTCCTTCCTTCCTTCCTTCCTTCCTTCCTTCCTTCCTTCCTTCCTTCCTTCCTTCCTTCCTTCCTTCCTTCCTTCCTTCCTTCCTTCCTTCCTTCCAGATCTGGTTTTCAGTTCTTTTGAATATCTACTCAGAAGTGGGATTGTTGAACCATATTGTCCTTCCTTCCTTCCTTCCTTCCTTCCTTCCTTCCTTCCTTCCTTCCTTCCTTCCTTCCTTCCTTCCTTCCTTCCTTCCTTCCTTCCTTCATTCCCTCCTTCCCTCACTCCCTCCTTGCTCCTTCCCTCCTTCCCTCCTTCCCTCCTCCCCTCCCTACTTCCCTACACCTGCCATGCTCAGGAATTAGTCCTGGCTTTGCATGCATCACTCCTGGAGATCTCGGTAGACTATATGGATGCCGGGGATTGATGCAAGGCAAGCACCCTACCTAATGTGCTATCACACTCCGGCCCCATCTTTTAAATTTTTTAAAGAAACTTTCATACTGTTTTCCATAAGAGCTGCAGTGATTTATATCCCATGAACAATGTCCAAGAGTTCGAATTTTTCCATATTTTCTCTAACAATTGTTGTTTTCTGGGTTTTTGACCAGTAGACTTTCTATTATATATAAGGTAATAAATCATTTTTATTTGCATTCAGTTGATGATTATTGATGATAAACATTTTTCATCTACTTGTTGTCCATTTATGTATCTTTTTGGAGAGATGTCTATTTGAGCATTTTGCCCATTTTTGTATTGAGCTATTTCACTTTTTTTGTTACTGAGTTGTTGGAATCTTTATATATTCTGTATATCTATATTTGGGTAAATTAATAGACATTCTGGACCTGGACTATATCTTTATTTGATGCACAGTTTGCAGTATTTTCTCCCTTTATAGGTTGTCCTTTTATTTTGTTGATTATTGCCTATGCTGCAGATAGACATGTACTTTTTTTTAAACTTTTTTATTGAATCACTGTGAGACTGTTACAAAAGCTGTTCATGACTGGATTTCAAGCATACAGTATTCCAACACCCATCCCTCCATCAGTGCACATTTCCCAGCACCAGTTTCCCCATATTTCCTCCCATTACCCCCCACCCTCACCCCCTGCCTGCCTCCATGCTTTTCTTCTCTCCCTCCCCCACCCCTCCTCTCTCTTACTTTCTCCTCTTTCTTTCCCCCCTCCCCTCTTTCCCTCTCTCCCTCTCCCCTCCCTTTTGGGCATTGTGATTTTTAATATTGATACTGAAAGGCTACTCATAATATCCCTTATCTACTTTTAACCCTCAGATCTTGTTCAGCGTGATCATTCCCAGCTATTATTGTCATAGCATAGACATGTACTTTTAAATATACTGCACTGCACTGTCGTCCTGTTGTTCATCAATTTGCTCAAACAGGCACCAGTAACATCTCCAACGAGAGACTTCTTGTTACTGTTACTGTTTTTGGCATATCGAATACGCCACGGGGAGCTTCCCAGGCTCTGCCGTGCAGGCAGGATATTCTCGGTAGCTTGCCAGGCTCTCCGAGAGGGACAGAGGAATTGAACCCAGGTCAGCCGCGTGCAAGGCAAACACCCTACTTGCTATGCTATCACCCCGGTCCTTTAAATATACATCTCATCATTTTTCTAGAGAGTAGAATAAACTCACTAGTTCAATGTAATGTTGATTGTAACTGGAAATTTGGAGGTTAATTTCTGTGCAAAGTGTAGAGTAACCATATCCATAACCATATCCATTCTGAGACTACAGTAGCATGACTTATGACATGACCTGATTGAGAATAACTAGAGTAGTCTCAGCCTGGAGAACAAAGGTTTCATTTGAATGGTTTGGGGTTTTGCATTTGGCATCAACTTAGAAAGGAGCCTGCTAAAAGTGTGGAGAGTTTGGTGATGAAGAAGAAAATGTTTACACTAAAGAGTTAGGGGGCCAGAGTGTCCAAGAGTCATAGAGCTATATCACAGGTATGTAGGACAAGGCTATGAAATCTTTACTTTGTCATAGTAAATGTATAAGCTAAGGAATTGTTTGATCTTTGTCTAGGTGCAATATCTTAATACATAGATGTATTGAGGTGATCTTGACAAGGACCCAGCCATGGGATGAATAAAGGACTTTTTCCTTTCTATCCTAGTTTTGAACAATCTTGGTATAGACTCAGAGAGGTATTTTAGTTCTAGATTTAGGTAGAATATAGATTTTCTATAGTGTAACAACTTTATCATCAAACTTAAACACCAATTTAAAATATGTACACTTAGAATTCTTCCAAAATTTGTTATGCCCAAATTTGGCAACAATTCCACATATTTTTTTATTGTCAGTAATGAATTGTGAAGCTTTTCTAGTCTATTATTGATAAAAAATGAAATTTTCATGAAACATACTAGAGGAAAGACCATTATTTTTCTGTTCCTTATATAGTAATTATCTTGCAAAGTATTGGTAATTTGAAGAAACAATGAAAGAATGTGCAATTATAAAACCTGGGAGATATTACAGAGTTGTATCCACTAGCTAAGTAAACTATCACTTTTTTCTAGGCTTTAAAGTATTTGTCTGTTTTTAAACTTTGTGACTTTGTATGATTTCTCATTCTGAATACTCACATTCAATATTTAAAAACCCAGATATGTGCTGGAGAGATAGTACAGCAAATAGGGCACTTGTCTTATACCTGACCAACCCAGGTTGGTTCCCTAGCATCCCATATGGTCCTCAGGATGATCACTGAACACAGAACCAAGAGTAAACTTTGAGTATTGCCGGGTGTAGCCCAAAAATCAGAATTAAAATTTAAAAAAATATAGATATATGTTGATATAAAGTGTGTTTCATGCCACAGTGAGAGAAAACAAATGAGAAACCATGTGTAAACAGGATCAGACTTGGTCAGCTCAGTTGTAGACTTAAAGACACCTACCACAAAATGACAGGTTTTTTTGGTGATATTTCAGAAAGAATGCAGATTTGGGATTGTTTTATTTAAAAACAAAATTTTGGGCTGGGAATGTAACTCATTGGTAGAGATCATGCTTCATGTGCTTAACCCTGAGTTTTATTGCCAGTGCGCGCACACGCGCGCACACACACACACACACACACACACACACACACACACACAACCACTCATTCACACATATAAAACGTTACCTTTAAATTCAAAACTGAGGGGCTGGAGCGATAGCACAGTGGGTAGGGCATTTGCCTTGCACGCGGCTGACCCAGGGTTCAATTCCCAGCATCCCATATGGTCCCCGGAGCACTGCCAGGGGTGGTTCCTGAGTGCAGAGCCAGGAGTAACCCCTGTGTATTGCCGGGTGTGACCCAAAAAGCAAAAAAAAAAAAAAATTCAAAACTGATACTCAAAATTGTTGCAAATAGTTGTGTGGGATTAAAGTGAGATTTGGAAGATGCGAACTGAAAGTAGACTATAGACCAAACATGAAGGCCACTCAATGCCTCTATTACAAACTGCAACACCCAAAAGGAGAGAGAACAAAAGGGAATGCCCTGCCACAGAGACAGGGTGGGGTGGGGGTGGTGAGAGGGATACTGGGATACTTGGTGGAGGTGAATGGGCACTGTTATGAGTGAAATGCAAACACAAAAGTTCATAAGTTTATAACTGTACATCACAGTGATTCTCTAATAAAAATTTTTTTAAAAAATTAGAAAGGATTTTCTAATTTTCTTTCTAAGTTTAGAAAAATTTATTATTTGAGTTTGGCTTTTGTTGGTGGTGGGTCACTGTTTAATGGGCATAAAAATAGCAAGACCTGATATTTTGTATATCTTTTAAAAAGCAAGTAGAGTGTTTTTCAGTAACTGTGTGCTAATTAGTGTTTCTTTTTTCAGCCTGGTGTTTGGGAAACTCTGCTAGCAGCTCTCGAAGTCCTCATCAGAGCAGATCACCAGCTGCAGATGTATAATATTAAGCAGTTATTGAAAGCTCGTGTGGTTCATCACTTTCTGCTGACTTGTCAGGTTTTACAGGTATTTTTTAAGTCACTCTTAAAGATACTTCTATTTAATAACCGAATACTATCGATTCACAGTTTTTGTAAGATTTTTCTCTTTTCCACCTTCCCTACTCTCCAGAAGACTTTCAACAAATACAAAAGGCATTTTTAAACTTCTATCTCTGTTAGCTTGATCTTCACAGTCAGTATTCCTAACTCATCTACAAAATTTGGATTGCTAAATTTCTGAGATGCTTTTCTATGTTAGGATACGTAAATAATTTTATTAATAATAATGTCTCTTCTTCAGCATCAGTAGTTATGAAATTTTAATCTTTCTGTATTCATTAACACAAATATGTATTTGCTAACATTATGTGTACTAGAATTGACATTGAAAATATATCAGAGGGGTTGGAGTATTAGCACAGCAGGTAGGGTGTTCGCTTTACATGTGGCAGACCTGGGTTCGATTCCCAGCATACTATATGGTCTCCTGAGCACTGCCAGGAGTAATTCTTGAGTGCAGAGCCAGGAGTAGCCCCTGTGCATCGCTGGTTGTGACCCAAAAGGTAAAAAAAGAAAAGAAAATATATCAGAAAGGTTATATTAAAAAGTCTCACTAATGCCACCAGTTTTATTAAAGTGCTTGTGTTGTGACATGTCTTCTAAATTTTTTTTATCTGCCTTGACAGATGTCCTTTTATCAGTTTCAGTGGCTATTGGATTATTTCTCAACTTTGTTTTCTCAGTATCTGAGTCATCTAGGTCATTTGGTCAGGAATATTTTCTTTGATTTTAATGCTGTTGTTCAGTGGTACTAATGACTTCTCATTGAACTTGTCATGTAAGAAGAGTGTGAGATTGGGCTACAACACCAGCCTCATACTCTATCACTGTGGCCTTCCTGACTTTTATTGTTTTTCTTAATCAAGTGAATATTTGTCTTATCTCAGAACACATAGTATTCTTTCTGACTGAGAGGTTACTGATCCTGTTCTTTTCATCTGGTCAACTCCTTTTTATTCTACTTTCCTGGTCTTTTTATGTGAGTGGGCTATTTTCTCTCATAATCTCTTTTACCCTTGCTGTCACTTTTCACAAACATAATTTTGTTAATTTTATGTTGTTCTGAGGTTATGGTTCATTTTCCTTTGTAAAACCTTCTGAAATCAGGGATAAGGTTCTTTTGATCACAAGGTAGCCCCAATATGCGTTTGCACCCAGAAAACCATTGTTTGAATAACTGAGTTCTAAACAAACAAAAACATGCTTCCTTTCTTAGCCCCGGTGATAAATATAAAATGTGATATCTCAGATCACTTCAAAACAAAATTTTTTATGCATCATTAATGGGCGGGTGATAGCACAGCGGGTAGGGCATTTGCCTTGCACATGGCCGACCCGGATTCGATTCCTCCATCCCTCTGGGAGAGCCCGGCAAGCTACCAAGAGTATCCCACCTGCACGGCAGAGCCTGGCAAGCTACCCGTGGTGTATTCAATATGCCAAAAACAGTAACAACAAGTCTCACAATGCAGACGTTACTGGTGCCCACTCGAGCAAATCGAGGAGCAATGGGATGACAGTGATACAGTGAATGGGCAGGTTTTCCTCTAAGTCAATTTCTTTTTATATTTTGAAACTGGTTGACTACTTTTTAGTGAGTACATAAGACATTTTGAATGTGTTCTTCACTTTTTACGTCTCAGAAAAATAACACTGTAAATTGGGCATTTCAGTATATAATCACATCTATATAATTTACTTAAATGCTGGAATGATCGAAGCAGAATTTCTTTTTCCTAAAGAAGTATATTTCTTTACCTTCTTCATTAAAATAACCCGTTTAGGGCTATAAATATAAATAGTACAGGGACTAAAGCATTTGCCTTGCGTGTCGCCAACCACTGTTCAATCCCGGGCTCTGTAAGGGTCTCAAAGCACCACACAGAGCAGCTCCTGAGCAGTACCAACAACTCACCCCCCAAGAAGACCCCACATAGTTTCTATTTATCAAATTAACAGTTTAGAAATAGCTTATGTTAGGAAGTGTAAGAAATATATAGAAAAACCCACTTAGTGATTTTTTCCACTTACCTATTTCCATGTTTAAGAAAAATTAATAAATTGGCAGTATATTGAATGTGAGGCAGTTTTATTATTCATTAGTGCAATGATAGAAACATAAAATAAAATATTAAAAATAGCTTAAAAGTAGAAAGTATTAAGAAGAGACTTAAAAAAGGGTTAAAGAATTAAAAATTAAAGAATTATAAAAGAATTAAAGAATTAAATGAAAGAATTAAAGAACTTAAAAAGAATAGGGTTTAAAAAATATTGTTGTCCTTGTTGCTTTTAAGCCACATGCAGCAATGCTTAGCAGTTTTTCCTGCCTCTGTGCCCAGGAATTACTCTTGTATGTGCTCAGGGACCATCTGGGATACTGGGCATTGAACCCAGGTTGGCTGCATGTGGGACAAGTGCACTATGCACTATACTATATCACCAGCCCCTAAAGAGAATTGTGAAATCTTTGCAAACGGAATTTGTGCTTTCTTTCATAATCTTACAAACTTGATGTTAAACTCAGTGTTCTGAGGTTATCAGACTAAACTGGTGTGAAGTTATCTTCTAGATTTCAGTTTTCTGATTTAACAGTGCCCAAGAGTAAATGAAGGGCATGGAGATATATCTATGTCTAGGCACGCTGAAGGGACATGAGAAAATTTTATTTAGGATGCAGCTGCTACCATTGGGGAGGAAGAATTGAAGAATATAAATTATCTAAGTTTGTCTTCATAATAATTTCTTGACATTCTGCCAAATCTCATTAATCCAGGCAGTTGAAAGCAGCATGCAATGAGCTCAAGGTCTGAGAAAACTTAGTTTTTTCTATGTGGATTTAGTGGACCATGTAACCACCTCAAGTGTAACTTCTAATGAGTAATAAAAACTTTGTACAGGAGCTACGAGAAAAAGAACTTTGGAAAAACACCATACTAATGTTACCAGTTTTATTTTTAGAAATTTCCCTCTGATATAGTAGTAACTATAGTAGTAGTAGAGAAGGACATGTAATAATTGTATTAATAGCTAACATTTATACGGAGTTATTATATGTGAGGCACTCTTTGAAGTATTGTCATTTCATCCTTATAATAACTGTATGGTATAACTTTTGTCCCCTATTATAGATAAAAGAAGCCAAATCATGAAGATGTTAAGTAACTTGTCTAAGTTCATGCAGTTGATGAGTGGAAGAACCAGAATGCAAACCTAGACTTCAGAACCGATGCTTATGAATACTATAGTAGAGTTTTACCTCAACTCATTAAGATAATGGGCTAGAATTGTCACCATCTGTTTGAATTTTTAATACCAGAATCGATTCAATTGAGAATAGCAACTTAATTTAATGTTACGTGTGGTCAGACTAGAGTAGTAAGCCAGTTCAATTTTATCTTTAGAGAAGAATCTCTTAAATAAAAAAATGCTATCTTTAAAATATAAAGTGAGTGATTTTTTTAAAAATTGTTTTTCAGGAACACAAAGAGGGGCAGCTTACATCCATGCCCCGAGAAGTTTGTAGGTCATTTGTGAAAATTATTGCAGAAGTCCTTGGATCTCCTCCAGATTTGGAGTTACTGACAATTATCTTCAATTTCCTTTTAGCAGTTCACCCTCCTACTAATACTTACGTTTGTCACAACCCCACAAACTTCTACTTTTCTTTGCATATAGGTAGGTATAATCATTTTTGGTGATATCTTGACTATTTGTTTTTTTTTCCTTCCCATTTGCTCCACATATGAACAGCAACTATGTGTTCAAAAATACCTTCAATATATGTTAGGGATGGGACAGGACTGGCAAGGAAAGAGGAAACCTATACTCTCAATTACTGTAGGAAATAGTTGGTAAGTATTAATAGATACCAAGAACTTTCAAAGGAGTGAGGGTTTCATTAGACAGTTATAGAGTAAGATTCACTAGATTAGTGATACCTGACTTGGATATTGAATAATTTAAGTAGAATTTGATAGGTAGATTAAAAAATAAGCATTTCTGCTAAAGAAAATAACTTATGGGCTGGAGCGATAGCACAGCGGGTTGCATGCAGCCAGCCCGGGTTCAATTCCCAGCATCCCATATGGCCCCCCGAGCACCGCCAGGAGTAATTCCTGAGTGCAAAGCCAGGAGTAACCCCTGAGCATTGCCGGGTGTGACCAAAAAAAGCAAAAAAAAAAAAAGAGAGAGAAGAAAGAAAGAAAGAAAGAAAGAAAGGAAGGAAGGAAGGAAGGAAGGAAGGAAGGAAGGAAGGAAGGAAGGAAGAAAGAAAGAAAGGAGCAGGAAAATGGAGGAAATTTTTAAAAAATAGTTATTTAAGTATAGGGCATTGATCTATAAGGAATAACAAACAGTACCCTAAATATATTTAGTTGTTTTCAGTCCTAAGGTCATATTAAATGAATCCTTGAATGTGAAGATTTGAACTTGTATGCTGGTTAGAGATCATCAAAGAATTTTATTTTGTTTTATTTGTATGGGGAAATAGTACATAATGTAAGTAAATTATTGCACTAGACTTCAGGGACTAGAAATCTCCTATCTTGATATAATTTCTAAGATCTAAGAATAGATGAGAAAGTATTAAGAAGGAAAAGGAAGCCAAGAATGAAACCACCAGTAATACTATGCTAGAGTATAAGATGGAAAGATGAATAAATAAAGGAGAAAGATAAAGTAACCAGAATTTTTTTAAAAACTAGGAAAAAATACTGTAGTGAAGAAACTAAGCAAGAGTGTACCTAAGAGAAATCTACATAGTACGTTTAGAAAGAAAAGCTGGTTTAAAACAATCATTTTAAGGAATATAGTAAATGAGTAAGGTGATTCAACAGCAGTAGAAACCTAAAAGAAATTGGACAGCATTACTTTATGTTAGGTTTATCACACATTTATGAACAAAGTACCAAGCAGAGGGACTGAAGAGAGAGTACTGGGATTAAAGTGCCTTGAGTGTATCAACCCAATTCAGTATCATATATAGGTTCCTGAGCATTGCTGAAATTGACCCCTCAGCATTGACAGGAATAGCCCCTGTGCACTGCCAGATATGGACAAAACCTTACCCTGGCCTTCTTGGGGCCCCGAACCCCCTAAACAGAACCAACAAAAAAGTACAAGCAAGATTCTGGGACCCAGGATGGTAACAGAAATGAACAAAATGCCTCCCTCCCTTAAGGAACTTAGTAGAGAGAGACAGACAGAACAGATACTTAGACTGTTGGAAAGGATAGTGATACAGAAGTATTTCAATTTCTGATAGTATTGAACATGATATTGGGGTAAAATATGATATTGGGGTGAGATATCACCTAGAGAAAGTGATGCCTGCTTTTGAGTCTTAGAGATTGAGTAGCAGTTGAAGGGAAAGATATTCCGATCAAAACAGTTCTATAGATGTTATGAGAAGGTGGTGTTACTGAGCAAAATGTAACAAACAGGAATCTGAAGATAAATTGTGGAGAGTCTTATGGACAAGGAGCTTGGGCTTTATCCTTAATGGTAAGGAGATGATAGAAAACTACTGGAAGTTCTAAGCAGGTTTTGACATTTGATAGAAGAATTCAGGTCACTATGAGGATTTGAGGATGTCCAGATATCTTTCACAGATACTGTTTAGAAGTCTGTGACAATCCAAGTGAGAGATGTTAAGAAGCAGAATTATAATATTGTGCTGGGAGCAAGAAGAGTTAAAGAAATTGGAAATAAATTCAGTAGAACTTAAAGACAGTTTGAATAAGGGAAGATAATTTTTAAGTGTGACTACAAATTTCTACATAAAATGAATGCATCTGCTAAATGAGCTAGATATCAAGACTGAATTTAGGGCAGAAAGAGGATTCATATTAATATTTGCTGCATTTGTGGTGCATTTAAGAAGACAGTTGAATTTTCAAATAATAAACTAAAAAGGTTAAGCTGGAAGAGTCCATTTCAGAATTATTAGCATTAAAAACAATGTATAAAATTATAAGATATTGTCATATCCTCAAGTAAGGAGTGCACTTGGAACTGAAAGAAAATTTGAATAAGAAGATGTACCCAGTAAATAGATTTACTATACGAAATTGCAGTGTGTACTCTAATCAAGTGTACATTAATTGAGTGTGCCATATTTCTTCCTCTTTGAAGTTATTTTCATAAGATACTGCATCTAATGATTTGCTTTTCAAAATTGCTATTTAAAATTTATTTTCCTATGAAACTTTTCTCTATGATTCTAGATGGCAACCTCTTTCAGGAGAAAGTACAGTCAATCATGCACCTGAGACACTCCAGCAGTGGAGGAAAGTCTGTGGCTAGCCCTGGATTTATGGTAATAAGCCCATCTGGCTTTACTGCTTCACCACCTGAAGGTAAAGATAGCAGTGGAGTCATAACCCTTCCAAAAATAGTTTTGTATTGTAATACATTCTTTACCAATATGCATCACTATCTTGAACTCTTATCATTGTCAAAAACATCTCTCACTTCTCAAACTTAAGTATCCCATTTTCAAGTAACCTCCTTGCTGATTGCTCTGTCACTATCCCAAGTTCTCCTTTGTATGTTTTTACAGCCTATTCTAGATTGTATTAGCCACTGATTTTCTTCACAGTATCTTCCATTTTCTTGTTCCATTGCCTTTTTGACATGCGTGATCTAAAAAAAAAAAGCTATAACTTTCTCAGTTTACCTAGTCTCATACTCTGAAAGCGGGTAGAGAAAGTCATTCCTGATGGGAGATGTATGCTGACAGTAGCTAAAGGACCAAACGTGATAATCTCTCAGTATCTTTATTCCAAACCATAGTGCCCAAAAGTAGAGGGAGAGTATGGGGAAAATTGTCTGCCATGGAGATAGGGGGAAGGACTGAAAGGGGGGGTATGTATACTAGGGATATTGGTGGTGGAGAATGTGCACTGGTGGAGGGATGGGTGTTTGATCATTGTATGATTGAAACTCAAACATGAAAGCTTATAACTATACCTTACGGTGACTCAATATAAAAAAGAAAAGGAATTCCTCTACTGTGATAGCATCATACACTATAATGAGCTAAATAAAAATAATAGCAAAAATTTTTTTTAAAAAGTCATTCTTGAGAATTCCTGCCATTAGCCTTTGAATTCTGCCTTATAAAACTCTTCTTTGATGTTCAAAATCAGTTTTATCTTTCCATAGCAAGTATATTCAGTTCTTTAAACTAACCATATATTCCTACTTTTAAAATTTACTTTCTTGGGGGCTGGAGCGATAGCACAGCAGGTAGGGCGTTTGCCTTGTTCACAGCTGACCCGGGTTCAATTCCCAGCATCCCATATGGTACCCTGAGCACTGCCAGGAGTAATCCTGTGCATCGTCAGGTGTGACCCAAAAAGCAAAAAAAAAAAAAAAAAAATTTTTTTTACTTATTTACTTTCTTGGGGGAGGGGGAGATGGTCAGATGGTCACTATTATTGTAGGGGCATACCCGGCTGAACCAAGAAAGGGAGCGTCGATGCTGAGGATCAAATCCAGGGCCCACACCTGCAAGGCATATGCTTCACCACTAGAGCCATCACTGCAGTTACCTAATTTGTGAGTTTCAATGGAAAAGCGCTGGCACACACATGGACTCGTGCATTCCGTGGCCAAAAACCATTCCCCTGGCCAGCCTACAGTAATGTATGAAGGACCAGGAGAACAGAGAAACAGGGCCCCAGGCTGGTCGGTAGTCAGGTTTTCTCTCTCTCTCCCCAGCATAGTCCGATATCTCCCCTTATAGCACAATCATAGTCATAGCTTTGGTTGTAGTCCCAGTCATCGTAGTTCCCTCATCCTAGTCTCCTTACTAGTCCTCAACTTTCTAGTCTTCGTCTTCTAGTTCCTATGTTCATAATAGTCCCTTCTCTCTCCTTACAGCATAGTTATATACAAATCATGAAGGGTGGGATTGAACATTGTCATTGTCATTGAACACTGTCATAACAAACAGAGGTAAAGCCACTCCCTCAGGGGAAGTTCTAGGAGATCAACTCAAGGACAAAATCTCATCTGAGGGTTCAGCACTCCAGATTACTAGGAAATCTGCTCAAGGGCGGGCTTTCATCTAAGGTGTATCTCCTTTCCTCAGCTAGTAATCCATTTAAACAATCATAGTAAATTTACTTATAATATTTCTAGTTATTTTGTATGAAAACAGTAAGAGATATATTAAGCTGAAAGATTGGTTCTTGCTAGGGACATTTCCCTATAAATCCCAGACCATAGTCTGGTTAGTATTTCCTAACTCCAGCAGGACCCTTATTCAGTTACTTCTTTTTCGGTCATGACAAAGGTTGTCCATGACTGTGCTCTTAACTTATAGTTAAGTATTATGGCGTTTGGCCTGACCCATTTCAATGCCAGGGTAGCTCACTTCTTAGGTCCATCCAGTCCCTCATTGGGACCCTGCTCTTGGGGTGCTAGGAGCTAAGGGCAACTGAGGCTTAAGTCAAGTAAATATGGATGCCCAGGAGTAAATATTATTTTGGAGTTAATTAACTCCCATGTTACATAGCTAGTATCAACTATCTTCCTGTGTCTATACAAAAAGGACATTGCTAAATCACTATCACTGTCACTGTCATCCCATTGCTCATCAATTTGCAGGAGCGGACACCAGTAATGTCTCCATTGTGAGACTTGTTGTTATTGTTTTTGGCATATCGAATACACTACGGGTAGCTTGCCAGGCTCTGCCGTGCAGGCAAGATATTCTTGGTAGCTTGCCGGGCTTTCCAAGAGGGATGGAGAAATCAAACCCGGGTCAGCCGCGTGCAAGGCGAATGCCCTACCCACTGCACATCGCTCCAGCCCAGCATTGCTACATAAACCATGCAAATGAAATAAAGGAAAGAGAAAAGCAATATAGGATTTTTAGTGCTTGATTGAGTTGGCTGAGCCTCAGGGGCATTGTTTGGGAGTAACTCAATAAACCTAAGCTTTATGTCTGTGCAGGAGGAACAAGGACAACCCAATTAGTTATCCAACACATTCACTTTTTTTTTTTTTTTGGCTGTTTGGGTCCTACCCAGCGATGCTTAGGGGTTACTCCTGGCTCTGCACTCGGATATTACTCCTGGTGGTACTCCAGGGACCATGTGGGATTCTGGGGACTGAACCGGGTCAGCCGTATGCAAGGCAAACGCCCTCCTACTGTGCTATTGCTCCAGCCTCAGATTTACTCTTTTCTAATCTCTCTTGCCCTGTTTCCCTTTGTAACTGGTTTATTTTGTTTTGTTTGGGGGCCACACCTGATGGTGTTCAGGGTTTACTCCCGACTGTACTCAGGGATCACACCGGGCAGGGTTTAAGGGATCACATTGGGTGTAGGGGACCAAACCCAGGCCAGGCAGGACCAAATCTGGGCTGGGCACTTGTGAGGGAAGGTCCCTACCCACTGCCCTGTCATTCCAGTACCCTTTGTGGTTGTTGATGTTGCGAAGACACTGACTGGCTACTGCAGTGCTTCCCCGATATTTTATCAGTGGTGCTTACAGTTGGGTACTGTGCTTGCACACTTGGCCACGTAGCTCACATGAGGATTCCCCCAAAATCACATTTCTTCCCCATGGAGCTTATACTGCTTTTCAGTTACTGTGTTCACTGGGGATCATAGCTCTTTGTTGTACTTAGACACACTTGGCCATGGTGTACCCAGGAATTGTGGTGCTAGGGAACACAGACAGTATAGCTCCAATGATAGGACACATGTATGTATTCAGTACATGTGAGACACAAGGGGGCTGAGCTTATGACCATATGTTTTCAAGACTAACTCACTAAGTTCGTGTGCTATTTCTCAGGTCCTCTATCTTTTAACAGATGCTCTCATTTCTACTACCGCAGAGGAAACACAGGTCCCTGTCTCTTGTTTGTGAACTGTTTATATATGGTGGTTTTTGTTTTTTTTTTTTTTTTGCTAACTGGCCTCTTCCATATTGAAACATAGCTTTTATTACTGATCCATCCTAGTCTTATTCTAGCTCTAGTAAAGATTACTAACCTTACTAACTTTAATAAAAATTATTATAATAGGATAGTTTAGAGAATTAGGGCTAGAGAGAACAAGATATACAGGTATTCATTTCTAGTTTTGTTTCCCAAAATGTTTAGATTATTCTCAAGCATATTTTATGGCCTCTTGTTATAAAACTTTAAGACTATGTTTTAATTAGTTTTAGTTGTATTTTTGTAATGTCTGTTTTTTAAAAAAAAGAAATCATGATACCACTATGAAACATTTTCAAATAAAATCATCCCAGCATATTTTCCAGTATTTTTGAACAGAATCTTTTGGTAGCCTTATACCTATAGCCAAAATCCAGAAATAATATGAAAATTTCCAAGTACTACAAAGCCTGTGCTCTAGAAAAGTTCTTTTAGTCCCTGTTTATACCATTCTAATGTATCTCAAATTTTAGCATTCAAAAAAATCACCTGGAAATCTTGTTAAAAAAAATCCTTGTATATTCTGATTCAGTAGATCTAGGGTAGAAGGTGAGTATGAACATTTCTTAAAATTGCTAACAGGTGCTAAATGTCTTTTCTCCTGGTCAACAAAATTATACCTTGAGCTTATGTACTATGCACTTACACTGAGGATCACTTTTCTGCTTTCATTCTATATAGATTGTCAAAAGCAGCACCTTGCAGAACTATATTTTAAAAATGTTTCTTATAACAGCAACAAGAAGTTACAGAAGTAGAAAACTGAGAAAGTGGTTTAGGTCATCTAACCTAATACTAATAGCAACAGGTATGATTGTTGTTGCTATTTATTGAGCTGACACTGTACTGTGTATCTCTCAGGTAATATCTCATTTAGTCCTTAATTAAAGCAACCTTGCATAGTAGATGCTTTAAATGCGTATTTGCAGAAACTAACATCATATAAACAGATTTACTCAAGGCCATATGATAGAACTATTACTTGAATCTAGTTTAACGTATAGTTGCAAAGTCAACATTCCGTTACATTCCTCTCTATCCTAAGCACTTGTTTCCCTGAGGTAAATTGTTTTACTTAATTTTACTACAGTATAACCAGTTTTCAGAACTCTAAATCATTGTCATCAATATTGTGTTTTGTTAAGGATATGGGAAAAGATTTACAATCCTGGAGAGGTTTTAAATAAAAATCTTTTTTTTTTTTTTTTTTTTTTTTTGCTTTTTGGGTCACACCCAGCAATGCACAGGGGTTACTCCTGGCTCTGCACTCAGAAATTACCCCTGGCTGTGCTCAGGGAACCATATGGGATGCTGGAATTCGAACCCGGGTCGGCCGCGTGCAAGGCAAACGCCCTACCCGCTGTGCTATCACTCCAGCCCCCAAAAATCATTTTTTTAAATATAGGGGGCTGGAGTGATAGTATAGCAGCCGACCTGGATTCGATTCCCAGCATTCCATATGGTCCCCTGAGCACTGCCAGTGGTAATTCCTGAGTGCATGAGCCAGGAGTAACCCCTGTGCATCATCAGGTGTGACCCAAAAAGCCAGTATATATATATACACATACATACATATACATATATATATGCACATACATATATATATATATGTATGTATAGTTGTCACATAAGAATTTTAACCATTAGTAACTAGGGACATTAACCAATTGAAGTCTTCAGTGTTACCTAATAAATGTTTAATTAGTGTATGGTAAGAACTAATAATACAGAAATGTTCCCACTTACTGGATTTTTAAGTAGTATTTTTTGGTCTGTTCCCTTTAGGAAATGATTCCTCCAGTATTATTCCACAACGGATAACTGCCAACATGCATCGTTCTAGGAGCCTACCAGCGTTTCCTACTTTACCTCTAATGCATCCACAAAAACGGACTAGAAGTTTGGGTTGTGGTGTCAACAAGTTACAAAACATTGAAGATAATTATGTTACTTCACAGACAGAGAAATGGAATCTTCTGGAAAGTTCTGAGACTCTGAAAAAAGGCAAAGATGATGCACTCATCAGTAGCTGTGAGTCTGCAAAAACTGTTTGTGAAATGGAATCTCCCTTATCAACCCACACTCCTGACAATGGTGTTCCAAAAGGAACTTTGGGATTTAAGGAGTTGGGAGCAGAACCCAGATCAGATGATGACAGTCCTGGAGATGAGCCCTGCCCACACCGACCTGATTACCTAAAAGGACTGGCCACAGTCCAGCAAAGCCATACCACTCTAGCAAGCTTAGGGCTAGCTTTTCCTTCACAGAATGGAGCGGCAGCTGTTGGCCTTTGGCCAAGTCTTGTTGATAGAAACACTGATGACTGGGAGAACTTGGCCTTTCCTCTCGGTTATGAGCCAAACTACAACCAAACTGATGCTCACAGGTATTCGTGCATTTTTTTTCTTGACACCCCTTCATCCCTCACCTTTTTCTTTTTAATACTTTTATTTGCAGTTTCTATGCATCTACAATTATCTTCATTATGTTGCTTCCTCCAATGCAAAATATATATATAATAAACATAAGGGACCTTTTATCTTAATACTAGATAATACTGAATTCCATTATATTTTATCTTATTTTGAATTACATTTTAATCAAAGGCTAAGTCATAAATTGCTCTCAGAGAAAAAACATTTTTTAAATTTCTTATGATTATTAGGGAAAACTTTTTAGTCCAGCGAAATGGTAAAATGTTTTATTTCCAAAAGAATCCAATTAAATTCTTTGTAATGAAATGTATCTTTCTGAGATGAAAAATGTTTTATCAGTCTGTTGATATAATAGATTCTCATCATATAAACCTGTTAAGCACGCAGAATGTTTGTAGTACAAGAAAATTAATTTGTTACTTAATTTTAAATAGTTCTGATAGTACAAGTGACCAATGACTACCATATTGGTCATCACAGAAATAGGTTTTTTTATGTATTGTCAAAAATAAAAATCAATGATAAAAAATGAGGAAAAAATTATAAATCACAGTTAAGAAACATTCCTCATTCTTTAAACCTTATTAACATATTGAATTTATTATTGTACTGGAGTTTGGTGGGGAGTAGGGGGACACCCAGTTGTGCTCAGGGCTTACTCCCAGCTCTGTGTTCAGTGATCATCCTGGTGGTGCTCAGAGAACGACATATGGTGCTGGGGATCGAACCCAGGTCAGTGTGTGCAGGGCAAACACCTTAAACCCTGTACAACTTCTCCAACCCACTCATCACAATTCTTAAAGAGATTATCATGTACTTTTTACTTTGAGATTATGTTCTAAGACTTACCGGTCTTTGTTTTAGTGTAATTGAAGATTGTTTAATTCCTATATGCTGTGGATTATATGAACTGTTGAGTGGAGTTATTCTCATCCTGCCTGATATTATGCTTGAAGATGTTATGGACAAGCTTATTCAAGCAGATGTACTTTTAGTCCTTGTTAATCACCCATCATCTGCTATACAACAAGGAGTTATTAAGGTAAATACAAATACTAGATGTGATGTGTAGATTCAAAAACTAAATATATGGGTAATTTAAGTTTTGAAGATAGGTTAAAGTAGACCTAGAGTTTTATTTTGTTAATTTTTTTAAAACAAAGCTAATATCCCAACCTGTATATTTTCCTAAAAAATTTTTTAAAAAATTGTGCTAGGGGTAGTGTGGTTACAATAGTATTCATGTTTATGTTTTTGATGTGCAAAGTTAGTGCATCTCCATCACCACCAAAGTGCCAGAGACCCTTTAGCACTGTCCTGATGTCACTTTTATTTCATTTCTTCTCTCCTCCCACCACTTAGTTAACCTAGTTCTGTAGTTAAAGTCTAAAGATTGTTATCACCAGATATTCTCTATTCCCTTGCTTTATTTCTTTATATACCACATATGGGTGAGAATATCCAGTATATGTACTCCCTCTAACTTCTTTTAACATGCAACCTGCTAGTTCCATAGCTGCATCCATGTTTCAGCAAAATGGTATTATTTCAGTATCTCAGCTACTGTATACAGAGCACTGTTGTAAACATAAATGTGCATATATTTCTCACATTAATGTCTTTGTGTTTTATGGTAACATGCCAGTAAATGGAATTGCTGTGTCATGTGATAGTGATATTTAATTGCTTGAGAAATTTCTATACTGTTTTAGACACTGAACCAGTTTACATTCCCAGCAGCAGTGAATGGGCATTCCTTTTACTATATCTCCACTAGCACTGTTTGTTTCTAGACTTTTTTATATAAGCCATTCTCCTTAGTGTGATACTTATTGTCATTTTGATTTGCATTTCCCTGATAGTAAGTAATGATTAGCTTTTCCCTATGCAAATTGTCCACCTCTGTCTTCTTCAATTCGTCTCCTCTCTTCATTTTGTGATGCCTTTATATGATTATTTGTTGTGGAGTTAGTGCTTTATATATCTTAGTTATTAGCCTTTGTGTTGTACAGGTATTTTTCTCCTCTACAGTTGGTGTCTTTTAGCCCAGGTTTTTTTCACTGTGCCAAAACTTCTTAGTTTGATGTAGTTCCATTTGTTTGTTTGATTTTCCTTTGCAAGTGGAATAGAATCATTGAAAAGACCTCTGAGGTCAATAATATGAAGAGTCTATCTACTTTTCTCAATGTATCGTGTGCATATACCTGAGTAGACATATATTTCAGAAAGAAAAATAGTGTCCACTGATTTGTACCTTCATAATTAGGCACAAATATTTTGTTAGTACTTTCAGACAGCTAGATTGATATGCTCAGTAAAACACTAGTTTCCCCATCACAAAGTTTTAAGATGTCCAAGAGAGAGTCCACAGTAATCAGAGATATATTTTTTCTATGAAGAGACCATTTTAAAATTCTGTTTTTATACATATGAAATTAAATAAGCACAATGCACCGATTTTTTATATATTACATGAAATTTTTATACATTTTCTAAATTGTCAATTTTTTTCTTAGCTATTAGATGCATATTTTAATAGAGCATCTAAGGAACAAAAAGATAAATTTCTGAAGAATCGTGGCTTTTCTCTGCTAGCCAACCAGTTGTATCTTCATCGGGGAACCCAGGAATTATTAGAATGCTTCATTGAAATGTTCTTTGGTCGGCGTATTGGCCTTGATGAAGAGTAAGTGGGTTCTTCTATATCATAATTAGAGATCTTTTGTCTTAAGTGTAAATTTTATTCAGTTTACTTGTAAGAAAATTATCTGGTCATTTATAGAAAAAAATCTGCTACCAATGATTTTCCAGGTGAATCGATTCTTATTTTCCATGTAGTATTCTCTCTGGTGTAAATTTTCCCTTTATATTTAATTAATTATAAACAAGTAACTGCTGCATCTAATATGTAGAAGTCATAGCTAAAATTTGGCATGTAATATTAACACAAGAAGATTAACATAGTTTTCAGCAACAAATTACCTGGGTCTTCTTTAGAGAAGCTTTTCACTTCCCTCAGTACCTCAGATTATCTGAAAGAAGAGCAGATCCCTTACCTGTTGTTGGTGGCACACTGATAATGAGATTTGGTACACTGATAATGAGATTTGACCTAGTGTGATGCTAACAAATTAGCAAAAAACTCAGAACTGATTACTCTCTTTAAGCCAAAAAATTAAAATTAAGCCATAAAATTAAACTGACTTTGATAAAGTACAGACACGTTTGTGTCTCCTTTTAGGAAATGTCTCCTATTTATTATTTTATTTAGGTCTTGGAAAATTTAATTTCAGTAATGGCAGTAATACTTTCTATTTGCATGTGTCTGTCAAGGTGGTAGGCTAGATGGGGCAAGAGGGAACTTGGGAACACTAGAGGGAAGTTGATTCTGGTGTAATTGATGCTGGAACATTGTTTATCTAAAACTCAGCTATCAATAACTTTATAATCGTGGGTCTTTAATATTTTTAACGTAATGAAATAATTGCTAATTAAAAAAATAATAATTACTAATTTCCAGTCATCTCAGAGACAGAGTTTGATCAAAAATACTGAATTTATTGCTTTGATAACCTTTTTTTACTAGCTAAATATTTCTCAGATATGTAAAAAATAATTGTTAATAGTATTGATGTTATTATTGTTTCATAATCATTTTTTATAAACTTGATGTGTAGCCCCTAAATAGAGTTGCCAGTGGACAACAAATGGGCCCATGGCCAAATTAAATTAGTTCATTAAAACCATGAAATTGGAAGCCCAATTGGCTCAGTGTTTTAAAGCACTAGCTTAGGAAGTATGATGTCAATAAGTTCAAACCCCCATCGAAAGATGGTCCAGTGATTTAAAGTGCTGACCTGGTAAGCATGAAGCCAAAAGATCAATACCTGGTGCCCATATGTGTTTCTGAGGTGATCCTGACAATTCTGCTGTTTGGAATGGTCAGTGAGAAAGGTCCTGGAAGATGGCTTAGTGGCTTATAAAGTGCCCAAGACTTGTGTGCAGCCTTAAGCTAAATTCCGAGTGCTGCTTCATTCTCCCAGGTAATCCCAACAGCACTATTGTCCAAGATTCTGGTGAGGGGCAAACGAAGACTTCAACTTGTTTCATCATATTTACGGGCAGATTTCTGATCTTAGAAATGGGGCTGAGAATGTGTGCCATATTTTTGTCTAGCTTCAAAATCAGATAAACAAAATGGTGCATGTTGCAGCAAACTCTTTTATTTCATGATTAATTTTTCTAAAGCACTTTTAACTATTATTTTATTACAGACTTGATTTGGAAGATGTGAAAAGCATGGGACTTTTCCAGAAGTGGTCTGTCATTCCTATTCTGGGACTAATAGAGACCTCTCTATACGACAACATGCTCCTGCATAATGCTCTTTTACTTCTTCTTCAAATATTAAATTCTTGTTCCAAGGTAGCAGATATGTTGTTGGATAATGGGCTACTCTGCGTGTTATGTAATACTATAGCTGCCCTGAATGGATTAGAAAAGAAGTAAGTTTAAATCATTGTTTAAAATATATCTTATAAGTACTTTGGAAAGAGAAAGCTTTATTAATAGTTTACATTAAAGCATGTGGGGTTTTTTAATGCTTTTAAAGAACTTATTTCCTATAAAATTGGTTAAATTAAATTGAATTTGTGGGTGGGGACATGTTCTCCATTACTTTCAATAAATTTTGGTTTAAAAAGACACATTTATATTACAGATACTGCTTAAGTGTCTGCATTAAGTAAAAAATAGCAATAAAAATTTAAAATACCTGATCGAAGAAAATTCAGCATAAAGGGAATGCTAATTCACTATTGAAACTGTATAAAATCCCTAAGCAGGGGGGCTGGAGTGATAGCATAGCGGGTAGGGTGTTTGCCTTGCACGCGGCCGATCCGGGTTCAAATCCCAGCATCCCATATGGTCCCCTGAGCACCGCCAGGGGTAATTTCCTGAGTGCAGAGCCAGGAGTAACCCCTGTGCATCGCCAGGTGTGACCCAAAAACCAAAAAAAAAAAAAAAAAAAAAAAAAAATCCCTAAGCAGGGAGAGACTCTCCAAACAATAATAGTGAGTTTTGTTGAAATATTGAATGCAATCAAAGTGAAAGTAAAGTGAAATTTATTAGTTACACAGGCAGGGGGGCCAAGGGTTGGGGGACTAGGGGCATGGGGGGGGCTAGGGGTGTGGGGGTGCGGGGTGGAGCTATACTGGGATTCTTGGTGGTGGAATATGTGCACTGGTGAAGGGATGGGTGTTCGAGTATTGTATAACTGAGACTTAAACCTGAAAACTTTGTAACTTCCCACATAGTGACTCAATAAAAAAAATAAAATAAAATAAAATAAAATCCCTAAGCAAGCTAGGAATAAGCATACCTTTCTTAGTCTAGTTGACAGCAATCATAAGAGCCATGAGTGAATGCCATATTCGATGCCAAGTGCTGGGAAGTTTATCTTATCTTTTAAAGAAGCTTCTTTCTTGCAAAACTTGCAAGGCTATGATCTCAGTAAGTTGTTGCCTGTTCATGAAGTTCTGTATATTCTTGCAGATATGAACAGTAATCTAGCTGGATTGAGTATTCTTGGTAACATTTTCATTTCATTGAGTTTTTGTACTATATCCTTCCATTGTCTATTAGCTTGGAGAGTCTCATTTGATAGATCTTCTATAATTCTTACAGGCTTTCCTTTGAATGTAAGTTCCTTTTCTTGATCTTGATGCTTTCAGTATTCTGTCTCTAGCTTTTGGTGGTGGTGGTGTTTTTTCCACTCTGAGCACAGTGTGCCTGGGAGTTTTCCTATCTCAGTGTATTTTTACTGGTACCCTTGAGGTCTTTTGTATTTGGTTGCCTGTATTCCTCAACTCTGAGAAATTCTTATCTATAATTTATTAACTATTGGTTCTTTTTCAAATTCCTGTTCCACTGGGAACTTATATTGTTCCTTTTGAGCTCTTCCCTTAGTTTTCGATGTACTGTTCTTTTCTTTTCATATTTTTTCCCATTTTCTGTTATTTTCTACAGGTTTCTTCCATCTTATCTTAGAACTCCTAAGTCTTTTCCTCAGCTGCTGTTATTCGACTGTTCAGACCTTACATTGAGTTTTTTTTATCACATACCATATTCTTCATTTCTATCATTTCTGCTTGTAGTATTTTCATTTCCATGCTCATACTTCCTTGTGCTTTGCTGACTACCTGTACCAGCGTTTCTTTGAGCTCATTAAACATCCTCACCACAAATAACTTTGTCTGAGAATGAAGTTATTCTTGGAGGATTTACGGAGCTGGTTGACATTGATTGAGACTTTCATGTTATTGTTCTAAGTCACTGAATTTGATGAATTTCTACACATCTACCCCACTGGGTTTGTAGTGTTTCTGCTGTGCTGCTGATGAATGTTTATACTTAGCCCCTCTGGGAAACTATGATTGATCAGGCTGGGAGTTGCTCTTTTCATTCTCTACCTGTCTTCACCCAGTGACAGGAAGTCTAAGTGTCAGCAGTATGAAATTAGATGAGTAGGGCTATTTAGAAGATGTGGAACTGGGCCTGTTGATATGGTGGATGTTGGACATGGAGACTGCCTCCGGTTCCTAAAAGGCCCAGAGATGTCAGCCAGGAGAGTAATCTCACTTGGATGGTGGGGAAACAAACAGGATCAGGAGATGTAGTGCTGAACTCATAAATATGGTGGAGTTAGACATGGTCTAATAAAGACAGTGTTCTCTTTTCTAATATAAAGAAATTAGAATTTCTAACTCAATATTCCCTTCCTTATTTGGGGGGTTTAGGAGGGGTGTCATGCCCAGTGGTACTCAGAACTTAACTCCTAGCTCTGTACTGAGGGAATCACTCCTGGGGTGCTGGTGATGGAACCCAGGTTAGCCATGTGCAAGGCCAGCAAGTCCTTTGCCAGCTAGACTATCACTCTGGCCACTAAAACACACTTTTATACTTTTATAGGCCTATTCAGATTTTCCACTTAAAATTTTCTAAATTATCTTCACATTTACTAACTTTTACATTTGTTGGATTTACCTAGTTCGTGTACATTTTAAAATGTATTAGCACAGAATTACAATATTTTTTAATTTTATGTACCTCTCTAAAAAGATGTAGCATTTGAAAGTAATTTTGCTTTATCAACATCATTGATTTACAATTTTGTGGAATTTCAGATTAGCTCCACTTCTGTGTGCAGGTGTTACCATCATCTCCACAATAAAAAATTTTAAAAAGAGATCTAAAAAATAAAATATGTAAAGTAAAGCAAATAAAAAGTGAGATCTCTCCAAAGTGGAATAGAAAAGAAATATAGTAAGAGAACAACAAATTTTCAAAGTCATCGGAACTGGAAATTTTATCTTTAGAACTGAATTTCTGTGGGATAGGGGGCTGGAACCGTTCCTGGGAACAATGTTTTAGGGAAGTGGAATCTCTGGTTTTTTCGTGCATACATCATAACATCCATGATGTGTATACAAAAAGTATGATTTAACAGTATTATAAATCCTGGTACCTCAATAAAAATAGTCAAAAATAATTTATAGATATAGCTATATGTTTATATGATACATCTAATTTTAAGTATTTAAAATGTGAAAACCAACTGAATAAATTTAACTGTCCCCAATATGTTTTCCCACAAGCATCTAGTATGATCATATAAAATCATTATTACCATAAAGAATATATAGAGAGATGTATTGTAATATCTTGTTGAAGATTGCACAGCTGGTTTGTAGAGAACTTAAGACAGAATCTGTCTCACTTCAGAAATGTATTTTGAGCTTATCGTGTTCTTTTAACATTTTGTATCTCTACCACAAATCAAAGTCTAATAAGCAAAATTATGTTGACAAATGCCTGCCCATATAATGGGTTAACAGATTTTTTAAATGTTATTTTTTTATTTGGATCCTATTATATAATTATAATATCTGAACTTTGTACCTTTGGTGCCCGTGTGTATGATGATCAATACAATATTTATTAGTATAATGTTATATGGCTAAGTACAATTTTATTGCATGTTAAAGTATTAAATATTACATATATTTTGCAGAAGAAGACAGAGTATATCTTTGGTAATCTACATCAAGAAAGCTCTCTTGGTACAAGAGATTCCTTGTACTCAACTTTGTTCCATTTTTATTGTACATATGATATTTATGATCTGTGTGCTAGACATAAAGGAACAAAAAAAAGCCATTTGAGGAAAATAATTTTAAGGAAATGTTATTTTCTCAAAACAGTTACGATTATAGGCCAGAGAGATAGTGCAGCAGGTAGGGAGATTACATTGCATGTGGCAGATCCGAGTTCAATCCTTAGCTTGTCACAAAGTCCCCAAAGACCCCCAGGATCCCTGAGCATAGAATCAGGAGTAAGCCCTGAGCACATCTCATAAAGTTGTGATCACTCCACAGTGCTTGAAATTAGTAAACAAAGTTTAAAATGAGGGACAGAAGAAACTAGTTCATATTGAATATTTTAAATGACTAATATATATTTTCATTGAATATATTTAAATATTTTTTAAGCTGTAGAATAATTTTTACAAGTAAACTTTGGGGAAGTTCCTTTATTCAAGTTCACCTTTGAGAAGACTTCTTATACTGTTCTCACTCACCCCCACAAAATTCTTCACTTTTATTGTGGGCTTGCAACCTGTGTTCCTGTAGTATTTTGTGCTAATCTCTAAAGTGTTACCCTTTACTATCACTTTCTGTGTATGTTTAATTTTTTACTGATCTGGTCCTCTGAAAGACTGAACTTCTTTGTTTTTGGATCACATCCAGCAGTGCTCAGGGCTTACTTGTGGCTGTAGGCTCCTGGAGGAGCTTGGGCTCAGGGGACCATATGGATTCCACCTGGGCGAGCCTCATGCAAGGCAAGTGCTCTACCCGCTGTACTCTCTTGAGCCCTAAGACTAAACTTTTTGACAGGAGTCAGAGCAAATCTTTTTCTTTTTCTTTTCTTCTGTCTTTTGATTGAGTTTTGTTTGGGGGCCAATACCTGGCGATTCTCAGGAGTTACTCCTGGTTTTGTACTCAGGAATCACTCTGAAGGTGCTTGGGGGACTTCATGGCATGCCAGGGATCAAATCAGACCTGCCATATGAGATACTGGGGATCAAGTCAGGGTTGACTGCATGCAAGGCAAATGCCCTATCCCCTACCCTACTATCACTCTATCCCCAAAGCAGGTCTTCTTTTAATTCTTCATATCAATTTGTATTATGTGCTGTAGATTAAATATAAATAAATACTGAATCAATGTACTAATGAAAATGTGTTAAATTTTCATTAGTACATTGGTACAACAGGAATTTAAGCTAGTTCTCTTTGACTCAAATCATTTACTTATTCTTTTTCCTTAGCATTCCTTTGAATGAATACAAATTGCTGGCTTGTGATATACAGCAGCTTTTCATAGCAGTGACAATTCATGCTTGCAGTTCCTCAGGCTCACAATATTTCAGAGTTATTGAAGACCTTGTTGTGCTGCTGGGGTATCTTCAAAATAGCAAAACCAAGAGGACACAAGGTAAAATTTAGTATTTATGAGTTTGATGGGAGTTGTATAATAGTCAAAAATATTATTTGAACTTAATCTCTTTTTTCTTAAGGACTGTTTCCAAAAGATTTATTCTTAATTTTTTAATATCTGTTGGCCTTGGAAAGATGACATTTTATTTTTTATTAGTTCTTTTAGTGAAGCAAAATACTTTTTATTTAAAAGAAATTTAGAGAAATTTGGGGCTGGAGCAATAGCATAGCGGTAGGGCATTTGCCTTTCATGCAACTGACCTGTGTTCGATTCCTCCGCCCCTCTTGGAGAGCCCGGCAAGCTACCAAGAGTATCTCGCCCCCACGGCAGAGCCTGGCAAACTACCCATGGCATATTCGATATGCCAAAAACAGTAACAATAAGTCTCACAATGAGAGACGTTATACTGGTGCCCGCTTGAACAAATCGATGTGCAGTGGGGTGACAGTGACAGTGACAGAGAAATTTGAAGAGGGAGAGAATACACACTTAAGAGAGAACACAGGCTTTTCCAAATGGGAGTAAAAACTAGGGATTGACTTTTTAAAAGAAGAAAGTTATGTGTAATTTCTCCAACCTGTCTTGATCTAGAGTTCTTTGCACACATAAAGGTTATTCTGGGCATTGTCACAAGAAAAGCCTCAGAGTCCTAATGACATTTTAAAAGGAAAAAAAAATTAGATGATGTCTAATGTCTGGTGACATATCTTTAACAGAAATTGGGGGCTAGGAAAATAGTTGAAGTGGCAGAGTACCTCCTAGCATGCATGAGGCCCTATGGGCTGGACCCTGGCACTGCATGATCCCCAAACACATTAGCTTGTGACCTTCATGGGCTCACACACTGCCAGGTTGGCCCGTGAGTTCCACCAGGCTCAAGCACTGAACTGTCAGCCTTTCCTGGCAAAGCAAAACCCAGGGTGACTTCTGGACCACCAAACATTGCTGAGGGTGTTTAAAACAATTCTATTGAAAAAGAAGAAACTTGTGATTTGAGACAGATTAAGAGATTTATATTTAAAGATAATTCCCTGGGGCTGGAGCAACAGTATAGCCAGGAAGGCATTTGCCTTGCAAAAGGCCAATCCGGGTTCTACCCTGTGTCCCATCTGGTCCCTCCAGCACCACCAAAGAGTAGTTCCTGAGTGCAGAACCAGGAGTAACCCCCAAAGCAATGCCAGGTATGACCCAAAAAATACAAATAAATAAAAAATAATTCCCTTTAGTTTATTAGTTTTCCTTAATAAAAAGTATGAAATAAGGAAGTATGGGGATTTCTAGTTAAACGTTTTACTTTAATTGATAAAAATCATGTTCTTTAAAAAGTTAAATTTGGAACAAACTTTGTAAGGACATATTGATGCTGAGTTTATTTTTTGTACCTTTCACGTTTTTAATTGGTAAATTATAAACTAATATTTGTGAAGAGGTATTTTTATTTGTACACTAATACGTGGTTCCCTTTGTGTTTATATAATGGGTAACAGAAACATTTTATAGGTCTTATGCTATCCAACAAGGTAAGCAAATTAGAAATATTTAAGAAATTTCCATCAACGTTTTTCTCCTTAAAAGTTTTATTGAGACAAAATCAGAGAATTTTCTATACTTTTGAATTAAGAATTTATTTTCAATCCAAACTCCTTACCATTTGACAGATAGGTTTAATTTGATAAATAATTGTGAACTATTACAAAGCAGCCTTTAACTTTATGTATTATAAAAACATATTAAAATTTATCCACATTTGAGTTAGCAAAGTATCTTCTTGATCTTTACCCTAAAGAAAACATAACCAGTCAAATGTGATTTCCGTTCATAATTTTGCTCCAAATTCAGCTGTTCTTCATCAGTATATGTAACTGCCAGATCCTATAGTAAACTTCCAGATAGTAATAATAATTAACAACAAAAAATAAAAAAATTGGTCCTTTTTTGTCTTTAAAAAAAGATGATCTCAGACTTTATTGCAAAACTGATGCTCTTTCATAAAGTTTCTTATACACTTCTCCAAATGTGAATTTCTGAAATTGTGTAAGAACTTACTTGAGCATCAAGTCAATAGCAATAATGTATGAGTTATCTTTATTTCAGATAGCATGTTCTAATAAACAAAGTCAGCTTATATTCATATAGTATAAGAACTATGACATATTTGGGGCATGCAAACTTTCGAGAGACTTGTCTGCTAATGTTTCAGACATAAGGCCAGAAGATTCTCTATATTAAATATTATCTATATTAAAGATATATTAAATATTCTTTATATTAAAACTTTGCTTCCTACCTAAAAAAAAAAATTAAATTTGGGCCAGAGCAATAGTACAGCAGATAAGGCACTTGCCTGGAATGCGGCTAATCCAGGGGTGATCCTCAGTACTACATACGGTCTCCCAAGCCCATCAGGATTAACCGCTGAGTGCACAGCCAGGAGTATGTCCTGAGCACAGCCTGGTGTGCCTTTCCCCCAAAATTAATCTGTCAGCTAATATTTTTCCTTTGTTTATAGTGACCATTTGGGAATTTGCTTTAAAATTGTTTATGGGGGCCAGAGAGAGAGAGAGAGAGAGATCAACGGGCTGAGTTTTGCTTTGTGTAAAGACCTGAATTTAATCCTAAGCACCACATGGTCCCCCTAGTATTGCAGGAGCAACCCCTGAGCATAGAACCAAGAGTAGCCTTGAAATACAGCTAAAAAAAAATTAGGCTGGAGATGAGACTTAAATGGTAGAGTACCAAAGCAAAGATAAACAAACTTAGAAGTTTCTGCACCTCAAAAGAAACAATGACCAGGATACATAGACATATACATACATATGAAAGGGGAAAGGATATTTGACCAATACCCTTCTAATAAGAGGTTAATATCAAGGATATACAAGGCAATGCTTGAACTCTAGAAGAAAAAAAATCCAATCCCATCAGAAAATGGGGTGATGAAATGAATAGAAACTTTCTCAAAGAAGAAATTCAAATGGCCAAAAGGCACATGAAAAAATGCTCTTCATCACTAATCATCAGGGAGGTGCAAATCAAAACAACATTGAGATATCACCTCATACCACAGAGACTGGCACACATCTAAAAGAATAAAAGCAACCAGTGTTGGTATGGATGTGGGGAGAGAGGGACTCTACTTCACTGGTGGGAATGCCGACTGGTCCAGCCTTTTTGGATATGATATGAACGGTTCTCAAAAAACTAAGAATTGAGCTCCCATTTGACCCAACTGTATGTCTTCTGGAAATACCCCCTGGGAGCCCAAAAACACACAGCAGAAATGCCATCTGCACTCCTGTTCATTGTAGCACTATTCACCATAACTAGAACCTGATGACAACCTGAGTGCCCAAGAACAGATGAATGAATAAAGAAACTATGGCACTTCTACACAATGGAATACTATGGAGCTGTCAGGAAAAATCAAGTCATGTAATTTGCCTATAAATGGATGGAGATGAAGAGTATCATGCTGAATGAAATGAGTCAAAAGGAGAGGGACAGATATAGAATGACTGCACTCATTTGTGGTTATAAAGATATATAGTAGAAGACTAACATCCCTGGCCGGGGAAAACAGGGGTTAGGAGGTCAGTGGTTGCAATCAACCACAAGTGTGTGTGGGGTGGAGGGCAGGTAAGATAGAGAAGAGACCAGTACGATAATAATAGCTAGGAATGATCACGCTGGACAAGATCTGAGTGTTATAAGTAGTAAAGGGATATTCTTGATAACCTTTCAGTGTCCATATTGCAAACCACAATGCTCAGATGGGGGTGGGGAGGGAGGGAGGGGGAGAGTGAGAGAGAGAGAGAGAGACAGAGGCAGGGGGAGAGAGAGAGAGAGACAGAGGCAGGGGGAGAGAGACAGAGAGAGAGACAGAGGCAGGGGGAGAGAGAGACAGAGAGAGAGAGACAGAGGCAGGTGGGGAGTGGGGGAAGGGGAGGGATGGGAGGGAACCTGGGGACACTGGTGCTGGGAAATGTACACTGGTAGAGGATGGGTGTTGGAATACTGTATGACTGGTTTCCAATCATGAACAGCTTTGTAAGGATCTATCTCATAATTATTCAATTAAAAAATTTTTTTAAAAAGTGGTGGAGTACCATGTGCAAGACACCAGAATTACATGACACCACCTCAGCAGCAGAGGATTTGGGCCCCCACAGTTAAAATAAAAATAGTTATAAAGAAATAATATAAAGAACCCACATTACCAAAAAATTTTAACTTGACTGATTCAATATTATTAGGGTTTATATGACATGTGACTATAAAGGTCAGTTCAGTTTTAGTTATTGATAGGGATTGCTCTAGGGCCACTTCCAGTTGTATTCAGGAGCTACTTCTGGCTCTGTCCTTAGGATTGAACCCTATCGATGCTCACAGGACCATATAAATGCCAGAAATTGAAGTAGGGTTCACTGCATTCGAGGCTCGCAGGACCATATAATTGCCAGAAATTGAAGCAGGGTTCACTGCATTCAAGGCAAGCTCTTTCATCCTGTACTATCTTCCAGCCTTTAAAAGTCAATTCAGTTAATTAATTAAAAATTTAATAACCACATAACTTGAAAACATTCTTCTGCTCTTAGATATGGCCATTGCACTACAGTTTAGAGTACTCCAGACTGCTATGGAATTTATAAGGACCACAGCAAATCATGACTCTGAAAGCTCTTCAGATTCATTCCAGTTACCTTCTGCTTCCCATCAAGCGTTAGTTCAGAAACGGAAGAGTATTGCTGGTAAGTATTGAAACAATAGTTTAATGATTGCATATTGAAGTAACTTGACTTTCCTGTATTCTGATGTCATCCCACTTGAAAAAATATTTTTTAATTTAAAAAGTTAAGCTATATTGTTTCCTTCCTATCAGAGGAAATATTCTATTGCTTTCTTTATTGCCATTCTCAAACAGATGTCTTTCTGTTATCTACCATATGCCAAGCACTGTTAATTGTTTAAAGATTCAGGAATAAGAAAAAAACCGAGATTCTCCTATACAGAGATTATATATCAGATAATAGAATAATGAAGAGTGTAGGAACAGAGACCATCAAAGTGAAATCTGATTTACATCAGGATTCAGGGTAGTCTGTAAAGAAGTGAGATTTCAATATAGATACAAAAGAAGAGAAAGGAGTTATCAAAGTAGAAAGCTAGAGGAAGAATATTACAGAATAAACAGCTTATATGAAAGTTAAAAAGAAAAGAACTAAATTTACCAGAGAATGGAAAGAAAGCCATTAAGCAGGAGTTGGAGTGATAATACAGTGGGTAGGACTTTTGCTTTGCACACGGCTGACCTGGGTTTGATCCCCAGCACCCCATATGTCCCCTGACCATACCAGGAGTGATTCCCTAAGCACAGAGCCAGGAATAAACCCTGACACCACCAGATATGCCCCACAAATTAAAAAGAAAAAAGAAAGCCATTTAGCTAGAGGCTGTAAAGGATGGCAGGACCCAGAAGTTTAGAGTTTATACTAAAGGGATGTTATTAAAGACTCTTTAAGTTTATAGTGTAACATAATCATATTTTTTAAAAATATGTTGCTAACTTTTGGGTAGAGTGGAAGAACAAGAGGTAGTGAGAAGTATAGGTGGGAAACTAATAGGCATGGCAAGAAATAATGATGGACTCGGATGTGGTTAGAATGCAGATGACATCAAAACTGACTATAACATAGTACAGATCAATAATCAGGATCAGTATTATTAGCTTTTTGTCTTTTTCTATAAAATATGCTATAACCTTTATATATATATATACACATATATATGTATAGATTGATAGATAGATTCCAGATAGAGTACTTGGTTATTGAAGCTTAGTCCCCTTTTGGTCTTCTTTCCCCTCTCCCTCCCTGTGGTGCTAGGGATAAAACTGAGTGTCTTAAGAACTTTTTTTTTAATAAGGTAGTTCACAGTTTTTTTATTATTTTTTTATTTTATAAGGTAGTTAAGAATTTTTAAACCCAGATCTTTTCTTCTACCTGTGTTTAAGTGTTTCATTTTATTTGACATTATACCCAATATCAAAAAAAAAACATGAAAAATTTGTCTATAGGGAAAAGTTATTCACTCCATAATGTTTTGCTATAGCACGTTTAGATCATGTTTAATAAAAGCTTAAATAAATGTAATGCCTAAGATACCCGCATGACTAAACTTCTTGCCCATGCATATTCTTTTATCTCCAAATGCAGTTTCCCCTCTTGAACTGCCGTCTCAGCTACACTGCTTTGGTCAGGGTAGAATATTCTATCTTTTACCGAATCTGTGATATGGCTTCCTATGGGACAAAAAATTACTTTGGAAGTCCCATTTCCTTTGCAAGAATCCCTATCTAGTTATTGCTTGCTTAGATGAAATTCACCACTTTCTTGTAGGAAAGTATACCTTACTACTTCCACAAATTCCTAGTATTTCTTGTTGACATTTCTTATTTTTGTTCCGATTTCTTTTTTGCTTCTAGATAGCTGGCTTCATTCACATCTCAGTTAATAATTTTTATTTTCTTCATTTTTTTTTTTTGGTTTTTGGGTCACACCCGGCGATGCACAGGGGTTACTCCTGGCTCTTCACTCAGGAATTACCCCTGGCGGTGCTCAGGGGACCATATGGGATGCTGGGATTAGAACCCGGGTCGGCCGCATGAAGGCAAACGCCCTACCCGCTGTGCTATCGCTCCAGCCCCTATTTTCTTCATTTTTGTCTCAAAAGTGACTCCACAAATTTTATTAACTGATTAAAATTGCTGCTCTTACCTAAAATACTATAGACTCTAAAATGCTATAAAAATGCTATCTTATAGGGTTTAAATATAAGATTTATGAAAACCTATCACAATTTTTATAAATAAATATTTATAGAGGCTATTTAAGAAAATTGATGTATGTTTTAATAATTTAAAACAAGGTTCAATTCCAATGAAGCCTTCCGTTATTCCTCACCTCCCAAGACGTCATTTCGGTTCCTATGGTCAACTTCCGATGCCTCTCTCCTTCAGTCCACTAAATCAAGACTCATTTTCCCTGTTTTCTCCTGGATCCACTACCTGTGTGGCGCCTCTTGGAGCAGGTGCAGTAATAATGCAGGAATGCCACACCTGCCTGTTCAATCTGAGGAAACATTTCTCAGGAAATACTTTTGTAGGATTGAATTCCAAATTATCCATATGCACCAATCATCTTAATTACAAATCACTGGAATTATATTCACTTTTTTGATTCCTTCACTTTTGTTTGACTGATTTCTACTATGTCACTATAAATACTTTTTTATAATTACTTTATAAAATTTAACAATGGCAATTATTCAAAAGTAGTAATGTTAGTAAAACAATGTGATTTTTAAAATATGTTGATTATTTTAAAAAAGAAGTGAAGCAATATTTGAAAACATTTTGTCAAAACATTTTTAATGACCTTTATACTTTGCTGGGTTTTGCAGAAAACTCAAATTTTGCCAAATAATCACCGTCCTATTAAGCTATGTCATTAGCTTTAACATTTTAAGTGGACTTCAGGATATTAAGTACTGTTTCACTTCTTTAATGGGAGAAATGACTAAGATTTCTTCTTAATCACTTTCTTTTTATAAATTAACTTTTATTAAAAAGTCATTAAGTTAATTTTTTGTGGTCTGATAATCAGAAAGCTTCAGTAAAAAGTTTCCTTGATTCTTGTTATTACTGGCATTTGATGTTTTAATTTATATACTTGAAGGATCTCGAAAATTTCCCCTTCCTCAAACTGACTCTCTTCTGATGAAAATGCGTTCAGTAGCAAGTGATGAACTTCATATGATGATGCAACGAAGAATGAGCCAGGAGAATCCAGTCCAGGCCACAGAAACAGAGCTTGCACAGAGATTGCAGAAGCTAACTGTATTAGCAGTTAATAGAATCATTTATCAAGGTAGGACTAGAAGATATGTATGTTTTCTCTCATATATTAAAAGAGAAATAACTGGAGGAGATTGAAGAGGGAAACTCATGAAGGGAGTGGTGTTGAAATATTTCATTTATGAAACCTATCATTAACAGTACTGTAAATGTCTCAAATAAAAACAAAATGAAGGGAAAATAACTTGAAAGAGAACTTAGTAGATTTCAAACTTGTGAAAACATTATTTAGAATAGTCTTGAATAAAAGGCGATATTTTAATGCCAAATGCTAAATATTATAATCAATATTTTGAAATAGTATAATGCAGCCAGTGTTTAATAAACTTTTCTTTGAATAATTATAGAATCATATGCAGTTGTTAGAAAACTGTTAGATATAGGCTAAGGGATAGTACAGTGGTTAGGTATATGTCTTGCATGTGGCCAACCTAGGATTTGATTCAATACCCCATATGGTCCCCCAAGCTTGCCAGGAGTGTTCTTGAGTACTGAGCCCGGAGTAGGCCCTATGCACAACTGGGTGTGGCCCAAGAAACCAAAGAAGAAAAAAAAATTTTTTTTTGGATAGCCCATGTACCAAATTAGCTTTTACACAATTTCCTCCAGTGGATTGTGCCAAATTAGAGTCCAGTATCCCTATCAGGATTTTGACATTGATATAGTCAAGTAATCTATGGGCATAAGGATTTCTTATGTTGCCTTTTTACAGCCTTGCCCACTTTTTTTCTTGGCAACCTCTAATGTTTTCATTTCTATGTTTTCATCACTTTAAGAATGTTTATATAAGTGAAATTATATAGACTTTTAGGATTGGCTTTTCTCACAGTCATTTATGATGATTAATACTGGTTGTTCCAATTCAATCAGCTTAATCAGTGGCTGAATAAATAGCAGTACTTCTGTATTAAAAAATAATAATACTAGTTGTTGCCTGTATCAATTTTTTTTTAACTACTCACCTGTTGAAAGGCTATCTGGTTGTTTTAGGGTCTTGTGGGTTTGAAGTTAATTGCTAGAAGCATTTATGTGCAAGTTTTTGTGTGAGCTTATCTTTGTTTTTCTGGGATCAAAGCCCTGTCATGATTTTTGGATTGTATGATAATCATATGTCTAGTTTTTATTAGGAAATTGCTAAAATCAAGGGAGATGTGTCGCAGAGTAGAACACATATCTTGCACATATGAGGCTCTGACTAATGCACAGACACTGCAACAAAAAAGAAGGAATGAATTTGGCAAAATTTTTGAGAGAGGCAATACAGTTTTTCATTCCCACCAGGAATGTGTAAGCAATCCAGTTTTCTACAGTACTTATATTTTTTTAACCACTGTGATAAGTGTACAATGATCTATCTAAAACTACCTTTCAGTTTCAGTTAGCTTTTCTGTTAATAAATGTAGATAAATAGGCATTTCTACTTGGAGGAACGACTAAAAACCTATGCAAAGAAATATTATCAGAAGTACCACAGAATAGGCAAAATGAAATTCTGAATGTGTTCAAATAACCTCAAAAAGAGACCACAAATATAAAATAACACAATATGAGACTGACACCCAAGGACAGTAGACACAAGAACCAGGAATATTGCTCCATAGTTGGAAGCCTGCCTCATGAGCTGAGGGAGAAAGCAGCTGGAATAGAAAAGGGATCACAGGGTTGGAGTGATAGCACAGTGGGTAGGGCGTTTGCCTTGAACACAGCCGACCTGGGTTTGAATCCCAGCATCCCATATGGTCTCTTGAGCACCACCAGGAGTAATTCCTGAGTGCAGAACCAGGAGTAATCCCTGTGCATCGCCAGGTGTATAATTATATTATTATATTATATTCGAGCAGACACCAGTAACGTCTCTCATTGTGAGACTTATTGTTACTGTGTTTGGCATATCAAATACATCACGGGTAGCTTGCCAGGCTCTGCTGTGCGGGCGCGATACTCTCGGTAGCTTGCCGGGCTCTCCGAGAGGGGCGGAGGAATTGAACCAGGTCGGCCGCGTGAAAGGCGAACGCCCTACCACTGCGCTATATTATTATTATTATATTATAATTATTATAATATTATATAATAAATTATAATAAATAATATATTATTGTAAAATTATTGTTAAAATTATTGTTATGATTAAATATTAAAATATTTGTGGTGATTATTATAAAATTTATTAGATGTGATTTATTATAATAAATATATAAATTATTATGAGATTATTATGTGTTATAATAATACAACGATTGTTCTAATTACTATATTATACTATTATATTATTATTAAGTATTCTCTCCGAACGTGTGGAGAGGGGCCTCCAGCATGGCTGTAGCTAGGTTCCGGTGGTCTTCGGCCGCTGGGAGCTCTGCTCAGGGTGGGGAGGGAAGCTGGAGCTCATCCCCTCCCAGGGGCCCCAGGGAAGACAGCCAGGCATTCGGGCTCCAGCTTCCTTCCCCACCTCGAGCAGAGCTCCCAGCGTTCGAAGACCACCGGAACCTAGCTACAGCCATGCTGGAGGTCCCTCTCCACACGTTTGGACAGGCCTCACGTTCGGACAGGCCTCATGCATGAAGGTACCGGCAGAAAACCCAGGTGTGTGTAATCCCATCAACGGCCAACATCCAGAGAGAGACTTAAAAGCAAGCTCTCAGAAGAGAGTGATGCAGAGAGTCTCTTGCCCGCACACCTGACTGGGGATATTGGTGGTAGAAAATGTGCATTAGTGGAGGGATGGGTGTTCGATCATTGTATGGCTGACACTCAAACATGAAAGCTTTATAACTGTATCTCATCGTGATTCAATAAAAAAAGAGAGAGAGACCACAGTGATTTTTATTTTTTTATTGCCCTCCCTCAAAACCACAGTGACTTAGACATACTAAAAACACATCATACTTAAGTGTTTGGTTGTTTTTGTTGATATAAACTTGTTTAATTTATATTTGGGACATCCAGTGCCTTGGCTAAACTGAAATATTGATCATTGTATGGGTTTGGGTTTTTTGTTTATTTGATTGATTTTTGGAGCACACTAGTGATGCTCAGGGCTTATTCCTGGCTCTCCATTCAAGGATCATTCTTGGAGGGGCTCAGAGGACCATATGGGGTACCAGGGATCAACTCCGGGTCAGCTGCATGCAAGACAAAGCATCTTGCTTGATGTACTACCTCTCTGGCCCCTATATATGCAGTAATGGGGTAATACATGTTATGAAATAGGACTGCGCATTCATCTAATCTAAATACTGTGGTTTTTTATGTTTGATTTGTATATGAGCCTCATGACTTTAGCAATTTTGTGGTTTAATTTCTCATTATTAGTAAATTAAATCCTAAAATTTCATGGCTTACATATGTTTAAATACCTATGCTGCTTTATTTTATTTTAGCTTGAAAGTATGAATTTACTTGAGAAAGGTAAAGGAGCAACCACTTGTTACAGTTGAAGTGAGGTGTTTATATAAGGAAAAGAAAAAGTAGCAAAAACATATCACAAGTATGGGAATTGAGGGCCCAAAGCAGAACATTGCCTATAATCCTTTAAATGAATTCAGTTCTCTAGTGTCTTGTGCTAAGACACAAATTATAGATTTATACTGTAACTGTCGTAAAAATTAAATATAATATTTTGCCAACTCAATAGAATAATATTGCCTCCTACTAGCTAGGAGTATCAGTGACTGACTAATTTTGTACTTTTTAAATCCAAAGAATTTAATCCAGATATTATTGACATTTTGACTACTCCTGAAAATGCAACTCAAAACCAGACTTCAGTTTCCCTGAATGAAGTTTCTGAAGAAAGTATGCAGCATGAGCAACCTTTGATTGTCAATCCATTTCAGAAAGAAATATTTACATATCTGGTAGAAGGATTCAAAGCTTCTATTGTAAGTAGATTGATTGCATGGAAAATGTGTATCACACTAAAGGGATGGAAGCTTTTCTCCCCTTCCCTTCATTTCCCTTTTGTTGTTACTGTAATGATTAAGGATAGCACACTTGGTTATGGTGCTCACTTGGGGGGTGTTGTTTTTTGATTTGGGGTTTTGGTTTTTTGGGTCATACCTGGCGATGTTCAGGAGTTACTCCTGGCTCTGCACTCAGGAATTACCTCTGGCAGTGCTTGGGGGAACCATTGGGATTCTGGGGATCAAAACTGGGCTGGTCGCATGCAAGGCAAATGCCCTACCCACTGCACTATTGCTCCAGCCCCTTTAGCCATTTTTTAGAGTACAATCCAGTGCTGTTAAGTACATTCCCACTATTGTATAACCATTACTATTATTCTTTTCCAGGACTTTGTCATTTTCCAAAGCTAAAACTCCGTACTATTCCCCTTTCGCAACCCCTAATTATTACTATTTTATTTTGTCTCTATGAATTTGAGTTTTTAGATACATTTGTTCATCATGCAATATTTTTCCTTTTATGTGTGTTTTATCTGATTTTTTCATGGTTTTGAACTTCATTCCTCTATCTGTTAAATCTGAAGCAGGTATTAGAATTTTGTCCCTTATTAAAGTGAAGTAGTACTACTTTATATGGGTATATGCTCCATTTGTCTGTTCATCCTTTTTAAATTTTATTTTATTGAATCACCGTGAGATAGTTACAAGCTTTCATGTTTGGGTTACAATCACACAATGATCAAACACCCATCCCTCCACCAGTGCACATTCCCCACCACCGATATCCTGGGTATACCCCTCCTTCCCCACCCTCCCCCTGCCTCCATGTCAGACAATATTCCCCATACTCTCTCTCTGCTTTTGGGCATTATGGCTTGCAACACAGACACTGAGAGGTCATCATGTTTGGTCCATTATCTACTTTCGGCATGCATCTGCCATCCCAACTGGTTCCTCCAGCCATCATTTTCTTACTGATCCCTTCTCTATTCCATTTGCCTTCTCCCCTCCACTCATGAAGAAAAAATATGGAACGCTTCACAAATTTGCATGTCATCCTTGCACAGGGGCCATGCTAATCTTCTCTGTATCATTCCAGTTTTAGTATATGTGCTGCCGAAGCAAGCACTCTGTTCATCCTTTTATAATAGTCTGGCTGTACTACTTTAGTATCCATTCATCTGTTTAAAATACCCATTTATTTCAGTGTGTGTGTCTTTTTTATTTTGATTTATGCTTTTTAAAATGATAAAATATATTCCATGAGCTTTAGGGCTATATCAAGGTTATTTTTATTGTTTAAAAGCTTGATCATAATTCATTCCTGTTTTGATTTAAGGGTTCAAGTAAGACCAGTGGGTCTAAACAGCAGTGGATCAAAATCTTGTTGCATTGTAAGGAAACTTTCCGAATGCAGCTGGGGAGACTACTAGTGCATATTTTGTCACCAGCTCACCCTTCACAAGAGAGAAAGCAAATTTTTGAAATAGTTCTTGAACCAAATCATCAGGAAATTCTACGAGATTGTCTTAGCCCTTCCCTGCCAGTAAGTATTTTGTCATTTAATAAGATTGTAAAAGCCTTTGGTAAAATACAAAAATTCTACAAATAACTAAATTGAACTGTATTTTCTGCCCAAAGTTATAAATATAATCTTCTTGACAGATCTCACGTCTGGTCTTTCATTAGATGCTCCATATCCCTCCATTTGACATATTTTTTTACTTCCCACTTCTTTTTTGTTTGCTTTTGTTTTTGTCTTGGGCCACACCCTATGGTGCACAGTGCTTACTCCTGGCTCTGTGCTCAAGAATCACTCCTGGCAGGGTTTAAGGAACCATATGGGGTTCCAGCAATTGAACCCAGGTCAGCCATGTGCAAGTCAAGTGTCTATCCACTATACTATTTCTATTCACTATCCCATATCTTTGTCTGTTTCCTTATTACTAAGTTCTTCCTAACACCTTTGAATTTTTTGTTATCTTCTAAGGATTTGTGTCCAAGGATTTAAATCTTTATCAGTTTTCAGAGGTGAATACAATAATATTTTTTACCTTTTATCTTCAGTAATATCTTTTCTTATCCAGGAAAGTATAATCAAAAGGTTGATCAGAGGATGTTAAAAAGAGATGTTAAAACAACTTTAGTGTTTAAGAACGTCATATGTTTATTTGGGTATTCAGAATAGCTATTTCTGAAAGTTTTTCAAGATGATTTTAGAATGTCACTGAATACTAAACTGAAATATTTTTAGAGACTTCAAGAACATTACCTTTAAGATACACATATGAAAATATTCTAGCCATTTACGATTTCTGTTTATTTGCCAACTCCTTGGGCTTTTTACTCGTAAAACATCTGTTCATTTTGCACTTTTGGTCAGATAGCAGCTGTCTCCTAACTAATTTAAAATGTAGAATTAAGATGAGCTTTTCTATTTTCATCATTGCATATGTTCAGCTTATGCTTGGGGAAATGGCATGATGTGATTCAGCATGTTAATTTAAATATCACCCAAAATGTAATAGTTTCCAAATCTACTTGTTGACATTTAATACTTTTCTCAGTTTAAAATGTTACCAAGCCAAGTACAGTGGCATTTGCATCAATGTAAATTGATAAAATTATTCATATTTAACTTGTCTAAATAACTTATAGTATGCAATAGAACTCATCTACAAAATAAGACTACTGATCTAATTTAATTATTTTAAATAAGTGTGAAAAGTTTTTTACTTTTTACTAAATGTATTTTTTTTATTTAAAAAAAATTTTTTTAAGCATGGAGCCAAGTTAGTTTTGTATTTGTCAGAGTTGGTACACAATCACCAGGATGAACTGACTGAAAAGGAACTAGACACAGCAGAACTGCTTATGAGTGCTCTAAAACTCTGTGGCCAAAAGTGTATACCTCCCAGAGCATCAACAAAATCAGACCTTATTAAAATGATCAAAGAGGTGAGTCAGTGAAACCATAATTGTTTCTGTGGAGATACCATTGAATACAGCTAAAGAACAAGCAAAACTTTTAAGTTACATAGTATCATTGATGATAAGTTTGAAATGCTTTTTACTCTTTTACTTCAAGAAAACAAATAGGCCTTTTTTTAAGGAATATGTTCTTTATGCTCATCTTTCTTTGTTATCAGTGGGCCAGTGAAGGAAAGAGTTTTAGTGACAAGCAAGTTGTAATATCACCTTAAGTTATGAGTTCTGTGATTAAAAAGCAAAATAGAGAAGCAGGCAGCTATGCAAACTGACTAGGGTTGGCAACTTTGGTTTCTCCACCATAATTTCTTGAACCCAAGTTGTGTAAGAACAAAAGGAATTATAATATTGAAGTTGTTTGTGTTTTATATTCTTCTTTGGGTTGGGACATTTTTCCATCTGTAGTGTTTAACTCTATGACAATGTTACATGAAAAATAATGTTTTTAATGTATATTATCTTAAATTTTTTAGGAACAAAAAAAATATGAAACAGAGGAAGGTGTGAATAAAGCCACCTGGCAGAAAACGGTTAATAATAATCAACAAAGGTAGGATTTTTGTTTGGGGGACACTTGTCGCAGTGCTCAGAGGCTATTCTCAGTGTACTGCTCGTGCTTCAGCTCCCAAGGGGGCTTATGCCAGGTACTAAACCAGGCCTCCTTCATGCAAAGCCTGCACACAGCCCTTTGAACAACCTTCCCAGCCCAACAAAAGTTGGATTTTGTGTGTATGTACTGAAAATCTTATCTTTTAGAAATCCACTAGGTTACACATGTACTTTGTTTTAAATTATAATTTTTAATGTGGATTCACTATTCCATATGAGTAACTTATGAACTGTCTTGTGTATATAGTCTCTTTCAGCGTATTGATTCAAAATCAAAGGATATATCTAAAATTGCTGCAGATATCACCCAGGCAGTGTCTCTCTCCCAAGGAATTGAGAGAAAAAAGGTGATCCAGCATATCAGAGGAATGTATAAAATAGATTTGAGTGCCAGCAGACATTGGCAGGAACTTATTCAACAACTGACACATGACAGGTAAGTGAGGTGGTAGAACATTACATGTTCGTAGACATGCTTGAATATTTCATATTTGATCTAGTACTATTTTTATTATAGAATATATAGCATCAATTTGTTTAAATATTTTATCTGATAATTTGTGATTTATCTCCAAGAATAATTCTATATAAATGATTATTTTAAATTTGGGGGTGATTTGGGAAGCAGGGAGGTAATAAGAAGTATCTCTCTTCCAATAGTAAAATTTGTATTGTAACTGAGCATTTAGCCAGGAGTAAGCCTTGAGCACTGCTAAGAGTGGCCCAGAAAACAAGAACAAAAAGATAATAGGTTATTAAAATGCACCAAAAATTATACACTAGCTGGAGCAATAGCACAGCGGGTAGGGTGTTTACCTTGCACACGGCTGACCCAGGTTCGATTTCTCTGTCCCTCTCAGAAAACCCGGCAAACTACCGAGAGTATCCTGCCCACATGGCAGAGCTCGGCAGGCTACCAGTGGTGTATTGGATATGCCAAAAACAGTAACAACAAGTCTCACAATGGAGACATTACTGGTGCCCGCTCGAGCAAATCGATGAACAACGGGATGACAGTGCTGAATTCAAATTCTAAATTAATAAAAGAATTAAACTCTAAAAGCTTCTGAAGTAAAGAAAAATTAGGTACTATCTTTTTGGTGGACCATACAGGGTGCCAGGGATCGAACCTGGGTCAGCCATATGCAGGACTAATGTCGTACCCACTGTACTATTACTTTGTGCTCAGGTTACTGCAGGCTCCGCACTCAAGAATTGCTTCTGGTGGTGCTTGGGGGGGACCATAGGGGATGCTGAGGGTTGAACCCGGGTCTGCTCCATGCAAGGCAAATGCCCTACCCACTTTACTATCACCCTGGCCCCAGATAATTTTCTAAAATCAAATGCAATAGAGAGCCTGAGAGATAGCTAAAATGACTGAGCCCCTGCAAAGCAAGATTTGCATGCAGAAGTCCTGGGTTCAGTACTTGGCCCCTGAGCACTACCATCTATCACCCCAAAAGAAAAGAAAAATAAGAAATTACAAGGAAGAAATGGATGTACTTGAATTTTAATTTCATCCAAAATATTTAATTATACAAAATTTTTTCAACAAATATATGTAAATATTTGTATTGTTTTAAAAAGTCTTACAGGATTTAAAGGTAAATATTAAGTTCCCAAAGCTTGATTGAGCAAGATATGAAATACTCCACATAAGTCAAGTAGAATCAATAAACACATTAAAAAATATTACTTACTCCTAAGGCTAATTTGTTTCTTTAAAATCTTCCATACAGGGGCTGGAGCGATAGCACAGCGAGTAGGGCATTTGCCTTGCACGCAGCTGACCAGGGTTCAATTCCCAGTATCCCATATGGTCTCCTGAGCACCACCAGGAGTAACTCCTGAGTGCATGAGCCAGAAGTAAACCCTGTACAATGCCAGATGTGACCCAAAAAGCAAAAACTAAGTAAATAAATAAGTAATAAAATAAAAATAAAATCTTCCATACAATATTTTATATCCCCCCCAAAAAAAATTTTTTTTGTTACACATTTTGTAGGTGTTAATATCCACCATTCAAGAAGTAATCCATCCTAATTCCTGGTTAGTGGTTTGATGATATTGTATATTTGACAATATATATCACAATCCTGCAGACATTTCATATCTAGCTTCAGTTTTCCCCTATTTTAGAAATTCTATTCTAAGGAGAATATTTAAAATATGGGAAGGCAATAAACATAAAGGTTTTCACTCTGTATTATTTATCAACTGAATTAATTAGCAACACTTTAATATCTAATAATAGCAGTAGGGTTAAATATATTAGTATGCATCCACTCAGTGTTGTATTAGCCAGCCATTTGAAATGATGATCGTTATGTGTTCAGTGAAAGAAGGCAAGATATAGAAATGTGGATATATAATAATTATAACTACACTTGTTAAAAACTGAAATAGTTACCAGTCTCTTGGTATGTTTAAGGTTAGGTCTTTTCTTCCCCCATCCCTTACTCTATTTCTAAATGTATTTTACATTATGGCTTGTTTATTTTTCTCACTTAAAATAATTGTTTTAAAACTTTTCAAGAAATTTGATTTATGGCTGGAGTTTCTATAGTGCCCTGGTTCAGTCCCCGTACCCACTTAGCACCTTGGGCATTGCCAGGCCTGGCTCTTCAAACTCCCTAATACTACCATTTGTGACCCCGATGACCCCACCCCTGCCCAAATAGTTTATACTATAAAACTGACCTAATTATGTTTCATTAGATAAATGACAGAAATGGGGAAAATGTTGCCTTTCTCTGCCTAATCACAAGTCTGCTAAAGCATACATCATGCTACAGCATTCATGATAGTCATGATATATGTTTTTAAAATGTAATAGAAAAAAAACTGTGACAGTTTGCCTCCATAATTGTTTTTATTTGAATAGAGAAATTTTATTTGTTGTGTATGTGATGATTTTTTTTAAACTGCAAGTACCAAAAATAATTTTTTTAAAAAAACTACAAGTGCTTAAAATTACTACTTAAAGCATTTTTTATTTTCATTTGCAGAGCAGTCTGGTATGACCCCATCTACTACCCAACGTCTTGGCAGTTAGATCCAACAGAAGGTCCAAATCGGGAAAGAAGACGTTTACAGAGATGTTACTTAACTATTCCAAATAAGTATCTCCTTAGGGATAGACAAAAGTCAGAAGGTAGTAGTGTCTTCACCATTCAACATATAGACACAGCACATGACTCTGGTCCCTAAAGAAAGATAATGTATATGCTTCTTTGCTCCCACAGATGTGGTCAAACCACCACTCTCTTATCTATTTGAAGACAAAACTCATTCTTCTTTCTCTTCCACTGTAAAAGACAAAGCAGCAAGTGAGTCAATAAGGTAAATTTTAATCCTTAAGATGTTCTTTTTTGTTGAAAGAGTTGAAGATTTTAATAGTTAATTGTAGTGCTCATGCAATAATTATTTTAGCTAATACTATAGTTTTAGGAAAGATACCAAAAAGTAGATGACGAAAGTATTAGGTTATGGGGCTGGAGACATAGTACAGCAGGTAAGGTATTTGCCTTGCACACTGCCAGCCAAAGCTCTATCCACAGATATGTGTGTGGTCCTTCCAGGGTGGTGCTTCCAAGGGTGGGCCCTGAGTGCAGAGCCAGGAGTGACCGAAAAGAAAACAAAAGAGTACTAGGTTAAATCTCTAAAATGCAAAAAAGAAAGGATGTTTCTTAAGGCTAATATTCACTGGACTTCAGTCATTATACTTCAGCCCTTGTTTGTATACAGATATTTTTGTAGTTGACTTTCCCAGGGGATTGGAGAGGGAGGATATAGAAAGTAGGCGTCATCATCAAAAGGAATATAATACAGTGATTAAAGTTTCAAACTTTGGCTCCTCTTACTACCTGATATTACCATATGATTTGGTCTATCTCAGATATACCCAAGGAACCACAGCACTGTTGAATATTGAATAGATTGGTATATCTTAACTATTGATAGCATTATAACTGTGACAGTATCGTGTCCATTTTTATAAAGAACTGATGCTCAAGAAAGATAAATTACTTGACTAAAGTATAGAGGAACTTGGATCAGAGAGATAGTACAATGGGTAAAGCACTTGCCTTGCATACAGCAGGCCCCGATTTAATCCTTGCCTATGCACATGATCCCCTAAGCATTGTTGGGATGATCCCTGAGCACAGAGCCAGGAGTAAGTCTTGAGTAGTGCCAGGTGTGCCCTTTACCCCACCCCACCAACAAAGGGAGGGAACAGTAACAAGGGGGAAAAAAAAGAAACAAAATTAGAAAAACTTCTATAACTCAATATTACATTTATTTTCCTAGAATACTAGGCTTCTTTTATGTGTTTGTACTATCAGAGGGATGAAACGATCTTTACCTTTTTCTAGAAAATATAAAAGTTGAAGTTTCTTGAAGTAATTGAATCCCTGTGTTCTACATAGAAGGGGTAGGGATTATTAGTCTTGTCTATAAAGTATCAATTTTTCTGTTCTCTACTTGAATGTTACAAAATGAGATAAAATAGATATGGTGAGATAACTGAAAGGGGTGGGCACATACTGGGTATGTGCGAGGCCCCAGGTTTGATCCCCAGTTCTGTGTGGTCCTGTATGCTTAGAGGTAGGAATAGCCTCCTAGATTTATGTGCGTAGAAACTGGTCCTGGTCCCTAAACACCACTGCCCCATGATGTTTCTAAAACGGAGTAACTCTGGTAACACTGCAAAAATATTTTATTCGATAAAATAAGTTTTGGTCAGAATATTGGGGTGGGGACAGGCATTGCACTCAGGGCTTCCCACTCCTTTGAATTACCTTCCAGACTCCTGGTCAAAACATTTAAGCACTGTAACTTTATCAATGTTTTGGCAGAGTGAATCGGAGATGTATCAGTGTTGCACCTTCTCGAGAGACAGCTGGTGAACTGTTATTAGGTAAGTTGCATTGTTAAATTACTTGACTAAAGTATAGAGGATAGTTCGTATTTGTCCTTTATTAGATAATGCTTTGATACATATTTGTCCTTTCTTAGATACAATGTGCTTTGCCTTAACATTATATATAGCGGATATGACTCAAATTAAAGAAATGACCATTTCATTTTCTAAAAAGCACATGAGTAGCTTTTTAATTTTTGTAAAAAACTTCATGAGTTTACATTTTAAGCACTTTTATGATAATTTCAATTTTTTAATGTGAAGAATAGGGATGTATTTATATGCCTACTGTTTTTGCTGGTAAGAAATCTAGTTTGAGTTTGTATTTTTCTCTAGTGTGCCTATGAGAGAAAGGCCAAGATTATTAATTCAGCCATGCTTATATACTCAACTAGGTTAAATTTGAGAGAATTTTTATTCCTCAAGAGTCAGGTATACCATCTGTCTCCAGTAGAGGACCAGTTTGTATGCTGTAGGTCAGTTGTTCTGAAACATGATCCCAGAATCAGCACCAGCACCACATGGGAGCTTCTTAGAAATGCAGATTTTCCAACACAAGCCCAGACACACAGAATGGGAAACTGTGGGTGGATCCAGCAGTCTGCATTTTGAAGCATCCTCCTGTGAGTTTGATGTAGCTGCTATTTATAGAGTCACTGCTGTGGACTAAAACTATTACTCCCAAGGTCCGAAATGCAAAGCTTCAAGCTTGCCAGGATGAGTCCCAATGACATAGAAATGACAATCCAGCCATACCAGTGCTCAAGAATGAAGAGCTCACTTAGTTGATGGAATCATGGGACAGTTCCCATTATTTGGATGTATGACACAGGAACAAATAGCATTCTGTGTAGCAGGAAGTTTGGGGAAGTACCTTTTAAAGACTATTCTGCTCTTCTGAATGGTTAAGTCAGCACAAAAATTAAGATTTTCTTTTGGGGGCTGGAGAAATAGCTAAGCCAACTGAGGGTATGCATCATATGCGAAAGGCCTGGGTTCCATCCCGCAGGCACTACTGGGAGCAAGCCCTGAGCACAAAGCCAGAAGTAGCCCTGAGCATCACCAAATGTGAACCAAACACAAATTATCTTACGCATTATTTTTATGAATTTTTATTTAAAAAATATTTTTAGATATATTTGGATTTGGGTTCACATCAGGTTGTACTCAGGGCTTACTTCTGGCAGACTTGGGAGTGCCAGGGATTGAACCCAGGTTAGTACCTTGTAAGATAAGGGCCCTACCTATCTTATAAGGGACCTATATTACAAGGGAGCCAGTTTTCTACCTTCCCTCCCAAACACAAATTTTTTTTAAATCTCTTTTTGCTACTGGAACAGTAGCACAGCAGGTAGGGTGTTTGCCTTGCATGTGGCTGACCCGGATTTGATTCCTCCGTCCCTCTCGGAGAGTCCAGCAAGCTATGGAGAGTATCCTGCCCACACGGCAGAGCCTGTAAAGCTCCCTGTGTCGTATTTGATATGCCAAAAACAGTAACAAGTCTCACAATGGAGACATTACTGGTGCCTGATTGAGCAAATTGATGAACAATGGGACAACAGTGCTACAGTGCTCTTTTTGCTACAAAAGTTACTTTATACCAGTGACTTCAGTTAATGACAAAATAAAGCAAATAAATATGCTGGTTATATAAGAATACTGGTAATAATAAATAACCAGTATTTGTTTAGAGCTGAGTTTCAGACAGTATTTTACGTATATTCTAATTCCTACAGTAGGGAGTATATGAAGGCCCCTTGGGGAAATGGTGAGGCGAAGTCGGCACTCTGGTTGCTATCAAGAATATCCTTTTACCTACTTGTAACACTCAGATCTTGTCCAGCGTGATCATTCCCAGTTATTATTATCATACTGGTCTCTTCTCTATCTTATCTGCGCTCCATCCCAAACACTTGTGGTTGATTCCAGTCATTGACCAGTCCTCCTAACCCCTGTTTTCCCGGACATGGATGTTAGTCTTCTACTATATATCTTTATATACCACAAATGAATGCAGTCATTCTATATTTGTCCCTATCCTTTTGACTCATTTCACTCAGCATGATACTCTCTATGTCCATCCATTTATAGACAAATTTCATGACTTTATTTTTCCTGACAGCTCCATAGTATTCCATTGTGTAGAAGTGCCATAGTTTCTTTACCCATTCATCTGTTCTTGGGCACTCAAGTTCACTACAGTGAACATAGGAGTGCAAATGGTGTTTCTGCTGTGATTTTTGGGCCCCCGGGGTATATTCCCAGAAGAGGTATAGCTGGGTCAAATGGAAGCTCAGTTCCTAGTTTTTTGAGAAATGTCCATATTGTTTCCAAAAAAGGCTGGACCAGTCAGCATCCCCACCAACAGTGAAGGAGAGTCCCTTTCTCCCAATATCCAAACCAGCACTTGTTGCCTTTTTCTTTTGGATATGTGCCAATCTCTGTGCACACTCTCTTTTTTTATATACAATCTTTTTATAAAGTAATTCATAATATTTCATTGCATTTAATATTCAAACACCAGTCCCACCACCATTACACCTTCCCACCACGATATTTCAGGTGTTTCCATCCCGAATTCCAATCCCAGCCCCAAAGCAGAACCGATATAATATATTCTGTATTGTTTGTTATGAAGATACAAAAAGGTATCCTTAGAGGAAAGAGGGTGAAGTTCGTGTATTTCAACCAGGGGCCACTAAACCCTTCTAGAAGAGATCACTGACATGTTGTTAGAGGTTGTGTACTTTTACATATATATATCTGTAAAAAAAATTTTTTTCCTCTAGGACTGGTTGCCTCCTACTTTAAACTCCATCAAATGTGGTGCAGTACTCTCAGAGTATGGGTAGGGTGTGTGGTATGAAGTGTCTAATTTGTATATCTGTAATTCTTTGCGGCCACGCAGTCCAGGAATAGGTTCACTTATGGGTGAGGCTTGGCCTGAGCATGTGGAGAGCAGCCATGAGCATGGCAGCGGTTGAGTTCTGGAGGTTTTCAGCTGCCGGGGCTGGGTCCCTTGGGACGGGGAGGGATTTCACCCACCCCGCTCCAAGGCGCCCCAAGTGAAACAACCTGGCATGGGGTCCATCGGTATGGTTATGGTGAGTGTCGTGTTACACTCCCTTCCAGGAAAGGAGGACATGCCATCTGGTTGGTGGCGGATGACGATGATGAGATTATCTGGCACCAGCCAGAGGTGGCTTATGGGCTTGGCCACTCTGAATTGTCAGACACAGGAGGATACAGGCAGGAGGTCTCCGTTCCCATCCCGTTGAACTCAGAGTTCTCAATCACAAAGTCCTGCATACCTGGGTTTTCCGGGGATTCACTCATGGATGAGGCTCGACTCAAGCATGTGGAGAGCGGCCGTGAGCGGACACCCTCTTTTTTATAAGGAAGTTGTGAAACAAAGAGATTAAGCAACTTGACTAAAAATTGGGACTGTTCAGGGCTGGAGCAATAGTACAGCCGGTAGGGCGTTTGCCTTGCACGAGCCGACCCGGGTTTGATTCCCAGTATCCCATATGGTTCCCTGAGCACCGCCAGGAGTGATTTCTGAGTGTAGAGCCAGGAGTCAGCCCTGAGCATCGTCGGGTGTGACCCAAAAAGCCAAAAAAAAAAAAAAATTGGGACTGTTCAAAAACATTTCATCGAATATCAGGAAGTGTTTCTGGTTTCAGAGATTTAAATTCTGACTGACACCAACAGCCCCTACTTTTAAACATATATGGTAATGGTGTACGTTTATTTTTAAAAAAACTCATACAATTATCTTATGCAGGTAAATGTGGAATGTATTTTGTAGAAGATAATGCTTCTGATGCAGTTGAAAGTTCGGTAAGTAGAGACTAAAATTTGTGTTTGTGTCATATATTGTCACTGTATATAGATTTGTCTGAATGCTAAATAATATTTGAAGGTAATTTTTAAAAGAAGTTGACTTTCTCTAATTTAGAGTCTGAGTCTCAGAGAACTATTTTGAGTCAAATTCTACAGTACTTCTGTTATTTCAGTTTATTCCAATCCTGAGTCTCAATAAATAAATACTCCTTACAGTTCCTAACTTACTAAAATTGACCAAGTACAGTTTCCTTCAAAAACAGGAAAGACCTTAAGGACTGGGCGCACAGAGAGTCTCCCCAAAACTGAAAGTCTTTCTTTTCTTTTTAGTGAAGCAAAACAGTTTTCATTGAAAGAAGCTTACATAGAAAGTTGTGAGGGGAGAAAATGATCAAGCAAGAACACAGGTTTGGAAGAGCCAGACAGTTATAATTCTTAGAGATATTTGTCCTAATTAGTCTAAACTCGACCAAAAGAGAAACGTTTCCCAGTTATTCTTCTCAATTGATGGGTACATTTGTTCACTTACTTTCAGGGGGTTAGTGGGTATATATGTCCCATCTAGGATTTAGGCTATCTGAATAAATCTTAGCTCCACATTTTGATTTACAGAACCCAAGGCCTTATCTTTGGTTCTCAAGTGAATGGTGACTTAAGTTACTTCATTTCTGAAACTGTATTTATATGCATGTGTGTGTACATAATAGATGACTGGATTGTTACAGTGTCACTTTCCCCAAAGTGCTGTTTGGTTTTGGGGGTTTTTTTGTTTGTTTTGCTAATTTCTGTATTTTCTAATTCTGTCCTGGAAGTTCTATTTTTCTTCATTGCAAACTCAGTTCTCTTAAAAAGCTATTTGCTTAGTAACAAAAATTAGTCTTAAAAGTCCATCTATTATTTGATATTCTGGAAAATGGAAAATAAGGAGATAGTTAAAACCAGTAGATTTAGAGGGGGAGGGGTCAGAGAGATAGTACAGCAGGGAAGGAATTTGCCTTGCATGTGGTCAGCCTGAATTCTATGCCCATCACAATCTATGGTCCCCTGCACCCTGCCAGGAGTGATCCCTGAGTACTGCCGCTGTTACTCCCAAGAAAACAGAGAATTAAAATACCTAGTATTAGTTCATCAGTACTAAAACGAGTGAAAATGAGTCACACTAATAATATAAGATGTTAATAAAAAGACTGAAGGCAGAAAGGCTATGCACATGGGAATTCTATACATCTGTTTAATTTTCTGCAAATCTAAAACTGCACTTAAAAAAAAATAGTCTAGCACCCAGAGAGATAGCCTTGACCTGAGCATGTGCAAAGCATGATTTGTATATTAAAGACCCAAGCTCAGTTTCCAGCATCACATGATCTCCCAGTCACTGCTGGGATTGATATCCCACCCCAAGCCCCCAGTGGGTCGTAGCTCTGTAGCAACAAAATAAAAGTCTAGGACCAGAGATGTGATTCAGCAGTCGGGTGTGTATGAAGCCCTGGGTTCAAGCCTCAGCATTGTTAATAACAATAGTAGCAGCAACTGTAGTAAATAAAAATAATCTTTTGGAGCTAAAGAGCAAGTACAGAAATAAGCCTTGCTTGTGGCTGCAGCTGTGACAATGGTTCAGATCCCATCACCGTACGTGGTCCCCCGAGCACCTTGATGTGTGGCTCCCAGGCACTTCTGGATATGGCCCAAATACCCACAAGATAATAAAATGAATAAACTTTCATTGAGATTTTTTTTCTTCCATTTATTCAGCATTTTGAAGTGTTTTCTAGTAGCAAAATTAGAGAATTTTAACTGCCATTTTCCACAAAAGGATTATTTCCAATTTCATTTTGATATCTCTTTTGATTTTTGGTTTTTGCCACACCTGGTGGTGCTTGAGAGACCAGGCGGTGTGAGGAATCGAGCCTCCCCCATGCAGAGCATACACTCCTGCCCTTTGAGCCATCGCCCCGGCCCCATGGCCCTCATTTGGACATCTTATTTGGGGAGGTCTGCCAACCTGTGCTCAAGAGCCTGGGGACTCCTCCCAGTGACTCTTGGTCAGCTGAGCCAGCTGGTCAATGCAAAGGCCCCAGGATGTGGTGTGAGGTATTACCTGGCCCACCCGGCAATGCTTGTGATGCTTGGGGCACATTGTGGTACTGAGGATCAGCCTCAAGTAAGACATGTACTCTAAGCACCAGGCTATTCTCTCTTTCAATCTAAAAATAAAATGATTGTTTATATAACTTATGTAAAGCAAATATTTATATCTGTTTTCTTTGTCTTAGAGTCCTCAGGGAGACTTGGAACCAGCATCCTTTTCCTGGACATATGAAGAAATTAAAGAAGTTCACAAGCGATGGTGGCAATTGAGAGATAATGCTGTAGAAATCTTTTTAACAAATGGTAGAACGCTCCTCCTAGCATTTGATAACACTAAGGTAGATTCAGCTTTATTAATGGAATCTTTTTTAAATGATCATAGGCCCAGTGTAAGTGTACTCATGCTGACTATATGAAAATTTAAACTTCAGTTCACTATTTCCAAAATCAAGTAAATACTGCCTTGAATCCTAAAGTAAACCATTGGTTATGTAAGGATTATTTATTGGGGCCAGAGAGGTAGTACAGCAAGCATGTCACCTGCCTTTCACAGACTGAGGGAACAGGTCCCTGGCACATACATATGGTCCATGAGCACCATCAGGGGCTGGAGCAATAGCACAGCGGGTAGGGCGTTTGTCTTGCACTCGGCTGACCTGGGTTTCATTCCCAGCATCCCATATGGTCCCCTGAGCACTGCCAGGAGTAATTCCTGAGTGCAAAGCCAGGAGTAACCCCTGTGCACTGCCGGGTGTGACCCAAAAAGCAAAAAAACAAAACAAAAAAAAAAACATGAGCACCATCAGGAGTGATTCCTGAGCACAACCAGGAGTGGCCCCAAAAAATACTTTCTAAGGGATTATTTCTGTCCTCCAAAACCATATAAAACTCATTTAATACAAAATAACTATATCTGTAAAAAATAAGCTTTTTTAAAAGTAAGCTAACTTACTTCTTCTAGTTTAAATTTAGGAGTAGATTCTAGTTTTTTTGTTTTTATTGTTTTTTGTTTGTTTGTTTTGGGTTTTTTTTTTGTTTTTTCACAAACTGTTATTGACATCCACATGCCTTCAGCATTTGTCTACTCTCCTTCATTGAAGAAACAATATCCTGGGAAAAATTGGGTACCCTTGTGACCTTCCCTCCAGTTCTCTTTTGAAATGTTGAGCTTCATAATTCATATTCTCTTTACTCTCCTTTTGTCTAACAGTCATTCCTTCCCAGTGTTGTTTGCAGAAGCTTCCTTGAAGTGTCTCAGGGTTTGTTCTTCAGATATCTTTCCTTCTCAGCCTTTCTTGTTACATTATAAGTTACCTATAGGGTCTGGAGAGATAATGCAGTGGGTATGGCTCTTGCCTTTCACACAGCCAACTCAGGTTCTACCCCCAGCACTCTACATGGTCCCCCAAACCCCACCAGGAGTGGTCCCTGAGTGCAGAGCCAGGAGTAAGCTCAGCTCCTCTGGGTCACCAAAAACCAAACCTTGAATGGTTTGGACTGGTGTTCAGCCAAAAACCAAAACTAAATAAAATAAAAGCTACCTGGCAGTAATCTGGCAGTCTGCAAATTTATAACACAGCCCAAACATCTCTCATGAGCATCACACTCAAATATATCTCTACTTAGCATCTCCAATTAGATCCTAATTGGCAACTTAAATCTAACATGTACAAACTACACTTCTAAATCTTCCCCCAGTATCTCATTTCGGTTTCTGCAGCTTAGTGAATGGCAACTCCAGCTTGTTTTTGTTTCCTAAGGCAGAACATTAGGATTATTTTAGAATCCTCTTATTTTCTCATCCCTCACTTCCCAGTAAGTTCCAGTGACTCTCGCTGATATTTATCATTCAGAAACTGGCCATTCCCACTACTGCACTCCTTGTCTACAGCACCACAATCTCTTCCTAAATCATAAAAATAGTCTCATTGGTTTCACTGTTTCCATATTTCATGCCTTTCCTCTGCTCAAAATCTCAATTAAAGCCAAAGAGTCCTCAGGATAATCTAATGCATTGAATAATCTGGTACCTTGATACTTCACTGGCCACATCTATATTTTATCCCATTGTCTCTGTTTTCCTTATTAAGTGCCTCTGGCTCTTAGCACTTCCTATCTTCTGGAGTACACTACTCAGCCCCTCCTTTTTTTTTTTTTTTCACATTCCCTGACCAAAAGTTCTCTGAGACGTTCCCTTAGGTATTTTGTTTTCGGGGTTTTTTGGTGTTTTTTTTCTTTTTGGGTCATACCCAGTGATACTCAGGGGTTACTCCTGGCTCTGCACTCAGGAATTACTCATGGCAGTACTCGGGAGACCATATGGGATGCCGGGGATCAAACCCAGGTCAGCCACGTGCAAGGCAAATGCCCTACCTGCTGTGCTATCACTCTGGCCCCACTCCCTAGGTATTTTGAATGAGAGCAGGCCTCCTCTCATACTTTCTCAAATCCCTTATCTTTTTTATTTGTTTCTGTCTTCTCTATGACTTAATAACATCCAACATTGCCTCCCTAGCAAAATGCAGTGATTTTCCTGCTTTGGTTTGGTGTTTGATTTTGGGCCATACCTAGCAATGTTCAGGGGTTACTCCTGGCTCTGCACTCAGAAATCACTCCTGAGTGATCACATCCTCTGGCACTGCTCAGGGGATCATATGGAATGCTGGGGATTGAGTTTGGATAGGGTGTATGAAAGGCAAGTGCCTTACCTGCTGTACTATCACTGCAGCCTCCTGCAGTGATTCTGTGCAGTGCTGTGGCTTTTGCTACATTGAATACTATTGAACTGTTCAATGGTACTTGAACTTCAATATTTTAGTACAGACTTACCAGTATGTATATTTATGGGGCTGAAATATTTGAGCAGATATTTGATGATTGGATGAATGGTTACTTTTTCTTGTAGAGTTTAGTGCGCAATCATATCATTTCTGTCCCAACAACCTTTACTTCAGCAATTGGCAATCTTTAGACAGGTTGAGTTACTTGGTGTGTTTTTTTAGTGTTCCAGAGCTCAGGGGTTGCTTCCTGTGGTGCTCAGAGCACCAGGTAGTACCAAGGATTGAACCCAGGCATCCAGTTTTCTGATTCCCTGGCCAAAATATAGCTTCTTAAACACTCAGTGCTTTCTTGTTTCATAACTATAGCTTTATTTTTTCATTCTTCTCATTTGCCTTTTCTTTGTTTGGGGGCCATATCCAGCAGTGTTTGGGCTTCTCTTGTCTCTGCACTCAGGAATCATTCCTGATGAGCTTGGGGATTATTTATTTTCCCAATTATAACTAATTAGTAGTGAAAATCAAATATCCTGTATTACATGGGATAAACATTACCCCAGAATTGCCAATGTAGCTATAGCACAAAGGGTGTAAAGCAGGTCTGTCTAATTCAGAAAACCATGATATATACATATATATATATATAAAACATATATATATGACAGATTGTATTTATTTAGATGGAAGCTCTTTTTTTTCCTTCATTCAAAAAATAAGTCTTAGAATCTATATATAAACAATTTGTTTATGCAAACTTCCTTAGTTTTTCATTAGTAGATTTCTCAAATGACAGAATGTACTGATTCCAACATTTGCAAAAAGTCCTGGATTTGAATCATTAATTTGAATCATTAATATTAATCATCAAACTATTAATATTATTTGAAAAGAAGGTTGTTTTTTTTAATTGATATTAGTTTGGGTCAGAGATATAGTTCAGGGATTAAAGTTCTTTCCTTGCATGCTGCTGACCCCAATTGAATCCCAAGCACCACAGATGGTGCCCCATGCACCGACAATAGGGTGCATAAAGCCCCTGAGCTTTGCAGGTGTGGCGCCCCCCTTGCCCCCCCCCACACACACAAAAGGGAAAGAAATTGATAGCAATGCCAAGATAGTATAGATTTGGGGGAGAAAATTGTCAATAATACAGTGTCAATATTACTAAAAGTAATATCTGGGTTGTTTTCTCTTTTTCTCTTCCTCTTCTAGGTTCGTGATGATGTGTATCACAATATATTAACAAATAACCTTCCTAATCTTTTGGAGTATGGCAATATTACTGCTTTGACAAATTTATGGTATACTGGCCAGATCACTAATTTTGAATATTTGACTCACTTAAACAAACATGCTGGCCGATCCTTCAATGATCTCATGCAGTATCCAGTGTTCCCCTTTATACTTGCTGACTACGTTAATGTAAGCCTTGACCTCAGTGATCCATCAGTCTACAGGTAACTAAAAATATTATCTCCTTTTGGCTTTGTATATATGTGTATTCATTTCATTAAAGTTCTCAGAATTTTTAAGAATGTATTAAAATAGAATGAATAAATATTGAGCTATTATGTCTTACTACTTCAGCTTAAAAATGGAAAGTATTTGCCAAACTCACAACTTCTTTTTTTTTCTTTTATTTAAAATAAATAACAAACATTTTTTATGCCACTCCTATGTTTTTCATTTCACATCTCTTAAGGGAAAAAGGGAGTTTGTTTTTAGGGGTTGGTGCTCGCCGTTGGTGCTTGGATTCAGGCCACTCCCGATGGTATTTGTTCTGGCAGTGCAATTTATAGTTTATAGCCATTACAGTTTTTGTGCCCTACCCCAAATCATTCCATGCATTTCACTTGGTATTTTAGTTTTTTAACAATATACAAAGTAGTTTTTGTTTGTTTCTCATATTGTTATCAATGAAAACTGAAGTTTTGTTCGATAAACTTGTATTCATGTGCTAAACTAAAAAGCAAGCCGATTTCAGTTTTTGGGAAATCAGATTCAATATATTTGTCAATTAATGAAACAACCGTGGTCACCTGAGAGATAGTACAGGAGGTAAAGCACTTGTCTTGCCTCCCTGGTTTAATCCTTGGCACCATATATTGTTCCCCTGAACACAGCTTACAATCACTCCTGAGGACAGAGCCAGGAGTATCCCCTAAGCAACCCCGTGTGTGGCTCAAATCCCCCACCCAAGAAAAATAGCAGTGATACTAGAGACACTTTTGTAAGAATTAAACATTTTATTTACTACTGGTATAAAGGATTGGAGCGATAGCACAGCAGGTAGGGCATTTGCCTTGCACTCGGCCAATCCGGGTTCGATTCCTCCATCCCTGTCGGAGAGCCCAGCAAGCTACCGAGAGTATCGCGCCCGCATGGCAGAGCCTGGCAAGCTACCCGTGACGTACTTGATATGCCAAAAACAGTAACAACAAGTCTCACAATGGAGACATTACTGGTGCCCGCTTGAACAAATCGATGAGCAACAGGATGACAGTGGTATAAATATATAACAACAATTTTTCAGAAAGGCAATTTGACATTAAAGAACCAAAGTGAAAGATAAAGCAGAACAACTATGGAAATATACAGTAAAATGTTTTGCTGTTAGTGGGTTTGCAGCCGATTTTTAGTTTATCTGTTTAACAGTAATTTCTGATTTATCAGTAAAAATATTTGTTTTTAAAAACATTCAATATTATTAAAAAATTATTTTTATATTGTCTATGAAACTTTTCACCTTGTTTATGAAGTAGGGTGCATGCTCCTTGGTGATCAGGGGCACCAGAATGGTCCCTAGCAGGCATGTAGTTCTGGGAATTGAACTCAAGAGTCTCACACCTACAATGCAGGTTCTCTATCCGATATCTGAACTACATCCACAGCCCACCTTGACTCTTTTAGCAAAAGTTTCTAGGACAAAAAACTTAAAAAAAAAAAGTCAGGGGCTGGAGCGATAGCATAGCAGGTAGGGCATTTGCCTTGCACACAACTGACCCAGGTTCGATTCCCAGCATACCGTATGGTTCCCTGAGCACCGCCAGGAGTAATTCCTGAGTGCAGAGCCAGGAGTAACTACTGTGCATTGCCAACTGTGAACCCCCCTCCCAAAAAAGATCAGTTTATTATCATTCATTTTGCGATCACTAGGCAATAAATTATATATTAACATTATAACCTTTCAGTATCTGTATTGCAAAACTAGTGCCCAAAAGGAAAGAAAGAAGGAAAGTACCTGCCATAAAGGCAGGTAGGGCGGTGAGTGAGTGGCGGGGGGTAGAGGGGGGTGGAGTGAGGAAACTGGAAATATTGGTGGTGGGAAATGTACACTGGTGAAGGGACAGGTGTTGGAACATTATATGACTGAAACCAAACCATGAAAATTTTTGTAACTATGTATCTCACTGTGATCCAATTAAAAAACTAAATCATATATTAACATTAAGTATACTTTTAAGTTAAATGCATAATTGTTGTAGCACGTACTCAGAATCTCACATTGGTTATTTTGTGCATGTTTTGTTTTGACAATTTTATCTAACTCTAATAATTACATAATGTTGCCCAGGGTAATCAAATTTCCTGTTCCAAATTTCCTGCCCTTCTCTGCCTGAGTATAGAATCTGGGAAATGATGGCAGAAGCTTCAGGAGCTTTGTAGGAATCACCTGCTAGAGAAAGCCTTTGTGTGTTTCATTTCTGAAGGAACTAGAGGAGAGGAAGGAGAGCAGCTTCTCTGCTTGTAGTCACAATTTAGGAATATGAGATGCCAGTGTGAATCTGTCCAGAAAATGTTATGCTGCACCAGTTAATGAAGTCATGAGTTTAGGTAAACTGCCCCGAGATGCCAGGTCTTACATCAATCATGTACTGTATTATGAGATGCAGTTATCTTGGCCTAACAAAAATTTCATATATTTTCTGCACCATCTCTCACAGAAACCTCTCTAAGCCTATAGCTGTCCAGTATAAAGAAAAAGAAGATCGTTATGTGGACACATACAAGGTAGCTTTGTTTTTCTTCATATTTAAAAAAAAAAACCTAGAGTTCTGATATATAAATATGAGTTTTACCTAATTTAAAATGTAAAGTATTGATTTTTCTGGTTACTACTTGTGCCTTGGTTATCAGCTGATTAGGGATCATTTTATAAATATGATTCTGTGTCAATGCCCTGTGAACACTTTGTCCAGGAAAAGAAACATATCAAGGCATAAATTAAAAGCCAGTATACTGGGGCTGGAGCAATAGCACAGCGCTGTAGGGCGTTTGCCTTGCACGCGGCCGACCCGGGTTCGATTCCCAGCATCCCATATGGTCCCCTGAGCACCGCCAGGAGTAATTCCTGAGTGCAGAGCCAGTAGTAACCCCTGTGCATCGCCAGGTGTAACCCAAAAAGCAAAAAAAAAAAAAAAAAAAGCTAATATACTTTATATTATAATACATCATCATATGTCTTATAAAAAATTACAAATGATTTCCAGGGACCTGTTACTTGTATTCCCAACTTAATTTATATGACTGTATCAGTGTATTTTTATGTGCCATAATCTGGTTTTATTCATATTTAATAAAATTTACATTTATGTATTGATAGTAATTTTTAAGGCTTTAAATTTTGAAGTAAATCCTATTTTTGTGAATTAATAGAAATTTGAAAAATCCTTTAAAAAATTCTTTAACCTCTTGTATTCTTTGTAACAATATCTTCAGTACAGCTAAAGCAGTTTTCTTATATTTCATCATCTTATTTTATGCCACTTTCTACTAGGATCTAGACCTGGGTGTAAGTCCTACAAAGAGCCCCTCACCCCAAACATCTTATAAACATCACTGTTTGATTTTTATGTAGCTGAAAATGGAGCATGCTGTGAGGATCAAGAAGTGACTCTAGAAAATATACTGTCCCCTGACTTTGTTATCAGAGCCAAAAACAGCTATGGGAGATAAGAGTAGGACAGATGGGAAATATTTGACTGTGCTTCCCACTTTATGCTGGAAGATAGGAGTGGTGGGGGAAAAAACTCTATATATTATATATGTGTTGTTTTTGGTTTGTTTGGGGGGGGCGGAATAAGGGTGGGCGTTCTTCTTGGTGATTCTCAACCAGCTGGACCAGCAGTTCAACACAAGGACCCAAGACACAAGGATGTCATACTGTTTGGGCCCTGCAGTGCCAGGATTACCCCAGCTAATCCTGGCAGTGCCCAGGGGTCTTCAGGGCTGCACCTGGTGATGTTCAGGGGATCTTGTACTAACAGTAATTGAAGAAGGTTCTGCTGTATGCTAGGCATGTGCCTTAACCCCTGTACTATCTTTCCAACCCTGTATTTCTTTTTTTCAATCTTTACACTCAGGGAGCACTCCTGGCAGAGATAAGAGAACCATATGTGGTTCCGGGGATTGATCCATCAATCCCTTACCATCATACTTGTATTCTTTTTTATCTTTATTTACCTATACTGCAAAACACTCGTAAAATATTGCATAAAAATCTGACTTTCCAATAATGTGATAGTTTTTCATTACCACATTTATACTTAGAGCATAGAACTTCTCTAAAGGATCGAGTTGCATCTTGAAACTTTTTTTGTCTTATGCTACATATTTTTGGTTGTTTTCAGCATGAGTTTGTCTTTTACATGAAAGATATGAAAGAGTTGTATAAGGGCTGGAGAGATAATACAGGAAATAAGGTGATTACCTTATATGGGGTTGACCCTGATTCAATTCTGGCACCATATATGGTTCCCTGAGCTCCATCAGGAGTGACCCCTGAGCACAAAGTCAGGAATATCCCCTGAGCACCACAGAACGGAAACCTAAGGGGATTGTCATACCCAGCAATGTTCAAGTATAACTCCTGGCTCTGCACTCAAGGATAACTCCTGGCAGGGCTTGGGGGACCATTGGGATACCAGAAATCAAACCTTGGTCAGCTCAATGCAAGGCAAATGCCCTACCCACTGTATCTCTCCAGCCCCAAAAAACTTTTTTTTTTTGCTTTTTGGGTCACACCTGGCGATGCACAGGGGCCACTCCTGGCTCTGCACTCAGGAACCACTCCTGGCGGTGCTCAGGGGACCATATGGGATGCTGGGATTCGAACCCGGGTTGGCCAAGTGCAAGACAAATGCCCTACCCGCTATGCTATCGCTCCAGCCCGAAACTCTTTTTTTTTGGCGGGGGGGTCACATCCGCAATGCACAGGGGTCACTCCTGGGTCTGCACTCAGGAATTACCTCTGGTGGTACTCAGGGGACCATAAGGGATGCTGGGAATAGAACCCAGTTCGGCCGCATGCAAGGCAAACGCCCTGCTTGCTGTGCTATCGCTCTAGCCCCCAGCCCCAAGACTAAGTTGTAGACATTTCTAGTGATTGTAGCCACTCTAGTCTGAGTATTTGATCACCTGGACATCATGAGCTGTTAGTCAAAATTATGCAAAGTAGGATGTTCCACACATGAGTTTTCTATGTGAAATGAGAGAATAAAGGGGCCCACTGTGAACTGCTCCTTGAATGATTAGACCTTAGCAGAGCATCATGGCACAGACTTTCTCAAGGTGGCTAAGGTTCAAACACAGGCAGATGGGCAAGCCATGAACAATGAACTCAAGGTGGATAAGTAAAGGCAGATTAATAAAGATAACTGGGGGGCTGGAGCGATAGTACAGCAGATAGGGCATTTGCCTTACACACAGCCGATCTAGGTTCAATTCTTGGCATCCCATATGGTCCTTCAAGCACTGCCAGGAGTAATTCCTGAGCACAGAGCCAGGAGTAACCCTGAATATTGCTGGATGTGACCCAAAAAGCCAAAATAAAATAAATAACTGGGGAGGCTCTTCCAGCTTTGCCTAAAGCACATTATCATGACTTCTCTTGATTCTGTTCCCTGCAGTACTTGGAGGAAGAGTATCGAAAAGGAGCACGGGAAGACGACCCCATGCCACCGGTACAGCCTTACCACTATGGTTCCCACTATTCAAACAGTGGCACTGTGCTTCACTTCCTGGTCAGGATGCCTCCTTTCACAAAAATGTTTCTAGCCTATCAAGGTAAGGGTTATTTCATACTATGCAAAACATCATATTGGGTCATCAGAAACTTAAACCTAACTTCGTGATTCTCACATGTGGAAAAGAATTCTATTTATGGGGCAGAGAGATAGGATAGCAGATACAGTACTTCCCTTGTACACAGCCAGCCTGGGTGTGATCTCCAGCGCCTCTTATGGTCCCCCGTGGCCACCAGGAGTGATCCCTGAGCACTGCCAGTTGTGCCTCCAGGGAGAGGGGGAAAAGGAAACAGAAATTAATTAAAACAAATTTTTTTAAATTCATCTCTTCCATAAAATTCTTTTTTGGGGGGTGCGGTTGATGCTCCCAAGCAGTGTTCAGGGGCCCAGGAGCCACTTTCTGTTGCTGTTTGGCTGACAAGGCCTGTAAGTTCAGTCTAGAGCCTGCAGATGTATTGCTGCTCAGGCTCTCTAGTCCTGGGGTCCCTAGGGCTAGGCTCGCAGGGCCTGGGAGCCTCCAGTGCCACACCAGTGATGATCAGGGGACCATGTGGGGCCCGGATTGCACCATAATTTCTGTACTAAATTTTCAACCCTCTCCCACATTATTCTCTTTAAAAACCTGTCCTTATCTAAATCATCTTGCCAATGTCAAATTTTACCTTCACATTAACGTGCCTAAACTTAAGCAAAATCATTTACTTTTTAAATATGGCACGTGGGTGGGAGAAGCAGTAGTGGCTACACAGCTTCCAGAAAACTCCGTGCTCTGAGGTGCCTTGGACAGCAGGCACCTGGCACTCTCCTGTCCTGACATCATTGTGCCCAAGAGGAAAGTCCACTGGGCCAAGGGATCAGCCATGAAGAATCCAACAGGAGATTTGTGGGGTTGTCCCCCAAAACCCTTGGTCCAAAGTAGAAATAAAGCCCCAAAAGGTGACAGGAAGAGATAAGTTTTCAGGTTAAGAAGTGCAAGGAAAGGTGGAGTCAGAGGAAAGCAGGATGTTCTGGCTATCCAAGAGACTAAGAGAGACTCACCTGCAGAGAACAGGGACACTGAAGGCCAAGACATTCAGCAGGGGAGAAGGCAGCAAAGTCTGGTTAGGAGGAATATTTTTATCAACCATTTTGTTAAATACAATGAATTTTTTTTCTTTTTGGGTCACACCCAGCGATGCACAGGGGTTACTCCTGGCTCATGCACTCAGGAATTACTCCTGGCGGTGCTCAGGGGACCATATGGGATGCTGGGAATCGAACCCAGGTGGCCACATGCAAGGCAAACATCTATCTGCTGTGCTCCAGCCCCTACAATGGTTTTTCTGTTTGTCTGTTTTCTCTTTCGAGATTTATTTATGGGTCTCTGAAACAAGGCTGGTAGAAGAGCTTACATGGTAGCACTGAACTTGGTTCATAGGAGTGACTGTAGGTGCCTCTAAGAGTATTGGGAAGTTGAGGGAGGTAGCCCAGCCCAAACCAAGAAAGACTGGAGATTTCAGTCACAGAACCCACATACCCAAATTTTCAGTAGATTCTCTCATTGAGATCTGTCTGAAGATAGTAGAGTCTAGCAGTTTGGGATTGTGGAAGCAAACTGCTGCTGGGGGCTCTGCTTGGGCAGGCAACTGTGAGTTTCCAAAGAAAAGCATGAGCAAATGAGACTTGAGTATTCAGTGGCCAAGAGCCACCTCCCCAGGCTGGTTAACAGTGATGAATGCTGAAGGGCTGGGGGAACGGAGAAACAGGACCCCAAGCTGGAAGGTAGTCAGTTTATTTCTCTCTCCTCCCAGCATAGTCTGATCTCTCCCCTACAGCACAATCATAGTTGTAGTTTTGGTTATAGTCCCAGTCACCATAGTTCCATCATCCTAGTCTCCTCCAGGGCTGGAGCGATAACACAGAGGGTAGGGCATTTGTTTTGCACACGGTCAACCTGGGTTCGATTCCTCCACGCCTCTTGGAAAGCCCGGCAAGCTACTGAGAGTATCTCGCCTGCATGGCAGAGCCTGGCAAGCTACCCGTGGCATATTCGATATGCCAAAAACAGTAACAAGAAATCTCACAATGGAGACATTACTGGTGACCGCTTGAGCAAATCGATGAGCAACGGGATGATAGTGACAGTGACAATTCACATGATAAAAAGGTTTTTATACTTTTTTAAAGTATAGGCAGTTGACTCTGTAAATATGTTCAGTTTCATAATTAGCAGGCTGCAGAGTACAAGGGTTAAGGTGCTAAGCTGCTGATCTGGTGTAATCCTTGGCACTGCATATTGTCCCCCAAGCACCACTGGGCTCGCTCCTAAGTACAGAGCCAGGAATTACCCCTAGCAACTGGAGTATGGCCCAAACACACTCCAAAAATTATTGTTGTTGTTGTTGTTGTTGTTTTAAATTACTCATCTTTGGACCCTAAAGAGGAATAAAATTTTATCATAATTTGCTCTATAATCAACAGGCACACTGCTCCCTTCACCATAGTAACTTTCTAGTTAAATAATCTTCTGTCTCAATATTAGAGTTAATAGCTTACTGTGGATAAATAAAGGTGAAATTATTTATTTGCAAATAGGAACATTCTCATCTCTCAGTTTCTAATGAGAACCATGATTTTAGCTCTGTAGTTAATCATCATGATGTCCAGAATCCTTTGTGGAATCATTATTCATTTACTCAACCCTTTTGGAACTTCTTTATATGTTTTGACTCATGTGAGCCTAAGTGGAATTAACTCTGTATATTCTTAAGTTTGTTCCTCTGTAAGTACACAAAACAAATGTTCCACATGACAGCTATTCAAATATTTGAAGATTGTTGCACTGTACCTTTTCTCCCTCTCAGTCTTATTTTTCCCAGGCTAATTGTCCTTGGTTAATTTGAGGGCTTCCTAGATGCAATGTCTTATTCCAGCTACTTAGAGGAATATTTTTTTTAAAAAAATGCTTCTGGTATGAGTATGAGCCTTTAAAACTAAAAACTAAGATTTAGACCACCTTTGTATATTCAAATTTCCAAACCCATCACTGTTTCAATTATCCCTCTGGATTTATTCTGATTTGTGAATGTGCATTCTTAAAATGGTAGTCAGAATAGAAAAGAGTATTTTAGATGTTATTTGGAGCCATTCAAGAATTGTGGCTTGACCTCCTCTTACATCAGTGCAAGAATCTATTAATGTAAGATTCCCTGTCAAATAAAAGTTCTTAAACTCAACATATAATGCTGTTACACTAGGTTGTGTTCACTGTATTTGTGATTTAAAAATAAGAACAAGGTGTCCGGAGAGATGGTACAGCACCAACCTGAGTTTGATCTTCAGCACCGGATATGATTTCCTAAGCCCCGCAAGCTGTGGCCCAAAAACAAGCTAACAAACAGACAAAAGAGCTACCTTACTTCCATTCACTTTTAACTGAGTAGTTTTAAATGATTCATGTTTATGTTTGAATTTATTTCTAGACTTCTGATCTAACTCAGGGTTTCTTAGCCTTGCTTGGTACGGTAGCCATTGTGAGCCATGTAATTCGTTGCTGTGGAGGTAGTGTCTGCTTTATAAGACATTTAGCAGCAGACCTCATGTCAATTCACTGGACAGCGGGTATGACTCAAGAAGAAAAAAAATATTCTTTATTAATACTGAGAAAGCTTAATGAAGGAGTGACTATGCAAAGTCTTATATTTATGCATAGGACATTTTGCTTAATTCCATAGAACATTTAAAAAACAGTATACTCTCTTCTGTTCCCCAGAAGAAGAAGAGTAGAAGAAAAATTTGTTTTAGCAAGAAATAACTTTTCTCCCTGATGAAGGAAAAAGTATTTCACCTATTTCAATTTTAATTTCTTATCCTTATTCATTCAAAAATCAATTATTATTAATTACCTAGGTATTAGGCAGATGATAGCCTGGAGTTTGTGCTTTGGTACAGTTTTCTGCTTGGGAGATGTCAGCTAAATGATATAAATTTACCAAATTATATACAATTAAAACAATAAAAAATTTTAATTATTTTTTCAAGAACATAAACCTTTTAATCTGTGAACAAAAGGAACATTTTTTATCTTTTTCAAGTAGTTGCGAGTACATAAATTATGAATCTTTAAAGAAAATTAGTTCTTTGTGGCTTAATTATATTATTTCTATTTCTTTATAGATCAGAGTTTTGACATTCCAGACAGAACTTTTCATTCTACAAATACGACTTGGCGCCTCTCATCCTTTGAATCCATGACTGATGTGAAGGAACTTATCCCAGAATTTTTCTATCTTCCAGAGTTCTTAGTTAACCGCGAAGGTATAGCTACTAAACCATTTCTAATTTTAATTTCTAAGGGTTTGTAGTTACTTATAATTTTTAAAAAATAAAAATAACTTTTGTAAGTCCTAACAATCTCATAAAAAAGAAAAGTGCCCTTATTAAGTATATCATTACTTCCTTGTGCCTTGAAGATTTTAAATATGTCATAGGGCTAAGTATAATTAGGAAATTATAACTTTCAACTATTAAAACTCTGTGTAAGACCCAGGGAGAGAGTACAGCAGGTAAGGTGCTTGCCTGACATGTGACTGACCCAAGTTTCATCCCATTTGTCCCATGTGGCCACTAAACCCACCATAAGGCATGATCCCAGAGTTCAGAGCCACCAGGGGTAAGCCCTGAGCACTGCTGGTTATGACCAAAAATATAGTTTTTGTAAAGATGTATTTTAATTTTATTTGAGAAATTATTCCTTTTTATCAGAGGACAGACTGTAATATGCTCATTGTGTGAAAATAAGTCAGGAATTTATTGAAAACACAATACAAACTAATCAAAAACCTTGATGATTTTATGAGACATTCCTGGTAGAAATAAAATATTTTGACCAGAATTATCTAACAACAAAAAGGGATATTAGAGAATAAAATCTAATTTTCTGTGGTACTGATGACCAACAATCTTGGACAGCTTTACCTATTTAGGGAAAGATTATTTAGCACTTTCAGAGTATTGTTGAGTGATTCTTTTGTCATTATTTCATTTCGTGGTTTTATGTAACCTATAGGAACATGTGAAATTAGGAATTGCCTCTTTACAAAAGTTGGGCAAATTACTTTAGGATTTTAGACCTCCCTAAAATTGATTGGAGAATCACTAATTCATTGTTTTGCTCAAGTGATAAATATGTCTGTGAGATATCATCACTTGCAGTTTGTGGTACCTGCATTCCAGCTTTTGACTATGAATTTAATTTAATCACAATGTAATCCACTGCTTGTTTTCTGTGTCCATAGTTCTTTATATGTAAGTTCTAATTGTCTGTATATAGCAAATAACTCCAACTTTGTGGTTCACAACAAAATTGATAGATTACTTATAACACATTTTACAGGTCAGAAATTCAGGAGCAGTCATCCAGTTTTGTGGTTTCAGCCAGGTCTCTCATGAGTTGCATTCCTGTTTCCTACTGCTGGTACCTCCAAGTTAAATGGATGTGTTGGGGACTGGCAGGCACCTTGCTCTTCTGTAGTGTTTGTCCTTTTCCAAGTGTCTTAATTTGGGCTTCCTCACAACATGGCAGTCTTCAACATCATACTTGGCATCTCACAGTTGCAAAAGCAAGTGTTCCAAGAGAGACATAAGCAGAAACTGTGCCACCTTTTCCAGTCTCACCTTGGAAGTCATTTCCATTGCTTTCCGGTGTTGAAGCAGTCAGTCACGAGTGCCTGTCTACATTCTAAAATGAGCACAGATTTTGCCACTAAATGGGGGAGTCACAACAGTCTGGAAAAGCATGCAAAATCAGCGAGGTTGCTACATAAGCATATTTGAAAAATACAGTCATTGGTCTGGGAAATGTCATCAGACTATTTCATCATTTGAGTTTATAGGTGGCACCACCACACTCCACCCTATACTCCCTGTTGCTTAGCCCTCCCCACACTCAGCTCTTAGATGCCCCCTTGTCTTTGTGAAATCTGTACCAATGTATTTCTCCTAAGGATGCCCACAGAGTTCTCTGTGCTCAGCTTGTTCACACTGCAGCTTTGGGGTGGACCCACCACGTTACTTTATATACATCTTTGATTTATGGTTCACAAATTTCAAAATACTTTCAGTATTAGTTAATTTTCGTTAAACTATTTTACAAGACCAAGAAGTAGGTAGACATCAAACTTAATTTAATATGGGGTTTCATCAGCATTAAGTAACACTTTTATTATAATTTTCAAATTTTCTGTTCATGAAAAATAGCACCCAGAAAGTTAATTTTGTTCAAAAGAAGCATTTCTCTAGGACTTTTAAACCTCCTAAAATAAACACTTCTTAATTTTTTTCATACTAGATGAATAATGAAACAAATTCTCTTTTAGGTTTTGATTTTGGTATACGTCAGAATGGTGAACGGGTTAATCATGTCAACCTACCTCCTTGGGCACGGAACGATCCTCGTCTTTTTATCCTTATTCATCGACAGGCTCTTGAGTCTGATTATGTATCCCAGAACATCTGTCAGTGGATTGACTTAGTGTTTGGATATAAGCAAAAAGGGAAAGCTTCCGTTCTAGCCATCAATGTCTTTCATCCCGCTGTGAGTGATTTGTTTTAAAATAATTTGCATTTATATAAGGTAGAACTTGAACATTTAAAAGTCAACTATTAGGTTCTTTCTTTTAAGTTTCCACATTATTGTTAAGATTTGTCAGTGACACTAAACCATTAACTAAGCATTGACATTACCTGTTTATTTTGTTTACTGAAGGAAGGTTTGGTCCAAACCTGGTTGGGACGTTCAGGGGCTGCTCAGCAGTACCCAGGAGCTTATGCAATGCCAGTGATGGAACCTGTATGCTGACATATGAAGCATGCATGCCAGTCATTTTATCTCTTTAGAAATAGCTAAAATATGGACCTGAGAGATAGTACAGTGAGTAGGGTGCTTGCTTTGCACACAGCCAACCCAGGTCCAATTCTAGCATGCCATATGGCCCTCTGAGCACCACCAAGATTGATTTCTGGAGTAATCCCTGAGCATTGCCAGGTGTGACCCAAAAATCCAAAAAATATATATATAAAAAATAACTGAAATAATATCTACTAGAGATTTCCTAAGACTAGCCTTCAGATTGGATAAGAACTTAAGGACTCAGCATACAGTAACTACTTCTTAGTTTTGTTACACTGAGGGGTAGGAAGCAAAAGGAAAAGATGCTTGTGGCAAGCTGAGGAAAACAGACGTGAACTTCCAAGGATCTCCCAGTGAATGACAGACAACACATTTATTTCCTCCAGCAACAGACATTGTCATGTATGATATTGTCCACCAAGAAAGCTCTTTAGAGACTTTATTTATGCCCAAGGTTCTTTTGGGAACTGATGATGTGGGCACCCAGTCTCACGAGACATTCTGAAATTCTAGACTCCCAGAAAGAAGCAGGTGTCAGTATAAACAATACTGTGCAAACTGTTTAGGCCCAGTGAGCCGTGCCTAGCAGGTAAGGAAACAGTGCCAGATCTCCATGTCCCAGACAGCTAGCCCGGGGCTGATACTGTGAGCAGACCTTTGCAAAGAGAGCAGCTCAGACCTGCTGTGTTAGTACTTCTCTGCATACTTTCCTCTGTACCTAGCTACTTTGAAATGACATCTTTCTCCCTTGAGATTTTTTTCTTTTTTTTTTCTTTTACTTTAGGGACCATAATTTACAGTGCCATTTAAGTGTAGGGTAGGGTTTCATGCATAAAACATTCCAGCAACATACCCCCCATCATTGAACCATTGTCAGTCCTCCCCCATCAGTTTTTCTTAGTATAAAAATAGTAGTTGTGCCTTGGTTTAAAAAATTATAAAATATAGGATCTATTATAGACAAAAGGAAGGAATTTTAAAAACTTTGAAATCACCTTTAACAGATAAAATCAAAACCTTTTTTAAAATTTTATTTACATATTTTTGCTTGGGGACCACACCCAACAGTGTTAAGGGCTCATTCCTGACCCTGTGCTCAGGGATTACTCCTAGTGACTCTCAGGAATCGACCATGGTGTTGCTCAGGGATAGAACCAGGACCGTCTGCCCCTATGGAAAGCACCTTAACCCTATACTGTCTTTCCGCTTCCACCCCATCTCTTATCCTATTTTATAATATTAATGTTACCCATTCTAAAGTTTCTCTGTATAATAAATAACCAATCCTGGTTGTTGGATGTTTAATTTAAATATGTATTAAAATTAGTTTTTCTGAAGTAAATTGCTTTATATACATTTTTATTTACTTCAGATGAAGTTCTAAAAGTAGAATTCTTTTTTTGTTTTCACTTTTATTTGGAGAGTGAGGGGCAGTGGCCACACCCAGCAGACCTGATGCTACTCCTACCTTTGTGCTCCCTGTGGTATTTAAGGGACCACGTGGTGCTGGGAAGCAAACGTGCACTTCTTACTGTGCACACATGTGCTCAAGCCTTGTAAGTTGTTTCTCTGATCCTAGAGGTAGAATTGTTGTACCACCATATATACTTCTAGATGTTTTGTTAGATCTATTGCCTTTTGGAAAACTACCTATTCAGCAAATATTTATTTTGCTAGACTCTGAGGTTGTGAGGTGAATAAGAGTCAAATAGGGAAAGTTAGTTTAGCGGGGAAGGCAATCTGCTTGGATGTTGTAGTAGAATTCAAATGAGACCCTTGAAAGGAAATTCCTTAAAGAATAAATGATGGGCTGGAGTGATAGTACAGTGGGTAGGGCATTTGCCTTGCACACGGCCACCCCAGGTTCAATTTCCAGCATCCTATATGGTTCCCTGAGCACCCCCAAGAGTAATTCCTGAGTGCATGAGCCAGGAGTAACCCCTGTGCAACACCAGGTGTGACCCAAAAAGAAAAGAAAAAAAAAGAATGAATGATATTAGTAAGTTATAAGGAGCAAGTTGTTTCATGGTATTACCTAGTGGCTACTCAAAGACAAATACAGCAGATTTATCTTTAGTTAACAATTAATCAGTGCATAAAGCACTTAGCTTTTGTGTTTTCCTAACTAAATTTAGAAGGTTGGAAGAGATGGAGAGATAGTTTAGGGATTAAGCTCATGCCTTGCATGCTTTCAACCCCAGTTCAATTACTAGCATTACTTGGTCCTCAAGTATGGCCCCATATAGCCCTGAAGTTCCCACACACATACCACAATACAGCTGGGTTGACAATCCCCAACAGCATTGCATTGTCAGGCTCTCACACTGAACTGTAGCCCTAGTTGGTTGAGAATCGTAGAATGGACCCCTGAGGCCCCAAGAGCACCACTTGGAGGTCTTCCCCTGAAAAAATTAGGTTTCAGTGTAGAGAGATAGCTTCTAGGAATGGCACATCTGCTTGATATTATGAGGCCCCGAGTTCTATCTCTGATGCCTCTTGGTCATGAATGAGGGCTGAGCATGCCATGGAAGGACCTCTGCTAAAACAAGGAATAGAGGAATGCCTTTGACTTTCATTTACTAGTAACCAGATTCAGTTAGAAAATGATATTGCAGAATATATAGAAGCACTATATTTTTCAAGTGTGTTAAATGTGTTTTTATATAAAAAGTTTTGGTTAGAGCTCAGTTTTATTTGAATTTTAGAATATATTAAGTCAGCAGCCATTTTCTCTTTATATAAGCATTATAACATGTTTTTGATATGTTGTAGAATTAGTAGTGAAGGGATTAGCATTAAAGATTATTTAGTTTATGGAGAACCATTGAAATTCTATTCAGGCACTTATAGAATGTTATATCTAGATATATTAATGAGATTTGCTATAACTTACTAAATGCTAAAACCTAAATTATAGGTGTGGGTAAGCACAAAATAATGTACGATATGTACCCAACCACTGACTGCTAGTTTTAGAAGTGAAAGTGTAAATGCATTTGATTCTCTATTTGATTCCAAGGATAACAACACCAAGAAGAAAAGTGTAATAGCATCCTTTACATTAAAGAGCTTGGAATTTCACTGTTGCTCTTTCAGATTCATTTACAATTCAACATGAACCTAAATAATACTCTCTCTTTAGTTACTACTTAGCAACAATATATCTCAATTTTATTTTGCCATTTCTTGTATCACTTTTGACAGATTATTTTTTCAATGACTCAGTGTTTTATTTATGAAGTCTTAAATGGTATTCTGTTCTTAAAATAAATTTCATAAATACACCTAAGTAGCATTAATTGTCCATGATGCGATAGCACAGCAGGTAGGGCATTTGCCTTTCATGCAGCCAACCCGGGTTTGATTCCTCCGTCCTTCTCAGAGAGCCCAGCAAGCTACCGAGAGTATCCCGCCTGCATGGCAGAGCCTGACAAGCTCCCCATGGCGTATCCAATATGCCAAAAACAGTAACAACAAGTCTAATAATGGAGATGTTACTGGTGCCCGTTCGAGCAAATCGATGAACAAAGCTACAGTGCTACAGATAATGTATTCTTATGTTTAATCCACCTATTCAGAAACACTAATTTCTCCTTTTCTGTGAGATCATTAATGATTATTAACCTTACCAAAAAAGGTTGTTAAATTGTTTCCAATTGAAATAGAGAAGTTAAACTGTTGTCCTGAAAATGAAACAAGCCGGGGGCTGGAGCAATAGCACAGCAGGTAGGGCGTTTGCCTTGCACACGGCCGACCCGGGTTCGAATCCCAGCATCCCATTTGGTCCCCTGAGCACCGCCAGGAGTAATTCCTGAATATAGAACCAGGAGTAACCCCTGTGCATCGCCAGGTGTGACCCAAAAAGCAAAAAGAAAATGAAACAAGCTTTGTTTTTCCCCTTTGATATTATTGCCAATTTTTCTTTTTCTATACCTCTCTTCCTTTTTACTCTTCAGACCTATTTTGGAATGGATGTCTCTGCGGTTGAAGACCCAGTTCAGAGGCGAGCACTGGAAACCATGATCAAAACCTACGGCCAGACCCCTCGGCAGCTGTTCCAGTCAGCACACGCAGGCCGACCTGGATCTAAGCTCAACATTGAAGGGGAGCTCCCTGCTGCTGTGGGCTTGTTAGTGCAGTTTGCTTTCAGGGAAACCCGAGAGCCAGTCAAAGAGATTACGTATCCGGTATGTCATTTGAATTTCAGTAGAGTTCAGCAAATACTGATTCAACCAAAACTAATGTCAGAGTGTCAGAGTCCCAGATAGGGACCAAGGTGTGTAACTGCCAGTGAACCCAGTTACAAGGGACAGTCTGATATATATATACTATATACTATATATATATATATATATAGTATATAGTACCTCAGGGAACTCTGTTCAGACTCTAACTTCCCCGAGGCTATTACTAAGGCCAGGACCTTTTATAAATCAGAAGTTAGCATCTGCCCAGAAATAGAGAAGTTTGGACATAGTTACACCAAGGCGCTGGCTATCCTCTTGCACCAATGGTATTGACTAGAGGTGTGAAAGTTTCAATTTACACTTAAAGGGTAAACTTACCTATTTCCTTGCCATCCCCAAATTTAAATGATAAAATGTAATGACTCATAAAATAGCAAGTAGATATCATTTGTAAATTGAAATGGAAAAATAGAGCGAGCAAGCCTTAAGAATGGAATGGATTCTAACCCTTAATTAAATTATTATATGAGACAAGAAAGATGGTACAGCAAGTGAAGCACTTGCCTTGCACATAGGTGACTCAGGGTCAGTCCCCGGGGTCCCCTGAGCTCTGCCAGGGATAATCCCAAAGCACAAAGCCAGGAGTAACCTCTGAACACAGCCAGGTGTTGCCCTAAAACAACACCCTCCCAAAAAATGTTCATCATAAAATCGACACAAGATGAGAGACCATGAGTTGTAAAATGTTAAAAAAGGGGGGAGTGGGAGGAGTTTGCAGAAGGGATGAGTCTGGGTTGGCCCCATGCAAGTCAAACACCCTGCCCACTGTACTATCTCTCCGGCCCCAGAATCCATCATTTTAACATGTCAAAAGTGCTTCTCTGAAAAGTAGCTATGTTTATATATAGCTGGCTTTTATCAAAGGTCTGAGCAGACTGTGTGCTTGCAGTAGGACTGTGGTAGCAACCTCCTCATTCCCACTTGAGCAACTTCACACTGATGGTTTCCTCAGCCAAGAATGGCCTGTCCCCAAATATAGCCCAGGTTTCACTAGGTCTCTGCTCAGAGTCTTCCCTGACCTTCACAGACCCGTCCCCATGTAGAAAATAGCAGCTCCATCATTCTCAGCTCCTCCCCTTGTTTGTTTTTCTTCATAGCACTCACCACCTGGCATACTGTCTATGTGTTTATTAGGTTCTCTGCCTCCCCTCTCATCTAGAACTCAGCACCATAGAGCTGGGACTTTCCTGTCATGCCCATCACTATCTCAGCTCCTGGAGTGATGCCTGGCATATAGTGAGCATTCACTCTTTCAAAACTTAATAGATAACTTCTCAAGTTCAACTTTGGCTTTCCTGAGTCTGTCTGTGTGACATGTGATGATTTATTTTTCTTTATATGAACCATGAAACCTTTTATATCCTACTACACTTGAACTCCTTGCCCTCCTCATTTTGTATCTTCATAAATTGCATGATCTGGATATAACTATGTGTACTTCCACTAAAATTCAAAATAATAAGAGGCCAGAGAGATACCTCAACAGGCTAAAAGTGCATGCTTTGCATGTGAGAGGTTTTGATTCGGTCCTTGGCACCCTGTGGTTCCCCAAATGGCCCTGTACTTCAGCACTGAGTCAGGAGTAGTCCCAGAGCACTGTCAGGTGTGGCCTAAAAACTAATCATTATGATTGGAACTGCATCAAAAGCATTTAAACAAGGTACTGTTCCTGTATATCCTATGATGTGGGTTAGTTGCCACTGATTTTTTTTTTGTATACTTGGAAAAACTGAAAGTTTAAACTCTACAATCCTTAGAACAAAAACTTTATTGCAAGAAATTATGATGATAAATCATAGCTGTAGTTCAGCACATATTTTCTCTCAAACATGTCTCCCAGAGTCTTATATAATTATTGGAGTCCCTAAAGTGCCATGGATTTGTTTGAAAAGTGATGTACAGGTCAGTGACACCTGTTTTATCATTAACTTGCAAAACGACATGGACATATTTTACTGAAAATAAATTGCTTAGTGTTTTCTTTTGTCAGACTTGTGTAGGACTGGAGCAATAGCACAGGAGGTAGGGTGTTTGCCTTGCATGAGGCCAACCTAGGATCGATTCCTCCGTCTCTATAAGAACCCAGCAAGCTACTAAGAGTATTCCACCTGCACGGCAGAGCCTGGCAAGCTACCCATGGCGTTTTTGATATGCCAAAAACAGTAACAAGTCCCACAATGGAGACGTTATTGGTGCCCACTCGAGCAAATCAATGAGCAACGAGATGACAGTGACAGATTTGTGTAGAATTTTTTTTTCTGAAAAGCTGAAACTAAATAGTTAAACATTTAAATGTCTAAAAAGAAGAAAGTCTACAAATGAGAGATTGGTAGAGAATAAAATAATGAAAGGGAGAATAAAAGTAGAACTCTGAGGAAAAACTCTTTGAAAAAGCATAATTTCTTTTCTTTATTTTCTTCTCTTTTGGAGGATGCTGAAGATTGAATTCTTGCCTCCCTAAGTGAAAGGAATGTGTTCTACCACTGAGCTACCTCCCCAGCCCTTGATTTTCTTCTAGATACTTATTTTTACTTGGAAAGGAGGAAACCTCCTAATCACTCTTCATGGGCAGGTGTATATGTATCATCATTGGCTTTAGAATCCTTACTTACCTTTCTGATTCTTAATGCTGTTCTTCATGCCTTTTCTGCCTTTGTTCTTTCCTGACAATTCCTTTTCTTCTCCAGTTCTTACTATGTGGGAGTCATGCTTCTCAGATCTGTTTCTTTCAGTGTGCTCCAAAGATAAACACTTTCACTTATCAAACATCTATTAAGAACCCCCTCTGTGCCGGGCATTGTGATTGACGTTAGGAATACAAAGATGAGAGTTATTCCAGTCTTCTCAGAGCTTATTATATTCTAATAATGACAGCTGTTCTACATGGAGGGACATGATTTTTAGATGCTGGATGACTTGAGATGATACCAGTCACAATCCTGTAAAAGTCAACTTTAGGTATTTCATCTCCTCTAAAAGAAATAAATGTACAGGGCCAGAAAGAGAGAGTGCAGCATGTAGGGCTCTTCCCTTGCATGCACCTGACCCAGATTTGATCTACAGCATCACATGTGGTCTCTGAGCCTACCAGGAGTGATCCCTGAGCGCAGAACCAGGAGTAAGGTCTGAGCATCACTGAGTATGGCCCAAAACCCAAAAAAATAAAAATAAATGTATATAGTAATTTTTTTCTCTGTTCAGATTTCAAGGAATTTGTAATAATGAATATACATTTTCCTGTAAGTTGATCAAGACACAAGGATAAAATTAAACAAGAAACACGCATGCCAGAGACTAAATATCAGAGAAGTAAAAAAGTATAAAAGGGTTCTTCCCATTGCATTTTTTTACTTTATTTAAAATTTAAATTAGGAGTAATTCTGTATCTGTTACCTTTTCTAAAAAAGCCTCCTTTTGACTTTTCTTGGTTTTAGAGCCCTCTGTCATGGATTAAAGGCTTGAAATGGGGAGAGTATGTTGGCTCCCCAAGTGCTCCGGTGCCTGTGGTCTGCTTCAGCCAACCCCACGGAGAAAGATTTGGTTCTCTCCAGGCTCTGCCCACCAGAGCAATCTGTGGTTTGTCCCGGAATTTCTGTCTTCTGATGACATACAGCAAAGAACAAGGTAAAGTTGAACAATGAAAATCATTTCGGGTATATCTTTCCTGAGATTTGAATATCTGAAACTTATGCATGCTATTGTACTCTATTTTTCAAGCTTCCTGAGTTCTTGGTAAAAATTCTAGTACAATTTGTGTTTTGCTTAATGAAAAGTAGAAATTAAAACAGATCATATGGAGAAGATGGGAATTAGCTACAATGCTATTTGAAATAAGAGAAGTTTGAAGAGGCTAAGAATAAATGGTTACGAGACCAGGGATGTGGCTCCAAGTCTATGAAGATATATACTTTGATACTCTTGAGTCCCTATATAGACAGATTTATTTGGCAAACAAATCTAATACCAGAAGATAGTTTTAGAATTGCAACAAACAAAAGAAGGCAGTATGATATCCATGAAAATAGATTTAAGGGACCAGAGAGATGGGATAGTAATAGAGTGCTCACCCGGCATTGGAGCTATGGGGCTCCACACCTGGCACCCCGTATGGACCCTCCCACCCCACCAGGAGTGCTTCTGAGTCAGAGCCTCAATATCACTGGGTGTGGCCCCAAAACAAAATGAAAACAGTTTTTTAAATAAATAGGAACATTATGCCTGGAAAGCAGTTGTTTTCTCTCTATGCACTCACTCACTAAAATCATTACATGGAAAAGTATTATACTGTGGAAGTCGTCTTCATATTTCTAATTGTTATCTGGATACTGAAAACCTAGAAATGTTTTCCAACCAAGGATTCCCTTACCCCTTCCAATTTAATCATTTCACTAAAAGAACTCTTCCTACTAGGCATGAACTTGGGCACACAAACATTTACCTGTTCACCTGTTCATATTGGGGGTGTGCAGATTTGCCTGAAAGCCATTATGTGGACAAGATGTACCTTGGCCTAATACCTCATCTAGCTTCACAGTATAAGAATGCTAGTGCCCGTGCCAAACATTTGTCACTTAGAGAAGTCCTTTGCTAGTGGGGCCATGCAACTTTTGTAGACTTCGAAAAGTTAATTCTGTCATGAAATAAGTTACCATCATTATGGTTAATAATTATGAGAAACTGCTTACCGTTTTTCTTAGTTTAGTGAATTCGTAAGATAAAGTAAATTTTTTGACAGTAGTCTATTCTCATTATTATGTTACAGTTGTGAGATATGTCACTAATTTGCTATTAGTGATACATAAAGTACTTTAAAATGTATTAATATTTTATCTGTAAAAGTTTAATTAGAGCTTAGGCAGCCTAAATAGTGTTCATTTGATTCTGGTACACATAGAAATTTTAATTTAAAACTTTGTATGATAATGGACAAGAGCAGTAGTACAGTAGGTACTATCAGCATGTACAGAGCTTGCCTTACACATAGCGGATCCATATTTGATCCCTGGCACCCAGTATGGTCCCCTGAACCCCACCAGAAGTGATCCCTGAACACAGAGGCAGTATACTACTGAGCACCACCAGGTGTGGTTCAAAACCAAAACCAAACAAAACTGTTTGTGTTATAGGATCTAGATGTCCATTGTCTAATGTCAACCCATTATATTGGCGCTACTCATCACATGCTTGGGATTTGTTAGAAGCTAGGGAAATGATACAATAACGGTTAACAGCTATGCTGTTAGTGGTTAGGGTACCAGATTTTGCTTCCCAGCACTAGTACTTAATAGCTATGTAACCTTGAAAAAAAATTACTCCTTAAAATCCTGGCTTTCCATGTATACAGTGGAAATAGCAATCCTCTATCTCATTAATTTATTATAAAAACCCAGGGCAAGGGACTCTGATAGTGTATCCTACCATGCTCAGCATATAATTGTTCATAGAGACCTTGAATAAATGAAATTGTGACTTATTGATGGAAGTTAAACCCTGTTTAGATCTTTGCAAAGAGCTAAGAATTGTTATATCAAATAACAGTTGGTTTTCCTTAGTTATATGTGCAAAATACAAAGTAAAAATGGTTTGAATTACTTAAGTCCAGTATAAGCCAATTACTTGAGAACTGGCTTCCTCATGATTGCCCAAGTTGCCTTTCTTGAGTATACTTGCTTGGGCTCTAATCCCTGCACCTGCATCAAAAATTCTTAGGATTGTTAATGTTAAAAAAAAGTTTCCTTGCAAACTCCATTGTAAGGTCCACTGTTCTAACAAGTAAAGTTTTTTTATTTTTTTTTCCAAAAACAGTATGGTGCTGGGCCAAAGAGATTGCACAGCGGGTAGGGTACCTTGCACACAGCTGACCCAGGTTCATTCCCAGCATCCCAAATGGCCCCCTGTGCACTGCCAAGAGTAATTCCTGAGTGCAGAGCCAGGAGTAACCTCTGAACATTGCAGGTGTCACCCAAACCAAACTTTTTTAAATTAACTCCCATACTATGAGTGAAAAAGAGTACAGTACTACCTTACCCTGTTAACAGCGAAAGAGTTAAATGAACATAAATTCGTCTATCTTATGAATAAAAATGATTTGCAATGGAGTAATACTGTTCTGCTAGATAAATTTTGGCTTTTAGCATGGTATTTCTTGATGCCTGACCAAAAAAAAAAAAAAACAGTTGAGCAGTGGCCATCTGATATTTTAATTTCTCCTTCTCTTGGAGGTGTGAGAAGCATGAATAGCACTGACATTCAGTGGTCTGCCATCCTGAGCTGGGGATATGCTGATAACATTTTAAGATTGAAAAGTAAACAGAGTGAGCCTCCAATAAACTTTATCCAAAGTTCACAACAGTATCAGGTAAACATTTTTATTAACTGTTTTCTAATAATAGCTAGGAATCATGCTCTAAGAATCTGACTTCTGCTGTTAATAATCCACTCGAACAGCTGATGGTGCTGGATGTATGCCTCCTTTGCAGTGCTAACTCCTCACTGTTGCTACCTGTATCTCCAATTTGTTTTCTACCCACTGTATTGAGAGCTTACTGCAATATACTTAGCATTAGCTACTGGCACAGTGTTTAAATAAATACTATTTTCTCCTCAGTCATTTTTGTCACAGTCATTTTCTATCACTATCGTGCCATCTTCTATGCCAAGTTTTTTCTTAAATGGGCCACATATTTAAACATTTTCGTATGATAAGGGGAGAATTGTACCTAATCAGAGTCCTTTGATTTGGTATTGACTGACAATAACAATTAAGCTTACTTTTCCAAAGTTGAGGGTTTTTTTTCCTCTTTAAAACTGGGAGAGGGGCAAGAGCGACGGTGCAGCAGGCAGGGTGTACTTGCCTTGCACACGGCTAACCTGGGTGTGATCTCCGGTATCCCATATGGTCTCCTGAGTTCTGTCAGGAATCACCCCCAAGCACAGAGTCAGAAGTAAGCCCTGAGCACCTGCCAGGTATGGCCCAAAACCCTAAGTGAATTAATTAAAATTAGAATAATAGAAAGATAATTACAGTGGGTAAGGCACTTGCTTTGCAGGTTGCCAACCCTGCTTTGATCTTCAGCACCACATATGGTCCCCTGAGCCCCACCAGGAGTAATCCTTGAGCACAGCCAGGTGTGCCCAAAAATCAAAAACACTAACAAACTAGAATAATAGTACTCAACTTCTCTTTCATAAAGCTTACTTTTTTGTAAAAAAAGTTTGAGTGTTTGTGAAAACCACTTTGTTAACTCTCTCTCTCTCTCACTCACACACACAAACACATACACACACACCAAAACTAATATGCTACCACAACTTTTTCCATAAGTAATTTTATATAAACCTTTCTTTTACTGTTTCCATGGAAGTTCTTTTCTCATTTTCTTACTTCCATTACTTGCGTAACACCTACCTCTATTCATGTGTTCTAACATTTATACCCTTTTCCTGAACACTTTAGAAATGAAATAAGCTACATTGGGAGAAAGGGGGTTGGGGGGTTTCAAAGAGAAGAAAGGGAAAAATGACTCTTTGCTTAATCTTCAATATGTCTAGAAAAAAGGTCAGTGTTTTTTAAAATCTGATTTACTGGTAAACTAACCAAATAAAGACAGTGTGGCAGAGAGTGTGCTTGGCAGAGGAGTGTGTATCTCACCTGTGTTAATACTTGGGTTCCACCTCTGTCATTGCAAAAAAAAAAAGAAAACTTTATTTTGTATATATGGATTAATTTCTTGGGACTGGAGAGCTAGTACAGGAGTAAGGATCTTGCCTTGTATGAAACTGACCCAAGCTCGATCCTTACTATTACATTTTATTCCCCAAGCACACCAAGAATAATCCCAGAGCACAGAGCCAGGAGTAAGCCCTAAGTACTGCCAGGCATGGCCCTATCCCCTCTTAAAAAATTAAGAGCTGTGATCCCCCAGATAGGTCATAGGGAACATGCCAGCAAAAGGCCATTTGACACCAAGAAAGGACAAGGATTCAGAAATCCTGATGCTAGGGTAGTCTGGCCTTGAAACAGGAGCCTGGACTAGAGGGATAAGACATCAGGTAGGGCACTTGCCTTGCATGTGACTTGTCCAGGTTCTATCCCCAGCACTGTTCATGGTCCCCTAAGGACTGGCAGGAGTCATTCCTGACCACAGATCCAGGAGTAAACCCTGAGCATCTCCAGGTATGGCAGAAACAAAAATCAAAAACAGAAAACAGGGGCCTGCTGGCCACATGAGAAGATATAATTGAGGAGCTATAGAGATAGTACAGTGGGACAGTGCTTGCCTTGCACACAGCCAACCTGGGTTCAATCTTAGGCACCCTATATAGTCCCCTGGGCCTGCCAGGAGTGATTCCTGGTTGCAGAGCCAGGAGTAACCCCTGAGCACCATTGGGTGTGGCCCCAAAACAAAACAAAAAAAGAAGATAAAATTGAGACATTTTGAGGCAGAGTGGAGAGATGACCAAGTCTGAGACCACTGACTTGTGTCTTCTTGTGAAGTGAAATGTGTCAGCTCTAGCAGAAATAGAGTTGGCAAAGGGCCACAAGAGGAGCAGAGCAGTGAACATAGGGTAGGGAGGAAGTGGTGCCGAGACAAAGACAAAGACCTATCTATCAACTGATCTGGAAGTGTGTGGGCCTTCATAGTCAGAGGCAAGGGTTTATTACCACAAGGGAATAATTCCAGATTTGCCCTCTCAAGGTTTATCTTTCCTTCTCTTAATAATTGTTAGAACTATTAAAAGCAATGCTTCTATTTATATGTACCCTAGCACCCAACCAAAACCAGAAAAATATAAAAAAATAAATATTAGGTAAATGGATAAAATACACAAAAATGTATAAAACACACTCAACCTTGGATTTAGTCTATCGTGGCTCATTTTGTGTCATAGTGGTAGAGCCCATGCCTCACATGTGTGAGACCCTAGGTCCAGTCCCCTACATAACAAAAGAGGTTTTTAAAAAAGCCTAATAATTCATTTTCTGAGGATTAAATAGCTGCATGGTAGAAATGGATTTACAGAAATACCAGTATCGGGGCTGGAGCGATAGCACAGCGGGTAGAGCATTTGCCTTGCACGTGGCTGACCCGGGTTTGATTCCCAGCATCCGATATGATCCCCCAAGCACTGCCAGGAGTAATTCCTCACTACAGAGCCAGGAGTAACCCCTGTGCATCACCAGGTGTGACCCAAAAATCAAAAAACGGAGAAAGAAAGAAATACTAGCATCATAGACAGTGCACTAACATATACTTAAATGTGGTAATAGCTTTTCCATTCTGAGAGTTATAACGTATTATATATCTTATATCATTTGTATTTTTAAATAGTTGTCAGAAAAGTCGAGTGACTCTCATCCTAATTAATAATCTATGATTTGTCCATTTTCAAAGGTAACTAGCTGTGCTTGGGTACCTGACAGTTGCCAACTGTTTACCGGGAGCAGGTGTGGCGTCATCACAGCCTACACCAACAGATTTACAAGCGGCACGGTAGGTCCTGCTTTATAATCTTTTTTTTTTTCCTGTTTTATAATCTTTAATCCACATAAACTCTTAAAATGTCAGAGAGCACAAATCAAACTCTTTAGTTTCAGGCTTATTAACATGGGGAGGGAAGCCTTTTTAAATAATTTAGAGGTCATATTTTTTTGGCATAAAGACAGGTAATATTTTATTTCTTTTTTTTTTTAATTGGACTGGAGCTATAGCACAGTGGGTAGGGTGTTGCCTTGCACGTGGCCAACCCAGGTTTGATTCCCAGCATCCCATATGATCCCCCAAGCACCGCCAGGAATAATTCCTGAGTGCAGAGCCAGGAGTAACCCCTGTGCATCGCCGGGTGTGACTCAAGAAACAACAACAAAAAAAAAAGAAATAAGGTTCTTATATATGTTAATGAAAGATTGCTGAGGAATCTGAACTTAACAGCACTGGCATAAATTGTGAAATGATATCTGGATGGCATAATATCTGGATTATCTGCCATTTTTTTCACCTTTTTACTCCCCAAAATCTAAAATATATATTAATTTTATGTCTGAATTTGTTGTAATTACTTTTTAACTTTTTATTTTGTTTTGGGGCCACACCTGACTGTCAGTATTCAAGGACTTACTCCTGGCTCTGCGCTCAATTCCTGGTGATCAGAGTCCCATATGGAGTATTGGGGAATGAAACTTCATATGCCACATGCAAGGCAAAGACAAGCACCCTACCTGCTGTACTACTTCTCCGATCCCCATCTCTTATCTTTTAAGCTCACCTTCTATTTCCTTTCTTCCTACAAATATATTTTTATGGGTTTTAATGCAGTTGCTGCTTGATACTCACACTGCCACAGACCCATATTTAAAAACTAACCATTTGGAGACTGATAGGTAGTAGAGTTAGCAGGGATACTGGCCTTATACGCGATCAACCACAGGTTAAATTCCTGGCACCTATGGTCCCTGAGCCCTGCCAGGAATGATCACTTAGCACAGAGCCAGGAGTAAGCCCTGAACACCACCAGGTGTAGCCAAATAAAAAAAAGGACAAGAAAAACCAAAAAGCTAACAATTTTTTCTTGGTTTTACCAACACTTTGAACAACCTTGTTTTGTTTTGTTTTTTTAATCACTGTGAGATACAGTTACAAAGCTTTCATGTTTGAGTTTCAGTCATACAATGGTCAAAAATCCACCCCCTCCATCGGTGTACATTTTCCACCACCAATGTCCCCAGTATCCCCCCATCCCACCCCTCCCCCTGCCTCTATGGCAGACAGTTTCTCTCTTACTTTCTCTCTACTTATGGGCATTATGGTTTGCAATACAGATAATGAGAAACAATGATGTTTGGTCCTTTATCTACCTCAGCACACATCTCCCATCCCAAGCAATCTCCCCAACCATCATTGACTTAGTGATCCCTTCTCTATTCCAGCTAGCTGCCTTCTCCCCCAGCTCATGAGGCAAGCTTCCAACTATGGAGCAGTATTCCTGGCCCTTGTCTCTACTGTCCTTGAGTCTCAGTGTCAATTTCATATTATATTATTTTATATTCCACAAATGAGTGCATTCTATGTCTGTCCCTCTCTTTCTGACTCATTTCACATAGCATGATACTCTCCATGACCATCCACTTATATGCAAATTTCATGACTGCATCTTTCCCAACAGCTGCATAGTATTCCGTTGTGTGGATGTACCAAAGTTTCTTTAACCAGTCATCTGTTCTCAGGAATTTGGGTTGTTTCCAGATTCTGGCTATAGTAAACAGTGCTGCAATGAACATACAGGAGGCGCAGATGTCATTTTTACTGTGCTTTCTTGCACCCTCTGGATATATTCCCAGAGGAGGTATGGCTGAGTCATATGGAAACTCAATTTCTTGATTTCTAAGGAATGCCCATATTGTTTTCCAAAAAGGCTAGACCAGTCGGCATTCCCACTAACAATGAAAGAGCGGTCCTTTTCCCCCACATTTGCAAGAGCACTGGCTGTTCTTGTTCTTTTTGATGTGTGCTAGTCTCTGTGGTGTGAGATGATATCTCATTGTTGTTTTGATTTGCATCTTCCCGATGATTAACAATGTGAGCATTTTTTCATGTGCCTTTTGGCCACTTATATTTCTTTTTTTTTTTTATTTTACTAACATGGTAATATATATTTTCTCTTTGATTAGGAAGGCAAAGGAACTTGAAAATGTGGCCTAAATTGTGTTTATCCAAGCATAGGCAAGATGAGTTACTGTTTCATGGGTTTAAACATGGTAGTTAATAAGCAGGATTATTTAAGCAATTTTTTTCATTCTTAATCTTAGACTTAGGCACAGAAATCCAGACCTCAATACTTGGACTTGCTTGAAATTAGGGATAGGAGGAAGACTTTTTTTTTGGTCTGTTTTTGTGTTTTTTTTTTTTTATTATTATTATTAGTTTATTTTTAATTAGAGAGTCATCGTGAGGGTACAGTTACAGATCCATACATCTTTGTGCTCATGCTTCCCCCATACAAAGTTCAATAACCCATCCCTTCACCAGTGCCCATTCTCCACCACCCGTAAACCCAACATCCCTCCCCCCCTCCCCAGACCCGTCTTCCCCCCACCCCACCCTGCCACTGTGGCAGGGAATTCCCTCTTGTTCTCTCTCTCTGATTAGGTGTTGTGGTTTGCATTTGGCCACTTATATTTCTGTTTGAGTGAACAGCCTTGTTCTTTGCTTTCCTTAGTTCCATACTCCATGTCATTTTAAATTTTAAGTAAATACAATATAGCACTGTCATCCCATTGCTCATCGATTTTCTCGAGCAGGCACCAGTAATGTCTCCATTGTGAGACTTGTTGTTACTGTTTTTGGCATATCGAATATGCCGTGGGTAGCTTGCCAGGCTCTGCCGTGTGGGCAGGATACTCTCAGTAGCTTGCCGGGCTCTCCAAGAGGGACAGAAGAATCAAATACCAATATAGTATATACATTAGGTTTCAAAAAAGGATTAATTTGTCAGAATAGGAATAATTCGGACAAAAAAAGCTTTTAAGGTAGCAAACGGTGTCATTGTAATTTGAACACATTTGCTTCTGATTTTGAAGTTATGGTAGACTTGTAAAATTTTATTACTTACCTTTCTCTACATGTCTACTTGCCTAATAGAAAGATTTTCTGCTTATTTATAAGAATCTCATTTGGAGGGGGTGCTGGAGCGATAGTACAGAGGGTACGGCATTTGCCTTGCATGCGGCCAACTGGGTTCAATTCCTAGCATCCCATATGGTCCCCTGAGCATCGCCAGGAGTAATTTCTGAGTGCAAAGCTGGGAGTAACCCCTGTGCATGGCCAGGTGTGACCCAAAAAGGAAAAAAAAAAAGATTTTCGCAAACAAATCATGAAATGAACAGTTACTACTTAAACCATCTCTAAAATTTTATTTTATTTTTTTATTTTGGGCACTGTGTTTCACAAACTAACAACTAATAGGATCTAATAACTGAACTATTCCAGTACCACACCCTTCACCCAGATGTCCACTTTCCTGCACCATTCTCCCAAGGTCCCTCCCCACCTACCCTTACTCATGCCCATGATAAGCTTCCTACTGGAGACAAGATCTCCGTTTCTGTTGCCTTTGGGCATTTGTTATTCCCCTGTTCTGTTTCTTCATATCCCACATACGAGAAAGATCATTCTGTATCTGTCCCTCTCCCTCTGACTTACTTTATTCAGCTTAACACTCTCCAGCTCCATTCATGTGGCAGCAAGTTTCATGATTTCATTTTTTCTTACAGTTTAGATACTTGGTTTTAGCATTTTTGATTCCTTGGGGTTTTATAGATATTGTTATTGCTGCTTTTTGTCAGGAGACAGCCCACCATTTGGCATCCCTTGAGACCCTACAATTGTGTGTGTGAGGTCAGCAGTACACTGTTACATTAGTTTATGTTCACTAGTTTCTGTTCTGATCTGCTGAATGTTGTGGTTCTAAAAGTATCCATGTCTTCTTCCTATGACACAACACACACACACAAACCACCACCACCACTAAGTGCTATGTGGGGTGTGACCAAATAATTATTTGAAAAAAAATTTTTTTTTCTTTTTGGATCACACCCAGCAATGCACAGGGGTTCACTCCTGGGTCGTCCCTAGTTACCCAGGATTCTCATGCTGCAATTTGCACACACTTTCCTAGATCAGCATGATAGGCCTATCTGGCCAAAAGTAAGAAGATACCTGCATTTTTTTTCTATAATTACAACAGTTCCTAAAAATATTTTCAATTATCATGACAAAGACACATGTCATAGGAGACCCACATATTTACAGATGAAAGAACACACAGGGAAAAGTTACACTTGTTTGTAATAAGGGAAATGCAACTGAAAGCAACCTTAATCACCATTTAAAACTTGGAAACTTTTCAGTTTCCAAATAAAAGGTGGATCTCAAATACTTCAGAGCTCAAGAGAGAAAAAAGGGGCACAAGCCCTTTGGGGGCAGGGAATCCCTGAGCACTGTCAGGTGTTTCTGTGTCCCACACAAATGTGGTTTCTCTGCAACAGAAAGGGCTCTATGGACATTCCTTGGCCCTGCAGGGAAGAGTACCACTCAGTGGAGCCAGAGGGGGCCCAGGACTCTAACACTCCATGGAACTCCAATGAGTGGATTGTAGTAACATATATCTGGTTACTGTTTGTTTTGGGCTTCTGTACCCTGGCTAAGCAAAAGCTATTGCTACCCAACTCAAACCAGTTACTCCAAAGAAGAACAAAATCTTGTATTGCTTGCTTGTTTGATTCTTTAAGTTATCCATTCTTATATGAATAGAACACTGGACTATAAAATAGATAATCTACAGCTAATATATTAGCATGTCTTAAAAGCGTGGTGAACAGAAAGGAAAAGTGCGGAACAACGAAAGAATAACACCACATATATATTATTTATCAACATCAGGGACACTGTGCTATTTTTATGGTCATAATAATATGTATGAGAAACAAATTCAAAATTCAGGATAGTGATTTCTCACAAGGGAGAGGAAATAGGATGTAGAACAATTCACACACTAACATTTTCTTTTTTAAAAATTAAATGAGCAAAAACATATTTTTAATGGACTGGTATTAGGATTAATTTAACTGACTGATCAGCATGTAGCAGTTTGTTATTCTTGCTACTTTTCTGTACTCTTTGAAGGAGTATCGAAACACTTCAGGACAATAAGCAGCTTAATGAAAATAGGAGTCAGACTTTGTTTGGACATCTGGCATTTGTGAGCCAACATGGACTTCGGAACATTAGCTTGTAACTTCAGATAATCAGTTCATAGCTATTGATAAGCAGTAGTGACACTAAATATTGGTGTCAGGCCTTAGAAAAGTACACTGTTAAGAACTATAAAATGCCAGAGAGATGGTTCAGGGATTGCTTGCATGCAGCCAAGTCCTGAGCCTGGTTTGGTCCCTGGCACCACGTATCCTCCAAGCACTGTCAGGAGCCAAACCCCCAAACACAAAACCAGGAGTATCCCCCAAAACAGCTGTGACCTATACTCACCTCCTTTAAAAAAATTTTTTTTTAAGTTATAAAATTAACCATATTCACTAACCCACTGCTAGTTCAAAGGAGGGGCCAGAGAGCTAATTCAAGGGCTGAACGCACTTTGCATACAGGGGGCGAATCTTAGCACTACATGGTTCCCTGAAAACAGAGTGAGTTGTAACCACTGAGCACTTCTGGGTGTGCCCACCTCCCACCCCCACTCCAAAATAAATCAGGAGCAATAAAACTTTTATGTGAAGTATTTAATTATGGCACATGATAATTTTGAAAAAAGATCAGAAACTTTTATTTACTTGGGGGTCTGGGGGCCATAACTGCTGTGCACAGGACTTATTCCTGGCCTGGTTCTGCCACAGTGCAAGGCAAGGCTTATCTTTTGTACTGTCTCTGCAGCCCCAGAAACTGTTTTAAATGTCTGGTAGTAAAGGAGGCTCAAGTAAATAATTTTTCTCATTGCAGCCCGAAGTAAGCACTTTATGCCTAAAGACTTTATGCCCTTTTATTCTAGAATTATGGCATACAAACTGCACAAAATACTGTAATATCACTAGAGATCATTTTGAGGACTTATAGAGAATGCATGTGAGAGAATGTACAAAATGGAAAATTATTTTGTGGCAATAATTTACCACTATAGAATTACCTATTTGTTGGGACAGTCTATGAGAAGCATGTAGTTAATGAAATTGGTTTTCATAACTTTTAGTTTTGCTCTTCAGAAAAAAAGTTGAACTGAATTGGATTAAAACTCGTTTGAGAAAAAATGTTTTGAGTCACTTCAGTTGATTTTATTTCTGATAAATATACAAGGATACTTCTATTTTGTTTGTGGTGTTTCTTCTTTTTTTTAGCCATCAGAGATAGAAATGGAGTCTCAGATACATCTCTATGGGCACACAGAAGAGATAACAAGCTTATTTGTTTGCAAACCCTACAGTATAATGATAAGTGTGAGCAAAGATGGAACCTGCATCATATGGGATTTAAACAGGTAAGGAAAAAGGTTTCTAACTCAAGCATAGCAGTTAGGATCTTTGCATTGTGTTCATCTCAAGGATAAAAAACAAACCTTATCTTTGTAATCTTACTGAAATCAAAATATCAGTTAGGAATATTGTTAGAAATGCCTATGGGGGAAAAAAAGAAATGCCTATGGTAGTAGATATATATCTGAAGTTTTTTAAAAAGCACAGGTAAAAGAATATAGTTATATTTAACTGTCACATGCAAATTCATGTCTTTGGATTTTCAGGTTGTGCTACGTACAGAGTCTGGCTGGTCACAAAAGCCCAGTCACAGCTGTCTCCGCCAGTGAAACTACAGGGGACATTGCCACGGTGTGTGACTCAGGTGAGCTAGCAATGAAACCAGAGAGCTGCATCAATGCATTAACTTCAGCTTTGGCTGAAGTCTCTGTGGCATAGACCAAGCTGTGATTAAATGTCTCTCAAGTACATCGTTGAATTGTTTTAGTCACCAACTTGTGCAAAAGCTAATATTTTCATAACTATTCTGATACCTAAAAGATTGCATTTTGAGCACGTGTAAGTTAAGCAGTTAGTGTTTCCTAATTACCTGCATTTCCTTAGGCTTTATTTTCCTACCATTTGCTTTTGCTTTTTGGGTGGGGGAGCACCGCACCCCCAGCTGTGCTCAGGACTTACTCCTCGTTCTGTGCTTATGAATCGTTGGCAGGATTCAGGGGACCATATGGGTGCCAGGGGTAGAAACCAGGTCAGCCACATGCAGGGCAAACATCCTACCCACTGCACTATCTCTACAGTCTCTGTGTTTGTTTTTTTTTTAACTGTTAATTTGCTACCTTCCTCATGATTAAATGAAAACCATCAGTAGATGATCGACTCTGAATATAAATCTTCTAGTTCCTGAGAGAGAACAATATAGAGTAACAATTTTTCTTAAACTTATAATTTAAGGAGTCACAATTTTTCATAAAATTTACATGACAAATTACATCTCCTACTCAGAGGTCTTGTTTTGGATTTGGTTTGATCCCCAGCACGAGGCGCCTTACTCCCCCTCCTGGGTATGGCCCTGGTATGCCGCAAGCTTTGCAGTGCCTGAGTGGCACTACATTGCAGGACCCAAATATGAACCATCTGGTCCGAGTGTCACTAAGAGTAACTCTTGGGCTTAGCAGGCCACCTTCCAAAACAATTTCATGTGTAATGTTTTTGCCATTATAATACAAAGTCATGAAAAGAATTTTTTTCTAATCATAACTAAGGGGAAATATCTTAAACACCTTTTGTAATAAATCGTGGGCAGATGACTTATGACTTTGCTAATTGTTCTTCCTTGATTTGCACATTAGCAACTTTTGGTTTTTCAAATCAAGAGGGAATCTGAGTGAATAAGATAATGGTTATTTATGTAGAGAGTTCTCTACTTTCTTGTTTTAGTAGTGTTTGTAAGTTAGAACTGATCCTAAGGGAGCTAGATCTTGTAAAGTTAATTACTTTCCTACTGCCAGTAGTGATTTATATCTTTGATATTATATCAGCTAGTCATGTGGGAACAAGAACCAAAATTACTTTTGCTGCAATTATCAGCTCACTACTAGGGCATTCAGGTGTCCCTAGGCAATGTGCCATATAGTAGAGTAATAGGTAGAACTGTTTTCCAAACAGGAACAAATAGGCTTTCTTAACTTTTTTAAGGCCCCTTGATACAAGTAGGAATTCACAAAAGGACATTTGGTCTACAGAGAACAAACTTTTTTTAAAAAATTTATTCTTTAAAAGAGTGCCAGTTTTTTTGTTTGCCCAGACTAGAGTTTATCTTTCTTTGCTTATAGGCCAGGAAGGGAAGCAAGTTACTGAATTTGGGGCCACAGAGAAATACAGCAGATAGGGTGCTTGCTTTCCATGTGACCAACCTGGGTTCAGCCTCCAGCACCACATATGATTTCTGAACATACCAGGAGTGATCTCTGAGCACAGAGCCTGGAGTAGTAAGTTCTGAGCACAGGAAAGAAAAAAGGGAGGGATGAGGAGAGAGAGAGACAGAGAGAGAGAGACAGAGAGAGAGAGAGAGAGAAGAGAGACAGAGAAACAGAGAGAGGAGGAGAGACCAGATTGATCCTACAAAAAACCTTGACCCTTGGGAAATTCCATCCAAGTAATATTAAAGTAAGTGAATGAATATACAATGGACATGTGTCGTCTTCTCAGAAAAATCTTATATTAAGACTGAAATTACACAGTTAAGCTCAATCTGCTGGATCATAGTTCCCCAGTTTTTATTATATGAAATGTGATTTTATAGTGATAATATATGAAATTGCTATAAACATTAAACTATGTAAATGTTATAATGGATTTTATATTTTTAAGTTGCTCTATTTCTGGATCAAAATACATACCACTGAACTTAGTTTCCTAACTGAAGTCATGTGTGACGTTATAAAGTTAATGTAATATTCTGAGATTCATGGTAGAGGGTGGTTCTCTTATTTAGTGTCAATGAAGAAAATTAAATGAATAGGAGAAGTAGAAGTTTTTCAGTAATACCCAACTTTCTGACTTTTACTTAATATACTAAATTATGTATTAAATCATTCTGATACTAGGTAAGGTCTAAATTTGTTGTTTTTGGTTTTGGAGCCACACCCAGCAGTGCTCAGGGCTTGCTCCTGGCTCTGTGCTCAGGGATCACTCCCATAGTGCTCAGGGGACCATAAGGAGCGCCAGGAATTGAACCTAGGTTGGCTTTGTGCAAGACAAGAAGTAAACTCCAGCCCAGGGGTCTACATTTTTGGCAGTCTTAGACAAATGAATAGTCGCTTTGTGTTAAAATAGCCCACGTTGCTGGATGATCAGCCAGCATTATTCTTTGTTTAGGTTCACACCCTACTTCAGTAAATACAGGGCCATTTTAGATTTTCATTTTTAAGCGGTACAGGGTTTGATTCATACTGAATAGTGCTTGGGAGCTACTCCAGGCTAGTGGGGATTGCTCCTGGCAGTAATGGTGGGCCCTGTAGTGCCCAGGATCCAACAGAGGTCAGCCACATGCAAGGCAAGTGCCTTAGCTTACTCCATACTGTCTGTCTGGGCCAAGATTCTTTTGTTTTTAAAAAACTAAGCAATGCAGTGTCTATTGTTAGACATTGTTGACCAACCTCTAGGTCAGTATCTTTTATAGATATGGATCCAATAATTTTATTAAGTCTTTACCCTTCATCTGATTAATTTATTTTACAGTATTTTTTCAAATATTAAGAGTAAAAAGTTATCATCTCATGTAAAAGATGAGTTCATTATTATTTGTAATTATACTTTTTTTGGTATATTGAGTGTCCCACATCGTAATACTTCTTTCTTTAGATAATCTCTCCTGATCAGTATTATACACAAGAACATTTAGATGAACACTGGACATTTAAAGAAATCTTTTGTATGTGTATAAGTGTGTAATAAAATCTGTTTAACATAAGTCTTTATGTAAACCATTTTAAAATAGATAATTCATTCTCCATGTAGTACTTTCATTACCTCTGTTTCAAAGTTTTTTTTATTATCCCAAACAACTATTACCACAACACGAAATTCCACTCTCTTCTTACAATTTCTGGTAACTTCTGTTCTGCTTTCTCTTTCTATGAGTTTGTCTGTCCTAGATATTTCATGTAAGAAGAGTGATGCAGTATTTGCCCTTTTGCATATGTGTCAGAACTCCTTGACTTTTTAAATAACTGAATAATATTCCACTATTTAGATATAACACATTTTGTTTATTCATTCTTTTGTTAATGGATATTTTGATTTTTTTCTGCCTCTTGGCTGCTGTGAATAATGCTGGAACATACTAGGTATTTTAAGATATGGTATTTGAAGGTCTTTAGTAGATGTATTTCCAGTATTTGTTTCTGTGCTATAATATGTAAATTCTTTTTGTTGCTTTGATATAGGACAGAAATTATCTACTTTTATATTTCTTCTGATAGATAATATGAAATTGAAGACTTTTTTTTAAGAGGAGAACTAATTATTAGTATAACTTTTTTCTCTTTGTAAGTTACATAAAGTACTTTATCTTGTTGCTGGGGCCACACCTGTGGTGCTTGGATGCTCAGTCTGAAGTGCTTGGGGATGCTGAGAGTAGAACCTAGAGCCTCACACATACAAAGCAAGTGTTTTATCACTCTGAGCCACATCCTTGGCCCATAAGTCTCTTCTTATAGATGGTTTCACAGTGTAGTTTCTCTTTTTGGAGATTGTTTGCCTTTCTAATCACTTTCAAATTCACATTTGGCAATTCATATGCTGAAAATTACAATTCCCAAGGACTTGTGATAAATTTATCTCATTGTTCCCAAATAAATATGCATAGTTCTCTACAATTTATAATGTAGTGGCTTCATTTATACAGTCTTCAGTCATGAGTTGCCTATTAATTTCATCATTGATTAAGTTACAGGGCAAATGTTTTCTTTTCAGAAGTAAAAATTATTTGGTTATATGAATTTTTAGATTATAGGTTTGCTTAGGTATATTATGTTTGAACACTTACAGAAATTATGAAAAATATTTAGAAAATATAATAAATATTCTTAAATTTTAAAAGAAAAACTTTATCTCTGAAACAAGCTTGGTCCTCTGGGACCTAGTGTTGAGGACGCTGAGGTACACAGACCCACACTCTAGTGACCTGCAGGGTGATTTTGGTGTTTCAGCTGGCGGAGGTAGCGACCTCAGGCTCTGGACAGTGAATGGAGACCTGGTTGGACATGTCCACTGCAGAGAGATCATTTGTTCTGTTGCTTTCTCTAACCAACCTGAGGGAATATCCATCAATGTCATTGCTGGAGGATTAGAAAATGGCATTGTAAGGTAAGAGGAGTTTTTGATTCAAGGTAACCTTTGGATATGGGTTCTTAGTTGTTCCTGCTTTATTTCTAAATTATAGGTTTAATATCATTTTAAATTTTTACACTGTTAATTTATAAAAGATTAACAATATAAAATTACAAGCTGCAGATTTGTGCCATACCTATAGCAAATCTGTCAGGACTGTCATTCCGACAGCTCAGATCATTGTTAGCATGTTTTAGCAACTAAATATTTTCAACTAAGGTATATGCGCTTTTCTAGAAATATTGTTATGTATCTAGTATGGAGATCTAGTGGAACAGCTTCTCTATGCACTGGGAAACAGAAAGTTCCTATAACTCCTGGAACTCTCTGTTGGCTCTTACTGCCGTGCCCAGGAAGCTTCCTGCAAGCTCTCCCAGACGCACCACTGGGCAAAGCACATCCTACAAGCTGTCCCAAAGTAACTGTCAGTGTGTCGTCGTGTTTCCTTCCAGGTGATTTTTAACAAAAAGACAAAATAGGTTTTTCAGTGAAGGAAATTTTAATTTGCACACTTATATTTTATAATTATATTTCCCCCCTCTAGATTATGGAGTACCTGGGACCTAAAGCCTGTGCGTGAAATTACCTTTCCTAAGTCAAATAAGCCTATTGTAAGGTAAGCTCTTTCCTCTTCCTACTCTTCAGGATTTATTTTGTGATGTACTTTTGTTAGAGGTTCAAGCACATAAGCCTGTTTGCATAAACAAACAGTTGTCAGATGTATTTGATACGTAAGTTCTCACTTTCTCTTGAAGATTATACAAACTCAGAAGCTGAGTTTGATGTATGAGGAAAACCAGGCTCTCATCTTACTTGGTTCAGCATTGGCCATGATTATTTGCTAGTGTTGCATTTTTTTCACTTTTATTTTTCAGGGAAATAAAATATGTCCAAAACATAATCAATTATTTCTATAAAGAGAACATGTTTATAAAAATTTCCTATTTCCAAATATTTAAATAATAAAATTTAAACCAGTAGAAAAAAGAAAATATGCAAACTGCGAATAAGATAGGATGTACTTATTGTTTTGATTCTGATTTTATCCTGTAGCACCTAGTTAAAATGAGTTTCACAAACTTGTCTGCTGTGTGATTAACTGTGTTTGAATTGCAATCAAAATCAGTGAATTGTAGGTGTTTTACTTGCTTCTGCTCCAGTAAAGATTTCTTTACACTAATTTCTATATGACCATCAATAAAATGTTCACAGCTAAATTATATAAAAAACTTTTTTTGAACAGCCTTACGTTTTCCTGTGATGGACACCATTTGTACACAGCCAACAGCGACGGGACTGTAATTGCCTGGTGTCGGAAAGATCAGCAGCGTCTGAAACAGCCAATGTTCTATTCCTTCCTTAGCAGCTATGCAGCAGGATGAACTAGTGAACTTCACATTCTCCAAAGCACTTTAATTCCGAAACAGATAAATTGATGTCACTAGTTTTAGGAGACTGAACCTGAAGAAATGGATGACCAAGCAGATTATTTAAATTATGCTGAGTCTATTCATCTACATATAACTTATAACTCTGCAGCATCACTATGTTCAACAGACAAGTTTTGTTCCAATTCAGGGGTAATCTGGAGGCTTGATTCAGTAAGCACTGACCAGCAAATTTGAAGCCTTGGATGGTAAATTAAAATCATATTCATAAAGTTTTTTCCCATAAGAGTATTCTAAACAAAAGACTGGAATCTCACGCCCCCGACCTTTGTTCCAAAAGGCCAGTAGAATTTAAATCAGTTAACAACTTTGTTTGTAGAAAATACTTTATAAAACTACATTTAAATTTTATACCAAGATTCTCCCCCAACACCCCAAAAAAATAATGAGGAAAGAGAATAATAAAGAATTCAGGACTTAGTAATTGCTTTCTTTGAGAAGTAAATTATTCAGTAGGTGTCTCTGCACCACACATTTTAATGGAATATCTGAATACTAAAAACAAACTGCCTTCTTAGCTCAAAGTAAAAACAGAATCCTTTAATAACCCTCAATAAAAACAAGGTATCTTTGATTTCAGATACATTTTTTCTTCACAAAAATTGCTATTGAAAATACATAACACTAGATATTAAATATCTTTTGTTGAGTCCCTAAGATTTAAAGCACAGTGATCACCTCTTTTAAAATCTGCTAAGTACAGAGTGCTGAGTACTGAACAAAATGGCAAGCCTTCCACTAAGCAAAAAATTTGGAAAAAATATTACTAATACAGTACTAATACAGTCTAGACAAGGCATAAGATTTTACAGGAAGAATTTTCTTCCTCAAAACAGAATTACAAAAACAACAAACAATGAGATACATTATGTTGTCTTAAATAGGAGATAGAATAATTTCTGAGTAGAAACGGTCTCCAACTCTTTTCTACTAGCTTACACCTGAAATGCTAGGAGCAACAGAAAAATCCAATTCTACGCCACAGCAAATTCACATGCCATAAAGACAAAATTCTTGAAAATCATGGCATAGTCCATCTCTACCATGATTTATGGCTATATTTTTACTTAGGGTGCTGCTTTATTAGCTTTGAAAACACTGTAAAAAACACTTTGAAAAGTTCAGTTATATGTTACTATGGGGTTAAAGTATGTATTCTTGCCTAAGAATAACTTGTGCAGTTGTTATGAAAACTCAATTCATATGGTGTTTACACAACTTTTGTAACCTCCAGACTTTCTAAAACATTTTGCTTAAAAATTATTTAAAACAATTCCAAAGTCTCTGCTGTCAAGATAGATACAAGAGAAAGCAAGTGGCCACATATGCTTATAACGTAAGTTGCATACACAAGTCCAGCAACACTCGGACTGCCTTGAGCTCATGGTGTGCACAAGCCAGGTTTGATTCTGAGGTTCAAGTTGCAGAGATGAGATTATTTCTATTCACGTTAAAGTGATTTGCTTTGTTTAAAAAAAAAAAAAGCAGCTATTGTCTAGCTTTCATTTTTCTACCAAGAACTTTAAATAGTCCCCTAATAGAATAGGGTTGCTACTCTGTCTTTTTTTTTTGAGGCCGAATTTCATCATCTAAGGAGAAAATATGCAAAAAATAACTAGTCTTGTTAAGAGTGCAATATTATATTTTTATGTAAAAATTAATTGGGGGATTATTTATTCAGCATGAAACGTAATATGTATATGTTTGGAACACTTCTTAATGTGCATGTAAAAAACATTTCTGTAAATTATCACAAGCTCTGTTATCTTTGTATACACTGCCACTTCAAATTGGGAATAAATTTCATAAAAATAAATGTAAAGACCTGTTCTTCATAGAGCCTAAATGTTGATGCAGGTGACTTGTGAGGAGGGGAGGTAAGGGATAGTAGCCTCCAGAATGGTCGCCCAGGAACGCGGAGGGAAGGTCAGGACTGTAAAATCTGCCGTGGCACCTGTGCCACATGGACGCCAGTCCCATGAGTCAGCTGCCAGACTGCCTGAGTTCCACTTCACCTCTACAATGCAAGACATTGTTCCCAAAACACAATTTAAGGTTTTCCCTAAGTTCCCCCAACGTCTGTGGCTGGGGTGTTGTTGAAGGGGAGAGGGAACTTCTCTAACATTCTTTTCCCTGCCTTTCTCCCTACCTTGGAGCCTCTCCTCTGAGTGGCTCTAGCCTCGATCTCAGTCTGGCACTTTTGCATCTCAAAGAGTGTTGGCCTTCTCAGTGGGTCTTTTGTTTGGTTTGAAGACAGTGACTTTTTTCTTTCCTTTATGTTTTGTTTTGTTTGGGGCCTTACACAGCACTCCAGGGATTACCTCTTATTATGTGCTCAGGGATCACTCTGGCAGTGTTCAGAGGATCATATGTGATGCCAGGGAGGAAACCCTGGTCAGCTGCATGCAAGGAAAGCACCTTCCTATGTACTGTCTCTCCAGCCCCACACAGCAACTTTTCCTAATTCACATCTCCAGAGCCTCACCTGTCTGCCTGCAACATTATGACTAGAACTCAAATTGGTGATTTTTTTAAATAATCTATATAACTCTAGCCCCTAAATAAACTTCTGTCACTAGAAAAGGAACTCTCTCGTTGTGGCTTTTGTGAGAAATTCTTTATTTTAACTTTTACTCAGCTTAAATAAGTATTAGATCTCAAAGATAAGGTAAAACCCTTCATTTCAAAGAACATCACTGGGGCGGGGTGGTAGTTCAGTGGGTAAGGCACTTGCCTTGCATGTGGCCAACCCAGATCCTATCCCTGGCATCCTGTACAGTCTCAGGAGCCCACCATGACTGATCCCTGATCACAGAGCCAGGAGTAAGCCCTGAGCCCAGGTAGTTCAAAAGCAAGGAGCACACAAACACCCCCAAAAGAGCAGGTCTATATTGAGCTTCTACTGTGCGCAAGACACTACCCTAAATGTTGATTCAGTTATCCCCTATACTCCTGGGGGCTGAGAATTGATGAGAAAGCATAACCATATCATAATACATCATGTGTAGTTTAAAATGTGAAAATGGCTATAAAAAGAATGGAAGTGTTATGAAACTGGAATGTAGAATTCACTGAGAGAATATAATAGGAAAAATTCCATTTAGACCACGGGGATCTGGAGACCTCCAGAGAAAGTTAGATTTTTGTTGAAACCTAATGGATGAAGAGAAATTTGGCAGGTGAATGTTAGTGCAAATGTGTTCCAGACAACACATTGCAAAGCCTTAAATGGAAGGTCAGTGAACAAAGACCCAATGAGGGAAACAGCTCCCACATACACCTCGAGTTCTCTGGTCTATTTGGGTATTCCAAAATGGCAGATAAATTCAAGAAGCAGCAGTCAAAGCGGCATTTTAAAGGTTCTGACGACAAAATTTTCTAAGTCTCTGTCCCAAAAAGAACCCAGGAGTGATATTTATCAGTATAAATCTGCCAGTCTAAATCTGTCCCCTGCAAGTCTCAGATTTAGTCCCCCTTTCACTGCATCCGTTAAATGCCAATTATGTGCAAACCCAGTGCTTGGGGTAGGGAGAAGAAAGGTAAGGAAGTTCTTTCCAACCCTTCAAGGTTCTGTTTCTCACTGAAGCAGCCAGGCAGATAGATAGGAAAGGGCCTCCTGTGGCATTGAATTCCTGAAGAGTAATAAAACCAATACCATGGCTGCAAAAAAGCTCAATGCAGACATAGGAACTAAGGCCTGGGAAGACCTTTTCCAGCACCAGCGCAGACCCAGGGAAGGCTGGACTCCCCCCTCCACGAGAAGCCCCAGCAGGAACAAGGCCAGAACAGGGATATCAAAGACCATTAACTGCTCTTACCTGGGTAGAAAGCCCCACCTTGGGCAGGCTGGGATAGACCCTCCACAAGCCAATTTGAACAAAGGAAGCGCACACATATACTGCCTGTGCCCGTGTGTTGCAGCCAAGGGCGTGTGGTGCCCAAGCACATGTGTCACCCACATCTCCCCTCGTGAGATGTGGACATTTGTGAGTTCACGAAGTAAATCGCGGGGGTTGCTGCTGTGACATGCATGTGCATTCAGTGGCCTAGAGCTGCCTCCCCACCTCCCCACCTCCCCCAGCCTCCCCAACAGAGAGACAGAGAGATGGGGAGACGGGACCACAGCCTGATGGTGAAAATGGCCCATTTAATGCAGAGCTGCTAGCACACTTATAGAATATCTGAGGGGGATTGAGGTAAGGACATGGGTATGATTGATCATTTACAAAAATATTTGGCAGAGGAAATTATCTTTTTTTTTTAATTTTTTATTAGTGAATCACTGTGAGATAAAGTTACAAACTTACAAATTTTCATGCTTGCATTTCAGTCATACAATGATCGAGTACCCATCCCTCCACCAGTGCCCATTTTCTACCAATGGTCCCAGCACACCTCCCACCACCCCCACCCTGTCCCCTCCACCCCACCCCACCTCTGTGGCAGGGCATTCCCTTTTGCTTTCTCTCTCTCCTTTTGAGTGTTGAACCACAACATGTTTCGTCTATAGTTTATTTTCATGTTCTGTCTATAGTCTTAGTTTCAGCCCGCATCTCCCATCCCTAGCGGGCCCTCCTAGCACCCTTTGCTTGGTGGTCCCTTTTCTATCTGAGCTGCTTTTTCCTTCAGCATGTGAGGCTGGCTGCCAAGCTGTGGAGTAATCCTCCTGGTACTTATCTCTACTATTCTTGGGTGTTCGTCTCCCATTCTGTTACTTTATATTCCATAAATGAGTGCAATCTTTCTTTTTTTTAATAGTTTATTTTTAATTAGTGAAACAACGTGAGGGTACAGTTACAGATTTATACATTTTTGTGCTCATGTTTCCCCCATACAAAGTTCGATAACCCATCCCTTCACCAGTGCCCATTCTCCACCACCAATAAACCCAGCATCCCTCCCACGCTCCCCAGCCCTGTCTCCCCCCCACCGCATATTGCCACTATGGCAGGGTATTCCCTTTTGTTCTCTCTCTCTGATTAGGTGTTGTGGTTTGCAATAAAGGTGTTGAGTGGCCATTGTGTTCAGTATCTACTCTATATTCGGCCCGCATCACCCTTCCCCCACATGACCTCTGACCACATTTTACTTGGTGTTCCCTTCTCTGAGTTGCCCAGAATGAGAGACCAGCCTCCAAGCCATGGAGACAACCTCCTGGTACTTATTTCTACTATTCTTGGGTGTTAGTCTTATAGTCTATTATTCTATATTCCACAGATGAGAGAGTGCAATCTTTGTATGTCCCTCTTTTCCTGACTTACTTCACTTAATATGATACTTTCCATGTTGATCCACCTAGATGCAAATTTCATGACTTCATGTTTTCTAATAGCTGCATAGTATTCCATTGTGTAGATGTACCAAGTGTCTTTAACCAGTCATCTGTTCTTGGGCACTCGGTTTTTTCCAGATTCTGGCTATTGTAAACAATGCTGCAATGAATATATAGGTGCATATGTCACTTTTACTATACTTTTTTGCATCTCTAGGGTATATTCCCAGAACTGGTATTGCTGGGTCAAATAGGAGCTCAATTTCTAATTTTTTGAGAAGCGTTCATACTGTTTTCCAAAAGGGCTAGAACCAGTCAGCATTCCCACAGCAATGAAGGAGAGTTTCTTTCTCCCCACATCTGTGCCAACACCAGTTACTTTTGTTCTTTTGGTTGTGGGCCAGTCTCTGTGGTATGAGATAATATCTCATTGTTGTTTTGATCGGCATCTCCCAAATGATTAGTGATGAGGAGCATTTTTTCATGTGTCTTTTAACCATTTGGATTTCTTCCTTGAGAAAGTTTCTGTTCATTTCATCACCCCATGTTCTGATCGGGTTGGCAGTTTTCTTCTTGTGGAGTTCAACCAGTGCCTTGTAAATCCTTGATATCAACCCCTTGTCAGATGGGTATTGGGTGAATATCCTTTCCTATTCTGTAGACTATCTTTATATTCTGGTCACTGTATCCTTTGAGGTGCAGAAGCTTCTCATTTTAAGGCAGTCCCATTTGTTTATCTCTGTTTCCACTTGCCTGGTCAGTGGCGAGTCATCTTTGAAGATACTGGTAGCTTCAATGTCGTGGAGGGTTTTGCTGAACTTGTCTTCAATGTACCTTACAGATTCTGGTCTGATGTTGAGGTCTTTAATCCATTTTGGTCTGACTTGTGCATGGTGTTAGGTAGAGGTCTGAGCCCATTTTTTTTGCATGTAGAAGTCCAGTGTTGCCAGCATCATTTGTTAAAGAGGCCTTCCTTGCTCCACTTCACATTTCTTGCTTCCTTATCAAAACTTAGATGATCATATGTTTGAGGGTGTGTGTAAGGATATTCAACCCTGTTCCATTGGTCTACTGCTCTGGTAGAGGAAATTGTCTTGAGGGGATCAACTCAAGAAGACACTGAGTCTCCCAGGGACATCTACATTGCTTTTGTCTTTTCCTCTATTTGTATAAGGACATCCTTGCAGTTGTTTAGAGAAACATAGTAAGAGACAAAGATCCCAACACTCAGTTCTCTGGGCTGAAAGCAAGCAAGGCTTTTACTGTAAATCCCAGACTAAGTCCTCAGGCCAGTTCAGCTTGTCCTTCCCCGTGGGGGTCCTGTCTCGTAAGTCATAACAGCTTGCATCAAGACCATGCATTTATGCTTTCTAGAATGTCCCATTTCAGTGCCAGGTAGCTTTGACACTCGCCCTGGGTCCATCCCAGTCCCACAGCAAGACCTCCCTTTTGGAGTGTTAGAAACTATGGCAACTAAAGCCTGAGTCAAATAATTATGACCAAGTATTTATGCCCTGGAGCAGATATTTTTCAGAGTCAATCAAGTCCCAAATATTAGGATCATAGCATTAATGTGTTTAACCAAAGAACACTGCTCTACAGTAAAATATAAAAAAGCTATAGGGGAAATAGAAAAGCAGGTACAATAGACAGCACTTCAAATACAAAGCAGTACAAATACAAAGTTCGGAATTACCAGAAAGTTTTGGTTTGTAAGTAATCAAGACAGTTGGGGAACTGTGACAATGAGAGGTAAAATACAAAGGAAAGGAAGGTTAAAGATTAACTAAATTAAAGAAGCTAGCAAGAGCATGTTAAGCTTCTCTGGGAGGAAGAAAGGGGCAATTCACTGGTGAAGCCTAAAACACATAGGATTGATATTCAACAGACGTTCATAGTTTCATTCCTAATGCTAATAATGCCAGTAGGATCCCCAGGTCGAGGAAAGAGGCAATAGCCTCATGAGGGGACATACCTCTTTCTGTCCACCTCTGCCACCCGGGATCGGCTAGGAATCTAGGACTGACAAGAGTCTGCTGTGAGCCTTGCTCCTTGCAGAAATGGAAAGCCAGTCCTAGTCCTTACCCAGGCCTTTGGGGCCTTTTGCCTTTCCCTCACAGAAAAGAATTTCTGGGGAAGATGAGCAATGAAGTATAAGAGGTTTTATTTGGAAGTTTTGAGGAAGGAGAGGGAGGGAAAGAAAAAATAAGAGAGAAAACACTGAAGAGAACATGGGTTTCACCAGAGTGGAGAGGGAGCCCCCGTCCACATGCCACATCCCAGTACACAACAACCTGGGGAAGGAAACACGTGCAGATCAAGGAAACCCAGAATGTGCAAAAAAAAAATTAAAAGAGTCCAAAGACACCCCCACCAAGACACATTATAATTATTACATGATAAAACAAATTGAAGGAGAACTGCAAAGTTCATGTTCAGAAAATTAGTAAGAGTATAGAGATTAAGTTGTTTGACATACTAGATTGGAACTATCGGAGTCCTGAATTATCCCTAAGACAGTCCCCTTTTACCTGTTACCCTACAGCTGTTCCCAGTTATTCAAGGTTGGGGGCAAAAGGTTTGTATGTTGTTCCCATTATCTCCCAGTTACTGTATAGCTGTATATATTTTTCAATACACTCCTCAGGATAACATTCCTTCAGATATACTGAAGCCAAAGCACTCCAAAGTTTCACAGACTTCAAGCTGTGAGCCACAAAGATGAATATAAAAAGTGTCAGCAGTTTAGGTGAAAAAAACCACAGAATAGCCACTTGGAATTGCTCAAGACTGAGGTCAGAGAGAAGCAAAAGAGGTTTTTCAGTTCAAAACAAACAGATATTTTGGTGTGTCACACAAAGGGTAACAAACACAATATTCATCAGATATTTCCCCTATTTTTGTCTAATTTCCATATGAAAAACGACATTTTCTAAGGCAAAATATTCAGGGAAATGTACATTCACTCGGGGACTTATTTTTATCCTGTATTATATGTCCTTAACAGAAAATACATCTGTTCAGAAAATATGCCTGTCACTCTGGGGACACTCAGTTGCAACTCAGCTATTGGAGAGAAATAACACAATGTGTCCTTTGAGGCCAAAATGACTGAAAGATCATTTGTGACCAGGCTACAGTATTCTTGCTCAAGTGCTGAGATTGGCTTTTTCTCTTGTGAACAAAATTAATGAGAGATGAGCTTAGGAAACAATCAGAGATAGAATCTTAAAAAAGATTGTTTTGTGGTAGTTTGGCACATCTCCAGTGTGAATTAAACTGGCCTTACCAGAATTCTGCAGACTATTAAGAAGTTATTCTCAGATTTTAATTTTGTTAAAGAGCTTTAAAATCCTATCAAATCCCTGAAGTGTTGTGCCTTGCGTGCTTGAGAGGTGAGTTTCATCCCAGCAGCACATGGACCCCTGAGCCCCCCTGGGTATGGAGGTCGTGTATAACCAGAGGCCAGCTGTCATGTCAGGTGACAGTAGCAGGTAGGAGTGACTGCAAGGGAGCTCACCCCCAAATCCTTGGATTCTAGTTTAAAGCATCAAGAAAAAAAAGAATTTTTTTCTGAGGTTTTAGAAATAATTTGTCTTATTTTTTAAGTTTTTTAATTGAATCACCATGAGGTATACAGTTAACAAAGTTGTTTGTGATTAGGTTTCAGTCCTACAGTGTCCCAACACCTTTCCCTTCACCTGTGTACATTTCCCACCACCAAAGTCCCCAGTTTCCCTCCCATCACACCCCAAGTCTGCTCTTGGCAGAAACCTCTCTCTCTCTCTTTCTCTCTCTCTCCCCTCTTTCCCTCCCTCCTTTCCTCTTTCACTTTTTCTCTTCTTTCTCTCTCCTTCTCTTCTGTCTCCCTCTCTTCATTCCTCTTTCTCTTTCTCTTCCTCTGTTTCCTGTTATGAATCATAGTTTTCAATACTGTTACAGAAAGGTTATCGTGTATATCCCTTTGCCTCCTTTCAGCACTCAGTTCTTGTCCAGAGTGATCATTCCCAACTATCATTGTCATAGTGGTTCCTTCTCTGTCCTAACTGCACTGCCTACAACTTGAGGCAAGCTGCCTACCGTGGACCAGTCTTGGGCCTCATTTCTACTGTCTTTGGGTACTATTCACATACTATCAGGGGGCTGTTTGTTTGGGGGTCACACCCAGCAATTCTCAAGGGTTACCCCTGGCTTGCTCTCAGAAATTATTCCTGAAGGTGCTCAGGGAATCATTTGGGATGTCAAGGATTGAATCTGGGTCAGCCACATTCAAGGCGAGTACCCTACCTGCTGTACTATCTCCCCAACCCCCTCATACTGTGGTGTTTTTATATCTCACAAATGAATGCAATCATTCTATGTCTGTTCCTCTCCCTCTGACTCACTTCACTCAGCATGATACTCTCCATGTAAATCCACGTACAAGCAAATTTAATATTCCATTGTGTAGATGTACCACAGTTTCTATACTCATCTGTCCTAGGGTACTTGGGTTGTTTCCAGATTCTGGCTATTGTGCATATTTTATTTTTGAATTTCTAGAATTGAACCCAGTGCCTAACTCTCCAAGGTCAATGCTGTACCACTAAGAGCTGTGTTCCTGGCTTGTATATAAACAACTATATATATATATGCTTGTTTTGTTTGGGGGCCAACCAGCAATGCTCAGGGGTTACTCCTGACTCTGCACTCAGGAATTACTCCTACTGCTTCTCAGGATACCATGTGGGATGCCAGGGATTGAACCTGAGTCACATACAAGCAAACGTCCTACTGCTGTATTATCACTTCAGACTCTAAACAATCATTTTTATACTTGTGGATAAGTATAAATAAGGGTGTTTATATAAGTATAAATAAGGGTGATTAATTTCATGTACTTTCTATAGATAATATTGTACCTTCTCAGGATACCATGTGGGATGCCAGGGATTGAACCTGGGTCACATACAAGGCAAACGTCCTACTGCTGTATTATCACTTCAGACCCTAAACAATCATTTTCATACTTGTGGATAAGTATAAATAAGGGTGTTTATATAAGTATAAATAAGGGTGATTAATTTCATGTACTTTCTATAGATAATATTGTACCTAGGAGTTTATGACAAGTAAAATCTACACGTGTGTGCTACTGAGATAGGAACTGTTTACTATAATGGTCTGGAGAACACAGCCGTGAGGGATGGTGCTGCACAGCCTACAGTCCCAAGTGAGCAAACAGGTGCCCGGCACAGCCTTCCTACCACATGCGTGTTTGCACACAGCATTCTTCAGCCCTCAGCACCGACATCTGTCCGAAGAGCCTGTTTCTACTCTGCCTCACAGATGATGTGTTTGATGCTACGCTCCTGAGTGGACCGTGCTCTTCCACTGCTTTATATTTAACTGCGGGATCCTGACTGCTATGTTCTCTTGCTTTTTAAAATTCTGATCATTGTTTTTCAAGCTATTCATTGTTGGAAAAATCTATCTCCTATGAAAAAGAATCTTGAAAACAAAAATAAAAAGTCAGAGCTGAATCTGGTAAAATATTTATTTGGTGGCTGGAGAGACAGAACAAGCTTGCCTTGCATGCAGGTAACCTGGCTTTGATCCATCCCCAGCACCGAATATGACCCCCGGCCCCCAGGGTGATCCCTGAGTGTAGTGCCAGGAGTAAGCCCTGAGCACCACGGGGTGTACCCCACCCCCAACCAGTGACTTTCAGGCAAAAACTACAACTCTAAAGGATTTTTAAATGTGTAATTTTTATTAGCAATCTGTGCAGGTAATTAGTGATTAACATTTTCAGGATTTATAGTATTATTTGGCACTAGGTAGATTAAGTGAGAGCAATAGCACAGTGGGTAGGGCGTTCACCTTGCACGCGGCCGACCTGGGTTCGATTTCTCTGCCCTTCTCCGAGAGCCCAGCAAGCTACCAAGAGTATCATGCCCACACGGCAGAGCGTAGAAAGCTACCCGTGGTGTACCCGATATGCCAAAAACAGTAACAAGTCTCACATGGAGGCATTACTGGTGCCCGCTCGAGCAAACTGATGAGCAATGGGATGACAGTGATACAGTGATGCAGATAGATGAAGTGAAACTTAGGGAAAGAAGCGAAGGCTGGCTGGCTGGGAAGGTGGAGAGGAGGCGGCACCGGTGAACAGGTGTAGACAGGATGTTTCATTTGTTTCGGTTGTTTTTGTTCTTTTGATTTGGTTTTAGAAAGAGGTGTTTGAGCCACAACCAGCAATTCTCAGGGCTTACCCCTGGCTCTATGCTCAAGGATCACGCCAGAAGGTGCTTAAGGGGACCATATGTAGTGCTGGGGATCAAACCTGGATCAGCCTTGTGCAGGGCAAGCTGTCTGCAAGGCAAGCTGCTGTGCTCCATGCTTGCTTTTAAGAACGCCATCTCTAAGTAAGCTCCACACTCCTGAATTACCTTTGCCTTTGTCTCACATCTGGGTGAGTCTCACACCCTTTCCTCAAGTGTCTTCTTTGCTCCAAAACTACCACCTTGAACTAAATTTATTTGTTGTCTCAGAAAGTCTCTTGCCTCTTTTCTTGTCCTTTTCAGCAGCTCATGGTCCTTGCATGTTTCCTCAGGAAAAATTCTTTTAAAAAACAAATTAAGACTGCCGAGATGTGATCCCGGGGGTCGCACGCATGTGCGGCCTCTCTGCAGCTGCACAAGCGTGAATCTAGACCCAGCAAAACCTCTTTCGGCGTGGGCAACTCCTCGCAGAATGTCTCCAGCCTGAGAACTAAGCCTCGGCCCCGTGCCCGCCCAGGAGGGGAAAGGTATTTCTCTCTCGCGCCTCTTTCTCTCTGGGGATGAAGGGCGCGGTGGCCGCCATATTAAGACGACCACAGATTGGGTTTTCAAGCCTGCAATCATCTAATATCTGGAAGAAATCTCCCTGGACTTCTTGTTAAAGTACAGAAATTCAAAACCGCGCGGCCGCAGGTCTGAATCTAGTGGGGTACTCCTAACAACAATAGTGAGGTTTGTGTTGAAATATTGAATGTAACCAAAGTAAACAGAATGTAAAATGAAACTTATCAGTTACAAGGTGGGGGGGGGGCAGGATGGGAGGTGTACTATGTGGGTTTTTTTTTTTTTGGTGGTGGTATATGGGCACTGGTCAAGGGATGGTTGTTTCAGCATTGTATAACTGAGACCTAAGCCCGAAAGCATTGTAATCTTCCACACGGTGATTTAATAAAATAAAATTTAAAAAAAAAAGAAAAAAGAAAAATGTAAGGGAAAAATTTGAATAGACCTATTCACAGTATGTTTTATCCTAAGAAAGAAAATATTTTTATATTGGAAAATATTATATTATAGATAATGTTTAAGTATCTGTGTTAATAAATCAAAGCTTGTAATACAAAAAAAAAACAAATTAAGGGGCTGGAGAGATAGCACAGTGGGTAGGGCGTTTGCCTTGCATGCGGCCAACCCAGGTTCAAATCCCAGCATCCCATATGGTCCCCTGAGCACCGCCAGGGGTAATTCCTTAGTGTATGAGCCAGGAGTGACCCCTGTGCATTGCCGGGTGTGACCTAAAAAGCAAAAAAAAAAAAAACTAAATTAAAACAAAATCAGGTTAATAATAATAGACGTGTGTTAAAAAAAATAGCAGGATTAAGGTGCTTGCCTCGCACTGTGGTTCATCCCAAGAATCACATATGGTCCTCCAAGCATCTCCAAGAGTGACCCCTGAGCACAGATCCAGGAGTGATCCCAGAGGACCATATGTGATCCCCCCCAAAAAAAAAACCAAGCATACAAACAATTACAGGGTTGTGTACACATGTACAATTCAGGACTTATGATAGCTCCTTAAAGATCCACTGAGAAAGACTTAATTCAGCCCCAATTTAATTCTGCAAATTCAGTTCTCACTCACAGGTGACCTGTGCCAGTAGATATCAGTCTCTCTTTCAAATTGGTCTTCCTGGTATTTTCTCTAGTACTTCTCTTAGTAAATCTTTCCCTATCAATGTTTCACCCTACGATTGATCCTGAAAAACATTCAAGAATCATGTTTAAAAGCTGAAGTATTTTGTAATTTTCCTCCTATGTGGATTGGTCATATACCTTAGCCAAATATTTAAAATTAAACAAAATAGGGGCTGGAGAAATAGTACAGTGGGTAGGGTACTTGCCTTGCATGCAGCTGACTTGGCTTTTACCCCTGACACCCCAGGTCCATCAGTGGTGACCCTTGAGTGCAAAGCTATGAGGAAGCCCTGAGAACAACCCTATGTGACTCTAAAACAAAAAAGAAAAATTCAAGAAAATAATACTTTTTTCTTGATGTCCCATCAATCTTGGGGGGTCCTTTTAAATATATAACGGAAGACTTCGATATACTAGACCCAAAGATTGATTTTTTTAAAAAGTCCTATTCTAAAGCACTCCAAATGGGCTGGCAAGGAGGTACAGGGATAAACAAAGGTGCTTTGCATGTGGCTGACCCCAGTTCAAACCCTGGCAATCCATGGTCCTCTGGGTTTCACAGGATGTAGCCTGGATACCCCAAAGCACCCCTGCTATGACTTCAGTAATCCCCAGCACCCCAGTACGGAAGCAGTATTGCATCCCCCAGCGAGCACTGAACAGTTGGCCTGGCTTGGGCCAGGCACCACTTGGGAGACACCCCACCCCACGCCAAATAAAACCCTCCATGATAGAGAAAAACTATTTTTAAAAAATGAATTATGATAGTTTATTACAGAGGTTCCTACATATCAGGATAAAGTAGAAGCTGGGGAACAGTCAATCTGAAGGTCCCAAGGACATCAATGGTTTAGCCAAACACTGAATGTAATTGGAAATCCATTGGATTTGGGCCAGGGTAGGAAGAAACCCAGACTCCAAGGGGTAAGGGAAAGGGGAGTGGGGGTTTGGGTGGGGGGACAGGCCCTGTATCAGGTTCAGGAGACAGAGTGGGGGTTTGGGTGGACATGAACCTTAGAGTCAGACCCAGGGCTCCTGTCCCATCAGCTAGGAATACTGGGGTCATATTCACACCAGAAGTAACTGGAAACTAGTATGATGACTTGCAGAAGCCCCTTGGAGAGATGGGAGCCAGTGCAGGAACACACCCCCTGACAGGAACTCTGGACCATATGTGAATCATAGCAGCAGGTCAGCCTCTCCTGGGCCATGGAAAAGCCACAGTATGAGAGGATTTCAGGGGAGCCCAGGGCTTGTAAAGATGAGGAGTGAGCTATCAGAGTTGGAGGAACTGAGAAACTGGAACATGAGAGAAAAAGTTGTTCTTCACATCAGGAGCCCCTCTGGGGTGGGGGTGAGAAACCTGATGACGCTGCCTTTCGGGAACTTAATCCCATATGTGCAAAACTCCACAGGACCATACAAAGATTTCTTAGAAAGCTGAAGAATTTCAGTCAGATGGGGCTGGAGCGATAGCACAGCAGGTAGGGTGTTTGCCTTGCACGTGGCCAACCCAGGTTTGATTCCCAGCATCCCATATGGTCCCCTGAGCACTGCCAGGAGTAATTTCTGAGTGCAGAGCCAGGAATAATTCCTGTGCATCGCCTGGTGTGACCCAAAAAGAAAAAAATTTCAACCAGAAATTCTAGAATTTCAACCTGAACACAGGTATTTTCAGTTGAATCCCAAAACAGTCCCCTTCCAATAGTTTCCTCACAGAAAATGTAGACTGATCAACGAACAAAGACTGAAAACCTTTAGCATAACTACCGAGGACAGGGAGACAGAATGGTGGTTAGGATGTGTGCTAGGTATGCACCTGACTTGGGTTCGATTCCTGGCACCACAGGGTCCCCCAGGTATTCCCAGGTACAGCCCTGGAAACCCACCAAGCACCCCTGAGTATGACCCAAGCAACATCTCATCCTCAGGCCCTTGCATTGATCTCCTGCTGGTTGGCTGAGAATCACTAGCAGAACCATGCCAGATCTCCTGAACGCAGCTTGGAGTGCTCCCTCAAAGCAAAACTAAATTTAAAACTTTTAAATGAAAAGAATTAACAAAAGCCTGGGAGCTCAAAGGGCTAGAGAGCATGCTTTGCATGCCAGCACTGCATAACCCTTAGGGCACCACCAGCTATGGTCCCCAAACAAAAAACTCATAAATTCTCAAAAAAAAAAAAAAAGACTCAAAAAAGGGATCAGACTGGCTCATCAGTAATTTAATTGACCGACTAAACAAAGTCTCCACTCCTTAGAAAACAAAGCCTGGACAAGGGCTGGAGAGAAAGTAAAGCAGGTAAGGTATTTGCTTTGGACACAACTGACCTGGACTCAGTCCTTGGCATTACATATGATCCCCCAAGCTGTGCCAGGAGTGATCCCTGGGTACAAAGCCAAGAGTAAGGCCTGAGCACCACCAAGTGTACCTCCCAAATCTGGGCCTTTCAATATGCTATTTACAATGTATTCAATTTGAACATTTCTGATTGTCAAAAGATAGGAAAATGAGACTCAAAGTGGAGAAATCTCATCTGACAGATACAGTCCAAGAAAGGAAGAAAATAATGGGACTCATGAAAAACCATATTAAAATAGCTATTCAGGTCAGTTCAATATGTTCAATGTGCTCAAGAATTTAAATAAAGTTGAAGGAGAAAGTTGGAAGATTAAAAATCTAAATAGGAATTCTATAAAGACAATAGCTAAAATGAATATTTGTCTTCACACTTAAGAAATAAAGAGTGAACTTGTTGACATAATAGCAGAAATTGTCCAAAATTAAACAGAATTAGTTTAAATGAACAGCTCTCCAAGGATTTGTGACCAAATAGCAAATGGTCTGTCATATATGTGACTGAAATCCTGGAAGAAGGTCAAGAAGGGATTCAGGAAAAGGCTTACATCAATAACAAGTGATTTTTTTTATTTGTTTAAAAATTATAAATGTATACCAATAATATCCAATAACCATCATGCATAAGGCCCAAAAAGATAATGAAAAAGACTAGAAAAATTAGGCTGCGTTTGAACCCCAGCAACCACAGGACTCTGAGAGCTGCCAAGTGTGGCCCCCAAACAAACAAAAGCTCATAATAAATGAGAGATAGGTATTAATTACATGTAGACTGTGATAAATTAAAGATTCTTATTACAAACTCTAGAACAATGAAGGGAAGAAGGATAAAAGCCAAGAGCTGAGATGAAAATGAATACTAAAGATATGCTTATTGAATCCAAAAAGAGGCAAGAAAAAAGAAATGATAAATAGGACAAACAAAAAGCAAACAAATGGTGACTAGAGTGATTGTACAGTGGGCCGATCACTTGCCTTGCACACAGCTAACCCGGGTTCCATCCCTAGCAACCGATATGTTCCCCTGAGTCCAGCCAGGAGTCATCCCTATGCACAGAGCCAGTAGTAAACCCTGAGCACTACCTGGTGTGGCCCAAAATGCAAATTTTTAAAAAATAAATGCAAGACTATAGATTTACACCTCGTTACATGATCGCTACATAAGAAAAGACCTACACACTTCGATTATTATTTTTTTAGCCTAATTTTAGTTTTTTGTTTGGGGCCACACTCAGCAGTGTTCAGGGGTTACCCCTGGCTTTGTGCTCAGGAATCACTCCTAGTAAAACTCGGGAGGGATCTTATGGGATACCAGGGAATCGAACCCAGGTCAGCTGCTTGCAAGGCAAGTGCCCTTCCCGCTGTGTTATCACTTTGCCCTACAAACTCCAATTAAAAGGCACAGTCAGGCTGACTTTGAAAAGGCAAGAAATCAACTCTACGCTATCTATCTAATCTCATGTTGAGAACAAAGATCCTGGGGTAGGCGGAGGCCAGAATGTGGCTCACAGGCAGAACGCTGCCTTCTAGGTATTAAGCCAACAGTTCAACCCCTGTGTTCAGTTCTGGATGGCCCCACATTTCTGAGCATAACTCCAGTCTTCTTTTCCCTACTCTGTTTAAACCCCATAGCTTACAACATTGTCCGTGATGATTTATTATAGGCATTCAATACTCCAACACCAATCCCACCATCACCGATGCGACTCCAGTCTTGTTCTGAGACACATTCTAGAAACAAGAGCATACCATGGCCCTCTTCTTTCTCTTTCAAATGTTCATCATCCTACCTAAGTAATCTAAATTTTAAAAGTATCGACTTCTTCTGCAATTAAGTAGGACTGATTGAGAGGGGAATAGAAAACTGTAAATTCCACCTTAACCAACCAATGAGAAGTGGGGAGGGGGATACTGAGGTAGAATTCAGAAGAAATGGAACTGGGGATGGAAGTAATGAGACCAACTTGAGGTTGTTGAATCTTTTTTTTTAATTCATTTGTTTTTATTTGTAGATATCATGAAATTTATTGATGGTTGTGCCAAGCACCATACAGTGAAAAACGTTTCTCCAAGACTTCTGGAAGTAACAAAAACAATCAGGGTTGAAAACTTGCCATCTGGTGTGGATGACCAGAAATTAAAATAATTATTTTAAATTTCCCAGAATGGAGGGGGAAGAGTTTTAAGGATTGAATGTTTTCCTGAAAAAAGTACAGCTGAGGCTGTCAAATTTTAAGTGCAGTACCTGTAAATCTTTCCCACTTTAAAAAAATAGGTCATCGAGTGAATATTTGCCATATTTGATACGGTTAAATCACTTAACCATAGTTTAATGGTAAACTTAAGTTTCTGTGACTTAAAAGGGCATTTGTAACCTGTAGGGAAAACATTTATGTGAGATGTTTGCTGGCCCCAGGTTAACCTTTCCGGAACCCTGCATATTCAAATACTTGCTTGGGCAAAGGTGCTCAATTGTCTGGGAAAACATGAATCCATGGGCATCAGCGATCTGAAAAAACAGTGGTCCTCGGATGTTTAGGCCAGAAATAGTTGCTGGTGGTGGATAAAGGCCCAGAATGTCTGTTTGGGGGGAATTTGTACTTTTGTGAGTCGGAATGGACCCCAGACCTTTACCCACGCCAGTCATGTGCCACTGCGCCACATCTCACGCTGTGGCAGATTTTAAAGAAACATTTCCTGCCAGCCAGGACTTTATGCTTTATTTTATTTGGGGGCCTCCAAAAGTGCGCAGATGGCCCGGGTGACCTTCTTGGTGTTTCTCCACCAACTGGGCCAGCGATTCGAAGCACCGAGTTTGCGGTGCTGCTCAGAAACCTCAGTGCCCGAATTGCCAGAGCACCCCTGCAGTGCTTGGAGGCCTCAAGGTCTGCACCCAGTGATGCTGGGATGGATCCGTGTTATTACCGGTCTTCTTTCCCTACCAATCTTGCTAGTATCACTTGCAGTATGTTGCTTCCCTCTTCCAAGGTTTGGTGTTGCTTTTACCAGGCGTTAGAAATGAACAGCTTTTATGCTGTTATCTCAGACCGTAGAAATCACAGCGCAGGGATTTGAAATCTCGCCAACGATTTCCCTAGAGAAACGGTTTTCCTCCGGAACACGGGGAAATTTTTGCTGCCTTCCTGATCGCTGCCTGCGGTAGAGAGAGCGGGCGCCTCGCTCCGGCCCCCCAAAAGTTGGGCTCCTCGCTGGTCCTCCCTTTCCCGTTACTTAGCAACGTCAGCGGTCACCAGGCCCTGTAAGTGGGGGCAACGCCCCGGGGATTTTTGACACGTTTTAGGCAATATTAGGCATCTCCCTCCTCACTGCCCGCTTTGGGGCGAGGAAATCTTATATATTCTCAGAAGATGGAATAGGTAGGTGGTTGGAAATTGGTCGCGCCCGGCCTGCCTCGCCCCTGCAACTAGAACGTTCTGGTCCCCAGAAGGACCAGGATGCGGGAGACTCAAGTCCCAGTGGCCGCAGGACCCTCCCCCCTCGCCCTTCCCCGCAGCGCCCTGGAGACGCGCGCTCCAGACCAACCAAGTGCGCGGCCCGGCGCGGGGCGCGGAGCCGGCGGGTGACGGAGGGGGGCCGGGGGTGCGGGAAGCCAGCGGAGCCCCGTGCGGGAGCCCCGGTGACGCACCAGTGACGTCGGCGGCGGCGGGCGGGATTTCCCGGCCCCTCCCGGGCGCCAGACGAGACCCCGCCGCGGAGTGGGCGCGACCAACCTGGAGCAAAGGAGGCGGGGGTCCCGGGGGTCCCGCGCTCTGCCTCCCGCCGGACCCCGGCCCGCCCCGGGAGCTCAGCCCCGGGGTCCCGCCCAGCCGCGAGCGAGCTGAGGACTTGGCGTCGCGCGTTACTTCACTCTTCGGGGTGTCCCCGGCGCGGCCCCTGCGCCTCCGCCCACCCCCCGCCTGGCGTTGTCTTTCCCGGGACGGGGAGGGGAGGCGCGGGCCGGGGCGGGGCCGGTGACGCGGCCCTGAGACCCCGGGGGCAGCGCCGGACACCGGGCGCGAGCCGCCACCTCCTGCCCGCCCCGAGCCGGACCCCGAGCCCGACGCAACACGACCGCCCCCCCGCCCCCACCACCTCCCCGCCTCGGCCCCGCGTCCCGTGTGCGGGGCGATGCCGCGCGCTCTGGCTGTCCCCCGCGCGGGCGGCGCCGGAGACAAAGCCCGCGCGTGAGCGGCGCCCTCTGCCCGTGCGCCCCCTCCGGGTAAGTGGGAGCCCCGCCCGGCGCCCCGGGAGGGGGGTGTGTGTGCGTGTTGGGGGGCGGAGGGAGCGACGGCACCGCTCAGGCTCCCGGAACTCGGGGCGAGCCCGAATCCAAAGGGAAAAACTCGGCCGGGAAAGTCTCTGCAGCTGGAGAGACGGATCCGGTGCGGGTACCGGTCCTGCCGCCGGGAGTGGAGACACGCGTCGCCGAGACCCGCGATTTTCGGGGTCGCTCGCCGCGAGCCCCGCCTTCCTCTGCCTGCACAGGTGGGTGTCGACAGCCTCGTCGAACCCGATCCCCCTGCCCCGGCTGTGGAGGAGACCCGCGCGCAGCTTTGGGCACAGCGCTCGGAGAGCTCGGGGTCCGAGCCCCCCACCCCACCCTGGGCTCTCCCGGGGGGCCCCGTTTCCATTTGTGCTCTTCCCCGGGCAGAGACGCCCCCCGCGGGAGAGGGCCGCGTTGGAAGGGGCAGAGTTGGGCATTTCGGGGAGGGGGATGCTGCTGGGGACAGAGGGGATTCCCTGCACCCCGGCTGCCCCGCTTGGGCGCGTTTCGGCGGTGGCGGTCGCCGACGTGGCGACGGTGGCTTATGGCGTCTGTTGGAGACGCGGGTGCTGAAACGGACAGCGCTGCGCTCGCGCCCCGCTGCGCCTGGAGCTTGGCTTTAAATTGCCGAGGATCAGTGGTCGGAGAGGGATTCTTCATTAGTAAGGGTTCGCCCCTTTCCCCCCACCCCCTGGACTTTTGGGCTTGGGTGTTAAGAAATCTCAAAATGCCGAAGTTCGATCAAGTGATAAAGTGGCCGACCGGGGCCTGCCCAGTCCCCCCTCTCCGCTGCCGCAGGTTCATTTCTATTGCTTCCTGAGACTGTAAAAGGCTGGCACGGGGCCGCGGTTTCGCTGAAAGCAAAAGGCCTCCTGGGCCGCGGCGTGGCCCCCGTTGGAACGTGTCAGCTCCGTCAACTATTCTTGAACCCAAATTGTGGATGATTCCTTTCCGAAAAGGGAGGCAGGAAAAAAATTCAGTGGCAGATGCCAAGCGAGGGACCTGGGCACGGTTGGTGGTCTCTTGATTCGGTGGAGAGATCTTTTCCTGTTGCATGCCAGGGGGCGTGGGGAATGCCACCCCACAGTGCCGTCTGGGAGGTAGGTGGGGGCCGCTGCTCTCTCCCAGCAGCTTCTGTGGGATAGCTGAGGCGGGACGTGGAAAGGGCCGGAGTCATGTTCCTCAGGCAGGCCTGGGAAACGAGACCCTGTCCATGTCAGCGATGGGGTACATTGGAGTGTGTTGTTGGCCCAGTGACCGGACCTGGTAAAAGATGGACGTGGCACTTAATTAGTACTGGGTGTACATGTAAGTACAAGGTTTATTATGATGGTTCTCGAGTTAATGAGTAGCTGCCCTGCAAGGTTTATTAGGCTGAGATGACTATTTAGGACAATAGACTTCCTGTTTGCCTCTCCACCCACACATGGCTCCAGTCTTCAGCCTCTTTAAAATACAACTGGGCAAAGGGGGCAGGTGGAAGATGGCTGGTCAGCTGAGAAATAGCCTCGCCAAGGAGCCGTTCCCAGGAGGCTCCTGACTGACTAGGCAAACGCCTTTAACATTTCTCATTGAGGGGGGTAAGCCAGAAGAAAGCTTTCCCCACACTCATTTTGCAGTTTTCAAAGCCAAATGACAGCCCCTGCAGCGCTGCCACACACACACACACACACACACACACACACACACACACACACACACACACACACCGTCAGTATATTCTTTGAGATGTCGGAGGAAAGGTGGGATCAGCTGGTCCCTAGGGAACAAGTACCCTGTGGCTCTTTCAGCAGAATTGGGTGGGGCTCTCAGTGATCGCTTGTAATGGTGCCTTCCACCAGGCCAAAGAGCAGCCAGCTCCCCCACACCAATACTGCTTCCTGAGGAAGGAAGCCAAATGGCAGGGAAAGACTGGAGTCCACAAAGCAGATCCTTTCATTGACTTAAAGCCCCGTCTCACTATGGCATCTTTCTTCGCTTGTTTCATTTTTTTGTTCCACTGAAGGGGGAAATATCTAAGAATCTAAGAATATCTAAGTGCGTTTCAGTTGATGGCCCCTTATCTGTGGAATTTTGAAGCCATGTCTTAAGATATTACTTTGTTGATCTTGTATATTATTGGCTTAAGAGTGTATATTATTATTTAATCTTTCTGATATTCTTTTTATTTTATTTTTATTTGCTCTGGACATTCTCAGACATAAAGAGACTAACTATTCAGGTAGGTAAATTATTTGGTCAGTGTTCTTAAACCAGAAATTAAAATGTGAATTTTCTCAAAATACACCAAAAACACCAACAGAAATAAGCTATTGCGATTAGACATATATCTAATAAGTAAGCCACCTTGCAGACAGCCAACCTGGTTTTGGTGCCCCGCACCCCAAATGCTTTCAACTGTTGCCATCAAGGAATTTTAACTGAAAATCATAGAAACTAATGATTGTTAGAAAATATAAACAAGGAAATCAATTAAAACCTAAAATTAGCATACTACTACTGAAAGGTTTTAACTGACTTGTTAAAACCACATCAGAATAAATCATCAAAAGTGAAAACAAATGCAAATGGAATTTCCATTTATGGAAAGAAGCAGAGGCAAGAAGGACGGCTAAGTGAAAAAGAAAATACTGCAGAGAAAACAAGGAATGCTTTAAAAAGAGATCAATTCAATAAACTAGCTGGAGCGTTCCCAAGCATTTTGTTGTTGGATAACTTTTGTTAGGTCAAATGGTAGCTCGTATGAAATTACTGCCGAGTGGAACAGGCAAAATGGCAGGTCTTGCAAAATGGGGAGCTCAGTGCAGGTGTGTTGAGGATGGAATGCTGGCGGTGGAATGGCTGTGGGTATCCTAGGGAGAAGTTGGGGGGTGGCTGTGGAGAATTGCTCATTCTGTGATCCTGAGGTTCCTCAGTGTCTGCAGGCAAGTTGCCAATGACCCCAACCTTAGTAGGTCCAGAGAAGAAGAGAAGCCCAGGCCAGCCCAGGCTCAGGCTGGTTGTACCATGCCTGTGATCGCTTCCAATTCTTACTCCATATCTACGAGAATTCTGAGTAGAAAAAGAAAAAAAAATCTTGATCTCCCGCATTTGTGCTATCCAGGAATATTGTCAGGATTTTGGGGGGCGGGGGAGGGTGGTGACACGTTGGGGGTTATTTGTTATTGTTGTTTTTGGTTTTTGGGGGTCACACCTGGCATCATGGCTTATTCCTGGCTTTGTGCTCAGGGATCACTTCTGGCAGGAATGGGGTGGGGGGTGGTAAATGTGGTATGGGTGGTAAAGGGGGTGCTGGGGACCAAACCCAGGTTCACTGCTCCTGTCCTGATGGTGACTTTTTTAGCTGACCAAAGTAAAGCACATACAAACGATGCCAGTGAGGGATGGAGAGATAGTCCAGCTGGTGGGGTACTCGCCTTGCGTGCAGCCCACTGGGGTTTGATTCTTAGCATCCCATAGGATCCTCCTGAGCACCGTTGGGAGTAATTCCTGAGTGCAGAGCTAAGAGTAACCCCTGAATATCACCGAGTATGGCCCCCAAACAAACAAACAAACAAAAAAAACACCAAAAAATCCAAATTGCGACTGTGAGATGGGCAGCAGAGCTGAACGCCCAGGCACTGCCCACACTCCTTGCCCAGGGACTGGTCTCTCTTCAGTGCCTCACACCATCTAGCCCGGGGCCACGCTCGCTTCTCTCGTGTGATCCGTGCTGTGAGGCTGAGGAAGATGATTGAGATAGGAAGGAGCACTTTCCTCGGCCCTCCGGGGCTTGAGTGACCGCTGTGTCCACGAGGAGCAAATGCCCAGCCCCGAGCAGCAGCCCGGTCTCCTCCAGCTCCACCTCTCGGCTCCGTTGCTCATCTCTGCGCCTCTGGCACTCATGTCAGTTTCGCAGCTGCAGACTCTTTCCCCTTCCCTGGCCCCTCACTAAAGGCAGAGCAGCAGAGCCAGTCGCAGTAGGAAGAAGGGAAACATTGACTCATTTTCCAAAAATTGAATGTTTCATTTTTTTCCCTTTTTTACTGGGAGAGGTGGGTGGGCCACATCTGGAGATCATTCCTAGTGGTGCTTCAGGGGGCCCTGTGCAATGCTGGGGGTCAAACCCAGGTCCATCACATGCAAGGCAACTGCCTTACCCACTGTACTATCTCCCCGGCCCTGTTTTTATTCTATTTCTGTAGGGCCCAACCCGAGGGGAGATGGTGTTGCAGTGCTGGTGACTGCATGTATTCCCTTCCCCAAGCATGCGTACAGGGCTGGGGGGGTGGGGGGCGGGCAATTGAGACAGCCCCTCCCCCTTTTAAATTGTTTCCATATTTTAACTTTTACAAACTTTCACAATTACAGAAAAAGGAGTTAACATGAAAAATACACTCACTGCTCTACTGTATCACCACCCCCCATCAGCTGTGCTCACTTCCTGCCTTGTTTCACCACCTAAATGCAGACAGTGGGGAGATGGTGGGCAAGCATGAAGACCCCAGCAGTGGTGTGTAGGCCCTTTGCATTTCTTATCACCGGGCAGGTACTGCAGAGAAGGCAGGGAATCCACAGGGTGGCCTGGCTGGTTGGTCTTTCTGGCCATCTGCCTCAGGTATTGTTCATTACCGTGGTCTTGGGACTCCTAGTTCTAGGAGAGAACAAAAATACAGTCCTGGGGAAAGCACAGTAATATGGTCCTGGGGAACTCCAGGAATGTTAAAGATGGGGCCTTGGGGACGAGGTGTGGTAGGGCCATGGGGAGAAATGGAACTGCTGGTGAGGGGAAACTGGGATCCCTCTTGCTGGCGAGGGGAAACAGAGGCTTCCTCTTTCATCGGGAAAGGTGGGGCTTAAGAATGGAGGAAAGTTCCTCACACCGCCCACACTCCAAGAGAACCACACCACATTTGATGGGGTTTAAAGTAGGAGGCAACCAATCTTAGAGGGAAATATATATATATTTTTGCTTTTTGGGTCACACCCAGCGATGCTCAAGGGTTACTCCTGGCTTTGCACTCAGGAATTACTCCTGGCGGTGCTTGGGGGACCATATAGGGTGCCGGGGATTGAACCCGGGTCTGCCTCGTGCAAGGCGAATGCCCTACCCACTGTGCTATCGCTCCAGCCCCGGGAAATATTTTTTTATAGATATATATGAACTGGAGTGATAGCACAGCGGATAGGGCATTTGCCTTGCACATGGCCGACCCGGGTTTGATTCCTCTGTCCCTCTCGAAGAGCCCGGCAAGCTACCGAGATTATCCCGCCCACACGGCAGAGCCTGGCAAGCTACCCGTGGTATGTTTGATATGCCAAAAACAGTAACAACAAGTCTCGCAATGGAGACAACTGAACAACAGAGCTACAGTATATATGTATACATATATACATATGTATATATGTGTGTGTATATATATATGCACATAAGGCTCAACCTTTACCAACATGTTAGCGATCTCTTGTAGAAGGGTGTAATGGCTCCTGGATGAAATACAACAATCTTCACACTCTTTCCTCTAAGTAAACTTTTTTGTAGCATTTTCAGCAGTTTTTTAATAACAAACAATACAAAATAAATTATTTTGGTTCTACTTTGCGGCAGGGGTTGGGGTTCAGGATGAAGACAGCCGAAATATGGTGGTGGGAAGGTGCAATGATGGTGGGATTGGTTTTCAGATATTAAATGTAATCAGATATTGTGGACTACTTTATAAAATTTTAAATTTTTTTAAAAAAGAATAGAGAAAAGGTGGCCACAGCCCTAGTACAGTGGATAAGGTGCTTGCCCTGCATGCAGCTGACCCAGGTTTGATCCTTGGCATCCCTGAGCCCCACCAGGAATAATCCCTGAGCAAACCCTGAGCATCACTGGGTGTGACCCAAAAAACGAAACAAAAAGGGAGGCAAGAAAAGGGGATGCTTATGGTGAAGGGGGGATGCAGAGTGATCCAGGGAGGTGCCTGGAGACCTCCAGCCACTCAAGTTCTAGACACTATTGGGGTGCAAAGGCAGCCAGCGGCTGATGTTGCCTCATGCAAGGACTCTGTCTTCCCCGGGGTCAGGCTCTGGAGCCAGGGTCCGAGGCCTCAAGCAGTGCAGGCCGGACCCCTGCAGGTACCCACTATCATCTTCACATGCCCCATCCAGGACGTCTGTTTTGCAGCTCAGCACGGAGCGTGCAATTCCCTGTGCTCAGAGTCAGACCCCGAATGTGCCTTGGGAAGAGTGTTTTCCCTCTTGGCAGCCCAGGACTCTCCCAGACCGAGTCACTGGAGACCTCCTGACCCGTGACCCCTCTATCTCATGGACTCGTCTTCCTGTCTTGACACGGCTGAGGTCCCATGCGTGGCAAGATGCACTCCCCTCTCTGGGGCTGTTTTACTGGCCTGGCTCTTCCCTCTTGCCCTGTCCTGCCCTGTCCCGTGCAGCCCCCCAATAACAACTGCAGGGAGTTAGGGCTGGGGGAAAAGCTTCTCTTTTGCATTCAGGTGTTTGGTGATTAGGAACTATGAATTTTATAACGGATTAGAAGGGAAGCAAAAGAGCCAGATTACCAGGAGAAAGAGTTTCTTATGCAAGCACACATCCCCAAGGATATGGGTTGAGAGTCTTACCTACCACTCGTCACATAGGGAGATGAGTTGTGGGAAAGTGGTAAAACACAAAGGTGTTGCTTCTAGGGACAGTGAAGTGTAGGAAGGTGAATGCAAGGGAAAGCTGATGAAAGATACTGCATATTGTCAGTGGTTTGTACAGGCGCATTTCTGTGCTGAATTTCTCAGCCCAGTGGAAGTAGTTGTTTTCCTCCTCCTGGCATGGAGCGGGGAGGAGGCAGCCTTTCATGAGAAAATTTTGGTGGGGAGCCACACGCAGCAGTGTTCAGGGATTACTTCTGGCTCTGTGCTCAGGGGTCACTCACAGAGGGACTTGGAGGATTCTGTGCCGCGCTGGGGATCAAACCAGAGTCAGCCTTATGCAAAGCCAGTGCCCTACCTGCGGAACTAGAGCTCCGCCCCGTGCAGGGAATTTTATGGCCTGCATCTGGTTAGAAATAGGGGGGCCAGAGCATTCCTTTGGCGTCTTCTGTCTCTTCATTGCCTTGAGCTCAAAATAATCCGGATGCGAAGGTGGAGTATTTGGTGGGTAGTGGATTAGATTCTGCCTCAAAGTTCCCAGTGAAGCCTGGAGCCTGTGTGTGCTGAGCTGTGAATGATCCTTATTTTTATTTTATTTTTTTTGTTTCTGGTCATCAGTCTTGGGGCAGGTGTTTTGTTGTTGTTGTTGTTGTGACCCATCATCACATGTAACATGACTCAGACCCAGGAAGCTCCAGGAATCTATAGTAATGTTCTCCAAGCACAGGTCCTCAGGTGAGGCTGGTCCACAGGTGGAGAAAGGTTGAAGATGCTGGTCTATAGATGCTTCTTCACCCCTCAACGCCTGCAGTCCCACATGAATAGGAAGTGGTTCAGCCCGGGAACAGGGAGCAGATTACTTAAGTGAACAAGTATCTGTTCGGTGACAGTCATATGGGGGAGAGCAAATATTAGAGCCCGGTGCAGACACAGTCAGGCGTCTAGACTCTTTAAGTGTCGGGGTGGGTGGAGGGGGCGAGGATGGAACCTGAGTGGAGAATCTAGCACTGACGCACAAGGGCAGGCACCGGAACCAGTTGAGGACTAGGTACCTAAGTTGATCTTCATCAGCCTCAACAAACCTTCCATTCTCCGGCCGAATTGTTCCTAACAGGGCCACGTGAACTACAGGCCTCTGCTCACCTAAGAGCTTCGGGTACCCGGAACCCCGAGCCGACTGACTAAGCGCCTCTCCCCTCCTCCCCGCTACAGCTTGCTCTTCAGCATCGTGCCCCTTCACGGCGTTGATCTTGTCAAGTTGTTGACTTCCTTGGTGAACCTGTCCGCACAGGACTGTCTGCGTGGAGGCAGGGGTGCCCAGAGGCACCATCCTGCCACATCTCTGCCCTTTTCGAGCTGTCTCAGGAGGTGAGCGGGGGCATGGAAATGGGGCTTCGTGGTGCAGTGGCACTGGTGTCCTCCAGACCCGCCCGTGTGCCCTCATATTCACTCCCACTCGCTGCTCACTAAGGGGTCAGACCGCCCTGAGTGCCCCAGCGTCTCCCCCGGCCCTCTCCTCGGGATGGGGTGTGTGATTGTCAGTCGTGTCCAAGCCAAGTTGACCCTGCTCCTGGACTCAGTCATATTCTGATTAAATTCATTTTCGGCATTGGCGGTCGCACCCTTCCTGGGAAGGTCACCCTTTCTCTGCCTTTTCTGAGCAGTAGTACCACAAATCATGTTCCCCTTAACTGCTGGACATGGTGGCAGGACCCAGCCTGGGCTCAATCCCCACATCCCATATGGTCCCCCGAGCACCTCCAGGAATAGTTCCTGAGTGCAGAGCCAGGAGTAGCCCTGAGCGTTGTCGGGTGTAACCCAAAAAGAAAAAAAAAGAGAGTGAGTTTGGCGCGTGGAGAGACTGGGAGTGCCACTGAGGGGGTGCCACGCAAGGTGCAGAAGTCTGGCAGGACAAGGTGGGGAGCCCTGTATGCATTTGGTGGGAAGATCAATGAAGGGGGTGGGGGCTGGGCTGGTGAGAGAGAGAGAGAAAGAAGGCTGCAGGTAGGGCACTTGCCTGGCACACAGCTGACCAGTTTGATCCCTGTATGGTCCCCCAAGCCCCACCAGGAGTAATCCCTGAGTGCAGAGCTAAGAATAAGCCCTGAACATAACTGGGTGTGGCCCAAACGCCAAAACAAACATAAAAACAACAACAACAAAAAAAAAAAACTGCACAGTAAACCAAAAAAAAAAAAAACCCAGTGGGCAGGCTTTGGAGGCCGAGTCCGAATCCTCCTGTCAGCTGCACACTCTGGAATGCAGCTCTCCCAAGTGCTGAAGTCCCTTCAAAGGGACCCTGTTGAGTCCTGCAGGCGACAGCAAGCGGCACCCCCCCCCCCCGCGCTGCCCCAGATGACTCATTCTGGGTCTGAGGACTTGCAGCTCTGCCTCCTGTTTATGATTCCTTTGTCCCCTGAGCACTCGGGGGGTTGTTCTGATGCTGCGCACCGTCTCCTGCTGCGCCCGCGTGTGGTCACGGTTGAGCCTTGGTGTGTGGTCTCGACCCCAAGGCAGTTTTGCTTTCTGTGTTTTCCATCCCAAACCTCAGCTCACCCTCGACCCACGCCTAGCTCTGGAGGCCCGAGGCAGAAGACTTGCCTGACCCCTGCATCTTGGTGGGAGGTTGCAAGGGGGTGGGTAGAGGGGTCTTGTCCCGGTTTCCTTTTTCCTGCCTGTTTCCAGAAACGCTTTTGTCAGGGCTCTCTCTCTCTCTCTCTCTCTCTCTTGCTCTCTCTGTCACACACTGTTTTCTTTCTTTTCCTCCACTCCTTTCTCTCTCTGCTCTCTCAGTTTCCCTCACTTCCCGTCTGTATTTGAAGGACACTGAGCAAAAAGCCAGCACCGGAGGCCAAATCAGTGTCCTCACAGAACATGCATTTCAGGAGCAGGTTCAGACCAAGAGGCCAGAAACTCACAAGTAATTTCAGTAAGCAAATGAATCAACAGGCACCTTAAAATCATCTCAGAGCTGGGGTGAAGGATCAGCCGGGGCATAGAAATGGTGTGTCTGTGGGGGCTGGGGGTACTGGGAAGAGGTATCAGCCACGGGCTGGACTCGGTGTTGCTCCCAGAGGCACTTCCCATACTGAACCGAGAGGAAGGTAGCTGAAAACAAAACTCTTGAGCGAACACAGAAGGTGGCGTGGAGGGAGGGCCTCTCAGTCATTCTGGACAGCACAGGGTTTGCGTTCTCCCCAGCTGCTCCTGCCACACCCCGACGTGCAGGGGAGCTGCATTTGACAGGAGTGCTCAGCAGTTGGGACTCAGACTGCTGTCCCTCCTGCGCCTGGCGGGACACAGGTCAAATGCAGAGAAGGGGCAAATGAGCGGAGGCAGAGAGCCAGAGTGGTGAGGTACTTGGGTTCCCAGCAAGTTGGCTGAGTGATAACAGCGAGCGGCACTGCTCCTCCTGTTTGGGAACACACGGCTTGGTGGCACAGTCCGGCAGAAAGATGCCCTTGGCTTCTTTAGGGGTCCCATGGTGGTTTCCAGAAACACCCGCCGTGTTTTGCCTCTTCCCTGGCCACTCTGCTAAGGAGGGTCTGGGCGAGAGCCTGGGAATTGAGCTTTTCCAAACCACTGACACGGTGATGTCCGTGGGTTCCTTCTTCCTTGGATCTGGTAACTCCCCAGCTCTGCTCCTGTGCGGAGGGCACGCCAGACTGAGTAGCCGCCTGTGAGACAGGTCTGCTCTCTAGTCCCCATAACCAGGCTTGCCTGGCGTCGGGTATGCATTGTGCTGTTTGCTGGTGCCAACGAGATTTCTGGATAGCCGAGTGAGGGCTGGCTTGGAGCCCACTCACGCCTCTGTCAAGTCTCAGGCAGGCCCGTGGAGGGGGGGATGTCTGCCAGTGGGGTGTCGGTCTGCCAGTGGGGTGCGGGTCTGCTGGTGGGGAACCGGCCATCTGTGGGATGTGTGTGTGCAGGTGGGGGCAGGCTTCTGTTGTGGGACATAGTTCTTCTGTGGGGTGCTGGACTGCCGTGGGGTGTGGTGGGTACTCTGCTTCCCAGATGCCTCAGACAGAAAGGGTGCAGGCTTGTGGGTGCCACCTGCTCTCCTTCTCCCTGGGACTGGCACGTCCTGGTCCCAGGCCTCACGCTCGACCCCTGGTGGGGCCCCTCCCTTTCCTAGAGTCCGCTGTCAATCCAAAGCTCTGGTCTCCAGAAGTTGCGCCTGATGAGGCTTTTAGAACCTATTTTGGAAATAAAAGAGCAAAATTTCCAAATTTGGTCCTGTCTTTCTGTTCCGGCTTCAGTAAGCCCAGCTCCCCTGCAGGCAAGCCGGATGCCTCTGGCTGGCTGGGGCAGTGTTAGGGCCCAACCAGACCAGAGAGAAAGCGCTGACCCCCATGCCCGGGTCCTTCTGTCTGCTCAGAGTCGTGCCCTACCCACTGTTGGTGAGGCATGCTTGTTCGCAAAGAGGAAGACCCTAGGGGCCTCCAGGGTGGGGTGAAGTGAGGTCCATAAAGAGCCCGTGGCGGGGGGGGGGGGGGGTTCTGTGTCTGCCAGTGGGGTATGGTGGGCACTCTGCTTCCCAGATGCCTCAGACAGAGAGGGTGTAGGCTTATTGGTGCCACCTATTCCCTGCTGTCCCCTGTGTGCTCCCCAGCAGGGCGGTGATAGCAGATTCCACACTGCTAGCTGCCTGGCCGTTGGGGCGGTGATGTGACCACCCCTTTTCCAACCTTCAGCTTCCTCAAGGTGGTGCCAGAGTTACCGCAAGGGTCCCTGACTCCAGAGCTGCACCAGGGCGGTGCACAGACTGAACCAGAGCATTGGGGCCTGGCGTGCTGCTAAGCTGTGAGCGTGCAGAGTCTTTGGGGTTAGTAAGACAAAAATGAACCAAAGTCTTTAGATGATGTCGAATCAATAGATATTTAAAGTACTGCCATAGGAATGGCTGCTTTTAGTTATTTATTTTGATCTCAAGAATATCTCGCCCGCACAGCAGAGCCTGGCAAGCTACCCGTGGCGTGTTTGGTATGCCAAAACCAGTAATAAGAAGTCTCATGATGGAGACGTCATTGTTGCCCGCTCGAGCAAATCGATGAGCAACGGGATGACAGTGACAGTGATACAGTGATTTTGACCTCAGACGCAGTTTTTATGCTTTAAAACCATTGGGTTCACTCCTACACTGCTGGTGGGAATGTCGACTGGTTCAGCCTTCTGGAAAACAATATGGTCGATTCTCAAAAAATTAGAAATTGAGCTTCCATTTGACCCAGCAATACCACTCCTGGGAATATACCCTGGAGAAGCAAAAAAATATAGTCAAAATGACATCTGCACCTGTATGTTTATTGCAGCACAGTTTACAATAGCCAGAATCTGGAAAAAAACCGAATGCCCGAGAACAGATGACTGGCTAAAAAAACTTTGGTACATCTACACAATGGAATACTATGCAGAGGTTGGAAAGCATGAAGTCATGAAATTTGCATGTAAGTGGATCAACATGGAATGTATCATGTTGAGTGAAATGAGTCAGAAAGAAAGAGACAGATACAGAAAGATTGCACTCATATGTGGAATATAAAGTAGCAGAGAGGTACGAGCTAGCAAAGATGCAACCTCTGGCAGAAAGTCCTCTGGACTTAGTCACTAAAATACTCAGATACAGAAATCTAGAAACTCACAGCCGCTACTATGGCCACACGACCTCATATCTCCTCATTCGCAGCAGTGGGAAACAAATTATCAAATGCTTCCTTTCCAGCAGGTCGGACTCTGGGGGGGGAAACTCCAAACAATAATAGTGAGGGTTTTTTTGTTTGTATGTAATCAAGGTAAAGAGAAAGTAAAGTGTAATTTACCAACTACACAGGTGGGGTGGGGGACCGAGGGGCAGGGTGGGGTGGGGTGGGAGGTTTACTGTGGTTCTTGGTGGTGGAATACATGCACTGGTGGAGGGATGGGTGTTTGAGCATTATGTAACTGAGACTTAAGCCTTAAAGCTTTGTAACGTTCAACATGGTGATTCAATAAAAAAATAAATTTTTAAAAAAGCAATAAATAAATAAAACCATTGGGTTCAGTAGAGGGGAGTCCGGCAAGCTACCCGTGGCGTATTGGATATGCCACACACAGTAACAATAAGTCTCACATTGAGAGACGTTACTGTGCCCACTCGAACAAATCGATGAGCAATGGGATGACAGTGACAGTCAGAACCATTGGGATCACGAGATGCTATCCGTTCCCAGGATCGGCTTCACTGACAGGGTGACGTAGCTTCCCAAAGAGCCCACACATCTGTCTGCTTTCTCGCATCACCTTCCACTGTGGCCGCTGCTCTCAGAGCAACAAGAGCCTCAGAAGCCTTGACCCCACCCAGCCTGCCTCCAGCTCCCTCCCCCAGCACAGTTCAAGGGACGGGGCTTCCCTGTGCCAGAGCAAGAGACCCTTGTGAGAACTGGCTCTTGCCCCTCAGGCGCCACGGTCCTGTGAGGACTGGTTGGTGGCCACAAAGAACTTCTGCCTCAGTGCTGCGTGGATTTGAATCTCTACAACCTCCATGGAACCCTTTCCTCGAACCAACCCTTGGCTTATTTGCTTCTCAGATTTTGTTACTGGTCTTTGCTTCCCACTTTGCTTCCAGACACCATGTTCGTGAGCTGGGCCATGGGTAGGTTGTTCCTGCTTTTTCTCGCCTTCTCTTGTTGGACTTTTCCCAGCTCTGGTGCCTCTTCACAACAACGAGTTGACTTCTGGTTAAAAGGCAAACTGCGGGCAGGAGAGATGACTCAGTGGGCTGGGGTCTATGCTTTGCATGCAGGAGACCCGGATAGAACCCCTGACACCTGATGGACTCCTCAGAACCATCGGGAGTAACCCCTGAGGGGTGGGAGCTATAGCACAGTGGGTAGGGTGTTTGCCTTGCACGTGGTCGACCGAGGTTCGATTCCCAGCATCCTATTTGGTCGCCTGCATACTGCCAGGAGTAATTCCTGAGTGCAGAGGCAGGAGTAATCCCTATGCATCGCTGGGTGTGACCCTAAAAGGAAAAAAAAAGGAGGAACCCCTGAGAAAAAAGTCAGGAGGATTCCCTAATAACACCAGGTATGGCCCTACAACAAAATTTTAAAACATAAAGGAGAAAAAGAGCCAGCCTCCCTCGCCTGCTGCCTTGCTCAGGGAGTTCCTGCTACAATCAGCAATATACTGGGGAGTTTTTATCAACTCACTCAGCGGTGCATAGGTCACGTCATCTAGCTCCATAATGGGTGGTAACATGTCTAGAGGGACAGGAAGACTCAGCAGTAGCCTGGGGTGCAATTAGGGGGTACTTTGTTTAAAGAAGATAGACTTTCAGGGGGGCACTGAGTGGTGAGGGGATTTTTTTCTTTTTTGGTCACCCCCGGTGATGCACAGGGGTTACTCCTGGCTCTGCACTCAGGAACCACTCCTGGCAGTGCTCGGGGACCATGTGGGATGCTGGGAATCGAACCCGGGTCGTCTGCATGTAAGGCAAACGCCCTACCCGCTGCGCCATCGCTCCAGCCCCTGAGTGGTGAATTTTTGCGTGTTCATTTGTTTTTGTTTTCCTGAAAGGGGGCTTTAGGTCAAATAAGTTTGGGAATCTTTGATCTAAATATTCTGTGGTCTGCAGCATTTTGAGTTCTGGGAAGACGCGGGCTGTATACCTCTGCCTCCAGCCCTGCCACTCAGCACCGCCTCTCAGCTACTGTTCACTGCAGCAGCTCCTTTGAACAGGCTGTTTATACATGAAAGAAAACCTCAAGTCAGACTGTGTTTTTTTTCCCCCCTGGAAAGCCTCCAGATTATTTTCTGGCTTATTTAATGCATCTTTTTTTCCCCCAGTGCTGCTAAAATATTCTCCTCCAGGCACAGCTCACTTGAGCAACACAAATCAGTTTTTCTGCAGAGTCGTAATAACTCCCTTGGAGAATCCCCCTTATGTCTGTGGCAAATGATCAATTGTTAATGGGAGACAGCAGCTTTTCCTCTTTTCAAGATAACTGCCTTTGAGTAGTCATTTGATTTTTAAAAAATCAAAACTGAAAGCTCCGATTGTATTTTGGGGGTGGGGGGTGGGGAATCAGACCCAGGCCACGGCTGGATCCCCAGTACCACATATGGCTCCCCTCCCAGCACTGCAGGAGCACCGAGCACCCACAGGTGTGACTTCAAAACAACGTGAAACAAAATGATCAACCCATCATGCTGTTACCTAACCTCAAAAAGTCAAGTGGCAATGTCTGATATTCTATGAATTTACTAGTCTGTTCCCCCTTAAGGTGTTTCGCTTGAATTCAGATCTTTTTTCAGGGGGTAAGAAGATGACAGATGACCCCCTGACTTTAGATGCCAAAGGGAAGACTGAACTGCTGAGGGACAGACTTTTGTTCAAGTCACAGAAGTGATGGAAATGGACATAGCATTAGAGAGAAAGCTTCGTTTCCCCCCCCCACACACTTTGTCATTCACCCTTCTTATCTGAGAAATACTTTTTCCTGGTAGTTTTTTTCTGACTTTATTTTAACTTCATGGTTTATAGAATTGTTCATTTACAGTTGTTTTGGGCATTCAGTATTCCAACCTCGATCACACCACCATTTTGGCTTTCTTCCACAATTTTCCCCAGTCCCCCCCTCAATCTCTCACCCCGCCAACCCTGTCCCCTTAGCAGGCACAAAATTATTTATTTTACATTGCTTGTTACAACAAAGGGGTAGGTGGAATTATGGAAAAAAAATAGCTCAGTAAAAGAAAATTTGTGAAACTTGTTCTCACAATGGTGTTGTTAGGGTCATTGAGGACTTACTGAGCTGTTTTGCACTAGCTGAGCCTTCTGTGCTATTGTTTTTGCTTACTGAGCTTAGTGGGCTTCTGTGCTACCTTCCCACCTGATTTGCTCCGCTCCTGACTGGGCTGTCCTGTGGAATTTGGAGGTGCTGCATGACTACGTATGTGGCAGCGTGCTCCAGGAGCTTCAGGAACTATAGAACTGGGGTGATTCTTGGTTCTCCTCCCTTACCAGGGGGCCCCAGGGTTTTCAGCCCGGAGACCTGTGTTCCTGTGACTTTCATCCACTTGGCATCTCTTTCTAGATTAGTCCTGAGGCTGTGAAGCTGGGCTGTTTACATAGTGGAGGCTGTTTTCCTGGTACTTTTTAAGTTTCTACTCAAGAACTGACCTCTAGAGCACTGTAACTATTGCTCGTCCCTGTATGTAGACCACTCTCCCTCCCACATGGTGGTCTTTTCGTTTGGGTCACCTGACTCCGAAGGGAAAAGGAGAAGTGGAGCCGAACCTGTCCCACCTGTAACTCCCCACAGAGCCCGCCCCTCACTTCCAGGGGCACTACCCCACTCTCCCCCTCACACTGCACCACCTTGGCCCAAATGGTCAGCTCTTTGGTGAAGTGACCTTTTCTGCACATTTTCTTGGTTTTTGTTTTGTGCTTGGGGGCCAGACACAGAGGTTGTCAGGGGGTAGCTCTGGGCTCTTCACTCAGGAATCACTCCTGAGGGTCTCAGGGGATCGCATGGGATGGTGGGGATTGAACCCAGGTCAGCTGCGTGCAAGGCAAGCTCCTTACCTGCTGTACTGTCTCTCCGATCCCAGCACAACTTTTCTTGTCATTAAAGGGCCTTGTTGTATTAAGCTGAGAATTGGTTACATGCAAGCCCACACCCAGGAAAGAATCAAGGACGTAAGGTGCCCACAAGACTGAAATCAGAGAGCAGCTTCCAATCTACCAGGCCTTTTCCCTTAAGCTCTAGCATCAGTCCACAGAAGGATTCGCCCCAGGAGTGTTGGTAATCAAAGAGTCTGGGCTGTGCAGTGTTACTTACTTCTTGCTGAAACTGTGTCCCTCTAGTGCACAGATTCGGGCCACACTCCCCTTGTTTGTGGCACAGCACACCAGGCCCCAGAAGTGCTGTCAGGGTTGCATAGACCAGCCTGTACCCTTCAAACACAACACCCAGGTTGGACAGCTCTGCTGCATGGTTTTTGCTGCAGAATCGTTCTGTTGGATTTCACCCTCTCTGTGTGCATGTGTGTGTGTGTGTGTGTGTGTGTGTGTGTGTGTATTTCCTGGTACTTCCCAAGCAGTCAATATCCAGAGGGTCCACCAGGTCCATTCCAAGAAAGGGGGTTAGGGGTGGGTGGGGTTGCTCCAGGATTATACCCAGCATGAAGGGCCATGCAGTGCCAAGAATCGAACTCGAGTCTCAAACTTGCAAAGTTTGTTTCATGCTGTAGGTCTTAACTGAGCATGGCTGTGGTCACCAAGAGCAGAGCTCGGGTTTTTACAGTGCTTAGGGGGTGAATCTTGACCATTGAAGATTTGAGCCTCTTCCTCCTGAAACTTCCTTGCAAGAGCAGTTTTAAATTTCTTAGATAGCATTTTGGCCATTTTCTTGAATGTCCTTGGTGTCTGTGAAGTTATGGCTAGTGGAGGCTTCAACGGCTCCTGTCTGTTTCCGAGAGTGTGAGGATGCACCGGTCTTTCCCAGTCTACTCGTACACGTCTGCTTCTGTAGCATTGGCCCTGGAGAAATTCTCGGCCATGGAATGGTTTTTTGTTTCGTTTTGTTAGGCAGCCAGGCTGCTTCAGGGACGTAGAAACATGGTCCCACACAGAGCTCTGGGCGCACTCCAGCTTTCCTTGAGTCCATGGATTTGTGCAGATGGGTCGCCCCTACCTGGAAAAAGTTGAACAGATGTGCCCTCTCACCTGTTCTCCAGTCTTCAAAAGTCTAAAATCCATCTGCTCAATACCTTTTTCATTGCTTTTGGTCGGGGAGTCCATCCAGTGGTGCTGAGGGCTTCTCCTGGCTCTGTGCTCAGGAGCACTCCTGGCAGAGTCCACATGCGGTCATGGAGTGTACCATCAGCAGTGTGCAAGGCGAGCACCCTGCCCGCTTTATCATCACACTGGCTCCTCAATACTGATTTTCAGAGAAGACAATAATGCCGTTTCTTTTCATTTTTTTAATGGAGTCAATTGAATATAAACCAATCTTAATCCTTAACCATCTTACTGAAATAATAAATTTAAATGGTCTAATTGGAAAAAAAAAAGTAGGTTATGAAAAAAACCAAGATTTAGGCACTGTTTAAAAAAAGAAATTAAATTATAGATGATTTTAGTTTTACAGTTTCTGATGGAGTTTGGCGATTTTTATTAGGAGCACGTAATTAGAGTGGAGGGAAGAACTCACACTGCTTCCATTTGGAAACCACCCCTTCAGAACAATCCACATTTTGCAGCCGGTATTTGCAGCTCTGAAGAGGCGCCCCATGGCATGGGCTCCGAGGGAGGAAGGAGGCGAAGCTGGGCTCTTGTTAGTGCTTTTGTATTCAATTCAATTAATTAAATATCTACCGAGTGGAAAACCCTTTTCTGGGTTCTTTGAGAAATGAACCTGGCTGATTCCTGCCTTCCAAAGAGTGGTCTAGAAAAGAAGGAAAGACCTGACACCCCGTGTGGTTCCACACCCCCAACCCCCTACCACAGCCCACCAGGACTGATCCCAGAGCACTGCAGGGTGTGGCCCAAAACCAAAAAAATAGAATTAAAAAAAATAAAAGGTACACTCGGTTATTTGAACACAAGATGACAAGGTCTGATGGTGTGAGGACAATGAGGAGCCTCAAGTCTCCTGAAGCAGAGAAGAAAGGGCCATCCTGGTGGCCCCCAAAGCTTTGATTGTGAGGGTGGAGGCCGCTGAGTGGGACCTTGAAGAGGAGAAGAGGCGTAGATGGAGAGGAGAACAAGGCGGAAGCAAAAGTTTCACAGTTCTCAGGCCTCAGTGCAGATGGCGCAGACTGTAGGGCTACAGGGAAATGATTTCATCTGTATTATTACGTGGGGGAAGTTTGGTATCATTTCCCCCAAGTCTCATCAAGTGAACTCAGCCATTATGATGTTTTTGTTGGGTTTATCTGGGTGGTGGCCGTGGAGGGGAAAGGGGCTGGTTTCCAGCCACACCAGGAGGCTCAGGGGCTTCTCCCAGTGATTAATCTCGGCCATCCCGCCAGTGCTTCACTGTGGAAGTGCTGCTGCCGCTCAGGGCCCTGTGGTGCCAGGGGTTACCTGGGCCACCTCAGTGGCACTTGGGGACTTTCAGGACCATACACGGAGAGACCATGTGGAACCGGGGCTCAGACTGGGGTCAGCCTCATGCACGGCTTGTGCCTTGACTTTGGAGAGTGCTGGTGTTGGGGTTGCCCCTGGCGTTGCACAGGGGACCATGAAGGGCAGGGGTCGAACCCGCAGCGCCGAGCTTTCACATGCAATGTGTGCGCTCCAGCCCTTTGAGTTATCTCCCACACCCCGTTATATTTTTGTTTGCAGGCTACACCCAGTAGAACTGAGGGCTGGAGTTGGGGCATGCGGTGCCTAGGAGGGAACTCGGGGACTCACACATGCCGGACATGTGCTCTACCACTGGAGCTATCTCCTCAAGCCCTCAGCCTTTACATTTTAAGTGCTGGTGAGGTTTGTTTGTTTCGTTTTCTTTTGGGGTCACATGCAATGATGCTCAGGAGTTACTCCTGGCTCTGCACTCAAGAATTACTCCTGGGAGACCATATGGGATGCCAGGGACCCAACATGGGTCGGCTGTATGCAAGAAAAGTCCCCTACCTGCTGCACTATCTCTCTAGCCCCCTGATATTTGTTTTTGTTTTAAATAATCTTAATGGCTTTGTCTGGGCACCTGCTTTTCTTACTTTATGTAAATGTCATCCTCTCCTGTTTACTAATGAACTTCCTGCCTGAAAAATCGAGCAGGTGTTTCACTTAGTCACTTCCAAGAAGAGCCAGAGCCTGTTTTGTTCAGAGCAGAATTGCATGGTCCACCGTGTTGGGCGCTGCTCAGTGATCAAGGCCAGCGCTCTGCCCCGAGGATCACTCAGGGGACCTGTGCCAGTTGACCAGGAGTGGCAGAGAGCGGGGTGCTGGGTGCCACTGCCCTTGGCCAGGACTTGTAAGAAAACTAGGGCACCAGGTTGGGGGGGAGAGGGGGGTCTGAGGTCCCCGAAGTGAAGGGAAGCAGAAACAGCTCCCAGGGTGGGAGGGAGCCCACAGTCAGCAGGGGTCCCCTGCAGGCAGGAGGGTCAGAGCAACTGGGGCTGGGGTGAATCCCAGTCCGCACACAAGGAAAAACTCTGGTCCCTTTCCTATAACTCAGCTTCAGTGGAATCATGCCTCCCATTGACTGACAAAGGACAAAGGACATTAGTCTTGGTCTCTGCAGGGTGTCCCCTACCTCCCTGGGATTATGCCAGCACCCGCATCCTGAGCTCATGCAGGGCGGGGGGCCTGGGAAAGGTGGGGCTCCACAGGCCGGGGGATAACTGAGGAATCCCACCCTCTGGGTCGGGCCCTCCGGGGTGAAGGTGCTTGATTGTCCATCTGGGAGCACAGCACGCTCTCCCGGGCTGCCGGGGGGCCTTGGTGCCAGGGCAGCCAGCCAGCAGCCGCTGGGCTTCAGGGACTTGCCAAGCCCTCCCCGTCTGCCAGCGCAGTGGCGAGCGTCTTGCTCTTCGGGGAGCAGCAATGCCACTGGCCCTCCTGATGCTGACCAAGGCAAGTCCCCTCTACCCTGAATCCTTTCCCATCTCTGTGCTCAGACCTTTGGGAACAGGAGCCAGAGATGCATTGACTGATGTTTTTTGGCACCAAACACATGTCTCTCAGTGAGTGGGGAGGTTTAGCTTAATGAAATGCCATTTATTCACGTGTGTGTGTGTGTGTGTTGTGCACGTGCGTGCACGTGCATATGCCACGCACAGTTTTGAGCCATCCCTGGCTATGCTCAGGGCTTACTCCAGGCTCTCTTTGTTCAGGGGTCGCTCCTGGAAGTGCTCGGGGACTATCTGCATCTATGGTCCCCCATGTTCTGCCAGGAGTGATTCCTGAGTCCAGAGGCAGGAGTAACCCCTGAGCATTGCTGGGTGTCGCCCAAAAGCAGAGAGAGAGAGAGAGAAAGAGAGAGAGTGAGTGAGTGAGTGTGTGTGTGTATGTGTGTATGTGTGTGTGTGTGTGTGTGTGTGTGTGTGTGTGTCAGGGAAAGGTCTCTTCAGGAATAAGCCTTGTCAGCCACGGACTCTGGCTACATTGGGGTGACCATGGGCAGTAAAACCATCCAAAGGTTACTTGCCCCAAGGAGGGAGAAGGAGTGGGTAAGTCTCAACACGCATGCACACAGGTCTGGGCACTGTGGCAGGCCCAGGATCCAGAGGGTATTTGAGACTCCGTATCTCTGGGTCAGGTGAGTGGCATGTGTGCTTGGTGCTGACTTGGACTTGGAGGGTCTTCCTGCAATTCATGCCCCAGGGACTTGGCTGGTCTCCCACAAGTCAAGAGACTGAGAAGACAAACCACAGATTGGGAACATATTTGCAAAGCAGAGCCGGGGAGATGGTTCAGTGGCCTGGGACACCTGCATGCATGCAGGAGCCCAGGTTCAGAGGCACCGTCCCGTGGTCCCCACCCCTGCCCACCTCCAGTAGTGACTCGTTGAGCACAGCTAGGTGTAGCGCAAAATTCTAAAAAATATTTTTTGCACAGCATTCTGGATAAAAGCTGTTATCCTAAAAGTATAAAGAAGCTAAACAGTAATAAGAGTAAAGATATGAGGGACTTAGGGACCAAATGGGTGGTAATAGTTCCACTATGAAGTCACTGTCATCCTGTTGCTCATCGATTTGTTCGAGCGGGCACCAGTAACGTCTCTCATTATGAGACTTATTGTTACTGTTCTTGGCATATCCAATACACCACGAGTAGCTTGCCAGGCTCTGCCGTGCGGGCAAGATACTCTCAGTAGCTTGCCGGGCTCTCCGAGAGAGGCGGAGGAATCGAACACGGGTCGGCCGCATGTTCAATTTAGGGACTCGATTTGGACTTAGGGACTAAATGGGCGGTAATAGTTCCGCTATGATAACATAAATTTGGACTCTCCTTGGCAAACGTAGATCATTCTACTTAAAACCACCTGATGTTCTCAAAACTTGGACAGAAATTCTTTGGAATACCATGTTTCCAAAAATGAAGACAGTTCAAATGTATATCAGCTGATTAATAAATACACAAGAAAGTGTATCTAGACACTAGGATATTAATCATTAAATTACTACAGTGGTGATATATATTGCAGTATAAATAAATCTAAAAATATATTGCTGAGCAAAAGAAACCAAACACAAAATATATAGTATATGATTTTATTTATATGATATATATTGTCACTGGCATCCCGTTGCTCATCAATTTGTTCAAGCGGGCACCAGTAACATCTCTCATTGAGGGGCTTATGGTTACTGTTTTTGGAATATACAATATGCCACGGGTAGCTTGCCAGGCTCTGCCAGTGCGGGCTCAATACTCTCGGTAGCTTGCCAGGCTCTCTGAAAGGGGTTGAGGAATCGAACTCGAGAACGCCCAGCCACTATGCTATCTCTCCAGCCCTATAATATATTATTGTATTTATACTAAACATCCACTGTAAATAAATTCATGAAGACAGAAATTACACTAGTTGTTTCCCCAGGACTCATTGTAGGGAAGAATGGGGAGTTAATGGGTATAAGTTTTACTTTATTTTTGGGTGGCAACTCTGGAATTTGGTAGCGATTATGAAATAAAACTTTATAAATATAGTAATACCTAGTAAATTATGTACTGTAAAATAATTTTTATATGTGCATTATATTTCCATTACAAAAACAGATACTAACAAATTACAAATAAACATTTCTGCCTTTTTTTTTCTTTTTGGGTCACACGGGGCGATGCACAAGGGTTACTCCTGGCTCTGCACTCAGGAATTACCCCTGGCAGTGCTCAGTGGACCATATGGGATTCTGGGAATCGAACCCAGGTTGGCCTCGTGCAAGGCAAATGCCCTACCCGCTGTGCTTTCGCTCCAGCCCCAACATTTCTGCCTTGATTCCAAAATAAGTTGAACAGTAAGAAAACTATCACCCCTGTTTTATTTATTTACTTATTCATTGGATCGCCATGAGATACACAGTTACAAAGTTGTTCTTCATTGGGTTTCAGTCATGCAATGTTCCAACACCCATGTACATTTCCCATTACAGTTGTCCCCATCTTCCCTCCCACACCCCTGCTCCAGCCTGCCTCTGTGGCAGAAACTTTTCTTCTCCCTCCTTTCGTCTCTCCCTCTCCTCGCCCCCCACTCCTTTTGGGCATTATGGTTTGCATTAGAGGTACTTAGAGGTTATCATGTTTGTCACTTCCTAACTGCCTTCCCCACCACCACTGTGATGACCTCATTTTAAAATGAAGATAAGTTGGGCTGGAGAGACAGAAGTGAGGCTGAAGGGATAGGAGTCAGGTAGGGCATTTGCCTTGCAGGTGGCGGACTCAGGTTTGATCACCAGCATTTCATGGCCCCCCGAGCTCTGTCAGGAGTGATTCCTGAGCGTAGAGCCAGGAGTAACCCTTGAGAATCGCTGGGTGTGTCCAAAACACAACAAAATACTTTTTAATAAAACAAATGAACAGAAGTTCTGAACTTATGTCCAGAGTTTGGGTGTTTCACTGAACATCCAAATGGTGTCTAAGCACATTACAAGATCTCCGTATAGAATGTCATCAGAAAAAAAATGCCACAGCAAGATACTTCTTCGAATATCCAAAAACACACAGAAAAATCAAAAATTCTGGCTTGAGAAAGTCATCTCTGAGTTACAGACTTTCTCAAGAATTGCACTTGTCAAACTAATTCTCTTGTGGTTTTGAGAAGCCTATTTGCAACTTGACCAAGACACAGAATAAACAGTTGCTCAAGGTGAGAGGAAACAGAGAGGCACCAGAGAAACCAAGAAACCTTATTTGATCTTTCTTACACCTAGAACTTTCATCAGTAGCAAATGATAAGATAATTTCTCCCTCCCCCTCCTCCGTCCCTCCCTCCCTCCCCCTCCCTCCCCCTCCCTCCCCCTCTACCTCCCTCTTTCTCTCTTCTCTCTCTCTCACATACACACAAACCTCTGATATCATAAACACACACATATACACGATGTAGAGTAAAATCTTGATATTTTGGAACAACTTAATATCCTTTTAGAGAATTAATTCTCCAGGAATGTGAAAATTAATGTTTTCCCTGAGTTTAAAATTGAAAATTCCCTCTCTTCAAATAATGCTAGGAACTCAAATTATAGTGTTTGTCCTTTTTTCAATTAAAAGACATGGAAAACTTAAGTATCTCTTTGAGGGACATGGGGCGTCTCAGCAATTGAGTGTCTGGCTTGCAGGCCTGAGGCTGAGAGTTCAGTCCTCAGAACCTCTGAATGTAATCTGGGTGGTCCTGACAGTTGTCGTCCCGGGCTCTTTGAACCAAATGTGTGACCCTCTAGCCCTTGTAGCTACAACAAAAGGGGAAGGAGAGGGGAAATAATAATACAATTCTTGCTAAAGAGTAATTTTCTTCTTGAAAAGTCATTTTCCACTTGGTTAAAAGCTTTCTAGGGGCTGGAGTGATAATACAGTGAATAAGGTGCTTGCCTTGCATGTGGTTGTCCCTAGTTTGATTCCCAGCACCCTTCAAATGCGCCCCAAACCCTGTCTTGAGTGACCCACTAGTGCAGAGCCAGGAATAAGCCCTGAGCACTTCCAGGTGTGTCCCTCCCTCCTACAAAAGAGTAGTTTTCTGTTGAAATACTGTTACATCAAAACAAGATTTGATATCATCTAAAGCAGTGGTCCCTGAACTTAGATGGCCTACCATCCTCTTTTCAGAACAAAAAACACCCCAACAGTCAGTACCCCCTATAAATGAACAAATGAACAAAGAGTGCCCCCAAGTTGCTTCTGAAGCTATCATTACCCCGCCCTAGAGGGTTCCAGCGTCCCCGGGGAGCAGAATCCCCCGCCTCTGCCCCCATGGAAACACTGGTCTAAAGTGTCATCACACTCTTTCAGGGGACTTGCGTGGGATCTCTGAATCGCCTTTTCTTTCTGATTTCTCCCTTGGAGTGGGGGTGCATGCCCTTCTCCCCTTTGTGTTCAGAAGCAGATGACTTGCCTGGTTTCACAGGTTCACAGCTGGAGAGGAATTTTTGCATTGGGATGAATCATACTCCAAGTCTCACCCACACTTGATGTAGATGATATTTAGATGGGATTTGGAATTTCGATTTGATGCTGGCATAGATGAAGGCTTTGGGGCTGTCCGCAGGGGGGCAGCGTTTATTTTTCATGAAGGAGGATGTAGATTTTTGAGAGTCCAGGGGTGGAGAATTATAGGCTAAGTTGGGGGGCTTCCCCACCAACAAATCCATAATGGTATAGAATTGAACAGTTTGGAGGTGGGGGGTTAAAGATAGAATGGGGTCATGCAGATCTTCCCTCATGAGAATGAGACACACCTACCTTCCCCCACTTTTCTATGTTCCTGGAAGCACGGGCAGTCACCCCCATGAACCAATTCTGGTGCCACCATGGAAACTTTTCTTCTGGCCTTGCTTTAGAGTCCCATAAATAAATCTCGAAAGAGATCAAAAGCTGCAGTTAATCTCCAACCAGTGCAAGGATGAACAAACTGGGGTAAATCAGAGGGAGGCAGGTTAGCTCAGAGCCCCTGCAGCCACTTGCTCCCACAATACAAAATTGCTACCATGTCCCCAGGTCAGACTCTACTGTCTTCAAACATACCTCAAGGAGATAAAAGCTGCTGAAAATGCCGGTATGCAGGTTTTGTGACTGAAATCTCCAGGCTTTCTCGTTACAGAATGGGCTACCTCCCCCCACCTCCCTTTACTTACGGAAGCCCTGGAAGTCACATCTGCATCCCAGCTAAAAAAACCACTCCCCAGTCTTACCTTCCCGGTAAAAATACTAAATATCCTAAACAAACATAATGATCTCTTACTACCTGTATTGCTAACCATAATGCACAAAAGAAGAGAGAGAAAGAAGAAAAGTGCCTCTCACAGAGGCAGGCCAGAGGCTGTCGGGTGGTTGGGGGATGGTGGGAGGGAAACAAGAGACATTGGTGGTAGGAAATGTACATGGTGGAGGAATGGGTGTTGGATCATTGTATGACTGAAACCCAATCATAAACAGCTTTGTAGTGGTCTGTCTCGTGGAAATACATTTAAAAATAGCACTGTAGCACTGTCATCCCATTGTTCATCCATTTGCTCGAGTTGGCACTAGTAACGTTTCCATTGTGAGACTTGTTATTACTGTTTTGGCATATCAAATGCACCACGGGTAGCTCTGACATGTGGGCGGGATACTCTCGGTAGCTTGCCGGGCTCTCCAAGAGGGGCAGAGGAATCGAACCCAGGTTGGCCATGTGCAAGGCAAACACCCTTACCCGCTGTGTTATCTCTCCAGTCCAAATAAAAGAGAATCAGACACACACAATGACCACCAGGGACACAGGAAGAAGTTGCAAAGCCCAGGAGAAACCAAGATTGCTGAGCCCTTCAGCTTGGGTTTCTGGCCTCCAGAACTGAGGGAAAATGTGTGTGGTTGAAGCCCCTCCAATTGCAGTGCTGTGCTATGCCACTGCAAACAAACTCCATTATTTATTCACTCATTCGCTGTATTATTTAATTGGCTGAGAACCACCAGTAGGGCTCATGGACCTCCTGAGCACTGTGTGGGAAGTTCCCCCCAAAAAGACAAAACCCCATTGTATGAGGGCTCTATTTTCGTGACTTCAATTTTATCTTAAGTACTAATAGTGCTTGTCCATGGTTCCCAGTTTCTTTAATAGTTTCAAGAATGAAAATACTGAATAATAAAAGATATTCAAGCTCAGAGTTTAAAAATAGAAAAGTTTATTGGAGAATAAATAGAAGAGAAAGAAATGCCCCAGTAGGGGAGAAACTTAGTGTAGGACTAATTTAAGTAGGACTTGTTTTATAGGGGTTTTATAGGAAAACTGGGTCTTTGTGTTGTTTATCAAACAGAGTATGAGAGGATTCCCATCTGTTTCCCAGAGACGTCTTATTGATTTAGGGCCCATCTGTGTTGTTAAAATAAGACTAACACACTTTATGTATTTAGGGTCTTTTATGTAATTTATTCAACCATCTTCCCTGGGTATTGTTGATTCATATTTTGCTCTTCTGTGAGACCAAAACCTGGGGAAAATTTTATGGTCTTGGGAAAGCATAAACTATCCAGTCACAAGGAATCCAAAAACATGCAAGAATGTCCAAAATGTGTTTTAAGTCAACTAAAATGGAAACACAAGCAGCAGTGGGCAAGGGGGAAACTGAGGCTTCCTCTGTCACCACCCCTTCTTAGTGCTGAGGAACTAGCTCAAGAACCTCATGTGTGAGGTCCTGTGTTTGATCTACAAAAAATATATATAATACAGAGTGCTGGTCTTTAGGGACATAGTACAGAGGTTGCCCTGCATGCAGCTGACCTCTGTTCTAAATGGTCCCTGAGGGCCATAGCAATGGTAGAGTGGGTAGGGATTTTGCCTTGCACCCAGGCTTGATCCCTAGCATCCCATATGGTTCCCCAAACACCTCCAGAAGTAACCCCTGAGCATTGCAGGTGTGGCCCCAAAGCAAAAGCAAAAAAAGAAAAAATAAGAAAAACAAATGGTCTCCTGAGCCCCGCCAGGAGTGATCCCTAAGCACTACCAGGTATGACCGCAACTCAGTAATATATAGATAAAGCTAATCTTAATTATCCCCGGAGAGAATTAACATTATCAAAATGACAATACTGTCCAAAGCACTAATCAAATTTAATGCAGTCCCTATCAGGATACCCATGACATTTTTCAAAGAAATAGACAAAACACTCCTGAAATTCATATGGAACAATAAACCACCACAAATAGCTAAAGCAATCCTTGGGGGAAAGGATATGGGTGACATCATCTTCCCCAACTTCAAACTCAAGTACAAAGCAGTAGTAATTAAAACATCATGCTATTGGGCTAAAAAACAGACCTGCATACCAATGGAACAGAGTTGAATATCCTGTCACAGACCCCCCACATATATGGCCACTTAATCTTTGACAGAGGATCAAGAAATGTGAAGTGGAACAAGGAAAGCCCCTTCAACAAATGGTGCTAGGAAAACTGGATAGCTACCTTCAAAATAATGAACTCTGAGCTCTATCTAATGCCAGGCACAAAAGTCAGATCAAAGTGGATTAAAGACCTCAATATCAGACATGAATCTATAAGGTACATAGAGGAAAATGTAGGCAGAACCCTCCATGACATTGAAGCTAAAAGCATCTTTAAGGACGAGATGCACTGACCATGCAAGTGGAAGCAAACATAAACAAATGGGACTACATCAAACTAAGAAGCTTCTGCACTTCAAAAGAAACAGTGACCAAAATACAGAAAGAGCCCACAGAATTGGAAAGAATATTTACCCAATACCCATCTGATAAGGGATTAATATCCAGGATATACAAGACACTAGTAGAATTGTACAAGAAAAAAACCTCCAACCCCATCAAAAAATGGGGAGAAGAAATGAACAGAAGTTTCCTCAAAAAGGAAATACAAATGGCCAAAAGGCACATGAAAAAATGCTCCACATCGCTATCCATCAGGGAGAATCAAATCAAAACAATGAGATATCATCTCACACCACAGAGACTGGCACACATTCAAAAGAACAGAAGCAACAAGTGCTGGCGTGGATGTAAGGAAAAGGGATGCTCCTTCACTGTTGGTGGGAATGCCAGCTGGTCTAGACTTTCTGGAAAACAATATGGACACTTCTTCAAAAACTAGAAATTGAGCTTCCATATGACTCCACAATACCACTTCTGGGAATATATCCTGAGGATGCAAAAAAGCACAGTAGAAATGACATCTGTACCTATATGTTCATTGCAGCACTGTTCACAATAGCCAAAATCTGGAAACAACTCAAGTGCCCTAGAACAGATGACTGGTTAAAGAAACTTTGGTACATCTACACAATGGAATACTATGCAGCTGTTAAGAGAGATGAAGTCATGAAATTTGCTTATAAATTGATAGATATGGAGAGTATCATGCTAAGTGAAATGAGTCAGAAAGAGAGGGACAGACATAGAAGGACTGCACTCATTTGTAGAGTATAGAATAACATCACATGAGGCTGATACCCAAAGACAGTAGATACAAGGGCCAGGAGGATTGCCCCATAGCTGGAAGCCTGCTTCATGAGTGGAGGGGAGAAGGCAGCTGGAATAGAGAAGGGATCACTAAGAAAATGATGGCTGGAGGAACCAGTCGGGATGGGAGATGTGTGCCAAAAGTAGATAACGGACCAAACATGATGACCTCTCAGTGTCTGTGTTGCAAGCCATAAAGCCCAAAAGTAGAGAGAGAGTATGGAGAAAGCTTGTAACTATCTCATGGTGATTCAATAAAATTTAAATAAATTAGTTAACTAAATAATAATAATAATAATAATAATAATAATAATAATAATAATAATAATAATATAAAATTATCCCCGAAAACTCCTTTCTCCAAGTATGGTCATGTTGTGGGTTAGAATTAGAGTCACTTCAAGCTTAAGGATTTGAGGGAACATGAGTCCTTGTACAACGGGCACCGCCCCCCTTCCGTTTGTGAGTACTTCACAGTCGCTGCCTCCTCGCCTGTGCTGCCAGCGCTCAGTTAACATGTGCAGCTGAGACTGTGGGTGGTGAGGTAATTTGCCAGAGATTGTCTGGGAAGCTCGTAGTAAATCAAGGCTCTTTCCCCCTTCTCAAATGTGCTTTACACATTCCCTATGCTTGGCAGCCTCTATCTGACATGTATTTGAGCGTGGTCCTCAGAGCTTCTTTGGAGAGGCTAAACCGTAGACATTCAAGCTTACTTCTGCGTGTGGTTCCTGAGCCTGCTACAGAGTAGGTGCCACATATTTTGGAAGATCTACCTTGTGCCTTTCTATGCCATTTTGGGAGTTGGTGGGGAAGGTGTGGGCCACACGCGGCAGTGCTCAGGATTTACTCAAGGCTCTGTGTTTGGGGATCACTTCTGGTGTATGTGGCGCCAGGGATCAAACCTGGGTTGGCTGCGTGCAAGGCAGGTGCCTTAGCCTCTGTACCATCTCTCTGGCCCCACTATGCTCTTTTATCTCTTACAGTGCTTACTTCGACAGAGACTTGTGTCAGGGAGAAAGATTTGGTAGGAATTTAAATCAGGAGTTTGGGACCGAAGTGGTAGTACAATGGGTAAGGCATTTGCCTTGCTTGCAGATAACCAGGGTTAGATCCTGTATGGTCTCCTGAGCATTACCAGGAATAAGTACAGAGACAGGAGTAACCTCTGAGCATTGCTGGGTATGACTGCCCTCACAAAAAAAGAAAAGCCCATAGAACAGGATTGTTATCCTAGCACCTTGAAAAGATCTTAGTCACGAAGCAGGGAAGAAATCAAAGAATGATGCAGATGTGCAAGAAAAAGTGTGCAATAAGGGACCAGCTTGAAGGGATACAACTAATCAAATCTGGGACAGATTATGAATCAAAAATTAATACTAATAAGAAGCATATGTTTATATTTTTCATAGCCCATTGAATAAATAGAAAACCCAAAGTTCTCTAACCAAAAAATGAACATATTGAAAGTTTTATGAGAAACAGGGTTTTTCCCCCAATTTTTATCTTATTTTAGTATTATTTTAATTTGGGCAAAGGGGGTGGTTCTTGCCCTGTCTTACTATAGGATATTCCTGGCTCCATGCTTAGGAGTAACCCTTAGCCGTGCTAGAGAACCATATATGATGCCAGGGGTCTAAATGGGATCAGCCATGAGGAAGGCAGGTACCTTACCTCTTGTACTGTCTCTCCAGACCCTGCATACCATCCTAAATGCCTTTTTTTCAGAGGTTTATTTTTTTCCTCCCTTAGGCTGGTACCTGAGTGACTTTTCTTCTTTTTTTTTCCTTTTGGGTCACACCTGACGATACACAGGGGTTACTCCTGTCTCTGCACTCAGGAATTACTCCTGGCGGTGCTCAGGGGACCATATGGGATGCTGGGAATCAAACCCGGGTCGGCTGCGTGCAAGGCAAACGCCCTACCCGCTGTGCTATTGCTCCAGCCCCTTTCCTTCTTATTTTTAAGTTTCATTTTAGCCTCCATGGTTTACAGAACTGTTCTTGATAGGGTTTGGTAAGTGAAACATCCCGTCATTACACCCTCCTTCTCCCACTATCATCCCAGTGCTATTTTCACCTGTCATCCCCGCTGAAGCTTCCTACTGAAGACCAGTTCTTGGTTTCTATTGCCTTTGGACATTTGTGATTTCCCTACTATGTTTCTTTATATCCGGCATAGGAGAGAGATCATTCTGTCTGTCCCTCTCCTAACGTTACTCCACATGATACTCTCCAAATCTTTCCAGGCCTGATTTTACCTTACAACTGAGTAGTAGTCCAGGGTGTAGATGTACCATAGTTTCTCTATCCAGTCATTCAGTCATCTGTTGTTAGACATTTGAGCTGTTTTCCAGATTTTGGCTATCGTGAAAAGCATTGCAATGACCATAGGAGTGCAGATGTCTATTCTGAATAGAGTTTTGGAAGAAAAGCACATTAACATAGTTTCAAAGTGTTTTCCCACAAGTACAATAAAATATAACAAAGTATAGAGGATAATTTTAGAGTAGAAAATCTTAGCAGATGGCACCTTAACCCAGTGATGAAAATTAAGTATGAATAATGGGTCCCACTGAAATATTTTTTTGTATTTCAGTTTTAAAAAGAATTTATTGATTTTTTTAAAAAATTTTATTTTTAGGGGCTGGAGAGATAGCACAGCGGGTAGGGCGTTTGCCTTGCACGCGGCCGACCCGGGTTCAAATCCCAGCATCCCATATGGTCCCCTGAGCACCGCCAGGGGTAATTCCTGAGTGCAGAGCCAGGAGTGACCCCTGTGCATAGCCAGGTGTGACCCAAAAAGAAAAAAAAAAAAAAAAAAAAAAAAAAATTTATTTTTAACGAATCACCGTGAGGTACAGTTACAGCCTTACAAACTTTCCTGATTACATTTCAGTCATATAATGATGGAGTACCCATCCCTCCACCAATTCTCATTCTCTACTACCAGTGTTCCCAGTATCCCTCCCGCCCCCTTAACCCCCTCCCCCTGCCTCTGTGGCAGGCACATTCCCTTTTACTCGCTCTCTCCTTTTGGGTGTGATGGTTTGCAATATGGGTACAAAGTGGTCATCATGTTTGTTCCATTGTCTACTTTCAGCACACATCTCCCATTTTGAGCGAGCCTTCCAAGCATCCTTTACTTGGTGGTCCCTTCTCTCTCTCTCAGCTGCCTTTTCCCCCAGCATGTGAGGCTGGCTTGCAAGTGATGGAACGATCCTCCTGGCCATTATCTCTATCCTTGGATGTTAGTCTTCCATTATGTTACTTTATATTCCACAAATGAGTGCAGTCATTCTGTGTCTGTCCCTGTCTCTCTGATCCACCTGGTGAAAAACAGTGACATGAACACAGCATGGGTTCTGTAATATCCCTCCGAGGAAAGCGAACAGCAGAACATCATGTGTGCCCTTACAGTGGAACATAATTCAGCCACGGAAAGAAGTGAAGTGCAGATGCATGTACAACAGAGATTAACCTCAAAAAAAAAAAACCCAAGCATAAAAGATCTTTTATATTGTTTGCTTCCACATATATGAAGAGTCCAAATTGGCAAATCCATAGAGGCAGAAAGTAGGCTGGTGGTTTCCAGGGGCTGTGAGGAGGGAGGAGGGAAAAGTAAGAACAACTTAATAGATACAGAGTTACTTTTTTGTTGTGGGGAACATCACTCTGAATTGCAGAGCGATGGAGTTTTGAGCCACACCCAGAAGTGCTCAGGAGAGACCCCTAGTGGTGCTCAGGGGTCGATATGCAGTGGGGGGTTGCATATATGCAAGGCAGGTGCCTTACCCACTGTACTATTCTCCAGTCCCCAGAGATTTCAAAGGGGGGATAGCAATGTGTTGCAATCATGTAACCATAGTGGTTGCCCAAACTGCTATGAAATGGTTAGTTTCAGGGGCGGAGAAATAGAACTCAACCAACCATTAATCCATGGCACCCCACATGGTCCCTCGAACATCATCAGGAGGGATTCCTGCAGGAGTAATCTCTGAGTATCACTGGGTGTGGCCCCAAAACCTAAATCAAATTAATTTGCTAAAATGGTTAGTTTGGGGCCAGAAGGGTAGTTCAGTGGGTAGGGTACTTGTCGTGCATGCCACAAATCCAGGTTTAATTCCCCAGCTCCACATATGGTCCCCAAAGCACCACCAGGAATAATTCCTCAGCATAACTGGTTGTGCCCGCCGCACCCCCCTCCCCCCCAAAAAATAAGAGCGTGTTTCAGGGGACCAACCTTTGAAAGGATTTTTAGAAAATGAATAAAATGGTTGATTTTATTATATTAATTTTTACCTCCTTTTATTTAATCCAAGCATTTAAATGTATGTTATGTATTTTAAGAAGCGAACAAGTGATAAGAGCTAAAACGCCATTTCCAGCAACTAGTCTTTGGAAACAGAATTTCCCGTAGCTGGTCCCAGAGAGTGGAACCACCTTATCTTAATTGGACAGCTTGGCCTGTCTGCCAGGACTGCTGTTTCCCGACAGAGCCCCGCTGAGCCAGACTGGAAACCCGCATCAGGGACCGGGAAGGGGGCTGGTCCCCGAGGGCAGAAGAGACCCCGGGAGGAGGCAGCGCACTGAGACTCGCTGGCCACTGGTTTGGTCCGCACTCAAGCCCTAGCAAGTTCACTTTCCTTGGTGACTGAAAAACAGCTGCTGGGCTGAAAATGTGCTCAGCTGGACAGGGAGGCTGGATGACCTGCTGTGACCTCATTCTCACCAGCCAAGTGCACAACCCACTAGACCTACTGGTGTTTCTGGTGCCACAGTGTGTGGTGGGCTGTCATGTGTCTTGCTCTCATGGGTGGGGCTGTCAGCATGCTTAGCTGCAGTCTTCCTCCCTCCCTCTCCTCCCCTCCCTCCCTCCCTACCTTCCTCCCTCCCTTCCTCCCTCCCTCTCTCCCTTCCTTCCTTCCTTCCTTCCTTCCTTCCTTCCTTCCTCCCTCCCTCCCTTCCTTCCTCCCTCCCTCCCTTCCTCTTTCCCTCCCTTCCTCCCTCCCTCCCTTCCTCTCTCCCTCCCTCCCTCCCCCCTTTCATCCCCCTCCCTCCCTCCCTCCCTCCTTTCATCCCCCTCCCTCCTTTCATCCCCCTCCCTCCCTCCCTCCTTTCCTCCCTTCCTCCCTTTCTCCCTTCCTTTTTCTTCTTCTTTTTCTTTCATCTCTCTTTTTTCCCTTCCTTTCTTCTTTTTTTCCTTCTCTTTTTCTGGGACACCCCAGCGGTGCTCAAGACTTACTCCTGCTCTGCACTCAGAGATCACTCCTGGCAAGGCTCTCTGATTGAGGGGATCGTACGTGGTATCAGGGATTGAACCCAGGTCCGCTGTTGTACAAGGCAAGTGCCCTACCCACTGTACTATGTTCCAGTGCTGCAGACAGTGTTACCCGAGTACAAGCGCCACATTTTCTCCAGTGTCAGGGGTACCCCCAGGTGCATGTAAGACCCTGCTCCTCAGACACCGCCTGAGAGTACGGAGACTGTTGTCACTCCCCTGTTCCGTGACACTCCACCTTGAGAAGCTGCGGGAGCAACCCTGGCAACTTTGTGCCATTTGCTCTGTAAAGAATAGATGGTTTTACGGTCCCTGGAGTCCTTCACCTCTCCCGATCCGTAAGGGCCACAGAAGAGCAAACTGTCCAACTAGAGGTGAGCATAGCATGCCCTTCCTCTGCGTGGCCAGCTCCACCACACTGGTCTGGACATGGCTCTGAGCTCAGCCCCCTCCCGCCTTCCTCCCAGTTCTGAGGCCTCTCATGACCCAGACTCCTGCTCCGTCCTGCGGGTGCTGAGTTGTCAAGCCTTCACCTTCCTCTCAGTCTCCCTGCTGAGCTGCATCCCCCTTTACACCATCCTGAAACGCCCGAAACTCAACTTCCCTCCCTCCCCCAGGAACTCATTGCACACCTCTGCAAACCCGATTCTCTCCCTCAGCCCAGTGCTTGCAACGTGTCCACCTTCCACAGGGCCCCCAACACCCAGGTCCAATCGCACCCTCTTCCTTCACTCCATCTCAAGGCTTCTCCCTCGCCACCAGAGCTCTGCTTTTTCACAGTGAATGTCTTGTCAGGCCTTGGTGCTTCCTAACGTGTCTGCTTGCTTATCTGGCTCACCTCTGATCCATTCTCCTCACTAGGTAGAAACAGATTCTCTTTTCCTGCAAATCTTCTTGATGTAATTCTCAGTTAAAAATAAAACAAGGGGCCGGTAAGGCACTTGCCTTGCACACCGCTGACCCAGGTTGGATCCCCAGCATCCCATATGGTTCCCTGAGCCCCGCCAGGAGTGATCCCTAAATGTAGAGCCAGGAGTAAGCCCTGAGCACTGCTGGGACTAGCCCCCAAACAAACCATCTCAGAAATGGGGCTGGATAGTGCAAGGGTTAAGGCACTTGCCTTGTACACAGTCAACACTGCATATGATCCTGAGCACAGCCAGGGGTGATCGCTGAGCACAGAGGCAGGAGTAAGTCCTGAGCACCAGAGAGTGTGGCCCAACCCTCCCCAAAGCCCCTCTCCCCACACACCCCACAAAAGTGCGGATTGTTTCTCTTACCTCTGAGACCAGGAGGCTCGGTTGTGGTGGATTTTCGCAACGCCTGTTCTTTACTGTTGGTTTCTCTTCTTCCCTAGTCCTTGGTCTCTCCTGAGTATTAAAATCCCTCTGCCCTCTAGATCTTGTTAAACCCCACCTTCCACTCCTCCTCTTGGGCTTATATCCCTGTTTAAGGTGATACCAGGCTTTTGGCCCAGCCTCAGGCTTCTCCCACTCCAGTGGTCACATGAATCACTCAGGGAAATTGCAGATGCTCTGAGGTGTCTCCAGGGCAGTTGCTACTGGTCCCCGCTGTGGGCTCTGTCAGGATCAGTTGAATAAAAATGCCAGATCTGGGCAAGACACACACGAAACCTAGTTTGGGACACACCAGCCGAGACAGACTCACTGGTGGTTGGCAATCACCTGGGAAGATGAAGCACCGTGGACAGACATGTGAGCCTTAAGTGACCTGGGTGGGGGGGGGGGGCGCAGGGAGCCACCTAGGTCTCTTGTCTTTAATCCACCTGTCCTTGTGACTCGGATGCTCAGCCAAGTCTGAGAAGCACTGAACTTGAGCAATACTGGGAACAGCTCTGATGTCAGAATCCCCTGGAACTAAGAGCGAGCACTGAGACCCAGGCCCACTGAAGCTGGTATTGATGGTACTGGTTTTGGTTGATGTCAGCATCGCCTCCGTGTTTTTCTGGCTCTCTCCTAGTCAGCCTCATCTCAGCATTGATTGCAAGATGTTGGCTGGGTGTCCACTTGCTGTTTCCTTCACACAGCGGAAGTCAGCCTTTCTGCTGGGAACGGAGAAGCTGTTGTGGGGGTGTAGGAGGGGGGGTGTTGTTCAGTGGTCAGACGCTTGTTTCCCTCTCTGAGGGTCTGGTTTCTGTGGCTGCAGAAATAACCACAATAAAGAATAAAGATGGTGGGGGTAGAGAACAGAGACTAGATAGCCACAGTGAGGTTGGCAGTTTGGGTGCAGGGTGGCGTCTAGGGTGAGGGGGCTTACTGGAGCTGCTCTGGGTGTCCCCTCCCTCCTGCCCAGAGTTCCTGTCCACTGAAGGGCAGGTTTCAAGGCACTTTCTTGAGGGGGTCAGGGTTTAGGCTCTGCCATGTGCGCCCAGCTTCCAGCCCAGTAAACCTGTTCTCCAGATCTTGTCTCTTAGAGGCAGGGAAAATATGAGCCAAGGTGGAGAACCTGTTATGGCTCCCAGGGCCCACCGTCAGCCCCCACAGGTGCCCCTCCAGCAGCCTGAGACTGTCCAGACCATGTATGTCACGCCAGTGAGTGGAGAACAGAACTCGGGGCTTTTCAGCACTATTGGCTTTTCAAGTAGAAAGAAATGAGTTTTCTAATAGGAAATCTAAAAGGATTTTTCTAATAGAAGACGGATTGAAAAAAAAAAACTTTGGAAGGAGATTAGGATAAGGCTGTAATGAAGCCTAACTGCTTTGGGGGCGGGGGGGGGGATGGTGGAGGGAGGGAAGTACCCAGATGCACTGACAGGAAGAAGGCCCCGTGCCTTGGAAGCAGCTGCCATGTGGTGGTGCAGAAATATGCAGCTTCCAACCTTCCCCAACAAAGATAGACAGTACAGCAGCTAGGGCGCTTGCCTGCACGAAGTTGACGTGGTTTGATACCCCAGCACCCTCTAGGGTCTCCGAGTCCTGCTCAGTAGATAGTCCTGAGCATAGAGCCAGGAGTAAGTAAGCCCTGAGCATGGCCGGATATGGCCCCAAAACAAACAAAAAAAAGGCCTCTGATCTACCTTCTGCCATGACATTCAAACCACCCCAGTCTGGGACACTTACGGGATGTCAGCCCAATCTTGTTGGTTTTCATTTTCACACAAATTCCTTGGGATCCCCGGGAGAGAGGGGCTGCAGGGCAGATCTTGGTGAGGTCTCTGCAGATAGAACCCAAGCTTCCAGCCCCGCACCCCACTCCCGAAGCCTCTCTGCACCAGGAAGGTACCTGTGCATTTGCCTCTCATCGGAGAAACCAGCATTCAAAGAGGCTATTAAAGGCATTGGCTTAAGTCATCTCTTCCGTGACAAAATGTTCTTTGGTTAAAATGAGATTATTTCTAAAAGATATGACTAGTTTGTACCAACACCATTATATCTGGGATGTTTTAATTGCTCTTTTTTTAATTGTTTTTCTTAAGTTTCTTGAACGCTTTCCTTCAATGGACATACATTTGAATACATTTTTAAAGCCAGAGAGATAGTACAGTCAGCAGGGCGCTTGCCTTGCACATACCTGACCCAGGTTTGATCCCCCGCACCATGTATGGCACCATGTATGGTCTCCTGAGCCCTACCAGAAGTGAGCCCTGAACACAGAGACAGCAGTAAGCCCTGGAGAACCTCCAAGTGTGACTGGAGGGGGAGGAACAGAAAGAGGGGGGGAGGAGAAAGAAGGAAAGGGAGGGGAGGGGAGAGGGCAGAAGAAGGAAGGAAGGAAGGAAGGAAGGAAGGAAGGAAGGAAGGAAGGAAGGAAGGAAGGAAGGAAGGAAGGAAGGAAGGAAGGAAGGGTGGGAGGGAGGAAGGAAGGAAGGGAGGGAGGGAGGGAGGGAGGGAGGAAGGGTGGGAGGGAGGGAGGGAGGGAGGGAGGGAGGGAGGGAGGGAGGGAGGGAGGGAGGGAGGGAGGGTGGGAATAGTTTGACTTTCTGCTTGGCAGAAATGTGGGGATGGGGCGTGCAGGTTGGGGCAAGCCCAGGATGATCTAGAGATAGTTCCACATTGCAGATCCTTTTTCAGCCTTTGCTTCTCATCTCCCCTGGGGTCTGACACATGAGTCCCCAAGCTTATGAATATCGTCTCTGAGCCAAGGAGGGACACTGGGGGACACCCAGCCTCTCCGGTACCGTATGACCGTGCTCTGGTATTGTTTGCAGGTGAACCTCAAGGCAGGAAGCCTGAATCAGCGTCTCATCTGACAACTGTCAGCTGCTGCTGCTAGCCTACCCTCACTTGGCCCTGTCACTGCACCACCTCTCAGAAGGTAAGGAAGGCGGGAACAGTCCCCCGGGCTCTGTCAGGACAGCAACAGGAGTGGGACGTGGGGCATCAGGACCTTCCATGTGTGGTCAGGTCCCTGACAGTCAGTTTCTCCCTGTTGTAGCAGTCTTTGCCCACCCTGCATGGCAGAGCAAGGCCTTCATGATGTCTGGGTTACAGACCCAACACACACACACACACACACACACACACACACACACACACACACACACCATGTCCATGTGCTCCCTCTTAAGAAAAGCGTTAAGCAATATGGACCAGGGTAATAACAGCTCAGTGGCTTCACATACTTGCCTTGCAAATCTGAGGTCATGAGTTCGACTCCCAGGGTTGCTTCATGCCCCAGCTCGGTCCTGGTAGCTCTGCTCTCTGTGATCCCGACATCACAATTCCAGCCTCACATCAGCCAGGTATATGTGAACATGAGTAAAGAATGAAGGAGGGTGACCCCAATGAATCCCACAACTGAAAGATGTACGAGTACCATGACCACGAAGTCCAGCCCCTGGAGAGTGCCTATGTCGGTACCACGGTGACCCCTGCAAGCACTAAATCAGAGTGGGTGTATGTACCACAGCTAAAGGAGTATTCAGCATGGCCCACACCAAGCTTGTGTGTGTGTGTGTGTGTGAGTATGCACACATATGTGAGAGAGTGTTGTGTGAGAGAGAGAGAGAGATGGAGAGAGAGTGTGTGTGTGAGAGAGAGAGAGAGAAAGAGTGTGTGTGAGAGAGAGAGAGGGAGGGAAGAATGGAGAGAGAGATCCTCGTCATCACAACAAAGGGACAACTATTACACGGAGAAAAACCATAGCATCCAGTTAATCACTGTTTCTTCGCTAGTCAGTGTGAGAAAGGGGAGCTTTCACCAGCACCTGAGCGGCCCCTCAGGCCAGCCCAGCCTCAGAGCCCATCTATCCCTGTGGACTGAGGGGCCGCATTCACCCTGTCGCTGCCTTTGTGGCATTCTCCGGGGAGACGCTGCAGCGCTCGGCCAGCAAACTTCTGGGAGCTCAGTCATTAAGGGGAGGCTGCGTAAAGAGCCTGTGGGATCCACAGAGCCAGAAACCCTCAGCACTGTCCGCATTCAGCACTGCTGAGAGATGAACGGGCTTGTGTCCAGCCTGACCCCCAACACTGCACTTCCAGTCTTCCACGCCCCCGAAAGCTGCCCATCATATTCACCCGGGAGAATAAGCAAAGGCCCAGGGAAGGCAGGCTGGCCCCTGACAGGTCCTCACTCTCCCTTGGACCTTGTCTCCTGCAACATTGCTCCCAACTCGCAGACCCGCATGACGAAGCCCTGTCTAGCCATTTCTCGGAGGCCGCGTCACTGCAGTATCCACCGTGTGGGGGTAACTGTGGAGGAGTTAGGTCAAAGCCGTCTCTTCCCAGCCCGCTGCCATCTTATACACCAGGGGAAGGAGAAGTTCTTTTCTAGAAAAAGTAAATGCACAGTTGGGAGATGTGTGTATTGCTGCTTTTTAAAAGCAAACTTCCAGAGTCAAGTCTGTCCACTTTTTGGCATGACATCAAATAAAAATTGATGATAAAAGCAGCTTTCTTCATGGGAAACACGAGTTTTGAAACTGCAGCTTGCTGGGGGAATGCCAGACGAGACGGGAGGAGGAACCCTTAGTGAAACTTCCAAGCTTCAAGTTTCAGTTCTGGATTCACACCTTTTGGCTGTGGGACCTTTGGCTCTTGGCGTGATTCTCTGAGCTTATACTTTCTTTTCTTACAGAACTAAAATCAAGATTATTTTGCCACTAGGGCAAGTAATGAACAAATGTATCTGATAGGATTTAATGGCAAGCCATAATGGCCAAAAGGAGAGAGAGAGAGAGAGAGAGAGAGAGAGAGAGAGAGAGAGAGAGAGAGCGTATGGGGAATATTGTCTGCCATGGAGGCAGGGGGAGGGTGGGAAAGGGGGGTATACCTGGATATTGGTGGTGGGGAATGTGCACTGGTGGAGGGATGGGTGTTTGATCATTGTGAGATTGTAACCCAAACAGGAAAGCTTGTAACTATCTCACGGTGATTCAATAAAATTAAAAAAATAAAAAGCCTTCACTGAGGAAGCCTTCCTTTCTCTTCTCCCAGCACTTTATCTTTCTTCCAGTGCACTCAGGTTCGGACAGAGGGGTGATGGGCGAGGAGAGAAAGTTGGGAAACACTCTGCCTTCCCTTCCCTTGCCAACCCCCTGATGGATGCTGAAAAGGCAACCGTTCCAACCTCTCGCTCTGGTGTTTCAGGGGCAGCAGGATGAAGGAGGGTATGTCCAACAACAGCACCACAAGCATCTCCCAAGCCAGGAAGGCTGTGGAGCAGCTGAAGATGGAAGCATGTATGGACAGGGTGAAGGTAAGCCGCACAGTCCGCCTCCCCCAGCTCAGGCCACTCCCCCACCTCCCGACAGCTTTCCTAGCCCAACAGCCTTCCTGTAAGAGTGCGTGGGCTGCCTGGGCAGCTGCACAATGCCAGTGTTGCCTTCAGAGTTGTGCTTGTGCTAGAAGATACTTTGTATCCAGAGGATACACAAAGCACCATGCAGGCATTCCATGAGGAGTCGCCAAAAATAGGCTCATATTCCTCTTGGCTCCGTTGAGCTCCGCTGTCAGGCCAATATGTCAGAAAAAAGAGTTTGAGGATGAGCTTGATCAGTTGTCCTGCCCCGGCCAGTAAGGCAGCACTGGCCGCTTTGACAGGGGCGCTGTCGGAGAGAAGCGCTGAGCTGTGCCCCCATGTTTGTCAAATGCCCCTCGGGGAAGAGGGAAGACGGTGCCAGCCGCCACCCACTGGGTCCACTTTGCAGGTGAGCACGGATCCCTTCAGGCTGGGAGAGCTGAACAAATCGAAGCCACGTGGTCTGCAGCACCTGGGAAGCTCGCAGACCAGGCAGGACAGGTGGCCGTGAAAGGCGATTCTGGGTCACGGGCTCTATAATAGAGGAGGAACCCCATCAGAACTTAGTATCAAGGCTCTCCAGTCTAACAGCTCTGCTCTTGACTGTTTTTAAGGGTTTGTCCCCTGAAGTGGGGTTGCTGGATTCTGTAGTAATTCAGTGTTTGACTCTTTGAGCAAGCGCCACACTCCTCCCCAACAGTACACGTTTCATCATCTCGCCCCGAAGCCAGCAATGCACAGGGCTCCAGTACTGATGTTTCCTGTCCTCATGTTTGTTTGATCGGAGCCACGTTCGTGGTCTGATACTCAGACAATATTGTTTCAGAGAATGGTGTGACTTTAGGGAGCAAATCTACCTGATATAATTCACAGTTGAAAAAAAAAGGGGGCCTGGCGCAGTAGCACAGTCTTTATTTGCCTTGCATGTGGCCAACCCTGTTTTGATCCCCAATATCCGTGTTGTCACCCAAGAACCACCCAGAGTAATTTTTGAACGCAGAACCAGGATTAACCTCAGAGCATCATCAGGTGTGGCCCAAAAGCAAACAAACAAAAAAAGAAAGTATTCACCATCATTTAAAAATAATAATTGGGGCTGGAGCGATAGCACAGCGAGTAGGGCATTTGCCTTGCACGCAGCCGACCCAGGTTCGAATCCCAGCATCCCGTATGGTCCCCTGAGCACCGCCAGGGGTAATTCCTGAGAGCAGAGCCAGAAGTGACCCCTGTGTATCACAGGGTTCCCCCCCAAAAAAAAAGAAAAAACAAACAACAACAACAATAACAAAATGCAGAGCCTTCCCCAAGTGAGGAGATGAAGGACTGGAGGAAAACTGCTGCTGGCCGCTCCAGGGAAGAAATCATTGCAATGACTAGTTCCCTAGAGCTTGCTCCCAGGTGGAGAGAGACAGATGGGACCCAGAGGACACCTTGGGCAGGTGCAGGGCTTGGGCATGAACTAAGAACAGGCATGAAATATTTAGCTCACAGCAAGTGTGGAGCCTCCTCAAGCTCCGGTTCCCCAGGTTTGATTGAGTGTTTTGAAGCAAGGCAGGGGCAAAAGGAAGTATTTGCAACTCGAGAGAGCAGAGGGAAATCTGTAAGGGGGTGAGCAGAGGCAAAACCCCTGCAGTGAGCATGTGTTTGGGCTGCCAAAAAAAATAATAGTGTGGATGCGGAGAGGTTCAGCATTTCAGGGAGGGGAAGTGGACACCTGTACACTCTTTTTTTTTCCTTTTTGGGTCACACCTGACAGATGCACAGGGGTTACTCCTGGCTCTGCACTCAGGAATTACTCCTGGCGGTGCTCGGAGGACCACATGGGATGCTGGGAATTGAGCCTGGGTCGGTCCCATGCAAGGCAAATGCTCTACCCACTGTGCTATTGCTCCAGCCCACCTGTCCACTCTTGTCTCCAGAACTTGTTCGTCTCCCCCGAACACCAGTTGTACCAAAGCTCCAATGCCTTCCTGCACAAACTTCTTTCCAGGGGACACTAAATGCAGGTCTGTACCACGTGGTTGACAGCCAGCACTCAGACCCGCATTTGTTTGGCCCAGAGACACCCCAACAGCCTCAGTGCCGGCCCTACGGCTTCCCTTCACTCATTTAGAGTCTACTGAGTATTTCTCCGCACGCACCCCCCCCCAAATTACAGCCCACCCGCACCCCACTGTCCATGGGCTCTTCTCCATCCTACTTGGACACACAGGGAACAAAGATTTTACAACAAAGGTTAGGTGCTCCTCGTTGACAAGCTGTATTAACTGCTTTTGATAAAGGTAAATGTTTTTTCCCTAGCACCAGGAAATTTCCACATAGAATTGAATCTCTGATCTCCCCCAGAGCAACAAGCCTAAAAATAATGCTCCAATTCTTTTTTTAAAGATTAAGAGTGTTTGAAAGATGACTATTTTTGGTAACTATTTTGGTTCTCAGAGAGTGGGGTGGGGACAGGACAATGCCACCCTAACCCTGCTCTTTCTCTTGACATTCCAGGCTCACATGGGTGTGTGCGTTGGGGCGGGGCGGGATTCTATTGGATAAGATGTTGGTGGGCCGCTAGGGAAGACTCATGGAGCAATGTGCCAGAGACAAGCTGAGCAGAGTCTCGGGAGAGTCCTTGGCCGAGGGCCAGCTGCGGAGATGGTCTGTGCAGGCCAGGACACAACTCCCAGGCTTTGGGGACCAGTTCTTCCTTGGATGCTCTGTGGTATGCCCAGAGTCTGACCCAGAGGAAAGGGGTATTGGGCCAGTCCCGGGGGGAAGACTGGACAGGATGGAGTCCCTGTCCACCAGGGAGCGGAAACTCTTGCTGAGGAAAATTGGCCACATTGTGTCTGGTCTCTTCCTCCTTTGCCCCCCAGCCTGTGACACTCAGCTTCAGCATTTAATTGATGTGACAAGAGCCCCTGAAAGGACTGCCACAGGGCTGATATGAGTGTTGCACAATCCCGATTTGTTGGTTATCAGCACATCCACTCGTGCTCCATCCACCTGCATTCTGTGGACTATTGAAAAGAGGAAGGCAGAAAAGAATGTCAGCAGCACATACGCTGCCCGAGCCCAGGTGCTGCTTGCGCCCACGTGGCTGAGCACCTGTGGTGCCTGAGCACATGTGTCACCTGCATCTCCCTTCTTGAGATGTGTAGGTTCATGCTTTAATGTCTGATGCTGGGATGTGTGTAGGGGCTCTCTCTGCCCTTGGGGAAGCCCAGGTTCTCTTTTGAGCACGTTACTCTCCACTCTCTCCCACTTTCTCTTCCTCCTTCCCTTCAAAAATCTCCAAATAAAGTTTGCTTTACCTTTTTTTTTCTTTTTGGATCACGCACAGGGGTTGCTCCTGGCAGTGCTCGGGGCCATATGGGATGCTGGGAATCGAACCCTGGTCGGCCAAGTGCAAAGCAAATGCTTTAACTGCTGCGCTATCACTCCAGTCCCCCAAAGTCTGTTTTACTTTTTTAAAAAAAAAGAATGTCAGCAGAGGAAGGTGCTAAAAGTCAAAGTTTAGGGGCTGGAGAGATAGCACAGTGGATAAGGTGCTAGCCTTACATGCAGTTAATCTGGGTTCTATCCCTAGTACTGCATATGTCGCCAGAAGAATCACCAATAAATGATCCCTGAGCATAGAGCTAGATATAAACCCTGAGTACCACTGCGTTCACACACACACACACACACACATACACAACCCCCCGCAAAAGTCCAGAATATTAGCTTTAAAAGAAGAAATAAAGTAGCAGAAAATGAGCATTTAGAAGCAAGACTAGTGCAGAAAAGTGTTTCATAAGACAAGAAATTAAGTTGTTCACAATCTTTCTATGCCAAAGTGAAGCAGATCTTGAGAAAACCTTGAAAAATGGAAAGTGCTTTAAGGGGGGAAATAAATTATTCACAGTCTTTGCTATTGAGCTTTATAATTTGATATTAAAAGAGAATAGGTGAACAAAGAAGTATTTTGGTTCAGAAATGTCAGGGCAAAAAATGAACTTACAAGTGTTGTTCAAAATATGGTTTTATATATACTCCTTTTACATTTTTTTCAGGCCATCAATACAGCATTAAATAAAGCCCTAAGCTGCAGTACGCTTAAAGCTATGTAGAGAAATGTGGAATATTTTGCAGCTTTTAGCAGAAATGTGAGAAAATAGGTATCCTTATTTGGGAGCTTCAATTCTTGTTATGAAAAATAACATTACTCATTTATTTTAAAAATTTTGGGAAAGTATAGAAAAGCACAGACAAGAAAACTAAAATCATCTATCACCACTATGATGTGGGGCAAAATTGGCCGTGCTCAGGGCTCTGCTATCAGGAATCACTCCTGGCGTGCTCAGGGGGCCATGTGGAGTGTTAGGGATTGACCCCGAGTCAGCCACATGAAAGGCAAGTTCCCTACCCACTGTACTATCACTCAGGTCCTGTAACCACTATGTATTTTTTTTTATCTCTTAGCATTTACTTTTATGAAAGTGTGGTTATAATATATATTTTGTTTTACAGCCTGATTTGTCCAGGTTAGTAGTGTTCTCCTGAAATGTCACTTTTCCTATTTGATTTCCCATCCTCTGGTCTATTGTATCACTGTATCACTGCCATCCCGTTGCTCATCGATTTGCTCGGGCGGGTACCAGTAACGTCTCCATTGTGAGACTTGTTGTTACTGTTTTTGGCATATCGAATACGCCACGGGTAGCTTGCCAGGCTCTGCCGTGCAGTCGGGGTACTCTTGGCAGCTTGCTGAACTCTCTGTGAGGGACGGAGGAATGAAACCTGGGTCAGCCGCTTGTAAGGCAAATGCCCTACCCACTGTGCTGTCAGTCTACAGTAATGTTATTTAAATGGTATTCCATCCTTGAACGTTCCCATAATTTTCAATTACCTTCAATATTATTTCTTTTAAAACACTATAGTCAGTGTGAGTTTCCAAAGAAAATAGGCGTGGGCATGCAGGGGACTCAAGCGTTTGGTGGCCGAGATCCACCTCCCCAGTCCGGATGACAGCGACTGACGGATGGATAAAGGACCTGGGGAACGGAGAAACAGGAACCAGGCCCCAGGCTGGTCAGCAGTCGGTTTATTTCTCTCTCTCTCCTCCCCAGCATAGTCCAATCTCTCCCTTACAGCACAAGTGTCATCATAGTTTTGGTTTAGTCCAGGTCATCAGAGTTCCATCATCCTAGTCTCCTCGTAGACATCAAAGTCCTCTCCTTCCTGTCATCATCGTCATCTAGTCCTCCTCATCCTCAAAGACCTCAAAGTCCCAAAGTCTCAGTTCTCATCCTCTTAGTTGTTTTCTAGTCCCCTCTTGCCCCTTACAGCATAGTTATATAGAAATCATGAAGGGTGGGGATACACAAAGGTGGAGTTGAACATTATCATAACAACAAGCAGATGTAAAGCCCCTCCTTCAAGAGATTAACTCAAGGACAGAATCTGTAGGGTTCAACACTCCAGATTACTAGGAGATCCACTAAAGGGCGGGATTCCATCTAAGGTGTATTGCGTTCTCCTTTCTTCAGCTAGTCATCCATTTAAACAATCATAATAAACTTACTTCTTACAATATTTCTGGACTGGAGCGATAGCACGGCGAGTAGGGCGTTTGCCTTGCACGCGGCTCTGTTGGGGCGGGTGAGTCCCTCTACCCGCCCCCCTCTGAGCCTCCCCACATGTGAGGTTCGTCCTGGGCGGGGTCCGGACGCATCTCTACAGCTTGTTGCTCTCTTCTGAGGTTTATTCGTGAGTCTCAGAAGAGATTTTCTTAAATGAGGTGGAAAGAGGGTAGAAATACGAAGAAAAGAATTTGAGACTGGAGAATTGTGCAGTGGGTAGGGCACTTGCTTTGCGTGCAGCTGACATGGTACTCCGTGCACTCTAGCCCTGCCAAGAGGAAGCCCTGAGCACTGCTGGGTGTGGCCCAGAGACCAAATCAACAATAATCATAACAATGATCTGAGGGGTGCTCAGAAACAAAATATTAATGGCAGGCTTTAAATCACCCAGAAAGCAAAAAGGAAAAGGTGAAGCGTCAACGCAAATCAGAGAGAAGGCAGTAGAAGTAAGACTAATGATATTCGCACATTTGAATACTGATGTTTCTGGCAGAGAGAATAAATGGGAAAAAAAAGATGTTCTTAAGGCTCTAATATGAAAGGTTTCATTAAATAAAAGAAGATTTAGATCCAAATAACTCCTCACAATCCCAGGAATAATGTAATGGATTATTGAGATACCCGTGCTGCTGGGGTTACTTACACACAAAAAAACAGAGAAAGGTTCCATCAAATATACACCGAGGAAGCAGTCACTTAGCACATGTACACTGGATTCAGTATATGTCTGATATTTAAACGTTCACACTAGCCCTAAGGTGTTGGTGCCACAAGTACCACACTCACGGACAAGAAACCCTAGTCCCAGAGTTATGTGATGTCGTGGTGATACTGACCTAGACCACAGGCTATGCTATAAAATTATGCAGGGTTGAGATACCATCTGGACAACACTGCATCTCAATTCAGGGGATGCCAGCCTAAAATACTCTGAAAATTATAAAATAACAAAGAATTCTCTACCCATCCAAGTGGTCATTTATACCCCAGGCAACACAAATATATTCCAAAAATGCAAAACGTTCAATGTAGTACAGCTAGAGAGATGGTATAGGGGCTAAGGCGCTTGCCTTGCACACAGTTGACCTGGTTTGATTCCTGGCACCACATAAGATCTCCCCAAGCATTTCCAGGACTGATCCCTGAGCTAAGAGTAAGGCCTGGGCCTTACACCAGTGTGGCACAAACCCCTCTTCCAAAATAATAAATCAGTAAATAAATAAAATTATTTTTAAAATGTTAAATAAAGTGGTCAAAGCGATAGTACAGAGGGTAGGGCCTTTGCCCAGAGATTTAGTGAATCAGATAACTTCACCCCCACCCTCGTGAATCAGATAACTTTTTATAATCAAATTTAGAAATAGAATCAAAGAAAGGCGAATTGCAATGAGTAATTCTAGAGCCGATAAAAGAAGATCTTTGCATTAAATCCCAGAGTAGAACACGATGGTAGAAGATAAAAGGTGCATTTGAAAAAGAAAAAGGGGGACACCAGACAGATAGTACAGCAGGTAGGACATTTGCCTTGCACGTGGCCGACCTGGGTTCAATCCCTGGCATCCCATATGGTCACTTGAGTCTGCCAGAAGTGATCCCTGAGCACAGAGCCAGGAGTAACCCCTAAGCATCGCCGGGTGTGGCCCAAAAGCTAAAAGAAAAAAAAAACAGAAAAAAGGGGGGTGAGGGGGACACTTGGGCTTCCAGGTGCTGCTGTGGTTAGGGGGCACTCAGGGAATGTAATGGCCCTGAGCATTTCCGAGAACTTGCTTCGAGTATGTTTCTCAGACGTGCTTTCTGCCCCACCAGAGAGTAGCCCACTGAATAATGAAAGAGTGTGCCTTGTGGCCCACAGCCTGCATTACAGTACTTAACCACAAGCCAGTGCTGCTCTTCCTTTCCAGGAAGGGACCCGAGGTGCTGGGGTGTTGGTTGGGCCTGGCAGGACACAGCTCAGGAGCGGAGTGGGGCTCAGTCGGGGGACAGAGTCTGGGATGTGCTAAGAGAGGCCAGGGGCCCCCCAGGCCGCTTCTGGAGTAGAACCTGCTCGTCATGTTCATCTTTCCCTTCTAAGTCCCAGAAACCTCTTGAGAGACTCATTGGTTTCGATCACCAAATACTGCTCGTAAACTTTTTATAATCAAATTTAGAAATAGGGTCAAAGAAAGATGGCAATGAATAATTATAGAGCTGATTAAAAAAACATTTTTTATTAAACCTTCAAAGTAGAATATGATGGTAGAGCAAGAAGATAAGAGGTACACTGAGGAAGAAAAGGTGGAGAGAAAAGGCTGGAGCCATAGTATAGCGGGGAGGACATTTGCCTTGCATACGGCCGACCCAGGTTCGATTCCCAGCATCCCATATGGTCCCCAGAGCACCGCCAAGGGTAATTCCTGAGTGCAGAGCCAGGAGTGACCCCTGTGCATTGCCGGGTATGACCGAAAAAAGAAAGAAAGAGAGAAAGAGAGAGAGAAAGAAAGAAAGAAAGAGAGAAAGAGAGAAAGAAAGAGAGAAAGAGAGAAAGAAAGGAAAGAAAGAGAAAGAAAGAAAGAAAGAAAGAAAGAAAGAAAGAAAGAAAGAAAGAAAGAAAAGAAAGAAAGAAAGAAAGAAAGAAAGAAAGAAAGAAAGAAAGAAAGAAAGAAAGAAAGAAAGAAAGAAAGAAAGAAAGAAAGAAAGAGTGGGTCGGCTGAGAGATAGTACAGTGGGTGGGGTGTTTGTCTTGCACATAGCCAACCTGGGTTTTATCCTGGACATCCTGAATGTTATCCCATAAGCCTATCATATTCAGATTGCGTTCAATTCAGTGTTTTCCTTTATCACCTCAGATTTATCTAACACTTAGTTCTAAGAGTTCTTATTTCCTTTACCAGCTCTTATCTTCTAGAATTTAATTCAAAAGTCTACTCTTAATGACTCTAGCATGTACTCATTGCTATCTGGCAAAGTAATACTTGTATCACACCTAAAACTAGCATTAGGCCCCAGTCGTTCTGGACGAGTTACAAACCCCACCACCTTTCTGCTACCCGCGGAGAGTCTACTACTGTGGATTGTTGATGTCAGAACGCTCAGCAGGGGTCTTGTTATAATGCCCATTTAGTCAAACATACCTTCCATCACCCCTGGATCCCCCACATGTCACCTTGCCCTCTCTCAGCTAGATACCATCTGTGGCCTAAGACTCACCCGGTGGGGTCAGAGAGAAGGTACAAAAGTTAAGGCTTGCCTTGAATTCAGTTGACCCTGGTTCTGTTCCCCCAAGCACTTCCAAGATTCATCACTCAGCAGAGCCAGGAATAAGCCCTGACCACCATCAGTGTGGCACCAGAAATTTGGGAGGAAAAAAAAAAAAAGAGACTCATCAGGGTGTCCAAAAGATAGGGACCGTTAGTCAGTAACAGAATTGCCTGCGTTGATCTGTATGGCTGGGTTTACTGGAAGGCATATGTCTTGGAAGTGCATGCTGCTATGACAGAATGAGTTTCTGTTGTTTATTCTAAACATAAAATAAGTGGCTTAAACAGCAGCAGCTTGTTATTTTTTTAACAGATCTGGGGACCAGAAAACCACAGGTCATGCTACCAGTATGTCAGATTCTGAAGAGAGCTCCCACAGGTTGACAGAGGACCCCTCCTTGGCACAGCGGCACAGCAGGGAGAGATCCCCACCCCCTTCCTCATAGCTCTTTGATAAGGACATTAATCCCATTCTTGTTCTGATTTCCTCCCAAAGACCCACTTCCAGATACAGTTAACTGGGTATTTCAACTTATGCATAAGAATTTGTGGGGGATCCCTTCAGCACATGGCAGCATCCTGTGGAATTATTTAGGGATTGCCCCGAGGAACTGTGTTAACACTTCCCAATGTGAAAAGAAAACAATCACAAGGATGCACCCTTCACATTAGAGCAGTGTCTAGAGTGAGGCAGAGATCCCGATGCTAAAGCTCCAGGAGTTACGCCAACCACTGACTGGATGCTTTCTCTATTGGAGTGTGGACCAGATCGGACCTGGTAAAGGAGACCATCACATCGAATGCAACCTGGCCATTCTCTCCACTAGGCTCCTACTGTGTTTATTCGTCATGGAGGGAAAACCAACAGAGCCATCAGAAATGCTCGTATGGTGCCAGAGAGATAATACAGTGAGTAGGGCCCTTACCTTGCATGCAGCAGACCCAGGTTCAATCCTCGGCATCCTATGTGTTCCCCCGAGCACCTCCTGGAGTAATTCCTGAGTGCAGAGCTAGGAGTAAGCCCTGAATGTTGCGGGTGTGCCCCCCCACCAAAAAGTGCTTGTAACTGATTCCATGTTGTATTGTTAAATAGACAGACAGGGTTGCTGAGAAATAGGTGTGAGTCTCTCTCCTTTAGTTGCAAAGGATAAAGGCAGTGGGTGTCTCAGCCAGAATAGTAATTATGTCATCTTGTCTTAAAATGTGACTGGAGTAATTGCAACATTCCCCCCCACCCCACCCCATTGAAGCTTGTAATTATAGTGCAACTAACGGGATTATGTGCTAACTTGGGCTGTTTTAATCACCTCTTTTACTCTGAAATGTAATGGTAAAATTCCAGAGTTGTTCCCAGGCTGCCGATTCTTTTCAACATCTGTTCTCTTTGGAACTCAGCAACTCAATACTGAGGAGAGGAGGCAGACCTGCTTGCTTCTGAGCATTTCCAAACCCAGGCCTTTAGGTAATGCTGACTTACACGTGAGGCGAAAACAAAGAGAAAGGGAGTTTTCCATCTCCAGTCAGAATAAAATGTCAACTTTCAAAGCAAACCGTCTGCCCTAGGTTCCAAAGATGGCAGGTGTTGTATGAGACCGGGAAGTGTCTGCAGCTCCTGTTTTATATGCGTATAAAACAACCATAAAAATTGAAGTAGGGCTGATTAGGAAAACTCCCTCACTCAGCCTGAAGAGCAGATTTAGTTTAATTACTGTCTTTAGACTACAGTGTGTGTCAGGATCTCACTTTTCATGAAGAACGATCATTCACATGTTTATTTCAGAACACACTGCAAACTTCAGGAGTTTGTCAAAAAATACTTTTGACTATTCAGAAACAAAGGGACTTTTGGCTACCTTGGATACAAGCAGGGACTGTATGGCATGCCAGGATTGAACCTGGGTCAGCTGCATGCAAAGCAACTTCCCTACTCGCTCTTACCCCTCCACCCCTTTTTCTTTCTCTGCCACTGAGCCATGTCTCTGCCCCGCCCTTGGTTCTTTGGTTGTAAGATGATTTACAGTTTCCTAGTTCATCTTTTACAGTGCTTAGTGTTTCCACCCCCCCCAATAATTTGACTGCACCTGGGAAATTAATGGTGCATGGAACCACCCAGGACAGCATGTTTGAAATGGGGTGCTGATGATTTCACCTGACTACCAGCTTCATTGCCTGTGTGGCCAAGAGAGGACTCTGCAATCCACAGGAGTCTTATTCTGTCCAAGCAAAAGCATCTGTGATCGTAAAGCAACACCAATAACTACAGAGGCCATCTAAGAACAGCTGACTTTTCTTTCTTTTTTTTTAATTTTTAAATTTTTTATTAGTGAATCACTGTGAGGTACAGTTACGGACTTACAAACTTTTGTGTTTGTGTTTCAGTCATACATACAATGATCAAGTACCCATCCCTCCACCAGTGCCCATTTTCCACCACCAATGGTCCCAGCATCCCTTCACCACCCCCACCCCATCCTCCCACCACCCCACCCTGCCTCTGTGGCAGGGCATTCCCTTTTGCTCTCTTTCTCCTTTTGGGTGTTGTGGTTTGCAGTGGCCATCATGTTCAGTCTATAGTCTACTTTCAGCCTGCATCGCCCATCCTGAACGGGCCCTCCTGGCACCCTTAACTTGGTGGTCCCTTCTCTATCTGAGCTACCTTTCCCCCAGCATGCAAGGCTGACTTCTAAGCTGTGGAGTAATCCTCCTGGTACTCATCTCTACTGTAAGAACAGCTGACTTTTCTTGAAAGAAAAATTGTGGCATTGATTGCGTTATCACCTTGGAGGTGCTATCAAAGTCCGAAGATAATACCTGCTTGGAACAGTAAGACCAGACGTAGATGTTAGGATGATGTAGACGTGGCTGTGAGAGAAGCAGACCAACCCAGTCGCCCCCTCCTACAGGTGGTCTCCCCAAGCCCTACTTTCTGCACCTCCTCCCAAGTCTTGGCTTGATATGCAGGTTGACAGCCACAGCCCTCAGAGAAAAACCCTCTTGGTCTGCTTCCATAAAATTACGTTCCTTGAAGTTCCCTCCACAAATGTAGACAAATAGGTGATGAGAAGACAGCCGTCTGACTAACAGCTGCAGAGCATTGGCCCTGCTGGTGTGAGGCTCTGGGTTTGATCCCTAGCACCACAGAAGAAAAAAAATAAAAGAAAAGTAAGCAGTCATAATTTAGCAAGACAGCTTTGGGGTTTTTGTTTTGTTTTGTTTAATAATCACAGTTACAAAATTGTTCATGGTTGGGCTTCAGTCATACAATGTTCCAGTACTTGTCCCAGTTTACATTTCCCACCACCAGTGTCCCCAGTTTCCCTCCCACTTACCACCCACCCAGGGCTACCTCTATAACACGCTTTTTTCCTTCTCTTTCTCCCTCCCTCCCTCCCTCCCTCCCTTCCTCTCCCTCTCCTCTCCTCTCCTCTCCTCTCCTCTCCTCTCCTCTCCTCTCTCACTCTCTCTCCTTCTCTCTCTCTGTCTCTCTTTCCTCTTGGGCATTATGGTTTGCAATACAGATACTAAAAGGTATGTATATCCCTTTACCTCCTTTCAACATTTTAGCATTCAGTTCCTGTCCAGAGTGATCATTTCCAACTATTATTGTCATACTGGTTCCTTCTCTATCCTAACTGACTTCTGTACCCCCCTCCCCTACCAACACACACACACACACACACACTCATACACACACTTGACCCAGGCAAGACAACCTGGGTCAGAAGGATTATATTGTTGAAAGGTAAACTGAGGGGGGAGGGGTGGCATAGTACCACAGGTAGGGCATTTATGTTGCACGTGGCCAATCCTTGCACACAGCTAACCTGAGCTTGATCTCTAACACCTCACATGGAAACTCAAGCAGCACTAAGAGTGGGCCCTGAGAACCACCAGGTGTATCCCCCAGAAACTAAATAAATAAAATTAGAACTATTTAAAAGCATATAATAAAAACAAATACAGGCTACAGTGCTATAGAAGGTAGATTTATAGACTGTCCATAAAAGGACCTTAGAGATTATCTGATTCTTTCAGTTATTACAAATGAGAAAAATTGAATTACTTGATTGCACAGCAGAGGGGCTGAAAGGAAACTGGACCTTGATGTTCACTAGCACCCCTTTCTCCACCCGTCCCATGTTCCCAACAACTGTAGAGTTTGTCATAATTCAAATTAATTCATTGACTCAAATACTAGTTCATTTGAGGCTAAAATTTATGTATATATATGTCCCTATACTGAAATTGGACTGGAGCAATAGCACAGCAGGTAGGGCGTTTGCCTTGCACGCAGCCGACCCAGGTACGATTCCTCTGTCCCTCTTGGAGGACCCGGCAAGCTACTGAGAGTATCCCACCCGCACGGCAGAGCCTGGCAAGCTACCCATGGTATATTCGATATGCCAAAAACAGTAACAACAAGTCTCACAATGAAGACATTTCTGGTGCCCGCTCAAGCAAATCAATGAACAATGGGACAACAGTGCTACAGTGCACTGCCTACTGAAATTATTTATTGGATTCAGCCAAGTGATTCTGGACTGGAAATCAGAATTGCTGTAAAATTTTGGAAGCTGGGCCAATTAGAAAAACCTAGAGAAGAAAGCAGGGGAGCTTTCTGAAGCTCAGAGTATCATGTGAGACACCCTGAATTCAGTCCCTCCGCTGCTTTTCTTCTTTCTTCCACCTCCAGCTCTGCAACATCACCTCAGTGTCTCTGCGCACTGCTGGCTCGAGCGCTGAACCATTAGACCCGCACCACATTAGACCCACACCAACACACTTGGGGGTGGGGGGTGGGGGAGCTCATATTTAAAAAAAATCCTAGATAGATATATATGACATATAGGCACTGGAAGATTTAAACATTCCTTTTCCCCCCATTCATTTGTGGGATGATTTTATCATTCTAGAGAAGATTTAGGCATTGAAAATACTAAGAGGATTTCATTTGATTGATATATACTTAGCCCTGCTTATAGCCGCTAATAAGCACTTGCAGGCGGAACAGCCTAATTGGCAGGATGAGCTAATGCCGAGGCCTTGCATTTGCCAAGCACATGACCCAGACCGAGAGTGGAGTGAACTGCAAACTTCATCTCCCTTTGAGCGAATGCTTCTCTGCACCCTGCCCTCTCTCACCCAGCTCCACCTCCTCAGGACCTGCGGCCTTGGCTAGGCAGACAGTTCCATGCACAATTGCCATGTGTTGCAGTCTTCAGATAGGCCTGAGGGGAAGTAGGGAAGAAGGAGCTTTCTAACCAGGAGTTAACTCTGCTCTTATAGGAGTAATTGTTTCAAGGTAGAATGTGCATACTGTAACATGTAGTTTATAGAGATTGGGTTGGTAGGGGAGCCAGTGGAGGAACTCAGGTGTGCGGGACCTGAGGCCGAGATCTCCAGGGCTGCTCAGATCGGGGCTGGGCCTCTTCCACCCAGATCCCTCATTTTCCAGTAGCTAGGCAGTCACACCCAGAGATTGCCCCCGGTGCCGTGTAATCCCATCAACGGCCAACATCCAGAGACTATAAAACCAAGCTCAATGCAAAATGCAGCTACATGACTTCTAATAGCCTAGTTCGCCTTCTTGGAGAACCTCACAAGCTACTAAGAGTCTATTGCCCACGTGGGAGAGCCTGGCAAGCTCCCCGTGGTGTATTCATATCCAAAACATAGTAACAGATATATACATACCTCTTGGAGAGCCTGGCAAGCTATCGACAATATCCCGCCTGCACGGCAGAGCCTGGCAAGCCCCCCGTTGCGTATTCAATATGCCAAAAACAGTAACAATAGGTCTCATTCCCCTGACCCTGAAAGACCCTCCAATTATTGGGAAAGATGAGTAAGGAGAGGCTGCTAACATCTCAGGGCTGAGTGTAATAGAGATGTTACTGGTGCCCGCTCGAGTAAATCCATGAACAGTGGAATGACAGTGGTACGGTGATACAGTGGGTTGGTAGGACAGAAGGTAGGGTGCTTGCTTGCACAAAGCCAACCCAGGTTTGATCCTTGGCATCCCATATGGTTCTTCTGGAGCCCTCCCAGGAGTGATCCCTGAGCATGGACCCAAGAGTGAGCTCTGAGCACAGCTGGATCTGGCCTAAAAACAAAATTTAAAAAAATGCCGTTTGAGGCTGGGAAGATAGTACAGGGGAAGGCACTTGCCTTGCTTGTAGCTGACATGGGTTCTATCCTCAACATCACATGTGGTCTCCGAAGTTCTGCCAGGAGTGATCCCTGATCACAGAGTGAGGAGTAATTCCTGAGCACAGCCAGGTGTGGCCCAAGAAACCAACAAACTGTAGTTTATATCTGTGTTGTATATGATGTGTTTATGTGTTCTCTCAGGAAGGATAAAGTGTACGTTTTGGTCATGAGGGTGGATTACAGTAAAATGGTTAATAACAGTAATAAGGCCAGGAAAATGGCTCAAGGGGTAAGAGTGCGTGCTTTGTGTGATGGGACCCTGACTTTGATCCTTTGTATCCTATGGACCCCCCAGCACCTCAGAGTGTGGCCCCAAACCAAAAACAAAATTGAACTAATAATGGAAACTACTATGATGATGGTGAATACAAACGCTAGTTGTATTAGGATGAATGCAATGCAGTTGGCCAGCTTTATTCATCTGGAAATGTTTGAGCAGAGTAACTGTGAGGAGACTGGCCTGAAACACCCACTCATCACAGGATTGAGAGTGGAGCGAGGCTGTCTGGGCCTTTTATTCCTCTTTAGACACTGATCTAGCACCTGCGAGCTGCGCTGTCTCCCTCCCACCCCTGCACCCTTTGACCTGGCACCACCCCCCATGCTGTGTCCCTACAGGTCTCCCAGGCAGCCGCGGACCTCCTGGCGTACTGCGAAGCGCATATGCGGGAAGACCCTCTCATCATACCAGTGCCTGCGTCAGAAAACCCCTTCCGCGAGAAGAAGTTCTTCTGTACCATCCTCTGACACCCTCATCCACCGGAACGCCTCCTCTTCTGTCGGTAGAATCCCTGGTAGCGACTGCGCATGCTCCCTGCTCCCAGCAGCAGCCCTGGTCCCCTCCCTCCCGGCCCCATCCCCAAGACTGCTGGTGCTGGGCTCCCCCCCTTCCCCGTCTTCTGAGTTTTCCTCATGGCGTTTGATTTCACTTTATCTTCTTTCGTGTTATTTTCATTCGTAGAAGAAAAAAAATAAACATCTTTGTAGTCGGATAACAAATGTGCCAAGTAACCCTACGTATGGATTTAAGGGCTTGTAAGGTTTAAATATCAACCCCCACCTCCACAGGGAGATTTCAAAGCATCTGAGTTACGTTTCAATGGAGAAGTCATCAAAAATATAACTCGCACCTAGGAATTCCCCTGTTCACAATAATTCCATGTCAGTTGAGAAAATTCCAAGCGATTGAAATGTTGGTGTCAAGTTTTCAGGGCTCTTTTTGGAGAAAGTTCTGGAAGTCCGCTGATTTCCTGCTTTTCCAGCATCCTTTTTTTTAGAAAGGAAAGTACAAACAAAATCCAAGCCTGGTGTGCTTGCTGTCGGAATTCCTGGGAGTCGGGGGTCCCATGGTTCAGACCTTGATGGAGCACCCAGACCCATTTTCCATGGGTTGCCAGTGACCCCTTTGGAGGCTTGGACCATGCGGGTGCGGGTGGATAGTGTAAAAGACTGGTCCTCAGTCACGGTGACAGCTGCTCTCCTGCACCCTCGCTGCTCCCAGACCCCCCTGTGCCTGCTCCCTCCTGCTGGCTCTTCAGCCTTGGCAGTTCCCTGAGTTGCCGGCTACTGGGTGGGGGGGAGGGAGAGGCAGGAAGAGGGGGCTTGTGGGGTGTTGCTGCTGCTCCAGAGGAGTAAGTCAGAAGAGTCCTCTCACTTTGTGCCATCACAGCTCTGAACATTAATCTGTGTTTGCTTAACCCTCCAAAGTTAAATTAGTGCCAGTGTATGGCCTAAAGAGAGGGAAACTGAGGCCTGGCCTCTTCTGTGAGTGTGTTACCCAAAGACTGGAATGAGTAAGTAGGAAAGCTGGGACGTGAGTACAGGCAAGCTGACCCCCCCAGCCCTCTCTGAACCCCAAGATTACCTGTTTATAGTTAACAGGTACAGTGAGCCCGTGTGCCCAGTCATCAGGGCTGGGGCCCTGTGAGCACATTTCCCTTCTGCACCAGCACAGGGCATGATGGGCCCATATTGTTTCAGCTTCTGGTAGAAGGTGCTAGAAAGATGTCTCCTCAGAAGGCTAGCTAGCTCTAGCTTTTCTAAACACATGTGCAGGCCCCATCTAAAACCAACACATACCACCCAGGCTGGAAGAAGCAGAATAAATCATGGGGGGGGGGGGGGACCCTTTGTCTAAGTTTCTTCTGTTTATTTGGAGACAGCCCCTCCCCAGGCCTCTGCCAGGAGCTTGCTGGGTAATATAGGGCAAGCCTTTGTGTGCTTGAAATGCTCAAACCTGCAAATTGGGGGTGATGGTAATTACTCCTGCCTTTCTGTCTAGGAGGACAGAGCGAGGCCCTGCCATGATGAAAGCTCTGATTACCATTAAAACAAATAAATGCACTAAATGCCACAGGAGACTATAGGGAGGAATTCTGACTTCAAAGATAACATGGTTCATTTGGAGGGATAATGTAAAATGGCTTCGAAGGAGGCAAACAGAACTTTCAGGTCAATTAATGACTTGCTTCCCTTGTGAGTGCTTTTAGTGCATTTTTTATTCTTTGCTCCTTTTGTTGGGACACAACCTTGGTTTCATTAATGCACCGACAATAGCAGGGTTGTTAGGAAGCTGTGCACTTGAGCTACAGCAGAATCTGTGCTGTGTGCGATCATCACACTTCAGAACTTTCTCCCTTTGGTTTGATGACCAGGTTCTCTTTATTCTGCTGTCTGTGTCAACACCATTAGCCTGGCAGAGTACAATCCATGAAAGTACAGAACGGGAGCTGAGAAAGTGGGGCAGCCCAGAGAACAGCAAAATCAGGGCAAGAAAAATATATTCCTTGGGGCCGGAGCAATAGTACAGCGAGTAGGGCATTTGCCTTGCACTCAGACGACCCGGGTTCAATTCCTGGCATCCCCGATGGTCCCCCAAGCATCACCAGGAGTAATTCCTGAGAGCAGAGCCAGGAGTAACCCCTGAACATTGCCAAGAGTGACCCAAAAAGAAAAAATATATATCCCTCCTGCCTTCTGTCAAACTTTGCCCCCTCGGGTTTAGCTTTCCCTACTCCTCCCTATTCAGCCTGGCCTTTTTCCCTCCTTTGTCTCGTCCGTCACCTCTCCCATTCCTTACAGCCCTCCATGACATGCGTTTTGGTCCATTCCTGCACCTCTTCGTCCCCAACCTAGGGCGTGTGGTGAGTTCTCCCTTCTGATGGTAGTTGGGATTGGTAATCCCACTGCCCTCTGTTGCAAGGCCAAGCCTGCACACATGCGCTGAGGTGTGCTGACATGTGACCGAGGCCCCACCCCCTCCTTGCTGTCACCCAAGCTGCATGGAATGGAGTGTCCAGTTGTCATTTTGTGTTTCCAGTACCTGACCCTCTCCCCTAAGGTGGCTCTCACCCCTTCCATATCCATCCAATGGGATGTAGTGCCCCTCCCTTCATGGATGCTGACATGGGGAAGCCTTCCCTGTTTTCCTGGGCACGTCCCTCTCCTGGGCGGTTAATGGGGGTGCAGAGGAGCAGTGTGCAAGGGAAGCGTGTAGGACTGGCAGGGATGGTGTGTCCACCTTAAGGTCCCTGGATGGCAAATCATGAGCAGACGTTTCTTCTCTGCTCCTCTTCTTGGCCACTCTGAACTGTATTGCCCCCCACCCAGCCCCCCATCCAGCTCCCTAAACCTTCATTCTCTCCACTCTCCTGCCTCCAGAGTCTCTCCCTATAAATCCCTTGTTTTTCCATGAAATAATTGACCTACTAACTCCATTCACGGGTACTTGCCCAACAGAAGCATCATGCACCTCTTCACCAAAAGGAATGTCCCCGAATGTCTATAGAAACTGGAACTCCAAAGCCAAAAGCACCAAACAGCTATGCTGAGTGGCAAAACAAATGATGGTGTGTGCCACTGGTGCCATGGCCGGCTGTCTAGCGGTGACGATGACAGCCCACAGCTACATGCTACAGCTCAGAAGGGACCTCGCCAGCCAGTGTCACATGTCTGCTATGGGACTGTTCTGTGGGTGTGACGGGTCCGGGTGTCAGCACCTGAGGAAGGGGCGGGGGCGAGAGGGGCAGGAAGGGAGCTTCGGGGGCTCCCAGTTCTTCAGGTGGCTGGTTCCCTGGGTGTGTCCAGTCTGTGGAAACTTCAATTGACAAGCTGCACCTTTCTGTGTATGTTATTCTTCAATAAAACGTTGGATTTTGTGACTACCAAATTTTATTTTTTTTTGCATTTTGCATAACTTTTTACTTCTCTTTAGGTATAATGTCATTTGTGGATATCGTGGGATATCCTTGTGCAATAGTGGCAACATTTTGAAGTAAGAAACACTTAGAAAGCACTGCCATCTGGACATAATATGGGCTCTCAGCAGCAGGCAGACGAGGCACCCCAGGCTGTAGAGTTTGTATTCTGGGGGGGAAGGGAAGGGCCTCCCAGGATTTCCCACTTGGCTCAGCTGCTCTGTAAAGGAGGTGGGTGGTATGCTCAGCAGTGAATGGACGAGAACACCACCTCCAGGCAGGGCACCCAGAATACCTTCAGGCGGGGTAGTAAGATACCACCTTTGGGCAAGGCTAGGTCTGGGATGTCACGTCTGAATGCAAACATGAATGCAAACTCTCCTGAATGCAAACCTCCCCCTCCCAAGCTGCCCAGCAGGAGGGGCCACTGAGGCTGACATGGTTGCTTCAAAGGCTCTGAGACTCCTTCCAAACCGCTGATGGTTTCCGCAGGTCCCCCGCTGTCCCTGTGCTCACAGCCCCCCCCCCCCCCCCCGTGGCCATTCTTCTCACAGTCTGACATGGCAGCCCACGGAGATCACAGAGCCGCGTCCTGCTGGGCTCCTGCTCAGGAGTGCCAAGGTCTTAGCGCTGGTTCTGAGCTCCAGGCCCCCACTCACCTCACCTCCTGTAGTGAACAGCGAGTCTCAGTTGCCAACAGCCTTCCTCTGAGGGAGCCACAGGGGGAAGCAGACCCAAGGTTACAAGGAAATGTTTCAGGTGTCTGTTCGGATTCAAGGTGAAAATAATAAGGCCGATAACAGTGAACATTTGGGCCCAAGACCAGAGTCTGTGGTAATAGACTTTATTTACACTTCTGTTATTTGCGAGGGAAGGGTCTTTGGTATGAAAAGAAAAAGCACCAGATCCCTGACATGTTTTGTGGTTAACTCAGCCTTATGAGTTACAACTGTATCAATATTAATGTTTTAGGCAGACAGTGTTACTGTACCACACCCACCACTAGACAGGCAGTGTTTGTGAAGAACACGAATGATGCATCCTGTAGCACCCCAGATTTTGGCTAGTGCTCCTGGAAAGGTGAGCACACCCCCAGGAACATAAACTGCTATTGTTCCCATTGCTGTGTTCCTGGAGGTGTAGATGAGCCCCTGTCAAAACCCCACATCCCATCCCATTTCCAACCAAAAGCTTCTACTTGATTTGTAGCGAAAAAATCATCTATAGAGCCAAAGCGATTGTAGAGCGGAGAGGGCATTCGCCTTGCATGCTGCTGACCTGGATTCTATCCCCGGCATCCCATATGGTCCTGTGCACCACCAGGAGTAATTCCTGAGATCAGAGCCAGGAGTGAACTCTGAGCATTGCTGGGTGTGACCCAAAAAGCCAAGAAAAGAAAAAAGAATCTACAAACTTAGAAAACATTCAGGCTCATGCATGGTTATTAACCAAATTCTGGGGTTTTGTGAACCACCCACCTTCAAAGATTTCCCAGTGACAGAGTGGTCACCCAGACCCCGTCCACCTTAGAGTCTGGGTCTGTGCTCAGGGGACAAGCTCAGGGGAGCGTTCGTATTACTAGAGATGGAATAAAGGTCAGCTGTATGCAAGGCAAGTGCCTTACCCACTGAACTCTCTCTCCAGCCCCCTGAGGGGCTCTTTGAAAGCTGGGGTGAATGAACTTTCAGAAGACCCCACACAAGAGTAACTGGTAAATAGAAAATTCCAACCAAGTTTATTTTAAAGATGTAATTGAGTTGGTGCGGGAATCAGCCAGGCAGCCTCTCATTTAGTATCCCGTCCCTTTGTCCAAAGAGGCTCTGAAAAGTTGTACAAAAGGAGAGATTTCTGGGCATGATAGCTTGCAACACAGACACTGAGAGGTCATCATGTTTGGTCCATTATCTACTTTCGGCATGATGGGTGTTTGATCATTGTGAGATTGTAACCCAAACATGAAAGCTTGTAACTATCTCACGGTGATTCAATAAAATTTAAAAAATAAAAAAAAAATTTTTTAAAAGGAGAGATTTCTGTAAGCAGAAAGAGAACAAGGTGAGGGAAGAGGGAATCTACCTTTGGAGAATGGAACGAGGTCTTAGATAACCTCTTCTCTTTAGAGGAATTTGGAAAAGATGATGGACATTGTTAGTGCTGACTAGAAAATTCCACAGTGATCAGTTAGGACTACATTCCTGGGCGGGTAGGCGTATATAGTTGAAACCACAGGTTAGGTACATCTTGGTGGGCTTAGCACAAATGCCTCTGTTTTAGTACATTCATTTATTACATTCATTTTCATTTTTTGGGGGGGGGGGGCGGGAGGATTGGCACACACAGCTGTGCTTGGAGCTCACTCTGGCTCTGCACTCAGGAATCACTCCTTGTCTGAAATCAAGTCCAGGTCAGCTGCGTCAAGGCAAAAGCCTGGTCCACTGTACTATGGCTCCAACCCCTCATTCTCTCTTTAACATAAACATGGAAAGGGGAGGGGTGGGAGAAACCACATGGTTCAGGTACCAAGCAAAAGCACCCACTCCCTGCCCCCCACTGGTCTTCCCTCTACTATTGCTGCTCTTGCTTTTTCCCTCGGTCACACACATTTGCTTGCAGTACTTGCACATTTGGATACACGCCTCGTTATGGCTCAAATTGAGGTTATGGGAGGGACATCTCGTGGCTGTGTAAAGAAGTAAGTTCAAACTAAGTAACTTGTCCAAGTTGGGAGAAGGGCGAAGCGTCTGGATTTGAATCCCAATCATCCTCAGTTAGCACCACCCCCCTGCCAGGTCTTCAGAGCAAGAAATTTAGGAGCCAAATGGCTCTCATTCACTCCACCCCATGTTAGGGTGTGGGGGAGAAGGGGGAGCAACGGGGGTCCACAGGGGAGCTACTAGGAACTCCTGAAGCACATTCTTGATTTACTCTTTCCAACAGTTTAAAAACCAGAGAGCACCTGTGTGCTATAAACGCACCTTCAGTGTACAGCTGTCCACACATTTAACTGTGATCATTAAGGCCAGGGGCGGGCCACTTCCAGGGAGAAGGAAAGAGCAGCTTGAAAAGGAAAGAAGCGTTGTCTCTGGAAGCAGGAAGTCAACAACAGTTTAGTTCACTCCTAAAACCCAATGCCTGGAGAAGGCGGCAGCATTTCTGGGAGACAGCAGCCTGCAACACCCGCAGCCAGGTGTGAGGATTGGTACTCTGGTTTCTCTCTCCGGTTTGTTTGGGGAAACTGTCATCATTAACTTGGAGCTTTTACATGTTTGTTATATTGGATTGTTTTGCTTGTGCTAAATAGACTTCCACAAATTTTAGCCAAATTTTAGCCAATCCTTGGGGCAGCAGAAAGGAAACCACCTTCGTGGATGAAGTGGGTGCTTTGTAGCAAATGTCCCTCTGAAACTAACCATTTCCTGATCATCATTGATAGATCATGTTAACTTACCTCGCCGCTCTAACACTGGAAGCACATATCCACACTGGCATGTCTACTTTTGGTTTTTTTATTTGTTGTTGTTGAGGACAAGAAAATGCAAGTGGAAAGGAACATCCCCCTTGGTAAACAGATTGACACAAGAGGAATTTAGGAGGCAAACACACACACACACACACACACACATACATGCACACGCATGCACACGCAGATGCACACACAATAGCATAAAACCTGGGCTTTGGTGTCAGCAGGACTCAGATTGTACAGTGGGTAGAGAACTTGCCTTGCTTGCAACTGACCAGGTTCAGTCTCTGGCACCCCATATGGTTCCCCCTGAGACCCTCCAGGAGTAATCCCTGATTGCACAGCCAGGAGTGAGCCCTGAACACAAAGCAAAGAGAAACTCAGGTTCAAATTCTAGTTTGCCACTTAGAAGTGTCACCACTCCAAGTTTCCACTTCCTCATCCAGCAAAATAAAGGTAGCCACACCTATGCCATAGAGCACTCCTGAGAGTTCGATGAAATCAGCTCTATTTTCAGCACCGCATGGGATTGGATGCATGCTCAATAAGAAGAGAAGAACTATATTTCCTTATTAACAATTACCAGGGAGGCCCCAGCCTGGAGCACAGCGGGAGTTCAGCAGTCTCAGCCCCGACTCTGCCTCCTCCGCTACTTCCTAGGCAGATTTCAGCTTTCTCCCGTCACTGGAGGGTGGCGGCAGGGCAGGGCGGAAACAGGAGCGGGAAGGCACCCAGCCAGTCGAGGTTTCCAAGAGCCAGGGTGCAAGTGGCCCAAGACCCCGTTCTACTTATACTTACATTCACTCACTCACCAGTGCACCCTGCTCCCCAGGTTCAAAGCCAAGCAACCACAAGACGGAGGGGAGAAGGTGGCTGGCTGGGCTGCGGGTGGTGTTGGGAAGGCCCAGAGTGACTCAGCGCAGCGGCAGGAGGAGGACAGGGGCGCTTGGCCAACTGTCACAGTGCCAAAGTCCCTGGGCTCTCGCAGCTCCCCAAGGCTGGAGTCTGCAGCCGGCCGGCAGCCCGGCTCGGCGCCCTTCCGGCGGGAAGCGCAGGGATCAAGCGGATCGGAGCATCTCTCCGGGCAGGCCGGGCACCCCTTTAACCTGTGCACCTGGCGGCGGCCCTCCCAGGAACGACTTGCAATAGGTGCTGGGAGGGCGGGGGAGGGGGGCAAAAGGACAGGAAAAAAAGAGAAAAGAGGAAAAAAAATTTCTAGGAAAACAAGACCAGGCAAAGCCTTTGTTTGACTTTAGATTTTGAGGGGCCCAATACTGCTCAGTTGCAAAAGTGCCAGTTTGGGGGCTAGAGTAGTAATAGAGGGTAGGGCATTTACCGTGCCTGCAGCCAACCCAGGTTTGGTCCTCTGGATCCCATATGGTCCTCGGAGCCCCCCGGAGTGAGCCCTGCGTGCAGAACCAGGAGTAAACCCTGAGCACCACCGCGTATGGTACAAAACCCAGAAGAAGAAAAAGAAATGCCAGTCTTGCTGCAATCCTGAGACTGATGAAGCCAAAAGTTCAATCCTCAGCCGCCCTATTAGCCTGCGTGTGATCCCAGCGGCGCTGCTGTCTGGGAGCCCAGCACCACAGCCAAGTGCCCTCTTTAATGCACAGCAGCCAGCGTCTCTGAGCGTGACTAAAGTGCGCCCCCCAGCGGGCACCACAACTGAAAGTAAGATTGCAAATAAGTGCACCATTCTCCAGTCGTTACAACAAAGGGAAGGATGGGGAATAAAATATAAAGAAATAAAATAATTGTTATTTTAAAAGTAAAATAAGAAGGAACTGGTGGGGCTGGAGCGAAAGCACAGTGGGTAGGGCATTTGCCTTGAACACAGCCAACCCGGCTTCGATTCCCAGCATCCCATATGGTCCCCTGAGCATTGCCAGGAGTAATTCCTGTGCATCACCGGGTGTAACCCAAAAAGAAAAAAAACTATATGGTCTATATTTCATATGGTTTCATGAGCCCCTCCAGGAGTTATCCCTGATTGGAGAGCCAGGAAAAAGCCCTGAGCACTACCAGTGTGGTTCAAATTTTTTATTTATTTATTTATTTATTTATTTTGCTTTTTGGGTCACACCCGGCAATGCACAGGGTTACTCCTGGCTCATGCACCCAGGAATTACTACTGGCAGTGCTCAGGGACTATATGGGATGCTGAGAATTGAACCCGGGTCGGCCAACGTGCAAGGCAAATGCCCTACCCGCTGTGCTAGCATTCCAGCTCGTGGCCAAAATTTTTTAAATATTAAATTAAAAATATAATAACTCCAGGCCTCCTGGGGTCGGGACTGGGCCATCCCTCCCATATCCCCACCTTTCCAATCTCCTGGCTGTCATGCCCAGTAACTGCCTCCAGGTGCCATTTAAGTGCGTTAATGGCCATGATCCAGAGACTCACAAATGAATCTTGGAACCGAGCAGCTCACTGCAGAGATGGCTCTGGACCCCAATTATTTAAATTTGTACAATCTCAGGAGCGTGAAGGATTGCTCTTTTGTAGAATCACTGTGAGATAGACCCTTACAGATATCTTATGCTATTCATAACAAGCAATACAAAATTAATTATTTAGCATCTGCCTGCGGGGCTAGAGTGGTGGTGGGAAACTTTGAAATAATAGTGATGGGAAGGTGTAATGGTGGTGGGATTGGTGTTGAAATATAAAATGTAATCCATTATTGTGAACAATTTTATAAAAATAAAATTGTAATTTTTTTAAATTAATACATATATATGGGGCTGGAGTGATAGCACAGCAGGTAGGGTGTTTGCCTTGCACGAAGCTGACCCAGGTTCGATTCCCAGCATCCCATATGGTCCCCTGAGCACCACCAGGGGTAGTTCCTGAGTGCAGAGCCAGGAGTAACCCTTATGCATTGCCGGGTGTGACCCAAAAAGCAAAATTAAATAAAATAGAATAAAAATATAATTAATAAATAAAAGTAAACTTTGACATTAACCTAAAATACACTGAAGGAAGGAAAGAAGATAAAGTTTATCAACCAGGATAAAGATGCTGCAACCCTATGTACTCAGTGAGAACTGCTCAGCAGTCAGCTCTACCTCTGCTTGCCCCTCCAACCCCCCAAGTGAGGGAAACAGATTCCCTTTACTTCCAGCTGGGACATGGCGGGCTCTGCGCCTGATGCTCTGCTGTCTTCTCAGCCTGCCTCCAAATCTCCTGAATTGCAGTAGAATATTTTAGGGGTTTTGTGTTTGCGGTTTTTTTTGGGAGGGAGCCACACTCAGCAATGCTCAGGGCTTACACCTTGCTCTGCACTCAGGAATCACTCCTGGCAGTGCTCAGAGGACCATATGGGATAGCAGGGATGGAACCCAGGTCAGCCAGATGCAAGACAAACACCGTACTCACTGTCCTATCACTCTAGTCCCTGCCAATAGAATATTTTCTATCATAAGAATAACAGAGTGGGAGACTAACACCCAAGAATCGTAGAAATAAGTACCAGGAGGTTGACTCCATGGCTTGGAGACTGACCTCACATTCTGGGGAAAGGGCAACTCAGAGAAGGGATCACCAACTATAATGTAGTTGAAGGAAGGGAGGAAGGGAGTTTCGGGCTGAATGAGGGCTAAAGACTGAGCACAGTGGCCACTCAACACCTTTATTGCAAACCTCAACAGCTAATTAGAGAGAGAGAACAGAAGGGGATGCCCTGCCACAGTGGCAGGGTGGGGTGGGGGGAGATGGGATTGGGGAGGGTGGGAGGGATGCTGGGTTTACTGGTGGTGGAGTATGGGCACTGGTGTAGGGATGGGGTCCCGAACTTTGTATGAGGGAAGCATAAGCACAAAAGTGTATAAATCTGTAACTGTACCCTCACAGTGATTCACTAATCAAAAATAAATAAATTTTAAAAAAAGAATATTTTCTATCATAAATTGTTTTAGGATCACTTGTATCACTTGTCATCCTGTTGATCTTTGATTTGCTTGAGTGGGCGCCAGTAATGTCTCTACTTGCCCCTGTCGAGTGCTAGTGTAGCCCTGTTCCTGTTCCTTTTTTTAGGATAAAACACATTTATACTTTTATCAGTCTATTGAGATTTCCCATAAAATTTCTTTAATTCTCCTCTCTTCACTCTTACTGAATTGTATTATTTGTAAAATTTTTGTGTTAATTTTAAAGTGTATTAGCACAGAGTTACTTACTCACACTGTTGATGTTTTAAGTTGATATGGCATACAAGAGTGATACAGAAAGAGGAAGATGCAGCATTAAAAAAGTGTTTTCCAACTTACCTAATTTACAATTTTGTGAAATCTCAGTTTAGCTTTAATCATCTGTATATGTACAGGTGTCACTACCGCCACAAGAAATTTTAAAAAGATTTTCTCATATGTAGAATATAAAGAAACATAATAAGGGAACAAGTGTCAATAGAACTGAAGTTATAGGACTTGTCTATAGGACTGAAGTTACATGGACAGGTGTGTACTGATAGACAGAAGCAGGCACTCTGGTGATGCATGTGGAGTTGGAATGGTGAATGCATAAGAAGTACAACTAACAGTACTTAAATTCTGGCTCTTCTGGGGCTGGAGCAATAGTACAGTGGGAAGGGCGTTTGTCTTGCACACAGCCAACCCAGATTTGATTCCCAGCACTCCATCTGGTTCCCCAGACTTCAGGAGTGATCCCTGAGCACAGAGCCAAGAGTAACCCCTGAACAGCACTGATTATGACACAAAAACAAAGAAAATTTAAAAATCCCAGAACTTCATTAGAAATGGTTTTTTACCCAGTGAGAAAAAAGAGAGATAGAATTTTTTAATGGAGTACTGTTTTGTAATGAAAAATATGACACTATGCAATTTGGGACTAAACAGGTGGAACTTGCAGTGAGTGTGCTAAGGGAAATAAGTATCACTGTATCACTGTCATTGTCATCCCATTGCTCAACGATTTGCTCAAGCGGGCACCAGTAACGTCTCCATTGTGAGACTTGTTGTTATTGTTTTTGGCATATCGAATATGGTAGCTTGCCAGGCTCTGCTGTGCGGGCGAGATACTCTTGGTATTTCGCTGGGCTTTCCAAGGGGGCAGAGGAATCAAACCTGGGTTAGCTGCATGCAAGGCAAATGCCCTACCCGCTGCGCTATCGCTCCAGCAAAATAAGTAAGGAAATAAAAGATGTTACCAAATGGTTTCAGTCACCTGTAAAAAATAACTAAAGCAAATGAATTGACAAAAATAAACAACAAAACTGACTTCTAAGCTTCTTGAGAATGATGGTGTTTCTGGAAGAAAAGCACAGGTGGGAAGAATGATGTTCCTGGTTACAGTGCTCAGGAATGGAGTACTAGGTGCAGCGAGTTCTGGAGTCAGAAAGGGGCTAAGGTCTACCCTGAAATTCTATAATGTTGGAAACAAATGATCTTTTTCTAAAAAAAGACAGGGATGTGACTCAGTAACAAAGTTCATATTTTAATGCATGAGACCCTGGATTCAATCCCAGGCGCAGCAAAACAACACAAAACTCCTTAAGACAAAAAGCCAAAAGCAACAGCAAAATTACCAGCCAATAGCTGGGCATCCATCCCGTATGCTCTAATCTCTTACTACAAACTTACAGGCTTTGAAACTCATGAGTACAACCAAGGACCCTCAAGCTCCTGCAACTGTCGTACAGAGAAGGGAACCTGTGGTGTGCCAGGAGTATACACCGTCACAATCACCAGCCATGAAGCAGGAGGTCAAGCCTATAACAAATGAAAAAGTTGTTCCTCAAAGTGGTGATGATAATATTCATTTGAAAGAGGTTAAATATTAATCCATGAGCATCTGGCATCTCTAGAGAGATTACCACACCCACCCATCCACCCCCAAGCATATTAGCCAGTCAGGGTCTAAGTGACTGGAACTTCATTTGGCGGGTCAGGGGGAGTCATATCCAGTGATGCTCCGGGGTCACTCCAGGCTCTGCACTCAGAAATTATTCCTCGTGGTGCTCAGGAGACCACATGTGGTGTCGGAGAATGAAACCGAGTTGGTCGCCTGCAAGGCTAACACCCTACCCTCTTGCTCCGGCCCCTGGACCTTCATTTCTCATGACTTCGAAGCAGCGTGGTCGTCTTATGGGGAGCTGATTTCCTCATTACCTTCTTTGAGTTCATTGTGAATAAACAGGGATGCTAAAGGCTGGACCACTGCTCTGGGATGTTGGGCCATGCAGGGAACTGAGGAGCAACTGTCATGTCTCTGGCTGGGAAGAATGTCCATGTGCTTCCCCAACCTGGTGCCTGGATCAGGTGCCTCTAGGGACCTTTGAGGTTGTGCCAGAGAGAGACAAATAGCATGGCAGCTAAGTCTTGTTCAAGAATAAATTATTCTATTATGCTGTAAGCAATGGGCTGGAGCGGTAGCACAGTGGGTAGAGCGTTTGCCTGGCATCCGCCCCTTTCAGTGAGCCCTACAAGCTACCAAGAGTATCCTGCCCACGCGGCAGAGCCTGGCAAGCTACCTGTGGCATATTCGATAAGCCAAAAACAGTAACAAATCTCACAATGGAGACATTACTGATGCTTGCTCAAGCAAATGGATGAGCAACAGGATGACAGTGATACAGTGATACTGTGTCCATATAAAAATGCTGTAAGCAATAATGTGTCCCCCTGTGCTTCATATGTTGCCATCCGAGCCAGGAGTACCTCTGGATGGGACTGTGGTTGAAAATGGGGTCTTTCACTAGTAGAATTGTACAAGAAAAATAAAACCTGCAACCCCATCAAAAAAAATTGGGGAGAAGAAATTAACAGAAGCTTCCTCAAGAAAAAAATACAAATGGCCAAAAGGCACATAAAAAATGCTCAACATCGCTAATCATCAGGGAGATACAAATCAAAACAACAATGAGATATCATCTCACACCACAGAGACTGGCAAACATCAACAAGAACAAGAACAACCAGTGCCAGCACAGATGTGGGGAGAAAGGGATTCTCTTTCATTGTTGGTGGGAATGCTGACTGCTTCCAGTCTCTTTGGAAAACAATATGGGCATTCCTTAAAAAAAACTAGAAAGTGAGTTTCCATATGATCCTGCAATACCACTCCTGGAAATATAACCCAAGTGTTCAAAAAAGCACAGTAGAAATGACATCTGGGGGCTGGAATGATAGCAAAGCGGGTAGGGCGTTTGCCTTGCACTCGGCCCACCCGGGTTTGAATCCCAGCATCCCATATGGTCCCCTGAGCACCGCCAGGGGTGGTTCCTGAGTGTGCAGCCAGGAGTACTCCCTGTGCATCGCCGGGTGTGACCCAAAAAGCAAAAAAAATAATAATAATAACATCTGTACCTGTATCTTCATTGAAGCACTATTCACAGTAATCAAAATCTGGAAATAACCTGAGTGCCTGAGAACAGACGACTGGTTAAAGAAACTTTGGTATATCTACACAATGGAATACTATGCAGCTGTTAGGAAAGATGAAGTCATGAAATTTGCATATAAGTGGATTAACATGCAAAGTATCATGTTGAATGAAATGAGTCAGAAAGAAAGAGACAGACGTAGAAAGATCTCACTCATCTGTGGAATGTAAAGTAGCAGAATGGGACACTAACACCCAAGAGTAGTAGAGATAAGAAGCAGGAGGTCTGCCCCACAGCTTGGAAACTGACCTTGCATCCTAGGGGAAAAGGCAGCAGAGACATAGAAGGGAACACCTAGTAGAGAATGTTGGGAGGACCCCTCGAGTTGAAAGCTACATGCTGAAAGTAGACTATAGACTGAACATGATAGCCACTCAATACCTCTATTGCAAACTACAACATCCAACAGGAGAGAGAACAAAAAGAAGTGCCCTGCTGCAGAGGCAGGGTGGGGTGGTGGGGGTTGGGGTGGGGTAGTGGGAGGGATGCTGGGAACATTGGTGGAGGAGAATGGGCACCGGTGGAGGGATGTAAACAAAATGCAAACATGAAAGTTCAAAAGTTTGTAACTGTACCTAACGGTGATTCACTAATAAATTTTTTTTAAAAAAAATAAAGATGAAGTTATGAAATTTGCTTATAAGTGGATGGTCATGGAGAGTATCATGCTAAGTGAAATGAGTCAGAAAGAGAGGGACAGACATAGAATGACTGCACTCATTTGTGGAATATAAAATATCATGATATGAGACTAACACCCACGGACAGTAGAGACAGGGCCAGGAAGATTGTTCCACAGTTGGAAGCCTGTCTCATGAGCTGTGTAGGGAAGGCAGCTGGGATAGAGAAGGGATCACTAAATCAGTGATGGTTGGAGAGATCACTCTGGATGGGAGATGTGTGCTGAAAGTAGATAAAGGACCAAATATCATGGCCTCTCATTATCTGTATTGCAAACCATAATGCTCATAAGCAGAAAAAGAGTAAGAGGGAAACTGTCTGCCATAGTCAGGGGAAAGGATGGGATGGGGGAGGTAGGGATACTCGGGACATTGGTGGTGGAAAATGTGCACTGGAGGAGGGATGGGTGTTTAGTCATTGTATGACTGAAACTCAAACATGAAATCTTTGTAAGTGTAGCTCATGGTGATTCAATTTAAAAAAGGTAATTTAAAAAAAAGAAAAGAAGATGGGGTCTTTTTCTTTTTTTTTTAAACAAAGAGATAACAAAGTTAGAGCAAGGTCATTGGGGGAGTTCTTTCACCACAGAGTGATTGAGTTCTCATATGAAGAGGTGAGGGTGCAGAGAACACTGAGAACCAGGAGTCGCAGGAAAGAGCATCTTGGAGCCAGGAGTCTTCCCCACAACACATCAATTGTTCACATTACGTGTGTTACAGGCCTGATGGCTCACAATCAATCACATCAACACAACACTTCCATTCTGCAAAGCTGTGAGGAAAAGAAAATCTTTCTTCTGCTTAAGCCCTCCGGTTGAAGGAACTTAGTGATGCTACTTAGAAAAATGAGTACAGAGGATAGAGGTACAGCAGGTAAGGCGCAGCTGAAGCAGGTACCCTTGCACACATACGGTACCCCAAGTGCAGAGCCAGGAGGAAGCCCTGAGTCACTGGATGTGGCCCCAAAGAAAAACCCAGAGGAAAAGGCAAATAATTTTCAGACCCTGACCAGGTGACAGTTGTCCTTCTAAGCATTTTGCAAATACAATTGTAACTGCTTCTCTTAACAATCCTGTGATTAAACCCACCAAAAGAGAGAGGAAAAAACAGACACAGAGAGATTAAGTGGCTTTCCAAAGGCACCCAAGTAGGAACTGGCAATGCTGGACCCCAGCCATCTGGTGCCAGAATGAATGCTTTTAGCTGCTTCACCTCTGGGAGAAGGTGAGAAATAGTCGATACCCAAAAGAGCAAATGAAAATAGCAGGTATTTTGGCAGGAAGCTACTAGAAGAGTGCTGGCCAATGATAGTGAAAAATCCCAACTGGTAATGCATCATCTTGGGAACCAGGAGAAACGAGGAGGTAAGACCCTTCAGACACCTGGGACAAAAACCACAGGGCAAGTTCATGGGCCAAACCCCAGTTGTGATGATTGTGGGTAGAGCAAGATCCAGATCCATGTTATGTTAGGAGAACTAGAATGTTTCAGAGAAGACCTTGGAGTAGATAAATTTGGTATAGCCCTGATAAGCCTTGCACCACTGGAACCTAAGTAGCATGACATTGCTGAGCCCGATACCTGAGCCGTCAGGCCTGTAACTGCACCCCTCAGCCCCCCAATAAGTAAAAAAAATGGAACATGGTGTTGAGACCATAGAAGGATTGATTCTCTAATATTACCAACTGGTAGAGCTGGAGCAATATCACAGCGGGTAGGGTGTTTGCTTTGCACGTGGCTGAGCCGGGTTTAATTCCTCCGGCCCTCTCAGAGAGCCTGGCAAGCTACCGAGTGTATCTCGCTCACATGGCAGAGCCTGGAATGCTACCCATGGCATATTAGATATGCCAAAAACAGTAATAACAAGCCTCACAATGGAGACATTACTGATGCCTGCTCAAGCAAATCAATGAGCAACGGAATGACAGTGATACAGTGATTACCAACTGGACATGTAATGGGCAGGAGAATCAGGCCTCGAAACCCCAAATCAGAAGCAGAACAGGTGGTAAACAGTGGTAAGAAGCACACTAAGAATGTGTTTGCTCAGAACTAGAGTTATAAATAGTACAGCAGGTAGAGCAGTTGCCTTGCACACATCCAACCCGGGCTTGACCCTCTGCATCCTATATGGTCCCCTGAGCACTTCCAGGAATGATTCCTGAGTACAGAGCCAGGAGTAGCCCCTGGGCGTGGCCAGGTGTGCCCCCTCAAAAAAAAACAAACAAACAAGAGTTTATTTACTCACCAAATCACTATTAACTTGAGTTTACATAATATGAAATATTTAGCACATGCTTTATTTCAGTTCAGCTCTTTAACTTTTCTAGAACATGTTTGTTTATGAACTGCCAGATGTTGCAATGAAATGCCTTTACTCTCAAATCTTTGACTTGAGAGAAGGAAAATAGAAATTCTAAAGAAATTCTTCCAACAGCTAACCAAATGAAATGGATATAGCCAAAGTAATCAATTCTAATTTTAGTTTGTATGTACTATCGGTGTCCGCCTTGTAAACAACATTAAGCCACACTGTTTCCTACCAATTATGAGTTAGTCTTAGACTCCAAGTATCTAAGCCATTTTTATTAATTTTTATTTAGAATTTTGGACTTCTCAAGAGGTGCTGAGGAAGTCCAGGAGCCCCACTAGTAATTACCCACCACCAGGATCTTGGTACAGCACAAGGGCCCAAGGATGCGATTCTGATCAGATCCTTCAGTGCCAGGGATACCCAGGTCACCCCTGGTGGTGCTGGGGCCTCAAGGGCTGTATGAAGAGGGCTTGGGAGATTCCAGGAATAAAACCTGGGTCAGTCATATGTCAGGCATGCACCCTGACTGCTGTTCTATCTTCGAGGAAAAAAAATTAAATGTTATTACCAAGGTATGTGTTGGAGTTACAGCAGAAAGTGTTACATAAAGCTAAAAGGCTTTGATCTCTATAGAAAATTAGAGAAATACAAAAAGCAGTTCAGCACAGTAGGTAAAGGGATGGGTCTGGTCATCTTTCCTTATCTGTATTGTAAACCATAAGGCCCAAAAGGAGGGGGAGAGAGAGAGAGAATTGCCTGCCGCAAAGGCAGGCAGTGGGAGTCGGGGAGGGAAGACATTGGGGGTGGGAAAAGCACACTGGTGAAGAGACAAGTGTTGGAACATTGTATGATTGAATCCCAATCATGAACAACTTTGTAACCGAGTATCTCACTGTGATTCCATTTCTTTTTCAGATATTTGAGATACAACTTTATTCTGATTCAACTTTATTCTGATTCTAAATGAAAAGGAAAGGAGTGACAGTAACAAACAAGATTTCACCACTGAATATTGTGACGTGATTGCAGCAGTCTTAGATCTAAAACTTAAAAGAGACCACTGCAGTTCCAAACAGCTAAGTAGGCAGTCCAAAAAGAAAAGTTTGGGGACTGAAGTGATAGCACAGCGGGTAGGGCCTTGCACACGGCCGACCCTGGTTCGAATCCAGCATCCCATATGGTCCCCTGAGCACCACCAGGAGTAATTCCTGAGTGCACAGCCAGGAGTAACCCCTGTGCATCGCTAGATGTGATCCAAAATGCGAAAAAAAAAGTTTTTTTAATACTGCCACAGTCACTAGAAGCCCATTCATCTTCTTCAGCATCCCAAAGATGAAGCACATGTTCTGTTTAGCTATATAATAAAGTGGCAAATGCACTGCACCACTATCACAGGACAGTTGCCTATAAAACTGGACTTCTAATGTTGTGTTCCGCTTCATCTTCTCACAGCTCATTGTCTTTATCCAGAGAGTAGTTGTGTAAGCAATCTCTAAATCATACTCATACTACGCTGCCAGACTGGAGCAATAGCACAGCAGATAGGGCGTTTGCCTTGCATGCGGCCGACCCAGGTTCGATTCCTCCACCCTTCTCAGAGAGCCCAGCAAGCTACCGAGAGTATCCCACCCACATGGCAGAGCCTGGCAAGCTACCCATGGCGTATTCGATATGCTAAAATCAGTAACAAGGCTCACAATGGGGACGTTACCGGTGCCCGCTCGAGCAAATCAATAAGCAACGGGATGACAGTGACAGTGACTGTGCTGCCAAGGCCAAGTCCATCACCACCTTAGGGTGTGGAGGGGGAGCAGGCATTGCAACAGACTCCAAGTTTGGATCTCTGATTAATTTTATTTTTTGGGTTTTGTTTTGGCATTTGGCGGGGCGAGGGCGGGGACAGTGCACACCTAGTGATGCTGAGGGGTTACTCTTGGCTCTGCACTGAGGAATTACTCCTATCAGTGTTCAGGGGACCATATGGGATGCTGGGAATTTAACCCTGGCTGACTGCGTGCAAGGCAAATGCCCTACCCACTGTACTATCACTCCAGCCCCAATTTTCTAGGGTGACAACATACCTCTCAAACTCGCCTGTCAGGTGGCATTTCATAAAGATGGTCTTGCCTTTGCTGCCATTGCACACCAGCACTTGTTTGAAGTGCACTTGGGGTTCTCCTTGGGTGCTATGCCTACCTGCTGTGTGAGAGATGTGCCAGGCCTGCCAGCCTCTGACACATGTGGCCATGACTAAATTTTTTTTAATTTATATATTAAAAACCATATATAGACCTTATATAAACCTCTTATTGTCTAGTTCTCCCTCTCGGAGAACCCGGCAAGTTACCAAGAGTATCCTGCCCTCACAGCAGAGCCTGGCAAGCTCCCCATGGCATATTCAATATGCCAAAAACAGTAACAATGATGGGTCTCATTCCCCTAACCCTGAAAGAGCCTCCAATGTGGCACCGTTATGAAGGAGAAGTAAAGAGAGGCTGCTAAAATCTCAGGGCTAGGACAAACAGAGATGTTACTGGTTCCCGCTCAAAGAAATCAATGAACAATGGGATGACAGTGATACAGTGATATATTAAAAAAAAATTAATGCTACTGAGTATTTATTTGCTATGCCCAAATAAGCACATTTCACTCAACTCTCAGACTTCATGAGACACGCCCTAAGGTTAGTTCTGTTTTGTAAATGTGAAAACTAAGGAGAGATGTGCTGGTACACGGTGAACCAGGGAAGAGAAAGGGCAAGTGCCAATGTGCAGCATTTACCAATTTCCAGGGTGTGAACATTTCTACCAAGGTTAATTTCAATGTTAGTGTGACAATACTGGCCTGTGAAGTTCCTGAAAATTTAACATTCAGCAATTGCTTGCTCAAGTTCACAGAATATGATGGGTAAGGCCTGTGGTTTAAACCCAGGAAGTCTGACTTCAGAACCTGTATCCTCAACCTCTGTGTCATGCAGTTTTCAGATGTCTTAGTCCATTAGGGGAGAAGAAGACAGAAAGGACACAGAGCACCCACCGCTCCTGGAGCTGAACCTGAAAGATAACGGTGTTGGGAGTAAGTAGTGCTCGGTTGTTGGAACTGCAGATGTTATTAGCAAAAAGGAAGAATAAGTAATTTGCAGGGCTCAAGAGATAGAACAGCGGAAAGGGCATATTTCTTGCGCACATATTACCTGGGTTTGATCCCCGACATCACAAATGGTCCCCTAAGCACTGTCAGGAATGATCCCTGAGCACAGAGCTGAGAGTATGCCCTGGGCACTTCCAGGTGTGGCTCAAAAATTAAAAACCAAAGAAATAAATGTAAATTGCATAATATGATGAACTCAGAGGAAGAAAAATGAAAAAATTAGGCAACTCCAAAGTTTAGAAGAGTTGTTGTCTTTTGTTTGTTCTTAATAAAAAATATCCTGTTCCAGAGATCCCTAGGCGATAAGGCAATTAGCCTGTCTCATTTGGTAGTGTGGGCTGGATCGATAGCATAGCGGTAGGGAATTCACTTTACATGTGGCTGACTCGGGTTTGATTCTTTCGCCCCTCTCAGGAGAGCCCGGCAAGCTACCCGTGGCATATTCATATATCAAAAACAGTAACAACACGTCTCAAAATGGAGATGTTACTGGTGCCCGCTCAAGCAAATCGATGAGCAATGGAATGACAGTGATAACAGTGATTTGGTAGTGTTACCACAAATTCCTTCAGCCTCTGGAAAGTGGGACATGGTCAGGAATGGCAGCACCCTATAAGCACGTGTTGAGACAGTGTTCTGGAACTGTCTTCTGGGCTAGTTCTTATTCCTTTGAAAAACATAATAAACACAGCTTTGCTTCTCCAAATCAGTTTATGAAATGCATAAACTTGCCACATTTTGATTTACCATCTACTGTGGAGTTTGTTCCTTGTTTCTCCAGACACAAACAGATTAAATTCCTTTTCTCTCCGAGTTTCACTTCTAAAACTTGTGACTTTGAGCTGCTGCAAGAGTGTGGCTGAGGGACTGGAGCGATAGTACAGCGGGTAGGGTGTTTACATTGCACGTGACCGACCCGGGTTCGATCCCTGGTATCTCATATGGTTCCCAAAGCACTGCCAGGAGTAATTCCTGAGTACTGAGCCAGGAGTAACCCCTGCTCATCGCTGGGTGTGACCCAAAACAAAGAGTGTGATTGAGTATTCCCAGGGAGAGTGCGCTCATTGGTTGCATACAGAGATTCCAATTCCCATTTGAAGGGACGGAGAGATAGGACAGTAGGTATAGGTTTGTATGGGGCAGATCCAGGTTCAATCCCCAAGATCCTATATGGCCCTAGGGGCATTACCAGGAATGATCTCCAAGCTCAAAGCCAGGAGTAAGCCTTGATTACAGCCAGGCTCCCTTCCCACCCCTCAAAAAATCTTCATTTGAAAGATCTTGGAGGGGGCTGGATCGATAGCACAGAGGGTAGGGCGTTTGCCTCACATGTGGCCAACCCAGGCTTGATTCCCAGCATCCCATATGGTCCCCCGAGCACCGCCAGGGGTAATTCCTGAGTGCAGAGCCAGAAGTAACCCTTGAGCATTGCCGGGTGTGACCCAAAAAGAAAAAAAAATCTTAGAAAATAAAATTGTTTAAATTTTTTTCTATTTAAGCTTTAGTTTAGTTTACATTACCATTAGTGATAAGGTTTGATGCTTCCCCAGAGTGTTCACTTCCCTCCACCACTGTCCCAATATCTCCCCCTCTCATTCTAATCCCCTCATCCCTGTGGTAAGCTTCCTACTGAAGAACAGTTAGAACAATTCTTGGTTTCTGTTGCCTTTGGATATTTGTTATACTCCTACTATGTTTCTTTATATCCCACATATCCGATATGAGAGAAAATCATTCACACCAGGCTTTCTTTAATATTTTCTTTTTTTTTTTTTGTCTTTCTGGGTCACACCTGGCGATGCTCAAAAGTTACTCCTGGCTCTGCACTCAGGACTGACTCCTGGTGGTGCTCAGGGGACCATATGGGATGCCAGGCTATGTGCAAGGAGGCAAACATCCTCTCCACCATGCTATCGCTCTGGCCTTCTTTAATGTTTTCTACTTTCATCTTTCAAAAAAAAAAGTTAAATCATCATGAATTACAAAGTTTCTCATGATTCAGTTACAAGAGTACAATTTCCAACACTGATCCCTTCACTGGTGTCCACTTTCCTTCACCAATGCCCTCAGTTTCCCCTTGCACCCCTGTCCCCAACCCCCACCCCAGCCTTCTAGAGCAGGCACTCTTTCTTTTTCTTATTAATAAGCACTGTGGCTTAAAATACTGTTAGTGATGGGGTACTATGCATATCATTTTACCATCTTTCAGAACCCAGACCTCCTGCAGAGTGATCCCTCTCTCATGTCATGCTTCTTTCCCTGACCTATCCCCTCTTCTCCTCCCTCTCCCTGCCCCCCAACCCCAGTGGCAATCTTCCCACTAAAGAAAGTTCTGTTTTTAATTCTATTGTCTTTGGGCATTAGTTATACTATCACTAGGTTTCTTCATATCCCCCATAAATTTTTTTGGTTTTGGGCCACACCCAGAAATGTTCAAAAGTTACTCCTGGATCTGCACTCAGGAATGACTCCTGGTGGTGCTCAGGGATGCCAAGAATTGAACCTAGGTCAGTTGTGTCTGAAGCAAGCACCTTTCCATCCCACATCATTTTTCTACTTCAACCAACTCCTTTTTCCCAAGAAATCTTTACATGATCCCAGGTATACAAGTATGTAGAATAGGCATATAAATAAAACATTTACTGATGATAAATCTTAAAGAAATTCATTTTATTTTATTTTTATTTTTAATGAATCACCGTGAGATACAGTTACAGACTTACAAAGTTTCGTGCTTACATTTCAGTCATATAATGATCGAGTACCCATCCCTCCACCAGTGCCCATTCTCCACCACCAATGTTCCCAGTATTCCTCCCACCACCCCCACCCGTCCTGTCTCTCCACACACACACACTTCTGTGGCAGGAAGACTCCCTTTTACTCTCTCTCTCCTTTAGGGTGCTGTGGTCTGCAATGCAGGTATTAAGTGCCCATCATGTTTGGTCTGTAGTCTACTTTCAGCACACATCTCCCACCCCGAGCGTGTCCTCCAAGCATCCTTTACTTGGTTGTCCTTCTCTATCTGTGCTGCCTTTTCCCCCAGCATGTGAGGCCAACGTTCAAGCCGTAGAACTATCCTCCTGGTCCTTATCTCTACTATCCTTGGGTGTTAGTCTCCCATTTTGTTATATTCCACAAATGAGTGCAGTCCTTCTATGTCTGTCCCTCTCTTTCTGACTCATTTCACTTAGCATGATACTCTCCATGTTAATCCACTTATATGCAAATTTTATGACTTCATCTCTCCTAACAGCTGCATAGTATTCCATTGTGTAGATGTACCAAAGTTTCTTTAGCCAGTCATCTGTTCTCCGGTACTCAGATTTTTTCCAGATTCTGGCTATTATAAACAGTGCTGCAATGAACATACGAGTGCAGAGTCATTTATACTATACTTTTTTGCATCTCCGGGGTATATTCCCAGAAGTGGTATTGCTGGGTCAAATGGGAGCTTAATTTCTAATTTTTTGAGAAAAGTCCATACTGTTTTCCAAAAGGGCTGAACCAGTCGGCATTCCCACCAGCAGTGAAGGAGAGTCCCTTTCTCCCCACATCCATGCCAGCATCTGTTGCTTTTGTTCTTTTGGATGTGGGCCAGTCTCTGTGGTATGAGATGATATCTCATTGTTGTTTTGATCTGAATCTCCCTGATGATTAGTGATGTAGAGCATTTTTCATGTGCCTTTTGGCCATTCAGATTTCTTCTTTGAGAAAGTTTCTGTTCATTTCATCGCCCCACTAAGAAATTCATTTCAAGGGGGTATGGTGCCACCATCAGGTCAACATGTACCTGGGGCAAGTGCATCAGCAGCCAGATGATGCCTTCAGACTTTCAGATACCCCAAAATTGCTGCTGTGCCTTTAGCCAGACCCCAAGAACTTGGGGCCAAGTTTACCAAGAAGTTAAACAAACAAAAGTTAGGTATGTGGGAGCCACACCCACAAACCACTTTCGGCTCAGCTATATAAGCTCACTTATTGGCTTTATTTCAGAGATCCATAAGTCTTGAAAAAGATCAAAATACACAGTTAGAGCATGTAGCACGGAGGTAGGTGGGAACCAGTGACTGAGATCTCCAAGCCCACTTGGATCAGGACTGGGCCTCCTCCCCCAGGTCCCAATTTTCCAGTAGCTTGGCAGTCACACTCAGACTGCCCCCGGAGCCATGCAATCTCATCAATGGCCAACACCCAGAGACTATAAACTAAAGCTCCTGGAAGAGAGCACTGCAGAATGTTCTGACCCCTCACCAGGCTGTTTTCACTGGGGCACTTCAGAGCGGGAGCGGGTTGAGTTTCCCTCCCTGTCCCAAACAGAACCCTAGCAGCTGAAAACCTCCAGAACCCAACCGCTGCCATGTTAGGGCCACTCTCCAAACACTCGCACAACCTCTCCCAAGAGGGGACGAGCCTCACTCAAGATGGGATGAACTTCACTGGAGAGTGGATCAGCCGGAAAACCCAGGTATGTGGGAACCCGTGACTGAGATCTCCAAGCCTGCTCAGATGGGGACTGGGCCTCCTCCTCCCAGGTCCCCAGTTTTCCAGTAGCTTGGCAGTCACACCCACAAACTGCCCCTGGCGCCCCAGCGCCATGTAATCTCATCAACGGCCAAGATTCAGAGACTCCTAAAACAAAGCTCCTGGAAGAGAATGACACAGAATTTCCTGGACATTATATTCTATCCATAACAAGCAATACAAAACAAGACGTCTAGCATTGCCTTTTCGGCAAGTTTGAGTGGTGGTGAGACCGGTGTCCAAATATCAAATGTAACCAAAATAGATAGTATGGGAGAAATTATCTGCCACACTGGCAGGATAAGGGTTGGAAAGGGGGTGGGGTGGGAGAATACTTGGGATTTTGGTGGTGGAAAATGTGCACTGGTGAAGGGATGGATGTTTGATGATTGTATGACCGAAGCTCAAACATGAAAGCTTTGTCAATGTAAATAAATAAAAGAGAGACATTTCCATCTATTCCATCTCATTCCTTTCCCAACTATTCTGCCTTACAGGATATAAACGAGAGGTCTATCCTTCCCAGTGTTTCTTGTTAGATGAGATGCACATATGGGCTGGAGTGATAGCACACAGGTAGGGCATTTGCCTTGCATGCAGCTGACCCGGGTTCAATTCCTACATCCCTCTCGGAGAGCCCGGCAAGCTACTGAGAGTATCCTGCCCCCACAGCAGAGCCTGGCAAGCTCCCCGTGGTGTATTCAATATGCCAAAAACAGTAGCAAGTCTCACAATGGAGACATTACTGGTGCCCACTCTAGTAAATTGATGAACAACGGGACGACAGTGCTACAGTGCTACAGATCCTAGATGTGTGCTTGACCACTTCATCTACTGCCCTACTGCTCATACACATTTTTTGTGGCTGCAGAAATCAGACTGGCAGTGTTGGAAAAAGCACTATGGGCAGCACGAGGGATGAAACTCAACCTCACACCTCTAAGGCTGATGCGCTACCATGCTCTAGACACAGTTCCATTCCCCAAGATTCAAGTTCTGTGAGATCTAAGGCTTATACAATTTGGGGGTCTCACTTTAAGTAGAGTAAAAGCAGATTGTAGAAATTTAGTATGAGGACTTGACACAGACTTTGAAAATTAAGCTTCCGGGGATGTTCCATTTCTGCTAAGACCTGACAAATAAAGTAGCAGTGGCTACACAAGCTCTTTGTGGGTGGAGAGTTGACCCAGAATGAAAACTGTGAAACACAGGAAGTCAAGGGGGACTGGGAGCCACAGAATGTTCCAGAGGCTGGGAAAAAGAGCTTGAAGTGAGAAAGTGGCAAACGGTGAGTTCAGAGAGAGTGATCATGAGGATCCTGGTAAACCCTTTTCTGGGACAATAGAGAACCACAGAGGTTGAGGTATAGATGAGATCTGGTCTAACTTGCATCTTACTTATGTGTCAAGGGGTCAGGTAATGAACCCAGGGCCTCACCCATGTGAAGTAAATACTTGACCTCTGAGCTATATTCCCAGCCCTGATTTACATTTGGATGCCTAACTGAGTGCTGACAATAGCGAGAGATCCTGACCCCCAGGGATTACTGGGAGCTGGAGGTCTGTTCATGAGGGCAGATTCTACCTCCAGGAGGAGCATTGTAAGCCAGATGAGAAAGCATCCGGTCTCCTGTCTGTCTCCCCAGTTCTCTCTGTCTAAGAAACAGTTCCTCCCGCCAAACACAGGAGGAGGTGTATTGCAGAGTCAGTGACCCGCTGTGAAACCCACATGGTCCAGTAAAGAATTCAAAAGAGCAGCCAGACTGGGCTCAGGAATACAGAGTGTGCCTTCCATATTCTGAAATCCTGGATTTGATCCCAGGCACATAAACACATGCACAACACACACACACACACACACACACACACACACACACACACTGTACTAACTGCTTCTTCCCCTGATAAGTGGAGGGTAGAGGAAGAAGAATAAAAACATCATTTATGACACTATTCCAGAGGTAAGTCAGATTTAAGTCAGATTTTGTTTTCTTTTGGTTTGGGGCCACACACCAGGTGCTCAGGGCTTATTCCTGGCTCTGCACTCAGGGATCACTGCTGGCAGGACTCAGGGAACCATATGAGTTTCTAGGGATTGAAGCCACGTCAGCCACATGCATGGCAAGGGCTCTACCCACTGTACTCTCACTACAGTCGAGGTTTTATTCAAATCAGATTTTATTTATTTAAGTCAGATTTTAAAGAATCAGAAACAAAGGCCTTCTTTAAATCGATGAACATTAGAGCGGCATCTTGAACTCTCGAGAAACTTCAATGAGCTTGGTCATTGTGTGGATATGGTTGATTGTGCTGAATCCTTTTTGGAACCCGGCTAGCTCGCATGGTTGTCCTTCGTCTAGTGTTCTGCTTATCCTATTCAGGATGACTCAAGTGAACAACTTGTAGATGACGGACAACAGGAAGATTAGGTGACAGTTGCTGATGTCATGGATGTCTCCCTTCTTGTACAACAGAACAGTCCTACTGGTTTTCCATTGGGACGGAACCTGGCATACGGACAGGTAGTGTGTGAAGAGCCGAGCCAGTGTATTGACGAGTACTGGCAGCAGATTCTTCAGGTGTCTGGACCTGGTGCTGTACACATCTTTACCGATGAAATGGCGTGTGGGATTTTGGAAGGGAGGACTTTGGGAACGGCATATCCATCCATCAGAATTTGGTATGTGGACAGGTTGACATGGCTGTCAAAGAGATCCGAGTAGAAGTTGTAAATTATCCTCTCCATTGCCCTTCTGGAAGATGTGATAGATCCATCAGGATGTCAGAGGGCAGTCATCTTGGTCTTGTAGTCGACGAAGGATAGGCGAGTGTTGCAAATACTTTTCCCGGCTTCTGCCGCATTGGCCAACACTGCTGCCCTTCTCTCTTTGAGGTCTTCCTTTATCGCTTCTCTGCACAGCTTTGCGAGGTCGGAGGTTAGCTTGTGGTTGCCTGAGGCTTGTGTCAAACCGCGTTGGCAAATGAGCTCTCGAGTTTCCGAAGACAGGCGTCTGTTTTTGGCTTTCCCACTCTTGGCATTCCTCGCACAGTCATGGAGGTGCTGAACCAGTCGATCATGTTCCTCGTCTATGTTGTCAACAATGGCATCTTCCCACGTTGCTGCAATAGTGCTAAAGAGTTCCCAGTGGGTAGTCATTCTGGGAGTTCTCTTCTTAAACTTAAACTTTGCAGTCCTTTCTCCCCGCTCTGTGAAGTAGAATTTTGCATGAAAGAGACGGTGGTCCAATCCTGTTTGGAATTTTGGGACAACAGCGACATCGCTCAGGCAAAACCTTCAATTGAATATGATGTGGTCAATTTTGTTGTGGAACTGTCCACCAGGAGACTCCCATGTCCAGCATTTAAATTCAGCCTTCTGGAACTGTGAGTTACCGTGGTGGTCTTGGTCGACATGATGAACCCAGACAATCTCTCATCCTGTTCATTCCACTCTAGGCCATGGGTCCCAATGTGGAGTTCTTCAGGCAACCTTCTCGGCATTAAAATCACTGACAATGATCTTGTAGAAGGTGTGGTCTTCTTTATAGAACTTCTCTAGCTCTATGTAGAACATCTCAATTTCTTTTTCATCGTAGTTGGATGTTAGTGGGTAGACGACAAAGATAGAAACTGCCAACAGTGAGACACATCTATTCAAGCGTAATCGTCCAATTTGGGTTTTTAGGCATTTGAATGAATCAATGTTCATGGCCAAGTTCGTGTTGACAAGGACACCGACGCCTCTGTTGTTGAATGTTCTGAGGAGTAGTTCTTCTCCAATGTCGAAAATAGCGTGATGTCATCGATGCCTTCTTGTTTCTATCAGACCAATGATGTCATACTTGATCTTCTGCACTTGCATCCTCAGGTCCTTGATGGATGCTTCAAATGCCAGCGTATGTGCACTGAAAGTACAGACAGTCATTTTAGTCCTTCTTCATTTGGGCAGTCTAGTTCATCCCTGAGATTTTATCAGCCTCTCCTTGCTCTTCCTTCTTAACACTGCCGTATTGGGGGCTCTTTCAGTGTCAGGCAAATGAGGCCCATTGTTGTTACTGTTTTTGGCATATCGAATATGCTATGGGTAGCTTACCAGGCTCTACAATGCAGGCGGGGTACTCTCAGTAGCTTGCTGGTCTCTCCTAGAGGGATGGAGGCTTTTAGGGCAGCCTCCAATTGCCCTTTGATTCTGTTGAGACTGAAGCAGTCATCAAAGCCCTAGCCAAACAGGGCACTCAAACTCAGTACATCAAAATCCTCCACAAGCTGCATTATGGATTCACCGCCAGGATCTCACCATTCTACAAGGAACTGATCATTGACGTAAAGAGATGGGTTCGGCAGAGTGATACCATTTCACTGAAACTCTTCAGTACCACCCTCAAGACCATCATGCTACGACTGGAATGGGAAGGAATAGGAGTGAAGGTAGACGGTTGACAACTACACCACCTCCACTTTGCTGATAACATTGTTCTAATAACACCAAACATTAGCCAAGCAGCACAAATGCTGGCCGACTTCAACTGCAAGTGTGGAAAGGTCGGGCTGCAGCTGAATCTCACCAAAACAATGTTCATGAAAAACTAACTAGTCCCTGAAGGTCCATTTGCTCTCAACAGAACGAACATCTCCAAATGCAGCAGCTATGCGTACCTGGTCGAGAACTCAACATGAGGAATGGCTTGGTGCCAGAACTGCGCAGGAGGAAGAGAGCAGCATGGAATGCCTTCAAGAGCGTTGAAGAAGTGGTTAAGAGGATGAAGAACCTCCTGCTCTGGGCACATCTTTTCGACTCCACCACTCTTCCTGCACTAACATATGCCTCAGAGACCTGGGCCCTATGAAAACAGGATGAGAACGCTATTTGGGTATCCCAAAGAGGAATCGAAAGAGCTATGCTTGGAGTATCATGTTTCACTCAAGTGAGAGAAAGAATCCGGAGTTCTGACCGCCATCAACAATCAAGAATCAGGGATGCTGTCTAGTTTGCCAAGGCATCAAAAATCAGATGGGCCGGACACATAATTCGATTTAGAGATGACCGCTGGATTAGAACTGTTATTGACTGTATTTCACGGTCAAAAGACCGCATCAAAAGACATCAAAAGACCGCGTGGCCACCCGCCTACGAGAAGGTCAGACTTCTTCATCAAAACCCTAAACGAGGGACCCTCTGCGACTAAAGACTTTGATTCCAGAGACCTTCTAACACATTTTGGCATCCAGCGCAGCTTTTTACAGCAATGCACTGGGACTGTGAGCTGGGCTACAACTCCGAGTTGCCCGGGGATGGATCTTCCCTCTCCACCCTGTCTTTCTGCACAGAAAATGGTGGCGGCAGCAACATTCACATGGCAGGAGCCATCTTCTAAGACTCCTAACCCAGAGGTATACGGTTTTTACACTTTGGGGCTCCTAGGTAATCATGGGAAGTGGGTGTAACCGGCACGCCCTGGGCCCAGATAAATCCGGAGCTGCTGAGAGCAAAACGGACCCTCTGTGCCTAAAGACTTTGATTCCAGAGACCTAACACATTTTGGCATCCAGCGCAGCTTCTTACAGCAATGCACTGGGACTGTGAGATGGGCTATGCAATTTCTGGCAGAATTTTCCCTGGACTTTATACAGAAATCCAGGTTCACGTCCGAGCGACTTAACATCACTTCATTGTCAGCAATGTGAAACGGTTCCTTTTCAGCAGGTCTGACTTTGGGGGGAAACTCCAAATAATAACAGTGAGTTTTTTGTTGAAATATTGAAAGTAATCAAAGTAGCAGTCAATTCTCTAGACTGTGAACTAAGCAACAGCCCCACGCCAGCCGAGAAGAGGAATTATCCCTCTTTCCTGGTTGTTTCCCATTTTCGGGGAGAAACGCGGCGTGGCGTCCACCATACTATGAGGCGCGGGAAGGGGGATGGGGGGGAAAAAGGAAAAGGAAAAAGAAAAAAAAGAGTTATGTACTTGGAGCAGTGGGGCTACATATTTCTTCATTCTCAGCAATGGAAAACTAATTATCAAATGCTACCTTGTTAGTAGGGCTGTCTTTCTTGGGGGGAAACTCCAACAACAATAGTGAGTTGTGTGTTGAAATATGGAATATAATCAAGGTAAAGAGAAAATGAAGTGAAATTCATCAGTTATGCAGTTGGGGGTGGGGGGGCAGAGGCGGGAGGTATACTGGGGTTTTTGGTGGTGGAATTTGGGCACTGGTGAAGGGAAGGGTGTTTGGATATTGTATAATGGAGACATAAGCCTGAGAACTTTGTAACTTTCCACATGGTGATTCAATAAAAAAAATTTTAATTAAAAAAAATAAACCATATACGTATATAAAAAAAACCCTGAATGAACAGTTTGAGGCTCTTCGTGTTCCTGGAGTGAGCAGAAACCACAGCCCTACACAAACATGCGAAAGGGACGAATGGAGACATTACTGGCACCCGCTCCAGCAAATGGAAGATCAATGGGATGACAAGTGATATAAGTGACAAATGAAGTCAGATTTTTTTTTTTTGCTTTTTGAGTCACCCTGGCGATGCACAGGGGTCACTCCTGGCTCATGCACTCAGGAATCATCCCTGGCGGTGCTCAGGGGACCATATGGGATGCTGGGATTCGAACCCAGGTCGGCAGCATGCAAAGCAAACGCCCAACCCGCTGTGCTATTACTCCAGCCCCTGAAGTCAGATTTTAATCAAGGGGAGTCATGGCATTGGGTGAAGAGATCACAACAGTGGAGTTTTTGAGTGGGGGAGAGAGAATACAACATTCCTTTCTATTTCACGTGGGTAGCACTAGTACTGAAAGAACACTATTTGCAGGTCAGAGAAAGAGTGCAGTAGGAAAAGTGCTTACCTTGTATGCAGCCATCCAGAATCACATCTAGCTCCCTGAGCACAGAGCCAGGAGTAAGCCCTGAGAGCATGGTTACATGTGGCCCAATGCCTCCCTCCACACACCAAAAAAACCTACAAAAGCACAATTTCTTTCCTTTTCTTAGCCTCCCTTTTCCTCTGTAGAAGTTGATGTGATGACCAGGGGTTGCACACATGCTTAGTCATTCTAGTCACTGGGCGCTGCACTCTTTCATTACTGTGCTTCTACACTGTGGCCAAGCTGCAGAGGGAACATGCTTGTGGTTCCAAGGCCTCAGACAGCTGAGCTGCCAGAATCACATATTCAGCAGCACCAGGGATCACACTCATGGTTTCTAGCTCGGTGGCACTGAAGCTGCTGAGCCATCTCCTGGCCCTAGCCCTCTTGATTTTTTTAATCAAATGCATCAATTCACTTACAGATTTGGGAGTCCTCCCTTCAGAAATGGAATATTAGGGACCTGATAGTACAGCGGGTAGAGTTCTTGCCTTGCAGGTAGATAACCCAGATTTGATCCCCAGCATCTCATATGGCCCTCGAGGCACCACTCAGTAGTGATCCCTGGAGAGCAGAGCCAGGAGTAAGCCCTTAGCACCACTGTATGTGGCCCCCAAGTAAACAAAAAGTATAAAGAGAATATCAGAGTAGCCACATGAAAGTGTATATAAAGATATGCTTTGCAACATGCTCAGAATTTAAGATTTTCAGGGGCGAGCTGTGAGCAACTGGGGAAGAAGACCTTTGGGAACTCAGCAAAGGTTAACTTGATACATAAATTTCCTAGTTAATAAATGATGAGGGTGGCATTACCCCCATGCTATAGTTTGGGAAATGATGGCTCACTCACTAAGTGACTTGGACTGTTCTATCAAGGAACAGTGAACCTGATTGAGAGCCCATCTTCAATCAGGTCCATGAAGGAAGATTTAAATCAAATCACAGTCACAAATTGGCTTTTTTTTTGTTCATGTACATACTTTATTATTTTGTCTAGGAAAAGGTTTTCACTTGACAAATTTCTCTCCAGAAAGACTGAGTCAACTTTTGTTCTTACTAGTACTTTCTTGATGTAGGCACTGATAATTCCAATCATTAAAACAGCAAATCTGTTATTCAAAAATGTATCAAATTGATTTTATTTATTTTATTTTATTTTATTTTTTAATTGAGTCACCGTGAGAACAGTTACAGGGCTTTTAGGATTGAGTCTCAGTCATACTATGCTCAAACACCCATCCCTTCACCAGTGCACATGTTTCACCACCAAGAACCCCAACATACCCCTCTCCCACTCCCCCTCTGCCTGTGTGGCAGATGATTTTCACTTTACTCTTTCCTTACTTTGATTACATTCAGTTTTCGACAGGAAACTCACTATCATTATTTGGAGTTTTTCCCCCAACAGTCAGACCTGTCGGAATGGCACCATTAGATTGTATATTTTCTATTTTTTTTATAATAACGTTACACATTTTTATTTTTATTTTTTATAAGAAATATTTTATTAAATCACCGTGAAAAAAATTACAAAGCATTCACAGTCAAATACTGATTAAACCCCCATCCCTTCACCAGTGCACATGTTCCACCACCAAGAACCCCAATACACCCCCCACCCACCCCACCTAAGTAGCTAATGATATTCCCTTTATTCTCTATATACTTTGAGTACATTCCCTATTCCCATATAGAACTCACTATTATTGTTTGGAAATTTTCCCCAACAATCAGGCCTGCTGAATAGGCATCATCTAATAATTTCTCTTCATTGCTGAGAGTGAAGACTCTGAGTCCACGTGGCCACTATTGCTATTGCGGCCGCGCGGTTTTGGGTTTCTAATATTTTAGCTCAGTTCACAATCAAAATGTATGGCTTCAAGAATCTGCTCTGGTGCCAAAATGGGTTAGGAGACCTCAGGATCACAGTCTTTAGGCGTGAAGGGTCTGCTTCTCGTGCCGCGGCTCCGGGTCATCTCTGGGCGGAAGGCGTGCCAGTAACGCCCCCCCTCCCAGGATCACCTACAGGTTACGTCACTAAAGAAAGTCCTACCTCCAGGTTGAAGGGTCTTAGAGGGTGGCTCTCACCACGTGGATTCTGCCGCTGCCGCCATTTTCACTCAGAAAAACAGGGCGGAGAGGGAAAATCCCTCCCCGGGCTGCACGAGGTTGTAGCTCAGTTCACAGTCAAAATGCATGGCTGCAAGAATCCGCTCTGGTGCCAAAATGGGTTAGGAGAAGTCAGGATCACAGTATTTAGGCGCGGAGGGTCTGCTTCTCGTGCCGCGGCTCTGGATCATCCAAGATTGTATATTTTCTATTGCTGGTAACAAAGAGCATATGATTTTGCACGGTCGAGAAAGCAGCCGCCCAGATTTGGAATTCTGGCATTAGGTCCAGAGGTATTTCTGCCCGCAGCCCCTGCATTCCGAGATTGGTTTCTGTGGCGCTGGGATCATGGCTGTTCAGAAGCGGAGGAGCTGTACATGGATGACAGCTCGGGATCTCATTTGGGCAGGAGGCAGGACCGGTTCTGCCTCCCCCATCGAAAGATTCCCCATGCATCCCGTCCCATCACTGCAAACTCCTACCTCTCTGTCCAATTGGTTCTGAACGGTGGTGGCCGCCATGCTGTCCAAGGGGGAAAAGGCCAAGGGACAGAAACCGTTCCCCTCCCAGGGCTGCATGGGGCCATATCTTAGTTCAGAGTCCAGGAGTATAGGGGGCTGGAGCAATAGCACAGCGGGTAGGGCGTTTGCCTTGCATGCGGCCGACCCAGGTTCGATTCCCAGCATCCCATATGGTCCCCCAGCACTGCCAGGAGTGATTCCTGAGTGCAGAGCCAGGAGTAACCACTGTGTACTGCTGTGTGTGACCCAAAAAGCAAAAAACAAAAACAAACAGAGTCCAGGAGTATAACTGTCAGCAGCCACTGTGTTTCTGAGATTGGTTTCTGTGCCTCTGGGATAATGGATGCTCAGGGGTGGCGGAGCCATTCCTGAGCATATATTTTGTATATTAGGAAAGGTTGCACGGCCACATAAGTGGCCACGCGGTTTGGAGATGTCCCAGTCCCGAATACCGGACCCGTGTTAGTAGAAGCTCAGTGTCGCCGTGGCTCCCTCTGGAGAGGGCATGCTGGCTGTACCTTCTCCGTCTGGCACCCCGGTGTTGTTGGCCCCAAAAATTGGGTTTTTCACATGTCCTAATAAAGAAAGAATGATATCAATACCACCCTACTATGAGTGCACACAAATTTCTATGGGGAAATGCAGAAACAAACTGTGACTTCATCCAGTGCTGTATTCCCAGACTGACCACAGCTACAGTGGACACATTAGGGCTACAGCTGTCTGATTAGGTAATGAAACTATAATGCTGAAAGAGAAGAGTAAATTGTAGATCACATACATACATAACATCATGAGTAAATTTTAAAATCAGATCAAGACTACATAGTTTATTGAATATGACATAGGAGAAAGAGACATAGTTAATGTGTGGAACCATGGGCCAGATGATAGTCCCCAAATTCACTAGGCATGTGATGACAAGGAAAGAGAAGGGGGACTTCCACTCCATCTACAGCAAAGTTAACATCCCACCAAGCAGAGGCTTTTAATCCTGTGCAGAAAAAAGTCTTGAGGTACACTGGAGGGGATCCCTAATTAGAGTGGCTCTGCCTTTATTAATTTCCCACTTTGCAAAAGTAAGTGGCCATCCTTCAACCACTGCTAAACATGGCAAGTTAGTTGGGTTGTTTTTTTGTTTTTTGTGGATTTTTTTTTTGGTGGTGGTGGTAGGGGGAGGGTTAGTTGGTTTTGAGGCTACACACAGTGATGTTTAGGGCATACTACTGGCTCTGTGTCCATCACTCCTTGAGCACTCAGGGAGACCATATGGAATGCCAGGGATAGAACCCTAGTGCAATGTGCAAGACAAGTGCTTTAGCCACTGTACTATCGCTCCAGGCCTTGTGGGAGGTGTTGTGTTTCTCTCTTTTACCACTAGATCCCTGGGCCAGCTTTAGTTTCTAGCTCTGGGTATACTTACCAATCATTTGCTAAATTTAATTTTAAATAGAAATATACCCAAATAAAATAGAAAACTACTCAATTTGATTGTCAAGATATTTATACGCTGTAATAATAGTGAAGCAGAAGTATTTGATACTCTGTACTGCTTTGTGAAAAAAGCTCTGAGTTAGTTATGTGTGCTGGGTTAGTCACTAAAGGGCTGAGGGGATTCCTAACAATGAAGCAGGTCTAAGCATAATGGATTTTCATCCATTACAGAGACGTCATATAAACAACTGAATACTGAAAGCCAATGATAATGGAGGAGTTATTAGGCTGATTCTGAACCACAAACGCACAATTCCTTCAAAGATATATGAGCAGCATGAGGCAAAGATGAACTGGTGATTTCTTTTTTTTTCTTTTTTTTTTTTAAAGAAATATTTTATTGAACCACCGTGAAAACAAAAAAAATACAAGGCTTTCAGGTTTAAGTCACAGTCAAATACTGATTAAACCACCATCCCTTCACCAGTGCACCCGTTCCACCACCAAGAACCCCAATACACCCCCCTCCCACCCCTCCCCCCATCTAAGTAGCTGATGATATTCCCATTATTCTCTCTATATATTGAGTATATTTCATATTTCCATACAGAACTCACTATTGTTGATTGGAAATTTTCCCCAACAATCAGGCCTGCTGAATAGGCATCATCTAATAATTTCTCTTCCTTGGCAAAGGTGAAGACTTTGAGTCCGCGCGGCCGCAATAGCGGCCGCGCGGTTTTGGGTTTCTAATATTTTAGCTCAGTTCGCAGTCAAAATGGATGGCTGCAAGAGTCTGCTCTGGTGCCAAAATGGGTTAGGAGACCTCAGGATCACAGTCAGTAGGCGGGAGGCTCTGCTTCTCGTGCCGCGGCTCTTGGTTCATCTCTGGGCGGAAGGCGCGCCGGGAACACCTCCCCTCCCAGGATCACCTACAGGCTACGTCACTAAAGAAAGTCCTACCTCCTGGTGTAGGGGTCTTAGAGGGTGGCTCTCACCGCGTGGCTGCTGCCGCTGCCGCCATTTTCGCTCAGAAAAATGGGGTGGAGAGGGAAAAAAATCCCTTCCCGGGCTGCACGAGGTTGTAGTTCAGTTCGCAGTCAAAATGCATGGCTGCAAGAGTCTGCTCTGGTGCCAAAATGGGTTAGGAGACCTCAGGATCACAGTCAGTAGGCGGGAGGCTCTGCTTCTCGTGCCGCGGCTCTTGGTTCATCTCTGGGCGGAAGGCGCGCCGGGAACACCTCCCCTCCCAGGATCACCTACAGGCTACGTCACTAAAGAAAGTCCTACCTCCTGGTGTAGGGGTCTTAGAGGGTGGCTCTCACCGCGTGGCTGCTGCCGCTGCCGCCATTTTCGCTCAGAAAAATGGGGTGGAGAGGGAAAAAAATCCCTTCCCGGGCTGCACGAGGTTGTAGTTCAGTTCGCAGTCAAAATGCATGGCTGCAAGAGTCTGCTCTGGTGCCAAAATGGGTTAGGAGACCTCAGGATCACAGTCAGTAGGCGGGAGGCTCTGCTTCTCGTGCCGCGGCTCTTGGTTCATCTCTGGGCGGAAGGCGCGCCGGGAACACCTCCCCTCCCAGGATCACCTACAGGCTACGTCACTAAAGAAAGTCCTACCTCCTGGTGTAGGGGTCTTAGAGGGTGGCTCTCACCGCGTGGCTGCTGCCGCTGCCGCCATTTTCGCTCAGAAAAATGGGGTGGAGAGGGAAAAAAATCCCTTCCCGGGCTGCACGAGGTTGTGAACTGGTGATTTCTAAAGTCCCATATTCAACATCTCACTCCACAGCCCCTCAGCCTCTTTGTAGGTCACTCACAATACACCCATCCACCTTCGTCCTACTAAGGTTCCAGCAGAGATTCCTTACTGGTTATTGCTCACACAGCCCTTTCTTTTCTTCCTATTTCTCACCCCAAAGAAGTTAGAGTTGAGCAAGTGAGATAATACAGTGTAAGTGTTGAGCAAGTGAGATAATACAGTGTAAGTCACTTGCCTTGCATGTGGCAGACCCCGGGTTGATCCTCTGCACTGCGTATGGTGCCCGAGCACTGCCAGGAGTTATCTCTGAGCGCAGAGGAGGAATAAGCACCACCAAGTGTGGTCCAGAAACAAAAGGAAGAGGAAAGGAGAAAATGAGCAGAAGGAAAGGAAGGGGAAGAGGAGGGAGAGAAGAAGTTAGAGTTTATTGATACATCACTTCAACCTCCCTCTTGCAATTCTACAGATTCTCTTTAATGATCACCTGGAGGAACTTGAGGCTGTTTAGCTCTAGGGAAACTCACAAAGTATGATGTGATATGGGGCAATATCTTGATGATATGGTAGCTCTGCATATTACCAAGCAGACTATTCCACAGTTCTCAGAGACAGAAAATTTCATAGACCATATTAAAAAAAAAAAAGCTTGGCTCACATGGGTTTGTCTATCGATTTAAAACACAGTAACAGGGGCTGGAGTGATTGTACAGCAGGTAGGGCATTTGCCTTGCAAGCGGCCGACCCAGGTTTGACTCCCAGCATCCCATATGGTCCCCTGAGCACCGCCAGGAGTGGTTCCTGAGTGCAGAGCCAGCAGTAACCCTTGTGCATTGCCGGGTGTGACCAAAAAATAATAATAATAATAATAATAATAATAATAAAGTTAAAATAAAAAGATTTTAGTAACAAGTAACAAGTCAGAGTAAAGATAAAAAGGTAGCTTAGTACACTGAAATAGGACCCTGTGTTCTGTAAAGCTTGACTGTTTTGTGTCTGTCTCTGCCACACCAGTCTTCCTCCATGATAATGGGGTTGGGCTGGGATTGGGGTGGGCAAAAAGGATGAGTAGATAGAAAGTTCCTGGAACCAACACACACACTTACTCTATCAAGAGGACTGAAGGGCAACACATTCAGGCAGTACAGCTTACTTGTCAACTGCTGAGCTGTCCCTGGGGCAGATGAAGCAGACCTGGGGTAGAAACAGGCAGAATAAGTGATACCAAATATGGCCGACAGTGGGCATGGTATCACCCTCAGCCTGGAGGTGGCGGGACTTGGCCATATTACTATGGAATGTCTATTTAGGTGCTTTCATTCCTCCTTTATGTGTAATTCACAGTCTCACTGGATCCATGCTTTTCATCTATGTTTAGTCTACGTGTCCTTCATTTGTTCTAGCTTTCTGTCACTGTCACTGTTATCCCGTTGCTCATCGATTTGTTTGAGCGGGCACCAGTAGCGTCTCTCATTGTGAGACTTGTTGTTACTGTTTTTGGCATATCCAATACGCCACGGGTAGCTTGCCAGGCTCTGCTGTGCGGGCACGATACTCTCAGTAGCTTGCCGGGCTCTCCGAGAGGGGCGGAGGAATCGAACATGAGTCAGCTGCGTGAAAGGCAAACGCCCTACCTGTTGTGTTATCACATGTCTTAAAATATCTAGTGATTAATTGCTTATTATTGCATTTGCTTTTTTTGTTTTCTATGTGGCATGACTGAACTCCCTTATGGAAAATTTCAAACACCCTTAGGTCTGACCACCTAACTACCCCATATTTCCTGTGTCAACCTTTCTCAACCTGTAACACCCCCTTGCTATGGGCTTTGTCAACACTGCCTCCTTCCAGAGTCAACAATCATCGTATTGCCCTTTCATGAAGAAGACGTAAAGGCAGGGGCCGTGTCATCCCTACACATTGCTGAATTTAGTACACAATATTTGTTTCTGACTGCAAAGTAGTGAAGCCAATTGAGAAGTAGTCAGGGAACAGATTATTTTTCAGGATTGTTTTTCTTTAAGCAAGATATATAAACAGGGTGTACTGCAAGTGAGTCCCTGTTCATTTCTTTTCTTGTCTTTATTAAAACTTTGGTGTGGGACCACACCTGTGATGTTCCGGGGCTCTGTGCTCAGGACTGACACTGGCAGAGCTCAGAGGACAACATGTGGTGCTGGAAATTAAACTGGGTTTGAGTATATGCAAGGCAAGTGCCTTAACCCTGTACTTTCTCTCCAGCCCCTTATTCTTTTTCTGTTAAATTTTATGCCCCTCTTGTCCTCTCATTTTCTATATGTGTGAGCTGTGTTTGGAACCTGCCAAAACATTTCACTTTTTCTTATGAACTAGACCTTTTGCTCCATTCTCAAACCTACTAGAGATCAGACCTCTTCTTGGGAGCCTCTCTTAACCTTCCCAGGTCCAGTTAAGAACCCAACAATACTTGGGTGTTGGTAGCATTCTTTTGTGATTGTTTTATTGGCCACACCCAGTTGTTCTCAGGGGTTACTCCTGGCAGCGCTTTGGGGACCGTATAGGATGTAGGGTACAGCCCTACCCGCTGTACTATCTCTCTGGGCCCTTTCATGGCTGTTTATCAATCCACCTCCCTAGCTTTTGCCTCAATGGTTTTTGCACACAGCCGACTGTGAGCATGTAGGTGCTCCAGCAGACAATTGTGGATGACAAAAGAAGTGAGGTGCAAAATGATGTTCTGAATCTGCTTTCAAATAGGGACTGAAGCTCAGAGTTTATAGGAGAAATAAAATTAATCGGCCTGATACCAAGAATTATTTTCACTTATTGAAGCTCATTTGTAATAGTCTTTCTACTTAATGTATGTATGAAAATTGTATTAAAGAGAGTAGAAAAACCAAAGGAGCAGAGGCAGATCTAGCCATAAAGATTTCTTTTGGGGAGGGCTTCCCCAGGATCCTAGTTGTCTCCTAAGGGTACAATCCTCTTCTGAGTAGCTGAGGGCCCCAGCCTGGCTCTGAGAACTAGGCAGCTCAGGAGAAATGCAAACAGAGGAAGAAAATGGAGACTCTCCCTCCCCATCAACCCTCTGCCTCTCCTGAAAGTGAACAGTCCTTTTTCTTAAAAAAACTTTTCCCGCCTTGATTTCTCCTCAGTTCCCCTAACATTTCCCTCCTGGCATGTAAACTGAGGGGTCAGGAAGAGAATTTGTGTGTGCTTGTTCATTTGTAGTTCACTCCTTCAGAAGATAGCATTCTGACCTCTTTGTCAATGCAAAGAATAGGTATTACAGCAGAGATTATTTTCATTATTTTCATTTGTTCTTTTCAGACCAAAAACCTTATCTAATATTTCAGAAATTCCTCTACTCTGCCAACCTCCCTGGCCTTCCCAATCACTCTGTTCACTGCCAACATAATGTGGTTAATGTGTTAATCCTACCATGTCCCTTCACACAGCATAAATCTCCCTCCATTCATTGGACGACAGCCCCCGGCATTTTATTAGTCTCATGTCAGGGGACCATTCTTGCTTCTAAGAAAGTACATGCATTTCCCTGGTCTTACCCTGCTAGACCTGTTGCCTTTGCATAGGCTGCTGCTCCTCCTGCTGGGGTGAGACATATTACACTGTATCACAGACACTGGGCTTGGCCTGGAGGGAAATAACATCATGCCCAAGCCCTGGCCTTAAGATACCTTGCGAGGGCTGGAGTGATAGCATAACGGGTAGGGTGTTTGCCTTGCGTGTGGCCAACCCAGGTTCGATTCCCAGTATCCCATATGGTCCCCTGAGCACCGCCAGGAGTAATTCCTGAGTGCATGAGCTGGGAGTAACCCCTGTGCATTGCTGGGTGTGACCCCCCCCCCCAAAAAAAATACCTTGTGTTTGTTCAGCTTTCCTGCACTCCCGCCTCTGCCATCAAGACATATCAAGGTGGTGATTCTCCCCTCAGTGTCAGCCCTGGTACAAGACAAACAATGCAGAGCCACCCAGGCCAAATCACTGTCCACAACTGTCACCCCAGCAGACTTGCAACTTCTCGCTGGAGAAAGAAGGAACCCTGAGCTTTGGTGTAGGCGCTTAGGCACCAGTAGCTAACTACTACAGGTCTCTAGCTTTGCTGTTCTCCAGCCTTAAAGAAGAAAAGAAAACAAGTTGTTTTGTGTTTTTTTTTGGTGGGGGTAGTCATGCAGAGAGGGCACAATAGGCTGTGCTTGGGACATACTTCTAGTTCTGAGCTCAGGAATCATTCCTGGAGGGCTTGGGGAACCATAGGGGGTTCCACGGATCAAACCTGGGTTGGCAGCATGCAAGGCAAGCTCCCTATCCACTGTACTATTGCTCTGGGCCCAGAAACTAATATTTTCTGCACATCAGTTTGTGATAAGTACTTTGATAATAATATTATTCTTAACTTTTTGCACAAGTGTCATTTTAGTAAGGGACAGAGCTAAGATTTCCAACCAGGCCTTTTGATTTCCTGCGAAATCTGACATCTACTGCTGAATATTTTATCAAGCTCAGCTGAGGTTGCTGGCGTACCTGACTTCTATCTCCAAGAAGATAATTATAGGTTTTGTACCAATACTAGTTGATCCAGGGAAAGAAATATTCACTTTATTGTGTGAAACATAGAAAACTCTTTGATAGTATGTGAGAGTAGAATCTGGCACTGATATTATAAAGGAAACTTATCCAACACTTAGGGCAACATGGATAATGAATCCTGTGAATAATTAGCTATTTGAAATTAAATTACCCTTGTATCTTTTAAGATCAAAATATCATCCCAGGGGCTGGAGAGATAGCACAGCGGGCAGGGCGTTTGCCTTGCACGCGGCCGACCCGGGTTCAAATCCCAGCATCCCATATGGTCCCCTGAGCACGGCCAGGGGTAATTCCTGAGTGCAGAGCCAGGAGTAACCCCTGTGCATCGCCAGGTGTGACCCAAAAAAGCAAAAAAAAAAAAAAATATATCATCCTGTTCTCTAACTCAAAATGGCTCTAAGATATTCTTAATTAATACAATGTCATTTTAGAAATTTAATGCCATCCTCTCTGTTAGTATTTTAAATTAATTTCATATTAATTAGCTCTGCAATTTGCTACAAGACTTCTCTATACACATTTTGGTCAAAAAGCTTTGAAGTAATTTTAACAGTATATTCTGGGCCACGTTGATAAAATCGACATTGATTTTTAACCTTAACAAAAGACAAAAATATAGACAAAGTTTATTTTTCTTTTCTTTTGATCTCCTAAAAAGCAAGATTCCTAATATAGCTCAAGGTACAGAATAACTAAGGGAGGACAATATTAAAAGAAAAAAAAAGACAGGAGCAGGGGTCAGAGTGAAAGTACAGCAGGTAGGACGCTTGCATGTGGCTGACCCGGGTTCTATCCCCGGCATCCCATATGGGTTCCCCCGCACTGCCAGGAGTAATTCCTGAGTGCAGAGCCAAGAGTAACCCCCAAGCATCAAGCATCACCAGGTGTGACCCAAAAAGCTAAAAAAAAAATGGACGGGAGAGAAGATTAATTCTTCTCATGTACATAGACCCAAATTCTCTCTCAGAATATCAAGTTATATAATTTTGTAATTTGAGAAATGTAAGCTGTAAAGAAGCATTATGTAAAACTAATACTCTGCATACTATAGTTAAAATAAATATAAAAGAATACACTTCCTATAAGTTTTCAGATGAGCAAGTTTTCTGAATGTTACCTTTTTATGACACTAGATTCTGTCAAAATTGTCTGAATATTGTGTACTTCTTGTGTACTTTACCGTTCTGAAAATGTGAAAAATTATGTTTTTAGATGGCTCTTATTTTTGATAACAAAAATGTTGGTATTATTTGTAATGGGCTTAAATATTTATAATGTTCAAAAGTATAGTTCTCAAACATCTATCAAAATAAAACTTGACTACACTTTTATGTAAAAAATACAAAATGTGTATATGTTTTGTATAATTTTGTAAAATTCACCGAAGTGGTAAAATTAATTAAAAATATTTTACATTAGGAAGAAGACAGAAGTTAGTTTTTCTTTTAAAGGTAAAATGGCTCAGAATGAAAACATAGCGCTACTGATATTATTTACAAAAGTTCAAATAGTATTTCCTCTTTAAGAATGATAGAGATGGGGGTATGGTGCCGCCAACAGGTCAACCTGTGCTTGTGGGGTGAGTGTATCAGCAGCCTGATGGTGACTTCAGGCTTCCTGATGCTCCAAAATTTCCATGTGCCTTTGGCCAGATCCCAACAACTTGGGATCAAGTTTACCAATAAATTAAACGTCCAAAAGTTAGGTATGTGGGAATCATGTCACACAGTCATGCCACCTTTGGCTCAGCTATTATTGGCCTTATTTCAGAGACCTATAGATAAATCTCGAAAGAGATCAAAAGCCACAGTTAATCTCAGACCTGCGCATGGCTGAACAGACTGGAGTAAATCAAAGGGGGACAGGTTGGCCTGTGCCTTCCCAAGCAGAATCCCAGAAGCCTCTTGCTTCCACGATCCAAAATCACCACCATTCCCCCGGCCTGACTCCACCATCTCAGGACGGACCTCACCAAGATATAATCTGCAGAAAATTCGGGTATTGGGGTTTTGTGACTGAAATCTCCAGACTTTCTTGGAGTTGGGGTAGGCTACCTCCCCCCACTTCCCAATACACATAGAAGCACTGGCAGTCACCCCCACGAACCAACTCCAGCGCCACCCTGTAAACTCTGTATTACTGGCCTTGCTTCAGAGACCCATAAATAAATCTTAAAAGAGATCAAAAGCCAGAGACACAGCAGTGAGTCCCGGAAGACACCACAGAGCCCTAGATCTCTCTGGGCCCCATACTGAGCCAATTTCACCCAGGCACCCAGATGGAGCAGGTGCAGTCTCCCTCCCTACTCCAGATGGAATCCCGGCAACCAGGAGCTTCCACAAGCAAGGCCCAGGAATGCAGGTTCCAGGCCTAAATCTTCATGCCGCATGGCAGCAGAGGCGCCTGACTGTACCTCCCCAGCTCTCCGCCCGCTCATCAGCCTGGCTGTCACACCCACAATGTGCCTCCGATTGCCATCTTAGCACACCAATAGCTTAGCCCTGGTCCAGAGACACCTAATTGAATCCAAAAATGGATTAATGCCCTCCATAAATGTCTCTGGAACCCAACCATCTGCAATCTAGGATTCCAGGAGCGCACGGCTGTGGCACCCAAGATATTCAAAATGAGCAAGAGATAGTAAATGATCTAGCATCTGCCCCTGGCAGGCAGGCTTGAATGGTAGTGGGAAATTTTGAGTAAAATATAATGCCCAAAAGTAGAGAAGAGAGTATTGGGGAAATTGCCTGTCATGGAAGCAGGGTGAGGACTGGGACGGGGGTTGGGGACGGGGACATACTGGGGACACTGGTGGTGGGATGGGTGTGCAAAATTAAACCCCGTAATCTAAACTGCAATTTTTTGTGGGCAAGGTAACCTTTACCAATACTTATTTGTGACCCATACCTACCACCACCACCACTGCATTGGGGAGGGAGGGGCAGGAGGGTGGGGAAGGAGAAAAAGGAAAACTTTTTACTGCCACCTACCGTTAGAATATATAAGAGCCAGCTGAAAGCAAAGAGCAAGGTCTTGCACAGGTAACAAACATGGTTTATAAGCTGTCTGTTGTCTTGAACTCTATTCAACTTAGCATTTTACCTGTCCTCTTTTTATCAAAAAAATTACAAATATACATAATGTTTTATCATTATTTCTATTTCTACGCACCAATTAAAATACCCATTCGACTTCTTTCCCACTTAGAAGCATAGACACTTCAATTTTCATAGCCCACCTTCCAGCTTGAATCCTTTCTCTACTTACAACCCAGCTTACTGAAAAATAACCTGTACACTATTTCCACTACAGAATCGTTTGTACACTTTTCAAATTCACTAGTACCCTCCCTATTAAAAAGGGTTTAAAAATCATAAGTGATATGGTCTAGGGCAATGGAGACCGAGAGTGATAGATGTGGGGAGAGATTACCATTTTCAGTGGAATGGATAGGAAAGACTTCATTCTGAGTATCGCCGAATGTGACCCAAGAAGACAAAAAAAAAAAAAAAGTGATCCCTGACTGCAAATCCAGGGGGAAACCCTGAGCACAGCCATGTATGAAAGAGAAAATAAAAAGAGAGGAAGGAGGAAGGAAGGAAGGAAGGAAGGAAGGGAGGGAGGGAGGGAGGGAGGGAGGGAGGGAGGGAGGGAGGGAGGGAGGGAGGGAGGGAGGGAGGGAGGGAGGGAGGGAGGGAGGGAGGAAGGAAGGAAGGAAGGAAGGAAGGAAGGAAGGAAGGAAGGAAGGAAGGAAGGAAGGAAGGGAAGAAGAAAGGGAGGGAGGGAGGGAGGGAAGAAGGAAGGGAGATGTGACCCCCCCAAAAAGAGAGAGAGAGAGAGAGAGAGAGAGAGAGAGAGAGAGAGAGAGAGAGAGAGAAAGGGCTTTGTCTTATATTTTTACTAAATTCCTTTCTTTGGTCAATATCTCACATGAAACAGACTCAGAAACTCAGGATGTGTGTAGGTGTGCTGGGATCTGCTCTTACAGACATCTGCCTAGAAAGGAATGAGGAAAGCTAAAATGGGCAGAGGATGAAGCTGAACTGTGACACAGTTGCAAAAGAAGCCAGGGATCGCTCATCAAAGTTCTCATCTTTTAATCCTCTTCAATTAGTCTTTGAATTCAGGTTGCCTTAGGGAATGGAATTGTACTCCTGGACAGAGCAGCTCCCATCAGCCAAAATCAATTGCCAAAAAGAACTTCAAATTTGAGTCATAAGTAGTTCTCACCCAGTGTGCGAGGGAGATTGGGTGGGGCACCGCCCATTATCTCCATCCCTGTTGCGCATCTCAAATGGACCTTGCTCAGGTAGTGGCTGCAAGCAGTCCCATCTTCCAGCTGGCCCCCACTGCTGAAGGCAGTAGAGTGCACAAATTCTTACCATTTCCCTCTCCTACTGCCCATGTCGATCTCCTCACACTCACTCAGCCTATTCTCAGAACGGTGATGTGAGCAAGCCTGCTAAAATATAAATTGGATCAGATTATTTATTCCTCTGCTTAGAAATTACACTCCATTCATTTTAGAGTAAAATTCAAAATCTTTTTTTTGGGGGGTCACGCCTGGCGATGCACAGAGGTTATTCCTGGCTTTGCACTCAGGAATTACCCCTGGCGGTGTTCAGGGGACCATATGGGATGCTGGGATTCGAACCCGGGTCAGCCGCGTGCAAGGCAAACGCTCTACCCGCTGTGCTATTGCCCCAGCCCCAAAATTCAAATTCTTTACCATCATTTAGATCACAATCTTGCTGGAAACTATATCTCCAATCTTTTTTTTTAATCTTTTTGGGTCACACTCAGCGATGCTCAGTGGTTACTCCTGGCTCTGCACTCAGGAATTACTCCTGGTGGTGCTTGGAGAACCATATGGAATGCCGGAGATAGAACCCAGGTCAGCTGCATGCAAGGCAAACGCCTTACCCGCTGTAGTATCACTCCAGCCCCTATCTCTAATCTTATTGCAATTAGTCTCCTCATTCACTTTGCTCCTATTAAACCAGCTTCCTTTCTCTTCTTTGTTTTCCCCTTCCCTTTCTTCTTCTGGTTGTTGGATAACCTCAGGTTATGTATTCATGGTTGTGGTTTTTGCTCACTTAGTTCTGGAGCCTGCGAGGGGTCACACACTTTATAGTGGTAATGCTTGCACACATACTCACCAGTGCTTGCACTTCTTTACTGGTGGTGCTCTCTCTCTCTCTCTCTCTCTCTCTCTCTCTCTCTCTCTCTCTCACACACACACACACACACACACACACACACGCACACACACACACACCTTACTACAGATGAGCAAAGACTTTTTTATCACTGAAATCATCCCATAGACTCTTTGAACTCTTTTATTGTAGAGCTGTTTGGCAGTGTCTAGTTTTCTACTCCTCATAGAGAAGCCCTGAACTAATAGCATAATCAGAATATGAGTCTAGATGGTTTAGGCACAGATGTTATGAGTTCTATCTCATGGCATTAAAAAATAGCTTTTGTGAAGACTATTTTATAGCATATCTATACACTTAAAGGAATTCAAAGTAGATCACATTATCTGTGCAGTGTATGCCCAAGGCATAGGGTGCCAGTTGCCCTGAAACAATTTAAAAGATAAGTAGTTTTATAGACTTATCAATTATTTAAAAAAAAGGGGGAAAACGTTATTAGTTTTTTATTGAATCACTGTGAATTACAGAGTTACAAAGATATTTATGATTATCAGGCATACATTGTCCCAATATCAATCCCTTCACCAGTGTCCACTACCCTCCACCAATGTCCCCATTTCCTTCCCACCCCTAGCCTGCCTCTGTGGTAGGAACTTACTCCACCCTCCCATTGTCCTAGTGTTCACCTCCCTAAATTGTGCCCCCCACCTCCTTCCCAGTGGCAAGCTTCCTGGTGAAGACCTGTTCTGTTCTTTGTTTCTCTTGCCACTGGGCATTTAATAGTCCCCTACGAAATTTCTTTATACCCCACATAGCACTGCACTGTAGCACTGTCGTCCCGTTGTTCATTGATTTGCTTGAGCGGGCACCAATAACGTCTCCATTGTGAGACTTGTTACTGTTTTTGGCATATCGAATACACCACGGATAGCTTGCCTTGAGGGCTCTCTGAGAGGGACGGAGGAACTGAACTTGGGTCAGCCGCCTGCAAGGCAAACACCCTACCCACTGTGCTATCGTTCCAGCCCAATAAGAGATTATTCTGAGTGAGTTCTTCTCTCTCTGATTTCTCTCAACACGATATACTCTCCAGATCCATCTACAATGCAGCAAATTGCATGACTTTATCTTTTCTTATGGGTAAGTAATATTCCATAGTGTATATGTATCCTGGTTTCTTTATCCAGTCATCTGTTTATGGGCATTTGGGTTGTTTTCATATTTTGGCTATTGTATATAGTGCCATACTGAATAAAGGCATGCAGATGTCTTTTCTGCATTGTGTTTTTAGGCCCTTGGGTATATTCCAAAGAGTGGAATTGCTGGGTAATACAAAAGCTCAATTGCTAGTTTTTGGAGGAAAGTCCATATTGTTTCCCCAAAAGTTTGAACCTGTCAAAATTCCCACCAACAGTGAATGAGGGTCCCTTTCCCTCATTCCCACCAGCACTGGTTGTTCTTTTTAATGAGTGCTAGTCTCTGTGGTGTGAGGTGATAGTTATATTGTTGTTTTGATTTGCTTTTCCCTGTTTAATTGTCGCTATTCTTGGGGCTCACCAGTCCACCAGTGGTGATCTAATGGTCCCCTCGTGCATTTGGAACAGATCACCAACCCCCTGACAGCGACCAGATGAATGAAGAAATGGGGTCCAGCAGTCTGGTTGGTAATTAGTGGCCATTTATTCAAGTCACAGTGTTAGTGATAGAGAAATCATGAAGGTTTGGGGGTAGCAGCTATACACAGGTGCGGTTGAACATTATCAGAAACAATGAACATTTTAAAGCCTTTCCTTCAGGGGAAGTTCTTCCAGGAGATTTACTCAAGGATAAACCTCAGCTAGGAATATGCACTCTAGGTTCCTGGTAGGGGATCTAGATGGAATTCCATCTATGGGCATATTGCTTTCTCCTTTCCTTTGCTAGTAATCCACTTAAAGTCATCTTAAACTTACTTTTTAATAAGCCTTCTGTGTTAATATTTTTGTTAGTCGACATTGGTTGGCTTCTGTATAACATACCATCCAATCTGGTGTGCTACTACTGCGATATCAGTGCTACAGAGTTCAAACATGTTGCATGGCCACAAATGTGACCACGTGCTCTAGAAAATCCAGACTATTTAACTGAGCAGTTAATTGAGGAATAAAATATTTATTTGTGCATGGTTGCTGGGTCTTTTGGAAATACAGAGAGCTGAGTGGAGGTTGCCAGCCCTGACTCTGAGAAGGCCTGAAGTTTTCAGCCACAAAGACCCATGGACCTGGAATTTTTAGCAGATTAGGTTCTCTGTGGCGCTCAATCCTGAGGCAGTGGGGTACGTCCAGAGGCAGGGGGCCGCTTTGGGGTGTGGGAGTAACTGCTGGTGCTTTGCTGGGGCAGATACTGGAATGCCCCACTCCAAGATTGCCAGAGAGGTCTCAGCTGAATATGGGTGTCCAAGAAACTTTTGTGGCTAGTTGTGAATGCAAATTTTAATGAAAAAAAGGAGTAAAAATATGATTCATATTTGGTGTGTTTTAGTTTCTTCTTTATATTCTACATTTTTCAAATCCTTTTTTATAAAAAAGTAAAAGTATTTGGGATAAGTAATTATTCTTTGAAGCCTCAGGATAAAATCTTCTTTCCCGGACATAGCATATGAACATCATCTGCCTGCTGCCTTCTGCTCACCTCCTCAACAGCCCCAGCACTAACTTCTTAAAGGTCACACCAAATTGCTGGTTTCCCTTATTACCAAGTCATCCATCACTTCCTTGGGTTTGTTTTTATTATTTATTTCTGTATAAGGTGCTTCCCACCTTTCTTTCTTTCTTTCTTTCTTTCTTTCTTTCTTTCTTTCTTTCTTTCTTTCTTTCTCTCTTTCTCTTTCTTTCTTTCTTTCTTTCTTTCTTTCTTTCTTTCTTTCTTTCTTTCTTTCTTTCTTTGTATCTTTCTTTCTTTCTTTGTATCTTTCTTTTTTCTTTTTTTTTTCTTTTTTGGGTCACACCTGGCAATGCACAGGGGTTACTCCTGGCTCTGCACTCAGGAATCACCCCTGGCGGTGCTCAGAGGACCATATGGAATGCTGGGAACCAAACCCGGGTCAGCTGCGTGCAAGGCAAACGCCCTACCCACTGTGCTATTGCTCCAGCCCCTCTTTTTTCTTTTTCTTTTTTGGGCCACACCTGGCAATTTTCAGAGCTTACTCTTAGTTCCCTGTTCATGGATCACTCCTGGTGGACTTAGGGGACTTATGTGGTGCTGGGGATAGCTCTGTGGAAAACAAATTTGCGGGGGAGGGGTTAATTTTTTCCTTTCTATTCTACATCATGGGCTGGAGCGATAGCACAGCGGGTAGGGTGTTTGCCTTGCACACAGCTGACCCGAGTTCGATTCCTCCATCCCTCTCAGAGAGCCTGGCAAGCTACCGAGAGTATCCTGCCTGCACAGGAGAACCTGGCAAGCTACCCATGGTGAATTCGATATGCCACAAACAGTAACAAGTCTCACAATGGAGATGTTACTGGTGCCTGCTCAAGCAAATCGATGAACAACAGGATGATAGTTCAGTGCAGTGCAGTGCTATTCTGCATCATGAGTCTCTTATGATCTTTACCCACTATAGTCCTGAGTTTATAATGGGAGGCAGTAGAGAAAGAGTAAATAGGTCTTTAGCAATAAGTCACACAGGTGTTTGCCATGGTGGTAACACCTGAAGAGACTAAAAAGTTCTTCCAAACTCTTTCTGGGGTCTAGGAAGACAGCTCACATGGCCTGGCATGTGAAAGCCTCAAGTTGATTCTCAGCGACTGTCACACATTCAAAAGAACAAAAGCAACCAGTGCTGGCGTGGATGTGAGGAAAAAGGGATGCTCTTTTACTGTTGGTGGGAATGCCGATTGGTTCAGCCTTTCTGGAAAACAATATGGACAGTCCTTCAAAAGCTATAAATTGAGCTTCCATATGACCCTGCAATACCACTTCCGGGAATATATCCCGAGGATGCAAAAAAGCACAGTAGAAATGACATCTGTACCTATATGTTCATTGCAGCACTGTTCACAATAGCCAAAACCTGGAAACAACCGAAATGCCTTAGAACAGATGACTGGTTAAAGAAACTTTGGTACATCTACACAATGGAATACTATGCAGGCTATTAGGAGAGATGAAGTCATGAAATTTGCTTATAAATGGATAGACATGGAGAGTATAATGCTAAGTGAAATGAGTCAGAAAGAGAGGGACAGACATAGAGGGACTGCACTCATTTGTGGAGTATAAAATAACATGATGCTGATACCGAAGGATAGTAGATACAAGGGCCAGAAAGACTGCTCCATAGCTGGAAGCCTACTTCATGAGTGGAGGAGAGAAGGATCACTAAGAAAATGATGGTTGGAGGAATCGGTTGGGATGGGAGATGTGTGCTGAAAGTAGATAATGGACCAAACAAGATAACCTCTCAGTATCTGTGTTGCAAACCATAATGCCCAAAAGTAGAGAGAGAGTATGGGGAATATTGTCTGCCATGGAGGCAGGGGGAGGGTGGGAAAGGGGGGGTATACTGGTGGTGGGGAATGTGCACTGGTGAAGGGATGAGTGTTTGATCATTGTGTGATTGGAACCCAAACATGAACTATCTCACAGTGACTCAATGAAATTTTTTTTATTTTTTTTTGGGGGGGTCACACCTGGCGATGCACAGGGGTTACTCCTGGCTCTGCACTCAGGAATTACTCCAGGCGACGCTCAGGGGACCATATGGGATGCTCAGAATCGAACCCGGGTCGGCCGAGTGCAAGGCAAAGGCCCTACCTGCTGTGCTATCGCTCCAGCCCCTCAATAAAATTCTTTTTAAAAAAATGTTGATTCTCATTTTTTCCCCCTGCTCACAAGGAATTATTTCACCTTGCTATTGGGATTAAGCTGAATTGCTTCATTGTGATGTTCAAAAGTCATTGTTTCCATCCAGAGGGTAAATAAATATTAATTGAACATTAAAAAAAAATGTTGATTCTCAGCACACTTGCCCCCTCCCACACTCCCCGCTGGTATCAATCAGAGTGACCCTGGAAACCAGCTGAATACTAGCAAAACACACCTTCCTAATTTTTTAATAAAAAAAAAAAGCTTTTGGCATATTCTCTTCTGCCTGCATCACAGTCTGTACTGTGTACTGTCTCTCTCACTGTCTCCAACTACCCTTACATTTTTCTAAATAAAACACTTTAATTAAAAAAAAACTGGTTCTCTTACAGTCTGATAGGATGTCAATGACATGTTCCCTATAAGTTAAAGCATTCTGATAATTGGAAGGAGTGACATTTTAATTAGCTAAATATTATAATGGTTTTGTTTATCACTCCTCTTAGTGCTAATTTTAAGTCTGAACAGTTGTCTAAACACTGCTATTTGATATTGCAACATGCCCACTGCAGTATCATATTCCCAATTCCCCACTGTTCATATTTTCTGTATCTTCTACAAGCTGGTAAAACATATTTATTATATTAATAGCCAATAGACAGTTTCTACCCTCATCAACACAAAACAGGATCTTTGTTTTGTTCATATATTTATCCTAAATGGACTGGAGCAATAGCACAGCAGGTAGGGCGTTTGCCTTGCACGCAGCCGACACGGGTTCGATTCCTCCTTTCCTCTCAGAGAGCCCGGCAAGCTACCGAAAGTATCCCGCCCCCATGGCAGAGCCTAGCAAGCTCCCCATGGCATATTCGGTATGCCAAAAACAGTAATAACAAGCCTCACGATGGAGACGTTATTGGTGCCCGCTGAAGCAAATCAATGAAAGGGACGACAGTGCTATTAACAGTGCTCTTTATCCTAAATACTTACAAAAATGACTCAGGCGTAATAAATGCTCAGTTAAGCATGTGTTATTATTTTCTGCAGGCCCGGTCTAGAAGTATTGAGGGGCTCCTTTTGGCTCAGAAGTCAAGGTAGGAAGCTCCCTGCAGTACTCAGGACATTGTTGAACTGTCTCTTTAGCCCCAGATGGCAAGTTGGAAGATGGAGGACTCAGGTCTACCATCTTCATAGTTAAATATTTGGTGAATGAACAGATCAACTTAGAGTTGACTGCTGTTCTTGAGATAACTGGCATAATCATTTAATTACAAAAACAAAAATATATCAACAGAGGTTGATATATTATTTACCACTTCTCTTAAAAATTAAAAAAAAAGGATTCATTTAAAACCCCAATTCAGTGCCGTCAAGATGTGACCTGGGTTCTATCCCCAGCACCCCATATGGTCCCCTAAGTCTACCTAGGTTATATTTCTGGCACCCCATATGGTCCCTTGAGCCCCGCCAGGTGTGGTCCCTGAGTACAGAGCCAGGAGTAAGCCCTGAGCACTGCCAGATACGCATCCAGTCCCCCCAACCCCGGAAATAAACATCAACAAAACAACAGGATCCTTAGGAAATTTGTTAGAAAGACCCCTTAGACATAATAAAAGTTCCACTGACTTACCAACCATGTTAAGTGAGCCACACAGAAAGCGATTTTCCAGCACCAGCAAGGCTGCAGATGATCAGCACCGCCAGACATCTGCCTATCTGCAATTTTATGGGAGACCCTCAACCAGAATTTAGCCAACAAATTCCTCACCCACTGAAACTGTCAGGGCTAACAAATATTGCTGCTGGATTACAGAATTTGTGAGTAATTTATTAGGTAACAATAAATAGCTAAGAAATATAAAAATTCGGGGGGGGGGGAGAAAAAAAAGAAATATAAAAATTCATAAAAGGAAAAATTGTATCAATAAATATCTTTGATTATTTTTATTATTTTAAGTATAAATGTACATATGAACTCCTTGAATTTGTTATGTTTATTCAACTATTAAACTAAAATACGGTTAGTTTTGTGGTGTGTGTGTGTGTATATGTGTGTGTGTAGTGTGAAGGGATCAAACCCAGGGCCTCACACATGCAAGGCAAGTGCTCTGCTGTTGAATTATATCTCCGCCAAAACCAAAGCAGAATTTAGAATTAAATGTGGTACAGCGACAGCGAACATAAAACAAAACAGCAAAAGGCAGGGAGATAATACCATGGTGGAGCTCATGCCCAGCTTGTGTCCCATTGGTCTCGCTTCCCGTACCACACAGTCCCTGAGCTTTGCAGAGTTCTGTCCAGGAGGCACCCTAAACCCTACCCCAGCACCACTAGGGGGGCCCCTGGAGTTCCCCATAACCTCACAAGAGGTCTGGGTGTCTCTGGCACGGACACTGCAGGCCCCAAGCAACATCTCCTCCGACTGAACCACCCGTGGGGGACCCCTGGGGCCCCGGAGTACTGCTTGACATCCTTCCCCCTGAATAAAAATTAATTTTACTAGAAGGTTGTTTTCGCTGAAATGAAATTGCCACTTAATGAGACCTGGTTACATAGCACGTGAGCCAGCTCTTACTGAACTAGTTACTTGATTAAAAGGTCTTTTGCCCCCTTAAGTTGCCCTTTCCTCCCTCCCACTTCCTGTATTAAGTACCAAGTGCTTTGGGAGTGGAGGGGGTACCCAGGTACTGGGGGACCACTCCCAGATCCGAACTTGGGGGACTATGGGGAAGGGGGATGGGGGGTCTTGACTCAGGCATGGAGACCTGGGAAAGCACTATTCCTTTTTGGGAAGGAGGGCGGGGCGCACACCCAACAGTGCTCAAGACCAACTCCTGGTTCTGCATTCAGAGATCTCTCCTGAAGGGTGGGGTCCCCATATGAGGTACTGGGAATCAAACCAGAGCCAGCCAGGGCAAGGCAAGTGTCTTTGCTATACTATCTATCAGGTCTTTTAAATTTTTTTTTTTTTTGAGCCACAGCGGGCTGGCCTCTGACTCTGCTCAAGGGTGCCCGGGTGTTCAGGGAACCAGCAGTGCTGGCTATCAAACCCTGGTTAGCCCTAAGCAACCTGCTGTAGTAGATCTCTTGTCCTCCAGCCCTTTGAAGAGTCATTTCTGTAGCTTCTCCGGCATGCACAATTACCTCTGTTTCCACAATTCAGAAAACAAAAATATAATCTAGGCACTCATTCTTCGCCTTTCCTCCTAACCTGTTCACACAAGTTCCCTAATGACTCATCTCTTTGCCTACCAGGCACTGAGGCATTGGGCTGGACGTGAGCAAAGAGAACTCATGTCCTGGGGCTGCAGCTGCCCGTTGCTGGGGCGGTTTATTTTACGTAGAAAGGAGAGCAGAAGTTCCCACAGCACGCTGCAGCCCGCGAACGCAGTTCTCACGGTCCAGCCTCGGGGAAGCGAGCACCTGTTCTACGCCTCCACAAAACAGGGGCATGTGGAAGCTTCCTTCGACGGGCACGTCGCTGTTGTGCTCCACGGCTCCATCCTTTGAGCGCTGTTTTACTTATCCTGAATTCCTAGATGAAAGCACCTGGCCAAGGACCGGGTACACATCGCACTCTAGAGCTAATCACGATTCATGCCAAACACACGGGTATTAGGCTGCCTCATGCTGCTCTTCGGGCCAAGAGGACATCGTCGGATTCCGCCTTCCACCCAAAGCGATATTTCGCATAAAAGGGACTCTGTGCTATTTAGAACAATGGTTATTTCCTATGAATCTGAGGATTCATAACTGGCAACCTTCGCTCCAGCGCTTTCTCAACGCTTTTCCAGGGTTTGGCACAGCCTAAGAAGAGCGTCGGGTCGCACAGCACTAACTCCCTTTGGCCGTCGGGAGCAGTAGAAGCACCCGGAGAGAATGCGCACGCGCTGTTGGCTCCCACGCCACGCCTCCTCGAGCACCGAGTGATGGGAGCGTGTGGGTGGAATTCTGGGAGATGTAGTTTCTGAGTCTTAAACTTCTTAGCGGGATCCCCCCCCACCTGCGTCCAGAACGGGACTTCAACTCCCGGCGGGCGGCGCGCGCGGGAGGGCCCGCCAGGGGAGGGGGCGGGGCGAGCGAGAAAAGGTGGGCGGGACCGGGGAGGCCCAGCGGAGGGGGGGGTGGGGTTTCGGCCGGCTCTGCGGCCGCCGCCCGCGGTCGGAAGAACCTGAGGCGCGGCGGGTCCGCGACGAGCTCGGACCGAGTGGGGCGCGAGAGCCCGCGTGCCGAGAGCGAGCGCTCAGGGCTTCGGTCTCCGTCCTCAGCCTCCCCTTCCCGGCTGGTCTCCGCTCTCCAGCGCCGGGACGCGGGAGAGCCCGGCGCGCGGCGGGGGCGCGAGGTGGAGCTGGCGGGGGCGGCCAATGCGAAACTGGCTGGTGCTGCTGTGCCCGTGTGTGCTCGGGGCCGCGCTGCACCTCTGGCTGCGGCTGCGCTCCCCGCCGCCCGCCCGCGCCTCCGGGGACGGCCTCGCAGGTGAGGGCTGGGGGCTGCCCGCGGGCTGCGGGGCGGGAGCGCGGCTCCGAGCCCCCGGGCGGCTTCCTTCGCGGAGCTCCGCCGGGGTGTGTGTGTCGGGGGGAGGTCCCGGAGGTGGGGAGGGGGGGGGGGACACGGACTCAACCCGATGGTCCCCGGGACCAAACAAATGGCCCTTTTCATCCCCGGGGCGTGAAAATCGCGCAAACTTCTGGCCGCTTTGCACATCTCCCCGCCTCCCCGCCGCTTGTCACCTCCGAGCGTTCCGTTGAGGGGCCCGAAAAGCGGCGTCCGCAACTTGCAGACCCTCCAGCCGCCCCTCAGGCCTGCTCGGGCTTGCCCCCGCGTCCGCCCCGGGGGCAGCGCCTCGCGTGTCCTTCAGCGGCCCGCGCCCGGCTGCGGGCTCCCGGCGCGCCGCTTCCCCGGCAAGTTGTTGGTCTTATTTGGGCAGTCCCCGGGGAGCCGCGTGCCGGGGACAGGCGGGTGCGCTGCCTGCACGGTGGCGGGCTCTCGCCTTCTAGGGAGAAACTTGGGATTTTAAGAAGGGACCTGGGGATGTTTGGGAATCTATTTTCGGAGACTCGGCTGCGAGTCCGCGCCGCACAGAGGAGCTCGAAAGAGGGCAGGGCGGCGGGCGGAGTGGAGTTGACTTACTTCGCTAATGCAGGGACGCGGGAAACCGGCCGTTCCTGGGCTCCAAAACTCCCCCTCTCTCGGGAGTGAGACCTTTGTGCTCCGCGCCGCCCACGAACGAGAAGCTTCTGGGCGCCTAGGTACGCCCCCTCCGCCCCGCCCCCCGCCCCTGCGGGTTGATGGATTGTGACTTTGTTCTGCTGCTGGGATTTCACTGAACTGAAAGGTTTACCTGGTTTGGATGTTCCCCATCATTCTTTCTGTGTTCAAAGTTTGCCCCAGGAGGTATAAAGAAACCGTGCAGGTTGTTTTCAAGATGAGGCTGGCTGCAGGCGCTTTGTTTTGAACCCGTTGCAAACTTTTCCTTCGTACTCTTTCTCCCGACCCCCCACACACCCCCCATTCATCTTATCCAAAAGTTTTTGAAATTAGAAACCTACATTTGCAGTTCGGAGAAGGTTGTGCCTAACCACGGAGGTATAGGAACTAGTTTAAACAACCCTCCGGGTATTCTGATTGCATTCTGGTTGTAGCTGCTGGTTACACTCTCTTTGTGTGTCTTGAGTAGAGTTTTAAAGTGATTCTGGTGAGTTTTAGTGGAAGCTTGTTGTTCGAGTGCATTTAACCTGTTAACAGTTTGGATTTTTGTATGGGTCAGTAATTGGAGGGTTGTTTTTTTTTTTTTCCCCAAAGAATTTCTAAGCAGAGAGAGTGCCACGTATACAATAATACAGAATGCTTTGTAACATCTGGTAGGTTTGTGTTTTGCAGGGGGGGGGTTGTTTATTTTTTTAAACAGGATTTTTATGGAATTTATTTGTAGAACATCCTTAGGTTACTTACACCCTTAACAGTTTTTTTTTTAAACTCAATAACTAAACTAAAAATCTTCTTCAGGCCTAAAATTAAGTAGATGTACATGCAGTTTCTTAGAGCTTCCCACTCCTTTTGTGTTTGCGTTATGCCTCTACACTATATGCCATTCATTGAGACCAATCTGTAGTCAGTAAACTAGGAGATAGACTGTGGGAAGGAACCGGCTAAGGTGAGGTGGCCAGTACTTATATAAATTAATTTTAACTTTAGGTTAATATTAAACATTTACTTCAAATAAAACGTTTTTTAGTAGTGGCCAAAGAGTACAGTGAGTAGCACGTTTGCTTTGCATTGGGCTGACTTGGGTTGGATCCCTGGTACCCTCGTGGTCTCCAGGGCCTGCCAGAAATAATCCCTGAACCTGGTGGAAGATGTGCACTGGTGGAGGGTTGAGTGATCAGTCATTGTTTGACTGAAACAGGAAAACTTTGTAACTGTATCTCACGGTGATTTAAAAATAATAATAAAATAAAATCAACATTCTGAATTTTAAAAAAAAGTAATGTGAGTTCATGTCCAGTTCAATTAGTTTAATCAATGGCTGAATAAATAGCAGGAAAGAAAGAAAGAAAGAAAGAAAGAAAGAAAGAAAGAAAGAAAGAAAGAAAGAAAGAAAGAAAGAAAGAAAGAAAGAGAAAGAAAAGGAAGGAAGAAGGAAAGGAAGAAGGAAAAGAAAGAAAGAATCCATGAGCACAGAGCCGGGAGTAAACCCTGAGCACAGCTGGGCCTGGCCCAAAATACAGAATGAAAAATTTTTAATCTACGTGAAGCCTGACAGGTACTTTCTTTCCTTTTTCACTTTTGTTACTTTCAGAACTGGAATCTTGAAAATGTAAAAACAAAAGTAGCTTGATTGCCAAAATATCCTGAAATTCCTCCCCCATTGTTTGTCGCCATGTTTCAGTGAACACATTTGGTTCTTTTTCACATTACAGCCCACCCATCCTTAAAGCTTAGAAAACTCAAACTTTTATTGAGTATTCTTTTAAATTAGCATTATGAGATGGGGTGGGGGTGCTTGCTTTCCTTATTCATCTTTAGTCTCAGTAGGTAAGTGGCAGCATCTTTTGAAAGGCAGATTTACCTTCCCTGAGTATTAAAAAAAAAAAAAAAAAAGGACCCTGTGACTTGCAATCGGTTCAGCAAATCTTTGAGGCTTCCTCTGTGCCAATTCCCGGTGTTGGTGTGGGTTGGGATTAGGGCTGTAATGAAGATCAAGTTCCTGCCCTCAGGCAGTTCACCATTTAGAAGAGAAAGCAGGACATAGGAAATAATTATTAAATATCTTAGGGCCTAATGATAAGTGCAGTGACAAAAATAAGACTGGAAACAAGGAGACTGTTGTGCTGCTGTTTTAAATAGCAGGCAGGGATAGTTGAGCTGGGATCTGAGTGGAGTGAGTGAGTCATATTAATATGGGGACTCTTCGAATGCAGCGGGGCACCTTCAGCAGCTGAACCCAAAGAGCAGGTGTCTTCTGAAACCCAACGGTCATGGGGCTGAAGGGGGAAATGGAGGCGCAGCCTTTGTACTCGGGAATCTAGGTGTTGGATCTCTTGACTACAATATGGATTTTTTTTATAATTTCTTGGAAAGAATTATTTCATGATTAATATAGAAAAATGATCTGATGAAAGGCAGCTTTTCTTTCTTGAATATTTGGGAAGAAGGCAACTCAAGAGAGAGCAGAAGAGACATCTCCCCTCAACAGAGGTTATGAATTCTCAGTGTTTGCTAGAACCATAGTCCCCGCCCTCTGGGCACTCACAGTCTGTCCAGTGACAATATATAAGGAGACACAGACACAGACAAGTAAAAGACAAAACAAAGAAAAAACTTGCCCTGTACTAGACTTTTTAAATGCACAATACATATTGGAAGAAATTTGCATTCAAATTTTTATTGCTGTATAATAATACATTCAGAAAAATGCATGTAAATGTGCAGCTTGGTATATTTTCACAAACAACACAACCAACTAATCAGCACCCTAATTAAAATAAAAGGAAGAAAACAGCCAACACTCCAGAAGCTTCTATTTATGCTCCCATCTGTCACTGAATGTCGTAACAGCACTTCCTGATCTTTAATGGTGGAGATGTACCTGTTTTTGCACATGATATGTATAGAACCACACAGTAGGCCTGTAATTTTTTAATTTTAATAATATAATTTAAATATTTTTATAAGTTGATTTCATGGGACTGGAGCAATAGTATAGTGGTTAGGACCTTCGCCTTGCATGCAGCTGACCCGCGCTCGATCCCCGACACCCCATATGGTCTCCCGAGCCCTCAAGGAGTGAGTCCTGAGAGCAGAGCCAGAAGGAAGCCCTGAGCACAGCCATGTATGGCCCAAAACCTGAAAAAAAGATTGTTTCATGTTGCATTATAACATTTTTCAGGCAAGTGTCATTGGAAATTAATATGTGGTTCTCTTTTTGTTTCTGGGCCACACCAGGTGATGTTCAGGAGTTAATCCTGACTGCTCAGGGACCATTCTTGGCGAGCTCAGGGACCTAACCCAGGTTGGCTGCGTGCGAGGCAAATGCCCTACCTCCTGTACTATCACTCCAGTCCAAAGCCCTTTTTTTTCTAGTTTGTTTGTGGGCCATACCTGGCAGTGCTCAGGAATTACTCCTGGCTCTGCTCAGGGACTACTCGTGGCAGGCTTGAGGGACCATATGGGTGCCTGGGATTGAACTCAGGGTAGCCTCGTTGTAGACAAATGCCCTGCCGGCTGTACTTTCTCTCTGACCCCTACATGTAATTCTCCTTTATCCCAATTTACCCCTGCCCTTTCCCTTTCAGTAACCATTCTTTCATTCACTAGTTCTAAAGTTTGTGGTGTTTTTTTTAAAAAAACAAACTTCTTTCTTGGTGGTGGAATATGTGCACTGGTGAAGGGATGAGTGTTTGAGCATTGTATAACTGAGACTTTAACCTGAAAGCTTTGTAATTTTCCACATGGTGAATTAATAAAAGAATTAAAAAAAAACTTGGTTCATACATTTATTTTCTTTACATGCCAATTTAGTTTTTTCACCAGTGTAATACTCTCTGTCCATCCACATTATTGGAAATAGTATGGTTTCATCTTCCTTTTTAGCTGTATAGTATTCCATTGTGGCTGTCCCTCACATCTTCTCTGTTTGGTGTTGGATGACACATAGCATGTTTCTAGTTCTTCACTATGGTAAATAATGCTGCAGTAAACATGGGAGTGCCACACATCTCTTCAAAGTTTTCTGGGAACCAGAGAGATAGTGTAGGGGTTAAGGTGCTAGTACTTGCATATATCTAACCCCAGTTCAACCCCCAGCCCTGCATATATGGTCCCTCAAAGCACTGCTAGGTGTGATGCCTTAGCACAGTGCCAGGAGGGTAAGCACTGCCAGGTGTCACCCCCCCAAACAAATTTCTAGTAAAAACCCAGAAATGAGATAAGTAGATCAGATGGAAGGTACATAGTTCTTATAGTCTGCTTACCTTACTTAATATGATTTAGAACAATATTTAAATTTGTTTACAATATTTTAATGGCTCTGTAGCATTATATCCTAGTCATACATTGCATAAAGAGGCATCTGTTACGTGTGATTGCATGTACAAAAAGTGGTTCTTATGTGTGGTCCGGTGGCGTAAAAGTACACTAGACCTTCAGCCTACATTTCTGTCCTGTATAGTGATGAACTGAAAATGAAATCCTATCTAGCCGTACGTGTTTCTCTAAATGATCCTCATTTGTCCACATCATTGAGACACATGACTGTAATTCATGTCATTCTTCAATTCAGTGTAATGAAATACTCCCCCATTTGTGTGTTTGTACAGCCACATAGTTTGTTATTCACTGTTAATAAGTGAATAGAACTCTTTTCGTGGACTTCTGATAATTCTTTTGGAGGGCACACTCGGTGATACCAGGGGCCATTACTGGCTCTGTGCCAGGGGTCCCACCTCTGCAGCACTGGCATTCAAACCAGGGTTGCGGCTGTAGCCAACCACATGCGACACAAGCTCCTTAACCTTGGTGCAATCACTCTGGCCCTCACATTAACTTTAGATTAAGTTCATAGGCGTGAAATTGCTAGACAAAACTTAAACATTCTTAGGCATTTGATGTGTCTTTTCAGTTGCTCTCCAAGACTACCAGATTACACTCCTGGCAGCAGTCTAGGAGAGTGGCTGTTTTCTTTTAAGTGACTAAGAACTTTCCCATTAAATATTCATCACTGAATAAAATATTTGTCAATTGGAAACTAGAACAAAGCTGATATTTATTGCCCTCGTTCAAACTTTTTTTCCTTGTGAAGTTGAACGTCTCTTACAGGCTTATTGGCTATTTGCATTTCTTTTTCCAAGAATTATGTTTTTTAGTCTCATGTTTACTTCTTACTCTTCCTTTCTCAAAATGCCAGAGTCAGCCTAGGTATCTTATATTTGTAACATGTAGCAGAGAGTGATGAAAATGTGGAGCGAAATACTACTAGAAACTTGGACCCGGTTCTTACACATTGACTGAGTTTCTGCTTTGGGGTTTTATACTGTGTAACATAGTACTTAGTAACCGAATACTAACAATAGCTTCGGGGCAATTTACGTTTATAAATATGATCTGTTTTTTATGAACTCTAACTTCAGTGTGTTGCAGTACAGGTCTCTAAAATGCCAAAATCTGTTTTGCTCTCATTCAAGAAAAAGAAATGCATGTAAAGTAAAAAGCAGCTCAGCAGAAGCAGCTTAGACATGGATTAGAAACAGGAAGGATTGACAGTAGAACAGAGGTGGAATAAGATCAAAAAGTAGCTTATAGCCATAATCAGTGGGATTTTCATGTGCCACACGGTTCCATTGTTTTCATTTTTAGAAAAATCTCGGTCGGCGTTGATATGGAGAAGTCTGGGGAAACCAGTTAGGATATGCTGAGGAAGCTCATGAAGCTTCACCTAGGGTAAAGATTTAAAAATCTGGATTAAAGCAGCCCCTGGATAAATGATGGGAAAGGGATAGATTTGAGAAATTTCCTATAAAGGTTTTATCATCAAGGAAGTTTAAATTATGTTTTATGCAATGCAATTTCTAAAAGACTTGACTATCAAAAATAAAAATCATTTGGCATTTCAACAGATATTTCATATATATATATATTTTTTGCTTTTTGGGTCACACCCAGCAATGCACAGGGGTTACTCCTGGCTCTGCACTCAGGAATTACTCCTGGCGGTGCTCAGGGGACCATCTGGGATGCTGGGACTCGAACCCGGGTCGGCCATGTGCAAGGCAAACGCCCTAGCCACTGTGCTATTGCTCCAGCCCTATTTCATATATTTTTGAGATTGTACTTTTGTGTTGCAACTTTGGTATCCGATGATGTCAGATAGGATTTTTAGGTTAAATGTCATTCTTTTCTATAAATTTTAATCTTTTGAAAAGACATTTCGAAACAGATTAGAGTACCTAAAGATTCCACCCCCCCCTTACCAGTTTCATTAAAAAATGGAGGCACAAAGGATTCAAGTAACTTCTTATCGATATACTATGTAGCATTATGACTCTGGAATTAATATTAGATGATATCTGGCTATTATATTTGCCTCATTCTTGTCACTAAAATGTACATGTATTGCTATTTCGCAGCAAAAAATAAAGTGGGGTGAATGGCCTTGTCTTCATCAATTTTACATAAGCAAATTAAAAACCTTTAATTACAAATTTCAAGTTACTCTTCAAAACCAGGCTCATCTAGAGTTAGTTCCAAACCAGGGAAACCATCATTAATAGTATTGTAAATCACAGAACCTCAATCAATCTTTAAAAGTTTTTTTAAATAATAGAACTTGCCCCAACAGAATATGCAATCTTTCATTTTCTTTTATTTTTTCAGAACTTTTTAGCTATAAAATATAGACATAAGAAAAAAGTTTCTTGGGTCATGAATTTTAGAAAATTTGGAGCCTCGGGATGACTCAGTGACAAATGCACTTGCTTTGCAATCCTGAGGCCAGTGAGACCAGCTTCTATCTCAGGCACCACTCACATGCCAGAGCATGAACTCAGCATTTCTCTGGGATCTCTGGCACACCACAGCTACAAGCGTGCAAACTCTAGTCATTGCAGCGCCAACAACAAAAAGGGGAACAAATAAATAAATAAGTAAAATAAACTGCTAACTATCATTTCTGGCAGTCCACTCACAGCTGATTCGCATCTTGAAGTGGAGCTATGTCTAAAAGAGCAGGATGAAGAATCAGGTGAGCTACATTAAGTTGAGTTGCTAGGTAATAGACTGATGAAGAATGAATGGGAGTTAGACTACTAGGCACCAGATTTTTTGTGGTGGGGATCACACCCGGTGATGCACAGGGGTTACTCCTGGCACTGCACTCGGGAATTACTCCTGGCGGTGCTTAGGGACCATATGCGATGCTGGGAATCAAACCCAGCTCAGCTGCGTGCAAGGCTAACACCCTACCGCTGTGCTATCATTCTAGCCCCCTAGGGACCAAATCTTAGTGTAGCCATATCCTAACTATTTATCTTAGGGGAACCGAACTGAAATTGGTCTCTTGCCTCGTGTATTTTTTCAGGGGTTGGGGGCCACCACACCTTCCTAGCTTAAAGTCTGCTTCTCACTCTGCGCTCAGGAATCACTCCTGGCTGGCTCGGGGGATCATATAGGGTGCTGGGGATTGAATTGGGTCAGCCGCTTGCAAACCGTATGTCCTTCTAAGGAGCCTACTAGTATTTAACTCAAAGACTTGTGATCATTAAATAATTCTTTACAAAGCATTAAAACGATATTCTATAATAATCAGTTCATAGTACCTATTTGCTAAACTTGGTGTACCGGCAGGGAAACAATGAAAAGTTGGATTTGGATGAAAAATAAATTTTAGGGGCCAGAGAGATAGTCTAGGGGTTAAGATAGTTGTCTTGCAAGTCTGGAAAGTATTGTTATACCCATTTGTAGTTTAGGAAACAATCTTGAAAAGTTAATAATTTTTTCTACCCTTCTCCTTGTTGTAGTGCTCACTTAGTTGTAATGCTTGAACACTTTTTTGTAGTTATCCCCAGGAAGCTGTATGCTTTAGCTGCAGTGCCCACACTTGCTTGTTTGCAGTGCACAGAAATAATACACTAATATTAAAAACACAATGCCATAGCAATTACTCTAGCTACGTGAGTCTATCAGAGGGACCAAACTCGGCTCTTCTGAGAAAAGACACTACCATCACTTCGTAGCCCTGGGCCTCAAGGAGTTAAATACTTTTGTAGCTATTTAAGAGCCAAGATCTGGGTCAAGAATGTAGTTCAGGGGTAGATTGCATACCTCGGGCTGAGACTCTGGGCTTGATCTGAGGCATTGCATAAAGTAGTGAAAATAATAATAATAATAAACAGTCGAAATATGGTCTAATTGACTCTAGCTGCCCACCATTCAGTGGATTAATCCCCATTCGTTGTATTTCCTAAATCATTTATTATCATAATCATCACTTTTATTTTGAAGAATATATATAGCACGTGTATATATGGAATTATACTGAGTTTGATCCCCAGCACTGCAGGTGTTCCTCTGAGCACTGCTGGAAGTGATCTCTGAGTTCAGAGCCAGGAGAAAACTGCTGGGTGTGGGCTTCCCCATTAAAAATAAATTGTCCTTTGTATTGTTTTCCTACAATCATGAATATACATTAGTTGGGGTGGGGTTGGGCCCACAAAGGCAGTGCTTTGGGGCTACTCCTGACTCAGTGCTCAGGGTTCACTCCTGACATTGCTCATGTGGTTCTGGGCATCAAACCTGGGCCTCCTACATGCAAAAGCATGCACGCAGCCTATTGAGCTCTCTTCTCTATTCTAAGATACCTTTAAATTACAAAAGAACTTAACATACTAATGGAGGCATGACACTTCAGATTTATTTTTGCTTATTTCTAGATCAGTTGACCTCATTTCCTCAGTGGAAATCTGATCATTATGATGTGGTAGTTGGAGTGTTGTCAGCACGCAATAATCATGAACTTCGAAATGTGATAAGAAGCACTTGGCTGAAGCATCTAACACAACATCCCATATTAAGTAAACGGTAAGTTTCCTGAGTTTGTTTCCTGCCCTGTATACTAGGTAAGCATTATGACGAAACTCTACTTGGATAGTGAGAGATGTTAATTCAGACATATGACCTTATTTCCTTGGAGAAATTGCTACTTTATTTTACTTTCTTGCCACCAAAATGGGCCCTTAAGGTAAATCTAATAAAGACTTTAAGCCAGAAGATTGTTGGAGAACATACTCATTGATACTCATAGTTTTTTTTTTTATAGGAACCTAGTATTTTTTTATTTCTGGTTATCTTATTTGGAAGTTATTTATGTATTACTTTGGTTCAGAATAGCAACTTTTAGAAGAATTGGAATAGTTGTCCAATTCTATTGGAATAGATATGTTTGTATCCTAGACTTGTTTTGCACTATTTATGTGAGTCCCCTTAATTTTTTTTTTTTTTTAGCTAACTTCTATTGTTTAGTTTTTTGATCTGCCTTGTTTGTTATACCATGCTCTTTTTTCTGAATACCCTTTCAGGGCTAACCTTTGGTAGCACAAAATGTGTTAACATTAAATATTTCTGTTATGCCTTATTATTCTGAGAGTCGTCCCTAATGGTTAGATAGTGAGGGTTTAATAAAAGCAGGAGGGGGGATGCTGGAGTGATAGTACAGTGGGAGGGCGTTTGCCTTACACATGGCTGACCTGGGTTCTATCCCCAGCATCCCATATGGTCCCCTAAGCACCGCCAGGAGTAATTCCTGAGTGCACAAGTACAGAGCCAGGAGCAACCCCTGAGCACCACCAGGTATGATGCAAAAAACAAAGAGAGAGAGAGAGAGAGAGAGAGAGAGAGAGAGAGAGACAGAAGCAGGGAAGATTGTGAAGACAGGTGATAAGCAGAGAGACCCTCTGAGAATTGCATTAAATGGGCATGTTTCTTTTTTTTCTTTTGAGGAGAAGGGGCAGGGCCTCTCTTACGAGTGCTCAAGGCTCAGAGATGCTGTGCTTTTTTGGGACCACCCAGCTGTCCTGGGGGATCATGCAATGCCAGGGATTGAACTTGGGCCTCTCTATGCCAGATATGTGCTCCATCTCTTTATATTCCCCAAACAGTCACATTTGTAATTTTTGTTTGTTTGGGGCCACACCCATCAGTGCTCCAGGCTTACTCCTGGCTCTGCTTACAGGGATCACTCCTGGCAGTGCTCGGGGAGACCATACATGGTTCGGGGGATTGAACCCCAGGTCAGCTGTGTGCAAGGCAACACCTTCCCCACTTATTTCTTCAGATGAATTGTAGGTTTGGATTTTCCTGTCAGCAGAAATGAACATTTATAGATTTCCTATCTTATTCAACGCAGTTTTCATTTCTTTTTTAAAATAAGGTTTTTTTAGTTCATGTTGCAGGTATAATAGACCCAATTACCCAGCAAATGAAAGCCTCACTGAGTTCGGACCACCTCCAGAACATTTACTTCCCATGTACTCTTCCCATCTCAGAAAATAATGACCCCTCTCTGATAGTTGCTCAGTCCGAGAATCTTGGTGTTTGTATTGTAAACTGAGTTTTAAAGAATTACTCCAATATAGCCATGGAAATTGCACTTGGGAAAGGCATATGAAATCTCAGAATTTATTATACTCACAGCTCTAAAAGGAGAAGTACAGCATGTCCTGCATGAATGAACCTTCAGGGAGCAGGTTCCACTGAGGAGAGGCACTGAGGGACATTGAGGACCTGTGGGCAAGTGTCTTCCTTGGGAGTCAAAGTGGAGTACGTAGTCCAAAAGTCTGAGGGATTTTCACTGTTGGACTTGAATGTTACTAGTTCACAGGAGAGGGGGAGAAGGTGAACTTGAGCAGGACCCGCCTTATAACAAAGATTCATCTGCACCAGTATGATGCCACACTTGTAGGGAAGGTAAGGCATCAGGAAAATAATAAGGCTTAATTTTTATTTTTAAATGTTTAGGTTTTTTGTGGGGAGGGCACACCCAACTCTGCTCAGGGCCTGCTCCTGGCTCTGCACTCAGGGGTGGCGCTGGGCAGGCTTTCGAGACCATATTGGATGCTGGGGGTTGAACAATCCAGGTTGGCCCCACACAGCAAGCCTTACCTGCTGTATTGGCCCTCTGGCCCAAGGTGGTTTTTTTTTGCTGTTTAAATGTTATCAGTGTTCTTTTTGTCTGCTCTTTCTTTCAGATGCAACATCCAGTCCAACAGCATTTCTTAAAAATGCCTTTAGCTCATATAGAGAGTCTTGATTTCTTACCACCATTCCATCATTCTGGAACACCTTACCTCATGTTTGGATTATTGTAGAAATCTCCTTATCTGAATATTTTTTGGTTCCACCTTTGATCTCCTGTGTTTTGTTTTTCTTGTAGCAGTCATTTATTATTTAATTTAGCAGTGCCAGGGATCAGACAACTCATCCTCCCCCAAGCAGTGCATATATACTCTTAACACTGAACCATATCCCTAATCCTGGTCCTCAAATTATGTGAATTTTCTCCTCCTAGTTCCTCCATTGATTTCCGTTCTTGCTCAAAGTAAAACCCCAAGTTTTAATTTTGGACTTACCTTACCCAGTGCTAGGGAGACATGAAGTGTGCTCTTGCCTCAGGACATTTGCACTTGCTATTCCACTTGTTGTGCTTCTCTTGCACTAGAGATTCTCAGGGCTGATTTCCTCACTGTCTTCAGGTCTCCACTTACATGTCACCGTAGCAGATAGCATGCCACCCCTTTTCCATTTTGGTCTTCTCTTTTTTAGCTTTGTTTTTCTTTATGATACTTATTACCAGTGAGCATGTTTATTAGGCTTAGAGGTATACTTGTGATAACATACCTCACAAATAATATAGGCTATAAATTTCATCAATGTCACCAATTTCAGCTTTTTCCTTTGATACTCCCAGTAACTAGAACTAACTTGGCACAGAGCATACTCAGCAATTACTGAGTGAATGACTGAGCATTAATGTAATGAATAAAATTACTATTCAGACATTCAACAGTCAGTTATTGCCATAATGCATTCTTGTTTTAAATTTATTTAAATTGGTGATTTGTTTTACAGAGATGATGAGCTATCTACCCATATTTTAGAAGGAAATTAGGGGGACTGGAGCGATAGCACGTGGGTAGGGCATTTGCCTTGCATGCGGCTGACCCGGGTTCAATTCCCAGCATCCCATATGGTCTCCCGAGCACGCTAGGATTAATTCCTGAGTGCAGAGCCAGGAGTAACCCCTGAGCATCACCAGGTGTGACCCAAAAAACAAAAAAAAAAATTAATTAATTAATTAAAAATAAAGGAAATTAGGCGAAGGGTGTGGCTCAAGTGATTTTATGCTTAGACCCTGAGTTTGACCTCCAACCCCACATGCCTTCCCCATCATGGCAGAGTATTGTCATGGTCACCTCCAAGCACTGCCCAGAGTGACCAAAAAAAGAAAACCAGTACATATTAGCCAAAAATTTCCTTCTGGGGCAGAGTAATTTTGTGGATTTGATAAGATTATTTAAGAAGATTTCAAAAATCCACAAACTTGGCAAATTATCTTCAGTGATGTAATTAGAAGATTTATTTGTCCCTTTTTATGCATTTACTGTAAATCCTGCTTGCAAAAAGTATTTCACTATAATTGTCATTATAAAAGATTAAAGAAAGTGCTTGCATTCTGTACTTACAGCTTGCTTACTTACTTCAAATTTTGCATTTCAGTGAAGGTTCCAGATTCCACATATATTTTAAGAACCTTATTTAATTAGAAGCCTTTGTAATAAAACCACGTTAAGAATGTGTTAAGTATTTTCTGTACACAGTGCACTGTGTGTGATAGAAGGCACTTACTTTGCATGCTGCTACCCCCAGTTTGGGCCTCATCACCGTGTGGGTCCCTGCTGTCATGCGGAGTGGCCTCGAGCACTGCTGTAATCCTTCCAAAACAAGTGAAGTAGTTGCACATAATGACAAGATTCTCTATCTAATAAATTTATAAATTTCCTCTAGCCAGTGCTCAGAAACATTTTATTGTTTGCCAGACTTTTGTGTCTGTAATAACCAACTTATGGTTTCAGTTGCCAAATAAGGATAGTTTTAAAATAAACATTTTCTTTAAAGAGTAAGAGTAAAACAAGTAACATAGAGTAAGAGTAAAACAACTAACATATGTGACAGAATTGAATTTTCCTCGTAGGTAAGTGAATGACTGCTGAATCAGATCATGGTTTTTAACAATGAAAGAGGAAGTATTTTTACTCAGTGTTTTGTACTTTTCACAGTGGAATATAACTATCAGTAAATTCCTAACCTCCCATTTTTAAAGTATGCTCTGCATGATTAGAATGTCTTTGTCATTTTCTTATGTCTTGGCTATTAACAAAATAGTAAAATCTATATTTGTAGCTTTTGTCAGTTTCCATGGTATAAATAGTCCTTCCCCATACCCCCCGCAATTCAAACAGTAGCACATCTCTAAACACATAGAGTTGGAAGATATGAATAGTACACCATTACACTGTTTCTTTAAGAACATAGATAATAGTGAAATAAATAAGGAGTTATTCATTGAATATTTTGTTTTTAGTGTATAATTGTAAGTGTATGTACTTTAATTTCAAATAAAGACTAGGCTTGATAGCCAGATCACAACATTTTTGCAAAATTTAGTAATTGGCTCTCATAAACAAGAAGGAGCAGGCTCCAGCACACAGCTGTCTGTGGCTGTCCAAGTAAATGTGTTCACTGGATTTATAGGTTCTTCTTAGAGAATATCCAGATTAGAGATGCTAATTCGAGTCCTCCTCAGGCTAGTTGAGGCCTTGAGAATGAGTATGGCCTAAGAGGAGAGGAAATGAAGGGTGAGATGAGATCCCTGGGCAAGGCCCTGGAAAGTCACTCTTTTTTTTGGTTGTTTTTTGTCTTGTTTATTTGGGAGCCTTCCCTGCGGTGGTAGGAGCCACCAGGGCTATACCTGGCAGTTCTAGGGACACTAAGAGGTGACAAGGATTGAATCTGGATACCTGTATATGCCATGGATGAGCTCTGGTCCTTTGGACTATCTCCCAGTCCTGGACATTCACTCTTCGTTTATTTTTTTTTAAAAGGCCTTTCCAGTGTTGGAGAAGTAGTACAATGACTAGGGTGCTTCTCTTGTGGGTGGCTGACCCAGGTTCAATCCTCTACACCCCATATAGTCCCCTGAGCTCTGTCCTGAGTGATCCCTGAGCACAGAATCAGGAGTAAGCCTTAAGCACAGCCAACTGTGACCCAACAAACTCCAAGACCTTTCTAGCAGTGCTGTGGGCCCTCAGGGCATTCACTCTTACTGGACAAATGGGAGGAATGCCCTTCGTGCCAGCTGAACGGGGCTTGAGGGTGAGTGTGGGGAGGAATCATTTAAAGGACAGCGCTGTTGAGTCAGAAGTCTAGGAGGTAACAGTTGAAGAGCATCTGCTGATTTAGTTCTGCAGATCAGCGGTTGCCTTAGCAGTAGACTACTTAGTGGAAATGCTGGATATTAAGACTAAAATGACTTTCATAAAGTGAAATGAGACGCTCGAGCCTGTAATTTTAGATAATTCACTATTTGTAGGCACAAGGAAGGAAAGTAGAAACTTGGTACTATAATAGTCAGAAATTAATGTCAGAACTTCATTATATTTCTAGTGTATAGAGAACAGATGTCATAGGTAAACAGTGAAACAAGATAGATCTAGTAGAGGAGAGAGCCTCCTTTTGGATAGAAGGACCAGTCTTGAGCAAAAGGGTCACCTTCTGAAAAAAGAACTCAGGATTATTGAAGCTATAGATATGTTTTTAGGTGTGAGTGTGAGAAACTGGCTTTATCGATGTTCGCTTTAAACACTATGAGCATTTGCCGATAACGAGCAAAACATTCTGTTGTGGGACTGGAGCGATAGCACAGCAGGTAGGGCACTTGCCTTGCACATGGCCGACCCGGGTTCGATTCCCAGCATCCCATATGGTCCCCCAAACACTGCCAGGAGTAGTTCCTGAGTGCATGAGCCAGGAGTAACCCCTGTGCATTGCCAGGTGTGACCCAAAAAGAAAAAGAAAAAAAAAACCCATTCTGTTGCAGTGAGGGTTGGTACCTAAGTCACCCGGATGATATGCAGCCTTTGGTTGGCTTGCCTTTTCGCCAGACTCAATGAATAAAATTGGTATTCATCCTAATACATACTTACATTTCAAAGTAAAAGCTCTGAAGTGGGCGTGAGGAAGCATGCATGTGCAAGGTGAAGATCAGTAACTGATGCTAATGCCCACACATCTCTCAGTGTGCTTGTGAAGTTCATCATAGGTGCTCATGGCTGTGAAGTGCCGGTGGAGGACAGGGAAGACCCTTATTCTTGCAGACTGCTCAACATCACGAATCCAGGTAAGCCTCCTTTTCCCTCGGCCCTGTGACCACGGTGTGCAGGCATGGTATTGAGAAGTCGCTGCACTGAGAACTGTGCTGCTCTGTTTTGATAGAGAAAACGGACCTTTCACTCAAATTTCTCTCTCATCCTTTCCAATAGATCAACCAATCACTTCAGTATTTGTTAAGAGTCTTTACAGATTCATATAATCTTGCTCTTATAGGCAGTGATGGTATAGTAATGAAGAGTATGGCAGCTGGAGTCAGGCTCCAAGGGGTCAAGTCTTGGCTCTCCTGTTTTCTTTCACTTTCTCTGCTTTGATCTCTTTGTGCCTCAGTTTTAGAATTTGCAAACCCAAACATAAAGCTGTTTACCCCAGGTGCCAGACAGACGGAGAGTATACAGGGGTTAAGGCATTCGCTTTGCATCCCATCCACCCTTTCTTTCTTTCTTTCTTTCTTTCTTTCTTTCTTTCTTTCTTTCTTTCTTTCTTTCTTTCTTTCTTTCTTTCTTTCTTTCTTTCTTTCTTTCTTTCTTTCTTCCTTCCTTTCTTTCTTTCTTTCTTTCTTTCTTTCTTTCTTTCTTTCTTTCTCTTTTTTTTTTGCTTTTTGAGTCACACCTGGCGATGCACAGGGGTTACTCCTGGCTCTGCACTCAGGAATCACCCCTAGCAGTGCTCAGAGGACCATATGGGATGCTGGGAATCAAACCCAGGTTGGCCGCATGCAAGGCAAACGCCCTACCCGCTGTACTATTGCTCCAGCCCCCCTAGTTTGAATTTCTGACACCACTCAGGAGGGGTAACTCCTGAGCACAGAGCGAGGAATAACCCCTGAGCATTGCTGGGTGTGACCACCCCTCCTCACCACCACCAATAAAGGTACTTACCTCATAGAGATTATCATGAGGGTGAAATATGTTGATGCATTAAAAATATTTAATATTATTTCTGGGACGTGGTAGATGCTTAATTGTCTTATTTTAAAGAAGCCTTTTTGTAAAGTTGTGTCAGCTTTTTAAGTAAATTGAACCATATTTTCAGGACTGTGTTTTAAAGCAGAGGTTTCTTTCTTAGGATGTCGGTGAAATTAGTTAATGTTGTAAGCACAATTTTACATATAACTTCCTCTGGAGAGAGGATTTTTTTTTCTTTTTCGGGGGCAGGGGTGGGCAGGAATGATGGTCCCTCCCAGCCAGCTGTGCTCAGAGTTCACTCCTGGTTCTGTGTTCAAGGAACCATATGTGGTACTGGGGATTAAACCCTAGTCAGTTGCATGCCAGGCCAGGGCCTTAGCCACAGTGAGAGGCTTTTGGAGAGGCTTTCTCAGCTTTCACCTCAGACCCAAAAGGACCATACGTGAATCCAGTATCAGGTGATGGTGTAAGAGTGACCTATTTATCGAATGGCAGGAGCCAGAGATAATACAGTGTTTGCCTTCCCAGGAGTAACCCCCTGATGCAGAGTCAGGAGTAAGCCCTGAGGACTGCTTTGAGTGGCCCAGAAACAGGGCAGGGGTGGGGGGTGGAATTAATTCCAAACCAGATTTTTTCAAAAGTTCATATGTGACTTTAGTTATTTTAAGTGCTGCTAAAACTTGTGTATAGTACTTCGGTTATAAATTTTCTTCAGAGGCATAACCAAATTAATACTGAACCTAATTTCTCTTTTTAATGATACAACGGGCTGGAGCAATAGCACAGCAGTCGGGCATTCTCCTTGCACTCGGCCAACCCATGTTCGATTCCTTTGCCCCTCTCGGAGAGCCCAGCAAGCTACCGAGAGTATCGCGCCCGCATGGCAGAGCCTGGCAAGCTACCCGTGGTGTATTCTATATGCCAAAAACAGTAACAATAAGTCTCACAATGAGAGATGTTACTGGTGCCCGCTCCAGCAACTCAGTGAGCAAAGGGATGACAGTGACAGTGACAGCGACAGTGATACAAATGACACTTAGATTTATTTCAGAACATTACATATGATAAATAGAAATTTGTGGGGGGGTTTTTTTTGTGGGGTTATTTTGTTGGTTTGGTTTGGAGGGTAAGGTTCTGGGCTTGGGGGTCACTCCTGATGGTGCTCAGGAATGAAACAGGGATGGCCACATGCAAGGCAAGTGCCTGATATTCTGATTAGTAGCATTATTAGAACAACCAGATTTCTCGGTGGCTTGAAGTTTAAGGTACATTTGTTTCAGAGCAAAAATATGTGGCTGTGTTATTTTCCTCAGTAGACTTGCATCTACTTTGAGTATCTTTTATTTACTGAGACTATTAAAGAGAAAAAACACTGGTTATTGTCCATTGTAGTTGGAACCTGGATTCTAGCCAGTGCTTGTCCTGCCTATGTCAAAATCTTTTTCTCCTTTATGTCCCTTCCTCCTCACATACATAACTGGGCAGGACCCATCAGTTCTGTTTAGTCACATTTTATTTTGAGCATGTACTAAGTATAAAATAACATTTTAGGAATTCTAAAGTAGGGACCTAAATGATTTGCTGGAATGAGAGAATTTTAGTTTAAAAAATAGTGTAGTGTTAATGTACTGATAGTGGTATATATTTTATAAATATGTGTGTATGCAAATCTTTATGACTGAGGCATTAGTATGATCAGTATACTAACTGGAAAATGGCATTTAAAAAAAAAATCCACCCCCCCCACCCCAAACCCTCCTTTGGTATAATATTTTAAAATAAAATTTTAAGGCCAGGTGGCAGAGTTCCAGTCCTGCACGCACAAGGCCATGAGTTTGCTCTCCAGCACCACGTGACCTCCTGAGTGCCCCTGGGGTGATTGTGGTGGGGGTCCCCACATCACTAGGCCAGAGCGGCTCTTCATCACTTGTTTATACCCCAAACTGTGGGGCCTGCATTGCTGGGGGGCTCCTCCCTCCACAATAATAACTTGGGATGTTGTACTATTGCTCTAAGGTGGCACTGATTTCTCAGCCGTATGCACTTCATATAATTTGTCCTAATTGATGCATGGTAACTGAAAAATTATTTGAAATAGACTGTTTTAGCTCTGATTAAAGATCTAAGGGTGGGGGGGGGCTGGAGCAATAGCACAGTGTGTAGGGCGTTTGCCTTGCACGAGGCCAACCCGGGTTCGATTCCCAGCATCCCATATGGCCCCCTGAGCACCGCCAGGAGTGATTCCTGAGTGCATGAGCCAGGAGTAACCCCTGTGCATCGCCGGGTGTGACCCAAAAAGCCAAAAAAAAAAAAAAAGATCTAAGGGTGAAATGTAAGGAGGCTTTGAACTGGAATTCAGTTTTGATTGCCAGCTTTCCCACTTTATGTGACCTTGGGCAAATTTCTGGGCTTTCGTTTCTTAACCTGTAAACTGGACATTAGCATACAACCAAACAATAGTTCTGATGAAACAAATAGGTTGGACATGCCCATAGCAGCTCCTCAAATACCATGTTGTTCAGTGTCATTTGGGACTTTTCTTTGTTTGTTTTTTAGGTTTGTGGCCTTACGTGGCTATGCTTGGGTCTTATTCCTGGCTCTGTGCTCAGGGATCACTCCTGGTGGTGCTCTGAGAACCTTATAGATGCCAGAGATCAAACCCGGTGGGCCATGTGCAAGGCAGGAGTCCTGCTGCTTTGCTGACTTTCCGGCCCTTGCAAATATTTTAAGTTGCCCAACAAAAAGTAGGACTTTCAGAATTTGCAGAACAAGACTATATGTGACTATAATAGGAACTATTTATATCACTAATGTTTTAAATATTTGCTAATAGATACCTTTGAATTTAATATTCTTTTGTGACAGTTATACTTAAGTACAAATGCATGTATATGTATAGAAAAATCCATTAAAGCAGTGGCTCAAAACAAGAAAAAAGTCTGTTAAAGCAGTTTTAATCATTGAGTACATAGATGCAACTGGATGAAAATATCATTCTTTGACAACAAAATGTTTCCTTTTCCAGGGCTGGAGTGATAGCACAGAGGGTAGGGTGTTTGCCTTGCATAAGGCCGACTAGGGTTTGATTCCCAGGATCCCATATGATCCCCCGAGCACCGCCAGGAGTAATTCCTGAGTGCAGGAGCCAGGAATAACTCCTGTGCCTCGCCGGGTGTGACCCAAAAAGCAAAAAAAAAAAAAGTTTCCTTTTCCTAGAAACAGCCATATTACTGAAACATTTATTTATTGTGTGTGTCTAAATTGAACCCAGAGACTCAAAGATGCCTGCAAGGCAGGTGCTGTGCCACTGAGCCACATCCCAGGTGTCCCTGAAGCCCTTTTGTTTTGTGGCAGGTTCTGTCACACATGGCAGTTCTCAGAGACTACTCCTGGCACTGTGCTCTGGGGTTACACCTGGGGGCAATTAGGAGACCAATATCTTGTGATGTGGATCAGACCCGAGTTGGCTGCTTGCAGGGCAAAGGCCTTTCCCATTGTACTGTCCGTCTCTTCAGCCCTAGGAGCATTTTTTTTTAAGTTAAATATTACAGCATGTTAGATGATACAAAGTTTAATTTCTCGTTAATTCCTCAGTCTTGAATCAGGAAATTGAAGCATTCAGCCTTTCTGAAGATACGTCATCAGGGCTGTCAGAGGACCAAGTTGTCAGTGTGAGCTTCCGAGTTCTCTATCCAATTGTCATTACCAGTCTGGGAGTGTTTTCTGATGCCAGTAATGCGGGTTTCCAGAGGAACATCACCGTCAAGCTTTATCAGGCGGAACAGGAGGTATGCACGGCTTGGCACAAGATTTTTCTCATTTTTCTTTTTCAATAATGGCAAATAGTCGGTTGGACAGATATATATATATATGTAATTATATATTATATATATATTATATATATCTGGTTGGGAGAATTCACCATTTTCCATTATTGATTGGATAGGTTTTAATACAGTATGTTGGTTTGGGAAGAAAATACCGATGAATAAATGTGTTCTGTCTAGAAAAGAAGTTGGGCCAGATTGTAAATTCTCAACGTAGTTATTACTGAAGCCTAAAGAATTTCAAAAGTTGTAATGAATATAAAAGCTTAGATTTTTTTTGGCATATGAAACTATTACTTCTTCTAATTATAAAATTTTCTCACTAATATAACACAGTTGTTTTGAATTGTTTTGTAGTAAGGACTTAATGGGAATAAAATTTTAAGACAGTTTCTGTTATTTGGGGCAGTCTGATTTGGGCAGAGAAATTGTGGGGGGGGGAGGAGTTTTTGGTTTTTAGGTCACCCCTGGCTATGCAGGGCTTACTCCTGGCTCTGTCCTCAGGGATCACTTCTGGCGGGGCTCCGGGGACCATATATGGTACTGGGGATCACACCCAGGTCAGGCACATGCAAGGCAAGCAACTTTTCCACTGTGCTATCGCTCTGGCCCCAAATTGTGTTTCTTGTATACAGCAAGGCCCTGCCCTTTGCATGGAAAGGGTAGGGTATGGGGTGTTGATGAGGCCCACACCTGGTGGTCACTTGGCACTGCTTTTGGCTCTGTGTTCCCGGATCACTCCTTGCAGTGCTAAGGGCACCATGTGGTACTGGTAATTAGACCTGGGTCTATCGCATGTAAACTGTTTGTTCAGCCCTTGGAGCTATTTCTCTGACCAAGGCTGCTTTTTTATCTGTTCTGAAATTTTCTGCCTTTTTACATGAAGCATTTATTTCATTTATATTTAATGTAATTACTGAAGTTGTTAGATTTCAGTTTTTACTGTTTTCTGTTCTACCTTTTTATTTCTCTTTTTCTCGCTTATAAATTAGTTGAATTTTTTCTTTGTTTTCGTTTTGATCTTTGGGCCACATCAGCATTGCTCAGGTACTATTCTTGGCTCTGTACTCAAGGGTCCATGTGAAGCCAGGGTTCATGGCCGGCCTCCGACATGCAAAGCATGTACTCAGCCCTAGAATTTCGTTTTCTCACCTTTGTCCTATTAGCTGTGACTCTTTGTTCTGTTGTGTGTGCTTGTGTGTGTGTGTGTGTGTGTGTGCGCGCACACACACATATGGCTAACATAAGGCTTATAATAAAATCTTGAATTTAGTCTCCTTGAATGTTTTCATTAGTTCCTTCATGTATAAGGAACTTACATCTATATATTTTCATTTACCATCCTGCATCTTTTTACTTTGTTGTATGCATCATATCTATATATGCTATAAACTCAATAAAGTGTTATCATTTTTCATTAAGCAGCTAAATGTATGGTAATATGGAGAAAATTGCTTATATTAGTCCACATATTTATCATTTCTGCTGTTCCTCATTCCTTCCTGAATATCTAGGTTTCTACATGGTACAATTTTTAATACCTGAAGAACAACTTTTTGCATTTCATAGAGTATAAGACTTCTATAGTAATTTTGTTTCTTTTGGATGGGGGAGCTAGCTCAAAGGGCTGGTGCACAAGATACACAATGCATGCCAGAGACATGGCAATGAGTAGAAATTTCAGAGTCTAGTGTTACTGGGTTTTTTTTTTCAGCTTGTTTACATTGTTGTTAGCATATCACCTCATGTTCCATCCATTTTATTCCAAATGGCACAGTTTCAACTCTTTCAATGACAAAGTGATATTTCTTGAGTATATGTAGGTTTCTTTACCCAGTCATTTGTCAGTGAGTAGTTGGGTTGATTCAAGGCTCTTATGAACATACACTGCAGCACTGTCGTTCGGTTGTTCACCAACTTGCTCCAGCGGGCACCAGTAACTTCTCTATTGTGAGACATGTTGTTACTGTTTTTGGTATATCGAATACACCATGGGTAGCTGGCCAGGCTCTGCCATGTGGGCAGGATACTCTCGGTAGCTCGATGGAGGAACCCAACCCGGTTTGGCAGCGTGCAAAGCAAACGCCCTACCCACTGTTCTATCACTCCAGTCCTACATAGTGGTACAAATATCCTTTTGAATTATTTTTTTATTCATATCCTTCAGATCATTGGTTGGAAGTGATAATGGAATTTCCTACTTTGGAAACTATTTTTTATTTTTATTTGTTTCAGTTCTGGGGTCACTCTTGGCAGTGCTCAGGGGCTACTTCCAGCTGGGTATTCATGAGTCCCCCCTGCTTTCGGAGTATATGCACTGACCCTTTGAGTTGCAGCTCTTTGCCATTCTCCATAGAGGCTAAACCAGTGGACCCAATCTTGGGTACATTTCCAACAACCGTGTACCAGAATTCCTTTTTTCTTCACACCCTCACCAACATTTGTTGTTTGCAGTCTTATTGGCCATTCTCACAAGCTTGAGATGATGGCCTCATGGTTTGTTTTGCATTTCAATACTAATAAGTGATGCTGTCCCCATGGCAGAGCCTGGCAAGCTACCTGTGGCATATTGGATATGCCAAAAACAGTAATAACAAGTCTCACAATGGAGACATTACTGGTGCCCGCTCGAGCAAATCGATGAGCAACGGGATGACAGTGCCAGTGACAGTGATGCTGCACTTTTTCCCCCCTTGTGTTTGTAGACCATGTCTGTATCTTTTGAAGAAGTTTTGAGGTCTTTTTGTACCCTTATTATGGGCAGAATAGGGGTGGTGTCAGGGATCAAACATAGGACTCATACATGAAGAGCAATTACGTCCCCAGTCTTTTTGCCCATTTAAAAAATACTAAATTGTTGTAGGGGTTTTTTTTTATTGTTGTTGTTGTTGGGGTGGGGGGGGGTAGGCGCACACCTTGCGGTGTTCAGGATTTACTCCTGGTTCTGTACCCAGTAATCACTCCTCCTGGCAGTGCTTGGGAACCATGTGGGATTCTGGGGATTGAACCTCAACCTCAGTCAGCTAGGTGCAAGGCAAACGCCCTACCTGCTGTACTGTTGTTTTAGCCCCAGTTGTTGCAGTTTTTAATCCAAGTTTTCAGTTGTTCCTGAAGATGTGCCTAAGAAGAACCATTTAAAAATTGAAGTGGGGGACTGAAGAGATAGTACAAAAGATAAAGCATTTGCCTTGCATGCAGAGGCAATTACTGTCACCTTGATCTGAATCCCTGAGCATCATCACCAAGTGTGACTCAACCCTTCACCCAGGCCCCCCCCAAAAAAAGAGAGGAAGATAGCACAGATCGAGTATCTTTCTTTTCTTCAAGGTGATTTTTCATCAGTTGCTTCCTGCCTCCACCGCCTTTTTTTTTTTGCACTCTACTGCCTTCAGATATTTTTATGATTTTGTCTATTTATAAGCACCTAGAGAATTGGTTTGGTATTATTGGTTTTAGGGGCCTACCCAGCAATATTCAGTACTTATTTCTGGCTCTGAGCTTAGGGATCACTCGTGGAGGACTTGGGGGACCATATGTGGTACCAGGGATAAAACCCAGGTTGGCAGTGTGCAAGGCAAGCTCCCTACCCACTGAACTATTGCTCTGGCACCAAAGGTTTAGTACTATTGAAAGCAGAACTTTGTTTATTTATTTTAAGGAAACTTTTCTTATTTTACCTTCTACAGAATCTAAAAGAGTTTATAATTATGTTTAATGACATAAATGACATAAATATTCTGATGATGGTTCTGACCTTTATAATGACTAAAAAGAGCTTTATTGTGTTACTCAAGTATAGGAATTATAGTTCACATAGTATTGTGTTTAAAGCTATTCAAGTATAGGAAGTATAGTTCAGATAGTATTGTGTTTAAAGGTTTCATTGATACAGACTCAACTGAATAGTAATACTCTGAAGTAGTCATTTAGCAAAAAGTATTATGAACTGCATTGCCTGAAACTGATTGTTAATCTTTAAGTTAATTTTTTAAAGTCCCCTTAATTCTGAACTTCTTCATGGTTTTGATAGCTTCAACAGAATTTTTGCCTGTGGTAAGTTGGTCTATAAGAATAGGACAGGGTTGGAATGATAGTACAGTAGATAGGACATTTCTTTTGCATATGACTGACTTGGGTTTGATTCCTGGAATCCCATATAGTCTCCTGAGAATCTCGAGTAATTCCTAAATGTAGTGTCAGAAATAACCCTTGTGTATCACCAGTTATTGCCCAAAAACCAGGAAAAGAAAAAACAGAATAGGAAGGATTAATACCTTAGGCCCTCCAGGAGTATGGCTCAAGTGGTAAAGTCCATGGCTTGCATATGTGGTACCCTGGGGTAGAACTCTGACCCACATGACTCTGTAGCACCATCAGGAGTGGCCCTGGCACCTCAGTGTGGTACTGGGTGTATTCCCTGCAACAGTAGCAACAGTGGGAAAAAATAGGTATGAAAATAAGGATTTTTTTCCCTGAAACAAATGAAGAATCCAAAGAAAACAATATATATAAAGTGAATTGGTTCTTTGTAATATTCATTTAGTTTTTGTCATGTCTTCTAAAAGTTCTTTTTGAAGAGGGTTCCTGACTATGTTTGTTCGGTATAGAAATTTAGGGTCCTTCATCTTAATTCTGTACCCTATAAAATTACATCTTTTTGAAAAATGGCTTAACAGTACCTCATACTCCTAGTGCTCCTCATATCAAGGTTTGTTTTTTGTATTGATTTTAAAGATTGTGTGTATTAAGTGTTTTGGAACTTCTTGACAAGTTTAATCTTAGATGTTTTTATTTAACCATGATTGTACTAGAAAACTCAGTTGTATAAAGTACAGAATAGTCTTAGCAGCCACAGTTTGGACCATTGAGAATTTAACTTAATGAGAGGTTTAAAATATGTTGCCAGCACTGCAGCCTTGGGTCCCAGCACTGAAGAGCTGAGTTAGTTGGTCAAGAATCTCCTTTGCCTCAAAAAGCACCATTTGGGTTTCCCCACCGCCACAAAAAAAAAATAATTGCTTGTGCAGTGTCTAATATGAAGTATTTCTTCTTGTCTTCTCTTTCTCTCTTTCCCCCCAATTTGTAGGAAGCCCTCTTTGTTGCTCGTTTTAGTCCTCCGAGCTGTGGTGTGCAGGTGAACAAGCTGTGGTACAAGCCTGTGGAGCAGTTCATCTTACCAGAGGTACAGGACATAATCTACTGGGCAGTCTCCCAGGGGCAGGGGTATGTGCATTCCAAGGCTGGCACTTGATATTTAGTGCTACCTGGACTGCTCTCCAAAGTGGTAGCTGACACTGGAGTTAAGTTCCAGTATGGTTGTCAAGTATTAAGTATTACGTAGCCAGGGATGGACTGTTACTCAGGAACCTCGATGTTGCTGTTCTTTGATGATGGGGTCTCCGGCCTGCCTGCCGTGACCCAAGGGTCCCCTCGGTGCTTTTGGGGCCAATCACCATTCCCCCACCATGGCTGGCTAACAGTGACAGATGAACGAAGAAGGAAACAGGAGCCACCAAGTTGGTTGGTTATCAGTGGCCATTTATTCGAGTCTCACAGTGCTAGTTATAGAGAAATCAAGGATTGGGGGTAGAAATTATACATAGGTGTGGTTGAACATATCATAAACAAGGAACATATGTAAAGCCTTTCCTTCAGGGAAAGTTCTAGGAGATACTCAAGGGCAAAATCTCACCTTAAATGTTTAGCACTCTGGGAGCCGGAGCGATAGCGCAGCGGGTAGGGCGTTTGCCTTGCATGCGGCCGACCCGGGTTCGATCCCCGGCATCCTATATGGTCCCCCAAGCACTGCCAGGAGTAATTCCTGAGTGCAAAGCCAGGAGTAACCCCTGAGCATCGCTGAGTGTGACCCAAAAAGAAAAAAAAAATGTTTAGCACTCTGGATTCCTGCTAGGAGATCCACCCAAGGATGGAAGCCCAAATAATGGTGTATTGCTTTCTCCTTTCCTTAGCCAGTAAACTGTCGTCTTAACTTTTTAATAATATTTCTAGTCATTTTGTATGAACACAATAAGAGATATATTTAGCTTAAAGAGTGTCTCTTCCTGGGGACATACCCCAGACAACAGTCAGATTAGTCTTCCCTAATCCCAGCAATATCCTTATTCAGTTACTTTGTTTTGGGTCATAAGAGTTACTCTTAACTTTTTTACTTCTTTATGGCACTTAGCTTATTCCGTTTTTATGCCAGCGTAGCTTATGGCTTGCCCTGGGTCCATCCTTGTCCCTTGGAGGGACCCCCATTTTGGGGTATTAGGAACTAAGGGCAACTGAGGCTTAAGTAAACATGGCAGATGCCCAGGAGTAAATATGATTTGGAGTCAGTTAACTCCCATGATACAAAAGCATAGTATTAACTGTATTCCTGTGTCTATACAAAAAAGGACATTGCACTAAAAAATAAACTATGCAGAGGACACAAAGGAAAGAGAACAGCAATATTTCACTTACGTATACAAAACCCAGAGTCCTCAGAAAAATTTGACCTTAGAAGTCACAGGGTCTGATTTGGGGATGCAATGATTAACAGATAGGGGAAGGAGAGGTTAAAGATAAATACAGAGGGCTGGGAGTGCCTGATGGAATTGGGTGTGCCTCTCGAGCACTGTGGTGGAAGTTACTCAGTAAACTTAAGCTCCCTGTGGAGAAAGGACAGGCCAGTATTACCCACACCTCGACTGTTCTAGGCTGTTTGAGTCTCGTCTGAGGGCATTTCTAAACTCGGTGCTATACAACCACAATAAGGGGCTGGTTCCCAGTCATTTCAGACCAGCTACAGTTTATCCTAAAACATTACATAGCTGAGATAACATGTGGAAACAAGTGAGCAGTCCTACTGACTAGCCCAGAAATGTTTTCTTAACAGCATTCCCATTTGTGCAGTAACACAGTCACACATCTATAAGTATTCTATGGTTATTTGGACCATAGAATTTGGACTTAACAATTAATTGATACTATATATATTGATATATAGACATATCAGTGATCTCCTTTATTTTATTTACATGTCTATTTATTTTTTGTTTGGGGGCCACACCCAGTGGTACATAGGAGTTACTCCTGGCTCTGCGCTCAGGAATTACTTCTGGTGGTGCTCATGGGACCACATGGGATGCTGGGAATCAAACCCGGGTTGGCCCACATGCAAGGCAAGTGCCCTACCCACTGTACTATCGCTCCCACCCTTAATGACATTTTAAATAAAAACTGAAACACCCTGGCAGGAAAAAAATTCAATTCCTAAGTGTTGTTAAAAAGATTTGAAGGGGGGGGGGCCGGAGCGATAGCACAGCGGGTAGGGCGTTTGCCTTGCACGCGGCTGACCCGGGTTCGATCCTCGGCATCCCATATGGTCCCCCAAGCACCGCCAGGAGTAATTCCTGAGTGCAAAGCCAGGAGTAATCCTTGAGCATCGCTGGGTGTGACCCAAAAAGCAAAAAAAAAAAAAAAAAAAGATTTGAAGGGGGCTGGAGCAATAGCACAGTGGGTAGGGCATTTGCCGTGTACGAGGCCGACATAGGTTCGATTCCCAGCATCCCATATGGTCCCCTGAGCACCACCAGGGGTGATTCCTGAGTGCATGAGCCAGGAGTGACCCCTGTGCATCGCTGGGTGTGACCCAAAAGGCAAAAAGAAAAAGATTTGAAGATTCCAGAGAGGTGGTATAGTGGTTAAGGCACATGCCTTGCAGTTGGCTGACCCCATTTTGATTACAGGCACTACAGTCTGCCCTGAGTATTACCGAAAGTACCTCAGAGCCCCCCTCCTGCCCCATTTGATACTGCCAGTTGTGGCCCTAGATGCCCCCAAACATCTCTTGGGAGGCCCAGCTAATCCCTGGCCCTGCAGGGCCCGAGCAGCATTGCACCCATGGGCATTGAATCGATGTCCTGATTGGCTGAGAATTCTTAGGCCTCCTGATCACTACTTGAGGGCGTAAGTGGACATGCTAGCCAAAAGAAAGGAGCAGATAGTGATAGTGATGAATGGTTTGTCTCTGTAATATCAACAAATGAAAGAAGAAAAGAGATTGCTTATTCCATTTGAGAGAAGTAGGTGGTTTGTTGATCATCTTATTTCCTCCAGACTTCACAGTCTACTAGAGTGACATGTCAGTGTTTAACTTGTCAAATACGCAAATCTCTGGTATATAATATTTTCATTGTGTGAGTCTCTGTGTGAAGCATAAGTCTCAGTGGGGTCACAAATTTAAAATGCGGTGTGCTATGTGTTTCTTTTCAAATATTTACTTTTCTAGTTTCATATTTTCTTCAGTAGTACAGTAAAACCTGAAAACAACTTTCATAAAAAGCCTATTCTTGTTTGGATGACAAAGCTACTTTTGGTTGGATGGCAAATTAGAAATCATATCACGCCATGCGTGATCCCTGAGCACAGAGCCAGGAGTAAGTCCTGAGCAATAAATAAAATAGCAGAAAATATTTATACTGAATCATAGCTCACTGATTGATGACAACCAAATATCTGGCAGTAGAAAATATTTGAGTGAATTACAATGCATACACTCAATGGTATATTATACAATCACTGTCACTGTTGATCACTGTCATCCTGTTGCTCATCGATTTGTTCGAGCGGGCACCAGTAACGTCTCTCATTGAGAGACTTATTGTTACTGTTTTTGGCATATCCAATACACACGGGTAGCTTGCCAGGCTCTGCCGCGCGGGCTCGATACTCAGTAGCTTGCCAGGCTCTCCGAGAGGGGTGGAGGAATCGAACTCGGGTCGACTGCATGAAAGGCGAAAGCCCAACCGCTGTGCTATCGCTCCAGCCAATATTATACATACATTTTAAAAAATAATGTTTTTTATGCAGACTTGATCATTAACTGCATTACGTTGCAGGAGTGAGGGGAACCAGGTTTGCTAAAGTTAACTGCAGTGATACAGCTGTATTAACTTCAGATGCTACTGAAGTTTCTATCCATCCTATGTAGTAGAAATGATTTTTGTTGGTTTTTTATTTTGCTGTAGATAGTGGTTGCATAGGAAATTGTTTTCCCATACTGAGAAATGACAGATAGCAGCACAGCATATAAAATTGTCTAGAGTCATTGTAATTGTTTTTTCAGACCTACCTGGAAAAAGAGAATTAAAAAACAGACACAAGAATACTAGCAATGGTGTGGTAGAGTGGTGAATTAAATTTTTTAACTGATGTGTCTTAGAAGTAAAAACTTTCTTTAAAAACTTACTTACAACCCTGGTTGGCAATAATAAAGCAATTGACACACCATTTATCTTTCCACAAAGAGCTTTGAAGGTACCATTGTGTGGGAGAGCCAAGATCTCCAAGGCCTGCCAGCAAGAAATCTCCACAAAGTGACAGTCAATGACGGAGGGGGAGTCCTGAGAGTCGTTACTGTAAGCCATCCTTTCTGGAAAGTTATTTGGCATACCTTAGCGTGTCTTAACATATGTTTGTTTTTAAATGTACTTCTCCACTAACCCAGGCAGTATAGAACAATGAATCTTCTGTGGTTAAGGCACTTGCCTAGCTTGCAACGGATCCTGGTTCACTAACCCATATGATCTCTGAGCACAAAGTCAGTAATAGCCCCTTCCCCCAGCACCAGCAAAGGAAAGAACATGTGATCCTTTGTAAGTCTGAGTTCTGAACCCTATATGAACTACTGTGTGTACCTGATCTTTAATATTGTAATTCGACAACAAAAGTCGAATACTGATCCTGTTCTGACAGTGTAGTACACCAGCATCTTAGATGAATTTTTCTAACAAAATAGAACCAAAGAACTAAAGTAGAATATTGATATCATTCTAATAGTGCAGTATACTAGCATCTTAGATGAATTTATCTGCTGTGGAGTCATATTGTACTTTTTTCACAAAGTAAATTTTGAACTATAAGAAATGTATTTTTAGCAATGAAACTGAGTGCCTGTATTTCATCCCAGGCTGGAGAGGGTGCTTTGCCTCATGAGTTCATGGAAGGCGTGGAGGGAGTTGCAGGTGGTTTTATTTATACTATTCAGGGTAAGTCAATGTGGTGAAAGCTGAAAAACATGCTAAATCTCACGTACCTAATCTTAATCTGTATTTTGACATAACTGGTGATTTTACCAGTTAATTTTTTTGGGGGGTCGTAAATAGAATATCACTTGGATCAGGGAAATAGTTCAAGGAGGGGAAGGCTCCAGGGGGATCCCTGAGGACCAGGTATACTAACACTCCTGTTGGCACAAGTACCTGGCTCATACTTAACCATCAGACCTGACACCTCTGGGCTGGATGTCGCCAGGAGTCGCTCTGGGTTCCTTGGCACCAGTAGGGAAGCCCGCACAGAATAATAGTCTCAAAGTCTTTTAATTAAGTCGTTTTCCACATGTTCAAAGTTCCGCAACCATTCCCACTCATTCCAGACCACTTCTGTTGCTCCACAGGGAAACCCTGTACCCATTAACAGTCCCTTACTGGCCCTGTCCTCCACCCAGCCACTCACTCGCCTATTCACTGTATCTTCTACCTTTTCTGGAGTCTTGATCCTGTTACATTAAGTCAAGTGTCTGTTCTTTATGCCAGGACTGTACTGTAATGATTATCTATAACTTTGTTTTGTGGTGTTGGGGAGAGGTCTCTCAAGGGGTACTGGGGGGGCCCTGAGGCCACTCCCTGTGATTCTGGACCAACCAGGCCAGTAGTCCTTGGTCAGGACCTGACAATGTAGTGCCAGTCAGGCTCTGTGGTGCCAGGGATTAGCCGGGCTTGGGGAGTCTCCCGGGCCACATCCATTCGTGCTCCACGATCAAACTGGGGTCAGCCACGTGTCAGGCATCCGCCTTAATCCTGGAACTTTTCCTCTCTGGCTTGGTTGTGTCAATTTGTAGCAAAATCTCAATTCAGGAATTGTGAGTCCTCCAGCTTTTGTCATTTGCAAAATACTGTTTGACTATTCTAGAGCCTTTGCATTTTTATTTAAGAAAAGGCTTGTGGGGTCACAGATAGTACCAGAGATAAGGCATTTATGATTCCCCTGAGCATTGCCAGGGGTCCCTCCTGAGCACCACTGAGTAGCACTGTAGCACTGTCATCCCTTTGTTCATTTATTTGCTCAAGCGGGCACCAGTAACACCTCCATTGTGAGACTTGTTGTTACTGTTTTGGGCATATCAGACATGCCACGGGTAGCTTGCCAGGCTCTGCCGTGCGGGTGGGATACTCTCGGTAGCTTGTAAAAGTGAAAGAGAGAATAAAAAAGAAGCAGCTTGTCTTCCGAGTCCCTGAGTTCAGTCCTAGCATCTCGTAGCCTTGGAGCACCACTGACTGCAGTCCAGGGGGCTCCCAGCTCTGCTGAGCCTGAACTGCCTTCCACAGCCGAGTTGAGCACTACATGGGAAGCCCAGAAATAAATAAGTCAGAGAATCAGCTTGCCTATTTCTTATAAGAAACCTCTGCAGCAGCTGTTTAAATCCCAGCACTGTATCTGGTATGGCCCCCAAGCACAAAGCCAGAACTGCCCCCCTCACCCCCTAAAACAGAGATTTAAGATTTGGGGATGCAGGGGCTGGAGCGATAGCACAGCGGGTAGGGCATTTGCCTTGCACTCGGCCAACCCGGGTTCAAATCCCAGCATCCCATGTGGTCCCCTGAGCACCACCAGGAGTAATTCCTGAGTGCAGAGCCAGGAGTAACCCCTGTGCATCGCCAGGTGTGACCCAAAAAGCAAAAAAAAAAAAAAAAAAGATTTGGGGATGCAGAGCCAGAGAGGTAGTACAAAGGGCGACCTAACCTAACCCTAACCCTAAAATAGAGATTCACCTATTCACCTATTCCCACCCACATGCTATGCCGGTGGGAGGCGCAGATTCAATCTCGGCTATAACCTGACCCTCAAAGCAATAGGCCAGGAGGAGTCCTTGTCGTCCCCCCCCATCCCACGCACTGCTAGGTGTGGCCCAAACGCCAAGGAAAGAAAAACCACTTAATTCTAGCTCAGATATTTGGACGGGGAGAGGTCCCGGGGATCGTACCTAAGATCTCTTATGTGTAAATCAAGTACTCTGCTGCTGAGCTACATCCCTAGCTCCCAGGCCTGAGATTTTTCATATGAGATCATCTGCCAAGGAGGGTACCACTTGCTTAACTCACAAGAGGGCAGGTAATGATTCAGCTCTTGTGAGAACTCAGGAAAGGAGAGCAGGTCAGTTTCCTAAAGCAGCTTACTCTAGGGATGAGGCGTAGGTGCATAACACACCATCTGACTCTGTCTCGCAGATTTCCTTCTTTGCCAGTTAATTCAAGTCTTGCTTCCTGAAGAACAGGTTAGTGCCAAAAGTCTTCAAGTGGCAGAGTCAGAAATCCCCTCCTTTTTTTGTCTTTCCATATGCAGTTACAAAGGACAGAATGTTGAATCACTGTTTAGCTTCATTTCCCTGCTTCTGAGTCACCCACTTATTATTTTTAGAAAGTTTCTTTAATTTGAGACTTGAGAAATTCTGCCCCAGTGAAATTATTTCTACCTAATTAGTAGGATCTGTAAACAGTTCCTGCACAAATGTAACAAATGATTCATTAAGCCTATGAGATTGCAAAATAAAGCACATTAGCAACCATTTCATTATATGATAAATACATGAAAAATAGCGAATGCTATTTTTCAGCATATTGAAAGTACCCATGTTCAGCATATTGTTCGGAACTAGCAAATACTACTTTTTGTCATAATTGCTTTTTTTTAAAAAAAAATAAAGCATTACAGGGGCCAGAGAGATAGTACAAGGGCAAAGGTGCTCTGACACTGCCTGGCTCCTGAGCACTGCCAGGAGTGACTCCTGAACATCGCCAATCCCTCCTCCCAAAAAGAAAGAAAGGAACACAGATCCAGTTAATGTTTCCTGTCCCTCACATGCACCCATGTAATTAGTTCTTCTTACCTCTGTTCCTGTCCTTCACTTCTAAAAAGTAACCGTTCTGAAATTCACGTACACCCTTCTTTCTCTGTTCTCCTTTCCACGACTCATGTTGTGGACTTACATAACAAAGTCTTGATTAGAGTATTTTACAGTTGAGATCTGTGTGTTTATGTCACATCTATAAAATAGCAGTGTTTTTTGTTGTTGTTGTTTATTTGGTGAATGGGTTTGGGGGTCCTGCCCAGCACTGCTCAGGGGACCATGTGTGGGACCAGGATCCAACTATGGTCAGCTAAAGCAGTCACATGCCACACAAGTGTCTTACCTCCTGTGCCGGTTCTCTGACCCCAAGTGATATGCTCTTTTTTACATCATTTTCTTGGTGTCCCTTTAGTATGCAAGATCAGGGACGAGGGTTGGAGGTCACCAGATGAGCATATTCTTTGCATGTGGGAGGCCCAGTTTCAATCCCTCCCCACCTACAACCCAGCAGTGTTAGCCCCAACTCCCACCAGGTGTGGCTCCCCAAACCTAGAAAATAAAAATTAAAGAACAGGTGAATCTTTTATTTTGTTTTGTTTGAGGGGCCGCATCTGGCAATGCTCAGTGGTTACTCCTGGATCTGCCCTCAGGAATTACTCTTGGTGATGGGATGCCAGGGATTGATCCCGGGTCGGCAGCATGAAAGGCCAGCACCCTACCCACCGTACTATTGATCCAGCCCCCTGTTTTGTTGGAGGAGTGGTTGGATTGTGACCCACATCCAACAGTGTTTAGGCTTGCTCCTGGCTCTGTGCTCTGGATTTACTCCTGGAAGACTCCAGGTACCAGGTACAATGCCAGGAAGGAAAACTCAGCTTGTAAGGCAAGCATCCTACCCACTGTACTATAACTCCAGCCCCCAAATAAGTGAATTTTTTAGTATACTTTTATTTAGGAAAAAATGGGAGGGAGAGGGGCCGGAGCAATAGCACAGCGGGTAGGGCGTTTGCCTTGCACGCGGCCGACCCGGGTTCGATCCCCGGCATCCCATATAGTCCCCCAAGCACCGCCAGGAGTAATTCCTGAGTGTAAAGCCAGGAGTAACCCCTGAGCATCGCTGGGTGTGACCCAAAAAGCAAAAAAAAAAAAATGGGAGGGAGAGAGTGCAGCAGGTTACGTGCTAGCCTGGTCAAGCAGTCGACCTGGGTTCAAAAGCGGGTACTATCAGTTCCTTGAGGCTCCCTGAGCTTTGCCAGGAGTGATCCCAAAGCACTGGCTGGCAGAAGGAGAGGCTCGGGGGAGGAGAGGGAGGGGGGAGGGGGAGGACCCAATTTAGATTGGGCAAATCTCCAAGACAGAGATTGCCTCAGGTAAATTTTTTTAGCTGCTGCCTTCCATTATGTGAAAATTCTCAATTTAACCACTGTCTCCTAACAGGATCAATTTAGGTTGGTCTCACTTTTTCCTGTTATGATCCTTATGAACACTTAAAACATCTTTAGGGATATTATGTCTGAGTCAACTTCATGAGTTATATTATACGAATACCTTGGGCAACAGTTGTATCTTCATCAGGTTGCCCAGGAGAGAGTGTCTAATGTATGTGAAATTACAGTTCTGGGTTTTAAGTTCACAATAGTGTTTTTCTCCAACTCTCAACTTTTCCATTCCAGAAGGTGATGCTCTCTTACAAAATCTTCATTCTCGCCCTCAAAGACTTAGTGATCACATAAGGAATCTTCACGAGGAAGATGCCGCACTGAAGGAGGAAAGCAGCATCTATGATGACATTGTTTTTGTGGATGTCATTGACACTTACCGGAATGTCCCTGCAAAATTACTGAACTTCTATCGATGGTAGGCTGTAAAAAAAGTCATTAACTGAGATTTGTTATATTGCTTGATATAGAGATACTTTTTCAAAATCAAACCTACCTTAGCCCCATAAATATCTGGATCTTACTGAATCCTTGTTCTTTGTGGAACTTCCCTTCTAAAATGGTGGTATTTCTTATTTAGATTAAAACATCCATAATTTGAATTAGATTAATCTATCCCAAAAAAAGACAAAAATTGGAGTCATTCCTATGTGCCATGGTATCTAAAGTCAGTGTTACATGAAAATCAGTATGTTTTGAAATATGTTTTCATGCCCACCTTGCTATATTCATGCCCACCTAGCTTATTGACCTGTTTGTGTCTTGTACCCAGATTACTAAACTGAATTCTGTTCAACTGAACATATGCATTCTATTTCCAGTCTCTTCACCCATTTAAAAACTACTTACTCCAATTCTAAAACCTTAATATAGTGTTAAATTGAAACACTTTTAAAGCCTACTCTGATCCTTTGGTATTTCTTAGGTCTTAATTGTAATTCCTGCCTTTTAAATGGTTATAGCAATAATAACTACTATATAAGCAATAATAACTACTATATAGGTATACACATATGTGTAGTTATTAATAATTTATTTTAGCATATATGTAGTTATTAATAATTTATTTCATTATTTCCCAAAGTGGGTGACACTGCCCCATGGGGTACTAGAATGATTTGGGGAGGGGTCAGTAGCAGCCTTGGGTTCAATTGGGGCAATTCCATGTTCACATGAAAGTGGTAGATTTCTAGGCAGGCCCTAAGTCATTTTCTTGAAAGTGGGGCTGTGTTGGCTAAAGAAGTTTGGGGTCCTCTGCTTAGTTACTGAAATACTCTGTTGTTGCAGTAACTCTTGTAATACCCTGATAATGTCTACTCTGTAGGATTAAAAACCTTTAACTGTATCTGTCTAGACTATGCCTATAAAATATAGTCACTGATTTTAAAACTTATCAGTGAGATTGTTTCCAGGTCTGTCTGCTTTCTGTGTCTTGAGCAGTGGAAATAAATCGAGTGATTTATAGCTAAAATTCCCTGATCCTGAGAGGTAGTCTAATTAGTGACAGGTAATGTTTCAAAGCAGGAGACAAGTTCATGTAACTTTGATATTCTCTTATAGCTAAAGGGTAGCTCGCTACAAATAAAGTTGGAAGGCCAGATAGTACAGTGGGTAGGGTGTTTGCCTTGCACACAGCCAGTGTGAAATACCAGGTATTTCATATCATCCCCCCAAACCCCTACAGGAATGATCCCTGAGCACCATTGGGGTAAACTAAAAAATAAACAGAGTTGGAAATTACTGTATTGACCTTCTAACAACACTATGTTTTAGGGCCCGGCTTCCCTGTCCACTGTCCACACTGTCTCCTTGTTCATCTTCTTTACTCAATTAATTCATTAGTGGCCTCAATGTCCTGCATCACAAAAAGTTCTTAAAAAAGAAATACTCTGAAACTTTATGCTCTCAATTTAGGTTTATACTGTTTGGTGTGTACCCATTGTTAAATTTACTGTTTTTTGACCGATTGTAACTTTCTCCGTATTTCTTTCATTCCTCTTTCTGTCATTTGACTCCTTCCCCAGCAATATTGGTTTTTCAACAAAGATGTGCAAGAATTGTCAATGGGAAATGAAAGAATCCATTTTCTTTCTAATTGTCATTACATACATTTTTTTTAAGTCCATACTAATGAAATCACCTTCCTGTGCCTTCCAAAATTTTATTTACAATAGTTTAATTGTTGGAAAGTATTTCAGAGGGGGGAATATATTTTAAGGTTTGACTCGGTTTCTTTGACAACCACAGCCATCTCCTGAGCGCCGTAGAGTGTAGAAGACACTTTGTTGTCCAACAGTGCGCTGAGTGAGAGGCGGGTACGAGTCCTGTCCTCTCCATCGGGCTTCCTTCCTGAGAAATTTGGCAGCCTACCTGGAGCAGTACCTAAGCATGTGTTTCATCATATGTCCTTTAAAGTCAGCTTGGCACTTCTCTGTTATGCCATTTAGTGAAAATCAAATAAGAAACGTAATAGTAATACAAATAGTAACGTTCTGGTAGAGTAAAATTTCTCAATATTGGAGAAATAAGACACTGGGGGGAGTATGTAGGTAGGATAGTGACATTTCAGTTAAAAATGTTAGCGATGTCAACACACTGGTACTGCTTTGCTTCCTTGTCTGGACAGAGTGACTTTCATATTGTTGTTTTTTCCAACAGGACTGTGGAAACAGCCAGCTTTGATTTATTGCTAAAGACCGATGACGACTGTTATATTGACATAGAAGCTATATTTAATAGAATTGCCCACAGGAATCTAGATGGGCCGAACTTTTGGTGGGGAAAGTAAGTTAAATATTGTTAGCTTATTGGCATTCTTGTATCTGATAAAAATGTGATTAGTTTAGAATGAAGTGTATAAGTCATTTTTATAAGAAAATGTGGCTGGGGCTGGAGCCATAGCACAGTGGGTAGGGCGTTTGCCTTGCACGCGGCCAACCCAGATTTGATTCCCAGCATCCCATATGGTTCCCTGAGCACCGCCAGGAGTAATTCCTGAGTGCAGAGCCAGGAGTGACCCCTGTGCATCGCCGGGTGTGACCCAAAAAGAAAAAAAAAAAAGAAAATGAGGCTGAGGGCCAGGGATGTGGGAGGTCCAAGTTCAATCCCCAGCACCACACTGTCCCCCAGAACACTGCCAGGAGCAAACCCCAAGCACTCCCAGGTGTAGCCCCAAAACAACAACAACAACCAAAAAAACATGATTGAAATAGGAAATTTCCCTGTTTGGCTCGTGGTTACTGGATTTTATTAATCTGAAATTAGAATGGGAAAAAACTCCTTGCTCCTTGAAATGAAAAGCCTCAGGCTGATTAAATGAAGGGAAATTATGTGGCTTTTATCCTTATGCCCCAGAAGTATGTGGTACTCAGATAAGAAGCTGTTGGTACATTTTTTATGTTAGAATAAATTTGGTATACTTCAGAAACTATTTTCTGTGTTTCTTCAGGAGTACAGTAAGGAAACGCAATTTTTTTTAAGTAGATACACACAGGATGGTCTAGTATTTTCTATTCAAAAACTTGGCAAATGCATTTCAAGGGGATATAATAAACTGGTCATATTTAAAACAATTCTTCCTTTGGTCTAAAAGAATATTTTCTCATTTTACCCTTGCTTCTACAGATTTTTTTTGTGTGTGTTATAACAAAGGAGTCAAGGGGGCTGGAGCAGTAACACAGCGGGTAGGGTGTTTGCCTTGCACAAGGCCGACCCGGGTTCGATTCCTAGCATCCCATAAGGTCCCCTGAGCACCAGCAGGGGAATTCCTGAGTGCAGAGCCACGAGTGACCCCTGTGAATCGCCAGATGTGACCCAAAAAGCAAAAAAAAAAAACCCACCATAACAAAGAAGTCAAGCCTAATAGTGATAAGATATGTGTCAGACCAGTACAAAGACGCCCATTCTCTTGACTCTCAGTTTCAGGTTGAACTGGGCTGTTGACCGAACTGGGAAGTGGCAGGAGCTGGAGTACCCTAGTCCTGCTTACCCGGCCTTTGCGTGTGGGTCCGGTTATGTGATCTCCAGGGACATCGTCTACTGGCTGGCCAGAAACTCAGGGAGATTAAAGACCTATCAGGTAATTAATGATTTTTTTTTTTCCTAGAAGAACACTAATCAAACCCAGTGTTCAGCAGAGTATTGTATCACTGAGAGCAGAGCCAGCATTACCTTGTAGGCAAGTACGTTACTCTTTCTGTCCAGGAAACACTCTGTAAAGGACAGGGACAGACTCTTTGACCCAAATCTTGGCTCTGAATCCTATCTCTAAATAACTGGGGCTTACTATGTTTTCAGCCTGTTAGTGCCTTGAGAAATATAAAGATTTCTGTGCATCAAAGGAAGACGAAAGAAAGTGCTTTTTGTGTGTGTGAATGGGAGGGGATTCTGAGGATAGAACCCAGGGCCTCACACATGTAGGCCAAGTGTTGTACCATGGGGCCACACCCAAGGGCCATAAATGCTCTCTTTATACTAATTCTGATGAGTATTGGTAAACAACTCTCCACAGGTATTAGAACTACCAAATCATTCATACTATTAGTGCTGGAGGCTTATGGTCCACAAGAGTGGGCTGGCAAGTCTCTGAGATTCAGTCTTTTCCTGTTGTGGTATGTGTGTGCGCCACTAGCTGATACTTTTGTATTAGTATTGATACATGTTTTGTACTTCATAGTAGAATATTTGCAAAATCAAGTTGAAAAATTATCAATGGGAGGATCTAGAATTATCTTTACAAATAAAGTTGCATTCATTTAAATGTTTGCATTTTAATTTTATGTGGCATATATAGGGTGAAGATGTTAGTATGGGCATTTGGATGGCAGCCATAGGACCTAAGAGGTACCAGGTAAGCACGTCTGAGAAGGGCTGGCCACAGGTATTTTCTCAAACTATCTACCAAATCTTGGGGGAAAACAGTGCATCTTTAGATCTAGCATTATATATGTTTATTATATATGTTTTACTTTGATCCACACAGATATCAGAGTTTAGTTCTTAGTCATCACCTAGGTTCTCTCTCACGCAATACTTTTCTGGCTTTAAACAAAATGGAAATGTTTTGGATGAAAGTTCTCCTATGCACAAGAAAGAATTAGCTTTTAATACATTTAATCAGAAATTCTTTGCACTTTAAAACTTAAGTTTCCAAGGACCCTGCATGTCTTGACTACACAAATAACCTGAATTGTGATATTGTAAGAAATCTTTAAAAGCACCCAGTGTTTTAAAAGTGTATTGCTGAGTCAGGAAAAACAATGAAGGAAGATGAGAAATGCAAAGTAGGATTGTAGTGAGGAAAACAAGCACAAATCTGGTCTTTTCAAAGCTCTCTCTGGAATTCTTGGTTCTTGTAAGGTGTAGGGAACAGAGGAACGTGCAGTGCCTGCTGAGTGGGCCCAGATCCACCTTCATTCCAGAAGGGCAAGAGGGATAGTAGAGAGGATAGGGGTTTTGCATTGCACATGGTTGGCCCAGGTTTGACTCCCAGCATCCCATAAGGTCCCCTGAGCACCACGGGGTGTTGCCCAAAAGCCAAAAAAAAAAAACAAAAAAAACCTAAAAATAACCACTAAACCAAAACACTTATTCCAAAAGAGAACAGAAATAACATGCATCAGCTTGGTCCTCTCATCTTTGATTATTTAACATTGAATATGATTAATTTTATTGATCTAGTAATGCTAATAGCTCATCTTCGCAGACCTTAATTTGTATTGTTTCAGCAGACTATTGAAAGTTTGGAAATGCACGCCTACAGAGAGTGTTTGCATTTTTTCTGCCATGCACCCTAAGGGCATTAATCATGAATACTTAAAATTTCCAGCTTGGGAGTTGGGTGTCTGCTGAGTGTGACCCCAGTTGCATACCACCTATGTGTGGGCTCTAGTCCCAGGTGCTCGGGAAAGAACCTCTTCCATACCACCGAGGGTCAGGACTGAGACCAGCCTGCTCTCCACGGCTCTATTTCCTTAATACCTCCCCCACAAGCCCTCACCCCTCCGAGACTCGCCCCTTAGGGATCCCAGCCTTCTGTGGGAGTCTCAGGCCAGTCTGGACATGGCCTTTCAAAACTCAGCAGAGGGGCCGGAGTGATAATACAGCACGTGGGGCATTTGCCTTGCTCAAGCCCAACGAAGATTTGATCCTCAGCACCTCATATGGTCCCCTGAGCCTGCCAGGAGTGATGCCTGAACACGGCTGGGTGCGGCCCAGGAAACAAAACCCAGTAGAACCTTCAAGGGACATATTTCAGTCCAGCACCTTCTACTCGCCAGCTTTTCTTTGCCTTCAGGTTGGCTCTGCTTTCATAGAGCTTCTACTATATCCAGAAATTTTGTGTCCCCTTACTGAATTTTTTTTCTATATCTGTATTCTGTTCTTTTTACTGGAAACTAGTAGCTCGTTTGTGTGCCTGCAAAGTTGGCCAGTGTCATTTTTAAGAACTTGGCTCGAGTCATTTTAAACTCGGGGGTTAAACAGCACTGACAGGATTCCCAGCGCTGTTACCCAGAGCCCGTGACTGTACTGTTTCAATTACTCATTTCTTAAAGAAAAATAATCCCTATCCCAAAGAGTTTCTGTGAGAGTATTTGTTTATAAAATATTTGGTACAGTCACTGCACTGTAGCACTGTCATCCCATTGTTCATCGATTTGCTCGAGTGGGCACCAATAACATCTCCATTGTGAGACTTGTTGTTACTGTTTTTGGCATATTGAATACGCCACGAGTAGCTTGCCAGGCTCTGCCGTGCGGGCAGGATACTAGGTAGCTTGCCAGGCTCTCCAAGAGGGACAGAGGAATCAAACCCGGGTCGGCTGCATGCAAGGCAAATGCCCTACCCGCTGTGCTATCACTCCAGCCCATTGGTCCAGTACCCAGAATATTGTTAACTACTTCTGTCCTTCTCCTAATAGCAAATAGCAAGCCTCCATTTGTGAATTCTAAGCTTCCTCATTTCTTTAGAACTCCTTCTAAACTACCCTTCAGCGCACACACTGTGCTGTTTCTGAAACCACTGGCCATAAGGGCAGCAGGCTGGGTGCCTTCCCGCCTTCCCTACTCCCCTAGAACCGCCAGTGATTCACATATAGGATTGCCATTGGATAATCACGGCTCCGTTTAGAATATAGAAGCTGTCTGTCTGCTTGCTTTCTCCCTCTCTCTCTACTGTTCCCCTGCTCCCAAATCAGCTTTTGTTTTGTTTTTTTTACCAGGACAGCCTCTGGCTGTGTGAGAAGACTTGTGAAACAGGAATGTTGTCTTCGCCTCAGTATTCTCCACAGGAACTAACAGAACTGTGGAAACTGAAGGAATCCTGTGGCGATCCTTGTCAGTGTGAAGCAAGATAATGATTTTAATTTGTAGTGTTTAAAGATCAGGGTAGGCAAATAATAGTCTGGATATAAATCTGAAGAAAACCCAGGGATTGACAGCAGAACATATGTGATGGTAGTTCTAGACTGGCTCTTTCACCTGAATGATACAGTAGCATAAGAAAATTTATTTATATATTGGAGAATACTTTTTAAATACCAAATTCATTATAAAAGAAATTATTTCTCAATACTGATGCATTGTTCCTAGGTAAATCATTACCTATTATTTTTATTAAAATTTGTCCTAGTTGGAAATCTTTAGATTTGAAACAACCAGAATTATAGAATTGTTTGTATAACATTATTAAGGGCCAAAATGGACTCATAGAAATGATATGTGGCATATATAGGGATATATACCAAAGTATGGGATTTCTGGAGATAACGTCAAATTTGATAGCTCTCAGTTGTAGATCTTGGTTTTAAAGTTTTAAATCTACCAATACCTAAACTTTCCTTTGCTATTTAACAGAAATCCTGTTGGTCACAGTTTAGTGGCCTCTTTTTTAAAAGTCTGAGGGGTTGTGGCTCAGTATATGAGAAGCCCTGGGTTCATTCAGTCTTAATGCTACAAAAATAAAATATATTTTGAAGTGCTGAATATAAGTAAAATCACATACTCTCAGGGTTTTAGTGCCATAGGGAAAGATATTCCATGTAGTTGACACTGAAATTTCAATCAGAGCTGGTAATCGTCTATAGAAGAATATATGCTCGGTTTAGGTATAACTATAGGGAAAAGCATGTAATTAATTTTTATAAGTACTCAAAAATAGTAACTGAGCAGAGAGATCATAATTTATCTTATATACACTAGAGGATGTGCCTCTCTGAGTTTAAGGAACATTTCCCCCAAATGACCAACCAAATCACACTTAGTAACCTTTAAACTAGTATTATCAATAGAAAATTCCATTAAAACTGGTCCTATGCCAGACCTTCACTGCATTCAGATTTAATAGACTAGAGAGGTTATAGTTAATATTTAAACCTGCACACAATGAAATGCAGTCATAAATCATACAGTTAATAGAAAATAAAATCAGGAAATCATTAGTAGTTTGAAATCCTTTATTATTGCTATTTATATACATACCTAGAAATGGTTTATTCCCAACAAAATATATGGCCTTTTCTTTACATAAGGCAAGATGTAAATCCTCAGTATTTTGACCAGATTATTATCCTAATCAATCATGTATTTTCACTGAATCCCAATCATGATAAATTTAGTTTTTGAATTGTCTTAGTTGGCTATTACCATCGCACTAAAAGGCAATCTCCATTTTCCACAGAGTAATAATTTAATGAGTTTTGGTTATTTTCTAGTTCAATCTCTTTGCCCGGCATCTAAAATCAGAACAAAGGGGGAACAGGTGATTAAAATAAATCTAACAAAGGCTCTCAGAATTAGAGGTTTCTACTACTATGAAAAAATAGGATGTTCCTATTTAGGACATTCCTATTTAGTATGACTTGGTAGGTTATTTGGGGGATCTGGGAGCATTTTTACTATTAATTTATAAGGAAAAAACACCCTGAGCATTCCCAGACCCCCCAAAAAAAGAATCAACTCATACCAAAATGTCCTACTTTCAGGTAGCAGGGGAACTCGTATATTATCACACACAAACAACAGAGATGTATGGTCTCCTTTTAGAATCAGTGTTATATAGAGAGAAATTCGTGACATCATACTGTGGAGAACTAAGCATGACTTCATGTTTTGCTGGGCAACTTACTTTGGGAGTCTCATAGGACAACAAAAGTTTTGATACAGGAACTTTGAGAAGACGTGACAGCAATCCTTTCACCTTTTGAATTGTCATGAATTCTATCGAAGAAAAAAAAACATCAGTTCTCTTAAATGACAAAACTACAACTGTAATGACAGATGTAACTGTCTTTTATAGTTTCAGTTGACCTAAGGAAATGTTGAGGGAAAGGCTCACCTACCTTGGTTGAGTCTTTTGGGAAGATTCAGATAATTATGGGAAAAAGAGTCAATGTTTGACCTAAGTGCCCTTGACAATGAGTTTTCATACCATTTCAATGTTGTTTAATAATTCTTCCTTAATCTGAATAAACCAGAAACCATACTTAGCACAGAGGAACAAGTAAATAATATCATTATCTTTTAAAATATTTATGACTACTTATAAATTATTAAAGAACACTGGAGTAAGGCTTGGGTGCCATGATAGCTCATTATCACTTAGCCTTACAATTTCTCTATAAAGTGAAAACAGACTAAATGAGGCCTCTTATCTGCAGTTATAATATGTAATTGTGTTTGATACACATACAAGTGACCAGAGGCATTTACTTAATGAGTATACTTTGGTTTGTTCAGAAAATACTATGAACTTCTTTCCAAAGATGGGTTGTAGTAAATATTGGATATTTTAAATATGAGAAATAAGTTTCTTTGAAGCTTTAGCTGTAAGTACAGCAATAGTATGGTGTTCCTACAAATATCACATCTAAATATTTTTCTATCAAAAAATAATTTTTGTAAAAGCTGTCTGTGTTTTTATGCAACTTGTGATAATAAATGTTATCTTTATTTTAGAATAAAATATTGTCTTATTTTTAATGGACTGAATCAAATCACAGACATTTTTATTTTAATGAGCATAATTTATATTCATTTATTTTTTTAACAGCTTTAACAGATGTGCTAATCCTGTCCTTTCAAAAGATTTAGCTGGGTTGGCTTTCAGTATTTTGTGGATGGGTTAACTCCTGAGCCCTAAGGTGAAACAACATATTCCTAACCTGTGCTAGATGCAAAAGTCTGGCCATCATTATAGTAAGAAATCTGTATTGTGTCTATAAGGAGGAAATGGCAATTAACATATTATTGTAATAACTACCATTTATTTTAAATACAAAAGTAATAAGTTTTTAACATTCAGAAAGCAGAGAGATTAGCTAATTCTTTTTTCCCCCAGTTTATGAAAGGCTGAGTAAGTTTCATAATATATATTGTCCTACATACTGTATTTCAAATAGTGTGTACATTTTTGTACGTTGGTGTTTCTGGACCCACACCCAACTGGAACTGAATTTATTTCTTAAATTTTAATTCTGGGACCAGAAGGATAGCTCAAGTAATAGACTACTACATGACTAGCATGTGTAAGAGCCCCTTATTTCAACTTCCAGAGCCTCAACTGGAGTGGCCACTAGTAAAAGAATTTATTTCAGGCAGGTATATGGCACAGTTGTAGAGCACTTGCCTTAAATGTGTGAGGTCCACCCCTATGCCACAAAAAACAAATTTCAAATGCCACGTGTGCAATGAATGGCATTTGTATTAGCCTGCAATACAACAGCAATATAACGAAGTAGATGATCTACTTAATTCTAATGATTGGGGTCCACAGTCTTTTCAGAATTTACCACTTTCCCACTGGCAAATATTTAGATTGCTTTGTGTTTACTATTACAAATGCCGTAAGTCACAGTATATATGTCCTTCCAATTATTTTATGCTAATCACCATGTGACTTTTTGTAATATCAGAATATTCTGATTCTTCATGCCAGCTTCACATGTTACTGTCTTTAACTTTTGCTGACAGATTTAAAAACTGTAGAGTATTTTACATTTCTCTGCCTTTAATTTTTGGAAGGTGGGTCCTCCCATGTGGTGTTTAGTTGTTCCAGAGACCATGTCTAGTGATACTTGGCCAACTGAGACACATGTGTGAATGCAAGGCCCAAAGATGTGGTGCTGCTGGGTCCTGCAGTGACGTACTCCCAGGTGATGCGCCAGGGCCACCAAGGCCACACCCCACAGTGCTGGGGAATCATGTTCTGGGATTAAGCCACGGTCAGCTGCGTGCAGGGTATGTTCTAATCCTGTACTCCAAGTGGTTAGACATTTGCAGCATGTGGCATCTAAGTGAACAGTAGGGGTTCAGCAGGCTGAGCACACACCTGGCTGGGCCCGTGTTTCTTGTCACATAAGGTCTCCTGCACACCTCTAGGAGCAACTTCTAAGCTGAGAGGAGTCCTGAGAACCAGCGGGTTTACAAAGTAAAAATAAAAACCGTTTCATTCTTCTAGGCTACAGTCGGGTGTTAGAGAGTTAGTACTGAAGGTAAAGTGCTTGCTTAGATGTGACAAACTTTGAATCCCCAGCATCACACGTGGTCGTCCCCTAAATTCTGCCTGGGTTCACTCCTGAACACGGCTGCATGTGGCCCAGAAGCCCCCCCTGCAAAAGTAATGATTGTAGGTGGCCTCCAGGGTGGCGAGCCAAGCAAGCAGCCACAGTGAACTGGAAGATCCCGTCTCAACTAAGGTGCCCGCATGAGCACCTAGGCCAGAGGGGACTCCTGCGGTTTTAGAAGTGTGCCAGGAGGAGAACTCTAACCCAGGACCAGCACCAATGCTGTACCTCCCCTACAGGTGGGGCGGGGGGGCGCCGGGTGGCCTCTGGGGTGGTGGCAGCCGCTCACGCAAGCAGCAGTTATTTTCCCCCACATAAGTCACATTGGAGCACCAAGGAGGAAGTATTCTTGAAGGGGAAAATGAGACCACCATCGACCGAGCTCATCCAGAACCCTCCCCCAAAGCGAGAGGGGACACTGGTAGCGACCTGGCGGGATCCACTACAGCAACATGAAGAAAGAGCGCAGATCGCCACTACGAGGAGTGGATGACGAAAAGAGCCCAGAAGCCTCAACAGGGACTATCCACAAATACAATCTCTCCAATAAAGAATTCAGAGATGAAATGTTGAGGATGTTCAATGAGCTCACAAGTAATGATTGGGTATAACTTGTATGGGTGATCCTAATCTCAGCTAGTTCTACCTAAAGATTAATGAAAATCAGAGCATGAAGATGTAGGTGTTCCACCAGGTAATAGAGTCTCAGGACTGGGACATAGTGCCGGTTAGAGAAGGTCTTTGCCATCCCATCAGCTTAAGACAGCTGCCTATGCACACATTCCTCAACTGGTGGCTCAGCGCAAAGGAAAACAAAGGCTTAGCAACAGCATTCTTGAGCAAATACTCCTTAGTGGTAATATTCCCGCAAACTAGTTTCATGTGTCTGAAAAGTAGAAGGAAATATGCAAAGATAACCAAAATTACATCAACAAAAAGTTCTGGTCCTAGTTCACTTGTCTCCTTAAGTACCTTCAATAATAGCATTTTAATCTGGAAACAGAATAATGGAAGAGGAACCACTAACTGAAAATTTTTGTGGGGCTGGAGAGAGTACAGCAGATAGGGTGCTTGCCTTGCATGCAGCAGATCGGGATTCAGTCCCTGGCACCCATACGGTCCCCTGAGCCTTTTCAGGAGTGATCGCTGAGCACAGAGCCAGGAATAAGCCCTGAGCACTACCAGTTGTGTCCCAAAAGCAAACTTTTTTTGGCTTGGAACCATGAAGTATTAGGGATTAAATCTAGGACTTCATGCAAAGCATGCACTCCATCCATTGAGTTATGTCCCCAGTCTGAAGTCATTGATTTTACCTATTTTTTTTTTTTTTTTGAGGGCTGAGGGCTGACTCCTGGTTCTGTGTTCAGAGATCACCCTGGGCAGTACTCAGGAGGCCCTGTGTGGTGTTGGGGATTGAACCCAGTTTGGGTGCATACAAGGTAAGTTCCTGATCAGCTGTACTATCTCTTGAACCTGGAGATGATAACTTGATAACTTACAATATTAAATTACATATTACAGGGATAGAAGTTGGAGGGTCAGTAAATAAGAATGGAGTAAAATTGATAGTAAAAGATTATCAATCAGAAAGCATAGCCAAAGTTTTCCTTAGCACTTGTTTTATTTGACCAAAACTAAAACTCAATGTGAGGGGCTGGAATGAATACAGCAGGTAGAGTGCTTGCCTTGCATGCAGCTCACCCGGGTTAAATCTCCAGAATCCCATATGGTCCCCTGAGCACTGCCAGGAGTAATTTCTGAGTTCAGAGAGCTGAGCACTGCCAGATGTGGCCCAAAAGCAAACCATTGTGAATTTACTATGCTTATAATATAGTAAGCATAGCATATATATTTTTATAGAAGTATTTTTATGATAATTACTTAGGATGATATTATTTCTTCAAGTGCTTACTAGTCTAAATTTAACCTACCTATATTTTAGTGTTTAACTGAATCAAGTTTAATCTTGAGATTAACAATATACTTGATTTTCCCACAGCAGAAGTTTAAAGGAAATTGTACTTGATTTGATTTAACACAAACGATTTTCTCAATAAAGTAAAAATAAAACTATATTCCAATATCACAGATGTCTAGATAAAGTTCAAAATTAGCTAAATATATATATACACATATATATGTATATGGGCTGGAGTGATAGCATGATAGCACAACGGGTAGGGCGTTTGCCTTGCATGTGGCCAACCCTTGTTCGATTCCTCCACCCCTCTCGGAGAGCCTGGCAAGAGTATACCACCTGCATGGCAGAGCCTGGCAAGCTACCCGTGGCATATTCGATGTCAAAAACAGTAACAATAAGTCTCACAATGGAGACGTTACTGGTGCTCGTTCGAGCAAATCAATGATCAACGGGATGACAATGATACAGTGATATATGTGTATATATATTTATATATACACAGGTGTATATATATATTTACTGTGTATATATACACAATATTGTGTGTGTGTATATATATATATATATGTATATATCAGAGGCTCAGGAGAGGGTTCAAAGAGCTCTAGATTCAATCTGGTAACCCACCACATTGCGCACTTATCCCCAAAAAAATCTCATTTAAGAGTGTCCAACAAAGGGGCTGGAGCAATAGCAAAGCGGGTAGGGCATTTGCCTTGCACACAGCCAACCCAGGTTCGATTCCCAGCATCCCAAATGGTCCCCTGAGCACTGCCAGGAGTAATTCCTGAGTGCATGAGCCAGGAGTAACCCTTGTGCATTGCCAGGTGTGACCCAAAAAGAAAAAAAAAAAAAGTATCCAACAAAAAGCAGTTACAAACTCTCTGCAGAGACCTCACTGATACGGAATAAGATGTACAAAAAGTCATAAATGTCCAAATAGACTGCAAAGCCACAATAGGACACACCCTACCCATACTCCAAGAGTACTGCACCACATTTGATGGGAGTCAAAGTAGGTGGCAACCAACCTTAGAGGGAAATACTATATTATTTCAGTTTTGCTTTGGGGCAGGGTTTGGGGTTTGGGATGGAAACACGTGAAATATGGTGGTGGGAAGGTGTAATGGTGGTGGAATTGGTGTTTGGATATTAAATGTAATCAAATATTGTGAGCTACTTTATAAAATAAAAAAATTTAAAAAAACCAAAAAGACAAAAGTCCAAATAATTCAGAATTCAGTTCACTAGAACATGTTTCCTGTTGTATGAAGGATGGTAACACAGACCTCAAGAGCAAGCTCAGGGTAACAGTTTCTCTAGACAAAAAACATTTTCAAAGCACTAATTTGATAACTCAAGAAAAAAATGGGACACATGGAAAAGTTCTCTACATCACTAATTATCAGGATGCAAATCAAAGCAACAATGAGACCATTTCACATCACAGAGATTGGCATTCATCAAAAAACAAGAACAACTAGTGCTGGCACAGATGAGGGGAGAAAGGGACTCTCATTTACTGCTGGTGGGAAAGCCGATTGGTCCAGCCTTTCTAGATAACAATATGGATACTCCTCAAAAATCTAAAAATTGAGGTTTCATATGACCCACCAATACCGCTCCTGGGAATATACCCCTAGTTGCCAAAAAAAACAGTGCAGAAAAGCTACTTGCACTCACGTTCATTGCAGCACTGTTCACAATAACCAGTATCTGGAAACAACCTAAGTGCCTAATAACAGACGAGTGAATAAAGATGAGTGGATAAGGGGGCTGGAGTGATAGCACAGCGGGTAGGTCATTTGCCTTGCACGCGGCCGACCTGGGTTCGATTCCCAGCATCCCATATGGTCCCCTGAGCATGGCCAGGGGTAATTCCTGAGTGCAGAGCCAGGAGTGACCCCTGAGCATCGCTGGGTGTGACCCAAAAAGCAAAAAAAAAGATGAGTGGATAAAAAGACTAGCATATCTACACAATGAAATACTACGCAACTGTCAAGAAAAAATAAGTCATGAAATTTGCTTATACAGATGGACACAGTATCATGCAGAGTGAAATTAATCAGACAGATAGGAACAATGATCGCACCACTGAGGGATTAAAAAAAAAAACAGTATGTGAATAATACCCTAAGACAGTAGAAACAAGGGCCAGAAGGACTGGTTGGGAACGTGCCACAATGGAGGAAAGGGAGCAGTTAGGACAGAAAAGGGACCACTAATGGCAATGATAGTTGAAAATGATCACTCTGAAGTGATCCACTCTGAGTGCTGAAAAGAGGTAGAAGGAATTGTATACATGGCACCCTTACAGGAATAATACTGCAAACCACATTGCCTGAAAAGAAAATGAGGGAAAAGAGGGAAGGAGGGAGACAGAGACAGAGACCGAGGAAAAATGCCATAGAGACAGGCTGGAGGTAGGGAGGGGACTGGGGACATTGGTGATGGGAAATGTGCATTGGTGAAGGGATGGGTGTTGAAACACTGTATTACTGAAACTCAATCATGAAAAACTTTGTAACTTTATATCTTATGGTGTTCAATAATTTTTTTTTAAACTTTTAAGTTGTGGCTCAGGAAAGTTCTCTGAAAAGCTAAGCCATTCAAGCTCTAATACCTTCAGTAAAAGATGTAAATTAGGGGCTGGAGCAATAGCACAACAGGTAGGGCATTTGCCTTGCACGCGGCAAACCCGGGTTTGAATCCCAGCATCCCATATGGTCCCCTGAGCACCGCCAGTAGTAATTCCTGAGTACAAAGCCAATAGTAACCCCTGTGCATCGACAGGTGTGACCCAAAAAACAAACAAAAAAAAAAGATATAGATCAGTGCCAGAGTTTACAGCAACTGCCTTGCAAGAGACTGACCTGGGTTCAATCAGCAGTACCCGTACTCCCCCGAGCACCTCCAGGAGTGATCCCTAACTGCAGACCCAGGAGTAAGCTCTCAGTACCACTGGGTATGACCCCCCCCACCCCCCGCCTCCGATGTATCTCATATGCAGGGGTTTCCAATCTTAACTATTTTCCAGATAAACTAATAAAATTATCAAGTCCCCACTTACAGATATGAATGGACTACCTGAGTCACATAGGCCCATGATTCAGAAATAGAAGGAAGAGGGAAACTAGATTCGTTCTCACCTGGCAATTGTTTTTCTATGTCTTTCTGATCAAGTTGATTAGGAAATTTTATCTTCAGTGCTATAAGAAAAAAATGAGATCTGTAAACAAATTTAAATTATACATACAAATTACAGAGATTGCCAAATGAACAGCTGTTTGGTATAATGTGGCCCAAATCCTAACAAAGGAATAAACATCTCACTGATGTTTAAAATTCCTTCTGTTGGGCCCAAGCAATAGTACAGCACATACGGCTCTTCCTTTGCACACATCTAACAAGGGTTCAATTCCCTGCACCACATAGGGTCTCCCAAGTCTTGCCTAGAGTGATCCCTGAGCACAGCTAGGAGTCTACGAGTGGCCACCCTCCAAACAATTATATTTCCTCTATTCAAAACTAGATGGGCAGGGGCTGGAGAGAAGGTGGGGCACTTGCCTTGCATGTAGCAGACCTCGGTTAGAGTCCAGCACCCCACATGTTCCCCTGAGCTGTACCAAGAGCAATCTCTGAGCCACTCAGTAAAGGATGCTTGGAGGGCTCACTCGGGATGGGAGATACAAGCTGAAAGTAGACTATAGACCGAACATGATGGCCACTCAATACCTATATTGCAAACCACAACTCCCAAAAGGAGAAAGAGAGCAAAAGGGAATGCCCTGCCACAGAGGTGGGGTGGGGTGGTGGGAGGGATACAGAGATCATTGGTGGTGGAGAATGGGCACTGGTGGATGGGTACTCGATCATTATATGACTGAAATGTAAGCACGAAAGTTTCTAAGTCTGTAACTGTACCTCACAGTGATTCATGTAAAAAAATTTTTTTAAATGGGGCTAGAGCGATAGTACAGCAGGTAGGGCGTTTGCCTTGCATGCAGCCGACCCTGGTTCGATTCCCAGCATCCCATATGGTCTCCTGAGCACTACCAGAAGTAGTTCCTGAGTACAAAGCCAGGAGTAACCCCTGAGCATCGTCGGATGTGACCCAAAAAGAAAAAATAAAATTTAAAAAGACATGAACAAAAACCCTTAAAAGGTGAAAAAAAAAAAGAGTGATTCCTGAGTGCAGAGCCAGGAATAAACTTTGGGCACCCCCCCCACAAAAAAAAAATCAAACCCCAAAAATAGAAGGACCAATATCCAATATTCTATCACTTTCTCTTTGCCCCTTGAATCCCTTTTCTTAACAATTTAAGAAAATTAGCTTGGTTTGAAAATTTGACTCTTGGCTTGGTTTACAAGTCTGAGTCAATTTTCTAGATGCCAGTTTAGTTAACAGAAATGCTTCCAACATTTATAACACCACTCAATGATTTTCAAGCGTGAGAATTGGTAAGATATCACTATAACAGTTTATATATGTTTGAGATTCCATAATTTCATTAAGACCTGAAGTACTCCACTCCTATAATTAAGCTGACTGTGAATGTGGGGTTCTTACTTAGGAGTTGGTTTTTGAGCAGAAGTGGTTGTTGTGTCTTGAGTTCCCCATCTTCAGGTGCGCCATATTCTGTTAAAGAAGAAATTTTAAAGAGATGATTGATAAACCAAAGTTCACTATAAGAAAAAAAGTGAGGGCTGAAGAGATAGTACAAGAGTTAAGGCACTTGCCTTGCATGTGGCCAATCCCAGTTTAATCCCCTATATGGTCTTAACCATCCTATATGGTCCCCTCTGCACTGCAAAGGAGTATTATGGTATAGCCCCCAAAACCAAAATGGAAACAAATGGCACAGATAAACATCAAATTTTCTTTTCTTTTCCTTGGAACAAGAGAGCAACAGCCAGTATCTACTTCCTTTCCTTCGGTGACCTCCAATTTCAGGAGACAGGCAGCACCTGCTTCAAGCCTGGGATCCTTTAGCTCTTAAACGTTACATCACTGGGGCTGGAGCAATAGCACAGCAGGTAGAGCATTTGCCCTGCACACAGCCGACCTGGGTTCGATTCCCAGCACCCCATATGGTTCCCTGAACACCATCAGAAGTAATTCCTTAGTGCATGAGCCAGGAGTAACCCTTATGCATCGCCAGGTGTGACCCAAAAAGCAAAAAAAAACCCAAACTTTACATCACTGATCATCAGAGACCATGTCCTAACTCAAACTGTGCACTGATTCAAACTAACAAGATAAGGTTGCACATTTCAAATACTTAGAATGCACACTTAAATGTTTCCCTTTATTTCTGGGTTCTATCTAGGACATTTTCACCAACTTCTAGCTAGATAGTACAGGCCAAGCTGGATAGTCAGTACCACTACTACAAACCCGGTGCCAGGCCAGAAAAGTGGCCACAGCAAAAGAGTATAAGGACAGCAGGGCTCCTGCTCAACCTCCTGCCAGGCCAACTAGTGACAACATTTTTATAAATATCCCCAAGTATCCCGTTTGCTCTCCTAGAAGTCCTAGCAGTGAAACACCAAGCGTACCTGCAGGGCTCGCACGTGACCCTCTGTGCACCACCCCCCACCCCTTACCAAGTGATTTAGAATTCACCGAAGTGGCCAGGAAATTGGGCCAGCTAATGGAGTCATTTGAAAGCAATTCCCACAGGCAGCTTTTCTTCCTCAAAGATAATGTTCCAGCCTGAAGCATTTATGTGGTGAGCTTCTTGCATTAGGAAATATATAAATAAAAGAAAATCACATGAAAGTGAAATCTGGCATAATAATGAAGTCAAAACAAAATGGAAAGTACATCAGGGACAAAGAGTCCTGAAGCCATAGCTTCAAAGTCTGAGGACGTAGCCTGGAAAACACAAGAGAGCACCCTTGCATACCAAGTGCCCAAACTGGTAATGTGGGTGAGCATCAGAATGAATGCTTGGAGAAAAGGGCATTCTTCCCAACTCACAGGAACATCAGAACTGGGGGAGTAGGGTGGGGTTTACAAAATAACAATGGTGGGCGGGAAAGGGAGTATAGGAGCTTAGGGCGCTTGCTGTGCATGCAGCTGACCTGTTTGACCCTGGCACTACATTCAGTCCTCCGGAGCAGCGCCAGGAATGACACCTGAGCACAGAGCCAGGGAGTAAGTCCTGAGCACAGCCGGTGTGGCCCAAGAAACAAACAAACAAAAAAATTTAAATACCAATTACCACTTTTGTCTTAAAGTGCTCTGAACTTTTCACTTGCCCTAGAGTATAAGCAGGACTGAGATAAACTGGATTGCCTGCTGCCACTCCAGGATATGGTGTGAATCAAGCATTTGATTCACCAAATCAAATGCTTGGTGAATACAAAGTGTAGAGCCTCTTTTCTCCTTGTCTGCACATCTCTCCCAGAAATCCCTGCACACTCTCCAGTATCAGAGATAGAGGCCTTCTTTTCTGGAGGCATCGATTTCTCTGCAACCCCCTTCCTCAAGTCGCCCCAGGAAAGGATAGGGAGGCCACTTGGACACAAAAAGAAAGCAGGGAGGGGCTGGAGCGATAGCACAGCGGGTAGGGCGTTTGCCTTGCACACGGCCGACCCGGGTTCTAATCCCAGCATCCCATATGGTCCCCTGAGCACCGCCAGGGGTAATTCCTGAGTGAAGAGCCAGGAGTAACCCTTGTGCATCGCCGGGTGTGACCCAAAAACCAAAAAAAAAAAAGAAAGCAGGGAAAGTCCACAGCACCCGTTAGTCCCCCCGCCAAGGTCGCGCTTCAGCTGAAAGGGTCCAGTTCACATATACATACTGAGGCAGAGCAGCTCGTATCTCGGATGGGCTGCAAGAAATTCTTCGCTTGGTCTGTTTTTTTCTGGATCCTGATGTCCACCAGCCTTTTTCCATTCGTTTCCAAAATTCTTTCGGTAATCCAGCTCAGCTCCCCTCCTTTCCTCTGGCAGAATCTATATTGATGTAAAAGAGAAACAGGAAGCATTTTTATAACTAGCACTGTGTTTTGCGCAGTGTTTTTCCTCTAGCTATCTACGAAAGAATCAAACTGAAAAGGACAAGACAGGGGCCTGGGGTGGTCTCTCAAGGGAGAGAACATGCTTTCCATGTTATGAGGTCCTGGGTTATTCTCTTCATGGTACCATTAAAAAAAAAAAAAAAAGGAGGGGTGGAGGACACCAAGATCATAACCGTATTTATCTTTCTTATTTTAACACTGAAAGAACAGGGGCCGGAGAGAGACAGTACAGCAGGTAGGGCACTTGCCTTGCATGGGCCGACCCTGATTCAATTCCTGTTACCCCATATTGGTCCCCCCAAACCCTGCCAGTAGTGATCCCTCAGCACAAAGCCAGAAGTAAGTCCTATGCACTGCTGGGTTTGACCCAAAACAAAATAAAAAAAACACCTGACAATTCAGTATCTGTAAGAGTATCTGCCCTGAGCCAACTTCTGAACTGGCCAGGTGCTGAAGGCCAACGCTGAGAGAGCAGCGAGAGCCCATGCTGGGGTTGCTGAGGGAGTAAGAGCAAGTGGCACCCAAGTACGGACTGGATGGGAAGGACGGTGAAAAGTGATAAGGTAGCGCCGTGGTTTAGCTTTTCTGCCTATATTCCTACTCCCCTAAGAAAGAGGAAAAATTACGCAGTATGTTTGCACCAACAACAGGTTAATTCTCCAGAGGAATCCAACTGTACTTATGAAAATACATCAAGGGTAATATTTTATAGTTTGGAAAAAAACTACAACTAGTACCCTATACAATAATCAGAAATAATTTCAGTGGTTTTTTGTTTGTTTTTTGCTTTTTGGGTCACACCTGTCGATGCTCTGGGGTTACTCCTGGCTCTGCACTCAGGAATCACTCCTGGCGGTGCTCAGTGGACCATATGGGATGCTGGGAATAGAACCCGGTTGGCTGCGTGCAAGACAAATGCCCTAACTGCTGTGCTATCGCTCCAGCCCCTCATTTCAGTTTTTTGACAATGTTTTCTAGTCAAAAATTATTTGGGGGACTGGAGCGATAGCACAGCGGGTAGGGCGTTTGCCTTGAACACAGCCAACCTAGGTTCAATTTCCGGCTTCCCATATGGTCCCCTGAGCACTGCCAGGAATAATTCCTGAGTGCAGAACCAGAAGTAACCCTTGAGCATCTCCCGGTATGACCCAAAAAGCAAAAATAATAATAATTATTATTATTTGGTCAGACCAGAGCGATAGTACTGTGTTAGCGCTCTTGCGTTGCACGCAGCCACCTGGGTTTGATCTCTGGCACCTCATATGGTCCCCTAAGCCACCACCAGGAGTGATCCCTGAGCACAGAGCCAGGTATAAGCCCTGAGCACAAGAGGGCATGGCCCAAATCAACAACAAAGAAATTATCTAGTTCTCGACCAGAGATCTAGTACGGGGGTGGAGCTGTTTGCCTTGCATGTGACCAACTCTTGATTCCATGCCTGGCACCACCTGGTTCCCCCCAGCACGAGCAGGAGTGTTTCCTGGTTGCAGAGTCAGCAGTAAGCCTTGAGTACCACACAGCATGGCCCAAAAACTTAACGAATAAGTAAATAAGTAAATGATCTGGTCCTGATATTTGTGCTCACCTCACATCTGTTCAGGGTCTTCAGCTGACCAATTTTGGCGATGATGAGCTGACGACTGCTCTCCTTTTTGCCTTCTTCAGTCAGGGGGTTTCTCATGCAGGACAAAGAGTGAAGACTCTGCAACTTATCCAGCTCATTGATAAATGACCACTGAAATGTGACAACAGAGAACCAATGAAAATAAACATATTTCAGGCTATGTTGCTGTTTAATCACCAAAAGAGAAGCAACAGTCCTTGGTTGCCATCCGAGGCACGAGCTTGCATCATGCACCAGGAACCCCTGGAAGCCTACATTTACACTAACTTCTCCACAAAAGGTAACAAGACAGGGGCCGGGGCAATAATACAGGAGGTAGGGCGCTTTTCTGGCACACAGCCAACCCACGTTTGATCCCAGTTAATCCCCCAAGCATTGTCAGAGTCAGGTAGAGCCTGAGTGCAGGGCCAGGAGTAACCACTGAGCACCACCCAAAACAAACAAGCAAAAAAAAAAAAAAAAAGTGACAACTCATTTTGTTTTGGGTGTGGCCCCAAAATAAAAATAAAAACAAAAGTTGAGAAGACAACCTGCTTTGGTGTAAATTCAACAAATTTCTCCATCAATATTTTTGGCTTTATAAGAGGGCTGTGAGGTAGTATTTTTCTTTCCCCTTTTTTTTTACTTTTTGCTTTTTTGGTCACACCCGGCAATGCACAGGGGTTACTCCTGGCTCTGCACTCAGGAATTACTCCTGGCGGTGCTCAGGAGACCATATGGGATGCTGAGAACAGAACCTGGGTCAGCCACATGCAAGGCAAATGCCGTACCCGCTGTGCTATCACTCCAGCCCCCTCCTCTTAAAAAAATTAGGGGTGTGTTGTTGCTCAGGGCACCCCATGTAGTGCTGGGGCTCTAACCCAGGTGGGCTACATACAAAGCAAGCACTATCTCACTCACTATACTATCTCTCTGCCCCCGATAATATCTTAATTAATAAAACTTATAAATCCCATTGTGAGTGGAAATCAGCATAATGTAGCATGTGCTATCTGAAGAAACTTACTTGTGATATTTGATTGTCATTTACTACAAGGTATTGCAAGGCAGGGAACATTGATGTTTTGCACCCTAGAAAAAAGAGAATTAAGTTACACAGTAGAAGCAAAAAATTAGTCGTGGGCAGGGGGAAATGTAAGAATCTTATATACCAATTCCAGCATCTGGAAAATGTATTGCAGAAATTCCAATGTCAGAAAGGATTAGTTGTTCTAATCTGAAAATACAAATGTTAAACTTGATTACACAGAAGAATACAAAATGTTATGGGCTATTATCCTGACTATTATGGTCAGACTTCTTCATTAAAGCCCTGAACTAATGGTTTGAGGCTCTTCGTGTTCCTGGAGCGAGCAGAACTACACTAGCACGCAACAGGGACGAATGGAGACGTTACTGGACCCGCTCAAGCAAATCGAAGATCAACAGGATAACAAGTGATACAAGTGATTATCCTAACTAGATTTAAACTTTTTTCCCTACACCTTAGGTTTTGCACTCTGTGTGTGATGCATAGAATCATCAAGTCCAAAAAATGAACTCCTCTACAGAATTATACTGTATTCTAATAAATCTAACAGAGCCTGGGTGCCAACTATATGCTAAGTGCTACTTGGGTCTCAGGAAGGAAGAGATATCGCCTGACTTCCGAAAGTTCAATGAGACTTTTGATATTAGCACCAGGATCAAATTATTCATTCTTCAATTATTAAGTACAGACATACAAAGCACCTTACATGGCTCAAAAGTAAATTCTCTAAATTCAACTTTCCCAAAGGGAATGAGTCAATTTGCATATCTTATCGGTATCTTATTTCCATTGAACATGTATCTGAGGCTTATGATCTATAAGCTAAAAAGTTACTATGCAATACTGTAAAGTTATTTTAGGATCCAACTACCTGGGCAGATGTCCTATCAAAAATAGCTGGTTTTCATCAATTAATCGATTAACCGAAAGATCTAGTATCTTGACCATCTGTAGAACATCAGTTGGCCTGTATGGAAAATAAGATTTTTGCAACATGAATTTAAAATATACAAATATACAGTCTCATTTTTCAAAGACTGGGCCTTAAGTCCAGCATGGCTTTATTTTTTTATTTTAGGGTCACACCCAGCGATGCTCAGGGGTTACTCCTAGCTCTGCACTCGGAATTACTCCTGGCAGTGCTCAGGGGACTGTATGGGATGCTGGGAATCGAACCCGGGTTGGCTGTGTGCAAGGTAAATGCCCTACCCACTTTGCTGTCGCTCCAGCCCCTGTCCAGCAAGGCTTTAGAGTGGGGTGGGAGAAGGTAAATAGGCACTAGGGGCCTGAGAGATGATGCGAAATTTCTGTCTTGACTGTGACCTTATACCATGATTCTGCCAGATGTTACCAACAGGGGAAATTGGATGGCATTGGCCATTATTTCTTTTCATTCCTTTCTCTTTACAGGAGGGAATGTAGAAGTGGGGAGTGACATTTAGGCCACAGTTGGCAGAACTCAGGGGTGGCTCTCAGTACGCAGAGGAGCATGTGGCACTGGAGATGGCACCCAGGCATTCTGCACGTAAAGCTTGCACTCAGCCCTTTGAGGGGCACCCCCTCCCTCCAGCCCTCTCAAGATGTTAGCTCCAATCACTGCATGTGAGTCTATGCATCAAAATAAAGAGTTTAATGGAATAAAAATTCCTGCACTTGGAGGCCCAGGGATGGTCCGGTGGCCATCAGAGCACCTGCTTTGCAAGTGTGAGGACCTAAGTGGAAGTCAGTGCACCTCAGCTAGAAGTACATCACGTGTGATCACAACTACATGTGCGACCCCCAGCGAGCACCATGGCCCAGTGTACAAGCACCACAACCAAGCATGTGTGACCCCTACTCACTATAATAATCACCACAAATACACATGTGTAGGCATTTGCCTATAAAATCAATAAGAGTCTTTAAAATACCTTTCATTTGAGTGGTCAGAGAGATAGTACAGTGAATATGGCACTTGCCTTGCACCCAGGTTCTCTAGTAGACATCCTGTATCGTCCCCTAAGCACTCCAGGAGTATTACTAAATGCAGAGGAGCTAAGAGTAACCCTAGAGTATCATTGGGTGTGGCCCCAAAACCAAAACATGAAAGAAAAAAAAAGTTTTAAAATATCTGAGTACCTTTCATTTGGACCCTTTCAGAATTTGCCATAAATCTTCCCACCATATGGAATGCCAGAGACCAAACCTGGGTCAGTCACGTGCAAAGCAAACACCCTACCCGCTGTACCCCAGCTCCCAAACAACAAAGTTTAAATCAGGACTTTCACCCAGTTTTCTCCTTGATTACAATCTATTAGTTAAGTTTTAGCTGACAACTGGTGTGGATGGCGGGGGGGAGGCATTTGGTTTGTGGGCCACATGCGGCAATGCTCAGGGGTTACTCTGGCCCTACACTCCCTTCCAATAATGCTTGGGGAAGTAGGAAGCATCAAGAATTGAATTCTGAGAATTCAGAATGTGCTCAGCCCTTGAAGCCGTCTCCCTGGCCCCAAAACTCTAATCCCTCAAGGCTATTAGCCATGTGCACTTTTCCAGTTACTTTTTGCATCACTTTCTAAAAATTCATATTTTGGGCAGAACTTAAGGTGACTGTGCTAAGTAAAATTAGTAAAGAAGTGAAAGACAGGCTTGGGAGAACAACGTATCTCGCTTGCCTCTATGCTTGCTTACGTGCTCTTCAAGTTTATATGATCTCTCTTCTCACCCTCCCCTATCATGTATCTTTCTAAGTTTTATTCAAAAAAAACTACCTTGCCGTTTGGACCCTGCTGTGGAGCGAGCATGATGGAAGAGCCCAAGGAAGCGCCCTTGGACTCCAAGCAGCCCACTGAACTAATTCCGGCATGGGACCAGAGACCCCACGGTGCGCTGAAACAGTAGGAACCGGGCATCCCCCAATTCTTTTAACCTCTCTCTCTCTCAACTCCTCCCTCCTGAGCACAGCGCAGGATCCGCAGTTTTCCTGAGCACAAAATGGAGACGCCGAGCCTCTCTCTAGGCTTCTCCATCTTATGAGCACCATAAAAGGGTAAAAGTTTGTAGTGATGTTATTTCTGGTTGTACTTTCCCTGGACTTTATACAGAAACCCAAAACCGCGCGGCTGCTTCCGCGGCCGCGCAACCTAATGTCATCTTAGCATCAGCAATATGTAATATGTCCCTTTTTAATGGGTCGGACTTTTGTGGGAGATCCTAACAAGAATAGTAAGTCTGTTGCTGAAATATTGAAGGCAATCAAAGTGGTAGCCATCTCTCTAGACTGAACTAAGCTATATCCCCACGCCGGCTGAGAAGAAATTTTCTTCTTTCTCGGGAAGAAACGCGGCGTGTCGTCAACTACAGTGTGATGTCCATTAAGCAAACAGACCTGGTGGCGTGGGAATGGGATATAAGGGGAAAAATTATGTACATGGAACAGTGGGACGCTGGTGGAATCTCGAGCCGGAGCCGATACCAGCGCAAGACCTTCGGTTCCAGAAACTGCTTGCAGACACTCTACTAGTCTATCAACTAAGCCAGAGCCCCACGCCTGCCGATGACGGGAAATAACCATCCTTTTCGGTTTTTTTTCCCTTGTCAGGCAGCGTGGCGATTACTAAACAGGCGTGAACTCTGTGGCGCGGGGCAAGGGGGAAAAAGAAAAGTTATGTAACTAACAGCGGGACTTAATATGTCTATATTCTTAGCAGTGGAGAACTATTAAATGCCTCCTTGGCAATAGGACTGCTTTCCTTTTTTGGGGGAAACCCCAACAACGGTAGTGAGTTGTGTGTTGAAACATGGAATGTAATCGAGATAAGGCATAAATGAAGTGAAACTTATCATGTACAAGGGTGGGGACTGGGGAGGTGGGAGGGGGCGGCAGGTATACTGCGGGGGTTGGTGATGGAAGATGGGCACTGGTGAAGGGAAGGGTGTTTGAGAATTGTATAACCGACATAATCCTGAGAACTATGTAACCCTCCACATGGTGATTCAATAAAATTAATAAAAAAAAAAAAAAAAAAAACTACCTTGGGGGCTGGAGCAATAGCACAGCAGGTAGGGCGTTTGCCTTGCACATGGCCCACCCGGGTTCGGTTCCCAGCATCCCATATGGTCCCCTGAGCACCGCCAGGAGTAATTCCTGAGTGCAGAGCCAGGAGTGACCCCTGTGCATCGCTGGGTGGGTGTGACCCAATATATATATATATAATCATTTTATTTATCAGAATGACTAAATTATAACAAATACTATATAATAAATACTTGTTACCTTTCTGAAATGCAAATATCGTTAGCTTTCAGGTACAATTCCTCAAGGACTGGCCACCCAGAGGCACACTGGAGCAGCTGGGAAGAGAACTCAGGTCAGGGTAGAGTCCTTCTGCAGTTGTTTCTTTCCATATGTTATTGACTACAACCTTCACATGAAGTTAGTTTAGCTACTACTTAGGAATCAAGTACCTCACAAACATTCCATGACAGATTATGTTTCAGGCTAGAAGTGCAGGGCAATATAATGTTAACAGGCTGCTTTTTAATATGGGAGCAAATGCTTGTCTCACTCTGGGCAAACAAAAGGTACTCAGGCATACCTGGAACTGTACTTAGAGGCGATGAAGACCCAGTACCTCCTCACCATTTCCTCTGGCTCCCTTAACTTAACTGATATTGAACGCCTTTCCTAGGTTCTCAATGACTATTGAGTTGAGGAAGAACATACTGAATTATCACCATCTCCACCTCCTGAATTTCTATATTCCCTTCTTGTTCCCTGCTAGACCTAACTCAAGGAAGGAGGCCTAGGAAAGAAGAGACAAGGCTGTGGCCACACTAAGGGCAGACATTAAAGAGACACCTGGGGCTGGAGCAATAACACAGAGGTAGGGCATTTGCCTTGCATGCGGCCGACCCAGGTTCGATTCCCAGCATCAGCATCCCACATGGTCCCCTGAGCACCGCCAGGGGTAATTCCTGAGTGCAGAGCCAGGAGTAACCCCTGAGCATTGCCAGGTGTGACCCAAAAAGCAAAAAAAAAAAAAGACACCTCTAGGTGAGGTGCCTTGGTGGATGAACAACTTACTCGAACAAGGTTTGAAAATGGAAAATTCTGGTTGTGGGAAATCAGCACACCCCTGACAGAAAAACTACAGTACCAGATCCACAAGTCCACTTTCAATTTCCACTAGAGTCACTAGACAATAGGAGGTGAATGTCAAACAGGAAAATAATGTGAAAATCTTTCTGCTGCTTAAACTTGGGAGATGGCGCCGGGGCTCATGCCTTGATATACAAGGACCCAAGTGAACCTCAACACTTCAGAGTATAACTTTGGGGGCCCCTGGCAGCAATGGGCCCAAGTAGTGCCAAGTCACTGGGCCCTATCACAGAACCTTCAAGCCCAGTTGACTGAGTGTCGAAATGGTCACCAGGCCCCCTTCATGGACACCCCCAAAAAACAAAAACCACCTCTGTGGAAAACTCTGGTAGCTAAAGGGGCCAAAAGGCAGTTGATGGTAAGGTGCAACTGGAGAGTTCATACATACATACTGCACACCAGTAAGGAATGTCACTGCTTAGAAACACAACAGAATAAATCAGAATAAGCCATCAGGGACAACATAGATTCTTTGCTACAAAATTTTGCAATGACTGTGCAACTACTGTCTGGAAGGCATTTTTTTTTTTTTTCTTTTTGGGTCACACCCGGCGATGCACAGGGGTCACTCCTGGCTCATGCACTCAGGAATTACTCCTGGCGGTGCTCGGGGGACCATATGGGATGCTGGGATTCGAACCCGGGTCGGCCGCGTGCAAGGCAAACGCCCTACCCGCTGTGCTATCACTCCAGCCCCTGGAAGGCATTTTAATGATTCAAACAAAGCTACAATTGTGTTCTAATTCCCTGTTAAGTCAAGAATTTAAAACTGCTTATCATTGAATAATAAAAGAAATATGATTACCTCAGCCCAGGTTATTCCTGTGTGGTTAAGGACTAAAATCTTCAGCGTTGAAAATGTTCCAATTACAGATGGTGGACCAGAGGGAAATTTGAATTTATTTTCACTGGATAGAAAAAGAAGATACAATGTACAGTAGGATCTACTAAAAGTCATATAAAGTGACACTTTGGTACCAGTGTATGCAACATACAGACGCAAAGTTGATGAGTCATAACCCAGGAACACCAACAACAGAACTCCGGTTTCTAGAGGGTAAAAGAGGGGATTGGAGGGAGGAAAGCACTCGCCTTATACCTGCTGACTCCTATTTAATATCTGGCACCACATATGGTCCCTTGAGCATCAATGGGGTCACTCCTGAGCACAGAGACAGGAATAACTACTGAGCACTCCTGAGTGTGGGCCCAACCCTTCACTCAAATAAATTAAAAAATAAGAGAGAACATTAATTTAGGGGGCTGAAGAGATAGAACAGCGGGCAGGTCACCCACTTTGCATGCAATAGCACCCCATCTGGTCCCCCAAGCTCCATCAGGAGTGATCCCTGAGAGCAGAGCAAAAGTAAGCCCTGGGTAGCACGACCAGTGATTAAAAAAAAAGGGGGGGGTGGCTGGAGAGATAGCACAGTGGATAGGGTGTTTGCCTTGCACGCAGCCGACCCGGGTTCGATTCCCAGCATCCCATATGGTCACCCAAGCACTGCCGGGAGTAATTCCTGAGTGTATGAGCCAGGAGTAACCCCTGTGCATTGCTGGGTGTGACCCAAAAAGCAAAAAAATAAATAAATAAAAATAAAAATTAAAAAATAAAAAAAACTAAAACCCATCAATTTAGGATTTAATATGAGGGGACTGGTTTGTTTCATCTTTATAGTGAAATTATATTGAGGGGATGAAGACCTAGTACAGCAGGTAGAGCACTTGCTTTGCATGCAGCCAACCCAGGTTCATTCCCAGGCACCCCATGTGGTCCATCAAACACACCAGGAGTGATCCCTGAGCGCAGAGCCAGGAGTAAGCCCTGAGCACACATGGGCGTGGGCCAAAGTTTAAAAAAAAAAAAAACTATACTGAGATGAAGTAAATCAGATTTTTAACATTTACAACATAGAATTTTAGGTCTGACAGGCCCAAGAAATAATCAGAGGGTTCAAGCAGCTGGTAAAGCTACATGTTTCCTAAAACAAGAGGCTTTTCCAAAGGGGTGGAGGAGTAGGGGGGTAGGGTGCCGACATCAAACCCAGAGTTACATACATGAGCAACATCCCCGGCTCATGTAAATTTTACTTCCTTTGTAAAATTAAGTACCCCTCTCCAAAGTTTTATAGAATGTTAAATTCTGAGGTCGAATGCTGTCTCTTTAAATCAGATGGGTGAAATTAACTACTATCTTTAAAACTTCCTCTCAAGATTGAGCTGGAGTGACAGTACAGAGGGTACTTGCCTTGCATGAGGCCAAGCAGGGCTTGATCCCTGACACTCCCTATGGTTCCCTGAGCCCTCCAGGAGTGATCCCTTCACCATGAGTAAGCCAGGTGTAGTCCCCAAACAGAAAATAAATAAAAAATAAATTCCTCTCAAGAACTTGATCTCGATCTCGGTGCTGGAGAGACATTACAGCAGGTAAGGCGCTTGCCTTGCTTGAGGCCCACCTGAGTTCCAATCTCCGGGCACCCCAAATGTTTCCCTAACAGAAGTGATCTCTGAGCACAGAACCAGAAGAAACCCCTGAGCACTGCCAGGTATGACCTCAGCCAGCCTCCTACCCCCAGTCCCCGCGCCACCCCTACCCCACCCCACCCCACGCCTGCCCCAAAAGGAAAGCCAATCTCAGGAAATAATGTTCTCATTTCGTTTGGTTTAAGGCCACACCCAGTGGTGCTTAAGGGCTGTGCCTGGCAGTGCTCAGGGCACCACGCAGTGCTGGAGAGTCAGCATGCCAAGATGCCCTCCAGCAAACTGAACTATCTCTCCAGCCCAACAATCATCTTTTTTTTTTTTTTTGCTTTTTTGGGTCACACCCAGCAATGCACAGGGGTCATTCCTGGCTCATGCACTCAGGAATTACCCTTGGTGGTGCTCAGGGGACTATATGGGATGCTGGGATTCGAACCTGGGTCGGCCGCGTGCAAGGCAAACGCCCTACCCACTGTGCTATCACTCCAGCCCCCCAACAATCATCTTAAAAGAAGATGCCAATAAACCGGTCCCCTTATTCCGAGATGAGACATCATGGACCAAAGGACACCATTTTGCTCTACCAGGGAGTGCAACTAATTTAGACCAAGCTGCTACACTGACCCGCCTGGGTATGTACAAATATATAACTATAATCATACGCTAATGTACATGTAGCTCTGTGTAAAGTTGGTTCAACCATGAAAGGGGAAGCCTGACTGATCCCTGGGAAGTTAGATTCAGAGATAAAAACTAACGAAATATTCAAAAAGCATAGAAAACTCTGATACTAGTTTTTAAAAAATATTTAGTGGTGGGGCCGGAGTGATAGTACAGTGGGCAGGGCGTCTGCCTTGCACGCGGCTTACCCAGGTTTTTTTTTTGGTGTTTTTTTTTGGTTTTTTTTTTTTTTTGCTTTTTGGGTCACACCTGGAGATGCACGGGGGTTACTCCTGGCTCTGCACTCAGGAATCACTCCTGGCGGTGCTCAGGGGACCATATGGGATGCTGGGAATCGAACCCGGGTCGGCCGCAAGCAAGGCAAACGCCCTACCCGCTGTCCTATCGTTCCAGCCCCCTTACCCAGGTTTGATATGGCATCCCATATGGTCCCCTGAGCACTACCAGGAGTGATTCCTGAGTGCAGAGCTAGGAGGAAGCCTTGAGCATCACTGGGTATGACCCAAGTAGCAAAAAAAAAAAAAAAAATTCAGTGGAAATTGGCAAAAGAAAAAAAATCCTTATTAGAATGGAATTAAATAGCTTTCCAGTGAAATAACTCATTCCTAAAGCAATTAAGTTCTGGACAGTTCAGAATGAGCAAATACCACCTTTCCTACTCCCCAGTTAGATATCTGTTCCCCAGACAGGCCATCTGCTTGCTCCAGGCTTTCAAGAAATACAAAAAAAGGCAGAAACGCATCTGGACTGAGCATTAAACCATGGCGCCGTGCCACCCCAGGTGGGGAAAGGTGTTTGTCCCTTCCACCTTTTCTCCCTGGCTGCGCGGTGGCCGCCACCTTTTCAGAGCCTATTGGACAGGGCCGGAGCGATAGCACAGCGGGTAGGGCGTTTGCCTTGCACGCGGCCGACCTGGGTTCGATCTCCGGCATCCCATATGGTCCCCCAAGCACCGCCAGGAGTAATTCCTGAGTGCAAAGCCAGGAGTAACCCCTGAGCATCGCTGGGTGTGACCCGAAAACAAAACAAACAACAACAAAAAAAAACAGAGCCTATTGGACAGCCAGGTACGAGACTGCAGTGACGTGACACGTGGGGCCTCACAGGATGGGGGTTAGAACCGGCCCCTCTTCCTGTCCTGACAAGGCCCCGAGTTGCCACCCACGCACAGCTCCTGACTCCTGAATGACTATGATCTCAGAGGCACACAAACCAATCTCGGAACCTGGAGGCTTTTGACAGAAATCCCTCCAGACTTATTACTAAAATATCAGAAATCCAAAATCACGTGTCCGCTATGCGGCCATGACATCATATGCTCTTCATAATCAGCAAAAGAAAACAAATTATCTAATGATGCCTTTTCGGCAGGTCTGATGGTTGGGGGAAATTCCAAATAATAATGGTGGGTCTCTTGTCGAAATACTGAATATGGGCTGGAGCGATAGCACAGCGGGTAGGGCATTTGCCTTGCACACAGCCGACCCAGGTTCAATTCCCAGCATCCCATGTGGTCCCCTGAGCACCACCAGGGGTAATTCCTGAGTGCAGAACTAGGAGTAACCCCTGAGCATCGCCGGGTGTGACCCAAAAAGCAAAAAAATAAATTAAAAAAAATATGTATTGAATGTGATCAAAGTATGGAGAGAGTAAAGTGAAATTAATCTGCCACACAGGCAGGGAAAGGGGTGGGATGGGGGTATACTGGGGTTCTTGGTGGTAGAAAACGTGCACTGGTGAAGGGATGGGTGTCTGATCATTGTATGACTGAGACTCAAACTGGAAAGCTTTGTAACTGTTCTCACAGTGATTCAAAACCTAAAAATAATTTTAAAAAAAAATACAAAAAAAATCTTTTAAAGCACTGTATACCTGCCGGTGTCCCCCTCTACCCAATCCAACACAGGGTGCATTCCCGTCAACCGACTCACTTCATGAGGCCATGTGAAAAACAGTAATAATCCAATAATAGCAGAGAAAGACTTAGAGCTTAGGTAAATTCAACCAGGCATCTTTTCCTCCTCATTCCCACAAGGACGCTGTAAGGGAGCCAGGAGAGATTAGGGGTTTTATCCTTGTGACCATGCCCACCCAGGGTGCCTACCTGAGATTAAGAGTTTCCAGATGTTCTAGCTGATGAGCAATGTGAACCACTTCATCCCAGGACGTCAGCAGGTTTTTCGACATATTTAGCTCCCTAATGTCTGAAGGCATATGTTAAGAAACAGTAACCGAAAAGATTCGTGAAAAACATACAATAGCAAACTCTGAAAGCTGGAGCACAGGATCTTCCTCTCTATAATCTCTCTTCTTCTGGAAACACTTTTTATGAACACCACACTCCTTTAAAAAAAAAAAGATGGTGGGGAAGAACTGAGTGTTGAAAGTAGGTAAAGGGATATACAGGTAACCCTTCAGTATCTGTATTGCAAACCATACAATGGAGAGAGATGCCCAAAAGGGGAGAGAGAGAGAGAGAGAGTGAGAGAGAGAGAGAGAGAGAGAGAGAAGAGAAAGAGGGAGGGAGTAGGAGAAAAAGAGAGAGACAGAGAGAGAGAGAGGAAAAGTGCCTGCCACTGAGGCAGGCAGTGGTGGGTTGGGAAGAACACTGGGGACATTGGGTGGGAATGTACACTGGTGAAGGGATGGGTACTGGTACATTATATAACTAAAACCCAATCATGAACAACCTTGTAATGGTGTATCTTAAAGTTTTATTGTGAAACTAAAAAGTTGGAGGAAAAATATGTACAATCAAGTGAATAAGAACTCAAACCAGGGGTGGGAGTGAAAGCACAGCGGGTAGGGCACTTGCCTTGGAACCCGGGTTTGAGTCCCAGCATCCCATATGGTCCCCAAGCACTGCCAGGAGTAATTCCTGAGTGCAGAGCCAGGAGTAACCCCTGTGCATTGCCGGGTTTGACCCAAAAAAAAAAAAAAAAACCAAAACCAAAACCACTGTATGATTCTGTGACAAGAAGGCAGCCAGTGACAGTGATAAGTCAGTAAGCAGCAGGGCTCTTCCCCAGCACTGCCAAGCCTCACACCAAGCACAAACTTCTGCTCCCCAGGAGCACTGTGACACTCTGCAAGAGTCCCCAGATAATGAATGTCACCAGCATGATTTGTACACAAGATGCAGTAAGACAAAAAAAAAAAAATGGGGCTGGAGCAATAGCACAGCGGGTAGGGCATTTGCCTTGCATGTGTTCGACCCAGGTTTGATTCTCAGCATCCCATGAGCACTGCCAGGGGTGATTCCTGAGTGCAGAAGTAACCCCTGTACATTGCCGGGTGTGACCCAAAAGGCAAAAAAAAAAAAAAAGATGCAATAAGAATGACACCCCGGCACAGGAATTCCCTGGTATAGGAATTTAGAGAAAGCCAACTGGGAGAACAGACGAGAAAGGTACTTAAGCCAAGTACTAAAGAGGAATGAGGACAAAGGCATCGAGAAGGGCAATGTGGGGGCCAGAGAGATAATACAGCAGGTAGGGCAGTTGCCTGGCCAACCTGAATTTGATCCTCAGCACCCCTTATGGTCCTCCAAACCTCAGCAGAAGTGACCCTTGAGTGCAGAGCCAGGATTAAGGCCTGAGCACTACCAAGTATGGCCTCAAAACAAAACAAGGGGAGGGGGAAAGGGCAGTGCTGGGCTGGCGGCTGGCCAGCAGGCTGGAAGGCAGGCTTTACATGCCAAGGCCTGGCTTCCAACCCTGTCACATGGTCCTCTGAGCAACACCCGAGGCAACCCCAAGCACTGAGCTGGGAACAGCCCCAGAGCACCAATGGGTGTGGCTCCCAAACCAATCCGCCCCCCACAAAGCAAAATGAAAACATTGGTAGCAAAACCCCCAATGAGAAAGAAGAAAGAGAAGCTGGGAGCAGAAGTAGGGCCATTGGAGAAAAATCCTACACACAAACACATGACTCAGAATGTTGGGGAACCATTCTGTTCAGAGCAGAAAATACAGAAGTCTTTTTTTGTTTTGTTTTGGGTGGGGGTGGGGGGCATGCCTGGTGGTACTCAGGAGTTACTCCTGGTTGTGCACTAGGAATCACTCCTGGCAGCGGCCAGTGCCAGCCAGCTGCGTGGTTCGGGCGACACTTTAGGTAGTAATAATGTAAGAATAATGTAAGTCTCTACATAAGACCCTCCAGTTTGCCTGTGGGTCACAGACCTAGAGTATTTATTCTCTAGCTCTTGAGAAGCAGAGCCTGCCAGGGCTGGAGAAATAACAAAGCAGGTAGGGAGCTTGTCTTGCATGTGGCTGATCCAGATTCAATCCCTGGCACCCCTATGGTCCCCCAAGTCCCTCCAGGAATGAACCCTGAGCAAAGAGCCAGGAGAAACAAAAACAAAAAAAAAAAAGCTAAGGTAAAAAAAATTACAGTGATGGGATGCTGTATAGCATGTTTCACAGCTCACAGAGATGAGTACCGGCGGAGAGACGTTCAGGAGTGTGAGGTGGGGGTGGGGGCCTGCAGAGGAACCTGGGTTTCTCAAACAGTCTTTGGAGTTTCTGCCACAACTAGAATAATGACCACCCACTGGTGTCGTGTCAAACAGAAGGAAAGTGGCAAGCAGGTGCCACAAACATATTCTCAGGCTGCTCGAGGCCCTGCCCCTCACACGCACTCTCCCAGAGACTCAAAGGCAATGGAGAAGCGCTGGGCTTGACCCAGACAGGGCTCCTTATCCCCCACTGCATCCCCTCATCCTGCCCCACTTTCTACTTCCCCTGTTTCCCAGGCCTCTCCGACCCAGAGGCTGACCCTCATTCCGCGGCTGACCCGGCAGCTTTATGCGCCTCCTGGTCAGACTCCAGCCCTCTCATATGTATGTCCATGACCCTGCTAGTCCGGGCCACTGGGCTGGTGAGAAAGGCTGGAAGCTTCTGCTTTACTCACCAGACTTCCGACTGTGCAGGATGGAATTATAAATATTCCCAGTGACCTATTCAGAGAGAGCAACAGACCAATCTATATGCTGGAATCAACTCCGCACTGTCTAACAGTTGTTCATGTAGTGGCCACCTACAGATGCGCATGCGCAGACACCCACATACACGCACACACATACAGAGTCCATGGAATGCTACTGCTAGATAGATCTTGCTTCACTGGCAGCCTCTCCCTCAAGTTCAGGGGCAACAGAGCATAGAAGGTCATCCTTTCTTAGGGGAGCTCTTCATTTGACGTGCTCACACCTGTAGCATTTCCACAGCCCTTTGTCTCTGCAGAGTGAATCACTTCAAAGGAGGATCAACCCCAGAGGGAACACAGTTGATTAAACACTGGCGGCAATGCTTCTGGCAAGCATTCACCCCGGAACTACAAGACATTCATCGCTGCATCTGCACATATCAAACGTGACTTGATTATCTCATGAAGCTTCCTCTCTTCAAGCATTGGGATGTGTTTCTTCCAGGAAAGAACAGCATAAACAAGCTAGATGCTGATTCTCCAGTGTTTTGCTGACACCGCTGCCCAATCATGCATTCCCACACAGATCTACTGACCAGATCTTGGCTAATTTGCTGGAGGTAAGCCTGGAGCCACAGGATCTTCTGAGATCATCAAGGTGTAAATCAGGCAGGTTAGGAATACTGCAGACACTTCAGTGGCATTTTGCTCTTTACCAAACTACGCCCACCTCTACTTGGATTTCCCAAACTCCACGGGCCAACCTGTGGAAGAAATAAATGACCAACCAGCTCTGCTCAGCTGGGGCAATAGGGCAGAGACAACTGAGGGTCCTAACACATGCATAGCCGAGGGAACCTACAACTACCACCAAGTCTGTACTGGTGGGGGCGGGGAGGGGTTGGAAGGAGGGCAGCATCAGAGCTCATCTGCCATCTCTTTGCACAGAGGAAAAGGACTATAAACCTTTTGCACACCTTACTATGCAGACAGCAGTAGGCCAAAGAACTGGGATATCGTTGAAGGTTGGAGAATGAAAATTTGATTTGCCACTGGAAATTTTTCTTAGGCTCATCCCCTATAAGCTTAGTTTCAGGCATAAAAGCAATATATAACACAAAGGGGAAAAAAGAAAACACTAGAAAGAGAAGGTGGAGAAGAGAGGACTCAATTTTTTTTTTTTTTTTTTTTGCTTTTTGGGTCACACCCGGTGATGCACAGGGGTTACTCCTGGCTCTACACTCAGGAATTAGCCCTGGCAGTGCTTAGGGGACCCAATGGGATGCTGGGAATCGAACCTGGGTCGGCCGCATGCAAGGCAAATGCCCTACCCGCTGTGCTATCGCTCCAGCCCCTTATTTTATTTTTTTGTTTTGTTTTTGTTTCTGGGCCACACCTGACTTTGCTCAGGGCTTTCTCCTGGCTCTGTGCTCAGGGATCTTTCTTGGAGGGACTCAGGGAGCCACATAGGATGCCAGGGATCAAACCCAGGTCAGGTGTACACCCTACCCACTGCACTATCACTCACCCCGAATCATTGTTGCAAAGCCTGTGGTGGGTACTATAACAAGACTGCACCCGAGGCCAGGAGGAGGCTTTGCGGGAGAGCACGTGTGCCTCGCTCGGGTGAAGGCCCCGGCTTCAGTCCTCAAACACCACAAACCGCATTCAGCTGCTTAACACAGGAAGTTGAGAGAGGACCACGTTTCTCTTTTTCACATACAGGAAGGCCGTCGCAGGGACTGAGGGCGCTTCTCCACGCCTCCCTCCCCAGTTCCACGCCTCCACGGGGGCCGCAACTCTGTGCTCGAGGCAGGCTGCAGCCAGCTTAACAGACAAGGAGCAAAAGGAGAGGTCAAGCCCCGCTGGCAGCGGCACTCCCCACACTTTCACTCTCTCACACCGCCTGACCCGGGTTGGGGTGGGGGCGGGGGCGGGGGTGGCGGGACAGTTATCTGGGCAGTGACTCGCTCACAGAAAACTAAGTTGCTGTTGGGAAGCTGGGGAGAATGGGCCTTAGGGAGGCAACGGACAGTGTCTGGGAAAGGGAAGAAGCCTCAGGTCAGGTCACAGTGAAAAGGATACTAGGACACACTTTGGCAATTTCTTCTTTGTCACCAGCACTATTTACAGCACAGTTCTCCAGAGAAATTTCTTGCAACTTGCTCAGCTGACTACAAGAAAACACAGAGTGAATATGAAATAAACATGCACATTATTCACTGACGGGCCCTTTAAAAATATTAAGAAGCATTTCAGGCATAAAAAAGTACCAGAAATAACAAATACCAAATTTATAAATTAAGTATTACTAAGGATTTTTTTTTAAAAAAAGCATTAAACACATTATAAATATAAGTGAAACCTTTTATATCTCTTCTCTTTCTGCCCAGAGGTAACAAGTATACAAATGTGCTGTATATTTTACAATTTTTAAGGTAATATTTAGTTAGTTCATATTTGTACAGTTTTTAGTATACTTCCTGACATACAGTAAGTTATAAGTAAAAAAATAAACAAAACTGCAGCCTTTGGGAAAAACACTGAAACAAAATGCAAGGCACTGACTATCATAATTATCGGAAATTAGGGGGAGAAGCAACAGCAAAGTTCTAGGGCATTTATGAGCTCTAAAGTGCTTCACCACTTCTATTTAATGTTCATGATGATTTTCAGGAGATGCTGACTTTTTGGAGGGGGAGGGGAGCCACACCCAGTGAAGCTCAGGGGTTATTCTTGTCTCTGCCAGTTACTCCTGGTGGTGCTGGGGGTACCATATGGGATGACGAGGATCAAACCCAGATCAGCTGCGTGCAAGGCCATTGTACTCTCTCTCTCTTGCCCCAAGCTTCCTTTTTTTTTTTTTTTTTGCTTTTTGAGTCACACCCAGCGATGCTCAGAGGTTCCTCCTGGCTCTGCACTCAGGAGTTACTCCTGGCAGTGCTTAGGGGACCATATGGGATGCTGGGAATTGAACCCGAGTCGGCTGCTTGCAAGGCAAACACCCTACCCGCTGTGCTATTGCTCCAGCCCCCACAAACCCCTGCTTTGCAGGAAGGAAAAAAACTTGTCAAAAAAGGAAGTGTAGGAATGTCACAAAAATAGTAGTTTGCACCATGTCCAACAGATGTCGCTGTTTCCCTCTAAAGTTAAAAAATACTCTATTAAAAACTAAAAAATGCCCTTGAATTGGCTGAGAGGTCTTGGATCTTAGTACAAAACACAGGGAACCTGTTTTTTTGTCTTGTTTTGTTTTGTTTGCTTTTTGGGTCACATCCGATGATGCACAGGGGTTACTCCTGGCTCATGCGCTCAGGAATTACTCCTGGCGGTGCTCAGGGGACCATATGGGATGCTGAGAATCGAACCCGGGTCAGCCTCGTGCAAGGCAAACGCCCTACCCGCTGTGCCATCGCTCCAGCCCCAATCCTAGTGTTTTGATGCTGCCATCACTCCAGACCCAAAAGCATCTCCAAGAAAAGTCATACATAATAATGCTTTTTGTTTTGTTTTTGTTTTGGTGCGTCGGCACCTGGTGATGCTCAAGGGTTACACACCTGATTCTGTACTCAGGGGTCGGTCACTCCTGGAGGACTGGGGTGGGGGGACAACAACATGGGGTGCTGGAGATTAAACCCAAGTTAGCCACGTGCAAGGCAAGTGCCGCCCTGTTCACAACAGCTGCTCTTCACGGAAGCTCTACCTCTTAGGTACTGTTCATAAATGAGAAGACTTGCGCTTATAAATTGTGTCTTGTGTGAGTGCCAGACAGTGGCTTAGCTAATGTATGCACCCGGCCCAATTAACTCCAAAGTGGGTGCATTCCAAGCAAATACTAGCTAATTATTGAATATACTGATACTCAAATAGTAGGCTCATTCACCAGAGATATTCATGAGTTGTACAGTCATTCATAATCAGGGGAAAAAATCTGTCAGCAATTTGTTAATATTCACAGAGCTCTTGGTAATTATTCTGAAGAAAAAACAGATGTTAACTGGTTAGAAAAAAAGTCTCAATAAAAGAGTCTCTTTTGGAGTAAATGATATTTAAGTATTCTCATTCTAATGGAAAAATAAAGCAAAGAACTCTAACATTACGAAGTACATGGTTCTTTAAAAGCAAGTAAATCAGAGGGATAAATAGTGAAAAACATTCATAATAGTTGCCCCTTAATGGTAGTGTTAATCATGACTTCCTTTTTGCTCAATTTGTAGTTTCTAAATCTTCAACCAGAAAAACATGTTTTAATTAAGTCAAATTATTGCTTTTTAAAAAAATCTATCATTTTGTTTAATGCTATGACCATATTTAAAAAAAAATTAAGAATAGCAACAGAAATAAAAAGAACGATCCCACGTGCCTAGTTTGTGGTCTCCATAATGGCCACCAGGGGTCACTACTAAGACACCTCCTTGACGTCAAGGTCAAACAACAAAGCACTGCTGCTAAACTAGGAACCTGGAAAGCTCTTGAGCAATTGTGCTTTTGTATGAATATCATCTTCCACGCTCTGCTGCAGACAGTTCAGTGAGCGTCACCTCAGAGAACCACAGTGTACCACTGAGTTTTCAAGGACACTAGGGTTTAGCAGAGTTTTTGTTGTGGTCTTTGGGTCACACTCAGCAGTGTTCAGGGGTCACTCCTGGCTCTGCACTCAGGAATCACTCCTGGCAGTGCTTGGGGACTATATTGGGATGCTGGGACAATGTAAGGCAAATCCCCTACCCTCTGTACTACTACTTCTGACCCCAAGCCTAGCAGTTTCAAATGCGTTATTTAGTGTCCCTAAAATAATCTGGGGTACTTCTGATTCAGTAGGTCTAGGATGGCTTATGCAAGTTTCAGAAGTTCCCAGGGAATAAATTTCCCACAGCTAGATATGGGAAAACACTTGCTATTAGATAATACCATCATACTACATGGCACAGGCAAAAATCTGGACTTTGGATTCCACTCCTGACATCACTCAGATGGAAAAGTTCTATCAGATTGAAAAGGTAAGTAAACGTCAGCTTTACTTACTTAACAATTAATCAATACAAGATCAAATGGCATAATTATTGTAGCACTGTCATCCCATTGCTCATTGATTTGCTCGAGTGGGCACCAGTAATGTCTCCATTGTGAAACTTGTTACTACTGTTTTTGGCATATCGAATACTTGACGAGTAGCTTGCCACTGTGCTATCACTCCAGTACTAGGCAAATCAATATCTTACTTTCAACCCAACATCGAATAAACCTCTGCTAAGAAGGATTTTAATTTCTCTGAATTCTCAATTCTCCGATATCTCCCATTTCAATTGGCTGTTTGTGCAGAAAGCATAGACCTGTTTAGGAGCAAATTTCTGGGCATCATACAGTCAAGTCAGGTGAACTTAAATCCTAAACCACAATGAAACTTTAAAGTTAGTTCTACCACGATCAGTGATACTTACCTCTGCCATTTTTTAACAGAGTCAAAACCAATGGTCTCCACTGGTTTGTTCCCAAAGGTAACCGTGTGTGCCTTTCCACCTTCTTCCGATCCATCTTCCAACACATAGCGATTCTTCAATGCTGTGAGAAAGTCTACTCCAAAATTCACTTTGTTTGGACGAATAAAGGATCCTCCTGTTGGGTGCCTGTAAAGGAGAGAGATGGAACACAGACTGTAGAAACTTCCATAGAAACAAGAAAATAAGATGAAAAAAAGAAACTTTTATAAATGAGCAATAGCACAGTGGGTAGGGCATTTGCCTTGCACTTGGCCGACCCAGTTTGATTCCTCCACCCTTCTCAAAGAGCCCGGCAAGCTACCGAGAGTATCTCGCCCACTCGGCAGAGCCTGGCAAGCTACCCGTGGCATATTCGACATGCCAAAAAACAGTAACAAGTCTCACAATGGAAACATTACTGGTGCCTGCTGGAGCAATTCGATGAACAACGGGATGACAGTGATACAGTGATATAAACTATCCAGTGTCTCGGGCTGGAAGGCAGTACAGAGAGTGGCATTTGCTTTGCATGTGGCTAATCTGGGTTTGATCCCTGGCATCCCAAATGGTCCCCTGAGCACTGCCAGGAGTAATTCCTGAGTGCAAAACCAAAAGTAACCTCTGGGAACCACTGGGTCTGTCCCCAAAATAAAACAAAACAATACAAAAAACCCACAACTATCCTGTGACACAAATGTAACAATTCGCAATGTTTGCAATTTTATTTACAAATATATTAGCAAATAAAGATTATACTATAATGTTAAAGACAATGCCACCTACCAAGAACAGTCATAAATACAATGCTCTAAAGCTTCTTTCAAAACTTTCTGTATACTGAAAAAATCAAAATCAGATAAAAGAGAATATGCTAAAAATTGTATAATCAATATGGTTACTTATTAAACATTATGAGTTTAAACACACATTTAAAATCCCAATACACAATAATATGGTAGAAATAATTTAGAGGAAAAAGAAAGTTATTAAATCCTGGTCGGAAAAGATTTTATTTTGGGGGGGGCACACTAGGCGATGCTTTAGGGTTACTCCTAGCTCTGCACTCAGGGACCACTCCTGGCAGACTTGAGGGGACGCCAGGGTTGAATTCACATCAGCCATGTACAAGGTAGTGCCTTACCCAATGTACTATCATTCCAGCTCTATTTTTACCTTGTTAATTATTATTCAGATTGAAATAACAAAATTACTTTAAAGAAAATGAGCAAATATCATCGTAATCCCACAGACTACAAATTTTGGGGTTTTTTGGGGGGGTTGCTGGAGTGATAGCACAGCGGGTAGGGTGTTTACCTTGCACATGGCCGACCCGGGTTCGATTCCCAGCATCCCATATGGTCCCCTGAGCACCACCAGGAGTAATTCCTGAGTGCAGAGCCAGGGGTAACCCCTGAGCATCGCTGCGTGTGACCCAAAAAGGAAAAGAAAAAAAATGTTTTTTTTATAGTTTTAATTTTATTTGTTTCTTTTTATTTGTTTGACACACTGGCACAAGTACTTAGTGCTTAAAATAATACACACAACAGTGCTGAGGGGCTACTCCCAACTCTGTGCTAGCAAGTTACTCCTGTAGCGCTTGGAGAACCATATGATGTCAGGGATTGAACCAAGCCTCTGCATGCAAAGCATTCACTCCAGCCTATTGTGCTATTTCTCCTGTCCTGGTTTTGATTACATAATCATACTCAGAATTTGCCAACAGACAATAATTTTTAAATAAAACAAAATTGCATTTACAAAGCTTCTCCATAATAACATTTATTTGTAATTGAGGAACTCTGGAAACCATAAAAATAGTCAGCTAGATAAAAAACTATTAAGTAAACCAAATATATGTAGTCATTAAAAAATTATAGCTGTAATACTTAATAAAGTTACTCACAAAATAATGTTGAGACTTCTGAAAGTTAAATGAAATTACGCATATACACTGCAGAGTAATTGTATCAACAGATAAAGACTAAGGAAAAAAGAAAATGAAAATATTTGTGGGTTAGAAGACTGAAAAAACTTTATTTTTTTAAAATTTTTAAAATTTTATTGAATCACCGTGAGATAGTTACAAAGCTTTCATATTTGGGATACAGTCTCACAATGATCAAACACCAATCCCTCCACCAGTGCACATTCCCCACCACCAATATCCCGGGTATACCCCCCCTTTCCCACCCTCCCCCTGAAGACTGAAAAAACTTTAAAATAATAATTTAAACTAAATATATTTTAGGATTTTAGTATGGATCAAAGTAAAGTATATGAGAAAAATTCTACAAAAATACTGGCTATTTTACAACCAGGGATTGAAATCAGTTAGGCCATATGCAAGGCAAGTGTCCTACTCACTTGTCTTATTTCTCCAGCCCATTTTTAGCTTTCTAAATATTTAAATATTGACTTTTTTTCTTATTTGGGGACCACACTCATAAGTACTCAGGAGCTAAACAGATTGTGTGCACAAGGGTTATTCCTGCAGATAACTGGGGAAGCATGAAGATCCAGAGATTGAACTCAGGCCTTCTGCATGCAAAACATGCTCTCCAGCCCATTCATCCATCTCTTCAGCCCTAAATATTGAATATTATTCGAAACACATTCTAATGTATCAATAATCTTTCATTTCTTTTTTTCCCCCGGGAGTCAATTGTCTCTGTCCTCAAAATTAAAGATTATGACATATAAGTGAAGTATTATTATATTTTGGTGGTGGTGGTATTTTAGGGCCACACCCAGCAGTGGCCAGGGCTTACTCCTGGCACTGCATTCTGGGATCACTCCTGGTGGAGCTTGCGGGACCATATGGGTGCCGAGATTTCACCCAGGTTGGCTACATGCAAGGTAGGCACCCTACCCGTTCTGCTATCACTCCAGCCTCTCAACAAGGTATTATTTGATTTTCTAAAATCCAATTTCACAAAATAATCCAGGTGCTTACTTATTAAATGAAGCTCTATATTGACACCTATTTATTTACTGCAGAGCCAAGGATGAAACCCAGGGCTTCAACATGCAAGCATGAGCTGTTCTACATTCCTGGTCCGGGCACATGCTTTGAATTCAAAGTAAAACATAAATAGGTATAAGTTAAATAATATCAATAAAAGCTCAATAGAATGACTTCTATCTAGGGTGGTAACCAGGCTGCAGAAATAGTGACAATCAGGGCATTCTTGGAAGAGGTAAATTATGAATTAAATGATGAAAGTTGACAATCAAGGATTAGCAGAAAGAATGAGGGGAAAATATTTTTTTCCTTTCTTTTCTTTTTTATTCATTTTTTTTTTTTAATGCTCAGGGCTTACTCCTGGCTCACTCCCCTTGGGACTCAGTGGGATGCCAGGGTTAGCCATGAGCAAGGCAAGAACTAGTACTGCTGTACTAGTTCTCAAGCCCGGAAAAGAAAATCTTCAAGCAAGAACTTATGTTTTGTTGTGAAGATAGATATTCTTTTATTTCTTTTTTACCCTCTGTGTTGGTTTTTGGTGGAGGCACACCCAGTGATGCTCAGAGTGTCCTTCTGGCTCTGTGCTTAGAATTTATTCCTCAAGGTGCTCAGGGGGGATGCGGTGTCAGGGCCTGAACTGGGGCTCATGCAGAAGCCAAAGCACTGAACTGGAGATGGCCTCACGCAAAGCCAAAACCTTAACCCCTGACAAGTCTCTCTGACCCCAGAGATACTTCCTTAACTTTCCTTGGCAAAGACACTCCTATTTTAATTTCTGTTTTATTTTTATTTTGTCACAACACTGTTGTAAACTGGAGGAGGCGGGGCAGGAGTGTAGTTGGCAGAGGCGAGGCAATGGCCAGTAGTGAACCCAGGGCCTCGGTGCCTATTACATGAACTCTACTAAGCCACATCCTGGATCTTTAGATTTTTATTTTATTTTTAAGTTGCTTTTATTTCTTTAAACTTTTCATTGAGACTTTTTTTTTTTAACAAAAGTTATAAAGCTTTAAGGTTTAAGTCTCAGTCATATAATGATCAAACCCCCATCCCTTCACCAGTGCCCCTGTTCCCCCACCAAGAACCCCAATATACCCCCCTCCCACCACCCACCCCTGCAACTGAGTAGCCAATGATCTTCACTTTATTATCTCTATACTTTGGATACATTCAATAGAGAAATTTGTTTTTAATGTTGAAAATCGGATTGGTTTATAATGCTACTAATAATGATTTCTCATGCACATAATTTAAGCTGCTTTTATTGAATATGGACACACATACAGAAAAGATCCTATATAATTAAGTAAACAACTCAGTGAATTTTCACCAAGTTAGCAGCACTCTGATCAACAGTCCTCTGCTCACACTCATGCCCCTGCAGGCTCCCACCGTTATCACCCCACAGGAGAAACTAGAAACCTCTAATGCCACTGGGTGGTACATCCTGTTCTTTTATTTGTATTAATGGACTTTAATTCATTTCTTTGAGATGAACAAAACAGATAAGCCTGTAGGGGAGACTATCAAATTTCAAAAGAAAGCAAGTACAGAAGTGACCAATACCAAGAGTGAGAAATAGCGGTCCAGAGAGATAGCACAGGGGGGTAAGAAGCTTGCCTTGCAGGCTCCCAAGCCTGGTTCAACCTCCAGCCCGGCATATGGTTCCCCAAGCACTGCCGGGAGTGGTTCCCGTGCAGAGTCTGGGATAGACCCTGAGTACCACCAGGTATGGCCCCAAATTTAATTAATTAACTAATTTTAAAGGTTTCTTGTTGTTTGTTTTGGTTTTGGTTTTGTTTGTAAGAGGGGACTGGAAAGACAACATAGTCAGGTACTTGCTTGCACGCAGCTGCAGGAAACATGACCCTAGTTTGAATCCCTGGCACCATATACAGTGCCCTGAGCACTGCAGGAGTCACTTCTGAGCACAGAGCCAGGAACAGCCCCCGAGCCCACAAGCACCGCTGGTGCTTGGTGTGATCATCATCATCCCCTCCCCCCACCCCATCACCCTCACCCCTCCCAGCCTCGCCACATGAGAAGAGCAAATCACTACAGGTTGCACAAATTAAAGACAATGAAAGAATATTACTGAAATCTTAAATGTACCGGGGTAGCGTATCAGGTAAGAGTCTTAATACAATGAAAACTTTTACAGAGAATGCTCTAACACATCACCACTGAGAAGCAGGTGAAGCTGGAGAGAGAGAGCTCAAAGGGCTGGGACGCATGTCGGGATGCCCAGGACCCCCAGGTTGGTCCCCAGAACTCCACAGCCTCTGGAGCACTGCCAGGTCCCCGGGCCTGCTGCGGAGTACTTGCCCCTACAAAAAGCAAGGCAATATCTAACTACAATTTCTTTTCAAATGTTCTTTTACGTAACTAGTTTTCGATAATTTCATTTGCCATTTTGTTGTTACAAGCAATAGAAAGTAAACTATTTTGTGCCTTAGCTTAAGGGGGCAGGTTGATGGGGAGGGAGGAGGAGAAGCAAACTGGGGACATTGGTGGTGGAAATGATGTTAGACACTGAATGTCCCAAACAACTGTATTCTGAGCAACTTTGTAATTCATGGTGTTTAAATAAAGTTAAACGCTGGAGTGACAGTACACTTACCCTGCACGCAGCCGACCCAAATTTAATAATACCCAGCGTCCCCCGAGTTATTAATGTTAAATACTATAAAACACAACTGGAGGATTTCCAAAGTTTAAAAAGAAATTATTTTTTAATTTTTAAAAGAATTCTGTGTCTGGGGCCAAAAAGCTCATCCCTGGCAGGATGAGGTCCTAGGTTCAATTTTCATTACCAGAAGGTTCCCCAAGCACAACTGGAGTGGCTCTAGTGGCTACTGTTACTGCTGAGTCCAACAGCACTGGGCTAAGTATTACCAGAACTCTGGTCCTCCTGAAAACTGCTTGAGTGACCAAAAAAAATCACTGTATCACTGTATCACTATCATCCTGTTGATCATCAATTTGCTCGAGCAGGCACCGGTAACGTCTCCATTGTGAGACTTGTTGTTACTGTTTTTGGCATATCGAATACAACAGGGGTAGCTTGCCAGGCTCTGCTGTGCGGGCGGGATACTCTCGGTAGCTTGCGGGGCTCTCTGAGAAGGGCGGAGGAATAGAACCCGGGTCTGCCGGGTCTGCCGCATGCAAGGCAAATGCCCTACCTGCTGTGCTATGGCTCCAGCTCCAACCAAAAATTAACTATATTAAATTTTTGTATTTGGAAGGGGGAGAAAATGCTGCCCCTTTCTCTTTCCTCCTTCTAGAATGATTGGTCTGCAAAGATGATCCCTTTTGATGCTATCCCATATAGCTGTTCTGTTATCTTCATTGTTTCACATTCTTTTTGCCTGTCCTTTTATTTTTTTCTTCCGATGGGTGCCAGGGATCAAGCCTGATACCTCACTCATGCAAAGCAAGTTCGCTCTACAGCTAAGCTTTACTGACAGTCCCCTGCTTGTGTTTTGGTTGGATCTCTATCACTTTACTTTCAAATTCACCGATTTGATTTTTTATTGTTTCAGATCTGCATTTGAGCCCTTCTGTTAAATGGCTTCATTTGGCAACTGCATTCTTTAACTCTGTGAGTTCTGATTGGACTTTTCTCAGCCTTCCTTTCATACTTTCTCTGTCTTTGTTGAAGTTCTCTTCCATTGATCTCCTCCTTTCAGCAACAGACATGAGGGCTGTTGCATTAAAGGCTTCTTGAAGTGGGGGACCAGGAAGATAGCTCGAAGAGCCCTTGCACATGCTTGGCCTTGCTGAAGGCCCAGATGCAATCCTGGACACTGCATGATCATCTGAGCCCTGCCAGAAAGAGGTGACCCCTGAGCTGGCTATGACCCAAAACCTAACCAAAAATAATAATGCTGAAAGTTTCTGTAGCTGGAGAGATAGCACAGGGAGGGGTTCAGGCGCAAGGCAGTGGACACTGGAGGAGGGTGTGGTAAGGAACTGTGCTACACCTGAAACCTTACCATTAACAGTACTAGAAACTATAGGGCCTACAATTTTTTAAATTCTTATGACAGATTGAACAAAAAAATAATATTCCTTCCTAGAAGTCATCATAATTTTAAAAAGATGAAAAATAAAACTGATGATAGATTTTGTCAATAAAAACATGAAAACAGAGAACATTTTAAAATAAAATATTATGGGCTCAAAGGTCACTCCCAGCAGTGTTTGGGGGACCACGTGGTGCCAGGAATTGACTAGAGTCAACCATAGCAAGGCAATTAATTGCCTTAACCCATTCAACTATCTCTCCAGCCCAATGTTATCCATGTTAAACACTGAAAAACACAACTGGAGGAATTCCAAGTTTATGTTAGTAGGCAAGAGGAAAATAATACTACATAATCTCAAACACTAATTAATACACCTCAATCTACTTGTATAAAAATCAAATGAGTTTGCTTTTAGAATCTCACACTCATGGCTGCTGCTAGAATCTCACATTCATGAAATAATAAAATATGAAATCCTGTGAAATAAATTTGGAAAGTAAAATGAAATTTTGAAGTTTGTTAAACGTTGCTAGTTTTCCTTAAGGGAATACATGGAAGTGGGAATAAAAACGGCAAAATCTATTTCTTAAACATGATGTGATTTATATGAAAAAATAAGTGTGGGAATACAAGTTTTTAAAATAGCATATTTAGAATAAATTTTTTAAAAAGGCAAACAAGGGCTGGAGTGATAGCATAGCGGGTAGGGTGTTTGCCTTGCACCCGGGTTCGAATCCCAGCATCCCATATGGTCCCCTGAGCACCGCCAGCGCTAATTCCTAAGTGCAGAGCCAGGAGTAACCCCTGTGCAGAGCCAGGTGTGACCCAAAAAGCAAAAGCCAAAAAAAAGGCAAACAAATATCATGGCTTTCCTTTTTGCCCTCAATTTACATTTTTTTTTAAAAAGTGCTAATGAGGAATTCAGACAGATATTTTTGTTACTGTTTACTGTGGCTACCAGTAGATGAAAGGAGTCAGGAATGGCACTGGGTAGTTGCAAAGCAGACGCTGAGCCCTATAGAGATCAAAGGATAACATCAAAGATCAATCTCCTCTAGAACATTCTTGGCAGGTTTCTCAGATAAATAAAATAGCCTGCCAAATAATAAGAAATGTTAGCTAAATGAGCGTCCATCAGTAACAATACAGCTCCAAAGACAAACTAATAATTTACACAGGCTCCCCTGAGATTCTAGACTCAGTGTTCAAGATGTTGCACCCAATGCTGAAATTCTGTACATTGTTTCAAAGAAAAAAGTTGGGAGAGGGGAGTCATCAAATAGAGAAAGGAGAAGTCAACGTTTTTTCTCTCCTAACACTTTTCTTCTTATAGCAGTTTCCTCTTTCTTTCAATTACAGGTACTACTAGAGAAATCAACATTCTGCCCACAGCCCTTAGAGATAGATACATGACTCTCATGAAGTTCTATCCTCCAGGTTCATTCTGCTCCAAATCCCCAACAGGACAAAATTCTGATGCCTCATTAAATTTGCATTTCTGCTGAATAAGTAATCAGAGGCTGGAGAAGGAGCTCAATGAACTGAAAGTATGCTCTGTGTGCACGCATGCAGGAAACCTGGTTTCAATCCCTGGATTACATGGTCCCCTGCGCACTGCTGGGTGTGACCCAACAACAACAACAAAAATAAATATAAAAAATAAATAATATATTTTTAGTATAAGTAGCCCCAGATCTATTCTATTGTTTGGTTCAGGACAAAGCAGCTCAGAGGGTACTTCCAACTTGGTGTGCAAGAATCACTCCTGGCTGTGGTCAGGGGACCAGGTGGTACCAGAGATCAAATCAGCATTTCCTTCATGCAAAACGTGCCTTTCAGCCACTTGAGTTATTTCTCCAGCCCTCTGTATGTTTGTGGGGTTTGTGGGGAGGGCACAGATTTACATTAGGCATTACTTAGCCCTTACTACTGGCTCTAAGCTCAGGGATCACTCCTAGAGGGGCTCTAGGGACCATAGTGGTACTAAGAATTGAACTCCTGTTAGCTGCACCCAAGGTAAGCCCTAATGACTGTACTATCACTGTCTCCTCCTCTTTATTTCAATAGGGGCCTCTAGAGTCCAGGGGCCTTTCTAATGATGCTCAGTATAGTGGGGCCTGACAGTGAAGTGCCTGCAGAGCTCGGCCCTAGGGTGCCTGGAGGAGGTGCTTAGGGGCCACATGCACCAGGGACTGAACTCAGAGTCTCGTAAGAAAGGAGAAACACTTCAATTTGATTTACTTTATATTACACTAGAAATGATTTGATGAACTTATTTTCCCAGGGAAAGAGCAGCCCTGTAGACTTTTATGGTAGACTATTTTGGAAGGGCATAACTTTTTTTTCCCTCAACAGTAGGACATTTTCAAAAATAAATCTTCAAGGCCCTAGGATAGCTCCAAGGTGGCACACCTGCCCTAGTGAGTTTGATGCCCCAGCACTAGCCCACAGGACCCCAGCGCTAGTCCACAGGTAGCCCAATGCTAGCGCTCAGACTGAGCAGGATCCCAATCACCCCTGACACAAAGTGTGTGACCTCTGGCACTCCCCAACCAGGTGTGAGTGAGCACTGCAACCAAAGTGTGTGAGCTCCACAACCTAATGTGCAACTCCCAGTGAGACAAAACCAAGAGTCTGTGACCACGCCAACATCACTATATTATTATCACAGCCAAATCAGCACAACAAAAGAGGAAGGCAATGGGAGGAAGACACCTTCATCTTTGGCAAAGATAGGCCCTATCAGCACACTATCAGAATCTTCATGATTTTACAAAGAAAACTCTTTGTATACCTACTGCATACCAGAATATTTTATCACACTCATCTCTACTCATTCAAGAAATTCAAATTAGGGTGGGGATGTGCCTTCAGGACGGAACATAAGCCTGGAATCTATAAAGACCTGGGTTCGGTCCCTAGGCGAGCAAAAAGAAAACAGAACCTCCAAACACTCCAGCACAGTCTGAGATACACACGGGCTCACTAAAAATCAGGGGCTTTTCATCTGTAAGGGAGTCAGTACATGTGGACAGAGTCTAGGACAGTATTTCCCTAGGACAGTAATTGAGTCCACTTACAAGCTTTGAAAAGACATATAGCAAATGTGGGCCAGCACACCTCCACCCCCACCCCAGGGTCTCACCCCAGCAACACCACAGGAACACCAAAACAATCACAACAAAGAAGTTTGCTAATTGATAACACCGCAGGGGCTGCATTATCATGGACAGTTCCCCAGAGAGTGTCTTTGAGGGCTATTTGCTCCTCAGCTCTAGGTGAAATCACATCCCCACCCCCTGACAGTAAGTCTGTCTGGAATCATTCTGGGGATGCCAGAGGGTGCTGCAAGTCCTGCCCGATGGTGGAGACCAAAACCCAAGCGATGGGATTGGGGGGTGGGAGGGATACTGGGTTCATTGGTGGTCGAGAATGGGCACCGGTGGAGGGATGGGTTCTCGAACATTGTATGAGGGAAACACAAGCATGAAAATGTGTAAATCTGTAACTGTACCCTCACGGTGATTCACTAATTAAAAAAATAAATTAAGTACATATATAAAAAAAGAACAATGTTATCGGTATCCTGATAGGGTCATATAGACTATGGACTGAACATGATGGCCACTTAGTACCCGTATTGCGAACCATAACACCCAGGAGAGAGAGTAAAAGGGACTGTGCCTGCCACAGAGGCAGCAGGGGTGGGGGGGAGGGTGACGGGAGTGGGTGGGAGGGATACTGGGAACATTAGTGGTAGAGAATGGGCACTGGTGAGGGGACGGGTACTCGATCACTGTATGACTGAAATGTAATCATGAAAGCTTGTGTAAGTCTGTAACTGTACCTCATGGTGATTCATTACAAAATAATAAATAAATAAACAAACAAACAAACAAAACCCAAGCGAAGCTCTTAAGAAACTGTCCTCTGGAGGCAAAACGACAAGCACACTTCAATAAAACAAGTACAAGCAAGTGGTGGCAATACTGACACCAGAGCTCTTGTTTAGAGTCTCCTCTCCAGCGGAGGTTGAAGGAGTAACACAGTAAAGCACTCAGCGACTCAGGGAAGAGGCGGAGAGCACTTCCAGGTGAATCACCCTAACTGAACCCCTCCGCTCCCCAAAAGAAGGACAAGAGAAGCACCTGAGAAAAACATTAGGGACTAGTTCACAGCCATAAATTTGACATAAACCTATAAACGACTATTAATTGATAGTATCACGCATATTAATTATGTAATAACAGTTCAGGAGATTGCTATATTTAACTTGGGTAATAGAAGAGACAAAAAAGAGATCAAACTGAAACTTACAGAGGACCAGGAAATTATTAAAACTATGCTTAGAAGGGGCCTTGTGAAGTGGGCAATATGTTCGCCCCCTCATCCTCTTTTTTTTTTTTTTTTTTTCTTTTTGGGTCACACCCGGCAATGCTCAGGGGTTACTCCTGGCTCTGGCTCTGCACTCAGGAATTACTCCTGGCGGTGCTCGGGGGACCATATGGGATGCTGGGAATTGAACCCGGGTCAGCCGTGTGCAAGGCAAACGCCCTACCCACTGTGCTATTCCAGTCCCTCCTCATCCTCTTATTGACACTATTCCACTGTTCGATGCGGGGAGACCTACCCGAATTCCTGAGGCCTTTAATGAAGTATGTCCAAGATTTCTACTGGACTCCACTTTTTCATGCTATCATTGCTTGGTTTGTTTATCAGTGAAAGACAATAATTACACCAGTCATGACCATCTCAGTGAGAGCAAATAAGGGTATGGAAGCACTGTAAGCTAGCTTGTAAAAATATTTCCTGGGATAAAGCTTACCCTATATTCTTTCTTTTTTTAGTTGTATGTGTGTGTGGTGTGTCAGTGACAGAACCCAAGTCTTCCACTTGCAAGGCCAGTGCTCTGGTGCCATGTCCTTGGCTGCCATACTATGTTCTTATTATGTATTTGATTTTGGGACCACACCTGGTGGTACTCAGGGGTCACTCCTGGAGGGGCTTGGGGAAATCAAATGTGATGCCAAGGATCAAACCCTGGTCTATCACATGCAAGGCAAGCGCCTTATCTGCTGACTATCATTCCTGCCCCATGCGACTCTATATTCTTGTTCGTTTTGGTGGGTCAGGGTTAATGCTGGCTCTGCACTCAGGAATCACTCCTGGTGGTGCTTGGAGGACTATATGGGATACCAGGGATCAAACCCACGTGTAAGGCAAATACCCTATCGGTTGTATTATTACTACAGCATTCTCAACCCTATATTCTTTAGGTCCAAGGAGAGGTTGGACTGCTGTAAACTCTGTTGTTAGCTGAAGTCTCATGATCAACATGAGTTGAACTGATTAGAACTGGTGGGGAGAAGGTAGGAACATACTGAAAAGAAAGGATACCATGTGCCTGGCCTTGAAAGTTACAACTGGGCACCCACCTGGCCTCTAGGGGTGAACAGAAGGGTCTGTGATCATCTTCCCCAATGCCAGCAGAGGGACCACCCTCCCCAGGGACCAGAGTTCTTTCCAGAGATGGGAAGGCTTTAAGTGAAAAGATTGTTTGGGTTTTTTTGGTAACACTGAGAAGTGCTCAGGGCTTACTCCTGGCGCAGAGATCACTCCTAGCAGGACTCCTAATAGTCCCCTCGTAGGGGACCATATGCCATCTTGAGGTTCAAACTTGTGTCAGCCATGTGCAGGGGCTTACTCACTGTACTTTCTCTAGAGTCCCTGCACTGAAACTTTCGTCCCTTTTCCATAATGAAAGTGACATTTTAAAAAAATAAGAAAATTACAATCTTCGGGGCTAGAGAGACAACACAGCTAGTAGGGTGTTTACCTTGCCAACTCTAGGTCAATCCCCAGCACTACATATGGTCTCCCGGAGCACTGACCCCAAAATAAAAAGAACAACAAAATTTTAACTTAAATAACCATACCAACTTATAGGAAAAATTTTACCTGCATTTAAAATACACGGTCCCTTCATGGCTTCCATCATGCTTTCCTCTCTCTGGATTGTCCCATTCTACGCCTAACCAGAGTCCTAGCAAGGGGAAAAAAAAAAAGGTGAATAAAACTGATGAATCAAAAACATGTTCTATTTTGTAGGAGACAAATACAGTTTGCAATAGTAGCTACATTACACAAGAACCACTGGAAGAGAAAAAAATCTTTGAGAAAGCATTTGACTCAGGGCTTCAAGGTTAACTTTAAAAAACCTGACATGTCTGGGTCCAGCACCAACAAAAGCCACAACTGCAGAAAATAATATAGGCTAAAACTTATGGGGCACTTACTAAATGCCAGAAAATTCACTTGAATTTGTCATGTTACCCTCACAGTAGACATTTCTCTTTGTGAAGAATGTATTATCCAAACTTTACCAATTCAGACAAATAGATGTTTTCTTTTTCTGTTTTGTTTTGTTTTGTTTTGGTGCCACACCTGACAATACTTTAGTTTTGTATTATATAATACACACACACACACACACACACACACATATAAAATATATAGTACAATGCTAGGTGCAAAAGAAGTTAATTGTGAAGTTCTAATTCTGGATCTCCCCTCCTACTAAGAACAACAGAAAAGCTAGATTTTTCATTTGTTTTTTTATATTCCTGGAAGTTGCTAAGAGATACTCCCAGCTCTGTGCTAGCTGGGTAGGACAATAAGGAGTAGGGGGCTGGGGGGCCCCAGGGGTCCTAAAGACTACTGAGCCCCCAACCAAAATATAAAACCTTTGTGACAGTTTAGTCATTGTATTTTACATTTGAAAAAGTTCTCCAGATGTATAAATTTTTTTCCTATGTTTCTTTGGTTTTCTTTTTCTTTAGTTCTTTATAAGAGATAATTTAGGAGTCAGAGAGATTGTACAGCAGGCAGGGTTCTTGTATTGCTTGTGGTCAATCTGGGTTTGATTTACAGACCATATATGGTCCCCCTAGCCCTGCCAGGGGTAAGCCTCAAGCACAGAGTCAGGAGTAAGCCCTGAGCTAACAAGAAAGAAAAAGATAACAGTTGAACTAAGCATTCAGAATTTTTCCTTTATTTTTTTTAATTTTTTTTTATTTTTGGGTCACACCCGGCGATGCACAGGGGTTATTCCTGGCTCTGCACTCAGGAATTACTCCTGGCGGTGCTCAGGGGACCATATGGGATGCTGGGAATTGAACCCGGGTCAGCCGCATGCAAGGCAAACGCCCAACCCGCTATGCTATCACTCCAGCCCCAGAATTTTTCCTTTAATGACCAAAGAGATAATACAGGAGTTAAGGCACTTGCTTTCCACATGGCCAACCCTAGTTCAATAACCAGGACTGCACGCGGTTCCCCAAGCACCACCAAGAGTGATCTCTGAACACAGAGCCAGGAGGAAGCCTGACCTTCACTGGCTGTGGCCCCCCAAATCAAACACACACACACACACACACACACACACACACACACACACACACACACACACACACACACACACACACACTTTGGACCAGGGACTGGAGAGATGATATAGTGGGTAGGGGGGTACGGGGCTGCTTTGCACATGACCAACCTAGGTTTGATTCCCAGCACCACAGATGGTCCCCCAAGCAGCCATGAGTGATTCCTGAGTGAGCACTGCCAAGTATGGGCCCAAAACAAAACAAGACAAACAAAAACCTGGGCCACAAAGATACAGCAGGTAGGATACTTGCCTTCTACCCAGGCTAAATCCCTGGCACCATATAGGGTCCCTGAGCACATCCAGGAGTAAGTCCTGAGCACCTCCGAGTATGGCCCAGAATTGGCGGGGGGAAGCAACTTCACCCTATAAATCCTATCAATCTCCTAACTTAAGAATATGATCTCCTGAGCACCACTAGGGGTCACTTCTGCCAGGTGTGGCTCAAAACCCAAAAATTTAGGATTTGGGAATTCCATAAATCAAAATTACAAGTAGGGCTCAGAGGTACAGAGCAATGGCTTGGAGTGCTTGTTGTGCAATTATATGGTCATGAGTTTAAGCCTCCATCGTCCCATAAATGCAGTGTTACCCTCACTTCTCTATTTCATTTATTTTTATTTGTATGTTTGGGAGGGGGCCACACGCAGCAGTGCTCAGGGCTTACAACTGGCTCTGTGCTCAGGGATCATTCCTGATGAGGCTTAGGGAACCACACGTGGTGCCAGGATCCAACCCTGGTGGGCTGCGTGAAAGGCAACTACCTGCTGTCCTACTGCTCCATTCCCAGCTCTGCCGTCGTGACCCCTAACAATGCCTGCAGGCAATTTCCAGCAGTGCTACAGCCAAAATGTCTGGAAACAAAAATGAGTATGACCACCAGCAAACATCGCACAGAACTGTATGTCTCGACTGAAAGCGCATGCCCTGCCAAGGGTCACAACTAAGGAGTGAAAACCCTGTAAGCACCACGGCTGAGTATACCAACACCACAACTCTGGCAAGCACCAGAGCTGTATGATGCTTGCTCATACATATATGAGTGCCACAGCCAGGCATGTGTGCAATCCCTGATCATTGCAACAGTAACAACATTAATGAGGGGATGAAGGTGGGGGATGCAATTTTCTTTTTAAATACAAGTAATAAAGGTCCACAGCTTGGTTTGGGGTGCTATAAATATTTGCAGAATGGAGAATCCTTTTTTTTTTTTTTTTTTGGCTTTTTGGGTCACACCCAGCGATGCACAGGGGTTACTCCTGACGACTCTGCACTCAGGAATTACTCCTGGTAGTGCTCAGGGGACCCAGAGAATCCTTTAATGACACTGTGAATGTGAATGGGGAGCTCACTCGCTCCCCCCTCCCCCCCTCTCTCTCTCAATGTAGGAGTACTGCTACTTATTCAGTAATCACTTAATCACTCCTACTGATTAAGCTGACTGAAGCGGGTGTGAATGGGTTTTAAATGTACTGTCTAGTGAATGGAAAGACAGTACTGTGGGTAAAGTGCTTGCTTTACTCTGGGTTTGATCCCCAACACCACAGCTGGTCCCCTAAGCACTGCCAGAAGTGATCCCTCCAAGGGCTGGAGCTATAGTAGGTTGCTTACCTTGCATGCGGCAGACCCAGGTTCGATCCCTGGCATCCAATCTGGTTCCCCAAGCACAGAGCCAGGAGTAAGTCCTAAATACTGCCAGGTACAATCCCAAAACCAAAAAAAATAAAAGGAAGTGATCCCTCCAAAGTAAGCCCTGAATACAGACAGAGGTGGTCCAAAATTCAAAATAAATAAGTAAATAAATATAGTGTCTAGATTAACCTTTACTTTCAGCCCAAATAAGAAAGGACAAAGCAGTATAAAACAGTATTTGTCTCAGTTTGTTTCTGGACCATATCCATCAGTAACTTAGGGCTTACTCCAGACTCTACTATCAGGGATCACTCCTAGCAGTACTCAGAGGGCCATAAGAGATGCCGGGGATCAAATCCAGGTCCACTGCATGCAGGGCAAACCCCCTACCCACTGTACTATCACTCGAGCCCTCAAACTGAATATGAATAGCTCTTACTCTCTTACAAACCTGGACTAGAGATTGTCAGGGATAGCCTCAGACCCTACTGAACCCTCTCTTCAGACCTCTGGCTCCGAGGAGAGTTCATTGCCAGGTTCATGAGGTAAACTGACTTATTATGATCATCTTCATAGTGTGACTCCTTGCATTTCCAGAAAGAAAAGAAATATCAGGACAGACTTCTAACAAGAGAGTGGTCCAGTTTTACCACAGAACCCAAGTTCTTGTGGCTGCATTGATAGTTCTACTCCTATTTCCATTGCTGTTTGAAAACAATTCTCTGAGAGGTGGTGTAAAGGGCTTTGTGTGGGGGAGGCCTTGGTTCGGTCCCTAGCATGGCAGAGTCCCTCTAGCATTGACCGCCAAGCACCAAGCAGTAACTGCCACAACAAAACAAGCAAGAGATGTTTCAGTACCACAGCCAGGAAGTATGAGCACCACAGGGACCCCAGTGAGCACCAAAACCAAAATGCAGTGTGTGAGCAACACAACTAAAGAATGTAATTCCCTGGCAAGCACATGCGCACACACTGCAACTAAAAAGTACAACTTCTAGGGCGCTTGCCTCACATGCGGCCATCCTGGCTTCCATTCCCAGCATCCTTTACAGTTCCTGAGCCCTGCAAGAGTTCAGAGCCAGGAGTTAGCCCTGAGCACTGCAGATTATTTCCCACCCACCGCCCCCCCACACCCCAAATAGTAAAAATTAAAATAAATAAACAAGTACAACCCTCAGCAAGCACTTCAGCTAAGTGTGCAAGCACAACCTGAAATGCAATCCCAGCACTTACAACTAAACATGTGAACACCAATTTAAGGTAGCATAGCAATACACTTGGTATGTACAACTGCTCCACCTAGTGCTCACTCCCCAATCTCTAACCATCGCAAGTCTCTAACAACACTAAAAGGAAGTCACATAATCCCTCTCCAGTGGCTTCTTATTTATTTATTTATTTATTTATTTATTTATTTATTTATTTATTTATTTATTTATTTATTTTGGTTTTGGGGGGCCACACCCAGCAATGCTCAGAGCTTATGCCTGGTTCTGAGCTCAGGCATTACTCCTGGCAGAGGATCACACTGGTGCCGGGATGGAACCCGGGCCGGTTGTATACAAGGCACACATCCTATCCACTGTAGTCTGGCCCCGGTCCCTACAGTGGCTTCTAAGTGTTCAAGTGAAAGGAAAAGTCATCTGATTCTTACTTTAAATCAAAAGCTAGAAATGATTCATCTTAGTGAGGAAGGTATGTTGAAAACCAAGACAGATTAAAAGCTAGGCCTCTTGCACCAAATAGACAATTTGTGGATGTAAAGGAAAAGTTATTAAAGAAAATGAAAAGTGCTTCTCCAGTGAACATGCAAATGATAAGAAAATGAACTGAGGGGCTGAAGCAATAGTACAGCAGGTAGAGTGCTTGCCTTATATGCGGCCGATCCAGACTCAATCCCCAGCACTGGGTATGTCCCCAGAGCCTCACCAAGAATGACCCGTGAACACAAAGCCTGGCTCTGAGCACACCAGTTGTGGCCCAAAAACAAGCAAACAAAAATAGTAAGTGTACAAATAAAGTCATGATAAACATATGATATTATCACCTTTAAAAATACAACTACATATAAGAAGACATCCATAAATTGGTTGTTAAATTTCTCTAAAACTAGTATTATAAAGCACTATTTAGAATCTACACAAAACAATATGATAATATATACAGAAAAAAAAATGATTACCTGCCACAGGAGGGACAGTGCCAGAAAAACGCACTGTTGCTCGTTCTCCATTAACTTCAACTCTGCGACCAATGACATCTACCTCCAATGTATTATTCATTATAAACAGTCACAATCCAGAATATGAGAAAATCTAGGAAGAAAACAATAAAGCAACTGTGAAGATTCAGTTCCACTACTACTGAGGGTCAGTCATCAAGAAACATATCCTCATGTTCTCAAAATGACCATCTTCTTTCCAAGGTTTTATTTATTTGTTTGTTCGTGTGGGGCCACACCCAGCAATGTTCAGGGATTACTACTGACTTTGCACTCAGGAATTACTCCTGGCAGTGCTTGGGGGACCCATTAGGATGTCAGAATTCTGCACTCAAGGAAACTGCCTTCCCTGCTGTACTATCACTCTGGCCTCCTAAGACTTTATAAGGAACTTTTAATAGGAAAAGAACAGAGAAAAAGTGGTGGAATGAAGATTCCTTCATTCCATAACAATGAACTCCTTAGTGGTCTGGTCTCTACAGGCAAATTCATCTTATCTATAAACCAAAACAAATTAAGTACAAAATGAAGAAATCTGTCCCATTAGACTTTGAGGCAGAGCTGAAAGTAAAGTGTCCTTGCCTAAAAGTTGCGGTTCCTAATTTCTGTAGATGAGTTTCAAAACACAACAAGGGCCTGAAATAGTACAGGGGTTATAGAGCTTGCCTGGCACAAGTCAGTTTGGCTCAATCCACACCACCACCAAGAGTGATCCCTGAGCAGAGTAGGGAGCACTTCAGGGTACAGCCCCCAAGCAAAACCAAAAAAATAATATATATAAAACCGACAAGCTAGGGCTGGAGCGATAGCACAGCAAGTAGGACGTTTGCCTTGCACACGGCCAACCTGGATTCGATTCCCAGCATCCCATATGGTCCCCGAGCACAGCCAGGAGTAATTCCTGAGTGCATGAGCCAGGAGTAACCCCTGTGCATCGCCGGGTATGACCCAAAAAGAAAAAAAAAAACGGACAAGCTATAATTGCTTTTGTGTTCTTGAGGTTTTATCTGGCAGTAGCCACTGGGGGTTATCTCCGGCTCTGTGCTCAGGAGTGACCTCTGGCAATTCTCAGAGGACCATATATGGTTCCCGGTATTTTAACCAGGTTTGGTGGAATGCAAGGAAAGTGTCTTGTCCCATTTACTCTCTCTGCAACCCATTAATTGAATTTTTTTAAATGTTAATTTCATATAACGTTCTGACCTACTTACTCTTCATATTTTGGTGAAAAGATGAAACAAATAGGTTTATATAACATCTCATAATTTGATTTTACTTTATTGTCTAACTGTATTTTGATAATCTAATAGTTTTTTAAATCATGTTTAACTCCAATTAGCTTACATCACATGACTGATCTATTCTGTCACTCACTGGAGGGGAAGAGAAAGAAAAGAGAATTGAAGAGAAGAGAGCAATGGAAAAAAACAAACCAAGTAACATGAAGAAAAACAAATTCAGACATAGGAAACAGAGAGGCCAGAGCAATAGCACAGTAGGTAGGGCATTTGCCTTGAACGTGGCTGACCCAGGTTCCATCCCCAGCATCCCATATGGTCCCCTAAGCACCTCCAGGAGTTAATTCCTGAGTGCAGAGCCAGGAATAACACCTGAGCATTGCCAGGTGTGGATCAACCCACCGCCACCCCCCAAAAAGGGGAGAGATTATACATATACTTCCCACCATTTACCCAGATTATTATCTCTTTTTGTGAATATAGAGAATCACATTTATCCCTTTCCCAATGGATACTTAAATATTTTGGACTTTTTTTTTTTAATTCTTTTATTGATTCACCATGTGGAAAGTTACAAAGCTTTCAGGTTTAAGTCTCAGTTATACAATGCTCAAATACCCATCCCTTCACCAGCGCACATATTCCACCACCAAGAATCACGATATACCTCCCCCCTTCCCCCCACCTCCCCAGCCCCCCACCCCGCATGTGTAACTGGTAAATTTCACTTTACTTTCACTTTACTTTGATTACATTCAATATTTCAACAAAAAAATTCACTATTATTGATTTGGAGTTTCTCCCCCCTAAAGTCGATCTGCTGAAAAATATTTTGGACTTTTTTGACAGTGAAAGGGACTAGGAAAATAGAGGTGCTGGGCCTGATGCCTGGCATGTCTTCACATGTTTTTCACAAGCTTAATTTTTTATCTAAGAGGTCAGATGGAGTACCTAAAAGTCACTGAGGAGGACCAGAAAGATGGTACAGAAGGTAAGGGATAAGCATGTGGGTGCCACACCCTGGATTGAATCCCGGGCACTAAATATCGTCTGCTAAGCACCTCCAGGACTCACTCCTGAGCATAAGTCAGGAGTAGCTCCTGAGCACTCCTGGCTGTGGCCCTAAACACCCCCAACCAAACAAACAAAGTCACAGAGCGGGTTGAGAGGTAGTATAAGAGAGGTAAGGTGCCTGCTACCTGCTACCTGGTTTTAAACTCCTATATGGCCTATGATTTCCCAAGCACCACCAGGGGTCGCTCCGGAGCACAGAGTGAGGAGCAACGTTAAGTACCATGGGGAGAGGCCCAAAAACAAAAACCAAAGGAATGGAGATTGCCTAGAACAGCCTTGACCTTAGAGCACAGGGAGAACAGAGAAGAAAGGAATCAAGCAGGGAAGAAGGATGAGAAAGGAAAGTAATGGGTCGGTGGCCTAAATTATACTGATGATGTGGGAGAGTGGTATAGTTATACACCCAAAGGACACACTTAACAAGACTAGAAGTATGATATCTAAACGGCAACCACAGAACTTTGAAATGTGCCGGTCAAGGAGATTGGGGGCTTGGGGGGCAAGGGGGTGGAAAGCCTGGGAATACTAGTGAGATGGAAGTTGGTACTGGTGGTAGGATTGATGTCAAAATATTGTATGCCTAAAGCCTATCTATCAATAACTTTGTAAATCACAGTTCTTTAATTAAGTTTTGTTTGGGTTTAGTTTTTGGGCCATATCCAGAGATGCTCAGAGATTTATTCCTGTATCTGCACTCAGAAACGACTTTTGGAGGTGCTTGGGAGACCATATGAGGTGCTGGGGATTGAAATGGGAAAGGAAAGTGGTGGGATTGGTGTTCGAATAGTTAATGCCTTAAATAATAACTGCATTATGAAAAACATAAACCATGGTGTTATACTTTTAAAAAATTAATTAAAAAAGTTAGAAGGGGCTGGAGTAATAGTATAGTAACAGGTAAAGCACTTGCCTTGCATGCAGCCAACCTAGGTTCGAACTCTGGCATCACATATGGTCCCTAGATCCTCTCCAGGAGTGATCCCTGAGCACAGAGCCAGAAGTAAGCCCTGAGCACTGCCAGGTGTGTCCCACCCCAAAAAAGAAGTGAAAAGACCAAATTCTGTAATGGAGACCTATATAAGTTAAGAGGAAGGTAAAGTTCCACGTCGAAACCATACCCTGGTCAAAAAAAAAAATGCACGTTTCATTGATTGGATCGCAGGAAGCTAGACTAAGAATATAAGGGCCAGAAAGAAAGCTCAGTGGACCAATAATATGTGGCTCCAGGTCAATCCTCTGCTCCAACAATCACCCTGCTCCAATGAGTACCACTGGAGCCATTCCCAAGCAAAGAACTAGCAGTAATGGCCAAGCACTGTGGCCCCTCAAAACCAAAACCAAACCAAGACAAAAGGGTCAGAAAGATAATACAGGTATTAAGGCACTTAGCTAGCACATGGCACATCCTCGTTCCATTCCTACACCATCTGTCCCCCAAGGTCTGTCAAGAATGATCCCTGAGGGGCTAGAGCAATAGCACAGCAGGTAGGGTGTGTGCCTTGCACTCGGCCGACCTGGGTTCAATTCCCAGCATCCCTATGGTTGCTGGGAATATATGGTCCCCCTAGCACCGCCAGCAGTAATTCCTGAGTGCATGAGCCAGAAGTAACCGCTGAGCATTGCCAGGTGTGACCCAAAAAGGAAAAAAAAAAAAGAATGATCCCTGAGCACAAATCCAGGAATAAGCCCTGAGCATCATGAGGTATGCTCCAAATTTCATCCAAAAAAAGAATGTAGGAATACCTATAAATATTTAAAGGCAAAAATGTCACTTGTGAAGGCAAGCAGTACAGCAGTAGGACACTTGGTTCAATTCCCAACATAGGATATTGTGAACACCTTTGGGAGTGATTCCTGAGCACAGTGCCAGGACTAAATGCTGAGCAACCTATGTGGCCCAAAAGCAAACAACCCCCATCGCCCCCCCCAAAAAAAAAATTCAAAATATCACTTGCTTTTACCACTTACAATGTTACAATTTTAAATTTACCCAATTTTAAACAAACCCACGTGATACTCTCTAAGCGTTTCTTTAACTGATTATCTTAACCATCCTAGTGTGCTTTGGGGGGAACTAGGGGCTCTCAAGTGGTGTTTAGGGGTGATCCAGGAGCAGAGAGCCAGAAGCACAAAGCCAAAGCCAGGGCCTATGGCACCACTCCTGGTGACATTAAGTTAATTCAGCTAGCAGTTCAGAGCCTAGGGTCAGCGGATGTGACACCAGGAACTACCAGGGCCATCCCAGCTCATGGGGCTTCACGGACCATAGCCAGTGATGCTTGGGAGTCTATGGGCCTACAACTAGCAATGCTCCAAAGGCCCTGAGTGCTGGGGATCAAACCTGGGTCACGTGATCATGCCCTAATCCTTTTATTATTTCCCCAGCCTCATCTTGATGATTCTTAAGTATAGTTCTGTAATGCTAGATATATTCATATGCAATGAAAAATCAAACTTTCTTCATCTTGCAAAACGGAAACTTTATAGCACCAGAGATGTGGCTCAGTGTTAGAGCATTTGCTTTCCATGTATGAGGCCCTGGATTCAATTCCTGGCACCAGAGCTGCTGCCAGGTGTGGCACAAAAAAAGACAGAAGAAAGAAAGAGACAGAGACAGAGACAGAGACAGAGAAACAGAGGGAAACAGAGAAATGGGGTGGGGGAAGAGAGAGTGAAAGAGAAAGAAAAAGGAAGGGGAAAAAAGGAAGAAGGAAAGAAAGAAAGAAAGAAAGAAAGAAAGAAAGAAAGAAAGAAAGAAAGAAAGAAAGAAAGAAAGAAAGAAAGAAAGAAAGAAAAGAAGATGAGAGAGAGAGAGAGAGAGAAGAAAGAAAGAAAGAAAGAAAGAAAGAAAAGAAAGAAAGAAAGGAAAGAAAGAAAGAAAGAAAGAAAGAAAGAAGAAGAAAGAAAGAAAGAAAAGAGAGAGAGAGAAAGAAAGGAAGGAAGGAAGAAAGAAAGAAAGAAAGAAAGAAAGAAAGAAAGAAAGAAAGAAAGAAAGAAAGAAAGAAAGAAAGAAAGAAAGAAAGAGAGAGAGAGAGAGAGAGAGAGAAGGAAGAAGAAGAAAGAAAGAAAGAAAGAAAGAAAGAAAGAAAGAAAGAAAGAAGAAAGAAAGAAAGAAAGAAAGAAAGAAAGGAAGGAAGGAAGGAAGGAAGGAAGGAAGGAAGGAAGGAAGAAGAGAAAGAAAGAAAGAAAGAAAGAAAGAAGAAAGAAAGAAAGAAAGAAAGAAAGAAAGAAAGAAAGAAAGAAAGAAAGAAAGAGGAGGCTGGAGCGATAGCTCAGTGGGTAGGGCGTTTGCCTTGCACACAGCCGACCCAGGTTCGATTCCCAGCATCCCATATGGTTCCCTGAGCACCGCCAGGAGTAATTCCTGAGTGCAGAGCCAGGAGTAACCCTTGTGAATTGCCAGGTGTAACCCAAAAACAAAGAAAGAAAGAAAGAAAGAAAGAAAGAAAGAAAGAAAGAAAGAAAGAAAGAAAGAAAGAAAGAAAGAAAGAAAGAAAGAAAGAAAGAAAGAAAGAAAGAGAGAGAGGGAGGAAGGAAGGAAGGAAGGAAGGAAGGAAGGAAGGAAGGAAGGAAGGAAGGAAGGAAGGAAGGAAGGAAGGAAGGAAGGAAGGAAGGAAGGACAACTGAAACTTAGCCATATTAAACAATTAAACAACCCCTAATGTTACAGTTGCATCACATGTTCATGGCAGTTTTTTTGCCTCACATACTTAATAGTCGTCCATCATTTTATTTTTTTTCCTGGGTATCTTGTTTTATTAAATATTGAATTTGTATATTGCATTTGTTATTTCAATTATTTGGCTTTTAGTCCCATATAATTTGAAGTTGTGTTATAGATACATAATTATTTAGGATAATAATGACATATTTTGATGAAGTAATCACTTTCACTTATGAACTTTCCTACTTTGTCAGTGATAATATCTGTATGTATATACTTTTTTATTTTTTTTAATTTATTCTTTTATTGAATCACCATGTGAAGTTACAAAGCTTTCAGGTTTAAGTCCCAGTTATACAATGCTCGAACACCCATCCCTTCACCAGTGCACATATTCCACCACCAAGAATCACAGTATACCTCCCCCAACCTCCCTACCTCCCCAGTCCTCCACCCCATCTGTGTAACTGAAAAATTTCACTTTACTTTCACTTTACTTTGATTACATTCAATATTTCAACAAAAATAACCTCACTGGGGCTGGAGCGATAGCACAGCGGGTAGGGTGTTTGGCTTGCACGAGGCCGACCCCAGGTAGGGCGTTTGGCTTGCATGTGGCCAACCCGGGTTCGATTCCCAGCATCCCATATGGTCCCCTGAGCACCGCCAGGGGTAATTCCTGAGTGCAGAGCCAGGAGTAACCCCTGTGCATTGCCAGGTGTGACCCAAAAAGAAAAAAAAGAAAAAAAAAAACCTCACTATTATTATTTGGAGTTTGTCCCCCCTAAAGTTGGACCTGCTGAAAAGGAAGCATTTGATAATTTGTTTTCCATTGCTGAGAATGAAGAGCGGCCACACTAGCAGCCACACGGTTTTGGATTTCTGTATTTTAGTAACTAAGTCCAGAGAAATATCTGCCAGAAATTGCATCAATGCAAGCTTGTACCTCTCTTGCCAAAATGGGTATAGAAGGGACCTTCCTCAATATAGTCAAAGCCGTTTATCACAAGCCTACGGCAAGCATCATCCTCACTGGGGAAAACTAAGAGCCTTCCCTCTAAAAACAGGAAAGAGACAAGGATGCCCACTCTCTCCACTTCTGTTCAATATAGTACTGGAAGAACTTGCAATAGCAGTTAAACAAGGAAAATATATTAAGGGCATTCAGGTAGGAAAGAAGAAATCAAGCTCTCACTATTCACAGATGGTACGATACTATACTTAGAGAACCCTAAAACCTCTACCAAGCAACTCCTAGAAACAATAGACTCGTAAAGTTGCAGGCTATAAAATCAATACCCAAAAGTTCATGGTTTTCTTATATGCAAATAATGAGAGAAGAAATCGACATGATAAAAGCAATCCGTTCACAATTGTGCCTCAAAAAATCAAGTACCTTGGAATCAGCTTAACTAAGGAGGTAAAGGAAATGAAATGAAAACTACAAAACGTGTCTTGCATCATTTTAAAGAGCTCCTCAACAGCACAGTGGGTAGGGCGTTTGCCTTGCACATGACCGACCTGGGTTCGATTCCTCCGTCCCTCTTGTAGAACCCAGCAAGCTACCGAGGTATCCCACCCGAACAGCAGAGCCTGGCAAGCTACCCGTGGCATATTCGATATGCCAAAAACAGAAATAACAAGTCTCACAATGGAGACATCACTGGTGTCCACTAGAGCAAACTGATGACAGTGCTACAGTGCTACAGTATATCCAAAGAGATAGTAAGCATGTGAACCAGTAACTGGGGCTGGAGAGATAGATCTAGTGTGCATGCTTCGAATAGAAGGCTCTCTGACTCCCAGTATTCCTCTTTTTTTTTTTTTTTTTTGCTTTTTAGGTCACACCCGGCAATGCACAGGGGACCATATGGGATGCTGGGAATTGAACCCCAGTCGGCCGAGTGCAAGGCAAACGCCCTACCCGCTGTGCTATAGCTTCAGCCCGCCTCCAGTATCCCTCTTGAGCACTGCCAAGAGCAACCACAAGCAACAAGCTGGAAATAGCTCCTGAGCACCAACAGTGGCCCAAAAGAACCCCATAAAAAAACAATGGCTAAACTATCCACTAAACTTACCATTTTTAATGACAAAAAAACTGTATATAAAGAATAAAAACTAATGAATCAGTAAGTTTCTGTCTTTTTTGCACTTTCAAAAAAACACTAATACGGGCTGGAGCAATAGCACAGCGGGTAGGGCGTTTGCATTGCACACAGCCGACCCAGGTTTGATTCCCAGCATCCCATATGGTCCCCTGAGCACCGCCAGGGGTAGTTCCTGAGTACAGAGCCAGGAGTGACCCCTGTGCATTGCCGGGTGTGACCCAAAAAGAAAAAAAAAAAGAATGCAAAAAACACTAATATTCCCTAAAACCTAAAATCACTCCTTGACAAATACATTCCAGCCCCTTCTAAAACTGAAAATTGTGTTTTCCCTTACTGGTAATTCTAACCATACCTCATGTAACAATCATTCCACTCTTAATTTTATGTTTACCATATTGTCTTCTAATGGATTCTCTTACACATTTCCTGGTAAGGAAATATAGCAAAGCATCACACTTAAAAAAAAAAAAAAAAAAAAGGCGTGTGCGGGGGTGAAGGCTGGAGAGGTAGTATAAGGTTAAGGCAACTGTCATGCACAAGCTAAACCTTGTCAGTTCAATCCTTGGTTCAATCACCAAGGACTGACTTCCAGGAGTAACCCCAAACACAGAAACAGGAGAAAGCCCTGAGCATCATTGGGTGTGGCCCCAAAACCCACTCAAAAAAAAGAAAGAAAAAAGTGCAGGGTTAAGTATAACTATAAATACTCCATTAAAATGTAAATAATTAAGTTGACTTAAGGAAACCAAAAAGGAAAAAATAATAAAAGCACAGAAAATAGTTAACCACTAGTTTTATTGCTGAATTTTACAAAAGTAATTTATTCTTTTTTTTAATAAAAATTTTATTTTATTAAATCACCGTGTGGAAGATTACAATGCTTTCAGGCTTAGGTCTCAGTTATACAATGCTGAAACAACCATCCCTTCACCAGTGCCCATATACCACCACCAAAAAAAAAAAAAAAAACCCACACAGTACACCTCCCATCCCGCCCCCCCACCCCCTACCTTGTAACTGATAAGTTTCATTTTACATTCTGTTTACTTTGGTTACATTCAATATTTCAACACATACCTCACTATTGTTGTTAGGAGTACCCCACTAGATTCAGACCTACTGTGAAGACAAATAAGGCTGCGCAGCCGTAGTAGCGGCCGTGCGGTTTTACAAAAGTAATTTAGTACTGAGATGAAAGAGGAAACCTGCTTAAAATCAGTTAAAAAAAATAAAAATAAATTGTTCTATAAGGGTTAAGCAGCCAGATACTGTTCTAGAGCCTAAGAATAGAGCAGTAAACAATAATTCTCAGAAGCTTCCATTCTGAATAAACATAATGAATTAGAAAAATTAATAAATCCCATGTAATATGACACGAGCACAAGCAAATGGATGCAATGAAGATGGGAAAGATACAGGAAGACCCTCACCGAGGTGATGTTCAAAAATTGGTTAAACAGTTGAACCATGTGGAAAAATATATTACAGACAAAGGGACTCAGGTATAAATATCCTGGGGCTAGATATGACTGAGGAGGCCATACACAACAAATAGAAGAGTAGCGGAGATGAGACTATAGGTGAGGCAAGACTGGATTATACCAGTTCTTTGGGTGAATTTGTAAATCCCCCACCCAGTTCAATCCCCAACACTGCAAGACCCTCAGAGCACTACTGGGGTTTTCCTGAGCACTGCCACTATCCCCCCACCACCACCACCACACTTCTGTGTGATTCTGGTGGGCCCTTGCACCACTGTCCTGAGCAGCCCCCTCCAAAAGAGACTGACTTACTGAGTGAAATGGGTCATCATCACAGGATTTTTATTTTAGGAAGGGAGATATAAGTATAGATTCGTTTTAAGGAGTTAGAGGATTTTTTTAAAGGAGGGAATTATAAATATGTATTTTTTTTTTAAAGAATGACTAGATGTTGGGGCTGGAGTGATAGCACAGCAGGTAGGGCCTTTGCCTTGCGCGCGGCCGACCCGGGTTTGATTCCCAGCATCCCATATGGTCCCCTGAGCACGACCAGGGGTAATTCCTGAGTGCACAGCCAGGAGTGACCCCTGAGCATCGCTGGGTGTGACCCAAAAAAAGTTTAAAAAAAAAAGAATGACTAGATGTTGTGATGGAAACTGGTAAAGGTTAGTTAGGTGGCTACGAAATAGGGCAAGAGAAGGTGAGGTATTAGGAGATCGGAGAGATTTTGAAGGTGCCCGTTTGCAGGATCACCAGATAGGTTATAGGTATGGTGTCAGAGAGATGAGTCAAGGATTACCTAGCCCAAAGGCTCAGACCTAAGCAAATTATCTCAGTAACAACGATGACTGTAAGTACCAACACCAGAAAACAAAGATAGACAACTTGAATACTTTTTTTTAAATCCCAGAGGTACAAAAACCTAAAGCTGGGGCAAGTATCAAATAAATAAAGGGTCCATGGCTCTTATAAATGTCAGACCAAAAATAAAGAACTAAAGGTCTGGGGGCTGGAGCGATAGTACAGCGGGTAGGGCGTTTGCCTTGCACGCGGTCGACCCGGGTTCGATTCCCAGCATCCCATATGGTCCCCTGGGCACTGCCAGGAGTGATTCCTGAGTGCAGGGCCAGGAGTCAGCCCTGAGCATCGCGGAGTGTGACCCAAAAAGCAAAAAAAAAAAAAAAAAAAAGAACTAAAAGTCTAATGTCTATCTCGGACTCTGTCACTTTGGCATCTGCGACCCTTTCTTCCAGATGCGGCTGTCACTTCCCGGGAGATGCCACGCCTTCCTTTGGATCCGCCCACAACTCGGCGCCTAGTTGCTAATAAGCACTGCGTGCACTGATTGACAGGATTGCTTCTCCCTCCTCACAAATGTCAGAGGCTTCGGAAGGGCGGGGCTTTCTCTCTCAAGCCTGGGATGGACACAGACACACATTCATTCATTCTCATTCTCACCCTCCCCTCCCTCTGTCTTGTCCCAATTCTCTTTCCTGTTCTCTTTCCCGCCCTGTTTTTTCTCGCTCTCCTTCACTCTCCCCATCTCTCTCTGTTCTCTCTCTCTTCCCTTTCCCGCTGTCCCCCCCTCCCCCTCCCTCTTTCTGTCAGATCTCTCTCTCTCTCCCTCCCCCACACCCACGCCGCCGACCCTCCAGCCAACAACCAGCCCGCCAACACCCACACCCACCCACGCCCGACCCGCGCGTTCCGGGTTGGTTTTATGCTTCAGAGCAGACAATGTCCAACACTTCCAGGAAAGGGGGGAAAAAACCGTGAGAAAGCACTGCAAGGAGAGCACCGGCCAGGCGCCCAGCAGGCCCGCTCCGCCCCCCACCCCCCCAAGCCCGCCGAGACTCTCACCTGCCCGCGGCTGGCCCGCGCCGCTCCGCGCCAGGCTTCCGGTCGCGGCAGGAAGCACTTGCTCAGGAGAGCGGAAGTCCCGCCTCCAGAGCCTGGGCAACGGGTTTATTTCAGCGGCCTCGTCCACTTCGGTCGCGGTGGCTGGAAGGACGTGTTCAGTGTAGCAGCCCAACCCTTTTGTTGCACAGATGAGCCTCTCAGACCTGGAATGACAGAAGGCAGTGAATGAATACGTGATAACGTGTATTGATCACGAAAGAATTACTTGTCCTGTATGAAAATAAGTGCCCGGTATATCGAGACCCTTTAAGGATGCTTGTGTTGGTCACAAGAAATACATAAAGATGCTTCAAAAACTAACAAGTGAACTAAATCATAATGAAAGGAAATGCAATGATTTAGGAGACAGGTGGGACCGGTGTAGGGGGTAGGGATCTGCGGGGTGGGGTGGAGCGATGAAGAAGAAACATAGATGTGAAGGGTAGGGAGTCTGCCTTGAACGCAGTGGACACAGGTTCCCACCTCAGCATCCCAGATGCTACCCTGAGCCTGCCTGAAATGATTCCTGAGCACTACCGGGTGTGGTGCAAAAACAAAGAGAAGGAAAAGAAAACCCTAAGTGTGGCTTCTAAGTATCAGTTTTCTCATTCCTCCACCGAACAATGGAGAAATTTAATAACATTGCTGGAAGATATACTTCACAGGAATGTCAAAGTTAAGTAGAGAATCAATCCTACCTGGTGTGAATCCTTAAAATCTTTTGTTGGATGAGAAGGAGGACTTGTCTCGCAAGTGTGAGGCCCTGGGTTTGATCACAGCCACTGCATACAAACAAAACTGTTTTTATTGATTAGTAAAAGAACAAATGCCAAGAGACCATTTTCTCTAAACCAAACCTTCAGAAACTTGGTTGTTTGAAATCACATCAGTGAAAATGGAATTCCACTCCTGCCTGGCAGAGCTGAGTCATATGACTCACTTCAACCCTTTTCCAGTAACGATATAAAACTTCAAATAAATGGTTTTCAGATAGAACTTTCCACATTTATTTTAGCTTTTTACTTTCCAAGGATCCAAAATTTTTCAGACTGTTTCATAACTCAACTCTGAGACTGCTGCTTACCCTATACTGTACCAAAGACTGTACTTTCTTTCCCCTTCTTTTTGTTTTTGTTTCTGGGCCACACCTGGCAGTGCTAGAGTTCCCTGCTAATTATTGGGGATGAAGGGTTCCTTGTGGAAGTGCTCAGGGAAACATGCAGTTCTAAGGATCGAACCCAGGTCTCTTACAGGCAAAGTATATATACTCCAGTCATTTGAGTTATCTCCCTGTTCTTCCCTTTCTTTTCAATTTAGACATCTCCAGTGCTTCTGGGGTGTATGTATAGCGTTTGTTTCAGGAAAAGAAACAAAGCTGTGAATATTCTGAAAATAACATACGCTTGCAAAGGTCGTACAGTAGATGAAGAGGAAGAATGGAAGGATAAGAGGAATGCAGGACAGGATCACACAAGAACTCTGGGACTACTCTAAAACTGGCTTTCACTGGGCCAGAGAATGTATAGGGATTTAGGCATTTGCTTTGGATTGACCCTGATTTGGTTTCTTTTCCTTTTTTTTTTCTTTTTGGATCACACTCGGTGATACACAGGGATTACTCCTGGCTCTGCACTCAGGAATTACTCCTGGCAGTGCTCCAGGGACAGCAAGGGATGCTGGGAATCAAACCCAGGTCAGCTGCATGCAAGGCAAACTCCTTACATGCTGTGCTATCATTCCAGACCCCCCCCCCCAATTTGGTTTCTGTTGAACCTCGATATCATATACGGTCCCCTAAGCATTGCCAAGAGTGATCCCTGAGTGTAGAATCAGGGGTAGAGCCAGAAATTTTGAAGATAGGGTATATAGGATCTACTGATAGATTACATGTGTATTGAGAAAGATATGAGTTAAGGCTGACTCCAAAGGTTTTGGTCAAACACCACATCAGTGACAATGAATATAAGTAGTATTACTCTGCCAGTCGAAAATAAAAAATGGTCAATTTGTGAGACCTGGGGATATTTTTGTGTCAAGGTATCTGTCTTGCAAACTCAAACTCAAGGATGAGTTACATTGATGCACTGCATCATTTGTCCTGAACATGATCCCAGAGAAACTAATCATAGGAATCCCTGTCTTAACAACGAAGGGTTCGGGGCTGGTGCGATAGCACAGCGGGTAGGGCATTTGCCTTGCATGCGGCCGACCGGGTTCAAATCCCAGCATCCCATATGGTCCCCTGAGCACCGCCAGTAGTAATTCCTGAGTGAAGAGCCAGGAGTTACCCCTGTGCATCACCGGGTGTAACCCAAAAAGCAAACAAAAACAAAAACAACGAAGGGTTCATTCAGTATGTCATAGTCTAGTGATTGCAAGCACCACAATTAAAGAGAGTAATCCCTTGAAGCACCACAATTGATTGTGTGAACTCCATTGTCAGGTGTGCTACCCCTATCAAACATATGTGTAAACAGCACAACTAAGTGTGTGATGCCACTCAATGTGAGCACAGTTTTAAAAAGGAGAGAAAAAAAATGTAATTGTTTGTTTGGGGAGGTCACACCAATATGCTCAGGGCTTACCCCTGACTCTGCTCAAGGATCACTCCCAGCAGAGCTCAAGAGACCATATGCAATGCTGTGGATCAAAAACAGGTTGGTTGATACAAGGCAAGTGTATGCAGTGCCTTAACCCACTATATTATCTATACAACTTCAAAGGTTTATTTTCTTTTTCAGTAAAGCAAGATAGTTTTCTTCCCCTCAATAATGTCATTTAGGGCTGTAGCAATAGCACAGCGAGTAGGGCGTTTGCCTTGCACGTGGCCGACCCAGGTTCGATTCCCAGCATCCCATATGGTCCCCTGACCACTGCCAGGGGTTATTCCTGAGTGCAGAGCCAGGAGTAACCCCTGTGCATCTCCAGGTGTGACCCCCCAAAAAAATAAAGCAAAAAAAATTTAATGCCATATATATTTACAGATATTTAGATTCTGGATGTGAAACAATGAATGGCCTATAGACTTTATTAATACATCCCCATATATCAATTATGATTAATGGAACTCCGCTCTAATGGAGCTTATTTGAATGTGTTGGCCAGTGGGGTAGCAAATTCAGAAGCAAGATAGTTTTTATTAAATAAAACTTATTTAGCTATATGTGGGATGATGAAGTCAGAGTGATAGTACAATGGGTAGGCACTTACCCTGCACATGGCCAACCAGGGTTCAGTCCTCAGCACCTCATATGATCCCTGAGCACTGATAGGAGTGATCCCTGAGTGCTGAGTCAGGACTAAACCCTGAGCACTGGTGAGTATGGCAAACAAACAAACAAAAGTGAGAAAGGAAAAGAGAGAGAAAATTGTGTGCTCATGAGAAAATACTGGTTTCTCCAGAGCGGGAAAAGCTTGCAAAGAGGTATAATGGCAAGTATGTGAAATACAAGTTCAAGGAATAACACAGACTCAAAGAGCAATCAGGTTTATTTTTATTATTATTTTTCCCTACGGGTCTCCCAAGAAGTGCTTAGGGGTCTAGGAAACACTCCCCTGGTACTCAGCTTGCTATGGAGTCTGAGATTTACTATTCGGGTCTAGCCATGTGGTACTACTCAGCTGCAGTGCTATGGGTTCCCAAGGTCACAACTGGAGGTGCTCAGTCCAGGGGTTCTTTTTCATTTGTATGTTTTGCAGGGAGCAGCAGGTGAAATGGGGAACTTTGGAAACATGAACAATTTGGGGGGAGGGATTACACCTGGCTGGGCAGAGAGTTTATTCCTGGATCTGAGCTTAGGGATATCCTGTCGGTTCTCAGAGAACCATGTTGGGTGCCGGAGATTGAACCTGGCTCATCATGTGCAAGGCAAGCATCTAGCTACTGTACTATGTCTCCAGTCCCAGCTATGAATAATTTTGCATTAGATTTCAGGGAGTTAATTAATTATTTGAAATCCTGGGGACTTCAAACATCAAACAAACAAAAAATCAAGTCCACTAATGGGCCTCAAAGGAACCCATAGAATTATGGTTAAGAACCTATCCCCTGGGAGCCAGAGAGAAATAATACAGCAGATAGGAGGTTTGCCTTGCACACAGCCAACTGGGGTTGGATATCCAGTATCCCATTTGGTCCCCTCAAGCACTATCAGGAGTAATTCCTGCGTGCAGAGGCAGAAGTAACCTCTGAGCATATCTGTGTGTGACCCAAAAAAAGCGAAAACAAAACAAAACAAAAGAACCACCGCCTATTCTTTCATTGAGATAGACTCTTTCAGTTTCCTTTCTGGGTTACTCCCTCCCCCCCTTGCTTACTGCTCTGGTGCTACATATTCTCTTGGTAACTGCATTTACTTTCTTGGTTTTTCATTTATTTATTTATTGGGAATGTTGGGGGCCACACACAGTGGTGCTCACGGGATATTACTGATTGTGTTCTCAAGAGTCCCTCCTGGTAGTGCTTGGGGACTGTTTTGTGGTATCAGGAGATACCTGGGATCAATCACATGCAAAAAAAGCACCTTACCTACTGTACTATCACTTCAACCCTGCTTTCTTGGCTTTTTAAAAAATCAAAGCCGTGATATGCCTATTTAAGTAAAGAAGCTTTTTGGAAGAAGATCAAGGCCAGAGAGCTAATAAATATGGTCAAGAGTTTGCCTTGAATGCACCTGACCCAGATTCAATCCCTAGCACTTTATATGGCACCACAACCCCCACCAGGAGTGATCTCTGAGCACAAAGTCAGAAATAAGCCCTGAGCACAGATGGGTGTGGCCCCAAGACAGAAAACAGCAACCAAAAGGTGAAGATAAGTTAGGCCAACCTGAATTAGAGAGATTTATTTATTTATTTATTTACTTATTTATTTATTTTGCTTTTTGGGTCACACCCGATGATGCACAGGGGTCACTCCTAGCTCTGCACTCAGGAATTACCCCTGGCAGTGCTCAGGGTACCATATGGCATGCTGGGAATCGAACTCGGTTTGGCCACAGGCAAGGCAAATGCCCTACCCGCTGTGCTATAGCTCCAGCCCCCTGAATTAGAGAGATTTATTTGATTTCATAGTGCCTAACTGGTGGGCATGATAGAAATTAAGGCAATGACCATTTCTCCATAAGAACATTTAGTAAAGGATTAATAAAAAGAAAAAAATCATCCCTTTTTACTGAGTTATCTTTTAAGAATATAGAATTTCTGAACATTGATAAATATTTTTAACTTATCAGGCTGGAGCAATAGCACAGAGGGTAGGGCGTTTGCCTTGCACATGGCCAACACGGGTTCGATTCCCAGCATCCCATCCCCCAAGCATCACCAGGAGTGATTCCTGAGTGCAGAGCCAGGAGTAACCCCTGAGCATTGCTGGTTGTAACCCCAAAACCAATATATATATATATATATGTATGTATATATACATATATATATATATTTTTTAACTTACCTATTAAAAGAAAAAAGGAAATCAAGAGTTAATTGTTACAACAATCATTTTACAATCTTCTTTCAGATCTCTCTTCTTCTGAACTCCTCTGGGAGAGCACAGTGACAGATGCTTATCAGGCCATGTTCCCTTGAGCCTTCTTGTACTGTTTTCCATTGTTTCGTTGTTTTGTTGTTTTGGGCCCACACCCTGCCATCCTCAGGGCTTACTCCTGGCTGTGTGCTTAGGGGTCACTTCTGGCGTGGCTCAGGAGATCCTCTGTGGTACCAGCGAGCAAACCAGAATTGGCCACTGGCAAGGCTAGAGCCTTACCTTTGTACTATTTCTTTGGCCTGAGTCATCTTTTATTTAAAAAAAATAATTACTTTTTATTTAGGCATTATCAAACATTAATATTAATGTTTCAGATATAGGATGTTGCTATTCCACATGGGTCATCAGAGTATTAGCATCCCTCCCCTGCTTGTAGATAACCTCATGTTCCCACCACTGAGCAATGTCAGTCCTATGGGCAGCCTCTCAAGGGCTGTTACAATTGGCCGTCATTTATTCCCAGAGTATGTCTTTGTATTCCACACATAAGACCATTCCTCAAGGTTTTTTTTTCCTTTATGTTTCTGTTTCTGTATTTTTTAAATCACAACTTGTGATGCCCAGGGTCTACTCCCAGTTCAGAACTCCTGGTCTCTCCTGGCAGTACACGGAGGAACATGGAATTAGGGTATATGGTATGCAAAACAGACATTCCAACCCCTTGAGAGTTCTCTCAAACCCTCTCCTCAGGCCTTAGTATGAGCTTGTAACACTGTCTGAACTTTTCTTTGGGGCATGCTAGTTGTAGGATTAATTATATGCGTCAATTTGGAGCACAACATCCAGGTATTTGGTCAAATATGAGTCTAGATGTTGCTGTCATGGTATGTTTAAGATGAGATTAGCAAGCAAATTGCTCCAAAAATTTTAAAGTTCTCAGCTACTAAAAGATGTTTCCACATTCTCCATATTATTTTGATATTTTAGTTCTTTGTATAATTTCTTCTTAGCAGTCTCTCAAAAAGACAAACACATCTACTCAGTTTAGCATCTTGAAAATAGAGGATATTTTTCCTCCATCTCTTTTCAGCACCAGGAGAAAATTTCATTGTAATCAGCAGTAGGGTCTCCTACCTGCTGATAGCTACACCAACTTCTGGCTATTTAGGATATGCCTGAATAGTCCAGAAAGACAGTACAGGAGTTAGGTTCCCCAGGGATGCTATGAGTAACCCCTGAGCACACAGAGTCAGGATTAAGTCTTCAGCACAGTAGGGTGGGGTCCATGTTCCAACCCTCCCCCCACCACAAAAAAGATATGGTCTTATCTGTAGCTACTATTATAATTTGTAGTGCCAGGGATTGAACATGGGTTGGTTGCATATAAGGCAAGTCATCAGCCCTTTTTCCATACATATTTATTTATCAAGGAATTATATAATTTCCATTCCCTTTTTTGTTTGATAATCGGGGGGGGGGGTTGCGTATACCAAATTGTGGTGCTCATACACAGGCTAAACAGGGTCACTGTGGTGCTAACACACTGGTTTGCAAAGGGTGGTATTCCAGACCTAATTTTCATACATCTTTTGGTTCTGAAGCTTGAAAAAGCGATTGCATTTTTGTTGTAATGCCCACACAGCCAGGTACGTGCTGAGACTGCTGAAACTCTTCTGTGTCTCTGGAATCTCAGACGGCAGAGCTGCAGGAACTATCCTGGCACTTGTGGTTGGCACTTAGGAAGTAAACCCATGACCTCATTTTTTTAAAATTTATTTTATTGAATCACCATGTGGAAAGTTACAAAGTTCTCAGGTTTATGTCTCAGTTATACAATGCTCAAACACCCGTCCCTTCACCAGTGCCCATATTCCACCATCAAAAACCCCAGTATACTTCCCACCCCCACCGCCCCACCCCCACCTGCGTAACTGATAAATTTCACTTTTCTCTTTACCTTGATTACATTCCATATTTCAACACAAAACTCACTATTGTTGTTGGAGTTTCAACACAGACTCACTATTTTTTTTTTTTTTTTTTTTTGCTTTTTGGGTCACACCCAGCGATGCTCAGGGGTTACTCCTGGCTTTGCACTCAGGAATTACTCCTGGCGGTGCTTGGGGGACCATATGGGATGCCGGGGATCGAACCCGGGTCGGCCGAGTGCAAGGCAAACGCCTTACCCGCTGTGCTATCGCTCCGGCCCCAGACTCACTATTTTTGTTGGAATTTATCCCCCAAGAATACAGCCCTGTTGACAAGGAAATATTTGATAATGAGTTTTCCACTGATGAGAATTAAGAGATTAAAAAGTTGCGTGGCCGCAGTAGTGGCCACGTGGCTTACAATTTCTGTATTTTAATAATTAAGTCCAGGGAGATTTAAGTTGGAAATTGAATCATTTCCCTTCCTGGAGCAGCATGGAGCAAAAGCTTAGTTCACAGTCTGCATACATGGTTGCAAGCACTCGCTGGAACCCCAAGTCATATAGCTGGCTCTGGCTCCTGCTTGTTCGGCATCCATGCGGCTGTGCAAAGGCATGCCCACCCGGGTCGAATCTCAGCCGGAGGCCGAGCTCTGGCCTGGCCTGAGACTGCCCAGTTGTCCCGTTGTTTCAAGTTCAAAGCACATTTTTTTTTTTCCGCGCCACAGAGTTCATACCTGCTCAAAGGACCCATAAAATGACATGACCTCATTTTGTAAGGCAGGTATCTTATGCCATTGAACAGTCCTGCTAGGTCCAAAAGGAGTATAATTGAAGACTGTCCCCAAAGTAAACACACAACTCAGCAATTTCACTCCTCGATATATACTTGTTCAAGGTGAATTGGGTTACCTCAACAAAATGCCATATTTCAAGTGGCTTACATTACAAAATTAGGGGCCAGAGTGATGGTACAGCAGGTACAGTGATGTTACAGAGTGATATGCAAGATCACTTGCCTTGCATAAGGCCCACAAGGGTTTGATCACCACCAGCATTCCATACGGTTGGATAACATTGCTCCTCCTGCAGGGAGCTTAGGTTTATTAAGTTACTCCCAAAACAGTGATCCTGAGGCACACCCAATTCCATCAAGTACTAATAATCCTATATTGCCTTCCTTTTTCCATTTATGTACTTTGCATGGATTATTTAGCAATGTCCTTTCTGTGTAGACACATTGCCTTGCATGCAGCCAACCCAGGTTCAATCCTCAGTATCCCATATAGTCCCCAAACCCCTGCAGGAATGATCCCTGACTGCAGAGCCAGGACTAAGCCCTGAGCACTGCCCCTCCACCCCAAAAAAAGAAACTTTTTCTCATTATAATTAGGTAACACAGTTACAATATTTTTTGTAAGTGACTTACAATAAAGTTAATATTCTATACTAAGATTAATTTTATTAGGATCACAAGGGAAATGTATTCTTTTTTTTTTTTTTTTAATCTCTGTCAAGTGAGAACACACTTAAAAATAACACTCTAGGGGCTGGAGCAATAGTACAGCAGGTAGGGCATTTGCCTTGCACACTGCTTGACCCAAGTTGATTCCCAGCATTCCATATGGTCCCCCAAGCACCACCAGAAGTAATTCCTGAGTGCAGAGCCAGTAGTAACCCCTGAGCATTGCAGGGGTGTGACCCAAAAAGAAAAAACAAACAAACAAACAAAAAACACTCTATGTGCCCAGAAGAAAATACTCTTAGCAGGAATCAAATTCCATCACTTTAACTTCAGAAGGGCTGGGAAGATAGTACAGTGGGTAAGGGGCACTTGCCTAACATTTGGCTGACCCAGGGTTTAATCCCTGACACCCCATACAGTCCTGTGCATATCACCAGGAGTGATCCTTGAGCTCGGAGCCAGGAGTAACCTCCAACCTTTGCTGTAAAAGGTTGTACCATCATTCTAGTCCCTGTACTGAAAACTTGTACATAAGTGTACAAAGCATCATTATTTATAATAACAGTCAAAAAAAAGTAACAACCCAAATGTTCCTCAAGTAATAAAAGAATAAACAAAATGAGGTATACATACACTTGACAATTATACAGACTTAAAGGAAACTGAAGTTCCTGACACAGTGTGAACATTCTGTTCAATAGACAGAAGAGATAGTACAGGGGCTAGAGTGATAGCACAGTGGGTAGGGTGTTTGCCCTGCACACAGCTGACCCGGGTTTGATTCCTCCGTCCCTCTCGGAGAGCCTGGCAAGCTACCGAGAGTATCCCACCCACACAGCAGAGCCTGGCAAGCTACCCGTCGTGTATTTGATATGCCAAAAACAGTAACGACAAGTCTCATGATGGAGATGTTACTGGTGCCCGCTCCAGCAAATCGATGAATAATGGGATAACAGTGCTACAGTGCTACAATACTTGGGGCACAATATAGAATGCTCTGACCCTGGTGAAGAGCTGTTAAAGAAAAGGGAATACAAGGATCTTCAGATAGGAGAATCTTGCCAATGTGCATGACATAGGAGCCAAACCATGGAAAACTTTTTAAATTAAAGGATTTTAGGTGTTTTTTTTTTTTTTTTTTTTTTTTTTTTGGTCACACCTGATGATGCACAGGGGTCATTCCTGGCTCTGCACTCAGGAATTATCCCTGGCGGTGCTCAGGGGACCATATGGGATGCTGGGAATCGAGCCCGGGTTGGCCGAGTGCTAGGCAAACGCCCTACCCGCTGTACTATTGCTACAGCCCCGGATTTTAGGTTTTACTCTAAATGCAATTGGGAAATCTGTGAAGTGTTTTAAGAAAGAGAGTAACTAGGTGTACTTTATATTTATGCAAAATCATTCTCACATCCAAGAAATACAAAGATGTGCTATTGCTCTAGTCCTGCCCCAAGTACTACCAGGAGTAATCCCTGAGTGCAATCAGGAGAAAGCCCTGGCACAGTTGGGTTTGGTCCAAAAACAAAATCTAAACTAAGAAAAAAAGCTCTTCAGGGTTGCAGTGAAGCTAAAGCTAATTTCTGATTCAGAACTCAGCTTAAACTCGTTTTCCTCGAAGAGCTCTTACCTGAATATGCAATATAAGTAGTCAACCTTTTAACATTATCTGATAAGGAGTCAGGATATGGCGCAAGTGGTAGAGAATGTGCATAGTACGCATGAAGCCATGAATTCGATCCTGGCACTATTTTGCTAGATACGGAGTCTGTGAATTTTTTTTTTTTTTTTTTTTTTTTTTGCGGGGGTGTACACCTGGCAGTACTCAGTGGTTACTCCTGGCTCTGCACTCAGGAATTATTCCTGGTGGTGCATGGAAGACCATAAGGGATGCTGAGGATTGAACCTGGCTCAGCTGCGAGAGAGACAAGAACTCCACTCCCCGTACTATCACTCCTTCCCCCTATTAAAATTTTTTGTCTGTTCAAGCTGTAGAGATAGCATAGTAGATAAGGAACATACTTTGAACATGGCTGACCCCAAGTACCACAGTGAGTAATTGCTGAGCATACAGCCATGAGTAAGTCCCAAGCACCACTGGGTGAGAACCCAAAACAAACCCCTCCCCCCAGAAAAAACCACACACAAATTTGTTTACCACTTACTGATAGTATTATCTAATTATTAGTCTTTCTGTAAATTATTTGGAGGGGATGGGAACAGAGACTTTGCAACAAGTTTTCCATATTTGAATAGATACACTTTCATAAGCTCCAAATGTCAGAAAGAAAAAAAAAAGCGAACAGAGAAAAATCTCTTCTTGCTACTCCTATTTCCCAGTCTGTCTCAGTTCCTAATTTAGGAATAATTTATACAAATATTTTTCTTTTATTTAACTTCACACAAATGGTAAATTAATATACAATCTCTTAAGCAATCTTGTATCTTTTTCTTCTCTTCCTGTAACTTGGGAGATCTGCCTAATTTAGGAAGGGATTTATTTAAGCAATACTAGGTCAGGATAAAGAAGCATAATAGAACATGAATTAGAAAATAAAACAAACCCCGGCACTGGATTGGTCGTCTGCCAAATGAATGGAATATTCCTGAGTACCTCAGAGATGTCATCGTGTCATAGGTGTTACTCGAGACAGACCCTGGCACCACGTAATTCCTCAGCGTTGCTGGCCGCAGCCCTGGAAACCCACAAGCACTGCATTGGCGTGCCCAGGGGATCTCAGACCCTGCAGAGCCCAGGCCGTACATATCCTTGGACCTCCGCATTGAAGTTCTGGCCAATTGTCCAGAAAGTGCTGAGCATAGCACTTGGGTCTATGGAAACAAAATGAAACAGCCTAGCTTAGGCCAGAAGTTACCGATGGAGAACAGAGAAAGGATACTAAAACCTCCTGAGGACCCTTGGACTTCCTACCTTCCGTTTTTTTAAATTTAAAAATATTATTATCGTTTTGTTGTTGTTGTTTTGGGCCACAGGGCCCTGGGCAGATGAAGAAGGAAATGAGGGCCAAGCCAGTTGATGATCAGTTGCCTTTTATCCCATTCTCCCCACATGCCTGTTCCAGTCTCTCTAAGCTCCCCATTCTATTCTTTTTTTTTATTTATTTTTTATTTTTATTTTTTTTTTGCTTTTTGGGTCACACCTGGCAATGCACAGGGGTTACTCCTGGCTCTGCACTCAGGAATTACCCCTGGCCGTGCTCAGGGGACCATATGGGATGCTGGGATTTGAACCCGGGTCGGCCGCGTGCAAGGCAAATGCCCTACCCGCTGTGCTATCTCTCCAGCCCCTATTCTTTTTTTTTTAATTTTAATTTTTTTTAATTGAATCACTGTGAGATATAGTTACAAGCATTCATGTTTGAGTTACAATCACACAATGATCAAGCTCCCCATTCTAGTCTCACGCTGGCCCTCATTCCCATCTCCTCCTGTCTCTGCTCATCTCGCCTGCTCATCTCAAAGCCGCATCTCTTGTCTCTCAGAGCGCCTGCCTGCTCCTGAATTCCCCTACATTCCCTTTCCTTTGTTCCCCTTGCTAGTCTCTCTGCTCCATCTTGCTGCCCTGCTCTCTCTCTCCCCAGCTCTCTCCCTCCCTCCCTCCCTCTCTCTCTCCAACTCCCTCCCTCTCTCTCTCTTTCTCTCTCCCTAGTTCCCTCCCTCCCTCTCTCTCTCCAACTCCCTCTCTGTCTGTCTGTCTGTCTGTCTCTCTCTCTCCCCAATTCCCTCCTTCTCTCTCTCTCCAACTCCCTCTAGTATTGGGGGTAGTGGGGTAGTAACCACACCCCATCCGGCAACCACACCCCATCCGGCAGCAAAATCAACACATCAAAAGCCCTTCTTCTGCTCAAGGGCAAAATACCACTTAAGGGTGTTTTTCCCCTTTTCTTACTTCAATAACTTAATTAACATCTTAATTCTACTTTTTTTTTTTGCTTTTTTTTGTGTCATACCCAGCCGATGCTCAGGGGTTACTCCTGGTTCTGCACTCAGGAATTACTCCTGGCGGTGCCTAGGGGGACCATATGGGGTGCCGGGATCAGGATCGAACTTGGGTCAGCCGCATGCAAGGAAAACGCCCTACCCGCTGTGCTATTGCTCTGGCCCCTTAATTCTACTTCTTAATGTTAGTTATTTTGTATGGACACAGTAAAAGATACATTGAGCTTGTAGTATGGCTCTCCTGGGGACATCTCGCCACAGACTCAGACTACAGTGCTCAGGCTGGATTAATCACTCCTAACCCTAGCAGGGTCCAAATCTAGTTATTGCTTTTTGGATCATGACAGCATTTGTCCATGACCATGCTCTTAACATACAGCTAAGCGTTATGGCACTTTGGACAGGCCCATTTCGATGCCAGGGTAGCACATAGCTCACAGCTTGCTATGTGCTACTCTGGGTCCATCCAGTCCCTCGTCAGAACCCTGCTTTTGGGGTGCTAGGAAGTAAGGGCAACTGAGGTTTAGGTTGAGAGCACAGATGCCCCAGAGGTAATATTATCTGGAGTCAATTAACTCCCATGTTACAAAAGCATAGCATTAGCTGTCTTCTGTGCCCATACAAAAAGGTTGTTGCTATGAATTAACTATGCAAAGGACTTAAGGAGAAGAGAAAAACAATATTTACAAGTCAACAGAGCACAAAAAAATAAGTTACAAATAAACACAGGAGTGGGAGCACTGTGATGGGAGTAAAATAATAAACCTAAGCTCCCTGTGGCAAGGCAGAAAGGACAAACCAACCTTATCCTACAACAAATATGCAATTATTCAGTAAGAACTTAATTAGTTTCATTATATGTTGTTTTATTTAGTTTCATGTAAAGGCACAGTTTAGTTTCCAGGAGCTTATCCATGATATTTATTGAGGGCTTACTATATACAACTGGGGAGAGGTAATTCACCAAAATAAACAAAAAGCAACAAGTAATACGATTTGCAAGAATTAGGATGAAAGAATGGACATAAGGGGCTGGAGTGATAGCACAGCGGGTAGGGCATTTGCCTTGCATGTGGCCGACCTGGGTTCAATTCCTACCATCCCATATGGTTCCTCGAGCACCGCCAAGAGTAGTTCCTGAGTGCATGAGCCATTGCCGGGTGTGACCCCCCCCCAAAAAAAATGGACATAAACAAGTTTTTCTATAGAAGTTATGCTTTATTTTATATACAAATAAAAATTCTTAAGCAAAACAATCTAGGTCATAGTAGGAGCTCAGGGTTTCTGTTTTGGGGCCATAACTAGAGGGGTTATCCAGCACCTGCGGCTTGGGGTCACTCCTCGTGATACTAGGGAGTATGAGGAGTACAGGAGCAAACAGGAGTCTTCCTCTGCAGACCAAACTCACTAGCCCTTTGAACTATTTTCTAATGGCTGCAATTGTTTAACACCTCCTTTTCCTCCTCTCCCTCCTTCTCCACTTCCTCCTCTTTCCCCTTCCTCCTTCTCTACATCCTGTGGTGCTTAGGGGCCACTCCTGGATGTGCTGGGGGACCGCATGTCATAAGGTTCGAAATGAACTGGGGTCAGCCATTGGCAAGTACATTAACCCTTGAAATGGCACATTACTTAAGTTGGAGAAACACTACTTTTTAATCACTACTTAAAAGATGTTTCCAGAGGCTGGAGTGATAGCACAGCGGGTAGAGCAGTTGCCTTGCACGCGGCCAACCCGGGTTCGAATCCCAGCATCCCATATGGCCCCCTAAGCACCACCAGGAGTAATTCCTGAGTGCAGAGCCAGGAGTAACCCCTGTGCCTCGCCACGTGTGATCCAAAAAGCAGGGGGAAAAAACCCCACAAAAAACCATTTCCAGCTGCCTTACAATGGTAGCAAGAAAAGTGTGTGCTGGGAATAATGGAAAGACCCTCGATAGTGCCTTTTTTTTTTTTGGTGGTACCAGGGATTGAATTTGGGGTCTCATATATAAAAGGCAAGGACTCTTTTATATACTTGGCCCAGTCATACACCTTTTATTGGTTAATTCATTCCTTACTTAAGTAAAGACTGTATTTCTGCTTTGCTCTGAAAGGCCTCTACTAAATATGTAGCTCTAGGCCATTCTCTTACTAAGTTTATGTCTAGTTGGAAGGAATGGTTTGTTTCTCTTAGTTACAGCGTTATTATAAATATATTTTTATTTGGAAAACACTCCTCACCAAGAAATGTAGCTTAGGGGTGGAGCAATAGTAGGGGTAGGGTATTTACCTTGCATGTGCCTGACCCAGATTCAATCCCTGGAATCCCATAAGGTCCCCTGAGCACCAGCAGGAGTAATTCCTAAGTGCAGAGCCAGGCATAGCCCTTGAGCATTGCCTGTTGTGACCCAAAAATCAAACAGACAAAAAAAAAGAAAAGAAAGAAATGCAGTTTAGGCTTTAGAGATAAATCAAGTCTGATGGGTGTCAAGGGAACATTTCAAGCAAGCAGCAAGCATGAGTACAAGTTTGAAGACGGGATGTTTACAATGTCTCTTTGTTTTTGTTTTTGGGCCACACTTCCCAATGCTCAGGAGTTGCTCCTGGCTCTGCTCTCAGAAATCACTCCTAGCAATCCTGGGGGAACCATATGGGATGCTTGGGTTGAACCTTGGTGGATTGCATGCAAAGCTAATAATGCCTTACCTGCTCTGGCCCTATACGCAACTTTTTTAGGTGAGAATAGGTGAAGTAAATGCTAAGACAAGAAGCAGAGTCGCAGGAGTGATAGTCCAGTGGATAGGGCATTTGCTGTGCACAGAGGATGACTGGATTCAGTTCCCGGCATCCCATATGGTCCTCTGAACTTGCCAGGAGAGATTTCTGAGCACAGAGCCAGGAGTAACCCCAGAGCATCGCCGGATATGACTCAAAAAAAAAAAATGACAGGAAGTAGATTTAGTAAGTTCTGATTATGAAGCTAATTATTCCATGAGGGAATTTTTGAACAAAGACATTACATGAAAACAAATAATTAAGGTTATTTTGGCAGTTGTGTGCAACATGGGCTAATGAAAGAGAAGGAAATTCCAGTAAAATACAGTAGATGTCATTAAATATCTCTAGATGCTATTATGATATTCCAAGTTAGGAGGAAGTTAGTGGTTTTTTGTTGGAACAGTCACTAGTTAAATAGTTCTCTTTGAACCATGATAAAACTCAGTTAACTGGTATAAATTCTTCTAAAAACTATCATAAAATTGATACTTAGGTGACTTGTGGTTTCAAAAAATGAGAATGTTTTTTAATATTAATAGAAGTTTTCATGATCATTAATATTGATGACTTATAAATTTATCAAACAAAATAATTTTCATAAAAATTGTTAGAAAAATCTATGTCTCTGTCACTTTGTTTAAAAGGCTCATCATTGTTTCAATAAACTTCATTTTCAGTTTCCTTTAATTTTACCATGTCCTCCAATTCTCTATTAAGTGATTTACTCTGTCATCTTAAAAAATTCAGATGGGGCTGGAGAGATAGTATGCTATAGAATATTTGCATTATTATTCTTGCATGTGCTAAATCAGGGTTCTATCCCTGGTAACTCATATGGTTCCCCAGTAGTAATTCCTGAGAAATTCCTGGAGCACCACCAGGAATAATTCCTGAGTACAGAGACAGGAGTAACCCTGAGCATAGCTAGATCTGACCCTTTCCCCTCAAATCAGGTGTTGAGGTGGTACCACAAGGGGCTCAAGGGGCCTTGAATTTGGAGGCCTAGGTGGCACACAGCCCTGCATTGCTGGGCCTTAGCACTTAACTTTCAGGTCCACAGTGCAAGGACAAGTGATTCTGGGAATGAAACCAGGGCCCAAGACTCTTGTGACCTCCCACCTCTTGCCCAAGTCAAAAAAAATGGATGTTAGAAAATAATTTATGAAAGCTAGATCTTTAAGGGCTTTATTTTTGGTGTGTGGGGAATTTTTGGGTCATACTTGGCACATTATTTACCGTGCTTGGGGGACCCTATGTGATGTCAAGGCTTGAACCTGGGTTGGTCACGTGCAAGGCAAATGCCCTACCCTCTGTACTATTGCTCAGGCCCCCATAAATCTCTAAAGTTTTTATTTCTCATTGTTTACACCTATTTTATAATTTCTAAGTGATTTAATAAATTTTGATGATTCATATCTCTGCCCAAGCAGAGCTCCCAGCAGCTGCTTATTTCCATAATCCAAAATCTCTCCCATGTCCTGGTCTGGACTCCACTATCTCAGGACAGACCTCACAAAGATAATCTGCTGAAAAACTCAGGTATGTGCATTATTATTATTATTATTATATTTTGCTTTTTGGATCACACGCAGTGATGCACAGGGGTTACTCCTGGCTCTGCACTCAGGAATTACCCCTGGCGGTGCTCAGGGGACCATATGGGTTGCTGGGAATCGAACCTGGGTCGGCCGCGTGCAAGGCAAACGCCCTACCCGCTGTGCTATCGCTCCAGTCCCGTTATGTGCATTTTGTGACTGAAATCTCCAGGCTTTCTCAGAATCAGGATGGGCTACCTCCCCCCACCTTCCTGTACTTCCGTAAGTCACATCCATACCCCAAAGCTGGTTTAACAAAGTTAAAATAGCTACTCCAACCTTACCTTCCTGATAAAAATACTGAACACCTTGAACAAACATGTTGATCTCTTGGTACCTGTATTGCAAACCATAATGCTCAAGAGGAGAGAAAGAAGAAAAGTGCCTGCCATATTAGTGGCAGGCTGGGAAGTGTTGGGGGATATTGGGAGGGAAATGGGGGACATTGGTGGTGGGAAATGTATACTGTAGAGGGATGGGTGTTGGGATTATTGTATGTTTGAAACCCTATCATGAACAGCTTTGTAGTGATCTATCTCACAATATTCAATTAAAAAATTAAAAAAATAAATAAAAGGTTAAAAAAAATCTGTCAGGATTAGATGAAAAAGAAAATAATTATCAAGACTGTAAACCACTACTTTGTAATGACTACAAACAATAGTTCTGAAATGTTCCTGAGCAGCATCAGCAACACAGGAGAGTAAAGAATGTGCACCTTTGGATTTAGGCAGGATTAGAATTAGGCTTTAGGAAAAGAGGAAAATGATTTGAGAAAGTTCTTAAAAGGCTCTCTTTTTGTCTTGTTGATGTGAAGTCCCAGTTCAATTCCTGGCACCATAAAACAGAAACAAGTAGCTTCCTGAAATGAATGACTGCTGGGCATAGATTAGAATATCAGGGTTGGGAGAGACAGAACAGCTAGTAGGATGTTTGTCTTGCATTTGGCTGACCCATAACCCAGATTTGATCACTGCCATCCCATAGGGGCCCCCTATCACCACCAGGAGTGATTCCTGAGCGCTGAGCCAGGAGTAACCCTTGACCATTAAAGGGTGTGATCCCTCCCCCCCATCCAATTCAAGTCAGGAAGCTGACAGAGCAGAACTGGTAAGTAAAAATCTTGCTGAGGTCAGAAAGTGGTTTGTGACAACAAAACCAGGATCAATTACTTTAATCTTTTCATTTTGATAAAGATTTCAATGGAATAAGGGGAGGATTGGGACACACCTGGAAGTATGCCATATGTGGTGTTGGTGATTTGAACCAGTTTGCATGCAAGATAAGTGCCTTACCTCCTGTACTATTTCTTTCATCTTCAATTTATCTTTTAAATCTTCAGACTGGACAATGTGAAAATGTTTCAGAATTATACTTCTGTTTTGGGGTAACACTTAGCAGTGTTCAGGGCTAACTCCTGGTTCTGTGCTCAGGGATCACTACTGGTAGGTTTGAGGGACCATATGGGGTATCAAGGATCAAACCTGTGCAAGGTTAATGCCCAATCTGTTGTAGTATTTCTTCTCTGTAGCCAGAGCCTCACACATGCAAGTGCTCTACCAGATCACTGGTACAAAATGAGGTCATTTTGGAGGTGTGGGGGCTCTCTAGCAATGTTGGGAACTACCAGAGCTACACTCGGAGGTGCTTGGAAGGCATTCTGTACCAGCAATTCAACCTGGGGACAGGAAATGAACCATCCTTTTTTTGTTTTTGACTCACACCTGACAATGTTCAGGTGTTATTCTTGGCTCTGCACTCAGGAACTACTCTTAGTGATGCTCGGGGGTCTTATGTGATGCAGGGATTGAACCCAGGTCAGCTGCATCAAGGCCAAGGGTCCTAACTTTCGCACTATCTCTCTGGCCATTGAACCTGCCCTTTGAGCTATCTCTCCATTCTAAAGATATTCCTTTATACAGGGGGCAAGGGGGGAACGCTTAAATCTATGTGGATAAACTATTTTATTGATTTAAACTACTTGCAGTTTCTTCTGTATTAACTTTAGTTCAAAGAAAAAATTAATAAAATAAAATGCAAAATAACTCATCATAAAAGTTCCCAATATTAAGCATATCTGTCACTAGCAGACAAAAGAAACATGAATAGCACCAGGTCAAAATTCATATAACGAGTGATCTACTTAATCATCTTATATGCTTAAGATAAATAATTTGCCTATATAGATTGCATTATGTACCTCTGAATATTCGTGAAGCATTTTGTTATGATCACAAATAAAAAGTCCAAATTTCCAGTGTAACACTCACGATTTTAAAGTTTAATAAATTGAAATGGGAGATCAAAATTGTTTTAAACATTATCATCAACTTCTCAAGATTTAAGTGGAGTGCTTAGATGAAAACTCATCAAAGTATTACATCTGAATAATTACATTATAAAGTCAACCAAGAAGTACTTTTGAGAAATACACTTTTCAGAAATATAAATTTTTAAGTTGCTTAAACTTCTAATACAGGAATCAGGGTCATATTTTTCCCCCTACGCTTGGGTAAGACGATTCTAAGGGGCTTAGGGCTGGAGATTACACGAATGGGATAGTCAGCATTAAGGCATTGTATAACTAATTAGTGCCTGATATTGTAGCTTTGGCTAATGTTCAGTTGGGTGCCAGTTCTCAAGTTACTGCTTTTTTTTTTTTTTTGCTTTTTGGGTCACACCCAGCAATGCACAGGGGTCACTCCTGGCTCTGAACTCAGGAATTACCCCTGGTGGTGCTCAGGGGACCATATGAAATGCTGGGAATTTGAACCCAGGTTGGCTGCATGCAAGGCAAATGCCCTACCCGCTGTGCTATTGCTCTAGCCCCACTGCTTTTCTATTAACCACAGATATTAAAGATGCCTATTCTTTCCCTTTCTATTGTCACCAATTATTTTGGGTTGGGGATGAGGGTGGTGAAGATTTGTGATGTGGGTAGGAAGGTAAAGGGTCTACCTAAAATCTTACAGCTTTGGTATCTGAAGTAAGCAACAGCTTATTACTATTGAGAGGAAACTATAAAAGAATTGAAAAGTGCCATCCTGATACTTTATAGCTTCCTCCCCACCCCCCCTTCCATAATGGGAAATATACTGCTCTAACCAGGCATCAACCAGTTTTGGATATAGTGATTTTAGGGAAAAAAAAACAAAAAACCCTCAGTTTTTGTGTTAAGTTTTTTCTCCCCTTTCAGTTTTGGGTTATACCCCTTTCAAGGGTGACTCCTGGCTCTGTAGTCAGGAATTACTCTTTTTGCTTTTTGGGTCACACCCAGTGATGCACAGGGGTTACTCCTGGCTCATGCACTCAGGAATTACTCCTGGTGGTGCTCAGGGACCATACGGGATGCTGGGACTCGAACCCGGGTCGGCCGAGTGCAAGGCAAACGCCCTACCTGCTGTGCTATTGCTCCAGCCCCAGTCAGGAATTACTCTTGGCAGTGTTCCCTAGAGACGATATGGGTCAGGTGTGTGTAAGGCAAGTGCCTTACCCACTGTATTACCTCTTTTTGCCTGTAAATTTCACAGCCACTCTTTCAAAAAAAGAACTTGCTTTGTTGGGAAGGATAAAAGGGGATAAGGTCCAGAGTGTTTACTACTTATCACTCTCAGCTTTTTGATGGACTATTTAAGTGAGAAAGTTTCAAGGGTAGACTGAGACGTTTTAAATAGCAATATTAGGAAGAAAGAGAATGTCCTGTGGTCTTTGGGTCAGGGAACTGTGGAAACTGGTTCCAAGTAGTCACTGGCTTGGAACGGGGGCAAATGAACTGAAAACTGGATGTTATCTGGATAAAAATTCCTGGAAGTCTTTATTGACAGAATCAATAGACCAATTTGTGGCAGAGCTGGCTGGACAACCCCAACAAAGCACATTAGAAAACTGAAATTAGATCTATTTAAGTGTGGTTTCTTTTGATTCTTTCAACTTTGTTACATGATTATCTGTATAGTAGGATTCTAAATTGGAACCATCTCTCACATTGCCCTTATTCACTCTGATTCTGGAGATTAAAACCCTAAAAAATTTTCAAAGATGATTAAAAAAGAAACAATTAATTTAAGCTATCAAGCCTAATTGAGAATCACTCATCGTCTTCTTTGAACATTTTACTTAAGTGGCTTACTAGAGCTACTAGCTCAGGGTTTCCACCAAATGCATCTATTTGTTTATAGGCTTTAGATTCAAGTTCTTTAAGAGTATTCCGAGTATATTCAAAAGAACCTACGTCCTTAAGATAATGTACACAGTATTTTTTAATATCTATGTTTTCAGTTCTCTGGCGCAAAATATTCTGTACCTGGGTGCTTTCAGGTCTTGACCAAATAGCATGAATAGTAGGGAATGAGAATTTTCCCTCTGTTAGATCTTCACAAAAGCTTTTGTTTTCACTATATTCTTTGGAGTGTAGATTAGCATAATCATCCCTAATTTGGAAAAAGAGGCCAAGTGTATCAAGTAGAGGCTTTAAATCTTCTTTGAACTCAGAGAACAACTGCATGAGACCTACTGCTAATCCAAATAGTCCACCTGTCTTTTGTAGCACCATAGTTTTATATTCTTCTTCAGTAGGACAAATGTAATTATCCCTCCAATAAATATCTAGGCCTTGTCCCTTATGAAGTTCCAAAAGTTGACGTGTAAAAATTTTGACTGCATGTGGGTGATCAAGAGTTAAGACTTTCTCTAGGCCAAGAAAGTACACATAATTTGCAGAATTGATGACAGATGGAATTCCATAGATGCTATGTGCCACTGGAAAGCCACGCCGAAGTTTTGAGTTGTCTTCAATATCATCAATAAGTAAACTGGCATTATGCAACATTTCCGTCACTTCAATGATAATCTAACGAAAGAGACAATTAAAAATTTTACTTTATTTGAATGATTAAAAATCCTATACATATATAATAAGTAGCTTATGAGAATCCGTTTTTTTTTTCTTGGGGGGGGAGGTGGGAATCTGATTTAGGGTAGGGGGTGAGAGAGAACCCAGAGGTGTTCAGGGGGACTATAAGTGGTGCCAGAGATTTGAACCTGACTTTTGGCTGTCAAAGCCAGATATAAGTCAACTGTCCTTAATCCTATATTATCTCTCTGGCCCTAGAGTCTTGTCTTGGTTTTCATAATTATTTAGCAACTTCAATATAAAACAATACACGAACATTAAACTAGATAAAGAGCTAAGAATATTTTTACATGACATTTCTTAAATTCTCATGGACTAAGAACAGGTTAGAATTGCCTAATTACCTGTAGTTTGTCTTCAGGAACCTTTAGCCAATGATTAAATGCCTGTGAAAGTTTGGTTCTCACTTGTTTACCTGAAATTAAAGAATAAAAAAACGAATAAAATTATATTTTGAATAAAAAGAAAGCATTCAGAAACTTTCTCTAAAACTTATCAAACTTATTACTTCTAGTCTTACTGGTCCCGTGCATAGCCTACTTTCTACTGCTGGAATTCTGTGTCAAAATTCACATATAAAGTGTACACTCAATCTTTTAAAATTTGGGAAGCAAAGATTCTGAAGCAGTTTAGTACAAGCATTTACCCATTGTATTATCTCTCTGGTCTCAGGCTCTCACTTTTCATATAAGTTTTATCAACAAAGTGAAAAGGAATTTAGTCTAGTTTAAGGTAATTAATAGTATTTCAGAGAAATATAGTTTTATTTTATTTTTTTTTTTTGCTTTTTGGGTCACACCTGGCGATGCTCAGGGGTTACTCCTGACTCTGCACTCAGGAATCACCCCTGACAGTGCTCAGAGGACCATATGGGATGCTGGGAATCGAACCCGGGTCGGCTGCATGCAAGGCAAACGCCCTACCCGCTGGGCTATCGCTCCAGCCCCGAAATATAGATAGTTTTAACAAAATATACCTTGTTATCAAATTCTCTCAAAAAATGATCTCTTAAAATTACTGATTACTGAATTAGGGTTTCAGAGACTGGAATGGCTCTAATTCCTGGCTATCACAAAAATTACTGGGGGCCGAAGAGATAGTAAAGTAGGTGCTTGCCTTACATATGACTGACCCAGGTGTGATGCCTGCATTCCATCTGGTCCCTCATGTTCACTAGGAGTAAGTCACATGGAATGCCTGGGATTGAACCTGGGCTAGGTAAGTACCTTACCTCCTGTACTAAATGTCCAGTTCCCCCATTTTTAATATTAAATAAGATAAGATGCTTCACAGTCACAGTTCAATCTATGAACATCTATTCTAGTATAGTCCTCTCAAATGCACTTGCTCAGGGTGCTCAGGGCTTATTACCAGGCTTTGTTCAAGGGATCCTTTCTGGCTGGGATGAAAGTGAGGCAGGGCATATGGGTTACCGGGGATCAAACCCGGTTCAGCTACATACAAGGCAAGCACCGTTACCCACTGTACTACCTCTCTGGTCCCATGACTGGTTATTTCATTCATTCATTCATTCAGGGTCACACCCAGCAATGCATAGGGGTTACTCCTAGCTCACACGCTCAGGAATTACTCCTGGTGGTGTTGGGGGGGGGGACCATATGGGATGCTGGGAATCGAACCTGGGTCAGCCACGTGACAATGCCCCATAAATGCCCCACCCACTGTGCTATTGTTCCAACCTCAACTTGGTTATTTTTAACCTATGACTTGGTTATTTTTAACCAATGTATCTAACTGAACTTAGTGACAGATTCCCTCACAATTAAAATGAACAACAAACATTACAAATTCCCTTGCTATTTTTCCTCTTTCTTCCTGCACTCTCAACCCCATTCGCCATCTCTTGCTGTAAAGGTTTGCACACCAATACCAGGGCAAATAAACAACCATCAAAAAATCATTCAACTTCACCAATTTCATAAAATCTTAACAGCAATTGTTATTATTATTTATTAAATTTATTTATTTTTTAAATTTTTATCGAATCACCATGTGGAAAGTTACAAAGTTCTCAGGTTTATATCTCAGTTATACAATATTCAAACACCCATCCCTTCCCCAGTGCCCATATTCCATCACCAAAAACCCCAGTATACCCTCCGCCCCTGCCCCTGTTATTATTATTTTTAATTAATTTTAAAAGTTGAATCACTGTGCATTACAAAGATACTTGATTATGTTTCAGGCATATATCATTTCAACACTAATCCCTTCACCAGTGCTCACTTCCCTCCACCAATGCCTCCAGTTTCACTTCTGCTGCCCAGCCTGCCTTATTTCTCAATGGGATTTCCTAAAATAAGCAGTTAGCTACTAGTTGATATATAAACTTCCCTCAAAAGCAGTGTTATCTTATTAATGGTCTATGGAAAGGTGCTTTTTTTCCTCCTGTACTTGTCTTCGGCAAAGCCTGGCAAGCTCTCCATGGCATATTCATATGCCAAATACAGTAACAATGATGGTCTATTCCCCTGACCCTGAAAGAGCCTCTAATGTGGCACCACTGGGAAGAACGAGTAAAGAGAGGCTGCTAAAACCTCAGGGCTAGGACAAATGGAGACATTATTGGTGCCCACTCAAGAAAATCGATGATCAATGGGATGACAGTGACACAGTGATCTTATTAAAAAGCAGAGTAATTTTCCCTTTTCATACTCCATTTATATTTTCCCTCTAATCTTCTGAAGCAGTGACATTAATAGTTTATTGTCCTTATGGTCTGCTAGAATAGACTGAGTCTGATCATGATGGCTTCCAAGGTATAGCTAGGAAGCTACTTCTCTGTCTGTTTTTGCAGAATAAACTTAAAGTTTCCTATATGGAAGCAAGCAGTCTACCACTGAGCACATCCACAATCTGGGGCTATCACTCTATGAATCTTTATTAACTATTTATTCTTCCAAGCCTCATGAAGAACAGAAATGCAATGATACCAGAAAGATGCATGCTTTCCAAGTGGGAGTCCTGAGTATGATACTTACTACTATACAGTCCTGTGAACATGACTAGGAGTAGTCATACCCCCGAGTCCACAAACATGGAATAAACTGTTCCTTAAATATGTGTGCTCATAAAGAAAAATGTACACTTTAAAACAGAAATAAAGTGCTTATTGTGAATGAGTTGAGAATCACATCATTAGACTATAGGCACATTATGGGGTTAAATAGGTTTCTATGGTTTACGTATTACATCTTTTATATTTTCATAAAAAAAAATTTCAAGTTCAAGTAACCAATCTGTCATTTTGTTTTGTTTGAGGGCCACAGACAACCAGGGTAGTTCAAGGATTACTCTTGATTTTGTGCTCAGGGGTTACTCACAGATTAGTTTGAGGATCATGTAGTATCAGGAATTAAACCATTCTGCTTGCAAAGCATGCACTCAAGCCTACTGAGTTCTCTCACTGGTCTCAAGTTACTTTGATTAATAGTTGAATTTTTGTACAAAAACCCACACATAAGGCCAGAGAGAGCTCAAAGGGTCGGGTATGTGCTTTATAAGCAGGAAGCATGGGTTTGATACCCAGTAATGCATGTCCTATGAACACTGCTGGGAGATTCCTGAGTACCAAAGTGGGATGAGCCCCTGATCACTGGCTGAGCAAAAACTAGAAGAAAAAAATTAAACAATTAGGTTGGAGCAGTAGTGCAACAGGTAGGGCAGTTACCTTGCACACGGTAGAGTTCGAACCCTAGTAACCAAAACAGTCTCTGAGCTTCACCAGGAATGATGCCTGAGGACAGAGACAGGAATAAGTCCTCAGCACTGACCCAAATCCAAAACAAGCACCAACGTCTACACTTTAATTAGAGCACATGCTTTGCATATAAGAGGCCCTGAGTTTTGATTCCCAACCAATAACAAAACCAAAGGCAACAGTAAAAAGCTATGCAGGGGGCTGGAGTGATAGCATAGCGGGTAGGGCGTTTGCCTTGCACGCGGCCGACCCGGGTTCAAATCCCAGCATCCCATATGGTCCCCTGAGCACCGCCAGGAGTAATTCCTGAGTGCAGAGCCAGGAGGAACCCCTGTGCATCTCTGGGTGTGACCCAAAAACCAAAAAAAAAAAAAAAAAAAAAAAAAGCTATGCAGGGGCTGAAGTGATAGCACAGCAGGTAGGGCATTTGCCTTGCAAGCGGCAGACCAGGGTTTAACTACCACCTTCCCATATGGTCCCCTGAGCACCGCCAGGAGTAATTCCTGAGTGCATGAGCATGAGCAAGGAGTAACCCCTATGCAATGCCGGGTGTGACCCAAAAAGAAAAATAAAAGGAATCTTTTGTTTTATAAATTGGTGTTACTTACCTGTATAGTTGAACAGTAAGGAATAGGAATATGTAGCATTCACAAAGAGTAAAACCTTGGGTAAGGGAAATAGTATAAGAGTGAAGGCCCTTGTTGGGGCTGGAGCAATAGCACAGCGGGTAGGGCGTTTGCCTCACATGCGGCCGACTCAGGTTCAATTCCTGACAACCCATATGGTCCCCTGAGCACCACCAGGATTAATTCCTGAGTGCAGAGCCAGGAGTAACCCCATGCATCTCTGGGTGTGACCCAAAAAGAAAAAGAAAAAAAATAGAGCTAGAAAATTTACCCTTTCTGGATAGTAATATTTGAATGACCTGTTATGGGTCATAACCAAACTGTTACCTGGTAACTGAAGTAAGTATTTGTAGGGTTCTAGAAGAACTTTTTCGATTGTTTCTTGAGTCTTCTCCATTGTTTTTAAACTTCAAAGCTGACCTGTTAAAAAGGAGAAACATAAAAATTATGTTATTAACTATCTTCAGTGCCAAATTACTAATTTGAATCTCAAAGGAAAAATGTGTGTGTGTGTTGGGGGCATACCTGGCAATGATCAGGGGTTATCCTGGTTCTTTACTCAGGAATCACTCCTGAAAGGGCTCGGGGGACCACATGGGATGCTGGAGATCAAACTAGGGTCAGCCACGTGCAAGGCGTGCCCTTCCTGTTGTACTCCTGCTTCAGCCCAAACACTTATAAATCTTGAAAATATTATGCTTTGTGAAAGAAGCCATCACAGGGGCTGGAGCGATAGCATAGCGGGTAGGGCGTTTGCCTTGCACTCGGCCAACCCGGGTTCGAATCCCAGCATCCCATATAGTCCCTTGAGCAGCGCCAGGGGTGATTCCTGAGTGCATGAGCCAGGAGTGACCCCTTTGCATCGTCGGGTGTGACCCAAAAAGAAAAAAGAAAAGAAAAAGAAAGAAGCCATCACAAAAGATCATGTATTCTGATTTTATTTTAATGAAATATTCAGAATAGACAATCAATAGAGACAAACTAGATTAATGATTTTTAAGGTTAGGATAAAGGGAAGAGGAGAAACTACAAATGAGTACAAGGCTTATTTTTGGAGGAATCAAATGTTCTAAAATTAGATTGTGGTGAATATACTAAAATTCTGTGAATAGAATAAAAATCACAAACTTGTAGATTTTCAAGAAGTGAACTATATGGCATATAAATTATCTTATGGTTAAATAAAAAGTAAAGACATGTAAATGATAACACTGGTCAAAGTATTCACCTGAATTTTTCTGTCAAGGCACCAAACGGTGTTGGGTATTAAGTCTGGAGCTCCCACATGTAAAGTGTGTGCTCTTGTCCTCTGAGTCATCTCTCTGATCTATTCACTTAAACAGTTTTTTGTTTTGTTTGTTTTTGGGCCACACCCGGTGGTGCTCAGGACTCTGGGTTTAGGATTACTCTGGGCAGGCTAGGGGGAATACAAGGTGCTGGGAGATCAAACCGATTGTCCAAGGAAGGTAAACAAACACCCTACCCGCAGTAGCAGTACAATCTTTCCAGTCCTCACTTAAATGTGTTTATGGTTTCTGGGTTACACCCAGTGGTAGTGGTATTTGGGGATACTCCCAGTTCTGTTCTCAGGGAACCACAAAGTACCAGGGACTGAATACAGGCCTCCTGCAGGCAAAGTATGTGCTTTTGGGTTATCTCTCAGGTCTTACCTGCTTGCATAGTAAGTGGTTTCCTTAGTTATAAAACTTAAACTAAGACTTTCCTATTTTAATCAACTACAAAAGGTTTAAATTATTGACATCAAACAGCAAAATATATCCACACAAATATATTTCTATATTTGCTATTTACATAAATTACTAAGTAACTTTCCCCTCCTTTGAGCATGTTTTACATTATTTAAAACTTAAGGCAGGATCAGAGCAATAGTACAGCAGGTAGGGTGCTTGCCTCACTGTGAGGCAAGTGAGGCTGACTGTGTGGTTCGATTCCTGGCACCATATAAGGTCCCCTGAGCACAGAGCCAGAAGGAAGTCCTGAGCACTGCTGGGTGTGACACAAGAAAAATCCAAAACCAAACCAAATAAAATTTAAGGGAAAAACTCCTCTCTTATTTTTTCTCTAATAATCTCAGGGATTTTAAGTATAATTACCTAAATTATATAACTATAATATAAATACTCCTTTAGGGACTAGAGATACAGTACAGTAGGTAAGGAGCTTGCTGTGCATGCAGCTAACATGGGTTCAATCATGTTAGAGTCAAGAGTAACCCCAGAGCGGCACTGTGCAAGGCCCTAAAAGAGAAACAAAAAATTCCTTTATGGTGACAAAGTGATTATTATTAATTTATGAAGTAAAATATTTTTGAGATTATTGATTCTTTTTTATTGGGGGGGTGCTGGTTCACACTTGGCAGTGTTCAGGGGCACATGTGCAGTGCTAGAGATTTACCCCCGTTACTATAACTCCCATCTGAGGGAGGACAGTAACTCTTCATTAAAAAAATATTTTTTTTCCTTTTTGGGTCACACCCAGCGATGCACAGGGGTTACTCCTGGTTCTGCAGGCAGGAATCACTCCTGGCGGTGCTCCGGGGACCATATGGGATGCTGGGAATCGAACCCCAGTAGGCTGCATGCAAGGCAAATGCCCTACCTGCTGTGCTATTGTTTCAGCCCCTCATTTTTAAAAGTTTTTGATGGTAGAGCTACACCCAGTGATGTCCAGGGGTTACTTCTGGCTTGGCACTTAAGAATTACTCCTGGAGGTGCTTAGGGAACCAATATGAGATGCTGGAAATAGGATTTTGGTCACCCACATGCAAGGCAAACTCCCTACCTGCTGTATTATAGCTCTGACCCCAAGGATAGCAACCTAAGGAAAATATGACTCTTCAGGGAGAGAGAGAAAAAAAAAGAGAGAGAAAGAGGAGAGACAGAGGGAAGGAGAGAGAGAGAGAGAGAGAGAGGAGAGAGAGACTAATTCTAAGGAGAATGTGGGGGAAAAGGAGCATAGGAAAAACCAAGAGGACAGAAAGAGTTCGCCTTACAATCAAGAGAGATTGCCTTACAAGCATCTGACCCGATTTAGAACCCAGTTACCACAGTTGCCTAAGCACCCACAGCACAGAACCACCCATGAGTAAGACCTGAACATAGACAGTGGGTCCCCAAAATAAAACAAAAAGGAAAAGAAATTCATACTCCACACAGCCTAAAGTATTATAGTGAGAACTCCAGGGTGAAGTGCTGTAAAATAATATGAATCTCTACGAGGGATTAGGGCTGGAGCGATAGCACAGTGGGTAGGGCGTATGCCTCGCATGTGGCCGACCCGGGTTCGAGTCCTCTGTCCCTCTCAGAGAGCCCAGCAAGCTACCAAGACTATCCTGCCTGCACGGCAAAGCCTGGCAAGCTACCTGTGGCGTATTCTATATGCCAAAAAATAGTAAAATTCTCACAATGGAGATGTTACTGGTGCCCACTCGAACAAATTGATGAACAATGGGAGGACAGTGCTACAGTGCTACTAGGGATTAGTCTCTGTCTTTAGCTGAAAAAAAAAAATCAAAGAAAGATGATGAAATAAAAGTTTTTTTTTTTTTTTTATTAAGGAGGATACCCATTCTAAGATATAGAGAAGAGTATAGGGAGAGAGAAAAGGGAGGATGTGAAGGAGAGAGAGGGTGGTGTTACTGGCACTCTGAGATGTCAGTAACCCCAAGACTGCAGGGCTGTAGTGACTATTCTGAATTTTACATTTACATTAATGTATCTTAGAATTTACCTATTTTCTTCTTTGTTGAATCTGTTTGCTTTTTGGGCCACACCAGGCAGTGCTCAGACTTACTCCTGGCTCTGCGCTCAGGGATCATTCATGGTGGTGCTTGGGGAACAATACAGGGCCCCAGGGATGGAACCTAGGTTGGCTGCATGTGAGGCCAGGTGTCTTACCTGCTGTATTATGGCTCTGCCCTTTACTGTTCCTTTGTATATGTTTGTTTTGGGGTCACATCTGGAGGCTCTTATGACTTACTTTGGGATTCATGCTCAGGTAATATTCCTGGCGGTGCTCTGGGATCATAAGCAATGCAAGGCAAGTGTCTTACCCTCATACTTTATCTCTAACTCTCTACTGCTATTTTCATTTGTCCTTATATCAGTTACCTAAGTAATTGCTCTGATATGCTTGAACAGTTTAGTTTTCTTATCATTGTGTCTTGTTTTTGGTTTTTAGTTCATACCTGGCTGTGCTCAGTGAACATGTGGCACAGGGAAATCAAAGCCTCACACATGTAAGGGAAGCGCTACACTCTGGTCTACCCCTTTGCTTCCTTTTGCTTATTGGGATGATGACTTGAGTGGTCTCTAGAAGTCTTAACATAAAGGACTGAAAAGTCTGTCTTTTTCTATTTTACTCTGGCTAGGGGGTTTTTGGGTGTGTGTGTGTGTGACAGCAATCAAACCCTGGGCTTCATACATACAAAGCCCATGTGTTACCAGAGAGCTGAATCTCTGGCTTGTCTGACTGAGCAAAACACTTAAAACAAAAAATCAAAAATCACTCTGTCAGGGCCAGAGTGATAGTACAGCGAGTAGGGCATACGGCCTTGCATACGGCTGACCGGGTTCGATCCCTGACATCCCATGTAGTTCCCCAAGCAGAGCCAGGAGTGATTCCTGAGTGTAGAGCCAGGAGTAACCCCTGAGCCTCGCCAGGTGTGACCCTCCCCCAAAAAAATCACCTTGTCAAAAACTCAGCAATATAAACTCAAAGAAAAATATTCCATATAGAAAAAAATCTACATCAGCCTTGACTAAAAATAAACAAATCACAAGGGGAAACATGTTAAGACAATATGTGAAAATAATCTAGGGGCCCAAGAGATAATATAGTAATATAGTAGATAAGGTACTTGTCTTACGCGTGGCCAACCCAGGTTAGATCCTAGGCACCATATATCGTCCCCTAGAGCACCATCAGGAGTGATCCCTGAGTGCACATCTAAGAGTAAGGGATGAACACTGCATCCTCCTTCAAAAAAACCCACCTCAAATGCCAATTTAGTAACCTATTACCTATACTATTTGAATTTTGACACTGGCTAACTCATTTTTATTTCGTTATACTTTCTGGGTCATACCTGAGGTGCTGGAGGCTAGTCCTGGCTATTTGCTCAGGGATCATACCTGGTGTAGGGGTGACACCACTGTGTTCTTCCTAATCTGTGCCACAGTTTTATTACTCCAAGGGCCAAGGAGAGGGGAGGTTGGGGGAGGAGAGTGTGTGCTTACGTGCGTGCGTGCATGCGTGGGTGTGTATGAGACACAGGGTGCTGGGAATGTAATCCACATCTACCTGCATCCTCATAGCTGTACTGTCTCCTGGCCTGATGTTACATCACTTTTAACAGCAATTATGTGAGGGGGGAAAAGAGGAAATAATCCCTTACGTAAAAGATTTCTCAGCGGGTGAGAGCACTGAGCTGAGTACAGTGGGTAGGGTCTTGGACTCTGCAGATGCGGGTTTGATCACCAGGATCCGGGTTTGATCACCAGGAGGCCTCCTAAGTATCTCCAGGAATAATTCCTGAGTGTAGAGCCGAGCCAGGAGTAACCCAAATATCGCTGGGTGTATGTGTGTGTGACCCAAAACAAAACAAAAATAAGAGTTATTTATATCCTTCTTTAAACTTTATTTTTATAACAATTTATATTTTATTTCTATATTTTTATATGAAAATTTGTATTTCATTAAAAAACCCACTTAATTTTTTCTTTGGAATTCTGGGAGATGTGGGTGGTGACAGGTTCAGCGCAAGGGTGGGGGAAGTGAGATAAATGCAATACTGCTAGGGTAGGGGTGTGTGTGTGTGTGTGTGTGTGTGTGTGTGTGTGTGTGTGTGTGTGTGTGTGTGTGTGTGTGTGTGTGTGTGTGTGTGTGTGTGTGTGTGTGTGTGTGTAAGAGGGTGGGTCAGGAAACACAGGATGCCAGAAATGCAACACAACCCATGCCCAGCTTGCACCCTAATAGCTTGTACCATCTCCCAGCCTTCTCTTACCTAATTTTTTTTTTTTCTTTTTCTTTTCTGGGTCACACCAGGCAGCACTCAGGTCTTACTCCTGACAGGCTTGGGGAACCACATGTAGTGCTGGGGATTGAACCTGGATTGGCCACGTGTAAGGCAAATACCCTGCCCCCTGTACTACCTCTTACCTCACTTATAAAAGCAGTTAAAGGGAAAAAGATATAACAATTTCTTAGGTAGACGATTACTCAATAGAATCACAGGTAGAACCAAACATGCATCTCATATCCTTCTTTATTTAAACCGGTTAATAAATATAGCTCCTTCAAACACAATGATTGCATTCATTTTAGGGATTAAAAAAACAAAAACAAACCAAACAACAAAACAGCGTTTGATGAACACCCAAAAACAGTAGAAACAAGGGCCAGGAGGGCTGGTCTGCGGTCAGAGTAGAGTTAGGACAGAGAAGGGTCCACCAATGACAATGATTGTTGGAAATTATCATTCTGGACAAGAACTGAGTGATGAGAGGAGGTAAAGTGATATGCATGATGCCCTTTCAGTAACAGTACTGCAAATCACAGTGCCTAAAAGGAAATGAGACTGCGATACAGAAATGGAGTGAGAGAGCTCGCTGGCGAGTGGGAGCAGAGACGGGGAGGAAATGTACACTGGTGAAGGGATGCCATCGTGTTGGAACATTGTATGACTGAAACTCAATCACGAACAACTTTGTAACTGTATACCTCAGAGGAGTGATTCAGTTAAAAAACAAAAACAAAAACGAAAAAAATCGCTCAAGTAGGTTGAGAGCAAAAACAAAACCAAAACCCTGCCTTTTCTTTCTCACCTTCCATCCATCAATGAGATCTGGGAAGACCCCAGGCACGGGAAGAGGAGGGGGAGTCAGAAAACAAAACTGTATTCTATAGCCACTAGGCTTCCTAACATGCTGTTCCTTCTGGAACGTTCTTCCCTTAAATGACTCCAGCTAATAGGAACCGTTTCTGCTCTCAAACTCGTTTGCGGGGCAATACCTCTCCCTCTCTTTCTCTGTCTTTCCGTCGCTCTGTGTCTCTGGCTCTCTCTCCTCTCTCATACACACACACACACACACACACTGTCCTGTCTCTCTCTCTACACACTCACACACACACCCGCACACACGCACGCGTCTGTCTCTCTGTCTCCTCTCTCATACACACACACACATGCACACACGCTGTCTCTTTCTCTCTCTCCACACACACACACACACACACACAAACACACACACACACACACACACACACACACGCACGCACGTGCCTTTCCACGTTTTTTCTCACTGGGTTTGAATTCACCCGGGCAAGGGCATACCTTGGACCCGGTTTCCTACCAGGAATGCGCTCTGTGAGTAACGGGAAAGATCGAAGTACCAGACGCAAAGTGCCCGGCAGCACGTTTGGGAACTGAATCCGAGCACACTTCGTTGCAGCTGCCACTCAGTTCCCCTCAGACAGCAGCCTGGTGTCAGACTCGCCGAGCCGACTACCAAACGGTGCGCAGCAACGAGAAGCGCGACTCATCTTTCCACTCAAAATCCGGAAAAGGATGGTCAGGCGGGGACCCGGGTTTATTTAAAAAAAAAAAAAATCCACAAAAATCTACAAGGCGATTTTCCACAAAGGTCTTGCTGAGCGGCTTCGGGGGGTTCCAACTTTCTCAGCTTTGAGACCCCCTTTCCGCCCCCTAGGGTCACTCACTGCTCCTCCCTTTCTCTGGCGAGATGGAAAATTCATACACTATCCGGTTCAGCATCCGGGTCCTTATCCTCCTTTCTTTCTTTCCTTTCGGCCCCGCCTTCCAGTCTCCCCCCCACCCCCCCACCCCACACCCCATCCGGGTTCCCCCCAGTCGCCACCACAGCCACTCACGGTTCAACGATGATCTCACGACTTTCACACTGCCGGGCCGGGAGTACTTAGCATCAGCCTCCTGCTTTTATAGTCTAGATCAAGCCTCCTGCGGTTGGCTACATGAATCCCGGCCCCTATTTCTCCACAGAACTCTCCGCCTTCCTCAGCTGCCAGCGACGCCGCATTACTCGGTGCAAGAAAATGCGCCATCCCGGTTATACTGCGCAGGCGTTGCTGCCACCTCCCACTGCTCTGTCGCCCCGCCTCCTTTACCTCCCTCTCCTCCCCCTTCCCCGTCCAGCCAATGCAGGCGCGGGGCATTGAGGGTCTTGCAGTTCTCCTGGGCCAGGACTTGCGCATTGGACCCAAGTGCTGGACTACATATCCCGGGAAGCTGTGAGGCGTAACTTTCTGTTTCCATAGAACTGGTGGGAAAATGGCGTCGTTGTTTGTATCCTGAGGACCAATCAAATCAGGGGGTAGGCGGGTTCTAAAGAATTCTATCCAATCCGCGGGCGGCCAAGGGGCCATCCGGGAACGAGGTAGGGGAGGGGAGAAAAAAAATCTAGGGGAGGGGAGAGAGAGACGGGAAGGGGGGGGACCGGGGAAGGGGGGAAAGCGATGTTTGCCCGTCAGTCGAGTCCGGAGTAAGGAGCTCGGGCGCCGGAGCGGAGGGAGACGCTTTAAGCTTTTGCTTGCCGCCGCCACGGCCACTGCTTGGATCTTTGCCCGGAGGGAGCCGCAGAGGGTCTGTCGCCGCCGTCCTCTGGAGGGCAGCGCGATTGGGGGCCCGGACCTCCAGTCCGGGAGGGATTTTTCGTTGTCCCCCCTCCCCCCAACGAGGGAGCCCGAGCGGCCGCCAAACAAAGGTACCAGTCGCCGCCGCGGGAGGAGGAGGAGCCGGAGCTTCTGCCTCAGCAACCGCTGGACCCGCCGCCCTTCTTCCCCCATCTCTCCCCCTGGCCTAGCTGGTTTTGGGGGGGGAGTAGGGGAGGGGACTCCGGACGTGCCGGGGTCAGAGCTCGCCTGTGTGGAAGGTAGGGCATTTTCGGAGGCGCTCGCGCTCTCGTGCGGGGTTCCTGGGGGGGAGTCATGGGGGCCGCGGTCAAGGAGCAGGGGACGATCGCTGGGGCGGTCTCATCCCGAGTGCCCGAATCCGCGGCCTCGGCCTCCGGGGGGCCCCCCCGCCGCCCCCTCCCCCCCCTGCAGTTTCGGAGTCCGAGTCGTGCCCCGGCCTGGTGGTCGCTCCCTCAGCGGCTTCGCGGCCCTCGGCAAGCGGGAGGGGGGCGCCCGGGCCAGCGCGCGGGGCGAGGGGGGGTGGGAGCAGCCCCTTGCCCCCTCCCCCCCGCACCTACCCCCGCCGCCTCCGGCCCCTGCGTCCTGTCGCCAGCGCTGGGCTCGGGGCGCTGGCGGAGCCCACTCCCACTTGTCGGGGCCCCGAGGGCGACCGGGACGTGGGCAGCGGCGCCGAGGTGGGTCGGTCCTGCTCGCCGCCCCGAGGGTTCCCCCCCCCCGCCTCGCTCCCCCCAGCTCCCCTGCGGCCCCCGCCGGGCTCCTCGAGGCCCGGCGCGGCCCTTCGGGTATCCCGACGGCCGGGCTGGGGCGCGCAGGCCTGCGGGGAGGGCGGGCGGCCCCGCGCCGGGCCCCGGCTGCTCGGGAGTTTCTTCGCTGACAGAAATGGCGTCATTGTCGGAGACGACAAACTCCGCCGCGTCCCGACAATGGGGACGGGAAGCCGCCGAGCTGTGTAGGTGGCCGGGTTGGCGGGGATGACGAGGCCGGGGTGTGTGTGTGTGGGGGGGTGGGGTGGGGGGAGACCCCGAATCGGCCTCTCGCTTGCCCGCGCGCGCGCGCGGGGGGCGGTCGCTGTCGGCGGCGGCGCCTGGCCTTCGGGGTGCGGGCAGCGCCGGGGCGCTCCCTCCGCTGCCCCCCGCCCACCCCGCCCCGGCAGGGTTACCGAGAGCCGGTAACCCCCCGCGGTGTTGACTCGGGGTGTCTTTTGTTTCTTCTCTAGGTGCAGGTGACGCTGGTGTTCCCGAGGGGAGCAGCGGCCCCGGATCACCATGAAGGTAAGAGCGCCCGGGGCAGCCCGACCGCGGGCGCCGGGGAATTAGGAAGTGGAGGGGTGCATCGGGGCGAGTGCCGGGGAAGGAGTGCTTGGTGGCCCGGTTGCCGAGGGCTTCTCCCAGGAGACCCGGGGTGCAGGGGTGAGGGGGGTGGCTGCTGGTTGTGGATGACCGCGGGCCTCCCCGCTCAGGAGTTGGAGCCGGTTGAAAGATGTCTCGCCGAGGCTCTTGCGCCCATGTTGAACGCGTCTTTTATTTATTTTGTTTATTTATTTTGCCGGGGTGGGGGTAGAGGGGGGGAAGGTTGCAGGAATGATAGGAATACATGCAAGAATTGGAGTGGTTTGGAAGGTAAAACAGAATAGAAACAACAACAACAACCAAAAAGAAAAGCAGGTGAAGTCATGTGATTGTCGAAGCCGAACTGTATATATGGGGGTGCTCGAGAGGTTATGGTGATGAAACAGGATCTCATTTATTGTGTAAACAGGACCGCGAAATTTTAGCGGAATTTGATTACCCGGGAGGGAAAAGGATTTGGAATGGAGAGGTTCTGAAAGAGAATGTTTGGTGATCTTGACTGCAACTCCAGCGCAGTTTCTTTCTTGGGTTTCCAGGGATTTCGGGTTTGGTGATTTGTTTTCCTTTATTGATCCTGTAAATTGTCAGATGCTATTTTGCGTTGTGATAAAACTGAAGTGGAAGAGGATTGGCTGGGTTCCTTTCAAATATAAATATGTCCCCAAAGTGCCATTTGCTTAATTGTTGGGAGAGATTAGAGAAGTAAAAGTACTCACTTTTTTACATGAGAGTGAGTGAATGATGTATTTTTTTTTATGGCTTTTAGGATAAAATGCTTTAGCTATTTGAAATACTCAGATTAAACTGGAGAGCTCATTTATAGGCTAGCAGATATTTCTTACCTATCACAAATTCAGAAGTTCTTGAAAAAAGGTTAGAGTGTGTTTCCTCTGGAAAGCAACAGATAGTACTTTAAAATGTAAATGTCATTTACTTTTGAACAGTTGCTTTAGTTCACTATCACCTTATTTCACCTTTTTTCCCCTTCACCTGTTTCTTTCCTGTGTGTCTGGGCCACATCTCCACCTTACTGGTTGACTCTTTAGTCTCCTGCTGTGGCCCCCTCATTTACCATTTTTCACCTGTGGCCTCCTTTGACACCTTTGACTTTTCTTGAGAAACACGTTTAAAGATTATTCTTAAAAGATTTTCTTTACTTTTCTGAATTAAAACAAGTACTGCATTAATATATCATTTATGCTTGTGGAAAAAAAATAAAAACTGGCTACCTAAATGTCAGCTATACCAAGTTCAGTCTCAATTTTCTGAGTTATTTTTCTTCTTGAGTTTGGAGTGCTCTGAACAACTACATGACACAGTTTTTGTTTTTTTTTTGCTGACTTTCTGTCTCACTGTCATGTAAAATGAGAAAATAGTCATTCAGAAGCTATCTGCATCTCATGTAAGTGTTGTAGAACAGCAACAAGTGAATTCACTAAGAAAAGTAAATTCACTTTATCTTTTGGTTTTGTATGACAATCTATTAAGAAAAGTTTCAGTTTGAATAATGCAAATGTGATCTAAAGCTGAATAATACAGCATTTTGTTTGGAATAAATACTTTAATCTGTCACAACTTCGTATGTAAAGCCTCATACATCTTAGGTTAATGCTTGGTTAAAGGAACTAGTAAATTGAAGGTCTTTTAGATTTAAATGTTCTTTTTCCCACTTTTTCATTTACTCCCCCTGCACCCCAACTTGTCTGAGAAATGAAAGTATATTGGAAACTTTTGTCTTAAAAGTTTTGCAGTATTAGGAAAATGCAAATTTTGGGGTATCATTTTAGAACTGCTGGGTTTATTTATTTTTTGGCCACAAACCTGGTGGTGCTCAGGGCTTACCCTGACTCAGTGCTCAGGGATCACTCCTAGTAGGACTGGGGAATATATGTGGTGGTGAACCCATGTATAATGCATGTGATGCAAGAATGCCCTACCTGCTATACTATTGCTGTGGTCTGAACAGCTAGTTTTAAGTGCTCAGTATTTCCATTATTACTGACTTTAAAAGAAGATTCTGTTAGCATTAAGAGAAAAATAATTACTATAATAAATTTCTAATTTTACACAAAAACTTTCTCTAAAAGTTTAAGTCTAATTTGGGAATATACCAGTAGTCACAAGTCCTGAAAGCACAGCCAGTTCTCTTTTGGGGGCGGGAGGCCATATCTCAGGTGCTCAGGGCTTACTCCTGGCTCAGTGCTTAGGGATCTCTCCTAGCAGGGCTTGGGGATCATATGGAATGTGTGGAACCAGATCTGGGTATGTGACTTGCAAAGCCAGAACCCTGCCTGCTGTCCTATCTTTCTGGCCCTTAACCTGTTTTGTACATTCTAATATTTTTTGTACTAAAAGTTGAGAGGATGGCCATATTTAATATTTTGCTTTAACAAAATTGCAATTAAAATTAAGTATTGATTGTATTGAGCCTTTTTGTGTTTCCTTTTTGTGTTCTCATTTTCTTTTTCTTTAAAAAAATTGAAATTTTTTTTATTGAATCACCCTGAGATATACACAGTTACAAAGTTGTTTATAATTGAGTTTCAGTGGTACAATGTTCTAACACCCATCCCTTCACCAGTGTACATTTCCCATCACCAATGTCCCCAGTGTCCCTCCCCTCCTCTGTGGAAGACACTTTTCTTCTCTCTCTCTCTCTCTCTCTCTCTCTCTCTCTCTCTCTCTCTCTCTCTCTCTCTCTCTCTCCCCATCCCTCCCTCCCTCCCTCCACCCCTTTTCCTTATAGGCACTGTGGTTTGCAATACTGTTGCTGAAAGGGTATAGTGTATATTACTTTACCTTCTTTCAGTGCCCAGTTTTTTTCCAGAATGATCATTTCCAACCCTTCTCTATTAGAGTTATACTCCCTCACCCACTTTGGTAAGCTTACTGCTATGGACCAGTCCTCCATTGGCCCTCATTTCTATTGTCTTTGGGTATTATTCTCATGCTATTTTTTTTAATGTGTCATCCATCATTCTATGTCTATTCCTCTCCCTCTGACTCATTTCACTTAGCATGATACTCTCTGTGTCCATCCATGTATAGGCAAATTTCATGACTTCATTTTTCCTAATGGCTGTGGAGTCCATTGTGTAGATGTACCATACTTTTCTTTATCTGTTCATCTGTTCTTGGGCATTTGGGTTGTTTCCAGATTTTTGCTATTGTGAATAGTGCTGCAGTGAACATAGAAGTGCAAATGCCTTTTTTGCCTTATGTTTTGTAGGCTCCAGGGTATGAGGTATATTCCCAGGAGCATTGTTGCTGGGTCTTACAGAAACTCAGTTTCTAGTTTTTTGAGGAATATCCATATTGTTTTCCAAAAAGGTTGGAAGAACAACATACCCACCAGTAGTGAATAAGAGCTCCTTTTCTCCCACCTACCCACCAGCACTGGCTGTTCTTGTTCTTTTTGATGTGTGTCAGCTTTGTGATGTGAAATATCTTATTGTTTTGATTCGCATCTCCCTGATGATGTGGAGCATTTTTTTGTGTCACTTGGCTATTTGCATTTCTTCTTTGAAGAAGTTTCTGTTATCTCTTCTCCATTTTTTTTGATGGGGTTGGATTTTTTTTTTTTCTAGTAAAGTTCTACCAGTGCCTTATATATCTTGGATGTTAACCCCTTATCAGATATGTGTTAGGTAAATAATTTCTCCTATTTTGTGTGCTTTATATCTTGGTCGTCATTTCCATTGAGATGCAGAAACTTCTTAATTTAATGTAGTACCATTTGTTTATGTTTGCTTCCACTTGCTTGGTCAGTGGTGTTTTATCCTTGAAGATGCCTGTACCTTCTGTGTCATGGAGAGTGCTGCTTAGGTTTTTCCTCTAAGTACTTTGTGGATTCAGGTCTATTATTAAGGTCTTTAGCCCATTTTAATTTAATTTTTGTGTATGGCATTAGAAAGAGGTCTAAGTTAATTTTTTTGCATGTATCTCACCAGTTTTGACAATACTTTTTGAGGCTTTCCTTGCTCCACTTCGTATTTCTTACTCCTTTATCAAAGATTAACTGATCACATTCTGGAGTGTTCTCATTTTCTTTCATTTTATTTATTTATTTTTGTGTCACACCTGGCGATGCACAGGGGTTACTCCTGGCTCTGCACTCAGGAATTACCCTTGGTGGTGCTCAGGGGACCATATGGGTGCTGGGAATCGAACCTGGGTCGGCCGCATGCACAGCAAATGCCCTACCCGGTGTGCTATTGCTCCAGCCCCTCTTTCATTTTTGAGGGAGTGGGATGTTTGGGCCATACTCAGTGGTGCTCAAGAGTAGAATCATTCCTGGTGATCATCTAGGCATCATGTATGGTGCCAGGGATTACATTGGCCTCATGCAAGATAAGTGCCTAGCTCTCTGGCTTCATGTTTTCATTTTTTATATTTAAATCAAAGGATTTATTTTTTAGAAGGATTTATGATTATGATATTTTACCACATATTTGGATTTTGAAGTACATTTTTTTTTTTAATTTCACTTGCTGGTGCTCAGGGCTTTCTCCTGATTTTGTGTTCAGGTATAACTCCAGATGTTGGGGTTTGAGGGACTATATTGGGTGCCAGGAATTGAACTCACATAGGCAAGTGCCCTGCCCACTGTATTATCTCTCTGATCCCTGACGTAAAAATTTCTATTTTTGTTCTATTTGTCCCAAAAAAATAAAAAATTACATGATAATACGTATATCATGGTAATTGAAAGACTCTTTAGTGATGCTTTTTGGGGGATGGGGTTCTTTGGTCCACCAGTGGTGCTCAGGGCTTACTCCTGGTTCTGAACTCAGGGATTACTTCTTGTGGGGCTGGGATACCATATGGGATGCTAGTAATAGAACGTTGGTTGGCTGTGTGGAAGACAAGTGCCCTAACTTGATGTTCTATCTTTCTGGCTCTAGTGATGCTTTTATTTTTTTTAAATGTTGCTTTTAAGATCTGCAGATAAAGGGCCTGAGAGATATTATAGGGGTTAAAGCACCCATCTTGCATGGCACAAACACCAGTTAAAACCCAGCACCTCATAGTCCTCGAATAACTCTGGGAATAGGCCCCAGCACCACTAGATATGGCTCAAGCCCCATCTCCACTTCAAACAAAGTACTGAAAAAAATGTATTTGTCATTTTCAATGTTAAAAAATATTAAATCCTTCCAAGAGTGTATTTAAGTAGAATCCCATTACTGAATAGTATGCTCTGTAACGTGTGATTTTTGCCCAGTGTGCTTTTGAGAAATTAACAAAAGCATTTTTGTGCTTTAACATAGATCAGGATGTTGTTACATTGGACCTATTTTTGTTTGTTTTATGAGCAACACTTGACAATGCTCAGGGGTTACTCCTGGCTCTGCACTCAGGAATTATTCCTGGTGATGCTTGAGGGATCATATGGGATGCTGGGGATCGAACCTGGGTCTACCACATACAAGGCAAGTGTGCTAACTGGTATGTTATTGTTTTGGCCTCCAGGCCTTATTATTTTTATTTGGGGGTCACATACAGAGGTGCTCAGGGCGTAAGCCTGGCTGTACACTCAGGGATCACTCCTGTTGGGCCTGGGGTCACCACATGGTGTGCCAGATAAAGGGGAGAGCGAATCCAGGTTGACTGCTTCCGAGGCAGGTGCTCTACCCTCTACCCAATGTTCTTCCTCTCTAGCTCCGCTCCTGGGTTAATTTTTCACACTTTTTTTTTTTGTGGGGGTAGGGGCTCACCCAGTGGTACACAGGACTTCTTGCTCTGTACTCAGGGATCTCTTCTGGCAGGTTTGGGGCACTACAGGGGGTGCTGGAGATTGAACCTAGGTCAGCCATGTGGCAAGGCAAGCCTCATACCTGCTGCACTATGACTCCAGCTCCTTTCTTTCATACTTCTGATAGACCTTTTAGTTTCAGTGGTAGTACATTATTATTGAAATGATAGATAATGATTGTAAAAAATTACAAAAGGTCGAGAGAGATGATTATTTGGGGGGGGGGGCTGTACCAGGATATGCCCAGAGCTTACTTTCTGACTGTGCTTAGTGATACTTCTTCCTGGGCCCCGCTGTACTATCTTCCTGCCCCTAACATGGTAGATTATTACAGCTTATAAAACTTACAAGAATCATGCTAGATTCATGTTCTGTTTTGTATTCTGTATCACATGGTGGTACTTAGGAACTATTTCCTGCTTAGTACTTGAGAATACTCTTAGCAGTGCTCAAGGCACCATGTGGTGACCAAGATTGAATTTGACCTCTTGCATGCAAAACATGTGCTCTAGCTCTTTGAGCTGTCTCTTCTGCCCCGTATTCTACTTTTTTTCCTAATTTAAAAAATTTTCCTGCTTTAGTATTTTACATTACTACATTACTAAAATATAATTAACATTGAAATAAATTTCCAAGTTTAATGGATTGGATAAAGATTACAATATCTTCAGGATTAAAGTGATTTATATAGTTATACTTAAAGTCTGAAGAAATAGACTTTTTCAGAACATAACACTGTTGTATTTAAAGGATAAACTAAAAAAAGTATTAGTGGTAGAAAATAAAGCTAGAGAGGTTAAAAGGCATTATGAAATTATAAGGCCTTAGAGTAAAGTCAAGTAAGTCATTGAAGGATCTTCTGAGAGAGACCTAGGCAATGTGATTTTTTTTTCTTTTGCTTTTTGGGTCACGTCCGGCGACACACAGGGGTTATTCCTGGCTCTGCACTCAGTAATTACTCCTGGTGGTGCTCAGGGGACCATATGGGATGCTGGGAATCGAACCTGGGTCAGCGGCGTGCAAGGCAAATGCCCTACCAGCTGTGCTATCACTCCAGCCCCGGCAATGTGATTTTTTAAAAAAATTTCTTTTTGCCTTTTGGGTCATACCAGTGATGCTCAGGGGTTACTCCTGGCTCTGTGCTCAGGAATTACTCCCAGCGGTGCTTTGGGGTATATGGGATGTTGGGGATTGAACCCATGTTGGCTGCGTGCAAGGCAAAGTAAAGCGCCCTACCCTACCCGCTGTACTATTGCTCTGGCCCCATGATTTCCCCCCCCCAAAGTATTTCAAAAAGAACAGCTGCTGGGTCTGGGGTGGTAGCTCAGTGGTAAAACAATTTCTTCGTATTTGTGGAACCCTGGATTTGGAAGGAAAACAATATAGAATATATATATATATATATATATATATATATATATGTATGTATAGAGAATATAATATGGTGGAAAACTGGACTGGGAGTAGGTAGAATGATCCCAAGACTCTAAAGTTCTGTTGAGTGATGGTAATGGGGCAGCTCTGGGAATTGGTTTGTATTGAATGTGAGGATTACAGAATTTGAGTAGATTGTATGTGACACAACAGTTGTGCTTTCTGCTACTTTACTGAGAGAGGACTAAACTCCTTTCTCTTTAATAAAACTGTGCTGTGATTACTGGTTGGCGTAGTAGGAAACCAAAGAGCAGTGAACATTGAGTTGGGCAGTACTTTCTATGTTTTGGGGGGCCTCCCATAGCAGTGCTCAAAATCCAGTGTTACTCTGAATGACTGCAGGATAGTTCAGTGCTCGGGCCTGGTGATGCTAGAGGATGTCAGGGCCAATCAAGTGATGCTCAGGAGCCACTAAACCATCCATCCCCAGTGGTACTGGGTGGCCATGAGGACTACTCCTTTGGTGCTGAGGGAACCATGTGGTGTTGGCACTTGAACTCAGGACCTTGCTAGTGCCAGTCATATCCTCAGCACTTTGTGCTCTTTTCCTCACCTCTTTTCTGTATTTTCATTTACTTAACAAGTTTATTTGGGAAATAGAGAGACAGAGAGATGGGAGAGAGAGACACACACATGCTCAAGAGAGAGCATTGATTTCTACAGGGCAGAAAAATCTATTTTAATTTTAATTTTGTTCTTAAGTTAAAAAAACAAAGAAAAAAACAAGAGAAAATTTGCTCTTTTAAAGTCAACATTTCAGTGGAGTTCATGCCTGCTTCAGTCAGCTTAATCAGTGGCTGAATAAGTAGCAGTACTCCTACATTTAAATAAATAAATAAATAAATAAAAGTCTACAATTCAGGGCTGGAAAGATAGTACAGCAGATATGGTGCTTGCCTTGTACCTGGCAGCCCTTGGTTTGAGCCCTGGCATCCAGTGTGGTCCTCCAAAAACCACCTGGAATAACTCCTGAGTGCAGAGCGAGGAGTAACCCCTGAGCATCACTGGGTGTGGCCCAAAAATAAAAATAAACAAAAGTTTTACAATTCAGTATGTCTTATAAGAGTTTGCTTTCGTCAGTACTGTTTAATTTCACAACATTTTCATTTTCTCAGGAAGAAACCCAGTTCTTTCTTTTCTGCTTTCATCTTCTGGTAACCACTAATATATTAGCTGTCTTTAAGAATTAGCCTGTTCTGGATATTTCCTATTAGTGGGAGCATACAACATGTGGCCTTTTGTGCCTTATTTCTTTCCCTTAGCTGAATAACTCTCCAGGTTCATTTCTAATTTGTATCAGTACTTTTATTGCAGAGTGATATTCCATCTTATGATATACTACATTTGTCAGTCTATTGTTGGATATGTGGATTATTTATAATTTTTGATATTATTATGATGAATTGAAGAAATGTCAAATGCATACAAATATGTGCTAGCTTTTGTGGTGTTGATAATCAATAATCAGATTGAGAGTTGAGTTTAACTTCAGATGTTTTGTGCTATTTTGCCAGGTGACTGCCAAAGAGTTGTCCATTTAAAAAAATGCATTGGGGGGGGGCAGAGAAATAGTACAGTGGGTAAGGCTTTGCCTTGCTTACCCGAATCCAATTCCTGGTCTCCCGCAGGGTCCCCTGAGCCCTTGAGGAGTGATTCCTGAGTGCAGAACCAAGTTGGGCAGTACATGAACACAGTTGTGTATGGGCCTTCCAAAAAAACAAATGCGCTCAGTATTTAATCAACACTATATGGTGATCTTTATCCTGTTAAGGATAAATGAATGAACATTCTATTTTAAGGTGGAGTGAACAGACAGAATAAGACCAATCATAATTATTGTGTTTATTATGAAGCAGGTAGTATGAAGGTAAATAGGGTAGACAATGTGGATATTAGAGAAGTTGGTGCTATTAAGTAAGATGATCAGGTATGCTTTATAGAGAAGATATTTACACCAGAATTTGATGGGAAGTATGTGAGGTTATTGGAAATGTAGCTTGAAAGGCAGTTCAGTATGCTTAGTGATCTATCCTCTTGTCTTAAGTTGTGAGTTGTGACCCAATAAGGGCTTACACAGCTTTTTTTAAAAAAAAAAAAAAACTGTTACAAGGACTGGAAAAATAGTACAGGGGTAAGGCACTTAATTTGAACTTAACTTGCCACCCTGATTCAGTTTCATTGCTGTGTGTGGTCCCTGTGTACCACCAGTAAGTGGTCCCTGTGCACAGGACCAGGAGTATGTCCTGAGTCCAACACCTGTCCAGTTTCTTTTGTTTGTTAATTTTCTCTATGAGCAAATGTTTGATTTTATGCATATATGTATGATTTTATTAATATATATTTACATATACTGTATTTTCATATATATTCACACATACTTATATGAACACAGTAAGTATATAAAATTTATGTGGTTATATATAGCCATGTAAAAATTTCTCATGCAAAAAATAGTGTGAGTGGAAAAAATTTAAGAAAACAACTGCACTAAGACCAGGGTCACTGGCAGATAATAAAGTGAGTGGGATCAGAGAGGGGGTCAGATCAGATCACTTAGCACACTGAAGGTATTATATGTAAGTATTGGCTTTCATCTGACAGCTATAGGGTCCAACTGCAGTTTTGGTGTTTCGTTTGTTTGTTGTGTCAAAAGTGGTGACTCAGTGCTGGAAGGTCTTTCCTGTTGGTGCTCAGGGCACCATGCAGTCCTGGGGATTGAATCAGGACCTCTTATATACATGAGCTCTCTCTCCCCAGGCTTCCAGTTGCAGTTTTGAAATCAGGAGTAATAGAATCAGAAAGTAGCAGATTTTCGTTGTATTTTGAATATTCTGGTACTAGAACATGCTGTAGATAAGTCAAAGGTAGATAGTGACCAGTTGAAAAACTTTTTTGGTAAGGGATAATGGTGGGATGATGGTTATTGGTGACCTCCACCTTGAGAAGGGGAAAGGTTGTCAGATTCCAGATGTTTTTTGAAGGTGCAACTAACAGGAGTTCCTGTCAGTTTAATGTAAAGGAAAGAAAATGCATCAAGAAGGACAAGATTTTTTTGTTCTACTGCAAACTTGTAATTTTTGGAAATGAACATTTATATTTTATACTTGTAAAAAATGGTATCACATTTATTCGTGTGAAAAACGCCTCTATAGATATATATAGACTATATTAATTTTTTTTTAGTAATCACTGTATCACTGTGATTTATTGGGTTATTAAAAAGAGCTGCAAGCTGTCATTCTTTATGTTTTATTTTCTTTTTATCTAAAGTTATTATTATTATTATTATCATTATTATTATCATTATTATTATTATTATTAGGCTTTTTGAGTCATACCCAGCCGATGCTCAAGGGTTACTCCTGATTCTGCACTAAGGTATTACTCCTGGCAGTGCTTGGGGAACCATATGGGATGCCGGGGATCAAACCCTGGTTGGCCGTGTGCAACATACTGTACTATCCCTCTAGTCCTTCTTTATTTTTAGCAGCCACATTTGGTAGTGCTAAAGGAATCCCCAGCTATGTTTAAGAGAGCTTTGTGGTGCAGGGGCTTAAGTCACATGTAAAGGATGCACATATCAGCCCATTGCGCTACCTGTAGATCTCTATTTGATCGTTTTGTTTTGTTTTGGACCACATCTGGAGGTACGCAGGATTTACTTGTGACTTTGTGCTCAGGATGACTTCTGGCAGCCTTGAAATCCTGCCTGTTATGCTGGGGCTAGAACCAGCCTTGTGTGTTTTTGAAAAATTCCCCCACCTTTAGGTCCCTATTTTTAACAAGTTGTTTTAAATAAGAACTGCTAACTGCCTTTAATTTCAGTATTACAGAATCAGTATCTCTGCCTTGGTTAAATGTTTGTGTGTACTAATATTTTATGTAGGATGATATCCATTGAAAGCAGTATTCCATGTAGGATGACATTCATAGAAATCATATTATTAATCCTTTCTAATCAGATCTTGCAGAATTTGTATAGTATGGGTTTTTTTTTGGTTTGTTTTGTTTTTGGGTCACACCCTGCGATGCACAGGGGTTACTCCGGACTCTGCACTCAGGAATTATCCCTGGTGGTGCTCGGGGGACCATATGGGATGCTGGGATTCAAACCTGGGTCTGCTGCATGTAAGGCAAAAGCCCTACCCGCTGTGCTATCGCTCCAGCCTCATGTATGGGTATGGATTTTGATAAGGCATAATGAACATAGAATTATTTTAAGTTTTTGTTATCTAGGTGCAAAGCACAATTTTTAACATAAATTTTAGTAGACAGGAAATTATTAAAGAAAATGTGCCAATATTTCTTGTCTGTTGGGCCTTTTTTAAAAAATTGAATGGGAATTGTCCTACGTAATTGAAATATTTTCAGTTACTTTATACCAGATTATCATTATTACTATTACCATTATTTGTTTGTGGGGGGGTGTTGGGCCACACTTGTTGGTGCTCAGGGGTTACTTCTGGCTCTGTACTCAGAATTGCTTCTGTTAATACTTGGGACCATATGAGATGCAAGGAATCGAACCAGTCAGCTGCATGCAAGACAGGCACCCAGCCTGCTGAATTATGTTCTAGCCCCATGAATAGATTGTTACTTTTTAAAACTACTGATCAGTAGCTTTAACAACTTTAAAAGAGAACTTCTGTCTAAAAATTATTACATTTCTGCTCTGTCAGGCATAGTGAATTCTTAAAGTTTTCCGAGGAAGATAACGTGTAAGATAATGTGTTTATACAAATTAGATCATTTTCATACTAAAACTGGAGAAAGTCTTTAGATTTGGGAAGGAAAAATATTAAATACATATATGGAAATGTTCCAGAAAATAAGCAAAAAATAAAGCAAAAAGACAAAAACACTGACAGAATCCAGAGAGATAGGCTAAGTACTTGCTTTGCAGGCTGAGTGCTTGCTTTGCAGCAGGAGGTCGGGTTTGGTTCACAGTATTGAATAGCTCTCTGAGTGATCCTTGAGCACAGAACCAGAAGTAGCTCCCTTAGCACTGCTGGGTGTGGCCCCAAAACAAAATATTCTTACAGCTTACTGAAAATCTAAGGCAGATCTATTAAGGTAAGCTTACAGACAGAAACCAAACATTACTGTTACTTTATTTTAGGCTGCTAATAGAAAGAAGTTAAATTATTACAATATAAGGGATAATTGGGGTGCAGAGATCTAGTACAGAGGATAAGGCTACCTACTACTGCCTTGCGTAAGAACAACTCTGGGAAGCTGGAACGATAGCACAGAGGGTAGGGCGTTTGTCTTGCACTCGGCCAACCCGGGTTTGATTCCCAGCATCCTATATGGTCCTCCGAGCACCACCAGAAGTAATTTCTGAGTGCAGAGCCAGGAGTAACCCTGGAGCATTGCCTGGTATGACCGAAAACACACACACACACACAAAAAAAGAACAACCCTGGTTTGATCCTGGGAACCACCAGGCAAGGGGATAATTGTTTGCACATCCTTATACTCAATATTTAAAAAGTAATAGCTGGTCATTAGATTCTAATTAATTTTTATTTTAATTTTTATTCTAACAGTGCTAGGTGTGGGTCCCCCAGCTCTCCAAATAAAGTAAGTGATGAGGGGAAGAATCCTAAACCACTATCTTAAGTGAGCTGGGGAGATGGCTCAGAGGGCTGGAGTACATGTATTTTTGATCCCTTATACTGTATGGTCCTCCCCAGCACTCTAAGATGTAGTCCCAAACAAATATTGAGAACTCCCATTATTTTTGTTTTATTTTGTGCCACTCCTGGTGATACTCAGGTCTTAGGCTCTACATTTAGGGATGACTCCTGGAAGGGTTGGGGACCATATGAAGTGCTGGGGATTGAACCTAGGCTGGCTTTGTTGTACTGTCTCTTCACTATTTTAAAATTACTCCCAGTATTTTAAAATTACTACTCATACTCAGGAGGTCTGTGTATAGATATCAGGATTTTTATGAAATCTTTACGCTCTTAATTACATACTAAATTTTGTATGGTTACATTTTGTATGCTTTTTTTGAGGAGTGTTATTATAGATTTCATTAGCTTTTTGACAAAATTGACAGTACAGATGTTAAGAATTACAGTTCACTATTAATTGAGCTGCTAATCATATTAATAGGAATAATTGCACAACCTTATACTCAATATTAAAAAAGTAGTAATCATTTGTTCACTATAATTAGTTTTTATTCTAACTTAAATACTACAGCATACTCAGAAGTTTTTAATCATCATTCCCAAAATGTTAGCATTTACATAAAATGTATATATAGTTTTGAATGTTTTATTTTGAATTTCTAAGACTATACTGATCTTTTTCAGTTACAACTGTCAGGTTACTCTGGGAATTTGGTAATACAGTGTTAGCGCATTGAATATCATTTATGAAAATTCTAAAAATTAATGTGTATTTGATCTTTGCCATATTCAGTTAATTTGGCTATTGGTGTTACCTCAAACAAGGTAATATAGTTGATTAACAAGGTGTACTTTAAAATTTTGTTAGGGGTTGGAGTGATAGTATAGTGGGTGGGCATTTGCCATGAATGTGGCTGATCTGGGTTTGATTCCCAGCATCCCACATGGGCTCCTAAGCACCACCAGGAATAATTTCTGAGTGCAGAGCCAGGAGTAACCCCATAGCTTCTCTGGGTGTGACCAAAAATCCCAAAATAAATAAATAACCCAAATTTTGTTAATCTGGGACAGGTGTTGATAGGCTGATTGTCTAGGCCGGTGTTCCTTTCCACCTTGCTTTCTTCCTGTGGCACCCCTGTTCTATGTGTTGTTACCTAGTCTTATGCTGTGGCATCCCTTTTATGTGATTTTCACCTCTGAATATCCAATTTCACCTCTTGGAATATCCTGAGGTCCCATAGCCCTCATTGAGAAATGCTGCTCTATTTCATTGTTAGGAGTTTTAAAAATCCTTTTTGCCTTTTCTCCTTCCTTCCTGTTGCTGTAATGATCAGGGGTCACCTAGATGCCTGGCTGTGGTACCTTCCATATTTAGTTGTGCTTCCTGGGGTTGCAGCTTAGGTCGTGTTTGTCTTGTACACTCTCCCACAGTACTCACTAAGGGTTATACTCCTGCTTGTGGTGCTTGCTGAAAGTTGCAGCCTTTTGTTGTGTTGGAGCACATTCTGGTTCTAGCGCCTGCTGGAGGTTCTTGCAGTGTTCACATGTGTTTGCCAGAGGTTACACTCCTTGGCTGTGGAGCTTGCACATCTTTTGAGATGCCCAGTGGGGGTTGCACTTCTTTAGTTTTTCAGTGCTCACACACAGTGCTCATGCACACTGTGATGTAATTGGAAATTGCTTGCTGGGCTGGGGATCACCAAGCAGAGTGCCACGCTCACAGACAGAAGGGCTGCCAGGATTGCACATGTGGTGACAGGCCAGAGAATGAGCTAGTGGCCTTATACTTGTAATGCAGTTGTTCTAAGCCACTGAGCTATCACTGGACCCCATTTTTATGATTTTTAAGGAAAAATTTTAACAGAAGATAATGTATCAGTTTTAAGTAATACATTTAGCTATCAGTTAATTATATGATAATTCTCTATATTCTTTCATACTCATGTTTGTCAAATTATAGCATCTCTTGGGTAGTAGGATAAATACTTTAGAAATGAGTTTTGTTTTGTTTTGTTCTTGGGTCATACCCAGTGTGCTCCTGGTGGTGCTTTGGGACCAGACTATGTGCAGGGGATGTGGATTGAACCAGGATCAGCCACATGCAAGGTGACTCCTGGCCCTGGAAAAAAAGAGAATTTTTTTTTTTTAAGTCACACCCAGAGGTGCTCCTGGCTCTGTGATCAGAGGCCGTTCCTGGTGGGGCTCAGGGAAACTAACCCCAGGATCCTGGGGATCAAGCCTCTGTTGGCTGTGTGCAAGGCAACCATGCTTTATTATCTCTTTGGCCCCTGAGTCAAAGTTTTTACAAGTAACAGGATGCTATCTTTTAATTTGATACTCTTGTAGGGCATATTTATTTTTGACAGCATATCAGTGATAATGACTTAGTAAGATCATTGCAAATCATACTTTTTATCTTTGCTTCAACAGCAGAAATGTAGGTTATAAACTATTAAACTTTTGAGCAAATGGCATTTAAAGATTCAGGATCAGGGAGGCAGCTCACTGGACTGAGATGCATGCTTTCCATGCAGGAGCCCCAATTTCAATCTAAAAAGTATCCAGAAACACTAAGCTTAGTGATTCAGAGCATATGACTTGGATAGAGAGATAGTACAGGGGTAAAGCACTTGTCTTGAATATGGATGACCTGGGTTCCATCCTGGGCACTGCATATGGCTAACTGAGCACCACCAGATTAATCCCTGAACACAGTGCCAGGAGTAACCCCTGAGTATGACTGGATGTGGCCCCCAAACAAAACAAAAAACAAAAAACAAAAGATGCCATATATGGCATGCAAAAAATAAAACAACTATATACCATGTGTGGCATAGTTCTGAGCAATTAGTACATGGTTATACCTGTGGCTTCAAATCCAAAACAACATAAAAGAGGAGTTTTAAAAAAATTTTTAATATTTGGATCACACCTGGAGAGGCTCAGGGTTAGGCTCTGCACTCTGGAGTTACTCATGGCAGTGTTCAGAAGACCGTGTGAGATGCCAGGGATCGAACTCAGGTTCACTTTATGCAAGACAAGTACCCTACCTGCTGTGCTACCACTCCTGCCCCGCCAAAGGAGAGAATTTTTTATGTACTTACCTCTTGAGATTGTTTGAGGGTGGTTAAATGTAATAATAGCATCTGTATATATAATAAGTTCTCGATAAATTGAAATTTTATTGATTCTATAGAAAGTGTGTTGAATCACACTAGTGAATTTAAATAGGCTTTGAAGGTGTGTTGTAAATAGTGTTTGTTTTATTCATGCTATGGGGCCTTAGATCTGCATGGCTTGTACTTTACCACTGAGCTACAACGCTGGACACACTTCTGAGTGCTTTTTATCTTTTTTTATTCTTTTTGTGTGGGGGGTAGTCTATATACACCTGTGTTCAGAGCTTACTCCTGGCTCTTGTCAGGGGACCATATGTGTTAGGGATGATTGAACCAGATCCATTGTGTGTAAAGCAAGCACCATACTCACTGCACTATATTTCTGACAGTGCCTTTTAATTTGGAGTTTAGTGGAAGTTTTATCAGGTGACAGGGAGAACGGAAAATATTTGATTAAATCCATTTGTTTTTGGGGTTTGGGCAACACCTGGTGTACAGGGTTTAATCATGGCTCTGAAGGAAAGCAGGGTTCTGTTTAAGTCATCAAAAAATAAATAAATAGAGGCCTGAGAGATAGTACAGCAAAATTGCATGGATTTCAATTGTGAGGTGATAGGTTCAATCCCTAGTCTGTCTACGGAAACCAAGCATGCTGCATGCTTGGTCCCTGGAGATCTGCAGTCTGGAAGGAAGCCCTAGAATCACAGGTATATTTTCTCTGTTGCACTGTAGGCAGGTGAGTGCAAGCACTGCAGCTAACGTGTATAATGAGACCCAGCAGTCACCGCAACTAAAGATGTGTGAACACCGTGGCCGAGAACACAGCCCCAGTTAGTATGTGTCCGTACAGTACAGGCTGTAGCAGGCACTACAACCAAGTGTGTGGGTACCATAACTAAGAACTGTGTGTGATTCTTCGTCATTGTAACAAAACAGCTACTGTTATTAAGGAAATCTACTTGTACAAAATTGCTATTAAACGTATGCAGTGAGGGTTGTTGTGAAAGAGCCTCACTTTGAATTAAAACTTTGTGCTCTGTAATGTCTTCTAAAGAAGCTAATGCTGTTCCTGGAATTTGAGTAATATTTATTAGAAAGGTTAGTATTATTTGAGCTGCAGAGATAGTACAGAGGATAGGGCATTTGCCTTGCATTTGGCTGGCCCAGGTTTGATCCCTGGCATTCCATATGCCCTCGTAAGCAATGCCAGGAGCAAATTTTTGAGTGCAGAGCCACTAATCTTCTGGGTTCACTGTGTATAGTGGTCTGCTGTAAGGGTAACCTTTCTTTTTATGGGGGGAAGGGGTTTGGGGCCACATCCGGTAATGCTCAGGGCTTATTCCTGGTTCTGCCTTCAGGAGATCATTCCTGACTGGGCTTGAGGGAACATATTGGGTGCAGGGGACTGAACCTGGGTTGGCCACATGCAAGGCAAATGGCTTACCTGCTGTAGTATCTCTTCAGCCGTTTAGTTAATGCTTTTAAATGTTATATCCCATACCCCCTTTCTTGTTTTTCATTTCTTGATAATTTTTACATTTTTAATCACATGAATTACTGTGTCACAAAGTTACTCATTATTAAGTTTCAGACAATGTTCCAAACAGTCTCTTCACCTGTGTCCACTTCTCTCCACTAATGTCCCGTTTCCCTCCTATACTTCAACCTATCTCTAGAGCAGGCACTTTCCTCCTCCACTGTTGTACTAGTGTTCTTTTCCCTGATTTATTTCCCCTATCTGTAATCCAGTGACAAGCTTCCTACTGAAGAACAGTTATCCTTTGTTGTTGCTATTGTTATTAACAGTAACTGGAGGGATACACAATACTGCTTATGGTACTCCCACTTTTAGTTGTGGTTGGGGGCTTTGCTTCGTACAAGGCAAGTACTTTAACCTATGTACTATTTCTCCAGTCCTGAAAATTATATTTTAAGTAATAAAGATTGCCCAGGACTTTAAAGAGTTGATGTTCTATTTTTCATTTTTTGATCATAGTAAAAACCATTAAAAACACCATTAAAAAGTATGATTACTTAAGAATAAAATTATTGCAACCACGTTTTTTTTTGAAAATCCTTAAGAAGCAAAATGTAGAGGCTGGAGAGAATACAGTGAGTAAGGTGCTTACCTTGCGTGTAGTTGACCCAAGTTCAATCCTGTGTACCCATATAGGTCCAGGACTGATCTCTAAACACAAAGCCAGGAGTAATTCCTGAGCACTCCATGTATCATTGAAATGCCTAACCCCTAGAAAAAATACGCTAAAGGATATGAGGGCTGGTGAGTCTAGTACATTTGTTAAGGTTCTTGTTTTGTGTCTAGCTAACCCTGGTTTGATCTCTGGGACAGCATATGGTCCCTGGAATAACACAGAGTAACTTTTGAGCACAAAGTCAGGAGGAAACCTTAAGCATTGCTGCCATTTGTGGGCCATATCCCTCTTAGTCCCCTCGAAACAGCTACAGAAATGATCCAGCAATCCCAATTTTGGGTATCTGAAGAACACAATATCTACCCAAATGTATACTGCAGTTATTTTTTTGTTGTTTTTGCGCTATACTCAGTAGTGCTCAGGGCTTTATTCCTGACCATGTACACGGGTCACTCCTGGTGGGCTCAGGAAACCATATGGGATGCCAGGGATTGAACCCCGGTCTGCCACATGCAAGGCAAGCATCCTACACGCTGTACTCTCCAGCAGATAAGAAGCCCCTGCAGTGATTTTTACAGTAGTTAAAATATGGAAGCAACTAAATAGTCTGTTGATCATTGGTTAAAGAAGATACTTAAGTGATGGATTTTTTTTTCAGCTTGAAAAAAATTAAAATTTGATCGGCAGCACTAGCCCAGCAGACTGAGTGCATGCTTTGCATTCAGAGGCCCCAGTTCTATCCCTGGCAGCACATAGTAGCAAGCTATTTTGGGTAGCTCTTGAGTATGTCCTAAAACCAAAACCAAAAATAAAACAAAAAAAATCCAAAACCATACCTCTGGGATGTACCCCAAACAACAAAAATTTTGGGGATTGGAGAGATAGTAACAATGGCTTGGACACTTCCTTGTATACAGCCAACCCAGGTTCGATCCCCAACACTCCGTATATGGTACTCTGAGGCACTTCTAGGAGTAAGCCTTGACCTTTGCTAGTGTAGCCAAAAAAACAAACAAGAACAAACCAACATTTCATAGGTTAGGAGAGAATTCAGATGGTAGGGTCCTGAGCTCAGTTCTTGGCTCTCTGCCTCAAGTACCACCAGTGTGGTCTTGGTGACACTTAGGTACTGCTCTGTGACCCTTGGCCTCTAGTAAATGTCAGGTACGATCTATTAAGTATTTCATGACATTTTGAAATGTAGTAGGAGTTAGCATCTAAAGAAAAATTTACTAAAGAAAAGAGATAACTTTAAAGGTACATAACTATATTTATTATTTCAATTTTCAGACTTTTAAATATCCTGTTTTAGAGGGGAGTTGGGCCACATTTGGGTGGTACTCAGGGGCTATTCCTGACTCAGTGCTCTGAAGCAACTGTAATGATAGTGTATGCACGGTGCTGTCTCTCTGGCCCTCATAAATCCCCTATCTTTATGGAACAAGGAAAACAGAAGATGCCAGATAGCATTCAATTTTCATAAAATGTCAGACTTTGTTCTAGAAAGTGTAAACTTCGTGTACTTAGAAATCAGTGTTGTGGGGCTGGAGCGATAGCACAGCGGGTAGGGTGTTTGCCTTGCACGCGGCCGACCCGGGTTCAAATCCCAGCATCCCATATGGTCCCCTGAGCACTGCCAGGGGTAATTCCTGAGTGAAGAGCAGGAGTAACTCCTGTGCATCGCCAGGTGTGACCCAAAAACCAAAAAAAAAAAAAAAAAATCAGTGTTGAGAACTGCATGGTGACCTCTGCTGACCCTGGGGAGCGACCTGGGGGGCGCCCTCAGGGGCAGCTGCAGTGGGTGCTGTAGCCTGAGCTCTGGGGCACACCCATCCCACAGAGGCCACGGCTGTAGCCATTTGGGTAGGAGGCCATCAAACTCTGCAGGCACCTGCAGTTGCAGCCATGTTGCCCTGAGCCCTGTGTACCTCGTGCCAGATCCTGTGCTCAGGGGCCTTGGCGAAGGGTGAGCGCTGAGGGTGGTGGTTGTGGTCCCCTCCTGGGCCTCGACTGCCTCCATGAAGCAGGACAAGCAGCAGTGGCAAAATTGGTCCACCATACTCCTGACTTGGTGGCAGGGCTTGTGGACCTTGCCAAGAGTGAAGCTGCAGCTCCACAGCACAGGACCTCTATGATCTGGACCAGTAGAGTGATATGTACCTGGACATCACAGATCACCATTGTTTTGCCATTCTCTATAGCAAACCAGAGTTCATTAAATACATATTATTTAAGCATGGATAATGAATTTGAATATGACAGCCTCTGTGCAGATTCTAGACCACCCAATCTGGCAATGGTTTTTAAACATTGTTGCAAGATAAATAAGAAATTCACAGGGATGAGAAAATTCATTTTGGGGCTGGAGAGATAGCACAGCGGGTAGGGCATTTGCCTTGCATGTGGCTGACCCAGGTTCGATTCCCAGCATCCCATATGGTCCCCTGAGAACTGCCAGGAGTAATTCCTGAGTGCAAAGCCAGGAGTAACCCCTGTGCTTTGCCAGGTGTGACCCAAAAAGAAAAAAAAATAAGAAAATTCATTTTACTGACTCATCAGAAAAAAACAAGCGAATGCTGCCTTTATTATTGAATAATGATATAGCACTATTTTTTTAAAGATCATCTTCATCTTCATCAAGCATTAATAGGAGGACTGTGTGTCACTATAATAGAAAAATGGAAACATGCTCTATCATTCACATTCAAAATTGTGTAATCCAGTCACATTCCACAGCCGACATGTAGGTAATGGCTAAGCTTCACAGCTTCATGGAAGATCTTGGAAGAGATGCAAGCCAAGCCATTGAAGCTCCCTGGTACACTGGTCCTTGGGCTGAAAACTCTGGGGACTCTCAAGAGGGAGGAGAACTGAGAATTGTCCCATTTCTACAGATCCAGGAGCAACATCTCCAAATTCCACAATACCGACAGCCTAGTAGGAGCACACCAAATTAGTTTGGAAAGTAGCATAGAAGTCAATAAAGCTCAAACAAAAACAATAGTACAGAAGGCTCAAATAGCAGCAAACAGCTCCATAAATCCTCCCACAATTACTTTATTTAAAAAAATTATTTTTAACTAAATTTTATTTTAATAAAAGTTGTTCACAATAATTGATTACATTCAATATTTCAATTCCAGCCTCACCACTATTATTTCAAAGTTTTCTACTACCACTCAAGCCTGCCCCACAGGCAGATGCTAGATAATTAATTTTGTATCGCTTGTTATGAATAGTATGAAATGTCCGTAAGGGTCTATCTCACAGTGATTCTACAAAAAAGCAAAAACAACAACAAAAAGTATGAGATGTTGTGCTGCCCCAAAAGCGGCCAGGCCTGGGATTCTAAAATTTCAAATAATTGAAGTCTGTAACCATCTCTGCAGTGAGCTGCTTGTTTCAGAGATTCATTTGTGAGTCTCTGGATCATGGCCATTGATGTGCTTAAATGGCACCCACAGGCAGTTCATAGGTATGACAGCCAGGACCCCAGAAGGGCGGGAAGATGGGAAGGGAGGGCTCAGTTCCGACCCCATGAGGCCTGGCAGTTTTGGTCACTGGTCCTGTGCACGTGGGATTTTCAGTGGATTTATTTTCTTGCGAAGGGGGTCCAGGACGAACCTGTGGAGATTGGCCATGAGGGTGGCGGCGATTGGGTTCTGGAGGTTTGTGGCTGTTGGAGTTCATTTGGTGCAGGCGGAGAGAGGACCCCTGCTTCCATCTGAGGTGCCCTGGTGAAATCAGTTTGGTGCATGGTCCGGAGCCATCTCTGCAGCGAGCTGCTTGGTTCCGAGATTCATTTGTGAGTCTCTCCTTCCACAGTTCCTTTAATGACTCCATTCTGAGGTACAACAATTTCACAATTTTTTTTTTGTCTTCTTTGGGGAGGTAGGGGCAGGACAAAAGTTACTCCTGCCTTAGGGGTTCTTTTGGTTTGTTTTGCTTGTTTTGGGGGGGGCAAGCTTAGGGGATACTCCTGGCTTTGCACTCAGGAATTGCTCTTGGTTGGCGATACTTGGGAACCATGTGGAATGTCAGGGATCAAACCCAGGTCAGCTGTGTGTGAGACAAACACCCTACCTACTCTACTATTTTTTCTGCACTCATAAATTTTCTCTTACTGAAGTATTTTTCAATAATTCCACTTGCTATTTTATTGTAACAGGCAAGATAAATTATTTTGTGCCTACTTAGGGGGTATATTGGGGGTGGTGGTGATGGGGAACTGGGAGACAATGGCAAAAGGTCACACTGGTGGTGTGATTGGTGTTGGAACATTGAATGACGAAGCAACTATATTATAAGCAACTTTGTAAACCATAGTGTTTAAATAAAAGTAAACATAAGGAAAAAAAGAAATATCAGTGGGTACTTTTTTTTTTTTCTTTTTGGGTCACACGCAGCGATACTCAGAGGTCAATCCTGGCTCTGCACTCAGGAATTACTCCTGGCGGTGCTCGGGGGGTTATATGGGATGCTGGGAATCGAACCTGAGTTGGCCGAGTGCAAGGCAAACACCCTTCCTGCTGTACTATTGCTCCAACCCCATCTCCTGTGTTCTGATGATTGTATTATCACAGTTGGTGTGCTGGGGGGACCATATGCGATACTGGGAATTGAACCCAAGTCAGCCGCGTGCAAGGCAATCACCTTACCCGCTATGCTTTCTATGCTTTCTTGCTCCAGCCCAAGAAAACTTAAATTTTTACCCAGAATCTTTTTTTGAAGGGGTGCCCCCCACTCCTAGCTGTGCTCAGGAGTCACTTCTGAAGGTGTGCCATACGGGGTGGTGGGTACTGAATTGGGGATTGGCCACATGCAGATGAGAAACACTGTAAACCTCTGCTGGGTATTAGGTTATGGACATCCTTGGTGAGGTCATTCTGTTTACCATAGGCTCTTCAATTTAACAGTTACTTAGACTTTCAGGCATTAAAAAAAAAAAAGAAATAGTTATTTTTACTGTTTTACCAGCAGGGCTGGAGCGATCGCACAGCAGGTAGGGTGTTTGCCTTGCATGCGGCCAACCCAGGTTCTATTCCTCTATCCCTCTCGGAGAGCCTGGCAAGCTACTGAGAGTATCCCGCCTGCATGGCAGAGCCTGGCAAGCTCCCTGTGGCATAGTCAATATTCCAAAAACAGTAACAAGTCTCACAATGGAGACGTTACTGGTGCCCACCTGAGCAAATGGATGAACAACAGGACGACAGTGCTTCAGTGCGGACAGTGCTACTGTTTTGGGGTCAGGAAGATAGTTCAGATGGTTGGAACACATGTTTTGCATGCTGGAGTCCTGGGTTTCATTTCTGATATTGTATGTCCGTCCGCCAAACACCAGACCATTTAGAGTGACCCCTGAAACATTGCTGGGCCACAGCCCAGCATTCACTCCATCCCACTATGTTACTGTTTACTACAAAGGAATTTTATAAAAATTGAAATCACTTGCCAGATGTGTGCAAACCTTGCACAGAATATACTTAGAAGTGCTTCTTGTTTTTTTCTGTTTGGTGAATGTTTGGAGTCTCTAAGGTAATTTGAAGGCTTTGTAAACCTGGAGTTAAGCAGAATAAGATGTCAGTGATTCAAAGACTTCCTGGTTTGAGACTTTCTTACTGTTGTTTACTTGTCATTTGACTCTTACAGAGGCAAGCTTTTGTTTTAGAACTTAGCATTTCCAGATCTTTATTGAGGATAAGAATTTATAGCACAGTGTTGAAAAAACAGTTAAGTGCTTAATTTGAATTATTTTATTATTTGAACCTGTTGTAGTATATTAAAAAAAAGGTACTGATATTTAATTTTTGGGGCAGGGGAGTCACACCCAATGATGCTTGACTTACTTTTGGCTCTGTACTAAGGAATTAACACCTGGTGGTTCTTAGGGCTGGTTTCTGGCTCTGCATTTATTTATTTATTTAATTTTTCTGGCTCTGCATTTAAAAATTATTCCTGGCATGCTGGGGAGCTCAGGTTGGCTGTGTGCAAGGCAAATGCCCCACCCCTGTACTTTCCTCCAGCCCCTTTGAAACTTTCTTCATGACTTTATTTGCTTCAGCTTTTCTCACCTGTAAGTATATTTCCAGAAGACTGTTCTACCTAGCTGAAGCTATAGGATTGAATTAGGTCTATTACTGGTAGCAACAGATCTATAAATTTATCTTGTTCAGTAAAAACTATATAAATGTCTGCCCAGAGAGATGGTTATAGAGGTCAAGGCCGGTCTTACAACCAGCCCTGGTTTCATCCATGGCCGTACCTGTGGTCTCCTAAGCACACCACGAGTGGTCCTCAAACACAGAGCCAGGAGTAAGCCCTGTGCACCACTGGTTTTGGCCCTAAAACAGAAAGAAAAGTCAAGTACTCAAGTTTTACATACCTCCTGGACTATGGACTCATGGTTGTTAAATTCCCCACCCCCCATCATGCTGGTGGAGTCATATGTAGTGTTGAGGATTAAAAGTGAGTCAACTGCGTACTTGGCAAGTGACTTAACTCCTGCACTATTTTTTTGGCTCCTGATTCCTTAAAAAAATTTTCTTCTCTGTATGGGAGGTGTCCCCAGCAGTGTTTGGAGATTAGGGATCCCTCCTGGCAGTCCCTGTCCAACAGTATGTTTGTAATGTTTAGTGCCTGGGCTTGGTGTTCCTGTGCTACTCTGATCCCAGTGATGTTGGCAACACCCAGTAGGCTACATCTAGCAGTATGTGGGACAGGGTGGACATGTGGAGCAGAGCATTGAGCTTGGGGCCTTGTGCATGTGAGCAGGGCATGTACTCCAGCCCTTTGAATTATTGGTTCAGCACCCCACCTTTAAAAAAAATATTGTGTCTGATTGTATTTTTTCGGGGGTGGGAGGTGACTCCTAAGCAGTGCTCAGGTAGTCAGATGGTTAATCTGAGGATTGTGGTTCCACAGTCTGCCAGCGCCAACGGTGGAGGTGCTTGGGGGTCATATGGTACCAGGATTTGAATCTGGTAACTGAACCATCTTTTGGCTCCTTGCAGATTTTATTTGTTTTTGGGATACACCTGGTGGTACTCAAACTTACACCTTATTTTATTTTATTATAAATTTATTTATTGAATCACCGTGAGAACAGTTACAAAGCTTTCGGGTTTAAGTCTTGGTCATACAATGATGAAACACCTGTCCTTTCACCAGTGCACATTTTCCACCACCAAAACCCTAGTATGGCCCCCTTCCCACACCCTCCCCTGTCCTGTGTGGCAAATGATTTCCACATTACTCTCTCTACTTTGATTACATTCAGTATTTCTACATCAGACCCACCATTATTGTTTGGGATTTTCCCCTAACACTCAGACCTGCCGAAAAGGCAACATTAGACAATTAATTTTCTTTTTTTCTTTTTTTTTTTTTTTTGCTTTTTGGGTCACACCTGGCGATGCACAGGGGTTACTCCTGGCTCTGCACTCAGGAATTACCCCTGGCTGTGCTCAGGGGACCATATGGGATGCTGGGATTTGAACCCGGGTCGGCCGCGTGCAAGGCAAACGCCCTACCCGCTGTGCTATCTCTCCAGCCCCGACAATTAATTTTCTATTGCTGATTATGAATAGCGTATGATGTTGAAATTCTGAAATTTTAATAATTAAATCTGGAGGGATTTCTGCCAAAAGCCGCTGGGTTCTGAGGTTCCTTTGTGTGTCTCTGGGATCATGGCCATTAAGCAACTTAATCAGTAGCCGGAGGGGCCATTCATGGGCAGCGACTGGAGGTCTCGACTGGGGATCTTGTTGGGGCCCTACATGTCTTGTCACTGCTTGCCCATACCTGACCAATGGCCTCTGGAAGATGGCGGCCACTTAGCCGCCAGGGGGAATAGGCGGAGGGATGAGACCATTTTCCACCTGGGGTGTCCCGGCACCAGTAACTTTTTTTTTTTTTTTTTTTTAATTTTTATTAAATCACCATGTGGAAAGTTACAAAGTTCTCAGGTTTATATGTCAGTTATACAATATTCAAACACCCATCCCTTCACCAGTGCCCAAATTCCACCACCAGAAACCCCAGTTTACCCCCCGCCCCCACCCCCTACCCCCTACTGTATAACTAATGAATTTCACTTCATTTTTTCTTTACCTTGATTACATTCCATAATTCAACACAAAACTCACTATAGTTGACATAACTCTCTCTCTCTCTTTTTTTTTTCTCTTTTTCCTTTTCCATTTTTTTTTTTTTTTAATTTTTCCCCCTCATCCCCCTTCCTGCGCCTCATAGTATGGTGTACTCCACGCCACGTTGGCCAGCGTGGGGCTTTTGCTTAGCTCATAGTCCAGAGGTGGCTGTTACATTAAGAACCTTCAATATTTCAACAAAAACTTACTGTTATTATTTGGAGTTTCCCCCCCAAGTCTGACCTGTTCAAATGGAACCCTTTCACATTGATGACAATTATAAATGTTAAGTCGCGCGGACGCGGCTGTGTCCGCGCGGTTTTGGATTTCTGTATAAAGTCCTGGGAAAATTCTGCCAGAAATTACATATTTCCTCCGTTAGCCAGCGCCGGCACCAGTAACTTAATGCAAAGTCTGGACGCATTTCTGCCAAAAGCTGCTGGGTTCCGAGATTCCTTTGTGTGTCTCTGGGATCATGGTCCTTAAGCAGCTTAATCAGTAGCTGGAGGCTCCTCTTGTTATTTTTGATAGGGTCTTAACACTCAGCAGTGCTCAGGAAATCCTGGATCTGTTACCAGGATTAAGGGCAGGGTCCCAGAGTGTTGAGAATATTTCTGAAAGTCAAACCCAGGGCTTCACATATACAAGAAAAGTGCTCTGTTACTGTGGAACATCTCCAGTTTCTTTTTTTGAGCGGAGGGGCCCAACACACATCACTCAAGAATCCCTCCTGGCATTGTTGACCAAATGGGTCAGCAGTTCAGTGTGAGTTAGGATCCAAGGTTGTAGTATTGTTCAGGTCCTGTGGGGTTGGTGATTACTCAGGTCCTCCTGCAATGCTTGGGGGCCTTGAGAGTTACTCTCAGTGATTCTTGGGGCCTCCCCCTGGAGTGTTTGGGAGACCATGTGGTGCCTGGGATCAGATCGGGGTGAGCCACATGCAAGACATGCGCATTCCCCCTCTCAAGTCTCTCTCATAGTTTTCTTGTGAAGTCTTTAGTGTTTTCTATTCATATTAAAGTTTCATCTGCAAATAATGATAATTTTGGGGGGCAAGGGGGCCACACCCAGCTATGTTCAGGACTTATTCCTAGCTCTGCATTTAGAGATTACTCCTGGCAGTGCTTGTGGGACCATATGGGGTTTCAGGGATGGAACCCAGGTCAGCTGTATGCAAGCAAACACCCTATGCTCTGGCTCCAGGTACTACTGCTCTGACCACAACAAATGATGATAGTTTTACTTATTTTGCAATCTGTATTCCTTTTTATATCTTTACATTGCTTAATTGCTCTGGCAAGAATTTCTGAAAGTGTGGTGAAGACTTCAGGGATACTTACCTGTAGAGCTCCTATCTGCCTTTAAAGCATGAAGTTGGTGAGGCTGTAAGTTCCTTCTGCGATACTACTCTGATTGCCTGAGAATAATAATACCAGCATTTCTGCTACTTGGGATCCTTGGTGCCACAGCACAGTGTGTGCTACCTCCTGAGAATACACCACAAACAAGTTTACTACCACTTCAACTAAAATGTATATGCACTCTATTGTGAGAACACTGTAATAAAGTATGTGACCCTAGTGAGCTCTACAACCAAATGTGTGAGCACTATTAAGTGTGTTGTCTCCAGCAGATAGCATGCAAGTATTGCCACCAAGTACATGTGACACTCTGCAATCACAGAAACAACAAAGGGAGAGTAGTAGTAATAAAAGGGATTGTTACTAATTTAAGATTTTAGAGGGAAAGCTTTCAGTCTTCTAACCATTGAACATGATATTTGCTGTGGGCTTGTCATTTATAACAGGTTGAGTTATGTATTCCAGTCTCATCACAGACGAGCATGCCAGAAGTACCATAAGTTTAGTTACGGTACTTATTATACACACGTTTGCCAGGCCATTGCCTTGACCCTGGTGCTTACATATCTTTTTAGGTTGTGTTTGTAGGGTGTTGCATGCTTTGTTGTGGTGGTTGTGCATACCTGAACTGTGGGATAGATGGAAATTGCTTGTGATATTGGCAATCACAAACATAAGATTGAATTGTCTGGAAATACTGCTTCATAGTTTTCCTTTCTCGTGATGTCATCTTATGTCAGGATGATGGTCGTCACGTACAGTAGTACTTATATAGCAAGAGTGGGAAATGTCTTGACTGTGGGCCATACAAAGCCTACAGAATCGTATGGTCTAGCACTGGTATGTGATGGGACAGACATATATGTTTCTTGTCAGCTGCCCATGACTCATCTGCCTATGTATTGCATGGTCTGTGAATGATAGAAATATACAAATGGATGTTGGGAGGAAAAGTTTTCTCATCCCTGTGGTAAAGATCCTCTTTTGGGGTTGGGGGGCACTTTCTGACTTGTACTGATACTTTTTTCATTAGGGGCTTGTAAATTTTGTTTGTTTTAGTGAAGTGGTTTTATTTGAAGAAATTTACTTAGATAACTGTGAGGGGAGAGAAAGAACGAGTGATACGTATTTAAGAGAGAGAACACTGGCTTCTCCAGACAGGAAAATGCCAGGATTTTTTTTTTTTCCTTTTTGCTTTTTGGGTCACACCCGGCAATGCACAGGGGTTACTCCTGGCTCTGCACTCAGAAATTACGCCTGGCAGTGCTCAGGGGACCATATGGGATGCTGGGAATCGAACCTGGGTCAGCCGCACGCAAGGCAAACGCCCTACCCACTGTGCTATCATTCCAGCCCCAGGATTTATTTTCTTTGAGAAGGTTTTTTTTTTTTTAACCAAGTACAGATTTCCTTCCTTCCTTCCTTCCTTCCTTCCTTCCTTCCTTCCTTCCTTCCTTCCTTCCTTCCTTCCTTCCTTCCTTCCTTCCTTCCTTCCTTCCTTTCTTTCTTTCTTTTTTATTAAAGTGGAATGAGGTCTTGTTCAGCTGTCATGTTGAGTATGCTTTTGTGTTTGTGTGTATGAAGGAATCTGTCCATTTAAAAGTTTATTTTTCTCCCATTTTTGGTGGTAGGGAGGGCATACTTTTTGTTTGTTTTACAGGCACACCTGATTTAGGGGTTAACTTCTGGCACTGTTCTCAGGAATTAATTACTCCTGATGGACTGGGGTGCTGGGGATTGAATTTGGATCAGCCTGTGTAAGGCAAGCATGCTACCTGCTTTACTATTGTTCTAGCTCCTCTGAGGGTTTTTTTGTTGTTGTTGTTGTTTTTGGTTTTTGGGTCACACCTGGCGATGCACAGGGGTTACTCCTGGCTCTGCACTCAGGAATTACCCCTGGCGGTGCACAGGGGACCATATGGGATGCTGGGAATCGAACCTGGGTCGGCCGAGTGCAAGGCAAACGCCCTACCCTCTGTGCTATTGCTCCAGCCCCTCCTCTGAGGTTTTTTAACACATAAAATATAATACATGCCTAGGTATTTGATGTTCGTATGTGCTAACTCCAACATGATAACTCTGTGTTGGTTTTGAGGGATTGATTATTCTTATTATGGGTGATTTATTCCTAGATAGGAATATCTAGGAATATCTTCGTTTAGAAATCTTGGATTGGAGTGATAGCACAGTAGGTAGGGCATTTGCCTTGCACGTGGCCGACCCAGGTTCGATTTCTCCGTCCCTCTTGAAGAGCCCGGTAAGCTACCGAGAGTATCCTGCTCACACGGCAGAACCTGGCAAGCTACCTGTGGCATATTTGATATGCCAATAACAGTAAGAATAAGTCTCACAATGGAGACATTACTGGCGCCTGCTCGAGCAAATGGATAAATAATGGACGACAGTGCTACAGTGAGTGATAGACATTGAGAATTTTGCCATGGTGGATGCGAGGTATTTGGGTATTTCTGTATAGTCTTCTTTATCTTTTTTTTTCCTTTTTCTCTCTCTCTCTCTCTCTCTCTCTTTTGGGGTCACACCCAGCAATGTACAGGGGTTATTCCTGGCTCTGCACTCAGGAATTAATCCTGGCAGTGCTTAGGGGACCATATGGGATTCTGGGGACCGAACCCGGGTCGGCTGCCTGCAAGGCAAACGCACTACCTGCTGTACTATAGTTCTAGCCCTTTTCCTTTCTCTTTATCTTATTCTTTATTTGATGCATGGGGTTGAACCAAGGTTTCATGAATGAAAGGCACGCTTTACCATTGAGTTTTAAATTCCCTGCTCCATAAACTTTTTCTTAGGATATAGTTAATTTACTTAGAAACTGCTTCATCTTTTGGAATCTTTTAAAAATGTTAGAAAGATCTGAGCAATACTCATTTAAGGACTAATTATTCTCTAGGATCAAGACAGGCTTTCTTAAGTACTACCCAAGTCCATAAATTCTTTTTGTTTATTGGTTTGTTTTTTGTTTTGAGATCATACCTGGCAGTGCTCACTTTCTGGCTCTACTCAAGGGATCATTCACACATGCTCAAAGGACCATATGGTGTAAAAAGTATTCTCCCCTCTCCTATCCCCCTAACACTAGCACTATTTCCTGTATTCCTTTCTAATTTTTACTTCCATGGCCTCAGGTACTTTGCTTGTCCCATGTACTGTAGTGGATTCTATACTAAGTACTCAAGGGAACCTCTGTAGATGTCTAGGGTTCTCTTTATGTGCAGCCTTTTTCTCACTAGCAAACTGAGTTCTAGCTACTTTGTCTCCCTAGACTTTTGTCTCTGTTTTCTGCGCAGAGGGTCCTATAATTCTTGCCTTACTTTCTTTTACTTATGACATAACCTATTAATGCTCAAAGGAATAATTTATGGGTGGCTAATAGTGTTCAGTTTTTTTAGGAGTATCTGTCTCTTTTCTTCCCTCAATGCTCAGTGATTTGAAATACGTTTTTAATTTGTGTTTTGGCGGCTGTTTCATTTACTTGAAAAGGAAGAGATAAGTACCTTCTTTAAAAGATGTTTTTTTGGGGTGGGACAGAGCCATAGTACAGCATTCAGCAGTTAGGGCATTTACCTTGCACAAGCCTGACCTGGATTCAGTCGCCAGCTATATGGTTTCCTGAGCACCACCAGGAGTGATTCCTGACATTCGGTCGTGGCCCAGAAACAAACAAAAAAAGATGTCTTGGAATTGGAGAACTAATATGGGTTAAGGAGTCTTCTTTGCACAGTAGAAATGACATCCACACCTGTATGTTCATTGCAGCACTGTTCACAATAGCCAGAATCCGGAAACAACCCAAAAACAACGACTAGTTAAAGAAACATTGGTACATCTACACAATGGAAAACTATGCAGCTGCTAGGAAAGATGAAGTCAGAAAATTTGCTTATAAGTGGATGGTCATGGGGAGTATCATCCTAAGTAAAATGAGTCAGAGGGACAGATATAAAATGACTGTGCTCATTTGTGGAATATAAACTAACAATGTGATGTGAAACTGACACCCAAGGACAGTAGAGACAGGGCCAGTCTCATGAGCTGGGGGAAAAGCAGCTGGAATAGAGAAGGGTTCACTAAGTCAGTGATGGTTGGAGGGATCTGTCGGGTTGGGAGATGTGTGCTGAAGTACATAAAGGACCAAACGTGATAGCTTCTCCGTTATCTGTTTTGCAAACCATAATACCCCAAAATAGAGAGTATGGGGGAAATTGTCTGCCATAGAGGCAGGGTGAGGGTTGGGATGGGGGCAGGGATGACCATGGGGACATTGATGTAGAAGATGTGTACTGGTGGAGGGATGGGTGTTCGATCGTTGTATGACTGAAACTCAAGCGTGAAAACTTTGTAATGGTATCTCATGATGATTCAATTAAAAAAAAAAAAAGAAACCTGCTTTGCATGAACCAGCCCTGATTCAGTCCTGAGTTCCACATGGTTCCCCATGCAGGCATTGTTAGAGACCCTTGGGCACTGCTGAATGTAGTAGTGCAGGCCTTTGACCACTATTAGGGTGGTTCTGGTAATCCCTGGCATCTCCTAGGGCCATTCATATTGGACTCCTGGCCTAGTTTGCTGAGAATCTTTGGGAATGGGGCCTCCACAGCCCCTCCCTTCCAACACTGTTTTGGAGGCCCTCTAAAATAAATAAATTTCAAAAAGATATCACACTTTTAAAAAGTTAACATTTGTACCATGGAGATTATTCAAAGAACAGGAGTTTACATGTGGGTAAAGAGTTTGAGCCCAGGCACTTCATTGAAGGTCCCTCAAGATTTGCCAGGCCCCTCCCCAAAAAGTCATGATTATAGAAACAGAATTAAAGCATCAAAATTTATGCCTAGTGTCTGTTGAAGAAGATATAAGTAGTTTCTAAGTTAACTATTTATGGAATTGGGGCTGATAATATTTATGTTTATAAGTTAGTTAAAGGTTAGTTTGTTGTCAAGAATTTCATTCTGGGGGACAGGTACAAAGTGATTTCCCTCATATCTGGGACATGAAGAAACATAATAAGGAAACAACAAATGCCCAGTTGCAATGGAAACTGGTCTGTAGTAGGAACATATTCTGTGGGGTTGGGAGATCAGACCCTGGAACTGTGGTGGAGGAAAGCTGGCACCTGGTGGAGGCTGTGGTTTTGGAATGTTTTATGCACGGAACCCTGCTATTATCTTGATTGTAAATTACTGTGCCTGAAATACAATTAAAGACAAAATTTCGTTCTGGGCGGATGAGCTCAGTGGTAGATAGCTTGTCATTCATGGATGTGTCACTGGATTTGAGCCCTTAGTCTGCCCAATAAATAGTAGGAATTTCATTCTTTCATCAAGCGTATTTATTCCTCTGTTGGTCACTTGCACTGTCTTTTACATTATGCTTATTTAGACTGGATACATTTTGATGTCATAGATATTACTTGTAGAGTACATACCTTGTGCTGGAGACAGAATTTATATCCTGTTAGTCTAAAATGTACCAAAAAGAAAGGTTGAATTGGGCCAGAGAGATAGCTCAATGAACAGGAGCCCAATACCTTGCATATAGAGAGTCTGGAGTTTAATTTCTGGCACTTGCTTGTCTCCCAAGTGCTTCCAGGAGTGACCCACAAGCACCTAGCCAGCTATAGCGCCTAAGAACAACTGGGTGTGTCTTAAAACAAAAAACTTACATATAACTATTTTCTGAAGTAGCCTAGAACAGATTTTTTTTTTTTTTTTTTTTTTTTTTTTTTGCTTTTTGGGTCACCCAGCGATGCTCAGATGCTCAGGGGTTACTCCTGGCTCTGCACTCAGGAATTACTCCTGACGATGTGGGGGGGCGACCATATGGGATGCCGAGGATTGAACCCAGGTCGGCTGCGTGCAAGGTAAACGCCCTACCTCGGTGCTATCACTCCAGCCCAGAACAGAGCTTCTTTTTTTTTTTTTTTAAATTTTTAAAAAAAATTTTTATTATATCACCATGTGGAAAGATACATAGTTTTCAGGTTTATGTCTCAGTTATACAATATTCAAACACCATCCCTTCACCAGTGCCCATATTCCACCACCAGAATCCCCAGTATACCCCCCCCGCTCCCACCCCCCACAGAACAAAGCTTCTTAATACAGTTTTTCCACTAGAAAATAACCCACCCACCTTGTCATTTGGCCACACCCAGCAGTTACTCCTGGTTCACTCAGGCATACCTCCTGGTGAGGGTCAGAGGACCATATGAGATACTGGGGATTGAACTAAGGTCACCCTTATGTCAGACAAGTACCTTGCACCTTACACTATCTCTCTGGCCCCTGGAAATACCTTATTGCCCAAGAAATTGTTACACAACTCTGTGTATATAGGTAAGGTTAAATAGGTGTACAAATTTAAACATAAACTGTTAAGAATTCATAAAGAAATTCTTTTTTTTTTTTTTTTTTTTTGCTTTTTGGGTCACACCCAGCAATGCACAGGGGTTACTCCTGGTTCTACACTCAGGAATTACCCCTGGCGGTGCTCAGGGGACCATATGGGATGCTGGGATTCGAACCTGGGTCAGCCTGGGTCGGCCGCGTGCAAGGCAAGCGCCCTACCCGCTATGCTATTGCTCCAGCCCCATAAAGAAATTCTTAAATAATTTTTTTTATGTTTACCCGTGGCGTATTCGATATGCCAAAAACAGTAACAAGTCTCACAATGAAGACGTTACTGGTGCCCGCTCGAGCAAATCGATGACAGCAGGATGACAGTGCTACAGTGCTATTCTACAAAGCTAGAGTCCAGAATAGTTCATTACCCTCTATGAGTGAGAGGCATCGCAGGGTATGAAATTAATGCTAAAGTTCTTGGGTTACTCAATGTGAAAATTTAACTGTTGAAAACATATAAAAGCAAAAATGGGGATATAAGCAGCTTTTCATGATAACTCAGATTAATGGGCAGCCTAGATGAGTACTAGGAGGACCTATTGGAGACTGTTACTAGTCAGGAACCTTTATTTTATGTAGTGATTATATTTTATATTTACTTGCCATTGTGCATGGTCTCTAGCCAGATATTTGGAGACCTTTAGGGCCCTTACCTTTGGTTCTAGAAATGGGGTTTTGGCCATGCAGTGCAGGGATGGGAGGACAAAACCCAACCCAGAGCCTTTCACGTGCAAACCCTGTACTGGTCTCTTGAACCACAACCACATGGGTGACTGTTTTTAATTGAAGCACTGTGAGATACATAGTTGTAAAGTTGTTCATGATTGGGTTTTATTCATAGTGTTCTAGTACCATCTCTTCAATAGTATACGTTTCTTACTACCAACGTCCGGCCTCTGAGTGACTTCTTAAATTTTTTTTTCAATTTTTAAAATTTTGGTGGTTTGTTTTATTTATTTATTTTGCGGTGTGTGTGTGTGTGGGGGGGGGGCGGGCCACACCTAATGATGCTGCCGAGGGTTACTCCTGGTTCTGTACTTAAGAATTACTCCTGGTCTTGCAGTGCTGCCCTGTTCAGGTGGTGCTGGGGGTGGGGGCTGGGGTGCTGCCAACACCATACTAGTAGGATGGTGATGAGGGCTCAAACTCAAGGCAAAGCATTGTTCCACCAATTTGAGCTGTCTCATAGTTGCTGTAATTCTGATTTTCTTTATAAAAAAACCAAACAAACTGGGTTTCCTGCTAGGAATTTATAACTTCTAAATCATGACATTTAAGTATTTTTTAAAAGTGTGGCATGTTCTGGGTCCTATTACTTAAAAAAAAATTACCCATTTTAATTGAGTGATCATGAGATAAACAATTACAGTGTTGTTCGTTACTGGCTTCAAACATACAATGTCCCAACACCCCTCCCTTCTCCAGTGTACATTTCCTACCACCTATGGCCCAAGTCTCCCCACCCTTATCATGGCAGACACTTGCCTTCTCTCTCTCCCACTTTCCATTTCTCTATTTTTTTTAAAATTTATTTTATTGAAACACCATGTGGAAAGTTACAAAGTTTTCAGGCTTATATCTGTTATACAATGCTCAAACACCCGTCCCTTCACCAGTGCCCATATTCCACCACCAATAAAAACAAAAACAAAACAAAAACAAAAACAAAACAAAGCAAAAAAATCAGTATACATCCCACCCCTCACCCTCCAAACCCCCCCCCGCGTGACTGATAATTTCACTTCCTTTTCTCTTTACCTTGATTACATTCCAGATTTCAACACAAAACTCACTATTGTTGTTGGAGTTTCAACACAGACTGACTAATTTTGTTGAAATTTATCCCCCAAGAATAAAGCTCTATTGACAAAGAAATATTTGATAATAAGTTTTCCACTGATGAGAATGAAGAGATAAAAAGCTACTGCGGCCGCGTGGTTTACAATTTCTGTATTATAGTAATTCAGTCCAGGGAGATTTAAGTTAGAAAATGAATCATTTCCCTTCCTGGAACAGCATGTAGCAAAAGCTTAGTTCACAGTCTGCATACATGGTTGCAAGCACTCGCTGGAAACCCAAGTCCTAAAGCTGTCTCTGGTTCCTGCTCGTTCCACATCCACGCGGCTGTGCAAAGGCATGGCCACCTGGGTCGAATCTCGGCTGGAGCCTGAGCTCCGGCCCCGGCCTGAGACTGCCCAGGTGTCCCACGGCTGTTTCAAGTTCAAAGCACATTTTTTTTTTTCTGCACCACAAAGTTCATACCTGCTCAAAGGACCCACAAAATGTTGGACACCACGCCTTCTCCCGGAGGGGAGAGGGACCAAGAAAGAAGGATATTTCCTCCGTTAGCCGGCGTGGGGCAAAAGCTTAGTTCACAGTCTCCATACATGGTTGCAAGCACTTGCTGGAACCCCAAGTCCTAAAGCTGTCTCTGGTTCCTGCTCGTTCCACATCCACGTGGCTGTGCAAAGGCGTGGCCACCCAGATCAAATCTCGGCCGGAGCCCGAGCTCTGGCCCCGGCCTGACTCTCTCTCTATTATTTTTAAGCAAACTCATTTGTACTTAAATAAGGTTGCTGCTTCATTAGCAAAAATAACAAGAGTAAAGCTTAAAAAAAATATATATATATATATTTTATTTTATTTTATTTTATTTTGCTTTTTGGGTCACACCCGGCAATGCACAGGGGTTACTCCTGGTTTTGCACTCAGGAATTACTCCTGGCGGTGCTCAGGGGACCATATGGGATGCTGGGATTCGAACCCGGGTTGGCCGCGTGCAAGGCAAACGCCCTACCCGCTATGCTATCGCTCCAGCCCCTATATATATATATTTTTTTTAAATAAACCAGGAGATACACAGTTGCAAAGTGGTTCATGTTTGACTTTCAGTAGTATAACGTTCCAACATCTATCCCTTCACCAATGCACACTTCCCACCACCAATATCCCCAGTTTCCCTCCTTCGCTCCTCCCCCTGCCTACAGCGTGCCTCTCTGGCAGACACTTTTCTTTCCTTTGCCTAATTTTCCTTTAGGCACTGTGGTTTCTAATGTTTCTGTAAGGGTGTTATGCATATCATTTTACCTGCTTTCAGCACTCAGCTTTTTCCAGAGTGATCATTTCTAACTCTCATTGTCATAATGGTCCCTTCTTGTCCTAACTGCACTCTCTGTCCCCCTTTTTTGCAAGCGTCTTATCATGGACCAGTCCTCCTGGCCCTTGTTTCTGTGTCTTTGGGTATTATTCAGATACTGGGTTTTTTTTTTTTTTTGCTTTTTGGGTCACACCTGGCTCTGCACAGGGGTTACTCCTGGCTCTGCACTTAGGAATTATCCCTGGCGGTTACTCCTGGCTCTGCACTCAGGAATTATCCCTCAGGGGACCATATGGGATGCTGGGAATCGAACCCGGGTCGGTCGTGTGGAAGGCAAACGCCCTACCCGCTGTGCTATCGCTCCAGCCCCTCAATAATTTTATTTTTTTATATTAAAAATAAAATATTTTATTTTGAAATATTTCCCACAAATGAATGCAGTCATTCTTTGTCCCTCTCCCTCTGATTTCACTCAGCGTAATATTCTCCATGGCCATCCATGCATAAGCAAATTTCTCGACTTCATTTTTCCTAACACCTGCAGAGCGTTCCATTCCATACATGTACCATAGTTTCTGTATTGACTCATCTGTTCCTGGGCACTTTGGTTCTTTTTTTTCTTGGAACTCCACTTACTGCTGAATTTGCACTCAAGGCTTACTCCTGATTCTGTGCTCAGGGATTACTCCTGGTGGTGCTGGGGAGACCATATGAGGTGCTTTGTATCAATCCTGGGCTGCAAGTTAAGTGGCTTCCCTGCTGTGCTATCACTCTGGTCCCAAGAGTAAACTTTAAAGGGAAAATATATTGGCTACTTATGTATAAATGAGAAAGTGCTTGATTTTTTTTCTTGCCTTTTTTTTTAATTTAGAGAAATAGGAGAAAGTAAGTTATGTGTTAATATATGGTGTGATTTAAAAATCAAGATAGAGGGGCCGGAGCGATAGCACAGTGGGTAGGGCGTTTGCCTTGCACGCGGCCGACCCAGGTTCGATCCCTGGCATCCCATATGGTCCCCCAAGCACCGCCAGGAGTAATTCCTGAGTGCAAAGCCAGGAGTAACCCCTGAGCATTGCTGGGTGTGACCCAAAAAGCAAAAAAAAAAAAAAAAAAAAAAAAAATCAAGATAGAGAAATTTTTTGTTGTTGTTAGGGAATGGGTTGTTGCTTTTGGACATTCTTTGTGGAGAGTATTAGAAAAACATGAATGTAAGCATGCGTGCAGATGCACATGTATATGCATGTACTTATATATAACTCTTTGAATATGCCCATATCATGCTATACTGAAGTTATATTTCTAATTCCATTCTGACATCTTAGACTTCTTTATAGCCTTCCCACTTCCTTCCTTTTAAATTTCTTGGGGAGTGAAAAACAAGAACTTACTATGTTCTTAGTGTATTCCTTGTTTGGTCAGTCAATTCATTTGGTCAATGTAACAAGTCTTCCTACCATGTTGCTTATTTCCTCTCTGTTCCTACTCAACCAAGTCCTGTGCCACAAAGTTTGGCAAAGTACTCACATGTCTTCTGCAGCATCTTCCTTGTTACCTTATATATGCACTACTATGTTATGTATGTCCTTAGTACTATAGGAGAAGGAAGAGAAGTGACTCCAGAATTTTTTTTGCTTTTGCTTTTTGGGTCACACCTGGTGATGCACAGGGGTTACTCGTGGCTCTGCACTCAGGAATTACTCCTGGCGGTACTCAGGGGACCATATGGGATGCTGGGAATCGAACCCGGGTCGGCCGCGTGCAAGGCAAACGCCCTACCTGCTGTGCTATTGCTCCAGCCCCTTAAGCATAATAGTTTTTATTGGAAGAAATTTAGAGAGGTATGAAGGGAGAGGAAGAGAGCAAAGGATGTATGTTAACATGGGCTTCTCCAGAGTGGAAAAAGCCTAATTTTCACTCTTTAAGAAACTCATTAAAATGTCATGTACAGGTTTTACTTTAAAAACACAACTGCTAAATAACAGTATTTCCTATAGACGCTGTCAACATTAGTCAGCATTTAGGAGAATTGATTCAGCTGTTGTCTTCCTAAAACTTACTTATTTGGTATATCCTAGCCCTGGGGCACATTTGAAATTACTGTTGAATCATTGTACACTTACTTGTTTCCCTTGCGTTTTGGTTTCTTGAAGGATTATGGTCCAGTGATAGCTAATATGAAAATGGCTTATGCTTCCTTAGTGTAGTGTCTCCATGTTTAATGCTTTCAGGTACTAGTTAGGCCACATAGTTGATTGACTAGAAAAATAATTGTTTAAGCATACTGAATAACTGAACTGTTCCTATGACAACTAGAAAATGGTATTGTTTGCTAAGCAAAGGGGATGTAATAGTTTAGTTTCCTTTTTGTCATTGAAATACTACATAAAAACATTTTAGCCCCTGAGGTGATTTATATTTCTAAAATCAGGGAAGCAGAACTAAAAGTTGTTCTGGTTGTTAAACATGTATGCCTGGCAGACTTGGTGTTGGTTAAAGGAATCTTCGTTAACCTCTTGGCATGAAATCGTGTACGTCTGTATCTTAACCTATCGACATGATTGTATACTTTTGTTTTGAGCCAAAATACAGTAACTCTCTAATACATAAGGAGTGCATGCTTTGACTACTGAACCACATCCCTAAGAGACTGGTGTTAACTATTATTATGCTGATGCATCAACATAACCCTCATTTTATAGAACATAGAAAGTGCTAGATATATGTGAACTTAAATACCCCACAATGCCAATTGCTACAGAGAATAATACTCTTTCTGGTAAATTCATGTTAATCTGGGGTTATTGCTTTGTAAGTCAGGCTGCATAACAATTGTAATCAAACAAGGTTCAGGAATAGATAGTATACAGATGAGACAGTATTAATTGTTGAAGCCAAATATTAGTGTACTGGGGATTTATTATGCCGTACTATTTTCTTTGAAATATTTAAACTGTTAGAATGTATTTTAAAACACAAAGATACAATTGCAAGTAAGCAGAAAGTTTTCGTTTTAAACCTCCTGTCTTTGGAAGACTAAAAAATATACTTTCATATACACAATCTTCCATTCTACTGCCTTTTCCAAAGCTAACTCCCTCTTAACAGTTGTTTTTATACTACACTTTCTTCCCTTATGTGTAATGACACATAGGTCTTTATTTTCACATTTGTAGAGTGGAAAAGTATAACATGTGAAAGGCATTAACATAGTACCAAATATTTTTTTTTCCATTTGTTGCTTTTATTTTTTTTTATTTTTTTTTCCAAATTGAAAGTGTTTTATTTTATTTTTTTATTTTATTTATTTATTTATTTATTTTTTATTTTAATTTATTTATTTTTAATTAGAGAATCACCGTGAGGGTACAGTTACAGATTTATACACTTTTGTGCTTATACTTCCCTCATACAAAGTTTGGGAACCCATCCCTTCACCAGTGCCCATTCTCCACCACCCGTAAACCCAGTGTCCCTCCCACCCTCCCCAATCCCATCTCCCCCCCACCCCACCCTGCCACTGTGGCAAGGCATTCCCTTCTGTTTTCTCTCTCTAATTAGCTGTTGTGGTTTGCAATAAAGGTGTTGAGTGGCCGCTGTGCTCAGTCTCTAGCCCTCATTCAGCCCGCAACTCCCTTCCCCCACATGGCCTTCGACTACAATGTAGTTGGTGATAGCTTCTCTGAGTTGACCTTTCCCCGGAACGTGAGGCCAGCCTCGAAGCCATGGAGTCAACCTCCTGGTACTTATTTCTACAGTTCTTGGATGTTAGTCTCCCACTCTGTTATTCTATATACCATAGATGAGTGCAATCTTTCTATGTCTGTCTCTCTCTTTCTGACTCATTTCACTCAGCATGAAACTTTTCATGCCCATCCACTTGACTACAAAATTCTTGACCTCCTTTTTTCTAACAGCTGCATAGTATTCCATTGTATAGATGTACCAAAGTTTCCTCAACCAGTCATCCGTTCTGGGGCATTCGGGTCTTTTCCAGATTCTGGCTATTGTAAACAGTGCTGCGATGAACATACATGTGCAGATGTTGTTTTGATTGTACTTTTTTGCCTCTCTGGGATATATTCCCAGCAGTGAGTACCAAATATTTTTAAAGTGTTTTTTCATTGCGTCTACTATTGCATCTACTGAAAAATATTGTTTCAGTAATTGACAAACTTTGTACTTTTTTATAGTAAGAAATCACTTAGAATGAGGCATTTTCTCCCAAATTTTAAAAAGTGAAAAGGAGAGTGCTAAATCTTAATTTGCACTGGAATGACTGTCCACTGTTTCATTAGTACTGAGTAATTGTTAATAGGAATATACTTCAGGTATTATAACTCAGGTGATTTCTTGTCTTTACCTTGTTTTTCTCTTGTGGAGCTTAGTGAGAGTTTTAGAAGCCTGCAACTCATCTAACTAGTAAAAAAAATAGAGCTGGGATCCGGGCTTGGTTTGTCTGCTTTGAATGCCTGTGCTGGTCTTGGCAATATGCAATAGCAAGTAGGATCGTGTACAGCAGGTACATGATCCTTACCTTGCATGCAATTTACCTGGATTCAATCCTTGACACCCTATATGATCCCCTCAGCCTCCCAGGAGTGTTCCCTGAGGGCAGACCAGGAATAAACCCTGAGGGCAGAACCAGGAGTAAGCCCCTGAGCACTGCCTGCTGTGACCCAAATGACAGAGGAAAAAAAAACCATAATTTGTTTAAAAATGAAATATTTGCTTGATCCTCAATCCATGTACATGTGTACTTTTCAGTTGATTTTTATTTCTTAAATTTTAGTTTGTGTTCTCACCAGTTGTTCATGTTTTAACACTGTAAAATAAAAGGACACTGCCCATAAGGCAAGATGTGTTCATAGGAGAGGTTTCAAGTTCCAAAGAATAATGAACCTATTTTTTTTTTAAATAATGCACAGTATTAGTTGAACCATGAAATGCATTGATTTTTTTTTTTTTAATTTTTGGGGTGGAGTTTCTTTCATATTCTTTCTTGAAGTTTCTAGCTTGTCTGGAATATATTTGTTTTTTGTTTTTGGACCATACCTGGCTCTATGCTCAGGGGTCACTCCTGAAAGGTGATTAGGTGACTATGTTTGGAGCTGGGACAAAACCAGGGTCAACTGTGTGCAAAGCAAGTACCTTAATTCCAGTACTGTCTCTCTGACCCTTACACTTAATGTGTGTTGGTCACAACTGTTAGAACTAATTTATGTTTAGTCAGTTGAAATTATTGATCACACCTATGTGTCTTGGTCACAACTGCTAGCGCTTGTTTATAGTAATAGTCAATTAAAATTGTTGTTTTTATTATTGTTATATAGGAGCGTTTAACACCTCATGGAATTTCTGCAGAATGTTAATGTGTATTATTTAGAAAAATAGTATTCTTGGGGGCTGGAGCGATAGCACAGCGGGTAGGGCGTTTGCCTTGCACGCTGCCGACCCGGGTTCGATTCCCAGCATCCCATATGGTCCCCTGAGCACCACCAGGAGTGATTCCTGAGTGCAGAGCCAGGAGTAACCCCTGTGCATCGCCATGTGTGACCCAAAAAGCAAAAAAAAAAAAAAAGAAAGAAAGAAAGAAAGAAAAATAGTATTCTTTGGACAAGTAGCATTGTAGCACTCCTGTCCCATTCTCCATCGATTTGCTCGAGCAGGCACCAGTAACGCCTCCATTGTGAGACTTGTTTCTGTTTTTTGGCATATCGAATACGCCACGGTAGTTTGCCAGGCTCTGGCGTGCGGGCAGGATACTCTTGGTAGCTTGCCAGGCTCTCTGAGAGGGACAGAAGAATCAAACCCCGGTCAGCTGCTTGCAAGGGAAACACCCTACCTGCTGTGCTATCGATACAGGACAAGAAGACAGGGAAATTACCTAATTTTCAATTAACCTGCCTGGTAGATCAGTGTTGGGCCAGAGGGTATGTTGTTTCTTTGGTCCTAGGGTTCTGAGGTTTATCTGGATCATCCTGTTGGTACTTTTAAGGCTGTATGTACCTTGAGATACTAGGAGTACCATGTGGTGCCTGGAATCCAAATTGGGGTTGGCCTTACTATAAACATCGTTCTTGACCATAATATAAATAGAATTTTTAATAAACATATGTCTTCTGCAGAAATGTATGTGATTATAATGTCAGAGATGCTACCTTAAGAACTAAGTCACATGACTCACGGTAATTCATTAAAATAAAAAAATTTTTAAAAAAGCACTAAATCACATGAGGAAACTTAAATTATTATTCAGCAAAGGGTGAATCTATGTAAAATAGTTTTTGAGACTTTACAGGTTTGATTTGCCAGTTTAAATGTTTGTGATTTCCCTACTTTTGAGCCATTCTTTAGAATTATCTCGATAGGTGTATAACACACTATACTAAATTGGGGTAGCTATGACCTAAATATTAAAAGTAATCTCAGACTTTGAGCTTTAGGAATTTTCTTCAGCAAATTAACCTTTTAAGTCATGATATAGCACATAAATATTTTGTTGAATAGGAGGTAAAATGTCATACTAATGAACTAATTTACATCATTGTTCATATATATTTGTGTTTATATATATTTATTTGAAGATTAATGTCTCATGTTTTGATGAGCCTTCAATATAATTTTTGTGATAATTTTCTCATTTAGAGTATTGTGTAGATGCAGTCAACTAGTCTAGCACTTAAATCTTTAATAGATTAGATTTTTATCCTGATTGTGAGATAGAATTTTAGAGTTTAAATATAATTATGTTTCTTTGCATTTTTAGGCCCTTGATGAGCCTCCCTATTTGACAGTGGGCACTGATGTTAGTGCTAAATACAGAGGAGCCTTTTGTGAAGCCAAGATCAAGACAGCAAAAAGACTTGTCAAAGTTAAGGTATTGTATACATAGATAAATTAATAATTTGATATAAATGTTATATTGAGCAAATTAAATTTGATACTGAACTTTTATTTGGTGTGTTTTGAATGTTTATACTTGTTTCATGAAACATTAGTTTCTAAGAGTGATTTTAATGTTTTGGCTTTCCGGCCATAACTGGTGACACTCAGGGCTTATTCCTGGCTCTGCACTCGGGGATCACTCCCAGTAGTGTTGAGGTTACTTGACCAGGTGTAGTGCCTGGAATCAACCCAGGTTGGCCACATGCAAGGTATGCCCTGTGCTGTACTGTCTGACTGACCCCAGAAGAGTGATTTTTTTACTCATTTATTTTTGGTGTGGTTTTACTTTACTTTTGATGTGGAGATTGAATAGTGCCTCATAGGGGCATTTTACCACTGAGCTACCATGTTCAAGGAGTGACAGTTAAAAAATATATATGGTTGGGGGGCAAAGTCATTCTTAAGTCATTCAAAGGTCATTTTATCTAACTGGAACAAAATTAGATCACAACTGTTTTTTATTGTTTTGATATTTTGGTGTTTGCTTTTGGTTTTGAGTCCACAATTGCGGTGCTCAGGGCTTACTCCTGGTTCTGTGCTCAGGTATCACAAATGTTAGTATTCAGGGGACCATATGTCAGCCTTGTGCAAGGAAGGCAAACATGTTGCCCACTGTACTATCTCTCCACATTCTAGATCAACTGTTTCCTAAATTTCATTTCACTGTAGACTTGCTGTTTCATTAATCATTCAGAACTTGAAAGGACCTAAGAATTTATTTAGTTTAAATTTTTAACATTTTGTTTATAATTATATTATTAAATTTTTGGGCTGGAGCCATAGCACAGTGGGTAGGGCGTTTGCCTTGGACGCAGCCGACCTGGGTTTGATTCCTCTGCCCAGCAAGCTACCGAGAGTATCTTGCCCACACGCCAGGTCCTGGCAAGCTCCCCGTGGCATAACAAGTCTCACAATGAAGATGTTACTGGTGCCCGCTCGAGCAAATCGATGAGCAACGGGATGAGGGTGACAGTTTATTATTATATTATTAAATTTTTTAATAATTGATAAGAGAGCCTGGCAAGCTACCCGTGGTGTACCCGATATGCCTAAAACAGTAACAACAAGTCTCACAATGGAGACGTTACTGGTGCCTGCTCGAGCAAATCGATGAGCAATGGGATGACAGTGTTACAGTGATTAAATTTTTAATATTTTGTTTATTATTATATTAAATATGCTATTCAGAGGCTCATGGTGCTGCGTGGGGCTCCATATTCAGTGTTGGTGGTGGAACTTGAAGCCTCCGCATGCAAAACATATGCATAGCCCCTCTGCTTAGCCCATTGAAACGTCTCTCTGACTTTAATTTTAACAAGAACAAGTCTCAGAGTTTTAGTAGTAGCAAATTACTATTCCAAAATCATTATAATTGGTGGTAGAATGGAAATTATCATAGCTCATCACATTTGTGGTTTATTTTTTTCTTTTTCTCAATTTCTCTACTAAATCACCATGTGGAAAGTTACAGTTTCTAGGCTATGTCTCAGCCATACACTGCTTGAACACCCGTCCCTTCACCAGTGCCCATATTCCACCACCAAAAACCCCAGTATACCTCCCACCTCCCCGCCCCCCACCCCCGCCTGCGTAGCTGATAAATTTTACTTCATTTTCTCTTTACCTTGATTACATGCTATATTTCAACACAATATTCACTATTGTTGTTGGAGTTTCCCCTCAAAAAAACAGCCCTGCTGACAAGGAAGCATAGTTAGTTTTCCATTGCTGAGAATGAAGAGATATGAGGGCAATATTGGCCACGCGGTTTAGGATTTCTGCATTTTAGTACTTTTAGTTAACTCCAGTGAGATTTGTGTTAGAAATTGCATCATTTCCCTTCCTGGGGCAGCATGGGGCTATTGCTTAGTTCACAGTCTAGAGACATTGGTAGAAGCAGTTGCTGGTACCAAAAGTAGTCTAGCTGGCCTCCTGATTGTGGTCATCAGCAGCAGAGCGGCCACACAAACAAACATGTGGCCACCCAGGTCGCATCTCGGCAGAGCTCGCACTCATATCATCCCGGCCCGAGACTGCCCACACAAGCTTTCCGCTGTTTTAAGTTCCAACCTCTCTCTCTTCTTTTTTTTCTCTTCCCGAGTCACCAAGTTCATACCTGCTTAAAAGTCCTCTAAAATGGCCACATTTGTGTTTTGTATCATAATATAGAAAAAGAAATTGTTTATAATTATTAGAAACACAAGTGAAGTATTTGAATGTCTATTGAGTGGCAAACTGCAGGATAGTTAGTTGAGGTGGGGATATGAGGATGAGATTGATCTGATTTTTTGTCTTTAAAGGATTTAGAATCCAGATAAACCCTAGAGGTTATCGAGCTGTTACCAGTATCTGTACTGGATTTTCCCAAATGTTTACGTGTATGCTTTTTCCCTTGTTGGTGAATGTGTGAAAAAAAAATGCCCTGGTTGACTTTAATTTCCACTCCTAATCAAGAACCACTGTGATAAAGTCTTAAGATTATTTTATTAACAGGGTGGGAGGGACACTGGGTTTACGGGTGGTGGAGAATGGGCACTGGTGAAGGGATGGGTTCCCAAACTTTGTATGAGGGAAGTATAAGCACAAAAGTGTATAAATCTGTAACTGTACCCTCACGGTGATTCTCTAATTAAAAATAAATAAATTAAAAATAAAATTAAATTAAATTAAAAAAAAAGATTATTAACAGAATATTGTAAACTATATTTTCCTACTCTTGGTCCCACCCTACTTTTTTGTTTTCACTTACTGGTGATGATGAGCTTTGTGATTTTTTTTTTTTATTTTGATTACACTAGTATTGTACTGGAACTCTGTTCCTTATGGTGACCTTTCCTTTTCTGTTTCACACATTTGTATTGCCTGAGAGCATTTTCTTTTCTTTTTCTTTTGCTTCCTGCTATCTTAGAGATGAAGGGAGGACTTTGTTTTTAGTCATTTGTCTCACTTTTCTAGACAGTTACTGCTACACCCATAACACCTTCCTGTAAATTAGATAAAAACTCTGTCCCAGTGGAGAGCCTCTTTAGCATAGCTTGTTATAGAGATAAACACTTTTATGCCCCTTAGAGAAAGGTGTGCCCTTTGGATAAGAACAGTGATTGGCCTTCAGAGCGCAGACTGACTTCATCCTGACCTCAGATCTCAGAAGGGTGTTCCTGTGTAAGGAACGAATTAGGAAAATTCATTCTTTTCTTGTAATTAGTAAAAGGAAGGAAACTTTTAGTACCAGTACCTTCAAATGATGAATATCTAAATAATGATATCTGCTGCTTATTTCTTTTTGTTGTTTTCCAAAAATCTGTTTATAATTTAAAGTTATTTTCTCAGCAATTATGGTAGTCTATACCAGCTTGTTTATCTTCCAAAGTTAATAAATGTTCAACAATTTACTGATACAGTTTTTCCCCATAAATCTTCATTTATTGATCACTTTGTGCTAAACACTATATTAGGGACCTGTTTCCCACTTGTAAGTAGTTTCTTTTTCCCACTTGCAAGTAGCTTGTGGTCTAATTCAATGACACAGGTGCTTAAATGCATAAAAAATTTTTTTTTTCTTTTTGGGTCACACCTGGCAATGCACAGGGGTTACTCCTGGCTTATGCACTCAGGAATTACCCCTGGCGGTGCTTGGGACCATATGGGATGCTGGGAATCAACCCAGATTGGCTGCGTGCAAGGCAAACGCCCTACCTGCCATGCTGTCAGTCCAGCCCCTTAAATACATAATTTTGATAAAGTATACTTGCTTTTGTGTCAGATAGACATACCTGAAATGTTGTGAGTTCAAGACACCTCTTAGCTTTACATGTACTAGTTCTTTAATTTTGGACTAGTTACTTATACTTTATATTCCTCAGTCTTCTTTCCAGCAAAATTGAATCATTATGCTTATCAAGTAAGGTTGTTACAAGGTGATATATGATGGTTGAACTTAATGATCATTTGCTCTGAATAAATGTTTACTGTTGCTGCTTATTGTTATCTTTTACAAAATGATGTAGTAACTAATCACCTGGGAATTCCATCACCCACCCTCTTATTTTATTTTATTTTGAGGCGAGGGATGGTCCACACCTGATGTTGCTCAGGAACTCACTTCTGGCACCATGTGGTGCTGGAGCATATATCCAGTGCTCTTGTACTGAGTGCACTTCAGTTCTTTGACCCATTTTTCTGACCCACCACTCTCCCTCTTGTTTTTTGGTGGGGGAGGAAAAAGGAAATAATGTATCTGAAACAATTCCTGAGAGTGTTAAATAAAATATGAGATGTAAAACATCACCAGTTTAGTCTTGGAAGTTGTTGAAATAAACTTTCCAGTTAATATAGATAGAGATTTGGTTCTGTGTAAGCTAGGCAGCTGTTGGTTTTGATTAATTGTAATAGAAACAGATTTATGCATTACTGAATTTGTTGCTTACTGATTTTTATTGTTGGTGGCTAATTAAATTTATAATCTCTAGGTGACATTTAGGCATGATTCTTCAACAGTGGAAGTTCAGGATGACCACATAAAGGGCCCACTAAAGGTAATTCATTTATTAATTTTTCATTATTCTAGGAATATTATTATGCATTATTAAACATAATTGTACTTAGTTCTTTTTTTTCATTCATTGCCTGTTTTGTTATTGAATAGATAAATAGGTAATTATCTCTAGATTGATAGAAAAGATAAATTTGGTATTCAGTAAAACCTGATATGATAACAAAATCTAACAGTTTATTCAGAAATAAAAATGAGCATTAAGGTAGCATGGACAGTCTTTTATTTACTCATTTACTTGAGTCTCACCTGATGATGAACACTAGGGATTAAGTGATAAAAATTTTATGATGAGCAGGAAAGTAACAGAGAGGAAATAATTTTCAGCGCTTTTAGTCCTTCGCAGTAACTACTTCTAGGTGAAATATTAAAAGGCAGGACCTTCAGTTATAAATTTAAGATTATCATGCAGTGAAACAGACTGGATTTGGGGAATAAAGAGGCAGTGTAGAGATGATTTAGTGATAGTGGTGAAGAATCTTGGGCACTTTGATGTGGTGGGGAACAGTAACTTGTGCATGTTAGTACTGCTGTATGTTAGTACTACTATAACCATATTACCTAAACTATATTAAAAGACAAATTATTAAAAATATGCTAAGAAGAACAAAATGAAATAAAGTGCTAAAGAGTCTCTAATATCTAATAAACTTTTTAAGTGGTGAACTTGTTTATATATAAAGATTGATTTTAAGTATTTTTGTTTTGTTTTGTTTTTTGGGAGCCAGACCCAGTAGTGCTCAGGACTTAATCCTGGCTCTGCACTCAGGGATCACTCCTGGTGGTGCTCAGGGAACCGTATAGGGTGCCAAGGATTGAACCCAGATCAGCTTGTGCAAAGCAAACCCCCCTACCTACAGTACTATCACTCCAGCCTCTGAAACTCAGTTTCATTTATTTGAATTCATTTGTCCTCATTGTCCATTCCAATAAATGCTGCTTTTTTTTTTTTTGCGAGCAAATTAAAGGAAATGTGTTGATAGCTACTGTATGTTTTTTGGACCTTCTAAAATGTCTGAAAATGGACATTTGTCTGATAGTTTTGTAAATTGCAAATTTCTGAGTGCAACGAAAACCTTTTACCCATGAAGCTATTAGATGTTGTATCTATCAAATTCTGTTGTGGTTGACTTTAGAGACTTTAAAATACACACTGCATATATAGTAGGTACTCCAAAGGATTGAAAATTGCGATTTTTTTCTTTTTCATAAGTATTATCGTTGCTATTTCTGTTCTGTATATTCTTCCTTTTATTATTGTATTCAGAAATCAGAGTCAAACTCTGGGATTGAGCCAAGGGCTCACACATACTAGGCATGTGTCCTACCACTGAGCCACACACCCAGTCCTTGTAGTGCCACTTTGATATTACATGTGCAGTCTAAAGGACAAAAATAAGTCCATTCATAATGAAATTTTGCTCTCTAATAATGCTTAGTATTTGCCATTTTTTATACATATATTATTTCATGTAATCCACCCAAGAACTCTTCATAGAAGAGGAAACAGAATAGATAAAACATTCTGGCCCATTGCTTATAATAATAATGGTAGAACCAAAATTTTGGTATTTTCACAGTTTGTATTTGAAGCATTGAGCCCGCAGGGTGATGTAAAATCCACACCTCTCTATTTGTATTTTTGCGTCTTTCGGCTACCACCATAGCTGGAACTAGTACCTTACAAAAACCAGTGTTACAAAGGCATAGAAAAAAACTTTAATCCATCTTGTCTCCTTGGGTTTTTTTTTTCTTCTTGTCTTCTGCTTTTTGGGTCATGCCTGGCATGCTTAGGTTTTTATTCCTGACTCTGTGCTCAGAAAATACTTCTGGCGGGCTCAAGGAACCCTATGGGGTGTCGGCGTCAGGGATCAAATCCAGATTGGCCTCATGCAAGGCAAAGGCCCTACCCACTATACTGTATCTCTGGCCCTTTATCTTTGTATCCTTTTACAATCTTCCTGATTGTGATATGATTGGTTTACTTGATTTTTTAAATAAATTTTTTCTTTGTGATTAAAACTTAGGAGTATTCTGATTATGAAGGAAGTGAGTCTTAGTAAATTTTAAGATTATAAAAATATTTTTGTAAATTTTGATCTGTAGATAAATTTTTGTAAAGTCAAGATTTTGAATTGTTCCATTATATAATTTGTAGCTTTCTATTAGCTGGTAGAAAATTTCAGTATTTGGTCTTGTTCTCCAAGCCCAATGTTCTGCCTTGAACATGTATCTGGCTTACTTGTCTCTGTGTCTTTGCTTTTTCCACTCTGGAGAAGTCTGTGTTTTCTCTTGAACATGTGCTTCCTCTCTCTTCTCTCACTTCTTCTTTCTAAGTAAGTTTCAGTAAAAACTATATTGTGTCATTGTTTGCCTCCTGAAATTTTTTTTGTGGGGTGAAAGGCAGCAGACCCAGAATACCGAGTTCGGACGACTTTTCTTATCCTGTAAAGTTAGGACTTTTCTTTCCAGTGTGAATCTGAAGTTCCTCAAGTAATTGGGTTGTAGGAAACCATGCTGTGCAGAACAAGTGGACCCAGGTGCAGTTTGATGGCTGCCTCATGCCCTGTCGGTGCTTATAGTAAACTTTGCAGCTAGACATTTCCTTAATTGCTGGTGGCGGAGGTGTGTCATACAGAGACGTGGAAGACTTTTTTCTTGAGTTGACGTCCCTCACTCTCCTCACTATCGAGCCAACCTGCAGTAGAATAGTGGCAAACCATGGGACTTGGCAGAACTGAGATTACCAGGCACTGAGCTCAGAGGGAGTGGGGAAGGAGAATAAAGACCAGAAGGATACTGTTGGAGTGTCTTACGCACTTCGGTGGTGATGACATTGTGCATCAGTACCAGGACATTATTATAGCCCCTGACCTAGATTTCAGTTTCAAAAAAGAAAATTAAAATTTGGAGAAAAAAAAAGTAAAAGAAAGTTTTAGTATTTGAATAAATCTTTTCTTGGAAGAAATAAACCTACTAAAATAAGAAGTGTATGGAACTTTAGCAGTAGCACAGAGCACAGTGGGTAGAGTGCTTGCCTTGCGTGTTATAGACCTATAGCCCTTTTGGTCTCCTGAGCACCACAGACAGTGTTTCCTGAGTGCATAGCCAGGACTAACCCTTGAGTGTTGCCGGGTGTGGCCCCAAAACAAAAACAGAAATATATATATTTTTAAATATGATGAAGTTTTTACTCTCCAGAGGTTCATTCATTGTTTGGGGCATTTCTTAAGTCTAAGTTTCTTCTGACCACTTTTTATTTTTGTTATCATGATAAAGTGTACATAAATAACATCTTTCTGGTCAGACAAAAAATATTTTAAATGATTCTTAGTAGAACATTTTAGTTCTGGGTGTGGGAGATGAAGTATTAGGGATACAGCTCAGGGCCTCATAAATGGAAATTTGTGCCATAGATTTTTTGTTTTTGTTTTGGGGCTACACCACCCAGCGGTGGTCAGTTTTACTTCTGGTGGGGCTTAGGGCACCATATGGGAAGCTGGGGATCAAAGCTAGGTCTGCTGCATGCAGAGCAAATGCCCTCCTCCTTGCACTATCAAACCAACTTCTATGCTCTACATTTTAACTTAAAAAAAAAAAAAGAAAACTAACTTGTGGGGAGCTGGAGCAATAGCACAGCAGGTAGGGCGTTTGCCTTGCATGCGTTCGATTCCCGGCATCCCATATGGTCCCCCAAGCACCACCAGGAGTAATTCCTGAGTGCAGAGCCAAGAGTAAGCCCTGAGCATTGTTGGGTGTGACCCAAAAAAGGCGGAGGACACGACAATGACAAAACAAAAAACCTTGTGGGCTATTCCCAGAAATACTTAGGATCTGCAGGTGCTGCCTTTGACTGCTTGGCTGTGGAGAATTGAACCAGGGCTTCAAAGCCGGTAGGAATTTGATTTATCACTTAAGCTACATCTTCAGCCCCATTCTTTTATTTGTGAGTGGTGGGTGGGGGGACTGGGACACACCAGGGGTGCTCAGGGCTTACTTTTGTGTCTGTGCTCAGGAATCACTCCTGACCATGCTCTGGGGAATATATATTATGACGGACTGAACAGGTGTTGGCTGTGTGCCAGGCAGTCTTCTTAACTCCTGTCCGAATGCCCTAAAACCCCTTCGAACTCACTAGGAGACTCCATGTTCCTATCCTTCTGCCATTGTCTTCTTGAGGAAGAGTGGTAATGTGTGGCAAGGAGAGTTGTCCTCTAGGAGCATTCAAGAATCCCTGAAGGAGTCCTCATGAATCTATTAAGGAGCTTGTAAGAATATAGCCATTTTTTATAATAATTCTTCAATATTATTTGCTTTTCAAATTATATTAACATTTTACGTATGAGTTTAAAGCAGTGGTGGGGAAAACTGCTGGTACTTAACACCAAAGAAAGCAGTGGTTATTTTACTCTTTACTATCATGCACCCAATTTTTTTTTTTTTTTTTAAACAGCTTAGGGGCTGGAGCGATAGCACAGAGGGTAGGGCATTTGCTTTGCATGCGGCTGACCCGGGTTTGATTGCCAGCATTCCATATGGTCCCCCAAGCACCTCCAGGAGTAATTCCTTAGTCTTAGTACATGAGTCAGGAGTATTCCTGTGTATCACCAGGTGTGACTTCAAAAGCAAGCAAACAAACAAAACAGCTTAGGATTGGCTTATATATTTGCTAAAAATCTTTTCTAACTTTTTTCTAATAATTTAGGTTGGAGCTATTGTGGAAGTGAAGAATCTTGATGGTGCATATCAAGAAGCTGTTATCAATAAGTTGACAGATGCAAGTTGGTACACTGTCGGTAAGGAAATAAATTTCAAAAATGTACTCCTGGGCTGGAGATACTACAGTGATTAGAGCATGTGCACCTCCCCAGATTCTATCCCCCACACTGCATGGTCTCCAAGTACTGTCAGGTACAGTTTCAGAGGCCCTTAACTAACTCCCTGGCTGGTTCAGGTCATCTCCAACACCACAGGACACAAAGACCTTCCTTCCCTCTTGCATTAAACTGCTTGTCTGGTTGGCCAGGAATCGCCATTATGGCATCTGGCCTCCTGAACATCATCCTCTCCTCCCCCGATATATATTTTCAAAGATAAAACAAAATTTTCTTTCTCTCCTAGTACCATAGGTTGTATTACTATGATAATGGTTTTTATCTTAAAAATTGATTTTATGTACTTGATATATCCTTAAAGGGTGGAATGCATGATGCTAACGCCTCAGGATTTTATCCTTGGAACTGGGTGATCTAGCATTGTAGGAAACATCACCCAGGTACCACTTGGTGTGACCCTGAACCAAAACAGATGAACTTCTTTCATGTATATGTGCATATAACATAATTTGAATTTATTTGTTTCTATTATAAATAAAGTTTATAGCATTCTTTTTCACTTTTAAATTATATCTTAAATTTATGGGGGCTGGAGCGATAGCACAGCGGGAAGGGTGTTTGCCTTGTATGCGGCCGACCCGGATTCTATTCCCAGCATCCCATATGGTCCACTGAGCACCGCCAGGGGTAATTCCTGAGTGCAGAGCCAGGAGTAACCCCTGTGCATTGCCGGGTATGACCCAAAAAACCAAAAAAAAACCCAAAAACCAAAACAAATTATATCTTAAATTTGTGACACCATAGTCCAGGGGGTAAGATACTTGTTTTGCATGTAACATTCCTGGGTTTGCCCAGTAGTACATATTGGTCCCCTGAGTATTGCCAGGAGGGATCCTTGAACACAGAGCCAGGAGTAAACCCTGAGCACAGCCAGTTGTGACCCCCACCTCCAAGAGAAATTTGTTTTCATCTTAACTATTTTAAGTGTACATTTCACTGCTATGCCTATTTTAAAAGAGAAGTTTCTAACTAGTGTATTTTATATTTGATAGACTGCAGTATATTTTCTCTGATGGTATTGTCAATTTTCTTGTTCTTAAATGCTGGATTTAATGTTTTTGTCAATGTATGTATATTCTACTGTTCGCATTGAGAAATGGAGATTAAAGGGAAATATACTTTAAAAAATATCAGTAGAGGGGCTGGAGTGATAGTATAGTGGACAGGGTATTTGCCTTGCATGTGGCTGATTCAGGTTTGATCCCCAGCAACCCATGTGATTCCCCTGAGCCCTGCAAAATGTGGTCCTTGAATGCAGAGTGGAGTAACTCTTGAGCACTACCTTGTGTTGCTCAAAAAACAGAACCAAAATAAATATATAAAAATATCAGTAGGAGGACAAAGATATAGTATTAGAGTTTAAGGTACTTGTATTACATCCTGTTGATTCTGGTTAGAATCCCCCATACAGCATATGTGGTTGCTGTGAGCATCAAGCCAGAAATAGCCTCTAAATTCCACTGAGTGGAACAGCCCCCCAATTCTTTACAGTGGTCGGGGAACTGTGGTTTCCGGAGTCATTTTGCATGAAAAGCAAGTTCCTTAATCCCCAGACCATCACTCTGCACCCCTTTGATTTATCAGTTTTTACTTAAGCACTGTGATTTATATTACTGTTGGTAGTGAGTTTCAGGCATATAATAAATATTCCAACACCATACTAGAGTCAGCTTCCCTCTACCAATGTCTTTTTACTCCAAAAAGAAATACTTGGGCTGGAGTGATAGCACAGCGGGTAGGGTGTTTGCTTTGTACGCGGCCGACCCGGGTTTGATTCCCAGCATCCCATATGGTCGCCCAGCACCCCCAGGAGTAATTCCTGAGTGTAGAGCCAGGAGTAACCCCTGTGCATCTCTGGGTGTGACCTGAAAAGCAAAAAACAAACAAACAAACAAACAAAAAAACCCAAAAAACAAAAAGAAATACTTTTCAACAGGGTCAAATTTATTCCCCTGGAAATTTCTTGATAGTATCCAGGGACATTATTGGTTGTCAGTAGTGATATAGGGATGCTATTAGCATCAAATAGTTAGAGCCACAGATGGCTGTTTAATATTCAGTAGAGCATAGGACAGCCCCCATGACAAAGAATTATCTGATCTGGTCCCTAATTGCAGTAATTCTCAGGTTGAGAAACCCTACTTTAAATAATATAGAATAATTTTAAGGCTTAGTCTGGACATATTAGTTGCTAATTAGGTTTCCTGTTTCTTAGGTAAACCTGTCCATAATAGTAGGAAAATTTGTCTATTCATTTGAAAAGGGCTAAGTAATATTTGAAATGATTTTTTTACTGAAACACCAACTTCTGTTTTTATTTGGTATTTCTTTTTCAGAGAAGTTTATTTTTAGGCATATTGTATTTTTTTCCTAGAAATTTGCAAAGATGCTAATTATTTGAAGTTTTCTTTTGTTTTTGGAACCTCACTTAACTGTCTTGCCCTTACTCTTAGTTTTGTGCTCATGGATTTATTTATTTATTTATTTTTGTGGGGGCTGTGGGCGTCATATATGGTGCTAGGAATTTAACCGATATTGGTCACTGAAAAACCTTACTCTTTGTACTGTTTCTCTGGCCCCTGAGGTTGTCTCTTTTAAAATGTGGACAGCTTCAAATACAATACAAAACAATATTTGTACTTACACTTGGGAAATTCAATGGTAACTTATATAATTTTATTAAGTGTGATAAACCCTTCAGCAATTTCTGTTTTACTTCTTAGTATTTGATGATGGAGATGAGAAGACACTGAGACGATCTTCACTGTGCCTAAAAGGAGAGAGACATTTTGCTGAAAGTGAAGTAAGTTATTATTTAATGAGTGACTGTATCTTAATCTGTATTGCAGAGGCATTTTTTTTTTCATAGCTAAAGAAAATAGGACAGTTCATTAGTACACAGTATAATGTATTCTGTGGAACATTTTTAAAGGCTTGTATTTGACCCCTTAATATGTGAAGGACTGTCTTTTTTATCTTAAAGTATTTAATTGTAGAAAGATATCTGATTATATATATATATACTTGGACCTTGTCATCATGAAAGATTATGTAGATACCATAAACAGTCACAAACAGCGACTAGCTGACATGATAGTTTCTCCTCAATGAAGCCTTTGCTGATTGCCCAATCTAGAGAAGTCCTTTCTATCTCTCTTAGACTTTTTAGGTTGAATTGGTTTTCTTTTTTTCATATATATAATTTCTTTCTTTCTTTCTTTCTTTTTTTTTTTTTTTTTTGCGTCACACCCAGCAATACACGGGGTTACTCCTAGCTCATGCACTCAGGAATTACTCCTGGCAGTGCTCGGGGGACAAAATAGGATGCTGGGAATTGAACTCAGGTCAGCCGAGTGTAAAGCAAACACCTTACCAGCTGTGCTATTGCTCCAGCCCCATGTTATATCTATCATTTCTTGATATCAAAAACTTATAATGTTTATTGTCTGCCTTCCTCACAAGAATATTTCACAAGTTCAGGGCTTTTATGTGTCTTTTGTTCTAGAACAGTGCCTGGCACAGTGTCAGAACTAACTAAATATTAGTTGAATAAATAAATGAAGTACTTTGCCAGTGTCTTTACTATTTTATATATGTTACGAGATCTACAACTTTATAGCATAGATACTATTATTGTCTTTAATTTACAGAAACTGGAACTGAACTTATGCACAGAGCTTTATAGTTCTTTCTGGTACCAAAGCCATTTTATAAAATTGAAAGGTATTATTACTAAGAATAGAGGGTTTATAAAGTTTTGTAAAGCAATTCAGGGTTTTAATTGAACATATTATTAGAGTTACATTTATAATCCCACTTTATAAATACTGTAAGTGTACAGTAGTATGAACCATCATTTCATTTTTACTGGACACTACAGAATAATATCTTTGGGAATATCGTAATGATTTTAATTTGAGACCATTTTGTTGGGGCTGAAGCAATAGTACCAGGTAGGGCATTTGCCTTGCCCGTGCAGCAACCTGAGTTTGATCCCCATGCATCCCATAAGGTCCCCTGAGTACCATCATGACTAATTCCTGAGTGTAGAGCTAGGAGTTACCCGTCAGTATCACTGAGTGAAACCCTCCCCCTCCAAAAAAGAAAAGAAGACCCTTTTGTGAGGGTGTTTTACGTCATACTGGACTATTCTGACAGTTATTCTTGACTGTGCTTAGGAATCACTTTTAGTAGTACTTGGGGTACCCTAAGCAGTTTTCTGGTCATCTAAATGCATAGTAGCATCTCTCTGGTCCCAGACTTTTACTTTTTATTCTTTGGAAAAGATTTTCCTTTTCTTTTATTAATAAAGCTCTATTTCAGTTTGAAATTTGGAACAGGATTTTCATATTACGATTCTGCCCTATATCTTAGTCTCATCGCCAACCGTACAAGATTATGGCACAGAACTTTTTTCTTGGTTCCTGTTTCACCTTGCTCCTCTTTAAGACCACTAGATGTGCTTGTTCCTCCATGTTGTCTTTTATGAATTCTTTATGAAACCTGATCTTGTTAATCATTTGTTCTTTTGTACTTCTTGTTCTTTTATGATCTTATTAGCTTTTGGGGGGCGGGTAGGGAACTAAGCAGGTTTTCAAAAAAAGATTTAATAGGATCCTTTTTTCTTTCCCAGCAGTGTTTGCTACTCAAATGCTTTTAATAGTTTTTTGTTAAATTAATGTATTTATTTCATTTCTTTTCCTCACCTCCTTCCTTCTGATTTTTTGTTGCTTGAGATGGGGGCTTTGTAGTCATACCTGGTGTGGAACTTTTTACATTTTTAGCTTGCCAGGGTTCACATTGGAGTTTGGCAGATGTACTCTCTGAGGTTTGCATTAACTTTAGTTGCATGCTTTCATAATATTTATCTAGTGAACACACTTAGTTGAGTCCCATCTGTTATAGTTGTAGTGCTCACTTAGGATTATTGCAGTGCTTGCACATGTACTGGGCTCATCACAGGTCACACCCCATTTTCTGTGTTCACACATAACTAGTCGTGTTGCAGCTGGAAATCACTTGAATTTCCAGGGTCCACAGACAACAGAGCTTTCAGACTCAATCCACAGAACAGTCAGGATTATACTCTGCACATAAGGGTCATGGAAGATTTGAACTTGTGACCATAGCTTTAAGGCCGACTCTCTAAACCCCTGTGCTAATTATCTGGGCCCAAGGTACGTATCTTTTGAAAATCATTTATTTCTATCAAATCCTCATATTTATATCTTTGAAGATATAAATCTTCATTTAGGAAATGTATTTTGTTTTTGGAGAACTTCAAGTTGAAGTAGTTCATCTGAGAGATGTAGTGCAAAGTGAAAAAGTATCTCAGCTTCCTTCTTTTTAGCTTCAAGGAGGATCAGTTTTACCACATGCATCCATACATACTTTATATGTTTTGATGGAAGGCATTTAGAATACTCTGTTACTCCTTATCCAATTCCTGTAAACCAGGAGCTGTGCCAGATACTGGGAATACAAAATTAGGGCCAAGTGGGATCATAAGTAGATCAGATCATGGGTTAATATACTGGAGGTATACAACTTTAATGAGAATGATTAGAAATCGATTTTTTCCCCTTTTGGCAAGGTATAGACACATCCAGAGGTGCTCAGGATTTACTCCCTGGCTCTGCACAAAAAAAGCATTGTTTCTGGCAATGCTTGGAACCTATATGGGTTCTGGGGATCAGACTTGGGCTGACATGTAACGACTTTGACCTTTGAGAGGAAGGCCGCTTTGTTCTTGCTTTATTTTGAATCATTAATCCCATTAATAAATTGCATTCCTAAAGATTTAAATTCAAAATTTCCCTGATAAGAGGTCACAAGCACTTTGCAGTGCTTAAATTCCTGATTATAGCCATGCCATAATCAACTCATTGAGTAAGTTACCCGCTGCCTAACATCTGTCACAAGTGTTCAAATCGATTAGGATTCATAATTTGAATAATATGTGAAAGTAGGTTCATTAATTGATATTCTCTTTGATTGAATCAAAAACTCTTAAATGTTAGTTAAAATTTCAGCTTAGTACTGTCAGTTTCCTTATAGTACAGGAAATTGAGTCCCTGCCATCCAAGAAACCAAGGATGTGGCTAAGCAGTACAGCACATTTCTCACCCTACAAGGTTGTGGGTTTGATCCCACACAATCACTTAACATTAATAGAAGTCCAGCTGCATATTTTCTCCAGCCCAGTTTAATTAACAAGGCTGAAGACATGTTTTCTGGGCTTCAAGAATTTTCTTTACCTTTTATTATAAATCAAGAATGTGTTTTTGATTTTTTTTCCTCTCAAGTAAGGAAAAAAAACATTTTCCTTTCATCTTTTCTGTCACTGTAGAATTAAGTTGTTGTTTTTTTTCTTTTTGGGTCACACCCAGTGATGCTTAGGGCTTACTCCTGGCGGTGCTGGGGAGGCCATATGGAATGCCGGGGATTGGACCCAGGTCGGCTGCATGCAAGGCAAATGCCCTACCTGCTGTACTAATGCTCCAGCTCCCAGAATTAAGGTTTTTATAATATGAATTGAAGCTTGGTCTAAGATACTAAGTTACAATTTTTATTACTATGGAGGGACTGTTTTACATAGAATTCTTTTATGTGATTCTTAGATAACTTCAGAAACCCTAGTATTTTCTTTCCTAGTATTTCTTTTCTTGTCATTTTCTTATTAGTAAAATGACAAGATAGCTTAAAATAGAAATCACAGTACTTAAAAAAAATTTCTGCTTTCAGGAGAGCTGTTTTTTAAAGGAGGGGGTTTGATCCATCCATTAGTTTGGTAGGAAGTGAATACAGATTAATTTTCTCTATCATAGTGTTTTGAAATATTTTCCTTGGAAACCACAAGTAGAAGTTAATGACAAGTTAGTGACTTATAAAGAGTTCCATTGTGGCATGTTACTATATTTGAGCCAAGTTTGTCTCCCAATAAAAATTTTAAATGCCCAACTTTAAAAATGATTTAAAAAAAAAAGAATTTCACAGAGAGGTGAGGTATCCTTAAAGATCTTAATGGTCTCAAGCAAATTGTTTAGGCAGAATTAGAAAGTTGTTTTCTGCAAATGAAGGATTAGACTTTGAGAGTTGGGTTTACATAGAGTGTTTTGAGGAGACACCAACTCTAAACATTAATAGGTACACTGGCTCTCATTTACTAAAATATCAGCAACATATAATACATTATCTTATTTATTCATCTATTGATGTGGAAAGTTTGGGGCATACCATTGGTATTCAGAGGCTATACCTAGCTCTTTGATCAGGATTGTCTCCTAGTGGTGTTCATGGGAACATATGTCAGGAATAGATATGGGGTATTTCACATTTAAGGCAAAAACCTTACCTCCTGTGCTCTAGCCCTGATTCACCATTTTATTTTATTTATTTATTTATCTATCTATCTATCTATCTATTTATTTATTTATTTTTTTATTTTTTTAGTTTATTTAGCTTTTGGGTTTTTGGACGATTCTCAAAAAGTTAGACGTTGAGCTCCCATTTGACCCAGCAATACCATTCCTGGGAATATATCCCAGAGAGGCAAAAAGGTATAGTAGAGATGACATCTGCATTTCCATGTTCATTGCCGCTCTGTTTACAATAGCCACAGTGTGGAAAAAACCAGAGTGCCCGAAAACAGATGATTGACTAAAGAAACTCTGGTATATCTACACAATGGAATACTATGTAGCTGTCAGAAAACATGAAGTCATGAAATTTGCATATAAGTGGATCAACATGGAAAGTATCATTGCTGAGTGGAATGAGTCAGAAAGAAAGAGACAGACATAGAAAGATTGCACTCATGTGGAATATAAAGTAACTGAGAGGTACAAGCTTACAATGTTGCGATTTCTGGCAGATATTTCTCTGGACTTAGTTACTAAAATACTAAAATACAGAAATCCAAAACTGTGCTGCTGCTAGTGCGGCCTCCTGACCTCATATCTCTTCATTCTCAGCAATGGAAAACAAATTATCAAATGCTTTTTTTTCAGCAGGTCGACTTTAGGGGGGAGAAACTCTAAATCAGTAATAGTGAATTTTTTGTTGAAATATTGAATGTAATCAAAGTAAAGTGAAAGTAAAGTGAAATTTACCAGTTACACATGTGGGGTGGGGGGCTGGGGAGATGGGGGGGAGGTATACCGTGATTCTTGGTGGTGGAATATGTGCACTGGTGAAGGGATGGGTGTTTGAGCATTGTATAACTGAGACTTAAACCTGAAAGCTTTGTAACTTTCCACATGGTGATTCAAAAAAAGAATAAAATTTAAAAAAATAAATAAATAAAAATGAATTTAAAGGTAATTTTTGTCCCATAAAAATTACGGTTTTTGTCATTTGGATTTTGTTTTTGTTTTGATGTCTTTTTGGTTTCTTTTGAGGGGTGGCCCACAACCACCAGTGCTCAGAGTTTTCTCCAGATTCTGCACTCAGGGATCACTTCTGATGGAGCCCAGGGAAACATATGTGATTAATGCAAGGCAAGGGCCATACCTGCTGTACTATCACTCCAGCCTAATTTTGTTTATACTTTGAAGAAAGTAATAGTCACTTAATGGTTCATGGACAGTGTTGTTTTGTTTTAACTACCTTAGTTTTTGGTTTTGTGTGCATATTCATATGTACTTTAAAGCATCTGCTTATTTTCTAGAAAATTATGCAAAATGGATTATTAATGTGTTTTCCCTTTTCACATTTTAGTTCATTGCTCTTTCAACAAAATTTTCTGTTTTAAAAGGTAGAAACTGTCTTTTACGGGGACAGAGTGATAATACACTTGCCTTTCACTCAGCTTAACCAGGTCTGATCCCTGCCACCCTATATGGTCCCCTGAGTACCACTAGGGGTGATCCCTTAGTGCAGAGCCAGGAGTGAGAACTGCTGGATGTTACCCCAAAATAAACCAAAAAAAATTACCTTTTAAATGTTAGAATCAGTTTGTTTTTAAACAACTCTTTAAATGCAAGTTTATAGACACTACAAGTTAATACAGCCCTTTGACTTGTAACGTTGAGATATGTTTAACCTGAATTGATCTTTACTTGGTGTTCAAGAAATATCTGTAACAATAAAGATTCTATTAGAGGGATAAAAGTAATAACAAGTATGAAAAAAATCTTTGAAATCTTATAAAAGGATTATCATAAATTGATATAGAGATTGATTAGTTAAAATTGTATTTTCAGGTTTATACCTTATTTCTTGGGAGTCTGGAGCGATAGCACAGTGGATAGGGTATTTGCGTTGCATGCAGCCGACCTGAATTAGATTCCTCCATCCCTCTTGGAGAGCGCAGCAAGCTACTGAGAGTATCCCGCCCGCACGGCACAGCCTAGCAAGCTACCCATGGCATATTCAATATGCCAAAAACAGTAACAAGTCTCACAATGGAGTTGTTACTGGTGCCTGCTTGAGCAAATCCATGAACAATGGGATGACAGTGCTGCAGTGCTTATTTCTTAAATTTATAAACATTTTAATGAAATAACTTTTTTTTTTTTTTTTTTGCTTTTTGGGTCACACCTAGCGATGCACAGGGGTTACTCTTGGCTCTGCACTCAGGAATCACTCCTGGCGGTGCTCAGGGGACCATATGGGATGCTGGAATCAAACCCGGGTCGGCCGCGTGCAAGGCAAACGCCCTACCCGCTGTGCTATCGCTCCAGCCCGTAATGAAATAACTTATTCAGAAAATTTTATATTAAATAATATATTCAGAAAAATTTTAAGAAATAATTGAATTGAAGAGGATCATTCTAAAATCTTTCTGCTTTAAACATCAACCAATTCTTGCCTTGAAACCTTTATTGTTATGTAGAGTGAGAAACAAGGAAGGATTGTCATATTGTCACTTGATAAATAGAACGACATCCGTTGATTTTTATCTTCACACCAATCTTAATATTGGATGCTACAGCTTTGAGAGAGGAGAACATAAAATATTGAACCTAGAAAAGCTAGTACTTATGTTTCCTTTAAAAAAGATTATTGGACAAAATGTTTGCAAAGTATATTAGCCTATCTGGAGCTTTTTCCAAGCATTTGCTATTTTATGATGATTTTGTTTATTATATTTTATAGATTGTTGTTCTATGTTTGCAGAGAAAAATATGAACTATAGTTGGGTTTTAAGAGTTGTTTCTATAAGTACGATAAGGATATTTATCCTGTCATTCTCAAGTACAGTTTTCCTCTGAGCTGTTTTGTATTTTAATCATTCTTAGAGATCTGTTAATCCTCAAATTGATAGTAAAAAGCACCTAGAGTAAGACAATTTTTCCATCTTTTTTTTGTAATAATGGGCTTATTCATCTTTATTTTAATATATTTATTACTAGAGATATTTTATTTTGAGTAAAGTTGTACTTTAATCTTCCTTGGGGGAAATTTTTAGTCTCAATATAAGTATATATTAAAACTGATTAAAAATTATTTGGTTTAAAAAAGTGAAAAGATTGCAACATAATAACTTTTGATGGGTTTATGTTCTTACCCACAGACATTAGACCAGCTCCCACTCACCAACCCTGAACACTTTGGTACTCCAGTCATAGGAAAGAAAACAAATAGAGGAAGAAGATCTAATCATATGTAAGTCCATATCATAAATGTTGGTTGAACCTGAACTCATTTCTTCCAATATTGTTTTAATCGTTACCCATTTTAAATTGTAATGTTCAAAATACCAAATGGGTCTAATGGTAATTTCAGAGCCAATAAAACTTTTGGACTCCTTAGCATGCGTGCTCAGCCAACTTGAATAAGCTGTGAAACATACAGATACATTTTTATCTGTATGTTTCTTAATGCTGTAGTCAAAATAGCACTTGTCTGCATTCTCTTTTACATTCTTTGTTTTCTTTATATTGTGCTATTTTTTTGTGCTGGTATTTTCTCTTAATTGTTTCACTCAATTCTTAGCATAAATGTGTCTACCGTTGTGTGAACCATTTTGCTCTCCCACTCTTTTAGAAATGGAGATGTTTTCTTGTCCTCTGAACACTTGAAATCATTGCATTTGTCTAATTCACAAAGAATTTTACTACTTTTTATTGTAGTATTTACCTTTCTTTTATGTTTTTCATCGCTCTGATAGCAGGAACTGCTTTTAAGTTAACATTATTCTATACATTTAACAAATTAGTTTCAATTTGTTTTGAAAGAAAAATAATTCATAGCAAAATAATAGAAATAATGGCATCAGACTTCTGAATAATAACACTGATAATAATAGTCAGTAGAATAAAGAATGGGAGTCTTTATTTAATAAAGGATTGAAGGATCAGGGATATGTCTCAGCAGTTGAGCATTTGCTTTTCATATTTGATGCTCTGGGATCAATCCCAGTGCTGTATAAATAAATGAATTGTGTATATAAGTTTATTTATAATACCATATAAATAAATAAAATTAAAAATTAGTAAATAACTTTAGAACTGGATAAGATGGCTTAAGTAATAGAGCATTTGCACGAAATGTGTGAGCTCCAGAGTTCTGTCCTTGGGGTGTCTCTGGGCCTCTGAGCACCATGGATCTGAGTAGCCCTTGTCACCGTCATCATCATATTGCTTGCCAAGCAATATTGGGACTATTTCTAAGCCCTTCTAAGCCCCAGAGGGCATAACCCCTATTAAAAATAAAAATCAAAACTTTTCCTTAAAAGGCTAACAGTGAAAAAATAGCAAGAGCATTTAGTAACTTTTAAAAATTTATATAAGTAGAGAAAACTTATCAGTAGGATGGTGGGGATGTACTTAAATGTGAATTAAGTTCTTGTAACAATGGGAAGTCAATAAAATGCCTAAAAGATACAAATAAATGCCAGTAGAATAATATCATTTAGGCCTAGGGAGATGACTCAAAGGCATGGAGCACATGCTTTGCATGCAGAAACTCTTAGTTTGACACTTGCCACTGCATGGTTTCCTGAGTATACTGGGACTGACCCCTGAACACTGAGCAGACTCCAGCAACACCAGGTGTGGCCTTAAATTAAGAAAATAAATAAGGAGACTATTATCCAAGAGTTGGTCCCTAGTTACTGCCAGCAAACAGTTATTAAAGGAAAGTAACTCAGGACCAAAACCATAGTACAATGGGTAGGGCCTTTGCCTTGCGTGTAGCCGACCCAGATTGGAACTTTGGCACTCCACATGGTTCCCTGAGCTTGCCCTGGAGTAAGCCCTGAGTATGGCCTGGTATGGCCCACTTCCCATCCCTCCAAAAGATGAAATGAGTTGAATTTTTAAAAACTGTAAGTGGATCCTTTTAGCCAGTATGTAAAATTAGATGTTAAATTTAGAAATATCTGAATTTTGGAGATAGAAAAATTATGTAAGCACAAATTAGGTTCAGCTTTACAGCAGACTCATGAAGGTAGATAATACCTATCCCAGAACAAAAACCAAAAAAAAAAATGTCAAATTCTCATTAGTCAGATCTCATTAGTGGCTAAACTGTCTTAGTTTTTTTTTTTCTTTTTTTTTTTTTCATTTTTGGGTCACACCCAGCGATGCTCAGGGGTTACTCCTGGCTTTGCACTCAGGAATCACTCCTGGCGGTGCTTGGGGGACCATATGGGATGCCGGGGATCGAACCCGGGTCGGCCTCGTGCAAGGCAGATGCCCTACCCGCTGTGTTATCGCTCTGGCCCTAAACTGTCTTAGTTTTTAAGAGCATGAATTGTAGAGGCAAATGGGCTTGGATTTGAGTTCTGCCTTTGGCGTGCCTTTGCTGAGTGACCCTGGGCAGATAGTCTTATGCCTAATTTTCTCATCTGTAAAATTGAGATTAATATTGTTACTTGTTTCTTTGTTAAATTCAGTGAATACCAATTCACTCCATCCAAGTACTAGGTGACACCATGTATTCAGTGGAAAAATTTTCATGAAATATGGCATATGTATGACAGGGTTTCACTTTTATATAATAATATGTATATGTACTTAGGGAAAAGTTCTGGGACTGGAGCAGTAGCACAGCAGGTAGGGTGCTTGCCTTGCACATGGCTGACCTGAGTTCAGTCCCCAGCCACATATGTTTTCCTGAGCTCAACTCAGAATGATCCCTGAGTAACAGACCCAGGGGTAAGTCCTGAGCACTACCGGGTGTATCTCCCCCTCGTCCCCCATCCCACCCCTAAAAAACCAGAGAGACAGAGAGAAGTCCCACTTAACTAGGGTTTGCATTTGATAGGAAAACTTGTTTTTCGGAGTGGGAGATAAAGTACAACAGGTATAGCGCTTGCCTTGCATGATGCTGACCCAGTTTTGATCCCTAGCATCCCATATGGTCCCCTGCCAGGAGTGATCCCTGAGCACCGAGCCAGAAGTAAGCCCTTGAATTTTACCAGGGGTGTCTCAAAACATAACAAAATTTACATATCTATATCTATACATTTATATTTATAAATTTGCATTTACATATATTAAAGAGAAAGGTTTTATATTTATTAAGATTTTATTTTAGAAAAATGCATATTATTTTAAATGTTATTATTCTTCAACTGCCATCCAGTAGTATAACAGTTTAAAACACAATCTGGGTCCGGCCTATAGCTCATTGGTGGGGCATATGCCTCACTGGTATGAGAGCTCTGGGTTTAATTCCTGATCTCACAGATCACATACAAAAAAATACTTATATCACAAAAATTGATATACTAAGTGAACATAAGTTATAATCTGTTAAAGAAGTGTTTTGTGGGGGGCCGGATCGATAGCACATCGGGTAGGGCGTTTGTCTTGCACGCGGCCGACCCGGGTTCGATCCCTGGCATCCCATATGGTCCCCCAAGCACCGCCAGGAGTAATTCCTGAGTGCAAAGCCAGGAGTAACCCCTGAGCATCGCTGGGTGTGACCCAAAAAGCAAAAAAAAAAAAAAAAAAAAAGAGTTTTGTGGGCTGGAGAGATAGTTCAGTGGACTCATGCAATAATCTTTGTATGTGGGAGGACCCATTTGATCTCCAGCACCAGCACCAGGTGTCTCCTTATGTACTACTATGTGAGCAGTGTGCCAGGAGTAACCTTTGAATCCCCAAAGTCCAGCAACAGTAGAAAATATTTTCTGTTTCTAAATTAAAAGTCCTTGGGCTGGAGTGATAGTACAGCGGATAGGGCATTTGCCTTGCACTCGGCCGACCCAGGTTTGATTCCCAGCATCCCATATGGTCCCCTGAGCATCACCAGTGGTGATTTGGAGTGACCCCTGTGCATCGCCAGGTGTGACCCCCCAAAAAAATTAATTAAAAGTCCTTTTCGTGAATATGAGAATAAAATGCAGTTACAACTGAGCAAGTTGAACAGTTTTCTAAACACTAGGAAATATTATGATTTTATTTTCATGTTGAGAATGTCTATGTTTAAAGAGAGATTTGTGATTGGAATTGTTTTGTACATGTGTGAAGTATAAGGTCATACAGGTTGAGAATTACTAGTAAGTAAGACATGAAAACTAGTGAGTGAAATCCAATCATGAACAACTTTGTAACTTTTTTTTTTCCTTTTGGGTCACACCCAGCGATCTCAGGGGGACCATATGGGATGCTGGGGATCAAACGTGGGTCGGCCATGTGCAAGGCAAATGCAAAGGCAAATACTTTTGCCTCTGCACTCAGTAATCACTCCTGGCAGTGCTTGGGGAACCATATGGGATGCTGGGAATCGAACTGGGTCACCGTGTGCAAGGCAAATGCCCTGCCCTCTGTACTTTCTGTACTATCGGTCCAGCCCCAACAACTTTAACTTTGTGACTCAATGGTGGTTCAATTAAAAAAAAATACAGAAAGTAAGACTAGTTCTTCAATAGTACTGGTTTTTGCTTGTTTGTACTTTCTATTGTGGTCTTTCTTACTGCCAAGAGATAATGTTCGTTATTAGTTAATTTGTATTTCTTCAGACAAACTACCTTCTTTCCTTCCTTCCTTTTTGAGACACAACCAGTGGTTCTCAGAGCTTATGCCTGGCTCTGTGCTCAGGAACCAGGTTGAGGTTTGGATGACCATATGGGGTGCCAGGGATCAAACTTGGGTCAGCTGCGTGCAGTACCCTACCCTCTGTATGATTGCTCCAGCCTACTCAGTTATCTTTTAATGACCGCCTTTTAGATTTTTTTTTTTTAAGTTTTTTGACCATGCCGAGAGTATCCCGCCCACACAGCAGAGCCTGGCAAGCTACTCGTGGCATATTGGATATGCCAAAAACAGTAATAAGTCTCACAATGGAGACGTTACTGGTGCCCACTCGAGCAAATTGATGAGCAACAGGATGACAGTGCTACAGTGCTACCTGATGGCAGTGCTTGGGGCTTACCCCTGGCTCTGTACTTCAGGTATCACTCCTGATCAGGCTCAGGAATACTAGAAATTGAAATTGGATAGGCTATGTGCAAGTCATGTGCTCTATCTACTGTACAGTCTCTCTGGCACCTACTTTAATTTGTTTAAAGCAAGTTATTCCCCTCTCCTCTTTATTAAAATCAGTGTATAACCTGATCAAAACCATTTCCCCTCCCCCCACTGAAGACACTATCAGCAGTATTCAAGGTCTGTTCCTGACTGTGCTCAGGAGTGACTCCTGGCAGTGTTCCGGGGAACATTTGTAGTATCTGAGATCTGACAGTTAATATTTAACACGGATAAATATTTAGCCTGTCAGGCTATATGATATGTATTTTTAATGTATATGTAATAACTAGAGACATGCTATGTTATATGAGTGATAATATAACTTTTGGTGTTTGAAATCTTTTTTTTTAATTTAATGTAGGAGTACTGCTATTATTCTGCCATTGATTAAGCTAGATTGAATTGGGCATGAATTCCACTGTTGTTTGAAATCTTATACTTAAAATTCTCAATCTTAAGAATTGAGAATTTTGGGGCTGGAGAGATAGCACAGCGGGTAGGGCGTTTGCCTTGCACTCGGCCGACCCGGGTTCAAATCCCAGCATCCCATATGGTCCTCTGAGCGCGGCCAGGGGTAATTCCTGAGTGCAGAGCCAGGAGTAACCCCTGTGCATCGCCAGGTGTGACACAAAAAAGCAAAAATAAATAAATAAATAAATAAATAAAAATTTAAAAAAAAAAAAAAAGAATTGAGAATTTTATACAGATTCAGGTGCCCTTATTAACCAAAGTCCCAATCTTCTCATAATGCTTTTACAGATTTAATATGTTATCTGTGACATTGTGACTTTCTGTCTTGCTAATGGTAATGACAAAGGGGATATCCTTAAAACCCTTGCTGATCGAGTTTTCTATGACTACTTTTTAAAAAAACAACCACCAGTAACTATTACTGGTGGTTGATTTTTATGGCAGTTAGTTGTGTAATCTCCTGTTGGCTAGGGAAAGCCCTGGCAGCATTCCCTCACTGCCTGCGTTCAGTGGTCTTAGGCCGCTCCCCCACTGGGTGGCCAATGCCATGGGCAGAAGAAGGAGGAGGAAATGAGGCCACCAGGCTGGCTGGTGATTAGTTGCCGTTTATCCCGTTCTCCCCATGCGCCTGTTCCAGTCTCATTAAGCTCCGCATTCTAACCTCACACTGCCCCTCATTCCCATCTCCTCCTGTCTCTCCCGCTCATCTCTCCACACTCCCTCTCTCGTCTCTCCATGCGCCTGCTCCTGCATTCTTCCCCTACATTCTTCTCCTTCTGTCCCCCTTCCTAGTCTCTCTGCGCTCATCTTGCTGCCCTGCTCTCTCTCCCATCTCTCTCACCAACTCCCCAGTTTTGGGGCTAGACACCACACCCCATCTGGTAGCAGGTAGCACAATCAACATATCAAAAGTCCTTCCTGATTGCCCATCAGGCTCTAGGGAGGGAAATATCACCTATGGGTGTTTCTCCTCTCCTTAGTCCAATAACTTAATTAACCTCATAATTAATATCTTAATTCTACTTTTTTAAAAAAATTATTTAGTTTGCTTTTTAGGGTCATACCCAGTGATGCTCAGGGGTTGCTCCTTGCTCTGCACTCAGGAATTACTCCTTGCAGTGTTGGGGTACCATATGGGATGCTGGGGATTGAATCTGGGTCTGCCCTGTGCAAGGCAGATGCCCTACCTGCTCTATTATTGCTTCAGCCCCAGTTCTACTTCTTAATATTAGTTATTTTGTATGGACACAGTAAGAGATACATTGAGCTTGTAGGGTGGCTCTCCTGGGGACATCTCGCTATAGATCTCAGACTACAGTGCTCAGGCCAGATTAACTTTTCGTAACCCTAGCAGGGTCCTATCTAGTTGTACTTTTTGGATTATGACTAAATGTGTCCATGACCATGCTCTTAACTTACAGTTAAGTATTATGGCACTTTGTCCTGGCCCATTTTGATGCCACAGTAGCTCATAGCTTGCCCCGGGTCCATCCAATCCCTCATTGGGACCCTGCTTTTGGGGTGCTAGGAAGTAAGGGCAGCTGAGGCTTAAGTCGAGAGAACAGATTCCCAGGAGTGAATGTCATTGGGAGTCAGTTAACTCCCAAGTTACAAAAGCATAGCATTAACTGTCTTCCTATGTCTATATAAAAAGGACATTGCTGTGAATTAACTAAGCAAAGGATTTAAGGAGAAGAGAAAAAAAATATTTACAAGTTAACAGAGTCTGATTAGGAGATAAAGGTGAAATAGTTGGAGAAGAAGAGCACAAAGAAGTTACAAGTAAACATAGAGGAAACACTGTGGCAAGGCAGGAAGGACAAACCAGTGCTATCCTATAATTAGTAAGTGAAGCGATAAATTGTTTCCCTTGAGAAGCTCTACTAATTTGAGTAGAAATCAGAATTATGAAGTCTGTCATTACTATCCCAAACTATATGCCTGGATAAGGTTTTGTGGTTTGCTGATGTGAAGGTATGTTCGTTTTTTTCCCTGATACCTACTTTATAAGTAGGGATTTAAAATGCTATACATGTAATTCAGGAATAAACTTTAATAATGTACTTTAACCATGGATCAACTTTCAAATGATTTGACTTACTATTGAAATCAAATAATAATATTAATAATTTGTTCTAAAATGTTTAATGATGTAATAACTGTTCATACTTACCCTGAAATAAATAAACATAAAAGGCCAACATTGTCATCCCTTTGGGAGAAGTATCAATACCAGTCCCACTACCAGTGTGACTTTCCTTTTACCATTGTCCTCCAGTTTTCTTCCCACTGCCCAAGCCTGCCCTCTTGGTTGGCACAAAATAATTTATTTTATTTTGCTTATTATGAAATGGAAGTGGAGTTAGGAAAACGTAGTTTGATACAAGAAAGTTTGTGAAAATTGTTACTCAATCTAGTTTTTAACTATACTTCCTGTGCCATCAATTGGATGCTTTTCAGTAGTTTCTTTTTCTACTGGCAGTTGCTATCCATATAATATATTCATCTAATATATAGTCAGTATTATTGAAATGACTTTAACATAATATGAAAGAATCGTATTGAACATTCTCTTAATACTTGGTTTGTGTCTATTACTATAAAAGATAGCAATGGTTGGGGCTAGAAGGATAGTACAGCTGGTAAGGCGTATGCCACATTGATCCCTGGAATTGATCCCTGACACTTCATATAGTCCTCTGAGCACTTTAGGAGTAATTCCTGAGTGTAGACCAGGAGTAACCCTTAAGCATCGCCAGGTGTAGGCAAAAAAACAAAAATTAAAAAAGGACAGCATTGGTGAACTCAAAAGAGTGTTTCCTTTCCCTACGCTGATTCCCAATTAAGATCTGCCTTCCCTTTTAAAATTTACTTTAAAATTTACATTTACTGGAAACGTAAAATTGTTATCTTTAAAATTTGATTCTGTGAGTGAATGAGATAAAATAGTTTAGAGTAATTTTGTGTATTTAATTTGGACCTTCAACATTAATTTTGAGAATTTGAGACTGGTATTTATTTTTTTAATATTGCTCGTAGTCTTTTAAATTACACAAAATGAATACAAGAATTTTTAGGAAAATGATTTGCTTTCTTGTAATAACTTCTACTTAGTTGTTTTGCTGGTTGAAGGAAATGGGATTTCTAGAATACCCATATTCATCAACTTTTTAGTATCCTTTTGGTGAAGATAAGTGGAAAAACCTTTTTTTTTTTTTTCCTTTCTAGACCAGAGGAAGAGTCTTCATCATCCTCCAGTGATGAAGATGAGGATGATAGGAAACAGATTGACGAGTTATTAGGAAAAGTTGTGTGTGTAGATTATGTTAGTTTGGATAAAAAGAAAGCACTCTGGTTTCCTGCATTGGTGAGTACCTTAAATATTAAGGAACATTAATTTTCACCTACATAAATTCATGAAGAAAGCAGTTGATATGTTGCTAGTGGTATCTGTCAGTACACAGTGAGACAAATCATTTTAACATTATTCAGATCACTATAAGATTGGTCTGTGGCTTCAGTTCTATCCTCCGAACATGAGACCGGTGTTTAAGACTTAAGAGAGAAGAGTGTTTTGCCTTTGAATACAAAAAAAAGCACTTAAGAAAGACAAAGTCATGATTATTGTAGAGGCTAGACCTATGGAAGTTATTTTATTGCTCTGTTCTGGTAGAAAGTTTGTAATGCAAAGTCTGAATATCTTGAAATCCCATGCAAGAGAAAAACAGAATTTTTCTTTTCCATTGTGTCTACAAATTCTGCCGTTCTCTTTTAGTAAAATTGTTTTGTCTTGTTTTGTTGTATGCCTTGTGGTGTTTGGTTTGGTGTTCTGGAGTTGTTCTCAGAATTCCTGTAGGGAGGGGAATCATTTGGTGCCAATGATTGGGCCTTGGTATCAGCATGCAAATAAGTGTTTCAGCCCTCTGAGCAGGAACACATAATATCTTGTTGTTCCCTCACTTCATATTTTTTTATTCCTTGTACTTAATTCAGTGTTTTACACAGAGGTAGTGCCCAATAAATTAAATAAATTTAATTATAATGAAAATGAATGAAACAATTTGTTTCAATCATCATCATCATCATCCCGTTGATCGTCGAATTTCTCGAGCAGTCTCAGGAATTCAGAGGGCTGGAGCAATAGCACAGTGGTAGGGCGCTTGCCTTGCACACAGCTGACCTGGGTTCGATTCCTCTGCCCCTCTCAGAGAGCCCGGCAAGCTGCCGAGAGTATCTTGCCCGAACAATAGAGCCTGGCAAGCTACCCATGGCATATTTGATATGCCAAAAACAGAATTAATTTGTTTCAATAGCCATGAATATTTTATGGTGTCTTTGTTCTTCCACATTATCCACAACCAACATTTTATACCTAGTAGTAAGTGCAAGGTTTGTACTAAGAACTTCAAAAGAATTTGGAGATTTATGAATTAGTGTTTTGCAAACACTGGAACAATTTCAGGTTTTGGGTCACACCTGGCAATGCTCAATGGTTGCTCCTGACTCTAGCACTCACGAATTACTCCTGGAAGTGCTCATAGACCATTGAGATGCTAGAGGTTGAACTCAGGTTAGCCATATGCAAGGGCTTATTAGTTGAATTGTCTCTCTACTCACCCACCTTTTCCCCCCCTGACAAGGTAGCAAAACAAATTTGGGAACATCGGTGTTTGTATAATTTGAAGGGCTACATAAATTGTCAGGTTTTTGGTTAGCAGTAAGTTGAATACTTTAGTGTCAGGTTATGTGATAAATTTTTTCACTGCATAACACTGAGATTAATCTTAAGAGCATATCCCAAGGAATGGCCCCATGGCCCCTGCTTGGATGTCACACCCCTTTAAAAACAAAGTCCACTAATACTATTTATAAGAATTTCTGTTGTGGGTTGAAGAAATGGTACAACCAGAAGGACGCTTGCCTTGAATGTGGCCAACCCAGATTTGATCCCTGGTATCCACTCTGGTCCCCAGAACACCACCACAAGAATTCATGAGTGCAGAGCCAGGAGTAACCCCTGAGCATTGCTGGGTATGGTGTAAAAACAAAAACCAAGAAATTACTTTGAAAGTATGTTTTTTAAAAGTTTTATGTCTTATTCCACAAGACAACCATTAAATTTCTTAGTTTTTCAGAACTCATATGTCCTCACCATACTAGTTTCGTTAATGATGAGAAAACTATTAAAAAATTTCTGATAATTGGGGCTGGAGCGATATAGTACAGTGGGTAGGGTGGCCTATCCGGGTTCTATTTCCAGTATCCCATATGGTCCCCTGAGCACCGCCAGGAGTGATTCCTGAGTGCAGAGCCAGGAGTCAGCCCTGAGCATTGGCGGGTATGACCCAAAAAGCTAAAAAAAAAAAATCTTTTTCTGATAATCACATATTTACATGATTACTATTTTGTTAGTTTAAACAAATCTTTGAATTATTGATATGATGTAGTCTCTCCGCATCCCAAATTACGATTTTTAGACAACTCTAAATGTATTTTGTGAAAAGTATGAAATTGAGTGCCAGAAAGATGTTTCAGTGGAGTTGGTGCATGCTTTGCGTGTAGTTGAGGCCTGGGTTCAGTTATTGCCACCACCTTTTCTCTTGAGCAGCATCAGTAGTGACCCTGAGCTCAGAGACAGAAGCAGCTCCTGAGCAGTACTGCCAGCCGTGGCACAAAAACAAAATTTTAAAAAAGCAACTATGCAGTTGGGTTTTGAATCACGTAATCTTGACATAATCATGTAATAATAATTTGTTTCTATTCTACAAGCTAGCTTTATAAGCTGAATAAATTTTAGGTAAAACTTTTGTCAACAAAGGAAAATTGAAGTTATGTAAATAGCTACCTTGCTGTTGAATATTCACTCTGGCTAGACACTGTGCTGTAGCTACTTCGTAGCAAAAGTAGTATTTAATTTAAATTGAGACTAAAAATTAGTGCTCTTTACTCCCCTTTTTTTTTAATGTGTGTGTGAGAGGAATCACACCCAGCATTGCTCAGGGCTCACTCTTGGCAGCTCTGTACTTAGGAATTATTCCTGGCGGTACTTGGGGACCAAGTACCATGTCATGCCAGGGATCAAACCTGGGTTGGCCACAAGTAAGACAAATGCCCTACTCACTGTACTATCACTCCAGCCCTCTTTACTCCCATTTTAAGAGATTTTAGCTTTTATAATTCACACAGCTTCATTTTTAATTCCTCCACCATTTTTTTTTTTTTTTTGCTTTTCGGGTCACACCCAGCGATGCTCAGGGGTTACTCCTGGCTTTGCACTCAGGAATTATTCCTGGCGGTGCTTGGGGGACCATATGGGATGCCGGGGATCGAACCTGGGTCGGCCGCGTGCAAGGCGAACGCCCTACCCGCTGTGCTATCGCTCCGGCCCCTCCTCCACCATTTCTTTCTAAACAAGCTTGAAATGTTGTTTGTTAGTATCTTTCTTGTAGTGGCTCTGTGTGTGTGTGTGTGTGTATTTTTATAAAAGGTATAAATAAAAATGTATTTCTTTATAATACTATTCAAACTGAGAGTGTACATTTTATAAAGAAATTTTGATACACGTTAAAGTATATATTTAAATGTAAATATTAAAGAGAACCCTATTTCTGTCATTTTAGGAAATGCTTTGGCTAGTGTTTCTTGCCTAATCCCAGTCACTCTTGGTCAGGATATAGTACAGCATTTCTTAACCAGGGGCAATATGGACCTCTTGTGTTCTCTGGGTATTCCCAGAGATCACAGGTGGAAATGGTGTAAATGGAACATGGAACAAGGTTGGAGTGCAGCCAGTCAGGGAGGAGGAGTGGGCCACAAAGCAAAGTCAGAGGTAGGCCATGGTTGGAAAGGAGTTGAGAAACACTGATGTATACAGTCTGTTAAGGTGCTTTTTCATCCAATTCTACTTTTATTGTAAGTTTTTGTTTCTGAGTAGAATGTGAACCACAATTTCAATATATTCATAACTCTACTACTGCTTACGGTGCTGGAGCGATAGCACAGCGGGTAGGGCGTTTGCCTTGCATGCGGCCAACCTGGGTTTGATTCCTCCGCCCCTCTTGGGGTAGCCTGGCAAGCTACCTGTGGCATATTCAGTATGCCAAAAACAGTAACAGTAAGTCTCACAATAGAGACGTTACTGGTGCCCGCTCGAGCAAATCAATGAGCAATGGGATGTCACAGTGACAGTGACTACTGCTTACAACAGTGCTGAAAAGTAGTGTGCATAATCCAGAGAGCTTGGAAGAACATAGGATATAAATTTAAAATTCCTTGTGCATATGGGTCGTGGAGATAGCTTAGAGGACTGGAGCACATGCCTTGCATGCACAAATTCCTAATTTCAGTCACCAGTGCTGCATGACCAACCAAACACTGTCAGGTGTAGCGACCAGGCCCAAATAGCACTGTATCACCAGGCCTAATCAACAAACCGTCAGTCCCAAGCTACTGGGACTAATATCATTTGGAGTGCATCAACCCCCAAGCACTGCTGGGAAGGGAGCTGTCCCAGCATTATGTTGTGTGTCATTTCCTCGTCCCCTCCCCCTGCATTCTCTTGTATATTTCTGTGTAATTTTACTTCTTTATCTACAAACCAACATTAGTTTTGAAACTTTAATTTGAAACTAATTTTTAAAGAATTTAAAGAGCAGATACATAACTTTTAAAACTTGCTTCAAGTTGTAATAATTTAATGCTTTTCTTTAAAGGTGGTTTGTCCTGATTGTAGTGACGAAATTGCTGTCAAAAAAGACAATATTCTTGTTCGTTCTTTCAAAGATGGCAAATTGTGAGTATAAATCACGTGGTATGGAAGATAAGCTGTTTTTCCAAATCAGGATGTTAGGTGGTGGTTTTTTTTTTTTTTTTAATTTCAGTGACCTTAGACGTTTAGACTCTTTTTTTATATACAAGTTTTAAAGTATGATCATTTTTTATATCATGAAGGATGTAGTCTTCTGCTATAGTATTTATACAGAATTGTGTGACCAGATGAGGTTATATTGAACCTTATTGGGCAATTATATTAAAAGAATAACATTGTAAGGTTTGGTCTTTAGATTTTCCAATTCTGAAAGTGATTTTTAAAGTATTTGGGCCAGACAGCACAATAGGCAGAAATGAATGCTTTGCCTGTAAATGGTCAATGTTTAATCCCTGGCACTATACACTTCCCTGAGCACTGGGAGTGATCCCTGGGCATCAAGCTGGGAATACCCTCTGATTGAACATGGTGGAGTGTGGCCTAAACACTAAACCTAAGTAAAGCCAAACAAATGAGCAGTTTAAAAGAAGGGAATAGGGGCTGGAGCAGTAGCACAGCGGGTAGGGCACTTGCCTTGCACGCGGCTGACCCGGGTTCGATTCCCAGTATCCCATATGGTTTCCCGAGCACTGCCAGGAGTAATTCCTGAGTGCATGAGCCAGGAGTAACCCCCGTGCATCGCCGGGTGTGACACAACCCCCCCTCAAAGAAAAAAAAGGGTGGGAGTAGAGAACTTGCCTAGCAAGCTCTGCTTGCTGAGTTAAATTCCCAGCACTGCTTAGTCCCCAGCAACACTAGATATGACTTTGGTGCCACCAGGCACTTGCCTAGCCCTAGCAGTATTGCAATTTGGGGCAGAATTTCAAGTTATCTGTCCCATACTGGTTGGGTCAAGAATCACAGTATTCTTGAACTCCTCCATTCAGTCCTACTTAAGCAGGAGAGTCTGAGGGGGTTATGGGGGAACAGGGCTGGAGAGAGTTCAACAGGTCAGAGTGCATACTTTGCATGTAGAAGGCCTGGGTTCATTCCCCAGCACCGCATGTTTCTCTGAGCACTGCTAGATGTGACCTGAAAACAAAAATAGCCCTGCAAAACAAAATAATAGAAAGCTCAAACAAAATTGAGCTATTGACAATTTTAGAATTGAAACTATATATTGGTATATGATAGCATGAAATTAATATTTTTTAATGTATCTTAATTTTGTCTGAGATATGCTTCAGTGTAATCTTGTCTGGGTGGGAGGAGGTAGGTAGGCATACAGTAGAAACAGGATTGTCTTTTTTTTGGTGTGGGGGGAAGCCAGGGGTTAGTCCTGGCTCTGCACTCAGAAATTACTCCTGGCAGTGCTTGGGGGACCATATGGTATGCCAGGAATTGAGCCCCTGGTTGGCCTCGTGCAAGGCAAAAGCCCTACCTGCTGTACTATTGCTCCAGCTTCAGTGATTGTTTTTAATGAATATTGTGTTTGGATTCTTGGTAGTTTGTTGCACAAATCTATCTACTTACATATATTTAAAAGTTGGGTTCTTCCCAAACTTTAGTAACCAAATTTAAAAGGTATCTGTCAAGATGGCAAGCTGGGGCTAAGTTGTGGGGGTAGAAGAGGAAATCTGGACACTGGTAGAGGGAAGCTGACACCAGTGGTTGGATTGGTGATGGAACATCGTATGTCAAAAACCCAACTATGAATAGCGTTGTAATTCATGGTGCTTTAATATAATCAAAATTTTAGAGAGAAAAACACTAAAGTTGGGTCCTTTGATCCAAAACTAATGTAGAAAAGCTAAATGTTGGTTAGTATAGAATAGGAACTATATGTGATATATATGATAGCACCTCTCCTGCTTGCTTGGATCTGACCCCCTCCTCATGATTGGAGAATTGCATGGAAGACAAATTGCATAATAAAATTTGTTTTATAATGAATTTGCATAGGACCTCATTTTTAAAAATTGAGAAACATTTAAATTTTGGGTTGTTTTTTTTTTTTTTGGCCCATGTCTGGTCATGTTTAAGGAATATTTCTGGCAGGAATCAGGGTAGTATATGGAGTGTTGCGGACTGAATCCAGGTTAGCTGCATGCAAGACAAGCACCCTAATGCACTGGACAATCTCTCTGGTCGAAACATTTTAATTTTAAATTGGTGGTGGGGGTGAAAAGATAACTCAGGGGGTAAGGCAATTGTCTTGCTATGGCTTATTCCAATTTAATTTTGAATCCTGCATGCAGGTGCCCTGAGCACTATTAGTGATTACTCCTGAGCATAGATCAGAAAGAACTGCTGTGTAGCACTAGGTGTGGCCCAAAACTTTGTTTTAAGTTGTTTGGTTTTTTTGCTTTTGTTTTTGTTTTTAAAACTACGACATTTTCTTCATTGTCTAATGTAGTGCTTTCTTTTTTGTTTTGTTTTGCTTTGGGGCCACGTCCAGCAGTGATTTGGGCTTACTTCTAGCTCTTTAGCTAGGGATCACTCGTGGTAGACATAGGGAACCATATGGCGTGTTGGGGGTTGAACCCAGTTGGCTGTGTGCAAGGCAAACACCCTACTTGCTGTCCTATATCTTTGAACCAATATACTAATGATTGTTGATTATCCCAAGATAATGGCAAATTTTTATTGTATGAAATCATTTTTTTATTGATTGATATATTCTCCCTACCCAGTCATTATTTCAGGTTTGGTTTTTTGTTTGTTTTCACGTTAGCAGGGATTCTTTGATTTTTTGATAATCACCTTGTAGTTTGTAATACATATGTCAAAGAGGGATCCTCTTGCAGATGATAATTTTAATATCCTGCCTAGCTTATTTTGGGGGTCTTGAAATCCTGTGTGCATTTTCTTTTTTTACAATTACAAGTATTCCCATATTCTCATTATCTTTCTCTGTGTGTTGTTGTATTTTGTACTTCTAATTAAGCTCTCCTGTTAATTTTCATGTTTTTTTTCTCTAAAATTAAAAACATGTAGTACTTCAGTACCAAGAAAAGATGTCCATGAAATTACTAGTGATACTGCACCAAAACCTGATGCTATATTAAAACAAGGTAAGAATGATTTTGGAATTGTTGTCAACTTTGAAACTATTTGTCCTTTTAATCTTCTTTAAAAACCTCCTTCTCCCTCTCCCTCACCCACCTTCTTCCCCTCTCACCATCTCCCCTCCCCTCATGGGCCTAGAATTCTAACCTGGGCCTCCTACATGTTTTTCTTCCAAGAACCACCTCCTCTTTTTTAAAAAATTCCCATTCCCTCCCTTTGTCAATGGTTATGGTGGTGATGGTGAAGCTGCAGCTTCTACTGCAGAGACAGTGATTAAGGATTAAATAAACAAACCTGGCTTTAGTACTCACTTTTTTACATTATGCTCTTGTGCTCACTGAAGTTTGAAATTCAGGTTGCTGTGCTTGCACTTGGCCTCAGTGCACATCAAGGTTTGCATTGCTTTTGTTGTTGTTTTTGTTGTTTTGGTTTGTATTGCTTTGATTATACAGTGCTTGTACATATACTTACAAGATACAACACTCTTGAGTAGGGCACCAAAAACTATAGCTGTGTGTATTGGGGGTTGCTTTTATGTCCACACATTTACTTACTGAGGTGTCATGTTTCCTGGTGATGGTGCTCACATTTTTCAGTGGTTCTCACTGAGCTTTGCACCCCTTTCCTTGAGGTGCTTAAACATTTCCGAATGTGGTGTGTCCAGACTTTACTTGTTTTGCTAGGGATACAGCAGAAATGCCAAGTTCAAGGAGCTGAGCTGTCAGGATTGCACTTAGTGCATGTGGAGAAACTAGGAATAATTTTACCTTGCAACCATATGATTTCCAGGCAGGCATTCTAAGCCACTGCACCATTAATTTCTCCAGGTCCTTAGAATGGTTCTAAAAATGAAATGTCAGGCCAGAGCAGTAGTACAGTGAGTGGGTAGGGCACTTGTCTTGCACTTGGCCCACTTGGGTTAAATCCCGGGTATACTATGTGGTCCCTTGAGTATTACCAGGAGTAATTCTTAAATGCAGAGCCAGGAGTAATCCATCAGCATTGCCAGGTATGGCCCCAAGCCCTTCCCTCTGCCCCTACAGAAACAAAAAACCTCATTTTTATTCTTTAAGATATTTTTTTTATTAGTTTATTTTTAATTAGAGAGTCATCGTGAGGGTACAGTTACTGATCCATACATCTTTGTGCTCATGTTTCCCCCATACAAAGTTCGATAACCCATCCCTTCACCAGTGCCCATTCTCCACCACCAGTAAACCCAACATCCCTCCCCCCCTCCCCAGTCCCGTCTCCCCCCACCCCACCCTGCCACTATGGCAGGGAATTCCCCTTTGTTCTCTCTCTCTGATTAGGTGTTGTGGCTTGCAATAAAGGTGTTGAGTGGCCATTGTGTTCAGTCTCTAGTGTGTATTCGGCCTGCATCACCCTTCCCCCACATGACCTCCTACCACATCAAAATAACTTTTTAAGGTTGTGCCGGTGCTGGCTCTCTGAGGTTACACAGGGCTGGCTCTCTGAGGTTACTCAGGTGCTGGTTCTCTGAGGTTGTGCCGGTGCTGGCTCTCTGAGGTTACACAGGTGCTGGCTCTCTGAGGTTACACAGGGCTGGCTCTCTGAGGTTACACAGTGCTGGCTCTCTGAGGTTACTCAGGTGCTGGCTCTCGGAGGTTGCACAGGTGCTGGCTCTCTGAGGTTACACAGGGCTGGCTCTCTGAGGTTACACAGTGCTGGCTCTCTGAGGTTACACAGGGCTGGCTCTCTGAGGTTACACAGTGCTGGCTCTCTGAGGTTACACAGGGCTGGCTCTCTGAGGTTACACAGGGCTGGCTCTCGGAGGTTGCACAGGTGCTGGCTCTCTGAGGTTACTCTGGTGCTGGCTCTCTGAGGTTACACAGGGCTGGCTCTCTGAGGTTACACAGGGCTGGCTCTCGGAGGTTGCACAGGTGCTGGCTCTCTGAGGTTACTCTGGTGCTGGCTCTCGGAGGTTGCACAGGTGCTGGCTCTCTGAGGTTACTCTGGTGCTGGCTCTCGGAGGTTGCACAGGTGCTGGCTCTCTGAGGTTACTAAGGTGCTAGATCTCCGAGGTTGCACAGGTGCTGGCTCTCTGAGGTTACTAAAGTGCTGGATCTCTGAGGTTACACAGTGCTGGCTCTCTGAAAGAAAAGGTTGCGCGGCCACACTAGCGGCCGCGCAGCTCGGATCTGTCCCAGTCCCGAATCCTGGAGCCATGTTAGTTGCTGCTTAGTGGCGCCGGGGTTCCATCCGGAGAAGGTGTGCAGGCGGCACCTCCTCCCTCCGGCCCCCCTTGTTGCTGGCCCCGATTCGGGTCTGGAGCATTGTCTGGGCTGTGTTGCTCACCAGAATGCCTGCCGCTTCTCTGTGGATTGTGGCATCAAGATCTCTTTTTTTTTTTTAATTTTATTTTATTAAATCACCGTGTGGAAGATTACATTGCTTTCAGGCTTAGGTCTCAGTTATACAATGCTGAAACAGCCATGCCTTCACCAGTGCCCATATACCACCACCAAAAAAAAAAAAAACCCACACAGTACACCTCCCATCCCGTTCCCCCACCCCCTACCTTGTAACTGATAAGTTTCATTTTACATTCTGTTTACTTTGGTTACATTCAATATTTCAACACAAACCTCACTATTGTTGTTAGGAGTACCCCACTAGATTCAGACCTACTGTGAAGACAAATAAGGTCGCGAGGCCGCAGTAGCGGCCACGTGGTTTTGAATTTCTGTACTTTAACAAGAAGTCCAGGGAGATTTCTTCCAGATATTAGATAATTGCAGGCTTGAAAACCCAATCTGTGGTCGTCTTAATATGGCGGACACCGCGCCCTTCATCCCCGGAGAGAAAGAGGGGAGAGAGAGAGAAATACCTTTCCCCTCCTGGGCGGGCACGGGGCCGAGGCTTAGTTCTCAGGCTGGAGACATTCTGCGAGGAGTTGCCCACGCCGAAAGAGGTTTTGCTGGGTCTGGATTCACGCTTGTGCAGCTGCGGAGAGGCCGCACATGCGTGCGGCCCCCGGGATCACATCTCGGTGGTCTCTTTAAGATATTTTATTTTTTTTATTTTATTTTATTTTATTTTTTTTTTGCTTTTTGGGTCACACCCAGCGATGCTCAGGGGTTACTCCTGGCTTTGCACTCAGGAATTGCTCCTGGCAGTGCTTGGGGGACCATATGGGATGCCGGGGATCGAACCCGGGTTGGCCGCGTGCAAGGCAAACGCCCTACCCGCTGTGCTATCGCTCCGGCCCCTCTTTAAGATATTTTAAAGTTATGTTTTCTATGTTATTTGTGCTTTGTAAATTCATGGTTTTTTTTTTGGGGGGGTCACACCCAGTGATGCACAGGGGTTACTCCTTGTTCATACACTCAGGAATTACTCCTGGTGGTGCTCAGGAGACCAAGTGGGAAGCTGGGAATCGAACCTGGATCAGCCGCATCCTAGGCAAATGCTCTGCCCTCTGTGCTATCGCTCCAGCCCCAATTCATGTGCTTTTAATCATAGCTTTTATTAGTTTTGTAATTAGAATATAAGAAGTTTATCATCAGCTATTACTATAGTCTGATTTTGACCTAATAAATATTGCTTCATAAGAATGAAAATTGGTATCAGAGTGATTTTTTAATGGATTTTTTTTCATTGATTTTCAGTATTAGGTAATTTCAGAGGCTTAGCTTCACAAATACTTTTATTTGATTCTTATGATTCTTATCACTCCAACCACCAGAGTTCCAGTGCTATGCCACCACTAAAAACGACTTTTTTTTTTGCTTTTTGGGTCACACCCGTCGATGCACAGGGGTTACTCCTGGCTTTGCACTCAGGAGTTACTCCTGGTGGTGCTCAGGGGACCATATGGGATGCAAGGCAAATGCCCTACCCGCTGTGCTATTGCTACAGCCCCTAAAAACGACCCTTCTTATTCCTACACATTTCCCTTTAATCTCTTACAACCAAGACCTGCTTTTTTAAATTTTTACAGGCTTGTTTTCTTTTTTGTTATTCATATTCCACATATGAATGAAACCATCCAATAACTGTCTTTCAGTTCCTTATTTATTCTACTTAAAATTCTCACCTTAATTTTAATCGTTTTGTTTTTGTTTTGGGGCCATGACCAGTGGTCCTCCGGGCTTTACTCTTGGCTCTGTGCTCAGGGATCAATCTTTGCATGGCTTGGGGGACTACATGTGATGCCAGGGATCTAATCCCATTTGGGTACATGCAAGGCAAGCACCCTACCTGCAGTACTATCTTTCTGGTCCTGCCCTATTGATTTAAAAAGAAAAATACTGCTTATTATCTGTGGGAGGCTGAGTTGGGTAACATTTGGCAGTACTCAAAAGCTACTCCTGGCTCTATGCTCAGGGGTCATTTCCTGTTGGTGATCATACATGGTGCTGGGTATCAAGCCAGGGTCAGCTGTGTGTTAAGTTAATCACCTTAACCTCTGTCCATCTAGCCTGTTTCATTGATTTTACACCTGTTAGCACAGTTTCTTTTCTTTTTTAATAACAGTGTTCTATTGCATCTGCATACCCAACTTGCTTCTCTTCTCTTCTCTTCTCTTCTCTTCTCTTCTCTTCTCTTCTCTTCTCTTCTCTTCTCTCCTCTCCTCTCCTCTCCTCTCCTCTCCTCTCCTCTCCTCTCCCCTCCCCTCCCCTCCCCTCCCCTCCCCTCCCCTCCCCTCCCCTCCCCTCCCCTCCCCACAGATACGTTGGATTGTATGGAGTTTGCATTTTTTTTTAATAATTTAATTGAGAGTAGGTATTCTAAAGTGTAAGGAGAGAGACATGGGTATAAAGTGGTAACTTGTGTTTTTCTTTTTCAGGCATTCATCTCATAATAAGCCATTTTTTTCCCCCAAGTGTCTTTGGGCCATCCATATGTCTTCTTAGGGCAAATGTGTATTTGTATCTTTTGCCCATTTTTTAAAATATTAGTTTGCATGTTTTTTAATTGGGGAGTTATGTGAGTTCTCTATATTTTATGTTTCAGTCTCTTGTGAAGACATGTACAATATGTTCCTTTTTAAATTAATTTCTTAAATTAAATATCATGATATAAACTGTTACAAAGTTGTCCATGATTGGGTTTCAATCATACCAACATGTACACAGGGACAAGTCCAACACTTGTCCCTGTGTACATTTCCCACAACCAATGTCCCCAATTTTTCTCCTTCTGTCCACATCCCCACCCTAGTCTGCCTGTACCCCAGACACTTTTTTTTCTCTCTCTCTATTCCCTTTTGGTAATTATGGTTTGTTGTACAGGTACTGCAAGGCTGTCATGTATAACCCTTTACCTACTTTCAGCACTCAGTTCTTGTCCAGAGTGATCATTTCCAACTGTCATTGTCATAGTGGTCCCTTATCTGTCCTAACTACTCTCTCCCCTTTCCCTCTACTTGTTACAGGCTCCTAGCTGTGGGTCAGTCCTCCTGGCCCTCATTTCCATGAGTAATAATCTCATATTGTGTTTTTTTATATGCCACAAATAAGACAGCCATTTTCTGTATGTCCCTCTCCTGCCTCATATCACTCAGCATAGTACTCTCCACGTCCATCCATTTCTAAGCAAATTTCATGACTTCATTTTTCCTAACAGCTGCATAATATTCCATTATGTTGGTGTATCATATTTTCTTTATCCAGTTGTCTGTTCTTGGGCACTCAGGTTGTTGCCAGATTCTTGCTAGATATATGTATAATATCTTCTGCAGTTGCTAGATTATCTTTTTTTTTTTTTTTTGGTAGTAATTTCTTTTAGGGTGGTCCTTGTGCATACTTGAGTGTTTTAAGGTTATTCCATGTGGTACTCAGGGAACCACATAGTGCCAGGGACTAAACCCAGGGCAAGTACATGCAAAAAATTTAGTCCTTATGTAATTTTTTGCTTTAATATGAAAGTCTGTATTTGGGAGGTGTTTTAGTCCCCACCTGCTTGTGTTAACAAGCTACTACTGACCTTGGCTCAGGGGTCACTTTTGATGATACTTAACGTGATAATGTGTGGTGCTTGGGATGGAACTGGTGTTGGCTGGATGCAAGACAAGCACATTCCCCCTTGTACTATCTCCCCACCCTTGTATTGAAGACTTTATTTAAGTTTTGAGTTTGTGTTAAAGAGTGATCAAATTTCAGTTGCATATGGTATAGCTGTTTTCCTAACACCACGCGCTGAAAAGGCATTCCTTTGTTTTATAGTTTGGGCTCCTTTTTATAATAGATTAGATGTTGTATATATGTGAACTGATCTGAATTCTATACTATTCCATTGATCTATATTGTTTTTTCACCCTTCCATTCCTATACTGGTTAAATTGGCAATGCATTTTAATATAGTTGGAGGTTAGGAGTATAATGCCTCCATTTTCTTGTGCTTTTTTTTTTCTCATCAGAATCTTTCATGATTTCATATAAATTTCAGAGTTGTTCAAGATGTCATTGCAATTATGATATAAATTGCATCTAGTCTGTAGATTACTGTAGGTAATTTATATCAATCTACAGACTAGATGCAATTTATATCATAATTGCAATGGTCTCTTGGGCCATTAATATTGTTTGTTCATCCAAACCATAAACATAAAAACTAAGTAAAACAAAAGAGGTTGTAGCAATAATATAGTATGTAGAGTATTTTGCCTTGCACACGGCTGACCTGGGTTCGATCCCTGGCACATATGATCCCTTGAGCACAGAGCCAGGAGTAAGCTCTGAGCACCACTGGGTGTGACCCCAAAAACATGAGCACAATGTTTTTCTTTCATTTTTTTTTAAACCCTGTGATGCCAGGGATCAGGCTCAGGTCTTGCCTTACATAGAAATTATGTATTTTAGGGCCAGGGAGATGATACAGTGGGTTGGGAACCTGCTTTCCCTGTGCCTGACCTGGGTTCAATCTCTGTCACCAAATACAGTTCTCTGAGCCCTGCCAGGAATCCTCCCTGAGTACAGAGCTAGGAACAAGTCCTGAGCACAGCTGGGTGTGACCCCAAAGCCCAAATAAATACTTAAAAACAATTTTTTTTAAGTGTGAACTATCCCATTGAGTCACATCCCTGACTGTTTTTTTTAATGTATGTATGTTTATTATGTATGTTTATGTACAGATTGTTTATATACAGATATAAACATAAGAAGATAATATATGTAATAGACATATATGTCAATTAGCCATGAAAATAGGAACTTTAAATGTTAAAAATAATGAAGAATATTAGGAAATATACATACAAATAGAGAAATAAGGTTTGATATACTATGTTTTCTACTGTCATACTTCAGCTTCTCCCAGAATCGATGGCAAACAGATGGCTTTATTATAAATCTATAGATGAAGAAAGCTACAGGCAATAGACGAGTGGGAATATCACTATGGTACTCTTTGTGGAGGCAAGGAAAGACCAAGGCTGTTTTTCAGATTACATTTAATATTTTGCAAGGCTTGCATACATAAATACATTTAGTCCTGAGACATGTTATATGCAAAATATTAGATGCTAATCAACTTTAAAAACTTTTTTTATTTTATAAAGTAGTTCACAATTTTTGATTACATTTAATATTCAACCACCAGTCCTACCACCTTTGCACCTTCCCACCACTATATTTCAGATGTTTCCATCCCGATTCCCAACCCCTGAAAGCAGAACAGAAATAATGTATTTTGTATTGTTTTTTATGCAGAACCACTGAAAATGCTACAAAATAGTTTCCTTAGGGGAAAGAGTTTGAAGATTGTTGTATTTCATTAAGCCCTTCTTTAAGAGATCACTAAAATGTTGTTAAAGGTTGAAACTTGTGTGCTTTTATATGTATATGTATATATATAAAATCTAAAAAAGAAATATTTCCCTCTAGGATTGGTTGCCTCCTACTTTGAACCCCATCAAATGTGTGATACTGTTGGAGTATGGGTAGAGCACTGTGGTATGAAGTGTCCCACGACTGCATTTGTGGCCATTCGGTCTAGGAATAGGTTCACTCATGGGTGAGGCTCAGTCAACCATGTGGAGAGCAGCCATGAGCATGGTGGTAGTTGAGTTCTGGAGGTTTTCGGCTGCTGGGGCTGGGTCCCTTGGAGTGAGGAGGGATCTCTCCCGCCCCGCTCTGGGGCTCCCCAAGTGAAACAGCCTGACACAGGGGGTGGCATGGTTATGGTGAGTGTCATGCTCCCTCCCAGAAGAGAAGGACATGCCATATGGATGTTGGCTGATGATGTGATTACCTGGCGCCAACCAGAGGTGGCTTATGGACGTGACTGCTGAGTTACCAGAGACAGGAATATAGGGGGAGGATCTTCATTCCGGCCCCTTTGAACCCAGAGTTCTCAGTCACAAAGTCTTGCATACCTGGGTTTTCTGGGGGTTCACTCGTGGGTGAAACTTGGCCCGAGAGTGTGGAGAGCAGCTGTGAGCATGGTGGCAGTTGACTTTTGGAAGTTTTTGTCTGCTGGGGCTGGGTCCCGTGGCGCGGGGAGTGGTCTCAGCTGTCCCCCTCCGGGCGCCCTGAATTGTAAATATGTTTCTTTGGTGTTTATCATTGTAAGCAATTTTGTATTTTCTTTTTATCAAGTTCAACAGTTTGTATATAGTCTGGTTAGAAGTAAAGCATTTATGATTTAGACTTTATTTCAAAATATTTTAACATGAAAGTTTGTTTAGCTAACTTTAATTCTTTGACATTTATTCAGGTTTAACTATAAATGTAGAGAACATATAATAGATTTTCAGGTATTGTGTATCTATTACAGTGATTCTGTTCTCTGTAACAGTTTATTTTTTAAAGTAGTTCACAATTTTTGATTACATTTAATATTCAAACACCAATCCTACCACCATTACACTGTTTAACAATCATTTGTTAGATAAAGGACTGAAGATTACTTTCTTAAAATTGTTTTTAGGGCTTGGAGCTAGTAATACAGCAGATAGAGTGCTTCCCTTGCCTGCAGCTGACCTGGGTTAGATCCCTGGCACCCCATAGAATTTCCCCAAGCCACCAGTAATGATCCCTGAGTACAGAGCCAGGAGTAAGCTCTGAGCACTGCTGGGTGTTAAGTGGACCCCCAAAAAAACAAAAAAAAACATTTTTATTAGACAAGTGTAAATTATTTTTAGAAGAGGTAAACTTAACTACTGTTTTATGTGAGGTTTAAAAGTGTAAATAAAAAATAAAGTGTAAATCACCTACCAGTAATTTGTATTTAATCTGCAAAACATTTGCCCAGTGCTTTAATAATGATAGAATTAAGTGAATCGTTCCATTAAAAAACAACTGTTAGGGAGATAAGCTATAGAGCACATGTCTTAGGACCCTGAATTCAATCCCCAGAATCAAGTGTTGCCTGTACCACTGACTTCCAGCACCACCAGTATAACTCCCACCCTGGCAGTCATCAAACACTGCCAGGCTTGATACGAGTGGCTACACAAATAACTGGTCCAGCACCACTGGCTACACAGAGCCAAGTTCTGTCAGGAATGACCTCTAAGACAACAAAAAAGGATAGTAGAGCATATTATCAAATACCTCAAAAATGTTGGCAGTCTGGACACAGCAATACTTTGTTTTATTATTTTGATTAATATTTTTTAACAAAACAGTTGTTTGAAAATTTTCAGTTCACATAGCTTTTGTTCTTTTTTCTAGCCTTTGATCAGGCACTTGAATTTCACAAAAGTAAAACTATTCCTGCTAACTGGAAGACTGAACTGAAAGAAGATAGTTCAAGCAGTGAAGCAGAGGAAGAGGAGGAAGAGGAAGATGATGAAAAAGAAAAGGAGGATAATAGTGAAGAAGAGGTAAGTAGAAACAGATGATGCCTTTTAAAATAAAAATTACAATAAATAGCGGTACTCCTACATTAAAATAAAATAAAAACTACATTTGAATTTCTGATTTTTTGAGGATCAGGATTTGGCATAGTCTCTGATCATTTAAATATTTTTAGTATTAGATATATTGTGTTATAAAATTGTATTATGATGTTCACCATAATCATCTGGTTTGCTTGCTTGTCTTAAAAATACTGTCTTGGAGCTGGAGAGATTGTTAAATGGGTAAGGCATTTGCCTAGCATGCAGCTGACCCAGGTTTGATATTTTGGGCAATACCAGTATTGCTCAAAGACTCTTCTTGGTACTGTGGTCAGGAGTGACCTCTGGTTATGCTCTGGTGACCGTAGGTGGTGCCAGAGATTCAAACTGGGGTCATCTGTCTGCCATGTAAGTGCTTTGCCTCCTGTATTTGGTCTAGAGAAAGATGCTTCAAAAGACTGGAGTATATACTTTGCAGATGGGATGCCTGAGGTCATCTGGGTATTGCCAGGAAAACCCTCTCCCTGACCAGACCATGAGTAGCTCCTGAGCATCCCCTGTTATGTCCCCCAAACAAAACAAATATAGTCTTGTGAAATTAAAAACCTAAAATTAAGATTTTAATGGAAGGACTTAGTGTGCTCTTGTTATATTGTAATGATTAAAAGTAGGTACCGGCCTAGAGTCAGGGAGAGAGAAAACTCTATGGGCTGGACTGCATCCTTTACATGCAGGAGGCCCAGGTTTGAAACCCAATACTGTATGGAACCCCACGTGCCAACAGGGATGACCCCTTCTACGCCAAGCATTGAGCCATGAGTGACCTCTGAATACCATCAGGAGTGTCTCTAAAACATAAACAAACAGAATAAGAAATACCTGCCTTATATAACAAAACTTTGCTTTCACATGCTTTCTACCATTGTATAAAGCATTACTGCTACATCATGCAAAGTTTGCATCTTCATATTTTATAAAATTCTGAAAGAGTATAAAATTCTATCTTCTTGTAATTTTAAAGGAATAATTGAGACATAAGTGAAGATGAAAGCCTTTTAATTTGAATGAAAGTCTTTAATTCAAATTTATGATGTAAGTGAATAGATCTAATTAGATCATAAAGAAGAAACCTGTGAATTTTGTGTATGTATATGGCGGGGAAGGCCACACTCAGAGATACTCAGGTGTATCTCCTAATACCTGGCTCCTCCAATAGTATTCACTCCAGGCAGTGCTCAGGAGACCATATAGGATGCCATATAGAGATTGAACATATGGAATTGAATCCACATTGGCTGTGTGCCCATTGTATGGTTGCTCTGGCCTCACCTGTGAAACTTTATGGGTGAAGGAGTTGAAGTTTGGGGGCCAGTGAGATAGTACAACAGGTAGAATGCTCAGATATGACCCAGAAAGCTCCCCCACCAAAAAAAAAACCAAAAAACTAAAGAAATCATATATTAAGCCATAGGGACATTCAGAATATTCTCTAGAAAATAGATTTCCTTAGACGTATCTAACATAACAAAACCCAGCATTGTGTATTGTGTTTAAACTGAGAAATAGGCAATTAGCATAAGCAATATAATTGTGATTTATTTCCTTTCCAAGTAGCATGCTTAATAATTTATCAACATGAGGTTTGATTTTTAACTTAGCTTTATTTTCGTCTAGTGATTTTTGAAATAAGGGGCCAGGGGCTAGGAGATAGCTTGGGTTGGTGAGCACAGGATTACATATCTGAGGTCTTGAGTTTGATCCCTGATACCACATAGCCAGCTGAGCACCATTGGTTATGGCCCCTATAACCAATAGATATGAAAAATGAAAGGAAAAATCTCATTGGTATTAGGCACATAAGTTCTAAAAGTTATGTTTAGGTTTATTTAGAAGACCAGTTGAGAAGTATGCTCCTCTTGCTATTAGAAATACATGTGTCAGCTAGAGTAACTGAAAATATGTGTTTTAGATTACTTTTTCTATAGTTACTCCTAATCATGTGCTATAATGCACACTCTGTTTATTTTTTCTTTATTTTATTCAGCACCTAGCATATTACCTTATATTTACAGGTGCTCATTAAATGCTTGTTGAATGGATGATAGTTCCTTTATCTTACCCACTACCCTGCTCCTTGCAGGTTTCTTCAGGACCAGCTCCCTACTGCCACAGCCCCTGGCCACAGCAGCAAGAAGCTAGTCCCTCCCCCGTTATTGATAATACAGGGAACTATTTTATTACTTGAAGATTTCCATAAGTCTGAATCTTCAGGTATTGTAGATCAAGTTTGTCCCCACTTAATTGTTCTTTTTATAAGCTTGAGCTACAATAAAGTGGGGCTGAGTATAATAAAGGATATTTATAGCTAATGGGAGCTCGACTTGTAAAAGTCACTGAGGAGCGGTAATCGAGTCCACTTTGTTGTGAGACTAACCCAATTAGATATGTGAGGATAGATTTTCTTGATCCTTTGACCCTGAATTAAATACAGGTGTCTAGTATGGTAAAAATTCATAAACTGTCATGGTATTCTCATTTCTTAGATGAACATTTACATGTGAGGGATTTTTAATATTGAAATTCATATTAGGATATATTCCTTTATGAAATGTAAAAGATCCAGACTTTTCTGGTTTTGAGTAACTTAGTACTAAGAAATATTTGGTAAGAAGCCTCTGAAATATTTATTATACCGATCTTTATTGTTGGTAAACTTTTTGCTTATTTAAATGCATATTGTGAAAATAATATTTTTCTTTGACTAAAATTAGGAAGAAATAGAACCATTTCCAGAAGAAAGGGAGAGCTTTCTTCAGCAGTTATACAAATTTATGGAAGATAGAGGTGAGCATTTTCTTCATTCATTCTTAATATAGGAAGTCTGTAGATAACTAAATAGTTATGTAGTCTGTAGATAACTAATATTTTAAAAACAGAAATTTCGATCATTAAACTCATGTTACTGGTGTTTCTGGCTTTTTTTATTAGAGACATAATTTACACATATCAGTTTAGGTATATAGCCTGATTAAGTATTTGTATAATGCTATCATTTTCATAGCTAGTATCACCAGTACTGGACAGAATGTTTGTTATATATTAGGTGGAATGGTGAATTGGACAGTATTTTGTATTGTGCTTATCTCTTCCACCATTCTTGAGACCCCAAAGAACCCTATTACATGCAGAACAGTAGCAGAGTGAGAATTACAGTACTGTTTATTGGTACCTACACAGATGGCTCTTGTTAAGGTATCATCCAAAATTATCATTTTATCTTTTTATAAAATAATATAAATATGTATTATCTAGGATTTCTGTATTTAACAGATTATTTAACATATATACCACACATTTATGAGATGAGCCAAAATCTTATGACCTAGCCATAGAACTAAGAAAAGAATTAAATCATCCATAGTAAGTCAGAAATAGAAAAGAGTGAAAGTATCAAGATGAACTCTGATTTTATTTATTGAATTTGACTAATGCTGTAATAAAAAGGGCAAAGATTGTGGCTGGAGTGATAGTACAGGGCATTTGCTTTGCATAAGGCTAACCAGGGTTCTGTCTCCAGTATCCCATATGGTTCCCTGAGCCCACCAGGAGTCATCCTTGAGTACAGAACTAGGAGTTACCCTTTGAGCACTGCCTGGAGTGATCTCAACCCTCCCCTATGCCCCAATCCCTATACAGGACAAAGATTGGGAAAAAGAATTATACTGCAGTTACTATGGCTCTGGAACTCTTGTGTGTCTGCTCTTAAGATTATAGTTTCTTTTTTCTTGGGAAGTTGCTGGAAAGTGTATAAGGGATCGTGAAAAGCTTTCTAGTTTGAGGAAAATAATAAAATAAATGATATTTGGAAAGTGCCACTATACTGGAATTGATTTTTTTTATATCTTTAACTTGCAGAGCCAGGGTGTGCTATCAGGTGTGACCCCAGAAAAGCAAAACAAAACCAGACAACTTGTTTTGAGGCACTTGACCTTTAATTGTTTCAATAGTTACTTCATTTGTGCAAATCTGGTTTCCATAATTTCTAACAAATGTGTGTTTCTTTTTAAATTTTACTTCAGTATTTTATCTAGAAAAAGTAATCATAAATTTTCAGATTTGAAATTCATATGAGAAAAAAATTAATGAAACAGACCTTATTGTTTTTTGTTTTGGGCCACATCCAGCAGTGGTTAAGGTTTACTTCTGGCTCTGTACTCAGGAATTACTCCTGGCCGTTCTTGAGGTACCATATGTGGTATTGGGGATTGAACCCAGGCTGACCAAGTACAAGGTAGAAACAGCACTCTTTGTTTTGTTCCCATTTTTTCTTTGTTTGTTTTGATTTTGTTTTGGGCCACACACAGTGATGATCAGGGGTTACTTCTTTCGCACTCAGGAATTACTCCTGGCAGTACTTAGGGGATCATATAGGATGCTGGAATCAAATACAGGTTTGCCTCATACAAGGCAAGTGCCCTATTGGCTGTACTATTGCTTCTGCCCCCAACTCCCCTCCCAGAATGTTTTTGATTGGGGCCAGAGAAATTATAGAGCTGTTAAAACCTGTGCCTTACATACCACTGACCTGGATTTGATTCCTGGTACTACATAAGATCCCTTGAGCACTGCAAGAAAATATTCCTGAGCACAAAGTCAAGTATGTAACTGTAAGGTATTGTCTAAGGTCCCTCCTTCCTCCCAAAGTGATTGTTTTGATCAACAAAGGATTTAAAAAATTTCATTTATCAGGCTGGAGCGATAGCACAGCGGGGAGGATGTTTGCCTTGCACGAGGCTGACCCAGGTCCGATTCCCAGCATTCCATGTGGTCCCCCGAGCACCACCAGGAGTAATTCCTGAGCGTAGAGCCAGGAGTAACTCCTGTGCATTGCCGGGTGTGACCCAAAAAAAGCAAAAAAATTTTCACATATATGCTATATATTTGGTGGTGCTTCATGGTTCTAATTTATTTTGTATTTAAAAGGTACACCTATCAACAAACGACCTGTACTTGGATATCGAAATTTGAATCTCTTTAAGTTATTCAGACTGGTACATAAACTTGGAGGATTTGATAATGTAAGTATTATTGTAAAAAGTGAAATGTTTTTCATTAATATTTTATCATCTAAAAATTAACTATTAGCAAAATGAAAATAGAAAAGAAAATGGAAAGAAATTTGAAACAGGAAGAGTTTCTTCTAACGCCTTAAAATTTTTAAAATGAACTTCATGATTAACTATTAGTTTTTGAAACTTCCACAGATTACCTGGCATATTTGCATCATTGCATAACCATATTGGTAAAAATTCCATGTCACCTGCCTAAGACTGAAAGTTCCCAATACTCAAACCTGCACACGGGTATACATTCATTCACACATACACATGCATATCTTTGTGTGATCTGAAGAAATTATCTTAAGATTACCATGACATATAATGCACAATTACTTAGGAATTTTCTCAAAAATGTATTTTCTATACAATAAGTGTTTTTACTGGGGTCCATAGAATGATTTTGGTGTATTAACTTGAAAGGTTTTTGGTCTTTTTTCGGGGGAACAGTATGGGATGAAGTCTCCCTAGACATATTCTCTCTAGACCACTTAGCAGGTGCCGCTCAAACTAGCAGTATTCATGGCCACTAGGGTCATAAAATTATGACATAAACCAAATTTTTGACTTTATACTTTAATTTATACATTAAAGAGATTGATATTTTCACTACAGAGACTGAGCCTATAAACATTTTTATGTATACATATATATGTGCCAAATTTTTATTGTATTCCTATCTTTCAGTTTAAGAGTTTTCATTTCCGTTTCATTCTTTAGATTGAAAGTGGAGCTGTTTGGAAACAGGTCTACCAAGATCTTGGAATCCCTGTCTTAAATTCAGCTGCAGGATACAATGTTAAATGTGCTTATAAAAAGTAAGTTACTGTAGTCATAATGTGTTCAATATTTTATTTATAAGAAGCAAATTGGAACTTATGTATAACAGGGTAATATTTTTACAAAAACGGTAAGAAATTTTTACTGCAGTAGTCAGTATATAATAGTTTTATAGATAATATTCCATTAACACTTGATCTATGAGAGATTCTGTATAGAAATTTCTTGTGGCTAAGTAAATTTAAAAAGTTCTTTGAAAGGTTAAGATGCCAGAGTTTTATTTATTTATTTATTTGTTTATTTATTTTTATTCTATTTAGTTACTATTTCTCTAGATTTGGGGGCCACACACCTGACTGTGCTCAGGATTTACTCCTGGCTCTGTCCTCAGTGATCACTCCTGATGCCGTAGTTTGTTTTGTTTTTTTTCTTTTTGGGTCACACCCGGCCATGCACAGGGGTTACTCCTCGCTCTTCACTCAGGAATTACTACTGGTGGTGCTCAGGGACCATATGGGATGCTGGGAATCAAACCCGGGTCGACCCGGCCGCGTGCAAGGCAAACACCCTACCAGCTGTGCTATCACTCCAGCCCCCTGATGCCATAGTTTCAAGTCAAGTAAACCCAAGTTTGAGTCCTTATTTTCCCAGTAATTCTTTAAAGCCTCAGTGTCTTCAGTTATAAATGTGATAATCCTACGTTCCTTATAGGATTACTCTAATGTTTAAATGAGGTCTTACATGTACCAAAATTTAGATCTCAAGTACTGGCAAACAATGCTCAATAATTTGATGCTATTTTTAGTGCTTTTAATAGCTACTATTATTAAAACTCTTCATATAACTCTTGTATTTAAGATATCAGCATAGTTTTTTAAAATTAAAATGTTTTTCTTTGAAAATGTTTCTGTTTAACCTAATTAGAGAGAGAGAACAAAAGGGAATACCCTGCCACAGTGGCAGGGGAGGGTGGGGGAGATGGGATTGGGTGGGTGGGAGGGATGCTGGGTTTATTTGTGGTGGAGAATGGGCACTGGTGAAGGTATGGGTTCTCGAATTTTGTATGAGGGAAACATGAGCACGAAAATGTATAAATCTGTAACTGTACCCTCACTGTGACTCACTAATAAATAAATTAAAGAAATAAAGAAAATGTTTCTGTTTAGGTTTTAAAAGATTGAGAAGAACTGAACTAGGATAAACTAAAACATTGATATGGCTCACTAAGAATTAAAAAACAAACAAATTTACAAACCATAACTCTCTGATATTATTCTGAAAAGTTCCCCAAATGTAATTTCTCTTCATGTTTCCAGATACTTATATGGTTTTGAAGAGTACTGTAGATCAGCCAATATTGAATTTCAGATGGCATTACCAGAGAAAGTTGTTAACAAGCCATCTAAGGAGTGTGAAAATGTAAAAGAAATAAAAGTTAAGGAAGAAAATGAATCAGAGATCAAAGAAATAAAGATTGAAGAAGAGGAGAACACAGTCTCAAAAGAGGAGAAGTCTAATAGTGATGATAATGAAAGAAAAGAAAATATTAAACCCTCTATGGTAAATCAGTTTTTAGTCTTAGCTGCTTCGGTACATTTTCTACATCCTTTATAATAGTTCACTTATTTTATTATTTTATGATTTGTTGTTCATTTCTTTATTAGATGCTTTTTAAATTTAAATTTACTATTTAGAATAGCTGTTAACCTAGTATTTTTAGGGATAGCAGGGGTTTTTATTTTGGACGATGGGGCGCGGGGAGGGGGGTCCTGCAAGGATCCTGGGATTACCTGCTCAAGGACTCCAGGGCCAAGTCTAGTGGTGCCGAGAAGCCTATTGTAGGACTGCACCCTGCAGTGCTCAGAGAACCACTAGGTGCCTGAGGATGGCTGCATGCAGGGCATTCTTTCTGCTAGTACTGATTAGTACCTACTGTGGGTAACAGTTAAGACATGGATATAAGTTGACAATTTTTACTTTTGTTAGTTTAGATCCTCTGATCTTTTTCTAGGGAAGTAAAAAGAACTTACTAGAATCTATGCCTAAACAGTCTGATCAGGAAAAAGAAGTTAACATGAAAAATCCGGAAGAAAATGAAAATCTGCAAGACAAAGATGATGAGACAACTAGGGTAGATGAACCTCTCAACATAAAGGTAGAAGCTGAGGAAGAAAAAGCAAAATCTGGGTAAGAAATATGTTTTTGGTTAAGATGCATTTTACTAAATGAATTCTTGTGTTTGCTCCTTTTTATAGTAGGGTATGTATAAATCTAAATTTGATGAAGTGTAGAATACTGAGTGCTTTGGATTTAAGTAAATTGCCCTTTTTCCTTCAGAGACCCTACTAATATAAATTTGTTGCAGTGATCTTACTTTGATCTATTTTTCTTGCTCTCATCATGGAAATTTATAGTTTTGAGCCAGAGAAAAGAACTACTTATTGAATTAAGCTCTGGTGAATAACCAGATTAATATATATTTGGCTTCTTCCAGTATTTTGTAAGTGGTATGTTGGGTGTAGGTTTTGAGAGTTGTATTTGTTTCTTTAGCAAAATCTGAGAATGGAAAAAATAGTATCAATTAGATTTTTAAAGACCAGAGTTATGTTGTATTTTATGAGACTATAGCATGTATTTGTTTTGGTCTGTTTGGAATTATGGGTTTTATGTATTGCCATTGGCCTCTGAATTTTATAGATTATTGATGTGTAAAACTCAGAATATCCATTGTTAGTGATCCATATAAAATAAGTACAAGCCAGTACAGTCAAGTTTTATAGTAGTATTTTTCTGAATTTTGGCTTCATCATGCAGGCAAGCAGCAAAGAGGAAAATATGCTTAGATGAGTAGTCAAAGGTGTGTTTATTCCCTTTTGTTTACATCTGTGTGTACAAATGTATATCCCAAATACTTTTTACTGTTTGAGAAACTTTCAAGTTTAGTAAATATTCAGCACTTATGAAATCTTACATAGTGTCCTGATGTCTTTATATAGTGTTTTGGTCACAGTATGCAGGTAATCATGGAAGAAAAACCTGAGATAATACAGTAAATGTGTTTGTTCATTATACCCATTTATTTTCATGTTCTTATGCTTGTATGTTTGAAATGTTCCTTGATGCAACATTAGACTACTTCAATTTAAGAAACTTGATTAGGATTCAGCTTTTTTGTCTAAATATTTGATTTTTAAATTTTCAGATATTTCTGGCACATCTACTTTCTGGAAGGCACTATGATGAGGCTGTAATTTCTTTTTGCTACTAAGTTTATAGTATAAAGTAAATTTTGTTGATTTTATTCCTTTAATTATTAAGTTATATGTATTTTTAAATTTATTATATTTATAAATGTATCATACCCATAACTTGAAACTTTTCTGGTGTACTGCCTTAATTTGTAGATATTCTTTGGAAGTTTTATATGTTTGGGATATCCAAAATTAACTTCTGCATTTTATCAGATAAGTGCAATTGAAAATGTAACTAGCTAGTGTAAAGAATTTTGTGTTCTTCTATAGCCCAGTTATAGGAGATAAAATAATTTATATAACATGTCTTGTTTCAGTGCCAGGGCCAAACAATTAGATCTTGTTTCATTGTTAAGAGTATGGCATCAAGCTTAAAAATCGTGGTATTTATCTCAAATGAAAAATCTTTGCTGCAATATTTGGTTTCCTAAAATGTAGTTCTCTGGAAGATAACATAACGTGTCTGTTGTATTGTACATCAGCTTAATTTATATAGTTTTTCAAAAGAGAACAAAATGAGCAAAATGAATGGGGGGGGGGAAGAGAGAGAGAGAGAGAGAGAGAGAGAGAGAGAGAGAGACTGTGTGTGCATTGCACATCCGCTTTTTTTTTTTATCTTTTATGCTTGTTGTATTTTTTACATTTAAAGGTTATCTTTCTTGGCATTCTGTGTTCTGTCTGATTTAGTTCATTTGCCTCTGATTTTATCTGTATGTTCTTCGGAAGAGAGTTGGAATATTTTCTTTGGTTGATAGCTAGTGATTATGTTGTTTGCTTCTTTATACTTCATTTTTAAGTGGGTTTCATATTTGTGCCTGAGGTTGATATTAAATACAACTTTTTATCATGTTTATTTATCTGGATATTAGATTTTTGTTCCTGATTAAATGAAAGTTTGCCCTCACTACTCCTGCTACATAGAATTATGCTTGGTATCATTTGAATTTACTAGCTGTATTTTTTAGTGCATTATATAAGTTTAGAAATTACTTTTCTTTAAAAAGTTTTTACTATTAATCTCTTTCTCTTATATATGATGATTCTGAGGTGCATAACTCTTTTATTCTGCCCATTAGAATATACTTTCTTTCCTTCTTGACAATAAGTTTATGATTTTGACTATACTTTTAAAAAGTCTTAACTATTTCATTTACATAATGCTAATTTTTAAATGGTTAATTTTATCATCTGTAGCACCCTTTCTGATAGTTCCTTAACTATTTTAGCATTACTGATAAATATTTATTCATTATGAAATTATCTAGTGTGTTTTCAATAGGTTCCTTTTCTTTCTTACTTTTTGTTTGTTTTTGGGTCAGAAAACTATAAAAGCACTGCACCAGGCAGTGCCTGGGGATACTCCAATGCTCCAATACTCCAGGTTGTGTTCTTGGTTGTTGCTTGGGGGACCTCGTGGTGCCGGGGATTGATTCAGTGTTGGCCACATTGAAGGCAAGTGCCTTAATCCCTGTACTATATCTCTGGTCTCTGAAAATTCATGTTTTCTGAAAATATCAGATTGTAGCTGGTTTTATTTAGGTTTTAATTTTTGAGGACGTATTCATTTGTATGTAAATTAGACTTTGAAATAGAAATAATTGAGAATCTTTGTAAACTTTGTGTGATGTATTTCAGAAATAATTGGCACCTTTGGTACATTTGTGAACTTATACTTAATTCTACCAGTCTATTAGACTCTCCCTTTCATCACTTCCACCCATCTATATATAATGGGAAAGAGGGGGATTTTAAAAAGCACTATAGTACTGCTTTGTATTACTGATTTTTTTGGTTGCTATATCAATGCATGATGGGAATGATAGAAAAAGTATGTTATTTTTAAAAAGACTGTATAAAAATGTAAAAATGGTATTACTAGAGGGAGGCTTTTTCTGTTAACATTTTATCCATTAACTTTAAAGCTTAATTTGTTAGCTGTGTTGGCTCTGTTTTTATATTTACTCATTTGTTAGATGTATAATGATTCGTTATTTTAGGGAGAAAACCATTGTAATAGTATAGACATATTGCAGAGCAGATTAAAATCAAATGTAGTTGAGAAATTTATATTGAAGTTAATTTTTATAAGCCTAGTGCTTGAAATGATTGTAATTTATTATTTTCTCTAACTTGAATATAAATTTGTAACTAATATAAAATAAATATGAATGCTCTATTTTAGAAAATACATGAATTGGGAAGGTCAGGAGTGTTGCTTCTAGAATGATTTTCATAATTTTGTATTATTTGTAATTGGCCTCATATACTCACTTCTCATTCTTTTTTAATTTCAAATTTGAGAGGACTGGTAGCAGGTAATTTTCAATAAATTTGTAACAAAAATAGCTAAAGTAATAACTTGATTTGATATTGATGTTAGAATATTTTTATGTAAGGTAAAATAGTTTTACTTATAATATTTGTAATTTTGGTTAGAGTAACTTTAAACTAGTCATTGGATAGTAAAGCATTTCATTTTAAAACTAAGGCTAAAAGTTTTGAGTGAAAAATAATTTTATAGTCAGAATGGCTATGAAGTTGTAATGATTTTGTTTGTGTCAACTGAGATGTAAAACATTTTTATAATAAAACATGAGAAAATTGTTAGTCAATCATAGTAGTTTCTTGCTATTCAGCATGACATATGTTCTTCTGGCTGTTGGAAATTTTCCTTTAATGCACTTACTTTCCAGTCTTCATTTCTCTAAATGTATCTTTCTGTAACCATGGTCATCTTATACAGTTTTAGTTTTTAATACTAAATTGAAACTCAGAGAATTTCTTACACATGGAAACTGCTGTTCCCGGAACAATCACAGCCACAATTTTTATCAATATATGTGGTTTGGAACTGAAAAGCTTATGAAGTGTCTTTTATTAACTGCAATTTTTTAAACCTTTCAAGAGATGAAACGAATAAAGAGGAAGATGAAGATGATGAAGAAGCAGAAGAGGAGGAGGAGGAGGAAGAGGAGGATGAAGATGATGATGACAACAATGAGGAAGAGGAGTTTGAATGCTATCCGCCAGGCATGAAAGTCCAAGTGCGGTATGGACGAGGGAAAAATCAAAAAATGTATGAAGCTAGTATTAAAGATTCTGATGTCGAAGGTGGAGAGGTCCTTTACTTGGTGCATTACTGCGGATGGAATGTGAGGTAACTTGAGTTTTAGCTAGTGATTACTACCTAAACACACTTACAAAATAATTTTCTATATTAAAATTTAATTTATGAATTATAGACTTGTTAGTATTCTAATTGAGTCATAGTACCATATAAAAAATATGTAGTTTTTAGCATGTACATGCCTCACTTAGTGACTTCCTATTTCCTGTTTAAAATAGAGATCTCCTTAGTTTCCAGAAAACTGAAGTCTAGTGATTGAATTTTTTGTATCACTGATAGATTTATAGAGGCAACATTATTGGTGAAATGATAGAAAAGGTTTATAAAAAGGTAAAAAGAGTTGAGCTTCTTGATGTCTACAAGCCGATTATTTGGCTTCTTGGTCTCTTGTATTTTCTGCTACCTTGTCGCATTGCCTCTTCTTTGTAATCTTCTTAAGCCATCATATTTCTTTTCTTCAGTAGGCAGCAATTTTTAAGTGTGATTTCTCAAGAGTCTTGACCTATTTTAAGAAAGTCTTACCTTCTCATTAACAACTCCTGCATTATAATCTTGTTCAGAAGTCTCAGGTGGTTATAAGTCCAAAACAGTATGACTAAAATATAGTTTACTTTCTGACTGGAAGAATTGAGAACTGAAGGCAAAACTGTAGTTTGTTTTTATGTATATTCAGTGATTTAGGATACGGGATTTTTTTTTTAAAACAAGTTTCTTTTTTTTTTTTTTCAGAGAAATTTTGTATTTGAATTTTAGCTGAACTGGCAGATCATTTTTGAAACAGATAATTTAGATATCTGTTTAAATTTTTTTGATTTGGAATATATGATACTGTATTTGAATAGATATTCTATATATTATAGCCTATGATATGGTTGAAATTCTTGAAAAGTTTACCATTAAAGTGGTGGTTTTATAGTATGCCTAGTTTGTGCCTAGTTTCTTTTAAGAAAGACTGCAGTTCTCATGCTTTAAATTCTATTGAGATTGGAATGTTATTAAGAGAACATCTAAAATTGTCTTAAATTTGCTATTTCTTAAAAGTACATTTTAGCTAGCAGTTTAAGTTGTAAGGCGATGTTGAGTTTTGTTTGAACTCATTCTATATTTCTTACCACTCAAGAAGATTAACTAAGTTTTAAATTTAAGAATACTGGTTCATGTCAGGTTTGGATAGGGTAGTTATCCTGAAGTATAAGGTTTTCCAGATACTGCTTTTAAATCTTGTTCCTGTGTAATTATTCTTTTGGCTCTTGGTTCTTGTGCTGCCTCTCTAGTGCATGATTTATTTATTTATTTTTTACTTGAAGGGTTGGCTATTAATGATAGTGCTCAGAGGAAGGTTCTTGATACCTGATTAGTTGCTATAAAAATATTTGCTTGGTCTTTGACATTCATTTGCTAAGTAATAATCCTAAAGATAGATAAGTAGTCATATCATCTTTTACCTCTCCCATTTATTCTTTCTGTTAATTGTTCTAGACTTATAGTAAGGCAGTTTTCCCATTCTGTGACTAGTGGATAGAACTTGCCCACTATAACTTTTCCCTGCAATTAGAGCTTGATTATTTTGTACTCATTGTCTCATTAAACAGAAGAGGCTCTTAGTAGGTATAAAAATTGAGACACCAAATTACTCTTCAAGTTAGATATTTTTGTATTATTCAGTGAAGATTCAATAAGGTTAGAATGAATAATACCATCCCAAGAACACTTGATTTTAGAGGGTAGAAAGAATGTCTAGAGTTTACCTTTGAAATTAATAGGTTGAGTAGAGTAGGGAAGATTTTTACAGTGAAATATTTAAGTTTAAATAAAATAGACCAGGAAAATGAGACCTAGTTCATCAAGACTTGCTTGTGTTACTGAAAAGGATGCCATCTACTCCTCACAAGTCAAGCTTTTATATAAGAACTTTCACAAAAGAAGAAAACTTAACCATCTTGATGAAGACATAGGGTGGATCTCTGCACGTTCCAGCATCATAGAGAAAACAACTACTTCAGTAAATTAAACAGTTAATGTTCTAGTAGTCAACAAAACAATATTCCCATTTTCCTCTGCAATAATGATGAATCGTGTTACTGATGAATAAGCAGTAATTAAGATCTTTACTGTTCCTTCATGTGTGAAGCTAACCTAAAGAGGACTACGACGTATCCTTGTCAGCTCTCCAACTATGTACTATTGTTGTAGGAGACCATGTGCTTGATCTATAAATTTATAATTAAGAGATGTAAAATTAGAAATGAAGATTTATACATGAAAGTTTATAAAAATAGTTTTGTCTTCAGTGCTGTTATTAATTGCAGTAGCATTTTAGAAAATTTTCTATGGAGCCATTTTTGTGAGTGTTTGATCTGAAACATCCTAGTATGGAATTTCAAATACATCAGTATTTGATCAATGTTGACCCACTATTCAGTTTGGCTTTCAGTAATCAAGGAGCTTGGAGTTGGACTAAAGTTTTTAAAAATTTATATTGAGGCCTACTAATTGAGTTAAATTGTTCCCTGAGGTACAAGAGACACTAGAGTTTCAACTAAGATGTCTGTATGGTTGGGGGTTAAGGACTAACCTCCCCAGTGCTGTTCATTATTCAAATGTTTTCTTTATTTGACAAATAAAAAGTTTATCATCTATGTGCCAAAAACCATCTAAGGAATTATCCTGTCCAGGGAATTACCCTACCACCAGCATTTACAACCCATTCATTGTTCCATCCCTTATTTTTTTGTGTGTGTGTTGGACTTCAAACCTAGGACCTCACACATGGAAAACACAGTATTCTACTTTTGAGTGATATGCCTGACCCTTGCTTTTACATCAGTCACTTGTTAATAGTCACTTTATTTTTACCTCCCAGCCTTTTCTGATCCTCTTAATGGCTTTGCAGTATTACCAAGTAGTATTTCCTAATAAAATCATAAGAAGGGTGGGAAAGATGGGTGTTCAGGAGTGGGATATGGCTCAAAGGGCTGGAATGAGTGTTTACTTTGCAGGGAGAAACCTTGAGCTCAGTCTCTGGCACTACATGATCTGTAGTGTCACAAAACAAGAGCGCCTGTGCAGCTGATCCTGACTACAGGAAAGCAAACAACCTCACTGACTTGTTCTTGTTTTAAATTCATGATTGTGAACTTCAAGTGGGCTAAAGTAGGATTACTTGCCTACTTTCTTAAAATACTATTTTACTCTGTGTTTTTCCTCCTTGTATCCTCCACTTCTGTCCCTCTTAACTAGTGACCTTGCTTGTCAAATCGAACACATGAAACAAAATAATTTCAGCAGACTTCCACTAGATCCATCTCTGTACCTGTTGCCACATTCTCTGCCTTTCTGTTTTTGGCCATAGGTCAACAAGCATGATATTATCAAAAGCCTCTTTCCTATATCTTGATCTGTTACTTTCCTTCTGTGGCAATTGATCGAGTTGACTTATCCTTCCATTTAACTTTTCACCTCAGTCTCAGCTGTTGGAGCTGAACTATTTTTATCTTGAGTCCTAATTTGAGTTGCTTTTATAATAATAAATTTTTCTAAATTGTATTTTGGTACCAAAGGGATATGGAATAGAGCTTTTACCTAAGACTTTGAGTAACTTCTTTTTCTTATTCAAATTTCTGTCAGCAGAACCAGAATACAGGTTTCTCTTGGTATATGGTGTCTGGAGATGCTGTTATCATTATATTTATTATTATTCAGGGTTTGGGGTGCTCAGGGACTACTCCTGGCTCTGTTCAGGGGGTCACTCTGATGGTGTTCAAGGGAACCATATGCCATGCCATGTGTTAGCCACATGCGAGGAAACTATTTCTCAGACTCCACCATTACTTTTATATGGAAAAATATTCCTTATGTGTTCCTAGATGCACAAAGTAACCTGCCAAATCATATCATATAGGAATATTCTGCTTTCAGATTCTAGGGAAAACCTGTACTTTCACTAAAACGGTTCATTTGAGTTTATAACAAAAATTTTACAGTTCCATTTTTATTGTTTCTATCCTTTACCATATTTAGAACAGTGCGTACTTGATCATTTGCTGAATACTGTATGAATATTAAACAACATGTGGCCTCTTTTGGTTACGACCACATCCAAACATCCAACAGTGCTCGGAGACCACGCAACTCCAGCTTGGAAAGTGATGCAGGCCAGCAAACACACTTTATGCCATTTCTCTAGCTGTACACTGACCCTTTTGGCAACAAAATGGACGTAGAGCAAAACATTAAATCCAAATAAAAGGGACTGGTTTGTAAAAAGTCATCCTTATACAGAGTAGAGAAAATAATGGGCAGTTGGGATAGATGATGTATCTGACTCTATTGAAATTTTTAAGTTTTTTCTATATTGTGAAACCATTATGTTACTGAGAAATTGTCAATCTGTGTTTCATAGACACTAGACCATTGTGTATTCATGAGTTCCAATTTCTCTCTATCCTTGCCAACAATTGTTTAAAAAAGAAAGTAAAACTAAAATATTTATTATAGTTAATCTAGTATTTAGAAGTGGTATCAGTGTGTTTTGTTGGGGGGGGGGAGAGAACCACGCCAACTGTGCTTAGTGCTTACTCCTGCCTTTGCAATTAGGGATCATTCCTGGTGATTTAGGGGACCATATGGATGTCCTACCCACTTGTACAATCTCTCTGGCCCTCAGTGTGATTTTGATTTGCATTTTTCAAACAATGTGATACTGAGTATTTCATGTACTTACTGGACATTTATTTGTATATTGACTTTGGGGAGAAAATGTCTATTCAAACACTTCTGCCATTTTTAATTTTTGTTGTTATTATAGGAACTCTTTATATGTCCCCATGCTATTTCTTTGTATTTGATTTGCAACTATTTCTCTTATTCTCTAAAACCAAAGCATTGTCTTTTCAAGTCCATTTATTAAGTATTTTTCTTTGTTCATTGTGATTTTGATTTTGATGTTGTCTTAGAAAACCTTTTCAAATCAAAGGTAATTTAATTAATTAATATTTTAATAGAATTTTATATTTTTAACTACTCTTGTTATTTTAATATATTTACTATATTTACTTCATTGGTTCATGTGACTCTGTTAGTCAATTTTTTAAAATGTAACCAGCCGTACTTGTACTTGAGGGCCACCAGAGGTGTATCCAACAACATAAGGGATGCCTTGGACTGAACTCAGGATCTCACAAATGCATGTGCTGTATCACTGATTTACCTCCCTATCCTCAGTAGTCAAAATTTTTAGGACTACCTTGGGTCATAACCCATCTTCTCACTAGCTACAATGAAATGGAGAGTGTGTGAGACTGGAATCAATCTGATTATAAATGTCTATATTCAATTACCTTTTAATTCTGCATTTCCCATTTTCCCTTTTGAAATTCACTTTCTGGCTTAATACCTCTATTCTTTCCCTCTTTATATATTTTTTATTTTTAATTTTTTTTATTCTTGGGTCACACCCGGCAATCCACAGGGATTACTCCTGGCTCTGTGCTCAGGAATCACCCCTGGCGGTGTTCAGGGGACCATATGGGATGCTGGGAATTGAACCCGGGTCGGCCTCGTGCAAGGTGAACGCCTTAACCGCTGTGCTATTGCTCCAGCCCCGCTTTCCCTCTTTTTAAATAAAAAAAGCATGTTTGCTTTTTTTTTCCTTTTACTGTGAAGATCACTGCCATATTAGAAATACAAAGATTTTTTCATTTCTATGCTTTCAACTAATGGTCATAGAGAAATAAGATACTCCAGAAAATCTCTTTATTTAAGGCCAGTTGATAATAGTTTTTAGGTAAATTTCTCGGCACTTAGTGGGAAGAAAGAGAACATTACACAAATCTGGTTCATCAAATCTCCCTGTACCCTTTGCATTCCCCTTCTCCTGTATGCCATTTTTTCTTTGCATGATACCTCTGTATTGTCATCTCCAAGTACTTGGCCACAACAAACCCTTATGTTACAGTCTCTAGCCTATTTGTGTTTATGATATATAGATTATATTAGAATTAAAAGGTACTATGGCATCCAAAGGGTTCTGTTATGGCTTGTGAAAAATTCTTCTGTAGCATGCAAGTGCTTTGTATCACAGTTCTGTGTGTTTTAAAGAGAAATTTTAAAAAAGCTTGTAAGTGGTGAATAAAGTATACGTAAGACAGTTTGAGGGTGCAGAGATAATGAGGTTAAAGTACTTGTTTTGCACTTGAGCTTCTGGACAAGGCCCTGCCTTTAGTCCTGCAGTTGCTCTAGGACCGGGCCCTGGGATGGGGGGAGGTAGGGATTCCAGGCTGTGCTGTGCCCTTCAGCAGTGTACAGACACTGGCTTAGAACTGCTGTTTTGCATGTGACTGACCCCCTCTTCAGTCCCCCACATTTCTCCTGGATACCACCAAGAGGAATTCTTGAGCATAGAGCCTGAAGTAGCTTAATAAACCCTGAGCACCACCAGGTATGGCTCAAACCCCTTCAAAAGAGAGGAGTAGGGGCTGGAGCAATAGCACAGCGGGTAGGGCGTTTGCCTTGCAGGCGGCCGACCTGGGTTCAATTCCCAGCATCCCATATGGTCCCCTGAGCACCGCCAGGGGTAATTCCTGAGTGCAGAGCCAGGAGTGACCCCTGTGCATCGCCGGGTGTGACCCAAAAAGCAAAAATAATAATAATAATAATAAAATAAAAAAGAGGAGTAGGAGGAACTTGACTGTAGTTTTTATTTTGTTGTTTTGGGATTTGAGGTTATACCCTGGTGCTGAGGGGCCATTTGTGATGCTGTGGATTGAGCCCAGGTCAGTGTCAAGAAAAGTAGTGCCCGATCTACCATAGGGTCTCTCTAGCCCCAATCTGGGGGCTGGGGGGAGAGAGAAATTAAAAATAAAGAGGAAAAAAGATTAATAAGCTATTTTGCCCCCCCAAAAAGGACTTTTTTTCTTCTTTGACTTTTCTTCTTTCCTTTTTGTTGTTTTGGATTGGTTATTTTCCCCCTTCATTTCATTTTGTGAAGGGACCACAATACTCAAAGTTATTCATAGTTGGATTTTTAGACATATAAAGTTCTGTCACTGATCGTTGTCACCAAGTTTATCTTACTTCCACCAGTGTTACCAGGTACCCTCTCTCATCCCCACCCCAGCCTGCCATATCTGCATGCGCCTTTTTAAGTTTGTTTATTTAAGTTTTGGTCTCATAATTTCAGTGTTGTTGACTCCGTGGTTTGGGTTATTTAACATGATTATTCTTTATTTTATTTTTTTAAATTAAATATCCGTGCGATAGACCATTGCAAAGCCTTTCATAATTGGGTTTCAGTCATACAATGATCCAGCACCCATCCCTTCACTAGTGTACATTTCCCACCACCAATGTCCCATTTTCTACCACCATCCTCCAACACCCCCCGCCCTTACCCCAGCCTTCTTCTATGGGAGGCACTTTAGTTCTTCCTCTCTCTTTTTCTTTTTAACACTTATTCTTTAACACCATCAATGTACATTGACTCTTGCCCCCTGCTACTTCTTGTCTGTCATATCTTATCCCACCTCCACTCATTAGCTTTCCTTCTCTTTCCTACCTGTACTTTGAGACCAAGGGTGATCTAGAACCCTCTCCCACCCCACCCTTACTTAAATCATTGCATTTCCTCATCCAGTTAAATATAAGTGATACCATCCTGTGTTTATCCTTCTTAAGGCTTACTACATTTAACATACTTTCCAATTCCATCCATATTGTGCAAATTACATGATTTTATCATTCCTTACTGCTGCATTGTATTCTTTGTGTGTATATATGCACACATCTTTGTGATCCACTGATCTGTTGTTGGACATCTGGGTAGATTCTAAATCTTGGCTATTCTACTGAGCCCTGTAATGAATAATAGTGTGCATAAATTATTTTGAATAAATAAAGCAAATGCCCCCCTCACTGTACTGTATCTCAGCCACTTGGATTATTCTCTTCAGAGTGTTTATTACTAAACTGGACCTGTTCTATTAAGTATTATAGATTGTTGGGCATATATAATGTAAACTTAGACCTGTTCCACTTGGTAATTTTATAGGTTGGCAGGTACCTCAGTGTATTTGTATGAATGCACAAATGCTAATTCTGTATATTCATCAAATATCAAAACAAATTTTTAAAGTAATTGGCATGGGGGGAGGACACCCAGTAGTGCTCAGGAAGTACTCCTGGCATGTTGCTGAGGCATTGCTTCTGGCTGTGCTTGAGCCCAGAACCATACCCTGTGGTGCTGTTGAGGCAAGGTAGAGGTTGGACTGGAGGTTGTTTTTGAAGTTACTGTCTGCATCACAATATACAGTGCTCTCTCACAGTTGTTAAATCTTTGCAATAGTCTCTACAGTCAACCTGGTAACCGACCTGCATGATATTGTTCTTTAATATTACATATTACCTCTGCTTACAGATCTGAATGATTGGTTCATTTTAAAGTTAACTTCTCTAGGGCATCTTACTGGAAGGAATAATTGATACAGCATTTTTTTGGTTGTTTGAATCAATTTGGTATAATCATGTTCCTAAAATATTGCTCTTCTTTATTATGATGAATGCCATTTCTGTGTTTGTGGAAAAAATAGTGTTACATGAGGAAAAACAATATTTGTAGCATGCTTAAAATTGCATTTTTTTAGTGACATATTTTTGTTTTATATTAAGTATATGACTAAAAGTATTATGTTTACAGGGGTATTTCTTGAAATTTCAGATATTCTCAATCTAAAAATACAAGTGTACATTTAGATTATTAAAGAAACCTCACAAAGTTGGTATCAGTAAAATTGTTCATAACATTTAAAAATTAATAGCTAATAAACTGCTGTATTTTTCCTTCCGTATTTTCTTACTCATTTGAAGTGGCCAGATGGGGCAGGGGAGATGGTTCAAAGACTTGAGCACATGGTTTGCACACGGGAGACTCAAGTTTAATCCCTAGTATACCATGGTCTCCTTAGCACTGCCAGCGCAGCCCATGTACATCACACTGGGCATAGACCATGAGCACATGTGTATGGAACAAACCTCAAAATTAATAAAGTGGAAACATTTCTTCCCTTGTTAAGATACTTGATAAATGTGAGGATTTTAAGAGCTTCATTAGGGGGTCAGCATTAAAGGACCTGCCATGCAAGTATGAGGAGATGAGTTTTGTTTCTGGTGCTACCTGATTGAATGGATTCGATTCAAGGAGCACTACCATTGAAAGTATGCAAGCACAGCAACCGAGTGTGTAACTCGTCACTCATCACGCAGAGAGCTTAGGGAAGGGAAGGGAAGAATATTAATTTAGCTACATGACAAAGATTAGTTATTTGTGTATAGTTGGGGAAGATACAAAATATGTGTCATCCAGCAATTGTTAAATGAACTCATTATAGAGAATATAATTGACTTGGTAGATTTAGTTATGTTCATTGTTTTGTAATAATTTAAAAAATTTTGAATATAATCAGTTCGGTTTTATTCTGCATATAATTATTTTTAAGCTAATTTTGTATTTTGGGTATATCTTATAATGCTAATATTTCTTTGAAAGGGACTTAGGTGGATTTAGGAATTGGTCGGTACTGATGTGAACACTGTAACTGTTTGTGTATTTTATCTACTTAACTAACATTCTTTTCCAGTTTTATTAGTATTAGATGATTCCTAGATGAGTTGCCAACACATTCATAATAAATCATAAAGTTTTTTTTTTAGAACTGAGCTTTTCTCTGGTGAGAGCAAGTATGTAATGGTCTCTGAATGGTTCTTTTAGATTACGTAAATACTTAATACATTTCAAAAATTGAAACATTTGTGACTTTTTTTATGGAAAGTCCAGAGGTTTGTATTGTCACTCTATAATTGCTGTTTTATGTTGTCTTCTCTATTAAGTTATAAGCTCCTGAGATAAGGAGCTATTTACATTTATTGCTGAATCTAAGTGCTTAGTACAGAGCCTGTCATAATAGGTACATAAGAAGTATTTGTCGAAAGAGTAAGCCTCTCATATATTTCTAGTCATGTACTTTAGTTTTTTATGTTAGAGATTATCTGGTTCAGCTCTTTTATTTGTATAAGTCAGGGCACAGATCAAGTGATATTAGTAAAATCAAAATGAAACTGGACTCCATCTTATGGACTGTTGATTTGGGTGGGGACACAAGATTATGAATTTTTTATATAAATTTATTGCTCTTCCTTTTCTTTGAAAAGTATTGGTAAATTCGAACACTGGAATAATATTTTAATTAGTAGTTATATATGAAAGAAAAAATGTTCTATTTTTAAAATGCAGTCATCTGTTGCAGCTATCAGTTTCTTTATTTTTAATTTTTGTTTGGGGGCTGTACCCTGCTGAGCTCAGGGTTTACTATTAGCTCTGTACTCTGGTATATTTCTGATGAGTCTTGGGGGAACCATATGGGATGTGGGGGATTGAACCTTAGTTGGCCATGTTCAAGGCAAGTAAGTGTCCAGCCCGCTATGCTATCTCTTTGACCCCTGTCACTTTGTTTTCTGATCATCTTTTTTTCCTTGCAAGGTTAATCACAGAATGAAAGTGCTATTTTGAACTTTATTAAAATGTGGGTCAGGGGTGGGAGGAGTGAGCCATACCCAGCAGTGCTCCAGAGCTACTTACTCCTGGCTCTGCACTCAAGTGTTACTCTTGATGGTGCTAAAAGAACAATATGATGCAGAGATTGAGCCAGTGTCAGTGTGCAAGGCAGATGACTACAGTATCTCTCTGGCTCCTTGTTTTGAAGTTATTTGCTATTAATCTTTGATCAGTTATCTTAATCTATTTGGTAAGAAATTTGAAAAAAAATTCCCATCACCAAAAATTTTCTAATTTTTTCCTCATCATCCTGAGTTGGTTCATACCACACATTTTTAGTGACTTTTTTTTTCAGTTGATCTGTTACTGTGAATGAGACTTGGCATGGCATATATGATAGGTAATCCATTTCTGTTTCCTGTATCCGTACAATATATATTGGTAAAACTAATGCTTGCAAGGTCAGTTTGCTTCCATGTTTTATTTTCCTAGATGTGTAAAGCGTATTCTCATTCTATTTTGAGGTGAGGGTGGGCACACCCAATGGTGCTCAGGACTTACTGCTGACTCTGTGCATAGGGATCACTCCTGGCATGCGTAGGGACCATATGTGGTGCCAGGGATTAAACCTGAGTCAGCTGTGTGCAAGGCAAGCACCCAGCCCACTGTAATATCTCCCTGGCCTTAAAATCTATTACTATACGTCTTATATTTTATACAAAGCAAAAATCTAATTAAGAAAATAAAAAGACTGAAAATAGTATCAGAACAAATACCAGAACAACTACCTGAACAAACTAAAAGCACTGAGAAAGTGGAAGAAGTTTAAAAGTTCTAACATTAGCTGATATTTATAGAGCTGTGTTACCATATAATTGCATCGTGGTAAGGATAGCTAAAGAGTTTTGTTATCTGCTTAATCAATACTCTTTCTTTATTCCATACATTATAATTGGGTGGCAGAAAACGTAGTCACCATGTAGTGTTCTACAGCTCATTCTACTTCTACATTCTACAGCTCAGGCAGTGGGCTTCAACCTCTATCTTACTGAATATGTTTGTGTATACTTTGTATATTCTTTATATATTCTTTCTAACTCCATTATTCCTAAGATAATTTAAACAGCATGTTTCCTCTGTATATAATTGATTTCTATTCAAATAGCAGAAGTAGTTGGAGCAACTTTTAATAGCTCACATTCAACTTGGCTAAGGATGGAGATATTTTTGGTTGATTTTTCACCTTTGCCTCAATTTTTGTAAGGATCTAAATTGCTTTCTTAAGTACCATGAGTGCAATTTCCAGTACTGATGGAGAAAAGCAAAGGAGTATAGCTGCATAGATTGTGCTGCTGTGCCAGTATAAATACCAAAAAGTATTTAAAACTTTTTGAGGTGCTTATATATTTAATTCCTAAAAAGCCAAATAGGATGTACAATCTTTATACAGAATAAACTGTCTGTTGTTGCAAATTATGTGAGCAGAACCATATACTTGAGATTATTTTAAGACAGTTAGAACTTTTCTATTCCTTCCTCATCTCTGATTATCACTGTGGCCTTCATCAGCTTTCACCAGATACAAACATAACCCTTTTCCTGGGATTGAACTCAGTTTTTCTGTACCAAATTTGTACCAGCACTGGTACTCTGCCTGGGAGTTGTCATGTTAAGGTTCATGCTAAGTCAGTGGTATACTAGGTAATAATCAGGCCATTTACTTCCTGAATTAGGGCTTTTATTCATTACCTCTAGTAATATACTTTAATTTAGAAGTTCTTTTTTGATTCATGTTCTGTAGTGGTCTTCCTCAACTCAGGCCAACTAGCCCCCAGTGGGCCCTTATGATATTACAGATGAAAATTATATAAAAGGGAGAGAGAATGATCTGAGACTAGAAGGCCCACAGCAGAAAAGCAGAGATGGAAGCGGGGCTATGGTCAGAAAAGGTTTGAGAAATACTGTTCTCGAGTTGAAAATGTCACTGATATTTTCACAATCAGTTTATAAAACTTTCAATGTAAAAGATTATTCATTTTTATATTTTTCCAGCTGAGTTATTTGTTTGTTGGTTTTGTTTTGTTTATATTCGGGCCATACTTAGTGATGCTCAGGTGTTATCCCTGGCGATGCAGTCAGGAATCACTCCTGGTAGTGCTCAGGACCATATGGGGTGCCAGGGGTTCAAACCTGGATTGGCAGCATACAAGACTAGTGCCTTACCGCACAGTATTATTGCTCTGGCCCTGCCAGGTCAGTTTTATAAATATAAATCATTGTACCTTTTTTTGATTAAACAAATAACTGTTGTACTCATAGTAAATTATACCATCAAAATCATGTAGATGGTCAACATTGGAGTGGAGATGCCATCATGAACTGCCTGCTCTCAGCTTTGGGTACATATGGGAAGCATTTTAGCATGCTGAAAAACTTGACATTGTAATGATATTTTTAGTATTGTATGTTAAAATATTTTTTCTAGACAATTTTACATTGTGCATAATTATAACACTATGCTTTTTAAAAATCATACAGTGTTATTTGAAACTGGTGTGTATTAACTGCCCAATGGTCTGTAGGAAAAATTGATAATTGCTGCTTAACAACAAAATGAAGTAAATTTAAGAATTATAGAATGTAATATGATTTCTCTTAACAGTTACTGTACATACTTAATTTCTCTTCAGTGTACAAAGTAGGGAGTTTTAATTTTGGAGTTCAGAGATCTTGCTTTTTTAATTTTGACTCAGCCAATAGCTGACATTCTGTCCTTGGACAAGTCAGTTCATCTTTACTTTGAGCCTGGGTAACTTTATTCATCAAACCTGGAAGTTGAATTAAAGGATATCCAAGGTCCTTTCCAATTCTAAAAGATTATAATTTTTTTTAATTGGTGGTTACTTCTGTGGTATGGTATATGCTTGAATATTTATATTAATTTTCTTTAATTTTAGATATGATGAATGGATTAAAGCAGATAAAATAGTAAGACCTGCTGATAAAAATGTGCCCAAAATAAAACACCGGAAGAAAATAAAGGTAAATGCTTATTTGGCTATAAGTCATAGCTCTTAATTAAAGACATTTTCACCCTAATATGTGAATTTTAGTATTCATAGAGTTAGAAAATTTTGTCAGTTTTTAAAAAATGTAAACTGATTTTGAAGACTTTTTTGGTTCCAACATTGTCTAAAGCCAACTAACCTTATTTCACTTAATCATTTCAAACTCTTTTACTTCCTCTGGTATCTAGGAGTTATAAACACATGTGGGGGCCATGCGTTATTATAATAACTGTGTGAACTACTTAGACGAAGAAAAGGAGGTGTTTGTAGGCAAAAGACTCCCTGTCTGCAACTTTTCATAATTTTTTTCTGAATAAATATGTAGTGTTTTAGAAGATCTTCACAAGACCCCTATGTACTACATAGATTTCAGGATGATCTGTTAATGAGCTCCAATGGAAATTAATTTTATTTTCATGTACCATTATTCTTACTCATATTGTAATTTGCAAATATCTTATTAGGAAATAGACTATTAACAGAATTTTAGAATATTTTTATTCTTAATGGCTTTATGTTTTGACTAGTATATAAGTTGGGTTTCGTAATTTTTCTGGAATTTAGTTGTCTTAGTCAAAGGAAGGAGCGATATACCTTAATAGAAATCATGCTATATTTAGCATTGTTAATAGTTACTAGAATTTGGTATGTATGAAGTTAACATAATCTGGGTCACACTTGATTTTTGAAGGAAATTTTGCAGTAGTATTTCTAAGGTAGGGATGGAAAAAGCAATATTAAAATATAAAATTGTGGGACCACAGCGATAGTACAGCGAGTAGGGTATTTGCCTTGCAAATACATGGCTGACCTGATCTCCACCTTTCCATGTGCCCTCCAAGCAGAAACACAAACAAAAGACTAAGCTGGGCGATGGGGACCGAGCTCAGCATGTGATAATACTTGGTTTCCTTGTGAGAGGCCCTAGATTGTATTCCTAACACCACAAAAAGAGAGAGAATACTTAGGAAGCCACTATTTTAATATATTGTAGTATATAACTTTAGTGTTCAGTTAGTTTTTAGCAGTCACTGTCACTGTCATCCCTTGCTCGTTGATTTGCTCGAGCGGGTACCAGTAATGCCTCCAGTTTTAGACTTGTTGTTACTGTTTTTGGCATATCGAATACGCCACGGGTAGCTTGTCAGGCTCTGCTGTGTGAGAGATGCTCTTGTTAGCTTGCCGGGCTCTCCAAGAGGGGCGGAAGAATCGAACCCAGGTCAGCTGCGTGCAAGGCAAACGCCCTACCGCTGTGCTATCGCTGCAGCCCAGTTTTTAGCAGTATTATAAATATATAATTTATGATAAATTATGACTAACAAGAAACTTTTTCCCCCTTGACCTAGCATAAATTAGATAAGGAAAAAGACAAAGATGAAAAGTATTCTCCTAAAAGCTGTAAACTTCGGCGCTTGTCAAAACCACCATTTCAGACTACTCCATCTCCGGAAATGGTATCCAAACTGGATCTTACTGATGCCAAGATCTCTGAAACAGCTCATATTAAATCTATAGAAATCACTTCTATCCTTAATGGACTTCAAGGTAAATATAACAAGCATCCCTTCGCATACAAGCATTTGGATTTTCTTTTTGTAAATTAAATTCTATAGAGATAATTCAGTTGGGGGCCTAAGAGATAGCTCAAGAACTGTGTGCGTTCTTTTCATGCGGGAGGCCTACATTTGATTCCTATCTCCAAGTTGTCCTTAGAGCACTTACTACAAAGCCTGAAGTAGCCCCCTAAGCACCTCTCGTTGTGAATGCATCCTCACTAAAAAGGAAAAAAATAAAACAAAACCAAAAACCAAATGTCTGGCAAATGTATGATTCAGGTAGTAGGATATATTCTTTACATGTGTGAGGTCCTGGATTAGATCCCCTGCGCTCTGTACTTTAATTTAGAAACTCATATCTTTCTGTTGCGAGTGGTTTTCTTTTGTTGAGAGTGCTCCCCAAGTGGCCTCCCAAACATTGCTTTATAAAAGGCCATTCCTAGCAGTGCTTTTCTTGGGTATGTTGACCTGACAGTTCAGTGCTCATTCCAGCAATGTAGTACTTCTTGAACTAGTCATTCTGGGTCCATCTGAACTCTAGTAAGAGGATGTGGTACATGAGATTGTTTCCTGCTTCATATTTTAGTGTATTTTTTATTTGCTTTTTTATTTTATATCAACATTGTGTGTTCTGCACTATACACAGTATGCTTTTATTCCTTTTGTCTCTTTTTGGTTTTCTTTTATTTTGGGACCACACCAGTGGTGCTCAGGGGTTATTTGACTCTACACTCAGGAATTACTTGTGGTGGGTTCAGGGAACCATATGGGTTGCTGGGGATTAAACCCAGATTTACCACAGGTAAGTGCCCTACCTAATTATCTCTCTGGTCCTCTCTTTGTCCTTTTCCTTGTTTTTTTAGAAATTTCACCTTCAGGGGCTGGAGCAATAGCACAGCGGGTAGGGTGTTTGCCTTACACGCGGCCGACCGGGGTTCGATTTCCAGCATCCCATATGGTTCCCTGTGCATTGCCAGGTGTGACCCAAAAAGCAAAAAAAAAAAAAAAAGAAAAGAAATTTCACCTTCAGTAGCTGGAGAGATAGTACAACTGGTAGTGATCTTGTCTTGCATATGGCCAACTCAGTTTGATTCCAGGCACCCCGTATGGTCTCTTGAGCTTCACCAGAAGTGAACCCTAAGCTAGGATTAAAAGCTAGGATTAAGTCCTGAGCATCACCAGGTGTGCCACCCCTCCCTCTCCCCCCCCCCCCACACATACACACAGGAAGCTATTTCAATTTTATCTTTCATTTCCTAGTATTCTGTTTTATTCCCTTCCTTTGCTAGTATTGTAATTGCTTACATACTACACTGCAGCACTCCGGGATTTGCACACTTAATTTTGGCACTGAGGATTTATCAGCGGATCCTATGATCACATGGTACTGTGGAATGATACTTGAAATTGGAACTCAAATGTTTCCATGGATGTTTTATCACTGAGCCATAATTATGGATGAATTCTTTTACTATTTTATGTTCTACTATAATGGTTATTGACTTCTGGAACGCTTTCACTTTTCAAGAGCTTTGCATAATTTTTGAACCCCACTGTCAGATCTTTTTTTTTCTTTTTGTGTTAGATTTGTGTGTGTGTGTGTGTGTGTGTGAGAGAGAGAGAGAGAGAGAGAGAGAGAGAGAGAGAGAGAGAGAGAGAGAGAGAGAGAGGAGAGAGAGAGGAGAAAGAGAGAGAGAAAGAGACATGCCCATGGCTTAGTATTGGCCCTGTGCTCAGAGAACCATGTGAAATGCCAGGAATTGAACCTGGGTGGGCCACATGCAAGGCAAACTGTCACTCTGGCCCCAGATCCTTTTTCTTAGACAGATAATTCCAAAGAGAAGAATCCTTTAATCTCTTCCCTGTTGCAAACAGTTCAGCAGTGAGCACCATACTGCCATATGATTTAACATTTCCAATGTTCTCTTTTTTATGCTTGCTCTTTTTCTGTTAATTTTGTTTTATTTTTGGCTATAGATCAAATTCAGGGTCCTTAGATATTTCCACTTAAAAATGATTGTTGCTGGGGGTCAGAAAGATTGTACTGCATTCCATGTGTTACCCCACACCTTCCTGGAGTGATCCTTGAGCACAGAGCCAGGGGTCAGCCCTGAGCAGGGCCACGTATGACCCAAAAAACCAGCTTCCACCTCCAAGTTTTCTAAAAATATTGTTGCTATAAATTAATAGATACATAATTACGCGTGTGTGTGAAGAAAACATTTATTTCACCTACGAGTATGAAATGTAAACAGCTCAAAATATATTCCCTTGAGGTGGGCAGGGAACTAAATAAGAGGGTAAGCAAAGACTCAATACTTTAGGGATACTGAATATCTTCAGAAAATAGTTTTCTACATTTTGACATTAGAAATGAATAAATAAGAATCTAATAAGTTACCTAAAAGAAAGCTTATTTATTTATAAAACCCTGCTAATGCAATTTTTAGTAGATTGATCTTAAATAAGAATAGTCAAGGTAAGATCTCATAAAAAGGTTGGAAACGGAAACCAGAGGAGTCTTCACTGAGAGAAATAATGAAGATAATACAGAGTTATTTCTCTGATGATTAATATTTTCACAGAACCAGGGCCAGAGTGAATTGTACAGCAGGTACTTGCCTTGCTTACAACTAACCTAGGCTTGATCCCCAGCACACCGTTAGGACCCTAAGTCTATCAGGAATGGTCCTTGAGTGCAGCTTAGGAGTAAACCCTGAGCACCACCAGGTATGAACCCAAACCAAAAATTTAAAAATACTTCAGTGTTTAAAAAAATGAAATCCATTGTTCAGAAAATCTTTGGGTTTTAAAAATACTTCAGTGTTTAAAAAAATGAAATCCATTGTTCAGAAAATCTTAGGGTTTTTTTAGTACTTTGTTTTTTTTTTTTTTTTTTGCTTTTTGGGTCACACCCGGAGATGCACAGGGGTTACTCCTGGCTTTGCACTCAGGAATTACCCCTGGCCGTGCTCAGGGGACCATATGGGATGCTGGGATTTGAACCCGGGTCGGCCGCGTGCAAGGCAAACACCCTACCCGCTGTGCTATCTCTCCAGCCCCAGTTTGTGTTTGTTTTGAGGAGCGGCTCCCAGCTTGGTGATGTGGGAGCCTCTCCTGGTGGTGCTTGGGGGACCATGTGATATCTAGGATCAAACCTAGACCTCTTGTATACAAAGGATGCACTCTAGCATATTGAGCCATCTTTTTGGTTGTCACAAGTTTTTTGAATAATCTGTGAGAACACAAAGTTCAATTTTAATTTATCATTTTGAGTACCAGATTGATATTATAGTAGATAGGGCGCTTGCCTTGCACACAGCAGACACAGGTTCAATCTGAGTCTGCTAGGAGTATTCCTGAGTATATAGTCAGGAGTATCCCCTGATCACTTCTGGGTGTGGCCTCCAAACAAAACCAAAGGGAAAAACATTTTATTTTTTTTTTCATTTCGTTGCCTTACCTGATGGTACTTACTGCTGGTTCTGGGCTCAGAGCTCACTGGTGCTTTGGACCATGTAGTACCTGAGCTGCAACTCTGACCTTCTACATGCAAAATCACAAAGTCTTTTAATTACTACATTGAAATTTTTTTTCTTTTTCTTTTTCTTCTTCTTCTTTTTTTTTTTTTTTTTGCAGTACCAGTGATTGAACCCAGGGCCTCACACATGCAAGGCAAGTGTTCTAACCTGAGCTACCTTCCCACCTCATTACTGCATTGAAAATGCAGACTGTAATTTTACGGGATTATAGTCTTTGGGATTAGAACAATTTAGAACTCCTGACTCTATTTAAACATTTGGAGAAGTTTCTTTTTTGATAATCTGCTTTATAAAGATATAATGTACAGAAATCAGAGAGGTAGCTCTCTGAACTTAGCACATTTTGCACTCAGGATATTTAGGTTCAATATCTGGCATTGCATATAATCCTTTTTTGTTTGGTTTTGTTTTGGGGCCACACTCAGTGATGCTCATTGCTTACTTCAGCTTACTTCTGTGCTCAGAAACCACTCCTAGAAGTACTCCAGTTACTATATGTTGTGCTGGGAATCAAGCCCAGGTCTGCTGTGTGCAAGGCAAATTCCTTACCCTCCCCCATACTGCTCTGGTTTCATGCATATAATCTTCTGAGCTCTACCAGGAGCAGCTCCAAAGCACAGAGCCTGAACTCTACCAGGTGTAGCCACCCCCTCTCCCCTTAAAACAAACAGAAGAAGTAATATATAGACAATAAAATGTATAGCAGGGAATGTGGCTCAGATGTAGAATACTTGCTTTGCATGCACGAGGCCCTGATTTGATCCCTGGTACCACAGGGGGGCAAAATCCATTTCTGAAACCAGACAAAAGATTAAGGGCTGGAGGCTTTGTTTTAATGCAGGAGATCTGGGATCCATATCTCACAGTCCCCTGAGCAGCAACAGCATTAGCTTCCTGTATGGGGGCCTCAAAACAATAATTTAAATTCGCTGCTTTAATATTTACAGTTTCATAAATTGAGTTTAGGCTAATGTATACAGCAGTATAACTACTTGCACTTATCATTGGGTAAATACCTTAAGTTTCCAAAGATTGATGTCGTTAACTATTAAGTGCGGACAAGAACTGGCAACCGAGGGGGCTGTAAAGCATGAGAGCCAATATATAAACGCCTGAGACAGAGAAGGCATTACTTGAGTTCTAATCATACTCGTTGTTTTTTCTTTTCTCCTTTTCTAGCTTCTGAGAGTTCTGCCGAAGACAGTGAGCAGGAGGATGAGACTAGTGTTCAAGACATAGATAATAATGACAAAGATGAATCCAAGATTGATCATTTGACCCACACTAGAAGTGATCTTATTTCAAAAGAAGAACAAAATAGTTCTTTGCTAGAAGAAAACAAAGTTCATGGAGATTTGATAATATCCAAAGCAGTCTCAAAATCGCCTGAAAGTTTAAGAAAAGATGTAGAGGGATTATCTGAAGATACTGATTATGAAGATGATGATGAAGTCACAAAAAAGAGAAAGGATGTCAAGAAGGACATCATTGATAAGTCTTCAAAGCCACAAGTAAAGCGTGGTAAAAGAAGGTATTGCAATGCTGAGGAGTGTTTAAAAACAGGATCACCTGGCAAAAAGGAAGAGAAGGCCAAGAACAAAGAATCACTTTGTATAGAAAACAGTAGCAACAGCTCTTCAGATGAAGAAGAAGAAGAAAAATCAAAAGCAAAGAGTACACCAACTAAGAAATATAATGGTTTAGAAGAAAAAAGAAAGTCTCTCCGGACAACTGGTTTTTATTCAGGATTTTCTGAAGTGGCAGAAAAAAGAATAAAACTTTTGAATAACTCTGATGAAAGACTTCAGAATAGTAGAGTTAAAGACAGAAAAGATGTCTGGTCAAGTATTCAGGGACAGTGGCCTAAAAAAACGCTGAAGGAGCTTTTCTCAGACTCTGACACCGAGGCTGCAGCTTCTCCACCTCATCCTGCGCCTGAGGAAGGCCCAACAGAGGGGTCACTGCAGACTGTGGCGGAGGAGGAGAGCTGCTCTCCCAGTGCTGAGCTCGAAATACCACTGCCACCATCCAGTGCTGATAGTAAACCTGCTGAAGAAAAAGCAGTGGAAGTCATTGACAAAAAGGCAGAATTTCCAAGTAGTGGCAGTAATTCAGTGCTAAATACCCCTCCTACTACACCTGAGTCGCCTTCCTCAGTCACTGTAACAGAAGCCAGTCGGCAGCAGTCCTCTGTAACAATATCAGAACCACTTGGCCCAAACCAAGAAGAGGTTCGGAGTATCAAGAGTGAAACAGACAGCACAATTGAGGTGGATAGTGTTGCAGGGGAACTCCAAGACCTACAGTCTGAAGGGAACAGCTCCCCAGCAGGCTTTGATGCCAGTGTGAGCTCCAGCAGCAGTAATCAGCCAGAACCCGAGCACCCTGAAAAAGGTGAGGAGCAAAATATACTTGTTTCATTACTTTGGGATTTCCCCCCCACTCCCACCCACAATTAAGTGGTTTCGCAATATCTTTTGTTACAGTATGAGGTGTTTAAGTGAAGTACTTGTGTGGACATGGTAAAAACTGAAATTTAAAAGATGATTTGAGTAACGACTAGTGAAATCTATTTTTAAAAGCTTGAAAAGGACTTAGTTTCCTTTGCTTTAGCCATCCACCACAGTTTATAGTAGACAGAACACATGCCAAGAGATTGCACCGAGACCCAAATCCACATCTATTAAAACTTAGGCACCAGTTCACTATAGAGCATGATGAGCAGATTAAATATATTTCTGTAACATTGTTTTTTGCAATTGTAATGTGCAGTTTCTCACAAACATTTTGATTTGTTGACAGACCCCTCCACCCTTAACCAAATACTGTATGTAGGGGTTTGGAGCAACCAACTGTCCAGGCACTGCTTTCCTCAGACAACCGTGTCAAACTGATTTTCAAGCCTGACTAACTTGTGTGAGTTTGTAAAGGAATTTGATGCTTTCTTAGATGCATAGCTTCCAAATTGACAGACCAATGTATATGTTAATAAACTACAGTAATACTCTTTATTTTCTGTGGAGTTGTTAAAAGTGGAAATTCAAAGTAGTACTTTCTCCAAAAGTATTAATATTAGTTTTTTGATTAGTGCCATAATTATACTTCAGTCATAGTTTTTCTTAAAAACCATTTCACGCTGATGTATTACATCAGTATTCTCTAGACTGGCACTTGGCTTTAAAATGTACTTTTCCTTTGAAAAAGAGTTGTGGGGCTGGAGCAATAGCATAGCGGGTAGGGCGTTTGCTTTTATACGCGGCCGACCCGGGTTCGATTCCCAGCATCCCATATGGTCCCCCAAGCACCACCAGGAGTAATTCCTGAGTGCATGAGCCAGGAGTAACCCCTGTGCATCGCCGGGTGTGACCCAAAAAGTGAATAAAAATAAAAAGAGTTGTAGAATACATATTCTATGTAATAGATCAGGTTTTATTATGTTACCTGTAGGCTGTTCGCTATGCTTAAAGAGACAAGATCTAGATCGGAATATAAGATTACTCACTCAGATCTTTTTCCCTTTTTCAGCTATAATTATTGCGATAAATTTGATATAACATTTTCACACAAATCTTGACTTAATACATCTTTTAAAATATATAGTAAATAAATGGTTGAATTAATTTGGAATGTATTTTGTTTTTTTCACATTCATACCCAGATACTATGATTGTATTCCTGTGCCATTCTAACTCATGTAACTGAATTAGGCACAAAAAATTAAATAAGATTTATCACACAATTAAAGAGGCCTTATGCAAGATAAGGTTGTAAGTATTATTCCTTAAGAGATTTATCCTAACCATATTATTCATATGAAAAATTAAAATATTTTTGGCCCAGGACTTTGATTTGTGATAAGAGTGTACACTTCCCTCCACTGCAGTGCTGGGGATTGAACCCAGGGCTTCGTGTAAGGCAAGCTCTTTACCACTGAGCTATATCTTCAGCTTGAGTTCATGCATTTGTATGTATAAGGTTTTGGGTTCAGTTTCTGGACTAAAATTTTTTAAAATTTTCTACTAACAAGGTATGATAGCTTATTTTCTGATGGACTGTCAATAATTCCCTTTTGAAGCTTAATTTTATTTAAAAAATTTTGCAACAACTGGGATCGGAGCATTAGTACAGTGGGTAGGCCATTTGCCTTGCATGCAACCAAACCAGATTTGATCCTGGCGTCTCTTATGGTCCCCTTTGCAACCGCCAGGAGTAATTCCTGAGTGCAGCCTCCACCCCTGAGCATTGCTGGGTGTGACAACAAAATGAAAAAAGAAAAAGTTTGCAACTAGAGAGGCTAGGGCAATAGTACAACATGTAGGATGCTTGCCTTGCATGCAGGTTGACCCAAGTTCCAGCCTCACCAGGAGTGACTCCTGAGCACAGAGCCAGGAGTAACTCCTGAATATTGCTGGGTTTGACCCAAAACCAAACAAAAAAGTATGCAACTACAGGAACTAGAGAGATACTTCTGTCAGCATTGTACAGTTCTTGGGAGTGATAGTATTGTGGCTAAGGCACTTGCCTTCTTGTGGCAGACCCAGGTTCAATCCCCGGCATCCCATATGGTCCCCCATGCACCACCAGGAGTACCACTGGGTATGTCTTAACCCAAAAAAACAATAACATAGATAAAAGGAAACATAATTATTTCAGAATAATTTCTACAGAGATGATGTTTCTTCAAATTGATAAGCTGGGGGCCAAAGAGATAGGACAGCAAATAGGGCCCTTGCTTGCACATAACTACTTGGATTTGATCCCCAGCACCCCATATAGTAGCACCACTAAGAGTGATCTCTGGGCACAGAGCCAGGAGTAGACACCAGCACTGTGGGGCATGGCACCAAAATAAAAAGAGGGAAGAATACCATTATAAAGATATAACTATTTTAACCAATAATTAAATACCGTTTCTGCTTTACTAAATTTTAACAAATTTTAGTTTTTATTTTCAGCATGTCTATTTTTCAACTACTGCTCATAAATTTCAAGAACCATGTTTTCATTTATAGCTAATTCTTTAAAGAAGGATGTACTTATTTACTTTTAAAAAATATTTTACTGGACCAGAGCGATAGTACAGCAGGTAGGGTGTTTGCCTTGCACATGGCCGACCTGTGTTCGATCCCTGGCATCTCATATGGTTGCCCAAGCTCTGCCAGGAATAAGCCCTGAGCAGAGTTGTATGTGGCCCAAAACCCCCCCAAAAAAATTAATAAAAATTACTGGGGGAAAAGTATATTTTATGAGAGCTGGAGAATTTTCACCCTGGAGGCCCCTCCACTGCCGGATAACCTGGATAACTGAACTGCACTGTGGGTTCTGAGCAATCCCACATTCGTTGAACCCCCATCCCAGATGGATGAGAAGATTTTGGATTGGCCCCAGCCCCTCGGCACCATTCTGAGGACAACTATCCCCCAAATTTAACTCCTTTAATGACTGTTTCAGATATTAAATTTCTGTGATAGTATATGAATCTAATAAACTTATATTTAATAAATTTAGTTTAATGATTGTTATATGCTTCTAAAATATATAATTAAATTATACCAAGGAAGAGATTAGTTTTATATTATGTTATTTAATAATCTTTTTCCCATCATAGCTTGTACAGGTCAGAAAAGAGTGAAAGAAACTCAGGGAGGAGGAAGTTCATCAAAAAAGCAAAAACGAAGCCAGAAAGCAACAGTGGTAAACAACAAAAAGAAGGGAAAAGGCAGTAAGTGTGAACCCTCTAATGTTTTAAATGTATAAATAATGGCAAATACATTTTTATTTTACCATTAAGATATGAAGTAGTTCAGTAGTTTGATTTTTGTCTTTACTATCAAAAAGTTAACCAGGGGTCAGAGAAATAACTCAAAGGGTAATCGGGTTCTTTGCATGCAGGAGACCAAATTTGATCCATGGCACCACTGGTCTCTGAGAACTGCTAAGAGCAACCCCACCTTAGTTTGACCCTAAAACAAAACACACAAAAGAAAGTTACACATATATTAAATATGTTAAATAGCGCAAATGATAATAGAAATTGTTTTTAAACTGATACCCAATATAATACAAACATCAACATCTTAGTTTTGGTGCAGAATTTTTCCCACTTGTTATTATGTGTGTCACATATATTTTGAAATGCTTCGATTCTATTTTATTATAATGAAATTGCTTGCTATAAGGCTAGAGAGATAATACAGAGGGTAAGATGCCTGCCTTGGATGCAGTTGACCCGGGTTTGATCCCCCATATCCCATTGTGGTCCCCCGGTACTGCCAGGGGTGATTCCTGATGTAGAGCCAGGAATAACACCTGAGTATCATTGGGTATGACCCCAAAACAAAACAAACAAGTTAAAAAACAAACTTTTAAAAAAAAATTGATTGTTTTAATGGATCTTTAAGGCAAAATCAGCCATTAAGAGAATAATCAAAATTGAGAACTTTAAGAGTTAAAATTATAGCAATTCCAATTTAATATCTCTCTCGTGTCCTGAAATACATCCCGTGAGAGCTTATAGAAACAACATTTTAAGTATGTACCAATTTAATATTTAACATTAGCAATGATTTTATCCATCTACAGGAATATATACATATATACTGTATTTCTCCTGAGAGCTGCACATTTTATCTTTCTGGTAAAGAAAGTGAGAAGCAGAAAATATGTGAAGAATTTTTTTTCAGGTGTCCCACACTGACCTCCTGCTGCTCTTCCAGGAGACTCCTGCCACCTCCACTGCCTGACCTTTGCTTTCGGCCGGCTTGGCTGCACTTCAGTGCAGAAAAGGGTTATTCGGCCAGCTCCCCGAGGTTCTGCTGAGCCCATATGACTTCCAGGCGGTGAATATGGCGTCCCTCGGGCCCCGGGAGACTGTGCTCAGCAAGGCCGTGAAAGCCAGGCTGAAGCAGACCACTGCATCAGAGTGTGGCCAAGCCTTGGGTGGCTTAGCTAGGAGTTGCCAGGGGTTCAGGAGCAGCAGTGGGGGGACTGGGAGGGGCATTTATTTACAGTGTGCATTAAAGTTGGTTGCAGTTTCTTTATTCCTAAAACAGCTCAGTGGGAGGAGTTACTAATTCTTTCTTAACTGGAATACTTTTTTAGGCTTGAGAGCCTAACTATATACTTTAGGTGGGGTAAAAGTAAGTAAACTTGTTGTTAGTTATTTGGTGTAACAAAGATTTTTAAAAACTTTTTTTAAACTATGTAATATTTTTGTCTTCAAAACTTTCCTGTTTAAATGATATTTCTTGGACTAGAGAGATAGTACAAAGTTAAGGCTCTTACCTTGCATGCGGCCCATCCTGGTTTGATCCCCAGCGCTGCCAATGGTCCTCTGAGAACCACTGGGACCCCATGCACCACTGGGTTTGACCCCAAATCTCCAATAAATTTAATGCTTTCAATAAGTTAAATGACATTTCCCTAAGTGGGTTTTCTTTTGTTAGTCAGTTAATATTTATATAATTTGGAAATGCAGTGTTTGCTGTGTTCTCCCATTTTAATTGTTGGGCCATGCTTGGTAAATCAAAATCAGGAACCATACTCTGATAATTTAATAAAAGAGATTTACTCACATATTCTTTGGGGGATGGGTGTTGGGTCACATCTAGCAATTCTCAGGGCTTACTCCTGGCTCTGCTCCAGGATCACGCCTAGCAATACTCCAGAGATATCTAGGGACTAAACTGGGGTCTGCTATGTGCAAGGCAAACAACTCCTATACTCTCTTTCTGACCTAATTCTTGAAATAATCCTTTATATCCAGAAAGAAGTAATCTGTGGAAATACCCATCCCATCTATTCTCTTGATTAACTGTCAAGTTTAAGCATTTTCATCTGGGAGTTTCATCAGCAAAGACAGATACAACATAATTGTCACGTAGACTTTGGACTTTTTCACCAATACTGAAAGTATTTCCCAGCATAAATTAATGATTTAAGGGCTAAGGAAGTGCCTCATGGTATACATGAGCCCTAGGTTTAGAAACCAGCACTGCATGGTCTTCCATCACACTAGGTATAGTCCTGAAGTACAGCTAAGGTGTGATTCAAAGAACAAAAATCAGTGAACAGAACATTTTATAGGGGCTGAAGCAATTGTACAGTGGATAGGGTGTTTGCCTTGCACACACCTGACCCATATTCGACTCCCAACATCCCAGTATGGTCCCCCAAGCCTGCCAGAAGTAATTTCTGAGTGCAAAGTCAGAAAATACTCTGAGTATTGCTGGGTTTGGCCCAAGGCAAAAAACAAACAAAAGCGGGGGGGGGGGGGAATTTCAGTATATCCTGTGAACTTTGCAAGAATTAATTTATTTTTAGGATCCAGAGAGGTGGTATACCAGGTGGGGGTCTTGCCTTGTATGCAGCTGACCTGGGTTCGATATCTGGCTTCCCAGATGGTTCCCTGGAGCGTATCAGCAATAATCCCCACCTTGTAGAGCCAGGAGTAAGCCCAGAGCATACAATGTATGGCCCCAAAACAGACAGGACAAAGAATTAGTTTTATTCAACTAGCTACAATGTTAGGAAGAAATTCATTATATGTCTCAAAGCTTAGACTTTATTCCCAAAGATTTCATTATATGATTGCATATCACTATGACTAAATAAATAGAAATGTATTACATGAACACAATATGTAAGTAACCGAAAATTGAAATTTTTCTGAGTTATTTTAAAAGATGCTATGTTTTATTTTGCATTTATTCACAAAATAGAGTATAAAACCATCCAGATAGTGACTATATTTGACAGTCTACCAGGTAAACTGGAAGGTTAGTTTGAGTGGCTTTTTAAACTATTATTAGCAGGCCTGCACAGCAGGCAGGGGGGGTGCTTGGTTTACATGCAGCCAACTGTGATTGCATCCCCAGCATCACATATGATCCCCAGAGCCCTGCCAGGAGTGATCCCTGAGCATTAAGCCAGGAATAAACCCTGAGCACTGCTGGGTATGGTCCAAAAATGAAAAACACTATTATTGGCAATTCAGGTAAGAACAGTTTTTTTGTTGTTGTTTTTGTTTTCTTTCACTGAGATGCTACTGCATTTGTATGTGATGAATTTTCAGGTTTCGAGGTAGAAGCTGTTAAAAAGTTTACTGTAATATTAATAAATTTGCAATTGTTCACAACATTCAGACAGTTCTTTGATACTTTGATACTTATCAATCCTTTAAATCTTTTCAGCAAACAGTAGTGATAGTGAAGAACTTTCTGCTGGTGAAAGTGTAACTAAGACTCAGCCAGTCAAGTCAGTTTCCACTGGAATAAAGTCTCATAGTACCAAGTCTCCTGCAAGGACACAATCTCCAGGAAAATGTGGGAAGAATGGTGATAAAGATCCAGATCTCAAGGAACCCAGTAATCGATTGCCCAAAGTTTACAAATGGAGCTTTCAGATGTGTAAGTGATAAATATTTTTTCTCAAAAATGAAAAATTTTTAAATTTTAACATAATTTTCCTTCAAGAGTGATGCATATTAAATCAGTACAATTCTTGATGGTATTAGTGCTCAAAAAAGAGACCATAAATCCCCAGTCCCTCCTTAACTCACAGAGTGCTTTTATATTCTATTATCCACAGTGAGCAACAATTGAAAATTACTACATGCAATAAGAGACTTTCAGAGAGCTGCCACATGCAACTTCCATTGCAGTGTATAGCTATCATTGTCCTGTTTTATTACTAATATTTTGCTGTACTTGAGTTACAAATTAAATTTCCTTATAGTATTATAAGTAAAAAAACATAAGTATACATATCTTGTAAGTATATATATAAAAAGAAGCATATATAGGGTTCAACACTATTGATAGTATTCTAGCATCCTCTGGGGTTTTGGAACCTATCTCCGGCCATTACGAAGGATCTACCGTAGTAATCAATTATAATAAAAATAATCAATTTAATCTTGACTTGAATAAAGAAATTGCTAAAAGAAAAATTTTAGAGCAGTTGAGGCAAGTATTAACACTGACTTTATACTTGATATGATCTCAGAAATTCACTTTAGTGAATAGGAAATATAGCTCAAATGGTTAGTATACATGCTTTGCTTTCTGGAGACCTATGTTTTGATTCCAGCACAATATAATCCCCTAAGCATCATTCTGTGAGTAGCCCCTGAGCAACCTAGGTGTGGCCAAAAGCTCCCTTCAAAAAATTATTTTGAGGGCCTGGAGCAATAGCACAGCAGGTAGGGTGTTTGCCTTGCACACGACTGACCTGGGTTCGATTCTCAGCATCCCATATGGTCCTCTGAGCACTGCCAGAGGTAATTCCTGAGTGCAGAGCCAGGAGTAACCACTGTGTATTGCCGGGTGTGACCAAGAAAGAAAAAAAATATTTTGAAATAATTATTTAGAGCTAGAGAGATAATAAAATAACAATTATAATAACTTGGTACTATGAGTAGAGTAGATGGGAATAGAATATAAGTGAGACAAGATGTTTTTTAATTTCTGGAACTAGTGCCACCGAGTGATTGTTATAAGGTGCTGAGTTACACCACATGTGCTTTTGTATATATGAGGAATTCTTTTGTGGTTTTTTTTTGTTTGTTTTTTGGACCACACCTGGACATGCTGAGGATCATTTCTGGTGAGGCACAGGGATCATGTAAGATACCCCAGTTAGCAAGCACCTTACTTGCTATAGATCTCTCAGGACCTGCATAAAATATTTTTGATGAAATAGATTACTGCAGAATATACATAAGATACAAGGAGGTAATTCTTCGAAGATTAAAATTATGTCAGTTTTTAGAAATTTCCCTCCAATTTTAAAGTCATACCTACTTATTAAGACACACACATACACACATACACACACACACACACCCCAGAGAAATGGTACAGCAGGTCTGGCACTTGCTTTATAAACAGCACACACACACACACACACCACACACACACACACACACACACACACACACATGAGAAATGGTACAGCAGGTCGGGCACTTGCCCTATAAACAGCCAACTTATGTTTGATCCCCAGCACTTTGTATAGTCCCTGAAGCTCACCACGAGTGATCCCTAGTGCAGAGCCAGAAGCCCTGAGCACCACTAGGTTTTTGATGTGGCCCTAAAACCAAAAAGAAAAAATAAGATTGATAAGATTGTATCATTTTGGTATCCTTTAAGACTTATTTCTAAATATTTTAAATACGATTCTTACTTTTTTGTTTGTTTGTTTGGGTCATACCTGGCAATGCACAGGGGTCATTCCTGGCTCATGCACTCAGGAATTACCCTGGCGGTGCTCAGGGAACCATACGGGATGCTGGGATTTGAACCCGGGTCAGCCGCGTGCAAGGCAAACACCCTACCCGCTGTGCTATCACTCCAGCCCCTAAATACGATTTTTTAACAAAATACTATAGTGATACTATGTGTGAATGTGAATTTTGCTTCCATGTCCTAGTCTATAAATAATTTTTATTTCTGTAGTTCTTTTGAGCATTGATGTTTTGTAAAAAAAAGTACATGTTAGTAACGATAGCTTTAAATTCACAGCGGATTTGGAAAATATGACAAGTGCTGAACGCATCACAATTCTTCAAGAAAAACTGCAGGAAATCAGAAAACATTATCTGTCACTAAAATCTGAAGTAGCGTCAATTGACCGAAGGAGAAAGCGTTTAAAGAAAAAAGAGAGAGAAAGTAAGTTTTTTTTTTTATTGAGTCACCATGAGATACACAGCTACAAAGCTGTTCATGATTTGTTTTCAGTCATACAGTGTTCCAACAGCCATCTGTACAGTGTCCATTTTCCACCACCAATAGCCCCAGTGTCCTTCCTGCCTCCCCCCCCTCCCCACACACACACTCCTCTCTTCCTCTCTCTTCCTCCTCTTTTGGGGATTATGATTTGCCATATAGATACTGAGGGATTTTCATGTTTGTTACTTTACCTACTTTCGGCGCGAAGTTCTTATTCAGTTATCATTTCCAACTGTCTTTATCATAGTAGTCCCTTCTCTATCCCAACTGCCTTTTCCTCAAGCACTTGAAACAGACTTTCTATTGTGGAGCAATCCTCCTGACCCTTGTTACTGCTGTCCTTGGGTATTAATCTCATATTATGTTTAATAAATCCAACAAATTAGTTCAGTAATTATGTCTGTCCTCTGAGTACATAGGAGTACATATCATTTCACTCAATATGATACTCTCCATATCCATCCATTTCTAAGTGAACTTCATGACTTCATTTTTCCTAACTGCTTCATAGTATTCCATTGTATAGATGTTCCATAGTTTCTTTAATCAGTCATCTGTTCTCAGGCACACGGGTTGTTTCCATGTTCTGGCTGTTTTGAATAGTGTTATGATAAGCAGAAGTGCAGATGGCATTTCTGCAGTGTGTTTTTGGTCCCCCAAGGTATATTCCCAGAAGTGGTATTGCTGGGTTGTATGATGGAAGCTCACTTTATAGCTTTTTGAGGAATTCCCATATTGCTCTTCAAAAAGGCTGAACCAGTGGCATACCCACCAACAGTGAAGGAGAGTCCGTTTCTCCCCACATCCACGCCAGCACTGGTTGCTCTTGTTCTTTTTGATATGTGCCAGTCTCAGTGGTGTAGGTGATAATCTCATTGTTGTTTTGATTTGTATCCTCCTGGTGATTAGCAATGTAAAGCATTTTTTCATACATCTTTTTTTTTTTTCCTTTTTGGGTCATACCTGGCGATGCACAGGGGTTACTCCTGGCTCTGCACTCAGGAATTACCCCTGGCCGTGCTCAGGGAACCATATGGGATGCTGGGATTTGAACCCGGGTCGGCCGCATGCAAGGCAAATGCCCTACCCGCTATGCTATCTCTCCAGCCCCACATCTTTTGACTGTACTTTTTTTGGTAGAAGTTTCTGTTCATTTCTTTCTTCCCATTTTTTTGATGGTGTTGGATATTTTTTTTTTGTATGTGTGTGTTATATTCTGCCAGTGCCTTATGTGTCTTAGACATTAACCCCTTACCAGAATGGGTAAGTATTGGGTAAATAATTTTTCTCAATCTTTCCTCTTAAGGTAAGGTTGTTGTTGTTGTTGTTGTTGTTCTTGTTTAATTTAAACAGTTTAAAAAGCAGTTGTGGGGGCCGGAGCAGTAGTACAGTGGTTATGGTACTTGCCTTACACATAGCCAACCCAGATTCAATCCCCAGCACCACATATGGTCTCCTGAGCCTGCCAGTAGTGATCCCTGAGCAAAGAACCAGGAGTAACCTCTGAGCGAGCTCTGTGGGCAAAAACAAATCAAAAACATAAATCTGTTGTAACTATATTTATATTTGATTCATCTGCCTTATTTTCATTATAAAAAAGTAAAATTTGGGACTGGAGAGGTAGTACAGTGAATAATGCCTTTCATGAGGCCAACCCGAATTTGATCCCTGGCACCCATATAGTCTTTTTAGCCTCACCAGGAGTGAGCTCTAACACAGAGGAGAAGTAAGCCCTCATGCTGGCTCTAATAAATTTTTAACTTATCTAAATAAATTATCCCAAATTATAATGCTCATCTTAGTCAAAAGAATAGTAATTGTCATCTTCCTACAGCTTATACTCAAAAAAGAAGCAAACAAACAAAAACCCTTTAAAGTATCAGATGGTGAAAAGCAGTGTGAAGAGATTACAGTGATGTTCAGGCTGTATATAATGAGATAATGGTAATAATTGGATAGATACAGTTTTATTTTAAATGTTCGCGGGTCGGGGCTGAAGCAGTTAGGTATAGCAAGTGGCTGACCTGGATTCGATCCCTGGCTGCTTAAAGGAGTAATTCCTGAGTTGCAGAGCCCTGAGCATCACCTGGTATGACCCAAAAAAGCCAAAACAAATTAAAAAAAAAACTACAGATGTTTAAAGGTCGCTTTTACTGGGGTATGAATGACATGTATAAATGAGAAGTTAAAATTTGAAGAAAGAGCTCTTTTGCTTAGCTTGTGTTGCTCCCAGGATAGGTATCAAAGTCTTTGTATTGCCCAGAAGTTCCACAGCCACCTTCGAGATCAGAAGTGGCATGACAAACAGTACAAGAAAGCGCGTTTGGGCAGAGCCTGGAAGGCCAACCCTTTCAGAGCCACTTCCCATGCAAAGGAAATTGTGCTGGAGAATGTTGGAGTTGAGGGGCCAGAGCAATAGTACAGTGGGAAGGGTGTTTGCCTTGCACATGGCTTACCCAGGTTTGTTCCCCAGCATCTGCTAGAAGTAATTCCTGAATGCAGAGCCAGGTGTGAGCATAGCCTAGTGTGGCCCCAAAACCCAAAAAAAAAAAAAAAAGAAAGAAAGTTGGAGTTGAGGCCAAATAGCCAAATTCTACTATGAGGAATTGTCTCAGTTTAGCATGATCAAGATTGGCGAAAAAAAATTACAGCCTTTGTAGTCTTAAAACTATAAGTAGAGTGGGGCTGGAGCGATAGCAGAGCGGGTAGGGCATTTGCCTTGCACGCGGCCTACCCAGGTTCGAATCCCAGCATCCCACGTGGTCCCCTGAGCACCACCAGGAGTAATTCCTGAGTGCAGAGCCAGGAGTAACTCCTGTGCATTGCCGGGTGTGACCCAAAAAACAACAACAACAACAACAACAACAAACTATAAGTAGAGGGCCAGAGTGATAGTACAATGGGTAGGGCATTTGCCTTGCATGCAGTTGACCAGAGTTCGATCCCCAGCATCCCATATGGTCCCTGAGCACTGCCAGGAGTGATTCCTGAGCCCAGAGCCAAGAGTAACCCCTGAGCATCACAAGATGTGACCCAAAAAGCCAAAAAAAAAAAAATTATAAATAGAACATGTCACTTTCCTGTTTAAAAATACCACAAGTATGGGTTGGAGTGATAGTATAGCGGGTAAGGTGTTTGCCTTGCACGCAGCCAACCCAGGTTCAATTCCCAGCATCCCATATGGTCCCCTGAGCACCACCAGGAGTAATTCCTGACTGCATGAACCAGGAGTAACCCCTGTGCATTGCTGGGCATGACCCAAAAAGGGAAAAAAAAAATATCACAAATATGGCTGGATGCTAGCTCAAGTGCTGGAGGGCCTGCTTTGCAAGTGGGAGTCCCAGGTTTGATTAGGATTGACTCTTGAACACTGTTGGCTTTGCCGCCTCCCCCTTTTCCCATGTCTGCCTCCACCGAAACCACCCTCCCTTTATGACAGGTTTCCTGCTATGACTAGTTCTCCTGGCCCTTGTTTCTGTCGTATTTGAGTATTTTTCTCATACTGTTTTCTTATATCTCGCAAATGTGTCCTGTCATTCTTTTTGTGTTCTCTACCTTTGACTCATTTCATTAACCATGATACCCTTTGTATTCATCCACATATAAGCAAATTTCATGGCTTTAATTTTTCTAATGGCTGTGGAGTATTTTGTTGTGTAAATGTACCATAACCTCTTTATCTACTCATCTGTTCTTGGACACTTGGGTTATTTCCAGATTTTGGCTATTGTGATTAGTGCTGCAGTAAACACCGGAGTGGTGCAGATGTCTTTTCTGCATTGTGTCTTGGAACCCTTGGAGTCTATTCCAAGGAGTGGAATTGCTGGGTCATGTGGAAGATTAATTCCTATTTTTTTGTGGGATGTCCATATTGTTTTGTATAAAAAGCCTGGACCAGTTTACGTAACTGTTCTCTCTGATGAGTGCCAGTTTGTGATGTGAGTTTCTCATTGTTGTTTTGATTTGCATTTCCCTGATGATTAGTGATAGAAAGCATTTCTTCATAAGTCTTTGGCCATTTGTATTTCTTCTGTTCATCTCTTCACCCAGTTTTTTGATGGGGTTGGATTTTTTTTCTTGTAAAGTTCTACCAGTGCCTTAATATATTTTGGTTATAGGTGAGTTATGGACAAATAATTTTTCCTAGTCTTTTGGTTGATTTTGTATTTTGGTCTTCGTTTCCTTGGAGAAACTTCTTGATTTGATGTAGTCTCATTGGTTTATGTTTTCTTCCACTTGCTTTGTCAGTGGCATTTCATCTTTAAAGATGCCTCTAGTTTCAGTGTCATGGAAAGATCTGCCTGTGTTTTTCTCTATGTAAAAAACAATTTTTTATAATTCTTTGCTGGTATAGTGTTGTATGAAATAGGTTAAAGCCTACAATTGTAAAATTTAGTAAGAAAGAAGAAAATTAAGAAAATTGAAATGGAAAAATTAGAATACGCCTATAAAAGTACAAAGTGTCTTATCCTAAGAAAGGAATAATAAGACATAGAACATTCAAGGTAAAAGTGATATTAATTATTTAAAGTTTATGAAATCCCTTAGTATTCAGGAGTAACTATACCTTGCTTAATCAGTAGAGGACATCATGAGTGAATGCCGTACTCAATGCCACTGTGAACGTTGTCCTGTCCTTTAAAGAAGCTTTAAAACGTCAATGTTTTATGTAAAACTGGTTTCAAGACTATAAACTCCCTAAGCTCATCCCTGAAACTTTGTATTGTTCCTTCCAATCTGAATGATAACTTAGCTGGATAGAGTATTCTTGATGAGATGTATTTTTGTACTATATCCTTCCATTTTAAGAAGTACTTTTTTTTTTCTTTTTGGGTCATACCTGGCAATGCACAGGGGTTACTCCTGGCTCATGCACTCAGGAATTAACTCCTGGAGGTGCTCAGGGGACTATATGGGATGCTGGGAATCAAACCTGGGTTGGCTGCGTGCAAAGCAAACGCCCTACTTGCTGTGCTGTTTGAATTAGAGTGATAGCACAGTGGGTGGGGTGTTTGCCTTGTATGCAGCCGAGCTGCACTCGATTCCTCCATCCTTCTCTGAGAGTCTGGCGAGCTACTGAGAGTATCTCACCCGTAGGGCAGAGTCTGGCAAGCTACCCGTGACATATTCAATATTCCCAAAACAGTAACAAGTCTCACGATGGAGACGTTACTGGTGCCTGCTTGAGCAAATCGATGAGCAGTGGGACGACAGTGCTACATATCCAGTTTACTTTCCTCTTCTTCATTTTGTTCAACCCTCTTGAGCTCATCCCATAGTTCTCTGGCATACTTTTCAGAAATGCTCTGGGATTTCTTTTCAGACTATTTTCTATCTTTTGTTGTTTTCTAGAAGTTACTTTCATCTCATGTTGGAGCTCCTTGATCTTTTGCTCAGCTGTTGTTAATTTCCTGTCAGAGCTTCTTCTTTTCTTTTCTTTTCTTTTCTTTTCTTTTCTTTTCTTTTCTTTTCTTTTCTTTTCTTTTCTTTTCTTTTCTTTTCTTTTCTTTTCTTTTCTTTTCCTTTTCTTGTCACACCCAGTGATGCACAGGGGTTACTCCTGGTTCTGCACTCAGGAATTACCCCTGGCGGTACTCAGGGGACCATATGGGATGCTGGGATTCGAACCTGGGTTGGCCGCATGCAAGGCAAACGCCCTACCCCCTGTGCTATCGCTCCAGCTCCAGAGCTTCTTTGTTTTAAGTCACCCACCATTCTTTTCATTTCTGCTTGTAGTTTATTCATTTTAGCATTCAGTCTTTATTCTGCACTGCTGACTTTGCTGACTGTTTTGATCTCATTAAACATCCTCACAATAGTGTCACTAGAGTCGTTGTCTGAATATTTACTGAATTGGTTAGTGCTGTTTGAGCCCTTTGTGTTCTTATTTTTGCTCACTGAGCATGTTGAGCTTCTGTGTGTCTTCCCCATTGGGTTTGCTGTGCTCCTACTGAGCTTTGAGTAGTGTGAGAGTAGGAGGAGCTGTCATGCAGCTTTAGAAGTTGTAAAACTAGGCCTCTCTGGGCCTTTTGCCTGGAGTTCTGATGTGGGTCCTGCTGGACCTAGGTGGAAGAGAGGAGAATTCCACTCCTGCTGTGAAAAAGCCAGAGTTGTCAGGAGGACTATCAATCTACCTGGAGAGGTGTGACAGCATGTGAGGTTTTGGAGTTGTGGAGCTGGGCCTGTTTGCTGTGGCAGAGTTTGAATGTCAGTGGACCCTTCATTCCAACTCTGGGAACAGGGGCCCCAGAGAGACTACAGAGATAAAGTACTTGCCTTGCATATGACTAACAGGGTTCAGTCCCTGGCACTGTATATGGTTTGCTGAGCACCACCAATAGTGGTTCTTGAGCAGAGCAGGGCGTAAACCCTGAGCACAGCTGGTTGGCCCAAACACCAAAATTAGAGAAAGTTAGAGAAACAATTAGCCTTCCATTTTAATTGTTATTCACAATCCCAAGAAATTCCAAACACTAAAAGATAATAGGAGGGGGCAAAGGACCTTTGGATAAATTATAGATTTTTGTTACTGGATTTATAGTTCTTATTGATGTTTTATTTCAGAATGCCTGTTTTCTATTTATTTTCATTTCTGAATATACTGGGATCACAATTTCCCTCTTGCAGAATTATTCTCTAGTACAGTGATTTTTACATTCTATGGATCAGCATCCTTTCTTCACTGATCATCAGACTGGCAGTTAATTACTAAATTAAACTAGGGATTTTTAGGATCCTTTTATGCCTGGGACCATCATTGGTCTTCAGTCACTACAAATCACTCCTTTAATCTGTCTTTTTAATTACTTGTGTAATTTGGCACTTATTGGTACTTAAATGGTTTAGAGAATGGAGAAAATTTTTAGTTAACCTTTTGATGGTGCAGGTAGTTAAAACCAAGACATTTGCTCTACAACTGTAGCTGCATCCCTGGCTTTGGAATTTGTTTATTTTGGGCCATACCTACTCCTGGCTAAATGCTTAGGAATGATTCCTAGCGATGCTAGGGGACCGTATATGATGCCAGGGATTTGAATCGGTTGGTAGGATGGAAAGCAAGCCCTTAATCACTATCTTTCTGGCTCCCAGAATTTTTAGAAGGAAAGACTTCAGTGTATTATTGGATTTACTTTTAAATCTGTTATTGGTTTGATTTCTCTTTCCTTAGGTGCTGCTACATCCTCATCTTCGTCTTCACCTTCATCAAGTTCCATAACAGCTGCTGTTATGTTAACTTTAGCTGAACCATCAATGTCCAGCGCATCACAAAATGGAATGTCAGTTGAGTGCAGGTGACAGCAGGACTTGCTAAAGCACTTTGCACTTAATGGCTGTTGAGGGCCACGTCTTTTTTTATACTGCACAGTGGCACAAAAAAATCAGACAAGCACTATTTTATATTTAAAAGTTGTTTCTTGACAAGCTGACTTGGCACTTAAGTGCACTTTTTTTTATGAAGAAAAAGTACAATGAACTGCTTTTCCTCAAGCAATAATTGTTTCCAACTTGTCTGGGAATTGTGTGTGTGGTAACTTGAAGGCCTTCCACTGTGGCAAATGGAGGCTTTTCACTGCCTGTAAAGACAATACAGTAAGCATAGTTAATGGGTGGGCCAGAACATGTTAAGATAACTTACTGTATATGTATTCCCTTGTATTTTGTTAAAGCTGGAACATTTGATATTTTTCCATTTATTTATGAAAAAATATGAACCTATTTTCATTTGTACAAGCTAATTGTTTTTTAAAGCAAGTCACCTTAGGGTGGCTTTAATTGTATAAGTCAAGCACATGTAATAAATTTAAAACCTGCAGTTAACAGGATATTAGACATCAGTCCTGGTAACCAAATATTAAAGATTCTCTTTAAAAAAGACTGAAAATGTTTACAGGTTTGAATTAGGCTAAAAGGTCTTACAGTGGCTTTTCATGCCCCTTCAAATTGGAATGGAACTACTGTACTTTGCCATTTTTCTATAAATCAGTATTTTTTTTTAATTTTGATATAATACATTGTGTGAAAAAGAAAATGGCTAATAAACTGTATTAAATCTTAAACGATGTATAAAGATTGTACTTAGCCAGTTCAAAGTGTATATTTATTCATAATGAATTATAACAGTTATATTTTTGTGTTTTCTTGTAAATGTTTCTTTTTCCTTAACTACAGATAATTCATTTGTATTGCTTATTTTATTATGAGCTACAACAAGAGGATTTCAGGAACAAGTAAACTGTATTAGTATGCTTCAAGTTTGTTGATAAGAACTGTCTAAAAAGGATGGTTGTTATTTTAAATATAAATAGCTAATCGGGGTGGTAGGCCTATAAAATTAAATGCCTTGTAAAAAATCCAAAATGAACACAAAATTGTTTTCACTTGTATTGACTTTATGTTGTATGATTCCAATCTCTGTTCTGTTTGGCACTTGTATTTAATTCTACACCTTTGTAAGACATTTGTATATTGCGAATGTGTTCATTCAAGCTATTTAATACCTGGCACTGTTAATACACAGTACTTTACTGTACAGACTGTTTTACTGTTTTAATTGTAGTTCTGTGTACTTTTTTTGGATGGGACTGGCATGTTTTATTTGTTTTCTGGCAATACGACGTGAGAAATTCAAGCGTTTTGTTGTAGATGCTAACTTGTCAGAATCCTTTACATTCAACTTTTCTAAGAAAAGCATTTCCAGTCTTGTAAGTGTGTGCTTATGGTAACTAATTTTGTTGAAAATGGTTTCAAGTTACTCAAATTTGTACAGGACTGTAAAGATTTGTTGACGACAAAACATTGAAGAAAAGCTTATAGAATAAAAGCTATAAAGTATATATTAGGATCTGCAAACAATGAAGAATTATGTAATATATTGTACAAATGTAAGCAAAGGCTCTGAAATAAAATGCCATAGTTTGTGAATCCTTGATTTTGTTCCTAAAAGATTAAATAATTTTAGTTCATTTCTGTATGTGATAGCTGTCTGGAGCATACTCTTTCTCCAGCATGTCTGTCACTAGGGGTTAATTGACATACAAATGGGGAATATTCTGCTTATATAAATTGAAAAGACCCCAGCCAGATACAAGAACTTTTAGGCATTCTAACATCTTCACATATATTAATTTGATTCTGAATATAGGAGTACTTCTGACTGAGAGGTTTGTCTAAAAAAAATTCAAGATTTTTTTCTTTAACGCTTGAAACCATTACCAGCAGCAGCTTCTTCCTCCCCCCCACTCCCTTTCTTTCTTTTTTTTTTTTTTTGTCTCAATTGAATTGAACTTTTGTGGTCTCATACTTAGTACACTACCGCATTACACATTGAAGTCACATGGACATTATTAAACAGTATTCAGTCATAATACTCCTTCCTTAAGGAGTCCTATTTAATTGATGTGGGGTTTTGTTATTTTGTTATTTCTTGGTTTGGGGGCACAACCAGCATTGCTCAGGGATCCAGGAACGCTCTGCGATGCTGGGGATTAAACTAAGGTAGTTTGCGAGCAAGGCAAGCTCTTTAGCAACTGTACTATTTCTCTGACCCATGTTAATTTTCTTAATTTGGGCAGACCCAGTGTCTTTGGGGTTTTGTTGTTATTGGGTCTTGGGGCCACACACAAGCGTTTAGGGGCTACTCCAGGACTATATGAGATGCGGTGGATGAAACTAGTGTTGCCAGCGGTAATTAGTTAATGTTACTTACATACCTGTAATCGCAATTTCCTGACAGCCCTTCCTCTATAAGAAATCCAGGGATAGTAGTGGGTTCGTTCATGTTTTTCCTCTGCTCTGATTGATAACCTACTCCCAGCCTGACAGTTCTTATTCACACTTTAATACTTTAAGACCTCTGCAGTGCTCGCTTCGGCAGCACATATGCTGAAATTAAAAGACTCCTGCGGTCCCAAAATGAAAGTTCTTTTTCTCAGTGGGACAAACTAGTGCCTGAGCCATACCAGGGTTCAGGATTCAAACCTGCCAGTCAAGTGGTTTTGGTTTCCCGGGGGAGGAGACGGGCTTCTAGCGGCGGAAGGGGCGGGACTTTGGGAGCGGAAGTGGCCGTGACCCGGAAGCACGGACTCACGTGTTGCGGCTCTCGGTGGCCTGGTAAACTAGGATGGTTTTAGAAGGGAACAATAAACGGAAGAAAAAGAAAACCCCCCAGAAGTGGTGAGTGGCGCGTAGCTGTCTACCCGGGCAAAGGTGCGCGTTGGCGATCTCGGCAGGTAACAGGAGGGGCGTGGCGTGGTGACGCGTTTTCTGGCTCGCTTATCTAGGGAGAACCCGGAGCTTGGCATTCCAGGGAATCTCACCGGGGACTATGTGGTGGGACAAGTCTCCGACAGTTTATTCCTCGGCAAGTCTCCTTCCAGATGCAGCACAGGTCGGCTGGCGTCCCTCTTCAGCTCTTGTGAGCCGCAGTTTCAGCCCGTTTACGTGCCGGTGCCTACAGTAAGTCAGAGAAATTTGTTCTGAATAGATGATTTATTTTGTCAGGGGGCGCCATTCCACTGGTACTCTGGGGACCTTATTTTATGGTGCTTTGCTCTAACCCTGGCCTGCAAGCAGAGATTGCGCTCCCACCTGGTTGAAGTATCTCTCCGCCCGGAATTGAGTTTAAAACTAGCGGTCTGTTTGCAGGCTAAGAATCATATATGACGGAATATACCTGTGAGGGGAAAGGTGCCAGTTTAGGAAGGCTACTAAATTAAAAGCTGATGAGATTTCAAATACTACTTCAAACTTTTCAAGGAAAACACCAACAAAAGGAAACAGGATGAGAAGGAAGAAAATCCGTCCCCGAATAAAAAACCACGGTTGCAAGAACATACTAAAAAGATGAACGTGAAGAAATGTTCTGATGCAGAGAAACAAACGGCAGAAAGGTTGGTAAAAGTCTGTTAGTTGATGATTATATTATAGTAGATGGCGAAGAGGGTTTTTTTTTTTTTTTTTTGGTGTGGGGACTTGAACCCAGGAGGGCACAGGAAAAATACGCCGTTTATCATCAAGCTATATCTTTGGCCCCTTAAATTCTAATTGGGGGAGAAGGAGGAGATAATTATAGGAATTGGCCGCTCTGTTGTTCCTAGTAGTAGCTATTCCTGGCATTGGATCTGGGGCTACTCCTGGCATTTCTCAGGAAACTGTATGCTGGGCAAGGTATGGAACCTAGTTCCAAGTCAGCTACATTCAAGGCATATGTCAGTTTTTCTGGAGCCTCAGAAATTGGTATTATTTGGTGTGTGGAGGATTTGGCTTTCACACCAAGGTGTTATTTTTGGCCATATGCTTAGGAGTAACCCCTGGTGGTGCTGAAGGACCTTATGTGGTGCTGGGGATTTAATCCCAGTCCACTGCATTTCAGACAAGTGCCTTAATCCCTGTATTATTTCTATCTCTGCGGCCCCAAAGTCTCGTTAAAAAAAAAAAATAGATCTAACAAATCAGTACCCCTTCTACAGCATGTTTGTTATTGTTACTATTCCTTCAATCCTTTTCTTTAGGCTTTCTAAAAAAGTATATGCGTGCACTCTCATTCTTTTCTTTATTCTCTTCTGTATGCTTGGCAAACTGGGGAAACTTGTTGCGTTTGCTTTGGTGTGATTCTTTGAGTTTTGGGGCCACAACCCGTGCTGCTCAGTGGCTATGCCTGGCATTGCTCAGGATTAACTCCTGGAGATGCTTAGGGAACTGTTTACGGTGCCTGGAATTCCAACTAGTAAATATACTAAATAACTCATGTTTATGACTTTACCCCTGTTCTCCCTTCTTAGGGGCTGAAGACCTGGATCAACATGTTAAAGTATATGCTTTGCATGCAGGAGGACTAGGTTTTCTTTTCTTCTTTTTTTTTTTTTTTTTTTTGGCTTTTTGGGTCACACCTTGCGATGCTCAAGGGTTACTCTTGGCTCTGCACTCAGGAATTACTCCTGGCGATGCTCAGGGGACCATATGGGATGCTGGGAATTGAACTAGGGTCTGCTGCGTGCAAGGCAAATGCCCTACCCACTGCGATATTGCTCCAACCCTGAAGGAGTCCTAGGCTTTATCTTTGGTACCACATTGTCTTCCAAATACCTTCAGAAGTGATGTGGCTTGAAAAACCATCCTGCCTGTTCCTTAAGGTCCCAGCCCAGCTGTTTTTAAACTGATACTCAGACTTGACTCACACATGTGCGTTAATACTTTTTATTGTGTTTACCATTTTAGGATATTACTGTTGACAGACTGTTCCTAGTATCACAGAATTATTGTTAAGTAGGAAATCTGGATTTTCTTATTGGACAGATTGGTTTTTTAAAATGTTTTTGGAGGGCTGGAGCAATAGCACAGCGGGTAGCGTGTTTTACTTGCACGTGGCCGACTCAGGTTCTATTCCCAGCACCCCATATGGTCCCCTGATCACCGCCAGGGGTAATTCCTGTGTGCAGAGCCAGGAGTAACCCCTGAGCATCACAGGGCTTGACCCAAAAAGCAGGAAAAAAAAAACCTTTTTTTGCATATTAACTTTTTTTTTTGTTTTTGTTTTTGGGTCACATCTGGCGATGCACAGGGGTTACTCCTGGCTCATGCACTCAGGAATTACTACTGGCGGGGCTCGGGGGACCATATGGGATGCTGGGAATCGAACCCGGGTCAGCCGCGTGCAAGGCAAACGCCCTACCCGCTGTGCCATTGCTCCAGCCCCTGCATATTAACTTTTATAGACACCCTTCTATAGTTCTAGGATTCTATAGCTGTATTTCTAGAATTCTATAGCCAAGAATGGAACTATGCATTGATATTACAAATTAAATATCTGGGAATTTTAATGAACCAATTTTTCTTTGATAACTTCTCTTTGATGTCTTATTAACTAGCAGTTTCAATAAACCCTTAAAATTTGTACTGACTATGGAGCGTGGTTAAGGTGCTGCCTTGCTGAGACCAGTTTGATTGCTGGCACTATATATCTTCCCCTAAGCATTACAGGTGTGGCCCCAAAATAAGATAAACCTTTTTTCTAATTCTATTTTTTTTATGATCTACTATTTCTAACATCAGTTTTCTAAAGATATATTCAGGGCTTTTTTTATAATGTTTTAAAATTTTGGGTTTTGGGTTTTAGGGGCCGGAGCGATAGCACAGCAGGTAGGGCGTTTGCCTTGCATGCGGCCGACCCGGGTTCGATCCCCGGCATCCTTATAGTCCCCCCAAGCACCGCCAGGAGTAATTCCTGAGTGCAAAGCCAGGAGTAACCCCTGAGCATCGCTGGGTGTGACCCAAAAAGCCAAAAAAAAAAAAATTGGGTTTTAAAATTGGGTTTTCATGAATGGTAAGTTTATATTTGGAAGGTAGAAGTAGGAGAGAAATAGTTCTGGTCAACGTTTTGCTAAATACTACAGCTGATTTTCCTATTGTTTTTCTTTGTCTTAAAAAGAGAAAATGCTTTAGCAAGTGCTGATTTAGAAGAAGAATTTAACCAGAAAAGGAGGCAGAAAAGGAAAACTTCTCAATCTGGTACTATTGTAGCAGATAAAAATGTACTTGACAGTGTAGATCACACAATTGTAAATCAAAAAAAGAAGATTCAAATCAATCAAGAAGAGGAGAGATTAAAGAATGAAAGAACAATTTTTGTTGGGAATTTGCCTGTCACATATACTAAAAAGGTGAGTCTGTGGACTGTATTGCAAAATTCAGAGAATTTAATTCATGACTCTTTAGTCCTATTGAGTAAATTTATTACTGATTTATTCTTTTTTGTTTGTTTGTTTTTCTGGGTTTTATTTTATTTTATTTTCATAAAGTTGTTCATAATAATTGATTACATTTAATATTTCAACACCAATCCCACCACCATTACAACACCGTCATTATTTTGAATTTTCCCACCAGCACTCAAACCTGCCCCATAGGCAGATGCTAGATGATTTATTTTGTTTGCGGCCGCATGCTCCTGGAATCTAAAATTTTAAATATTTAGGGTCCAGAGAAATCTCCAGGTGGCGAGCTGCTTGATTCCAAGATTCATTTGTGAGTGTCTATAGATCACGGCCATTAATGCACTTAAATGGCACCTGGAGGGGCAGTGGAGTGTTGTTGTTTTGGGATTTTGAGCTGTGCTCAGGGTTTATACCTGACTCTGTGCTCAGGGATCACACCCAGGGGCCATATTGGGTACTAGGGATTGAACTTGGGTTGGCCCCATTCAAGACACCCATTGTACTATTGCTCCAATCCAGATCATGTTTTGTTAGCACATATGAAACAACAGGAATTTGAATGTGTGGCCATGCGCTTTTGCAAAGCAGGCTAAGTCCCTTCACTATTCCTTTGGTCTTCCATCTGATGATTCTAATGCTGGACCACTGTGATATTTCTAATAGCTATCTAAACCTTGTTAAATACGTTTCTGTGAAGAGATTAGAGAATCCTTGATAGATCATCTTAGTTTGCAATTGGTCAAGATACTAGAAGATTCCAGAACAAAAATGTTTACGTTCTGTTTACCAACATGATCCTAAATCATGTTTTCTTTTACTGTAAGTTTTTTTTTTTTCCTGCTTTTTGGGTCAAGTCCTGTGATGCTCAGGGGTTACTCCTGGCTCTGCACACAGGAATTACCCCTGGCGGTGATCAGGGGACCATATGGGGTGCTGGGAATCGAAACTGGGGTCAGCCTCGTGCAAAGCAAACACCCTACCCGCTGTGCTATCGCTCTAGCCCCTTTTACTGTACGTTTTGACTAAAAGTTTTTGACTTTTGGGGCTGGAGCAATAGCACAGCGGGTAGGGCATTTGCCTTGCATACAGCCGACCTGGGTTCGATTCCCAGCATCCCATATGATCCCCGGAGCACCGCCAGGAGTGATTCCTGAGTGCAGAGCCAGGAGTAACCTCTGTGCATTGCTGGGTATGACCCAAAAAGAAAAAAAAAAAGAAAAATAGTTTTGGCTTTTTTTTCCATGAGATAGACCAGTACAAAGCTGTTCATAATTGGGTTTCAATCATACAATGATTTGGCACTCATCCCTCCCAGTATATATTTCCCACCACCAATGTCCTCTATTTCCTACTACCATCCCCCAACACCCTACCCCCCTCCCCCAGCCTCCATCTATGGAGACACTTTCCTTCTGCTCTCTTTTTCCTTTCCCTTTTGTGCATTATGGTTTGCAATACAAGGTGCAAAGAAGTCATGGTGTTTTTTCAGGACATTCGGTATTTTTATCGGGATGGTAAGGTTGGAGTAGCTTTTCAGTTGCATGGCCGCTTTGGGCTGTGGATATGACCGCCGAGGCTTCCAGAAGTACATGGAGGTGGGGGGAAGTAGCCCATCCCAACCCCAAGAAACCCTGGAGATTTCAGTCACAAAACCCGCATACTCGAATTTTCAGCAGATTATATCTTGGTGAGGTCCGTCCTGAGACAGTGGAGTCAGGCTGGGGGTATGGCAGCGATTTTGGATTGTGGAAGCAAGTGGCTGCTTGAGTGGGTACCAGACTAACCCGCACCCCCCCCCTCCCATTTTCCCCAGTCTATTCAGCCATGCGCAGGTCCAAGATTAATTGCGGCTTTTGATCTCTTTTGAGATTTATTCATGGATCTCTGAAGCAAGGGCAATAAATGAGCTTGTATAGCTGAGCCTGATGTGGTTTGTGGGCGTGGCTCCCACATACCTAACTTTCAACTGTTTAAATTTTTGGCAAACTTGGCCCCAAGTTATTAGGTCTGGCCAAAAGCACAGCGGCAATATTGGGGTATTAGGAAGCCTGAGGGTACCAAAGGCTGCTGATGTACCTGCCCCACAGGTGCAGGCTGACCTGCTGGCGGCATCATACCCCCAAGTCTTTGATTTTATTTTTTTAAGCTTTTTGGGTCATACCTGGCAATGCTCAGGGGTTACTCCTGACTCTACACTCAGGAATTGCTCCTGGCGGTGTGTGGGGGACCATATGGGATGCTGGGAATCGAACCCGGGTCGGCCGCATGTAAGGCAAAACGCCCTACCCGCTGTGCTATCGCTCCAGCCCCGCAAGTCTTTGATTTTTAACTGCATGATTAACCTACTTTTTCCAAAGCATTCTTAAACTCAGCAATAAAAGATGATCAGATAGTTTTATTTTTTAGTGTTCTAAAAATAGACTAAAATGTTTGTTTGTTTTTTAGAAGCTGAAGTCACTTTTTAAAGAGTATGGACAAATAGAATCTGTACGATTTCGTTCTCTGGTATGTTTTCTCCTTCAAAATCATGTATGAACAATTACTGCATTTAAGTCAGACTTACTTTGTGGAATTAGTGAGATGAGGAGCACTTGACTTTAACCTTTTGAATAAAGAGGTTAACTCTAGCTCAAAGTAAGAGTTGATTTTACTATCTGGTGACTCTTGGATTTCATTAAATAATTAATTTACTGGGTAAGATGATACCACTGGTTGTGGCCAGAGAGGTACAGGAGCTAAGGCACTTACTTTCCATTTGGCTGATGCCGATTTGAATCCCAGACTCCACATATGGTCCCTGAGCATAGACGTGACTCCTGAACACAGAGTCAGAAATAGCCCCAGAACAACACTGGATGTTGCCCAAAAGAGGCAATAAGAGATCTTTGGTTACTAAGGCCAGCACCGTTTTAGAGCGTGCGAATGAGTGACTTATTTGCTGTATTAGTTGGAAATGTTCATACATGGGGCCGGAGGATAATACCGGCTGTGTTTGCCTTGCACACCGCTGACCTAGGTTTGAACCCTGGTGCCCCATATGGCTCCCCAAGTCCTCCAGGAGTGATTGATCTTTGAGCGTGGAGTCAGGAGTAAACCTGAGTGTGGTACCACTAGGTATGGCCCAAAAAATAAAAATTAGTACTTACCAAACAGCATTTCTAAAATCAAAAAACATTCTATGTGACTGCTATAAGTAGTACTTATGGTCAGAGAATAAACAAAGAGTTAGGAAAATTAATTACAAACTTTATAAAAGTTAATGGTATTTAATTTCACCAACTAAACACTCTAGGCCAATTATCGGCATGTTCCTTAGAGCATGAAATAATCACTTTTGTTATCTTTAGAGATATATAATGCACATAGGAAATGTTATTCCATTCTTGGGGGGGGGGCGCCTCACATACCCAGAGATGGGGATCACTTTCGGTGCTGCTCAGGGGACCATGTGAAGTATTCTAGGGTGGAACCCAGGTTGGTCCTGTGCAAGGCAAGTGCCCTGTGTAGTGTACTATTCATTCCCTTATTCCTTACTTATAACTATTCTTTCCCATGTGATTCTCTAAAATGCAGGTTTTCAACCTTGACACTATTTGAGTATTTTTTTTGTGTGTGTGCTAGATAATTTTTCATTCTTGGAGGCCCTGAATATCATAGGATGCTTGTAGTTGCATTCCTGGCCTCTACTTGCTGGATCCTGGTAGCTCTTCTCCACCCCGATTGTAACAACCAAAAATATCTTCAGCCATTGCTGTGTGCCTGTTTCCAGAAGCCTGCTGCTTCTCTGAAAGTTCATATTTTCTAAGATTTTCGCAGTCTTGTTTCCGTCATAACATGCTTATTTTCATCATCGTGCTTCCTTCTCGTATTTTCAGACACACTTTGTCTGTCCTGCCCATTTCCACATATCACATCCACTTTGCTGCCTTGCATCTGGCTGTTCTTCCCTTCAGCCTGTGTTGCATATTGATTTGTGTTATTTGACTGTACTTGCTGGACTCATTTTTTGGCCCATGCAACCTATTATTATCCTAATGTTATATCTGCCTGTTTCTAATTTTGCTTTCTTCCCCAGTCTTTTTTTTTTTTTTCTGTTGTTTCACCTGAGTTCTTGTTATTCTTAGCTCTACAGAGGGGCTATTATAGTTCCTACCTTTTGTCTACTTCTGTGTGCATGCACACATGAGTGTGTGTGTGTGTGTGTGTGTGTCTGTATCTAAAGTATTATCTGGTGTATTAGAGCTATTCCTGGTAGTGTTCAGTGTGTGTATATGTGTGTGTATATGTGTCTTTGTGTGTATATGTGTCTTTGTGTGTGTGTGTCTGTGTTTGAGCCATTTCTGGTAGTGCTCAGTGTGTGTGTCTGTGTATGTGTGTGTTTTGTGTGTGTGTGTGTGTGTGTGTGTGTGTGTGTGTGTGTGATGGTTAGGGGGTCCACACCTGGTGGTGTTCAGAAGTCACTAGCAGCAGTGCTCAGGGGACCAGGCAGTCCTGGAGATTGACCCTGGGTCTCCCACTTGCAGAACTTGCCTTCTGCCCCTTGGAGCTCTCTCCAGCCACTAGTAAGATATTTTTAATAGCATGTTCACAAATTATCCTTTTGGACATGTTGCTTTGTTTCTTTGGCTCATTTTGTTGAAACAGTTTTCTTAGGAAACAGTGTGTTTACTTTCATCTAGATTGGATACCCTTGTTGAATAAGTATATTGTTCATCACTGGCAAGTTTTGTCCATAGCGTTAGAACAGTTGTTTCTGATTCAGTACTACCTACCCAAGGACGATGTTCTTTCTATTCTGGAGTAGAGTAGAGGGGCCGGAATGAAAGTAGAGCAGGTAGCACATTTTTGCCTTGCATGTGGCCAGCACAGGGTCAATCCCTGGCATCCTATATGGTCCCCTGAGCGCCACCGGAGGTAATTCCCTAGTACAGAGCCAGGAGTAACCCTGCGTTGCTGGATGTGACCCCAAACAAAAATAGAGTAGAAGTTGGGGATAAGATCAGTGATAGAGCAGTTGTCTAAGTGAGGCCTTGGGAGTTCAGTCTCCAGAACTGAAAAGAGGTTTTCCCTAGAGTGTTTCAGCCATGCATTAGAGTTAGATATTTAAAATTCAATTAATTAATGTTTAAATGATTGACACATTATTTCAAATAATGAATGATTCTTTTTTTTCAACTCTTAAAAGATTCCAGCAGAGGGTACGATGTCCAAGAAGTTGGCAGCAATAAAGTAAGTTTATGAGAAACTGAGAGCAGTGTCTGGCTCTTCCATCTCTCTGCCCCTTCTCTTCGTTATTGTGGGCATGGTGTGCCGATGGTGAGGGAATGGTGCTCACACTTGGCTTGGGTGCTTCCACATTTTCAGCTTGGTGCTCGCTGGATGTCAGTGCAACAGCTTGTGGTACCTGCTTCAGTGGTTTTTATTTTGTTATTAGTGTAAATTAGAAACTCAAAGTACTATAATAGAACTTACTAAAAAATGCTCCCTTAGAAATGTTTAAAAAAATGTTAAGGTTTAGTGAGGCTTTTGTTTGGAAGTGAATAAGAAATGTTTCTGCTCAAATATTGTAGTGCATGGGGCTGGAGCGATAGCACAGTGGGTAGGGCGTTTGCCTTGCACGTGGCCGACCCAGGTTTGATTCCCAGCATCCCATATGGTCCCCCAAGCACTGCCAGGAGTAGTTTCTGAGTGCAGAGCCAGGTGTAACCCCTGTGCATCGTTGGATGTGACCCAAAGAGCAAAAAAATAAAATAAAAAATGATGATACTGTGGGCTCATAGTGATAGTATGGTAGGGTTCTTGCCACGCACGTGACTGACCCAGGTTCAATCTTCAGCATCCTTCATGGTTTCCTAAGTCCACCAAGTGATTCCTGAGCACAGAGCCAGGAGTAACCCCTGAGCACTACTAAGTGTGGCCCCAGAACAAGCAAAAATGAAAGTTTGGGGACTGGAGCAATAGCACATGGAGTAGGGTGTTTGCCTTGCATGCGGCTGACCTGGGTTCGATTCCCAGCATCCCATATGGTCCCCTGAGCACTGACAGGGGTAATTCCTAAGTGCATGAGCCAGGAGTAATGCCTGTGCTTCGCCGGGTGTGACCCAAAAAGCAAAAAATAAAAGTTCTTCCAGTAATTCTATTTTATTTCTTTATTTGGTTTTGGGTAATACTCCATTGTGTTCAAAGCTTGCTCGTGGCCCTGTGCTCAAGGGTCACTCCTGGTAGTGCTTGGGGACCATATGTCGTGCTGGGAATCCAACTCAGGTCTTCTTTTAAAGCAAACACCTTCTGTACCATCTCTCTGATCCTAGGAATCATTGTAAGCACTTATGTTGATTGGGTATAAAAGCAAACTTGTTTTTGTTATTCTAAGATTAACCTATTTTTACACACTATCTTCTTCCCCTTTTTTTGAGCACAGACGTAAAATTCATCCTGATCAGAAAAATATCCATGCTTACGTTGTGTTTAAAGAGGAGAGTTCTGCTGCAAAAGCATTGAAAAGGTAATTTTCTTTTTGACGTCTCAACAGGATTATTGTATTTAAATATGTGTCAGTAAACATTTTACTCTCTGATTTCACCTTAGAGAAACATTATGGTAAATCTGAGCTTATTTTTAAGAGCCGTTTTTCTTTTCCTTCACATTTATAAAACAGGAATGGAGCCCAAATTGCAGATGGATTTCGTATCAGAGTTGATTTAGCATCTGAGACCTCATCTGTGAGTAGTATTTGAATTGTTTCAAGGTACTAAGGTTTTATAGAGGAAAATCTTTTCTTTTGAGGTTTTATGCAGAGAGACGTGAAATCAGTGATCAGTTTGAAGGAAAACAGCTTTTGGTTACTGTATTCAGGGGTGTACATCAGCCTCAAGAATGGCCTTCTAGGGCCAGAGATAGTGTGTAAGGTGTTTGCCTTGCATTCAGGCATCATGGGTCTGACCTCCAGCAACACATATGGTCCCATCAGTGTCCGCTTCCCATTCCCCAGCAACAACACCAGGAGTGATTATAGTTCACAGAGCTCCGAGTAAGCCCTGAGCATTGCTGGGCGTGACCCCAAAACGAAACAGAAAAAAAGAATGTGGTCTTCTCCTCTCTATGAGTTGAATGGTCACGGAGAATTAGGCTGGAAGATAGATTAGAGATTATTGGGGCAATGTTCTGTTTTAGAGTCTGAAAACAAGAAAGTTAAATTAGTGCCTTTGCTGCTGTGGTCATCTTGTCAAAAATACCGCAGTGGTCAGTTTCCTGGAGAGCATGAGAAACCATTATTAACAGTATTGTAAACCACAGAATCTCAATAAAAATTTTAAAAGCAAAATGTTAAATTATTAATCAAATGGGGGCTGGAGTGATAGCGTAGCAGGTAGGGCGTTTGCCTTGCATGTGGCCTACCTGGGGTCAATCCCCAACATCACATATGGTCCCCCAAGCACCACCAGGAGTAACTCCTGAGTGTAGAGCCCAGAGTAACCCCTGAGCATTGCTGGGTGTGACTCCCCCCCCCCCCCCAAAAAAAAAGCAAAGAAAAAATTATTCATCAAATGCTTTTTGAGCCCCTATGCAGTGTCAGACTAATATGTAGTTTTGAGTTTTCTGGTATTTCACACTACAAAAGCAAGGCACTGTTTTGTGATAAATACTGTCATAAATGCCCAGAATATCTTGTCAGCTCAGGAGCGATGCTCTTAGGGAGGTGCCAGCAAGAAGGGACAGAGACTGGAGAAAAAATGCAGCATGTAGGACACTTGCCTTGCACGTAGCCAACCCAGCTTTGATTCCTGGCATCCTGTAAGATTCCCCAAGCACTGCCAGGTGTGTGTCTCCTGTCTGCAGAGCCAGGAGAAGCTCTGAGATTTGTCTGATTCCAAAACCAAAATCAGGATAACCCCACCAAAGAAAAAAAAAAAACAGAGGGACAGTGAGGGTTGCACGGAGGGTAGGTATTAGGGCAAACTTGCCTGATAAGTCTGAGGGCTAGAGAGATAGCTTCAGGGTGGGTGCACATGCTGGGTGTGCTGGATGCCCAGCTTTTTTTTTTTTTTTTTTTTTTTTTTTTTTTGCTTTTTGGCGATGCACAGGGGTTACTCCTGGTTTTGCACTCAGGAATTTCCCCTGGCCGCGCTCAGGGGACCATATGGGATGCTGGGATTCGAACCCGGGTCGGCCGCGTGCAAGGCAAACGCCCTACCCGCTATGCTATCTCTCCAGCCCCTGGATGCCCAGCTTTGATCCCTGGCACCGCATGATCCAAAAACACCCAAGCACTATGCTGGGACTAGCCTCTGAATGTTGCCAGTAAAGCCTCCATCACAAAGAAAGTAGAAGAAAAGAAATAAAGGAGCCTGTATCTGTTACTTGAGTAAAACAGCTCTTAGAAAAGAAGAGGGAAGATTTTCCTTCCTGAAGAACAAGATAACTTGAAACGTTGTTACTGGGAGAATATGATAAGAGGCAGCATGAGTGTTGCTGTTAGGCCAAATCACAAAGCCCTTGGTGATGAGTGGATTTTGTCCAGGAGCGGCTTCACAAGCTTAAGTGATGTGACCAGACATGCATTTGACAGACTCTTCCAAAATGAATGAAGGATGGGTTGCGAGAACTCCCAGCAACATGCATAAGTCCATTTCTCTCAGTGTCACAGCGACCTATCTGAGAAATGACCGACCCTCACAGCAAACTGCTCCAGGGGCCAAATCCACTTGCTGCCCGCTGTGGTTAATGAAGCTGGATTGGCTCTGACCGTACCCACCAAGTTATCTCATGTTGCACTGTCACATGTGGCACCAAGGTGAGGTATTGCAACAGAAACCATGTGGCCTGCAAAGCCTCAGATCTTTTCTATTTGACCTTGACAGGATCAGTTTGCTGCCACTCCTGTCACCTGTCTTTCTTGGGCCCTTCGGTGTGTGTCTTAGTGCTACCAGTGATGAGAAGAACCCCTCCCTCCTAGAGTGCTCTTTTCCTTCTGGTGGGGGAGTAAGAAGGAAAAAGCAAACAAGAGGCTGGCATGCAATTGGGCAAGGGAAAGAGAAATTTTAGGACAGGATTTAGTTTCTACTCCAGTGAGTGATAATAAATGTTCTTTGTATTTCAGAGAGACAAGAGATCAGTGTTTGTGGGGAATCTTCCATACAGTAAGTTTCTTTCAACCAAGTACTTCTCATTAAACGAATAGGAAAATTCCAACTGCATAATAAGAGAACTTAAGTGTTTGAAAAGCACAGAGTGTAACCTGACCAAACTTCATAGACATATGCTGTACTCGTTATCGTGTTAAACCGCACCGGCTTTCTAGAGCCACTCCCAAGTCCTTATTTCCCTCTTTGCTTGAATTTGTTTGTAGAAGTCGAAGAGTCTGTGGTTGAGAAGCACTTTTTGGATTGTGGCAGCATTGTGGCCGTAAGGATTGTGAGGGACAAAGTCACAGGAGTCGGCAGAGGCTTTGGCTATGTACTCTTTGAGGTAATGCACCCATGGTCCTGTGAAATGCACTGGGAGAATTGGTCACTGCTGTCTCATCATTGAGACATTTGCACCCTCAAATTTGGGGATGGAGAGAGTTCCGTGTGCTGGAATGTACACATTACTTGCTGGAGGGCTGGGTTTGGCTCCCAGTACTGCATAGTTCTCTGAGCACTGCCAGGAATGACCCCTGAGCACCCACCCAGGAGTAATACATGAGCAGTGCTGGGTGTGACCCAGGAACAAACAAATTTTTAAAAATTTTTACTATTATATTTTTTTCTTTTTGAGTCACACCCGGCAATGCTCAGGGGTTATTCCTGACTCTGCACTCAGGGGACCATATGGGATGCTGGGATTCGAACTTGGGTTGGCCGCGTGCAAGGCAAACCCCCTACCTGCTGTGCTATCACTCCAGCCCCCAAATTTTTAATCATCCTAGAATACCATTCCTATGATTAATTGCTCCTAACCAAAAGTTGTTATAGTTTCTCTTTCTCCATACTGTTGATAATGCTCAAGGTGTTAGACATTAAAGGTTATAGGATAGTGGAGGAGGGGGAAAGTGCCTGCCACAGAGAAGGCTGGGGTGAGGAGAGGAGGGAAACTGGGGACATTGGTGAGTACTGGTGAAAGGATTGGCGTTGGAACAATATACACCTGTGCGGCCAGAGCAATAGCACAGTGGGTAGGGCGTTTGCCTTGCACATGGCCGACCCAGGTTCGATCCCTGGCATCCCATATGGTCCCCTAAGCACCGCCAGAAGTAATTCCTGAGTGCAAAACCAGGAGTAACCCCTGAGCATCGCTGGGTGTGACCAAAAAAGCAAAAAAATAAAAAAAATATACACCTGAAACTCAGCCAAAAAAAAAAAACACACAAAAAAGCAAGGCAAGTGCTCTATCCTGCTATTCTGTCTCTCCAGCCCCAGTCATTTTAAGACTATGGATATGGGGGCTGAAGAGATAGTACAGCAAATAGGGCGCTTTTCTTGCACACAACCAACCCAGGTTTGTTCCCCAGCACCACATATGGTCCACTAAGCTCTGCCAGTCATGATCTCTGACATAAAGCCAGAAGTAAGCCCTGAGCACTACCTATAAAACAAAACAAAACAAAACAAAAACTTGATATGTAACTACCTATGAGCTTTATGAAAGGGCTGACCTAACCTTATATCTCAACATTACTATATTATAGCTATGTCACTGTTTCTTTTCCCAGTTTCTTTTCTGTTACTGATAAGTTTATTATATCCTTTAACAGACAGCTCCTGAATACTAAGGGATATTAGCTTTGGGTGGTTTTGTATTTAAACAAAAGAATAATAGAATTTGGGATCTAAACAGAATCCTCAGCGAAGACTCTGGCAAGCTCCCTGTGGCATATTCGATATGCCAGATACAGTAATAATAACAGGTCTCATTCCCCTAGCTCTGAAAAAAGCCTCTAATCATTGGGAAAAATGAGTAAGGAAAGGCTGCTAAAATCTCAGGGCTGGGACCAATGGAGACGTTACTGGCACCCACTCAAGTAAATCGATGAACAAGGGGACAACAGTGACAGTGATACAGTGAATCAGAATCCTACAGAGTGTTCAGTCCTGCATCTCAGGCTATAACAGAAAGTTTCTTGTTCTCAATTCAGGCTGCTGGCAGAAACGCTTAAGAGAATGACATATGAAATATTGCCTGTGACAGATCCATTTAGTCGAAACCTCATTTTACAGTGTGGAAAATAAAGCCTATTGGATTGTGGTTTTTCTGATTATTTGCCCAGCAGTTCAGTGTGCTTCCTAGGGAAACATTCCAGGACATGACGAAAGCAGGACTAAGAACCTGGCTACTGAAACGCTCAGACTTGAACTTGAGCTTCTCTGTGGAGTCGGATGCAGGTGGAAGGGTTGTATGCAAGCTTGAAAGTTGCTGATTCACTGAGGTGGCCATTTTATTTGTTTCTGTACAGATGTGTCTCTGGTGGACATTAACACATTCATCTTTATTGCAGAATACAGATGCTGTGCACCTTGCTTTGAAATTAAATAATTCTGAACTGATGGGAAGAAAACTCAGAGTCATGCGTTCTGTTAATAAGGAAAAAGCAAAAGAAAGTTCACATCACAGTTTGAAAAATGTCAGTAAACCTAAGCAAGGTGTGAATTATACTTCAAAAGTCGTCAGCCATCCTAAAGGTTTGTTTGTTGGAGAGAAGGCTCTTCCTACTAAGAAGAAAAAGAAAGGACAGAAAAAAAGTGGACAAACTAAGAAACGGTCAAAACAGAAGTAGCAGACAGAAGCTGTTTGTCCCACTGCATATTGTTGATGAAGTCGTTGTAAAGCCATGTATAGGTTTTACAGAAACTTACGGATGGTGTCTGTAAAACTTACAAATTTGTAATTGTACATTTGCTGTTGGAGCATTAGATGTACTTGGATTCATCGCTGTGGATTGTCACAGCTCAGTGACTTTCTGCCTTTTTATCCGTGTGGACTGGCATTGGAACAAGCTGAAAAAGTTACGTAGCAGTAACTTGTTGGGGGGCTCACAGGAAACCAATGTTAGAAAACTGTTGGCTTTTTCCACTCTGGAGGGTCCATGTTCTTTCTTGAACCGTTTATCACTTTCGCTTTCCCCTCACATTTCTCTAAATAAATTTCTTTAAAACTATCCTGCGGGCCAGAGTGATAATCTAACTGGTAGCGTGTTTGCCTTGCCCACTACCGACCTGGGTTCAATCTCCACCACAATGTGGTCCCCCAAGCACCTGCAGGAGAGATTCCTGTGCACAGAGCCAGGTGTAAGCCCTGAGCACAGCTGGGTGTGGTCCAAAAGGAAAAAATATAAAAACTATTTTGCTTCACTCAAAAACAAAACAAAAGCACTGTTAGAGCTGATGAGATCGGAGATGATTTTAAACTCTTAGTGAACAGAATCGGCAGAGCCTGGCAAACTCCCCGTGGCGTATTCAATATGCCAGAAACTGTAACAACAAGTCTCACAATGGAGATGTTACTGGTGCCCGCTTGAGCAAATCGATGAACAACAGGATGACAGTGACAGTGCTACAGTGAACAGAATATTTCCCTGAGCACTGCTTGGGGGCCCTGGGACCATTCTTGGTGATACTTGATCTGACTGTGTAGGCCAATGTGACTTTTAGAATTTAAGTGGTTTTTTATTATTATATGTTAGAAATAAGTAGCAGTTCACAGAACTGCTTGGATTGAAGTAGAAGTGAAATTTTAAAATGAGTAAATATAGAGAAATAAAAGAATGAATCTTTATGCTGTTTGTACCCAAAGAAAAAATCTCTTTTGGGAGCGGGGTTTGGGGATGGGGGTATTGAGTTGTACGGGGCTTTTCTCAGGAACTATTCCTGGCTCAGTGCTTAGGGGCACCATCACACTGTTGTCCCATTGTTCATCGATTTGCTCAAGCGGGCACCAGTAACGTCTCCATTGTGAGACTTACTGCTGTTTTTGGCATATCGAATACACCACAGGTAGCTTACCAGGCTCTCCGAGCAGGACGGAGCAATCGAACCCAGATCAGCCGCGTGCAAGGCAAACGCCCTATCTGTTGTGCTACAAATATTCAAACTACAATTGGTGGGACGCAAGGCAAGCACATTAAACCCTGTACTGTATTTCTGGCTCCAAAGGAACTCAATTTTCATGAGAATGATGACCTGCAATTTAATCACAGTCCCTAAAGATTGGGGGTTTTTTTTTGGCTTTTTGGGTCACACCCGGCGATGCACAGGGGTTACTCCTGGCTCTGCACTCAGGAATTACCCCTGGTAGTGCTCAGGGGACCATATGGGATTCTGGGAATAGAACCCGGGTCAGCCGCATGCAAGGCAAACGCCCTCCCCGCTGTGCTATCGCTCCAGCCCCCCTAAAGATTGTTTTTGGGTGAAGGAGATAGCACAAAAGGCTGGAGCACTTCACATTTGGGAGACCCCACTGCCACGTGGTCCCCCAACATCACTGGGAGAATCCCTTGAACTTAATGCAGGTGTAGCCCCCAGCATCAGGTGTGATGCAGAAGAAGAAAGATACTTAGTCCTATGCTAAGTTCCTCCCCACATGGGGAGCCTCTTTAACTCTTCTTTTCAATAAACTTTTGCTTTCTAAAAATGAAGAAGGGAGCTGGAGCAATAGCACAGTGGGTAGGGCGTTTGCCTTGCACGCAGCCGACCCGGGTTTGATTCCCAGCATCCCATATGGTCCCCTGAGCACTGCCAGGAATAATTCCTGAGTGCACAGCCAGGAAATAACCCCTGTGCATTGCCAGGTGTGACCCAGAAAGCAAAAAAATAAAATAAAAATGAAGAAAGGTCATTTTGATGTGCTAGGGATCAAACCAAGGGCCTCCCTCAAACATGCAAGGCAACCAGTGAACTCCATCCCCTGCCCTGGAAGAAGGATTTTGAGGAAAGTTATGTAATTGCTGCTCATTTGCTTCCTTTCTCTTACATTTATAACCATTGTAGTTTATGGGTTTTTATCGTGTCATTCTAACAAATGACCTTGGCAAATTGGCTACAAAGCAGATTCCTATTTTTATTATTTATTTTTTATGTTATTCATTTTTTGGGTTTTGGGCTACATGCAGTGGTACTCAGGGCTTACTCCTGGCTCTGCACCCAGGAAGCACTCCCAACAAGCTCGGGGTACCGTATGGGGTGCTGGGGATCTGAGGCAGGCAGATAGGTAGGAGAGGACCCATGGCAATGGGATTTCTGAGAAGTAATAAAACCAATAAAACAAGCTGCAAGAATTAAGGCCTAGAGGCTGGAGCGATAGTACAGGCGGTATGCATTTGCCTTGCACATGGCCGACCTGGGTTCAATCCCCGGCATCCCATATGGTCCCCCAAGCACCATCAGGAATGATTTCTGAGTGCAGAGCCAGGGGTAACCCCTGAGCATAGCTGGGTGTTGCCAAAAAAAAAAAAATTAAGGCCTAGGCCTGATCAGATCTTCCTGGAGCCAGTGACAGATCTTAGGAGGCTGCACCCCACAGAGACACAAACTTCAGCAGAGAAAGAGACTGCAGTTAAGGACCTGAAGAGATGTATGACACCTGAGGGACCCCCACCTCTGCCAGAGAAACTCCAAACCAAAGCAACCCCCCATGGCAAATACCCTAGCAAGGACCTCTTACCTAGCTAGAAATCCTCACGTGGAGGCAGGTTGGAGAAACCCTATAAAAGCCCCCTTGAACAAAGGAAGGGCACGCTTATGCTGCCAGTGCCCGTGTGCTGCATGTGCCCACATCGCCCAGCACACGTGTCACCCTTATCTCCCCTCTTGAGGTATGTACTATGGCTCTCCCTTTTGGAGAAGCCCGCCTTCTCCCTTGAGCGAGTTACTCTCACTTTCTCTCCCTCCTTCCCCTTCCTAAAAACTCCGAATAAAATCTCTTTTTACTTCACTGTTTATGTACTCCTAAAATTCCTTTCTCCAAGGAAGACAAGAGCCTATAAACCCTGGGTGAGGCCTAGGACGGACTCTGGTTTTCTACAAAGAGCAAATCCTCCATCCTGAGTCTGACCTTCCCAGCCGGTTCTGGGGTGGCAGGGGCGGGGCGGGAGAAAAAGACCGTCTCTCTTGGCCTCACATACGCCACCCATGGGGGCCCACCGACGTCAGGTCAAACCCAGGTCGGACGTGCACAAGGCTAACGCCTTACCCACTGCATTATTTTTCCAGCCCCCCTATTGTTTATTTCTTAATTTATTACCCTTCCCATAACTTTTGCGCTGAGATGACTGGATGTGCCACATACTTGGTTGCATTTGGGGGCGTGGTGGGGGCCCAAATGGTGGCTGCTGGGTCCACACACAGCACATCTGGTCATTTACAGCTTCACACTGCGAGCCGCCCTGGGCCCTTTATTTCCATTGTCTCTCTCTCTCTTTTTTTTTCTTTTGGCTCTTTGGGTCACACCCAGCAATGCTCAGGGCTGACTCCTGGCTCTGCACTCAAGAATCACTCCTGGCAGTGCTCGGGGAACCATATGGGATGCTCGGAATCGAACCTGGGTCGGCTGCGTGCAAGGCAAATGCCCTACCTGCTGTACTATCACTCCAGTCCCTCTCTCTCTCTCTCTCTCTCTCTCTTTTTCTTTTAATGTAGGAGTACTGCTATTTATTCAGCCATTGATTAAGCTGACTGAAGTGGGCATGAACTCCACATTATTTTTTTAATTGAATCACCGTGAGATACAGTTACAAAGCTTTCATGTTCGAGATCTGGCATAGAATGTTCGAACACCCATTTGTCCACCAGCATACTCTCCACTACCAGTGTCCCCAGTACATCCTACATCCCCCGACCCCCATCCCAGTCCTCACCCTGCCTCCATGGCAGGCAATTTCTCCAATACTCTTTCTCTACTTTTGGGCATTATGTTTTGTTCAAATTTGCCCACCACCACTCAAGCCTGCCTGCCAGGGGCAGATGCTAGATCATTTATTGTCTATTGCTTATTTTGAATATCATGGGTGCTGCGGCCGTGCATTTCTGAAATCCTAGCTTGTAAATGATTGGGTTCCAGAGACATCTCTGTAGGGCACTAATCCATTTTGGGGTTCAATTGGGCATCTCTGGACCAGAGCTATTGGTGCACTAAGATGGTGCCCGGAGGCACATTGTGGGGGTGACAGCCAGGCCAACGAATGGGTGTGGGAGGGGGAGAGGGACAGCCCGGTGCCTCTGCTGCCATGCAGCATGGAGATTTAGTCCTGGAACCTGCATACCTGCTTGTGGAAGTTCTTGGTTGCCAGGATTCCATCTGGAGTAGGCAGAGAGACTGCACCTGCTCCATCTGGGGTGCTTTGGTATGGGGCCCAGAGAGATCTAGGGCTCTGTGGTGTCTTCCCGGAATTGCTGCTGTGTCTCTTGATCTCTTTCAAGATTTATTTATGAGTCTCTGAAGCAAGGCCAGTAATAGAGTTTACAGGGTGGCACTGGAGTTGGTTCCTGAGGGTGACTGACAGTGCTTCCATGTGTACTGGGAAGTGGGGGGAGGTAGCCCGCCCCAACTCTGAAAGTGTGGAGATTTCAGCCACAAAACCCACATACCTGAATTTCCAGCAGATTATGAGTTGGTGAGGTCTGTCCTGAGATGGTGGAGTCCGGCCGGGGGTATGGCGGCGATTTTGGATTGTGGAAGCAAACGGCTGCCGGGGGCTCTTGCTTGGGCAGGCACAGGCCAACCTGCACCTCTCTGATTTACCCCAATCTATTCAGCCATGCGTGGATCCGAGATTAAGTGTGGGGTTTGGTCTTTTTCGAGATTTATCTGTGAGTCTCTGAAATAAGGCCAATAAATGAGCTTGTATAGCTGAGCTGGAGGTAGTCTGTGCATGGCTCCCACATACCTAACTTTTGGCCATTTAATTTCTTGGTAAACGTGGTTCCAAGTTGTTAGGTTCCAGCCAAAGGCACAGCGGCAATTTTGGGGTGTCAGGAAGCCTGAAATCACCATTAGGCTGCTGATGCACTCACCCCGCAGGTACAGGTTGACCTGTTGGTGGCATCATACCACGATTCCATCCTCACTTTAGAAAATATTCTCACAGGCTTGGGGCTGGAGAGATAGCACAGCGGGTAGGGCATTTGCCTTGCACGCGGCCGACCCGGGTTCAAATCCCAGCATCCCATATGGTCCCCTGAGCACGGCCAGGGGTAATTCCTGAGTGCAAAGCCAGGAGTAACCCCTGTGCATCGCCAGGTGTGACCCAAAAAGCAAAAAAAAAAAAAAAAAAGAAAATATTCTCACAGGCAAACAAGATTCTTCATTAATGTTGCCTCACAAATTTTTTAAAAATTTTTTATTAAGAGAATCACTGTGATGTACAGTTACAAACTTATGAACTTTTTTTTTTCTTTTTGGGTCACACCTGGCGATGCACAGGGGTTATTCCTGGCTTTGCACTCAGGAATCACTTAGGGGACCATATGCGATGCTGGGAATCGAACCCGGTCGGCCGTGTGCAAGGCAAACGCCCTACCCGCTGTGCTATCACTCCAGCCCCAACAAACTTATGAACTTTTGTGTTTGCATTTCACTACAAATCTTACCAAGTCATGTCTATTTTCAGGAGGGAGAGGTAGCAATAAACAAGGGGCCTGATCTGTAACAGGAAGAAACTGCTAGATATTTCAATTACATGCTTAAAGGGGTTAGGGAACAATGGGCCATTTCTATTTTTAAAAAGCATGTCATTTGGAGGTCTAATGTAAGAAAAATAAAACTTGAGGCCACAAAGATGGCTTAAAGGGGTGGAATGCATACTTTGTGTGCAGGGGGTCTGGATTCAATTCCTAGCACAGGCATGCTGAGTATAGTCTACAGCCCTCCCCTCTTCTCCCCAAACACACAAAGACAAAGAGAGTTTGTTTTTCCTTTTCCAAGACTTGGATATTTGGGGCCTGGTATTCCCTGTGGTGCATAGCACCTTACTTTTTGTCTTTTGTCTGGAGGCTACACATGGCAGTGCTCAGGAGTTACTCCTGGTTCTGCAGTAAGGGATCACTCCTGGCGGGCTCTGGAAGCCATCTGGGGTGCCAGGGATTGAACTCAGGTCTTCAACGTGCAAGGCAAGTATCCTACCCAGCGGCCAATTGCTCTAGTCCCAGAACCTTCCATTTTATAACTAAGTTTCAGCAACTATTTAGTGATAACTTGACCAATTTTGCTATGTGTATATTTCAAAGTTAGACATATTTGCAGGCTTGGGGTCATTCCTGGCTGTGCTCAGGGGCTACTGCTGGTGGTGCCACATACCAAGTTTGGATTGGCTTCACCTCTACTATCGCTCCAGTTCCTCTAGTTAATTTACATAAAGATTGGAGTGGTAGCACAGTGTGTAGGGATTTGCCTTGTGTGTGGTCAACTGGGTTGGATCCCTAGCACCTCAGATGGTCCCCCTGAGTGGAGAGCCAAGAGTAAACCGTGAGTACTAAGAGCTATGGCCCCAAATCAAAATTGGTGTGATGCTTTGTCTGTAACTAAAGACTATTAAAGATGTAGATGCTTTGCTTTTGCGACGTCCAGTTTTTATCCACAGATCTATCAAGAATAGCTCCTGAGCACAACTGAATATGTCCCCTCCCCCTTGTACCCCGCATCCCCCAAATTAAGAATAATTAAGGGCTCAAGGGCATGTATGTTGCTCTCTAACTTCTCTTTTGTATAAACATATTGCCTGGTATATTATACCTCAAAGAAGTGACCTCTACTTTTAAACCCATTTTTACTATGCACATGACAGGGATAAAGAGCAGAAAATTAAGGCTCTTGGTTTTATTTGTTTGTTTGTTTTAGCTTTTTGGGTCACACCTGACGATGCACAGGGGTTACTCCTGGCTCTGCACTCAGGAATTACTCCTGGTGCTGCTCAGGGGACCAATATGGGATGCTGGGAATCGAACCTAGGTCGGCCATGTGCAAGGCAAATGCCCTACCCGCTGTGCTATTGCTCCAGCACCAAGGCCCCTGGTTTTTCAGAAATATTAACTGTATGGCTGTAGTCTACTCTTTTTTTTTTTTTTGGTCTTTTTTGTTTGTTTGGGGGCCATACCTGGTATTGCTAATGGGGTTATTCATAGCTCTGCACTCAGGAATCAGCCTTAGCAGTGCTCAAGGGGCCATATAGGGTGCTAGGGATCAAACACAGGCCAGCCGCTAGCAAGGAAAATGCCTCCCTGCTGTACTATCACTCCAGACCCTCTACTCAAGTATCTGAGAGTTGAGTTCTAGGCCTATGCATTGCCTTGGACAAGTCTTTCCAGCATACCTGAATCTGAGGGCATGACTTGTATCAGTTGAGGTATCACAACTTTAGGGATGGGGAAAAGTCAATGTAAGTGTGCAGAGTATAAGAAAATAGTTTTGGTGATATTGTTATTTGCAAAGGCTTTGAGCTCAGTAATTTGCTTTGTAATGTATAGCCCTTCCTACCCAGTCTCCCTCCTGGCAGGAAACAAACACTTTTGTTTAATTTCCAGCCTTAACAAAGGGCTCCGGGTTCATTATCACTTAAACAGGACTTTCCTAGACTCCTGTACTAGGGTGGAATCTTGAGTCAAGTCTTCTATACAACCTTGCAATAATGTTTGACACCGCCTGAAGTTTGATCAGATTTTATAGGGTTTTTTTTTTTTTTTTGCTTTTTGGGTCACGCCTGGCGATGCACAGGGGTTACTCCTGGCTCTGCACTCAGGAATTACCCCTGGCCGTGCTCAGGGGACCATATGGGATGCTGGGATTTGAACCCAGGTCGGCCGCATGCAAGGCAAACGCCCTACCCGCTGTGCTATCTCTCCAGCCCCAGATTTTATAGTTTAAAGGCACAGTTATCTTTAGACACCAAATACATTTAGTGTCTTCGGGCCACTTCTGCCCGCTGGTTAATTTGTGGGTTTCCATTACTTCTTCAGGTTCAGTAATGACTTCACTGTAGTGACTCCACTCAGGAGTATGCTATAATTCGGACTACATTTTACTGTAGGAAAAAAGAGGGCCAGAAAAATAGCACAGTGGGCAGGGGGCTTGCCTTGCACATGACTGACACAGATTCAATCCCTGGTTGGTCCCCGCCCCACCCCCCATAGTCTTGCCAGGAGTGATCTTGAAACTCAGTCATCAATTAGCTCTGACTACTCACCTGCTGTGGCCCCAAAATACACAAACAAAAAAGGGAATACAAATCGGAACCTGCCAAAGAGAGATGCAGAGGAAATGGTATGGGAGAATTCCATTTTCCCTCCCTGTGGAGAAAGGAGACCATGGTCCTATCACCTGCTGCATTGGCATGTAAGTAGCGAGGATGTACTGGGAATCCTGCCTGTCTGTGCCAGTTTCTGCTTGCAGGGGTGGGGGGATGGCCTAGTGGCTAGGAGCATGCCTTGCGGTGAGGCATGATATTCCCAGCATGCCACAAGTGTGCGATCTCCGGCACAGCCACTTGTGTCTGAACGTTACAACTAAAGTATGCACCTAAAGAGCACAACCAAAAGAGGGCCGAGTGGGCTTGCCAACCAGATATGCTCGCGAGAGCCAAGAGAGTACTACTACAACAGTGCAGTAACAGCAAGAGGGAAGAGGCAGGGGGAAAAGGCTTTATTTAGGGTACATTAAGAACAGAATCTCGGGGCTGGAGCGATAGCACAGCGGGTAGGGTGTTTGCCTTGCACTTGGCCGACCCGGGTCCGATTACTCCGTCCCTCTCGGACAGCCTGGCAAGCTACCGAGAGTATCTCGCCCACACGGCAGAGCCTGGCAAGCTCCTCGTGGCGTATTCGATATGCCAAAAACAGTAACAACAAGTCTCACAATGGAGACGTTACTGGTTCCCACTTGAGCAAATCAATGAGCAACGGGATGACAGTGCTACAGTGATACATTAAGAACACAATTTCTAGAGCCTTTTCCTTCTTAAGAGGTAAAGGCTATAATTCACTGTCATCTGAATTATAGTCCCAGTGATGTTTCTGGTATTTGGGCCACACTCAACAGTGCTCTGGGCTTCTGGCTCTGCTCTAGGATCACTCCCAACAGGGCACAGGGGATCCCGTGGTGTGGTCGAATCCAGGTCTTTTGTGTGCAAGGCAAGCCACCCTACTGGCTGTACTATTGCTCTGGCTCCTGCCTGGTTTTGTTTGTTTGTTTGCTTTTTGGGTCACACCCAGTGATGCACAGGGGTGAATCCTGGCTTTGCACTCAGGAATTACTCCTAGCTCAGGGGACCATATGGGATGCTGGGAATCAAACCCAGGTCGCCCGAGTGCAAGGCAAATGCCCTACCTGCTGTACTATCGCTCCAGCACCCTGCCTGTTGTTTTTAAAGGAGGTTCTCCATTTAGTTTTTTCCGTTCCTTGAGACCGGAGCAGGTAGGGCATTTACTTTGCAAACAGCCAACCTGTGTTCATTCCTTGACATCCCATAGTCCTGAGTACAGCCAGGAGTAATTCCTGAGCTCAGAGTCAGGCAGGAGTTATCTCTGAGCATTGTTGGGTGTGACCCCAAACAAAACAAAAACCATAATTTTCTCCACTCCTGATATGACTATATTGTAACATTCTAATTTTTTTTCCTCTTTGGGAACACACCTATTGGTAGTCCGATCTTCTTCAGCTTTAGGGAGTGGGGGAGCAGGGGTCACCCCAGGTGGTGCCACAGGTCTGGCTGTAGCAATAGGGCTCAGGTAGGGGGCTTGCCTTGGACTCAGCTGACCTAGATTTGATTTGCCCCTCCAGGAATGTAGAACCAGGAGTTAGCCCTGAACACTGCCAGGTATGTGCCCCCCCCCAAAACAAAAATATGCCAGGACCCACCAGACCTCCTGCAAGCAAAGTATGCGGTCAGCCCGTTGAACTCTCTCTTTGGCCCCTGCAACATTCTTTTTCAACTGAATCACTTGAGTGTAATGCTGTTGCACTAAGGGCTGAGACTGCACTTTGAAAATTCGTTAAATTCAGTGTCCCAGCTCGCCGGTGCACTAGGAGAGTCAGTTGGAACAGCCCTGAACACCTTGCATCCCTGGCGCGAGCAAGGCTGTCAGCTAGAAACCTAAAATCTGTGCACGACGGCCACCCGGCCCCTCAGCTTTTAACTGTCACTTAGAAAACCTGGACCCCCCCCCCCCCCACGAGAACACCGGTCTCGGGAGTAGGACCGGGTCGGGAGTGGGGGTGGGGATGGGAGAGGTGGGGCTGGGAGGGGTGGTGGAAAAGAAAAAAAAAAAAAAGGACCCCCCCTGCGCAGGCGCAGAAGCGGTGCGAGCGCGCCCGTTCAGGCACTGGCGCGGACACCCCGGGGGCCTCAGACGCTCAGGACCGGAAGTGGCGTGAGCTCGGCCTTTCCGCGTCCCTCGCGGTGGGCGTCGGGTCTCGGCGGCTCCGTCCGCTCTGCGGGTTCGCGGCCAACAGCTTCTCAGCGGGTCGGGCGCCGCCGCAGGCCCACTCCGGGTCGGAAGATGGTCGGCCGGAACAGCGCCATCGCCGCCGGCGTCTGCGGGGCCCTGTTCATCGGCTACTGCATCTACTTCGACCGCAAGAGACGGAGTGACCCCAACTTCAAGAACCGACTGCGAGAACGTGAGTGCGCGCCCGCGCCGGGTGCGAGCGGCCGCCCTGGCGGCGCGGGAGCACGCGCGCCCGGGACCCCCCCCCCCCACCACCCCAACCCCCTCCATCTTGGAAGAACGAGCCTTTCCCATTTTATTCCTTTCCCCCGCCGGGGCCGTGCACATTGCACTCGCGGCTCGCGGTCCGGCAGGGATGGGGAGTGGCCGGGCGCTGCCCTTTCGCTTCGTGCTCTGGATTCGGAAGTCGTGCCTGGGGGCCGGAGCGATAGCACAGCGGCTAGGGCGTTTGCCTTGCACGCGGCCGACCCGGGTTCGATTCCCGGCGTCCCCGGAGGGTCCCCCGAGCACCGCCGGGAGTTAATTCCTAATTCCTGAGTGCATGAGCCAGGAGTAATTCCCTGTGCATCGCCGGGCGTGACCCCCCCCCAAAAAAAACAAAAAATAATAAAGTCGTGCCTTGCGCAACGTGCGCCAAAGCCAGCGTGTCGCGCATTCTTAAACCCTCTTGGCGGTGCCCCGATCGCCCCCAGGATATGAGTGAATGCGATAGAAACCGCAGGGGAGTCCAAAGGGCTGCGCCCCTCCCGTGGCGCGGCCTTATTTCATACCTGCGACATCACTGTTTTTGGAGTTGGCCAGAGGGAAGTCGTGTCCCCAGAACCCCCCTGGCTTTGTGAATGTGGGAGCGCGAGCTGAAACGGTCGCGCAGCTTTTGATGGCTCTGTGCAGAGTTCCCGGCGGTACGACCCAGAAAGCGAGGGTCCTGTTACCCCCCACCCCACCCCCGAAGGTGTGGACGTGGTTGAGGGTTTGGGTCGCCACGTGCCGGCGACTACCATATTGGACTGGACGGCGCGATCTCGCCCTCCACGTCTGATAACCAACCGCCTTCTGGCTCCCGTTCGTGCGGGGAGCAAAGGGGTGTAGAGATCATAACTGATGGTAATGTTGGTTCGTGGGGAAACTGTGGTTTTTGGATTTCGATCATGAGTCTCCCAACGAGTATTTTTTTACCCCAAACTGTGTAAAGTGCAAAAAGCTACGTGCCTCGCGTTGGTTTTGCGAAGGGACTTTTGAGCCCACTATCACTATCCCTGAGACACCAAAGGCTCAATAAGTGCTTCCTATTAAAATTGGGTAATCCTGCAGTTTTCATAAAAAAAAAAATAGTTGTGGGGGTTGGAGAGATAGTACAGCGGGTTTGCCTTGCACATGGCCGACCTGATTGGATTCCCAGCATCCCATATAGTCCCCTGAGCACCGCCAGGAGTAATTCCTGAGTGTAGAGGCAGGAGTAACCCCTGTGCATTGCTGGGTGTGACCCAAAAAGCGCCCCCCCCAAAAAAAAAAAGTTCACTGGGAGAAATAGTACTAGAGACAAAGAGGTTGTTATGCACGTGGTGGTTTGATCTCCAGCACCACGTTTTTCCTGGGCAAGCCCCTCCCCCCCCAAAGAAACTTGAAGATGTTCTGCTCTTTTTTCTTTTTTTTTTTCTTTTTTCTTTTCTTTTTAGTTTTTGGGTCACACCCGGCGATGCACAGGGGTTACTCCTGGCTCATGCAATCACTCCTGGCAGTGCTCAGGGACCATATGGGATGCTGGGAATCGAACCCGGTTCAGCTGCGTGCAAGGCAAACGCCCTACCTGCTGTACCATTGCTGCAGCCCCCTGCATTTGTTTTGGTAATCTAATTTCAGTGTAATATTTGCGAGTAATGAAACGACTCTTCCATGGCTTGTTCAAAGGAGAACAGAGAAGCCCGTGTTCTCCCTTGAACAGGTCCTGCGCGTCTGTTTCTTTGCCTGTTCCACTCTGGAGAGTCCTGCTTCTCTTGAACACACACATCTCTCTCTCCCCCCCCCCCTTACATCTTTCTAAATAATTTTCAATTAAAACTAGGGGTTTTTTGGGGGGCTTCTTTTGGCTCTTGGGATCACACTCGATGATGCTTGGGTTACTCCTGGCTCTGCACTCAGGAATTTCTCCTGGCGGTGCTTGGGGGACCACATGGGATGCCGGGGGTTGAACCCAGGTTGTCCGCTTGCAAGGTGAACGCCATCCCCACTACTCTATCATTCTGGCCCCCTAAAATCCTAAAATTCATTTTTCACCAAGAAAAAAAATGACAGTATCTCATGTCAGTCATTTTGACTTGTTCTTTTTTCTGTTCTTTGTTTGAGGCTACAGTTGTGATGATGCCCAGGAATTTTCCTTTTTCCTGGCTCTCTGCTCAGGCCTTGGCAGTTGTCTAGGGTTCATAGGTAGTGGCGCATTACCCATTGGACTACCTCCAGTCCTGGTTTTTTTTTTTTTATTTTTTGCTTTTTGGGTCACATCTGTCGATGCACAGGGGTTACTCCTGGCTCATGCACTCAGGAATTACTCCTGGCGATGCTCGGGGGACCATATGGGATGCTGGGGATCGAACCCAGGTCGGCCGCGTGCAAGGCAAAAGCCCTACCCGCTGTGCTATTGCTCCAGCCCCATGCAGTCCTGGTTTTTAAAATTTAATATATTATTTTGCTTTTGGGCCTACACTCAGCGGTACTCAGGGATCCAACCCTGTTCTCCTGCATGCAAGTCTAGTGCTTTAAGATATGTACTGTCCCTCTGGCCTTTTACATGTATTTTTTATTTTTATATTTATTTATTTATTTATTTATTTATTTATGCTTTTTGGGTCACACCCGGCAATGCACAGGGGTCATTCCTGGCTCATGCACTCAGGAATTACCCCTGGCGGTGCTCAGGGGACCATATGGGATGCTGGGATTCGAACCCGGGTCGGCCGCGTGCAAGGCAAACGCCCTACCCGCTGTGCTATCACTCCAGCCCCTACATGTATTTTTTAAAAGGAGACAAATCTTATTTGATAAGTTTACATAGCCACATTTTGAAACCGTTTCTAGCAAATAGAAAAACAAGGCTAGGTTTTGTTTTAATTCATGCTGCTTGGTTTTTCAGTTTGTTACCATCTATCCCTTTATCAGAGATACTAAATGGTAACATTCTTTGTAATACTGTATAAGAATTGACTCTGGGAGAGAAGCATAACTAATGTAACAGATTAAATGGCTTATGAAAGCCAAGATTGATTTATTTCTGTGATGCTTAGGGGTTTATTCCTGGCTCTGGGCTTAGGGATTACTCCTGGTGGTGGCAGGGGTCTAATCAGGGTTGGTTGGGTGCAGGGCAAGCCCCTAAGTCCTGACCTATTGCTCCAGCCTTGTAAAATTATTGTCTTTTTCAAGCACAGTGGGTTAGTCTAGCACTGCACCCTCCACCTGTATCTTTTATGAGGACATGTTTTTGTAGAATGCTTTAAGGTTTTCAGAGGACATTTTCTTGTTTTTTGTTTTTTGTTTTTTTTTTTGCTTTTTAGGTCACACCTACCTCTGCACTCAGGAATCACTCCTGGCAATGCTCTAGGGACCATATGGGATGCCGGGGATCAAACCAGGGTCAGCCACATGCAAGACAAATGCACATGCACGAACTAGTTTCTGGCCCTCCTTAGCCAGAAACTAGTTCGTGAAGCAGTGCATTTCTATTTTGTTTTGTTTTGGGGGCACATCCTGTGGAGCCCAGGACTTCTGGCTTTGTTCAGGGGACAGTATGGTATGCTGAGGATTGAGCCTGGCTCAGCCTCTTGCGAGGCGAGCGCTCTACCTTTCTCTCCAGCCCTCAAGCAGTGCATGTCTGAGTATTCTTTCCTCTGGGGGGAGGGGCTGTTCTCTTTCTGTTTTTCTACACTTAAGACTGCCAGCTAGTTTTTAACATTCAATAAAAATGGAACCTTTTGGTCCTGGAAAGAGCTCAGATGGCTGAAGGGCATGCTCTGCTCTACCTCCAGGGGGTCTGGACTCCATCTCTGGTACCCTGTACTCCCAACTACAAACTAGTAATAGCCCCTGAGCACTGCTTGAATGCTGGTCATTCCCCGACCCACCCCCCCAACTTTTATATTTGATGTGGTAATAAATCCAGCAGTGGTTTACTTCTTGTCTGAGTCCGTCCTGTGTAAGAGGAAGAGGGAGAGCTTAGGGTCATTTTGTTTCTCAAGAGACCCAGCTGTTGGAACAGATTCCGTCATGTCAGTTGCCGATGCTGGTGCTCCAGTAGGAGGGAAAAGAGGCCAAGAAATGTTGCCTGTAATTCATTGTCTACAGTGATTCATGTGACCCTGACGGATTGCCCGAGAGGAGCAGAGAGTCCAAGAGTCTGGAATGTTTTGCAAATAGAATGACTGTCACTGCAGCTAGCCGCCTTTAATTCTCTTCTAAATAATGATAAAATGAAAATATTCCATTTCTTACAGGAAGAAAGAAACAAAAGCTTGCTAAGGAGAGAGCTGGGCTTTCTAAGGTAATCTGATTTTATTTAGATTATATTATATATTTTATACAACTTATGTTAAAATTAACTTCAAATATGAATTTTGAGCAAATCAGTTTATATCAGCTCTTGCTACTTTATAATTTGTTCAGGAATGATTAACTCATTTTACTCCTATCTAGTCTTCCATTTTTTTCTTGTTACATAAGCAGCAGGTAATTTACTATATGAGCAGTAATTAAGGGGCAATAAAATAATTTTCCTTTCTCCAACTTCCTTTCAAAGAACCACATGATAATTTCAAAAGCTGTAATGGTATTCACGCATACACTCACTGATGTGGAATCCCACCTTAGAACCTATAAACACCCTCCACCCCCCCTTTGTAGAGTGATGGTGACCGTTCACACCCTTGGATGTGGTGCTTGAGGGGAGTCCCAGTTAGTTGTGCTTTATACACAGTTGGCTGCAGTGTGCCTGCAATCACAGATCACACCTTCTGTGTGGCGCCGGGGATCACACACCACAGTGCTGGGATTGCACTCTGCATGTGGGTTAGGCGCCAGGGATTGAGCATATGGCCTCAGGCTGCTCTAAACCATACTTGACCTCTGAGCCATCCCTGGGCCTGCTGGCACTTTTTTTTTTGTCGTTGTATTATGTAAACTTAGATATAAATCTTTTTACTCATTTTTTTCTTTTTATAGATCCTGTGTTCATGATTATTTTTAATGACTACATAGGTTTATCTGCTTGATTTAAAAATGTTCTGTGACATGGTGTAAGTAAATAAGTAAGTAAATGTTAACATTGTGCATATAACTTTTTGATTGAAATAGTTTCATTGTTTGGATTCCCAGGATTTCTACTCCTGGAGCAGTAGTGGTTCTTTGTAAAGAAAGTTGAAGCAAGGAAAAAAAATAATAGAATGAATGTAAAATTAAACAAGTTACATGATGTTATTTTGAAATAGTTGATGAGTAAAGCAACACAAGCTTACTGCACGATGGATTATGATGAAGTTAAACTGGAGGGAGGCCCACAATTTGGTCTCTTAAGCCCAAGTCTTTCTAAAATGTTGGCAATGTTTGTTATTTTTTGGTAGCCTTTTCTTTATTATGATAAAAATAGAGATAGGCGACAATGTGTATTTTAAATTTATTATTGCTATTTTGGTTTTGGCCTGTATCCAGCCAGTGGTGCAGAGATTCTAAGATAGGCTTATTTTATGTTTTAAATTAGAAAAATTTTGTTGTTTTGGGACCATACCTGGCAGTGCTTGGGGATTATTCCTGGCTCTGCACTGAGGAATCCCTCCTGGTGATGCTGAGGTGCTGTAGTGGATGCCAGAATCACACCTGGTCATGCCCTACCCATTGTATCATCACTCAGGCCCAAGCAACTTATTTTAAATTTTATTTTAATTTTTGTTTGTGACCGTACCTATGAGTGCTATGCTCTGGAGACTGTGGAGTGGGAGAGCAAACTTGGGGATGAGACACACACACACACACACCATGCATTCTGTTTCATGACCCTGGAATGCCACAAATCAAAATCGGGGCACCCCCAGCCACACACACACACTTAAACTAAGCATTCAGTCAAGTCTGTTGAATTTTCTGCCTGGCATTCTTAGTTACTAACTTGGCTTACTTGGTCACTGCTCGCCACCTAGCAATGCTCAGGAATCACTCCTGGTGCTTCCCAGGGGACTATATAGGATGCCAGGGATTGAATCCTGGTCGGCCACGGGCAAGACAAACACCTCTCTGCTGTACTAGCACTCTAGCCCCTCTGGCTGAAATTTGGAGGTGTAAAGGTCTCCCGAGCAGTGCTTAGGAGGCCTGTGGCTTCTTTCAGGGACTTTTTGGCCTGCTTGGCCCTGGTGCCAGGAGATTACCCAGCCCGGCCCCACCCCCCCAGATGCTTGGACCGCCAGGCCATATCTGGTGATGCTCCAGGACCCTTATGTGTTGGAGATGGAATCAGTGTTACTACAAACAAGACATCTGCCTTAAAGCCAATAGTATCTATTCAGGCCCTGGCTTTTTTCCTTTTTAAGAGCTGAATACTATAGAGCTAACTGGTAGCATTATATTTTACCGTACATTCATTCTGGTAATATATGTGCCACCCAGCACTGCTCTTCCCAGTCTGGGGTGGCATAGCCTGACCTTGGCACTGTGATCAGCGTGGTTGTCTCAAGATCGGATTGGCCCCTGGCCCTTCTGAATGACCCCTCTTTCCAAAGCAAAGATAACTTGATCTTTGATTTTTTTTTTTTTTTTTTTTTTTTGGTGGGGGGTTTGTGGCTACATGTTGGTGCTCAGAACTTAATCCTGACTGCACTCAGGGATCACTCCTGGCAGGGCTCAGGGAACAATATGAGGTGCTGGGGATTGGACCCAGATTTGCTGCATGCAAGGCAAGCACTCTGCCCACTGTACTTTCTCCAGCCCCAAACTGATCTCTTTAGATAAATGAAAAATCTACACAAAATGTTGGTTTGAGGATCAAATTATAATGGCAATAAAATTTAAGAAATAGTAAAATATGTCTTTTATGCTTGACAAATTTGTACTCTTTATTTTCAGTTTTTTGTTTCTGGGTTTTTGTTATGTTCAGTTTTGGGGGGGGATTTGAGAGCCAATCCCAGTAGCGCTCAGGACTTTTTCTGGCTCTGTGCTCAGGAATCACTCCTGGCAGAGCTCACCATATGTGGTGCCAGTGCTCATACTCTGATTGGCCGCATGCAAGGCAAGTACCCTCCCTACCCGCTGCACTTCCTCTCTAGCCCCTGCCTCAGATTTTTAAGAACTGCTCGAGTAATGCTTTTATTTGCAAGTATATTTTCCCTTGAACTTGTTTAAATATGAATATAGAACTAAACCTTGTACATGTTACTAAAGAATTAATCTATTAATCTGTTTTAAGAATGAACTACAGCTTTTTTTTTTTTTTTGCTTGTTTAGAGACATTGGTTTATTTTGGCATAATTTTGGTACCAGTTATCTAACTTTTTCCAATTACTTTTTCCAAACAGTTACCTGACCTTAAAGATGCTGAGGCTGTTCAAAAATTCTTCCTTGAAGAAATACAGCTTGGTGAAGAGTTACTAGCACAAGGTAATAATCTTTGCAAGACTAGGAAAATTAAAGTATTCTTTACACTAATGCATGTGATTTTATTTTAATAAGAGATATTCTAAATATTTCAAGAAAAGTTTTTATATAACACGAAAATTATTTTTCTCAAATAATTTCTGAGGGAAGCGCATCATTTTTCATATTTTATTTTGAATCAGTTTATGTTGATTTAGAGAGAGAAATAAGAAGATTGGGTTACTTTGGGCTAATTTAGAGTACTTTTCTGCTCACGCATGACCTCGTTTATAGGTGTGTAAAATGTAAAACCTTAGGGAATTTATTCATTTATTTATTGTGTTTTAGGACCATGCTCAGTGGTGCTCAGGGTTTCTCCTGGGTCTGCGCTGAGGGATCACCCTGGGCAGTGCCTGGGGGTCTCAGGATGCTGGGTGGTTTGAGTTCTGGTCAGCCACGTTTGAGGCAGGCGCTGTTCCCGCTATGCTATGGCTCCAGCCTAATCGTTAAGAAATTTAAAACAATTTTTTTTGCGTGGGGCGGGGGCAATAATCTGTGATGCTTGAAGGCTACTTCTGGTTTTCTGTTCACTGGGGGTCTAAAGCAAGAAAGCAAGTTTTTCAACTGTTGGGCAACTCCTCTGGGGTCCTGATCTCAGGAGCTAGGGTTTGGGGGATTAAACTTTTTTTTTTTTTGCTTTTTTTTGGGTCACACCCGGGGCAATGCACAGGGGTTACTCCTGGTTCTACACTCAGGAATTACTCCTGGCGGTGCTCAGGGGACCATATGGGATGCTGGGATTCGAACCCGGGTCGGCCGCGTGCAAGGCAAATGCCCTACCCGATGTGCTATCGCTCCAGCCCCTGGGGGATTAAACTTTTTGTTGTTTTGATTTTTGGGTCACGCCTGGCTGTGCCCAGGGATCACTCCTGGTGGGGCTTATGGGCCTCTATGAGGTACCGGGGATTGAATCCAGGTTTGCTTTGTGCAGAGGCAAGTGCCCTACCTGCTATACTATTTCTCCAGAGCCCAAGGAGTATTACGCTTTCTTGATGCTTTTTGGAGTGATGGGCTGGGGATACCACACCAGGCAGTGCTCAGGGAAGCATTTGGAATGCCAGGGGTTGAGCCTGGTTGGGCCACTTGCAAGGCAAGCACCCTACATTCTGTCCTATTGCAGTGACTGCTTTCTCAAAGGAATGGCTTGTAGTCGGTATGATTTCTCTTTCCTTGACCATGGTCATACACCTGTTTCAGAATTAGTGGTTTAAATCTGATCTAGAATTCAGCTTATATGCTCAAAGTTTCTTGTTTTTATTTTGTGAGGGGGCTCCCAAATGCAAAGCATGCACTCCAACCTTTGATTTCCCCAGCCTTTAAGGGTTCTTCTTTCTTTTTGGGAAAGGGTGGCCATTGGGCTCTATGCTATAGTGCTAAGGGGGTATTACTGATTCTGTGCTCAGGAGTAACTCCCTCAGTCCTTGGGATCCATATAAGGTGCAGGGGATTGAACAGGATCAACTGCATGCGAGACAAGCATTTTACCTCCTGTGCTGTCTCATGCGCCTGATTTTATATTCAAAGTAAAAGGGTCCCATTGGGCTCAGGAGATAGCTGAAAGGGTGAAATACATATTTCACATGGCATAGGCCCTGGCGTGGTCCCTAGCACCTCATGGTCCCCTGTGCCTTGATAGATACTGAGCACTGCAGAGTTGGTCTCTTAAAAAAAAAATAAAGCATTGCTGGGGTGGGTTTAACTCAGTGGGGTTTGTGTTTATTCAATTAAAATGGTCACATCATGGCTGGAAGGTAGTTGGCCTTGCATGTGGCTGCATTGGCCAACACCTTGGTTTGGTGTGACCTCAAAACAACAAAAATAGGGGAATGAATTTGCAGGTGAAATAATTTTACTGAGGAAGGATCCTAATGATAGGGAGAAGGTTTGGGGAGAGAAGTCATTTGAAGTCTGAATTGTTTTTTGTTTGTTTGTTTGTTTGTTTTTTTGCTTTTTGGGTCACACCTGGCGATGCACAGGGGTTACTCCTGGCTCTGCACTCAGGAACCACCCCCGGCCGTGCTCAGGGGACCATATGGGATGCTGGTATTTGAACCCGGGTCGGCCGCGTGCAAGGCAAACGCCCTACCCGCTATGCTATCTCTCCAGCCCCTGAAGTTTGAATTGTTTTATATCAAATTAGCATTTATCTCTAAACAGCTTTGAAGAATTATTAACAGTAATTTCTAGGACAAGGTTTTGGTTTTTTTTTTTTTTAACCTCCAATTTTCATTGCTATCATTACAGAGTTAGACAATGTTGAACTCCAAAAGCCTTTGGGTTTTTGTTTGCTTCGTATTAAAATTTATTTTGTTTATTTTTTTGCTTTTTGGGTCACATCCAGAGATGCTCAGGGGTTCTTCCTGGCTCTCTGCACACAGGAATTACTCCTGGCGGTGCTCGGGGGACCATATAGGATGCTGGGAATCGAACCTGGGTTGGCCATGTGCAAGGCAAAGCCCTACCCGCTGTGCTATCGCTCCAGCCCCCATATTAAAATTTTTTTCTTCTTAAAGATTTAGATGATTGTTGCCATCTTTATCATTCCCTTTTCTAGGAAATGTTTTTGAAGAAGTAATTGTTACTTTTATGGTAAATTAAACTTGAAGATAGGGGTTGGAGTGATCGTCCAGCAGGGCAGGTGTTTGCCTTGCATGTGGCTACCTAGGTTTGATCTCCAACATCCCATATGATCCCCTGAGTAACGCCAGGAGTAATTTCTGAGCATAGGAGTAACCCCAGAGCATTGCCAGGTGTGACCCAAGAAACAAAAACAAAAAACCAAACAAGAATTTCCTTACTAGTACAATTATGTGGCTTTTCCTCCATGTAAATGAGGGCAGTGGGGGACTGGACAGTGCTACAGTGGGTAGGATGCTTGCCGTGCACGTGGCAGCGGACCAGGTCTGTCCCAGGCACTACACAGGTCCTGTATAAGCCCTGCCAGGAAATGGTCCCTAAGGGCAGAGCCAAGAGTAAGTCCTGAACACTGCTGGGTGTATCCCCAAACAAACGAAAAATATAAGAAGTTGGGAGTTAATTGTAGTGGTGAAGTTCTTAAATTCTTAAACAGGTCATTATGTTACTTTAATGACTTTGGATTTTTTGCGCGGGGGTGGGGGGAGCGCAAATTCATGCAATGTTGCCATCAGTCTAACTGACTTGAGATGTTAGGTTCAGTTTAAGGTTGGTTATGCATTGTAGGGGTGGGTAGAAGAGTTCAAGAAGACAGGGAAAGTGTTTTCCTTAGCATAGCAGGTTCTGCAGGTCATCCCAGCAGCTCAAGGTTATTCAGTTCAGCTGACATGTTGCCCTTTGGTAGAAGCTACCAACATATCCAGAGGCAGTGGAAAATTCAACTGGTTAGAATTAGGGGAAAGGTCAGCATAAGAATAAGTCAAGCAAAAGCCTAGCCAATTAGGGCAGTTAATCTAGAGGTCTTATGAAAGCATATTCCTTCTGTGTACCCTCAGGCTATCCCAAGAGGGGTGTAGGCAAAATTCACGTATAGGTGGAGGTGAGACTGGGGGCAGCAGAGGTTGAAATGAGGTCAGAGGTAGGCCACAGTCAGAAAGGGTTGACACTCTTAATCTTTGGATATATGGGTGATACTGGTATCATCCATATGCCTATAAAATAATTTCCTCTATGAAATATAAAATTTCAGAGAAATTTAAAATTTAAAAAATTTTGAAATAATTTCAGAGGGGAAATTATTTTATGTGCACTGAGTTGCTATGGTTGTTCATTAACGACTGTTTTCTAGTGTTGTTAGAATTAGGTGGTGTCTTTGAACACCTGTATGTATATGTCTCCGTTAGTAGAATTAATATCTCCATGCACCCATGCAAATTACCTTGCCTATAATTAAGGGCACGAGAGTTCAGTGAAGAACTGGCATTTTGATTTCCAGGTCACTGGAGCGAATGTTGAACTTCTTTTTTATTTTTGCTTTTTTGGGGGGCAGAGGGTCACACCCGGAGATGCACAGGGGTTACTCCCAGCTCATGCACTCAGGAATTACTGCTGACAGTGCTCGGGGACCATATGGGATGCTGGGAATCGAACCTGGGTCGGCCATGTGCAAGGCAAACGCCCTACCCACTGTGCTATTGCTCCAGCCCCAATGTTGAACTTCTTGATGGAATTTCATCTCTTGTGGAGGATAAAAAGTCATCATTGGGAAGGAGGGTGGAGAGTGGGTATTTGGGTCACTCTCCTGGTAGTGATCAGGAGAATGGTGGTTTCTGTGTACAAAGAATGTGCTCAGCCTTTGAGCTGTATGTCTAGCCCAGTAGTCTTAAGTTTTTCTGTAGAGTTCGTTCTTTAGTTTGAATAGCTTAATCTTCAGATTTTCTCAAGTAAAACTAAAACCTCTCACAGGAGTCAATTCTCTGTGTCTACAAGTCACCTTGGTTTTTGTTGTTCTGTTTTGTCTTTGTTTGGCTTTTGGACACACCGGACAGTGCGTGGAATCTGTTCACAGCTTGGGCCCCCACATGCACTCCAGCCCTTTGAGTCTCTCCAGTCGCCGGTCATGTTCTTAAGTTGTCTTTGTTGTTGTTTCATCACCTGTGATGCTCAGGGCTTATTCCTGACTCTGAGCTCAGGAATCACTCCTGGTGGGTCTCAGGGAACCATGTGGGGTGCTAGGGACTGACTATAAACCCAGGCCAGCCACATGCAAAGCCAACACCCTGCCTGCTGAACTATTACTCTAGCCTGGTCATGTTCTTCCTAATCAGCATTCTTCACATGAACTTTAAATTTATTGGCTTACTGTAAACTTACTACAACTTCCATCATTACTAGCCAGGTGGGAGAGCTGAATAAGGGAAGGTATGAAGTGTGAGAGATTTTTTTTCCATGCCTTTTGGGCATGCCACTCCCACAACTCGTAGGATGTAATGGGTTCACCAGTCCAGAAGAGTCTGTATTTGTCAGGGAGATAATTCAAAGGGCTGGAGCATATGCAAATTCCCGAATTTGATTTCCAGCAGCTCTGCCAGCTGTGGCTGTAGACCACATCTCTGGTGTGGTATTGAACCTGAGCTTGAACTACTGAGACAGGTATTAGAGGTAATCGTTCCTGGGCCTCCAGCACCACTGGCCTTACCCAACACCCAGTTAATTTCGTTACATACTTAGAATTCCATTAATGATCCTGTCACTTGCAAGGAGCTCAAGGTGACTAGTAGACTGCAGTTGAGGTTGTGTTAGTAAGTGAATGTATCCTGAGTCTCGGAAATTATTAGGCAATGCTGGATCTACAAAAGAGATTTAACTGTCTATGCTGATTGGGTTCAGAAGAGATTTCAGGCCTCCATGGAGTCATTCATAAGCAGTGTGATTGATTTAGCAATCATGTGTCTAGACCATATGTAGCCCTAGGTTAGATTTCTCTTGGTCAGTGTTACTAATAATATAACTAAGGATCATAAGAAAGAAACTGGCTGAGTAGATCAAGACATTGACATAAATCAGATTTAAGACCCTGGAAAGAGCATTAGGAATGAGAAACAATACCTTGTTTATCAGCAGCTTGTGGAATAAACGGCTGAGACACACCCTCCCTGCCTCCAAAGGATACTTAGTGCGTGTCTTCAGACTTCCTGGAGTTCTGGAATGTTGACACTTGAATCATATAGGGGGCAAAAAAGGAAATGAATAGAGATGGTCTGAAGTCATTTTCTACCATCATTAGTTGCTTTTGTAAAGACTCAGAATACATTCTGTTTTTCCATTTGTTTCTGCCGTATCCTTGATTTGCTTTATGGAATGACTTCCCTTAAAGAGAGGGAGCAAGTTTGATACTTTTTAGGTAGAGACTCTGCAGTGGTCCCGGGTTTCCTAACTTGAGAGGTTTAGGACAGGTGAGAGATCAGTAATGGCCCCGAGTGAGAGTGCATCCTTTGTGTGCAGGAGGCCACCATCTGCACAGTCTGCAGTCGCCACCTGGTATTGCTCAAACAGACCCAGAAATTCCTAAACGTTTGGGTCCTGGTATAAATTAAGAACATTACTAGTTCCTAACTCATAATCAGCATGATAGTAAAAATCATATTAATCACGCCAGAGCGATAGTACAGCGGGTTGGGCATTCGCCTTGCATGCGGCTGGTCGGGGTTTGATCCCCAGCATCCCATATGGTCCCTGAGCACCTCCAGGAGTGATTCCTGAGTGCAGGGCCAGCAGTTACTCCTGAATACCACCTGATGTGGCCCCAAAACAAACTGACATGTCCAGAAAAGTTCTTTGAGGTTCCGGGAACAATGTTATAGAGCTAAAAATATTAACTGAGAACAAATACCACATAGCTAATAAATAAAACCTTCAAAAGTTATAAGCCTTAAAGTGCCTGTTTTATATCTTTATGGTTGGTTATGTGGATGTACTACAGATTTTGAAATTGAGATTTTTCTTGTCGATCTTTCAGGTGAATATGAGAAGGGTGTAGACCACCTGACAAACGCCATTGCTGTGTGTGGGCAGCCACAGCAGTTGCTGCAAGTGCTGCAGCAAACCCTTCCACCACCAGTGTTCCAGATGCTTCTGACTAAGCTTCCAACAATTAGTCAGGTAAGTGTATGGAAGGTATCAAGTAGAGATGAGTGGAATCCGAGAGAAGTCTAGGGACATTTGTATTTAAAACGCGTCTTGGAAACATAATAAAGTCATGAAGGAGACCCAGAAGATAAAAGCCAGGCTTAACAATTTTCTTAACATCCAAATTACGAGGCATATGTATTTCCTGATAGGGCCCTGAGCAAAGATTAGAGCGCTAATATTAGGCATAACAGGGAATTCGTTAACTTATTAATGTGTTATTAATTCAATACTTCATTGGTGGTGGTTTAATGATTAGTTTATTGCTAGTTTAATAATGAATAAGTAACTATACTGAATGTGAACTTCATTGGTCCTATTGGGCCAAGTGCTGGAGTGAGAGACCCCAGGGCCCCAGTCACTACCAGCCTGCCCCCATGTCCATCTGTATGTCTTTCTGTAATGGCCAGGCCTAGGAGAATGGAGCATGGATTTTTTTTTGTCAGTGAGGCACAGAAAGTATACTAGCTTACATATGGGAGTGATGAGGTTATAAATTGTTACACGTAACTGACTACCATATAGCAGAGTGTTAGGAAGTGGAAGTACGGTAGTACGGGTAGAATATGGAACAAATTTTATGTTGAATTTGGAATCCTGATTAAATGCCTTTGATAATCACTTTTTCTAATTTCTTTTTTATTTTCCCAGAGAATTGTCAGTGCTCAGAGCTTGGCTGAAGATGATGTGGAATGAGAAACAAATGTCAACTTAATCTCAATTAAAAATATTTTAAACTTTTAACTCGGAAGATGAACAGCTCTGGGGGAATAAGGGCAGATACGCTTGTTGTGGACTGTCATACACTGAAATCTACCAAAGTTCAGTTTTACTTTGTGTAGATCCATTTGTCTTATTTATTTTTCCCAGTGAAAAGTGTATTTTGATAGAGAGCTTTTCATTTTATAAATACACTATGAGTTACTGAAACACCATTGATTTTGTTTATTCCTAAAATATGTGATTAAGGTGATCATACAGTCTCACATAATTTACATTAAAATTAATCTGTGTTCCAATTTGAAAGATAGGAAAGCATAGTAGAGGAAAAAGCTGAAGAATGTTCATTTTTCAAGCTAAGTACTTTCTGCTGTGAATCCCAAAATGGATGAAAACTTGGTATATGTCAGAGCTCAGCAGTGAAATCTTTGAGATCATGTTTTCGATATGATCTCTGAAATAATGTGAGGCATGCTACTATGCTGATTATAACTCCCATCCTGTGTTTTTCTTAAATCAGTGGATTTGAAGGTGTTCTGGGTTTTAGATGGATATGTGTAGTTACAAGTAGCACTGTAACTAGATCTATGTACCTTTCTGATCTAACCATGTGAACCTAGCTAGTTACTGTCTATCCAGTTACTTTTCTCATTTATAAAATGAGACTGGTCTGCTGATTCAGAGAATTGTTCTTCTCAACTTCTATTTCTAATTTGCTAATTTGGTTCTGACGGTTTCTTAGAATCCAACGTTAACCTGAGGGGTGGGTATACTTGGGCAATTAAACCTTGCCAGGGGAGGTGGGTTTTTTTTTTTTTTTAATGCTCTGAATTTTGCGTGATTGCCCAACACTGTTTCTGCGTTGATCTTATTTTTTAAGGTATGACACGGGCCCGAGAGAGGGGTGTGCAGGAGTTAAGGCACTTGCCTGTCATATGGTCGACCCCATTACGATTCCTGGCACTGTAGGTGGCCCACAAAGCACAGTCCCAGGAGTGATTCCCAAACACTGCTGACTATTGCCCAAAGAGCCCAAACCCCACACCCCAAAAAGATGCAGGGGACACTAATTTTCACTGAAATCATAAGGTTCTTCACTTCTCTTGTAAATTAATTTGGAATTTTGTCTTTGAGTTAACTGGGATGATAATGCTTGTAATCTTTTTCTTTGCATTTATATTCAGTGTATCTCCTTAATCTTTTTCTGTCTGGTTCGTTTATCTTGTTGGTGAGAACAAGATGTAACCTTGGAGCTGAATACTTTTAGAGAATGAAGCTAATGGACCTCTGATTTTCAAAATGACATTCAGCATCAGATCTGAGAATAAAGACCCTTAGTGTCATCTGTTGAATTGAGCAGCATTTCTCATTGTGCAGATTTCTCTTTTTAAAGTTTAAAATCTAAAACCCTAAACTTTGGGAGACCCTAAAATTTTAAAATTTATGACTTTTTCTTTAACATTGGGTTCTATGTTGGCTGTCATTTAGTGGAGAGTATGAGTATGGTCATTTTTTGGGCCATAGCCTTAGGAAAGTCAGATTAAATCTTTGAGCTTACTGTCAGTGTTTTTCTCATCTTTAAAACTAGACTGGGCAACTCACATTGAAGACTTCTCAGGAACCTTCCAGACTTAAGACATGGAGAAAGTGGTTGGCTTTGTTTGTTTATTTTTGAGATGCCCATGTGGGCTGACCAGGGGAAACACACTTGCTGTTGAATTTGACCAATAAGGAGCCCTAATCAAGGCAGTGTCAGCATATCAACATCGGGTTGATGAGCCTCTGTCCTGAACTGCTCAGCTAGAGGATGCGCCCACCTGAGGCCTGGATGAGAGTTGGTGTTTGAGACCTGGGCCAGGCAGAGGGTCTTAGTAGCACCCTACTGTATATCCCTGGGCTTACTGAACGGTGGTCGGCCTTGGTATCTGCTGGGTGGAGGGGCAGTGAGTGATACCTGCACTTGAGACTTCTCTAACTCTTGATCTTACATGCCAGTCAGAGGATACTGCAGTGGGCACACTTGTGAAAAACATTTGGAAATACAGGTGTGTATTACTACATACATGATAGCATGATTCTTTGGGCAAAGATCTATTCTTAGTTTCACATTCTGTGCCCTTTTTTTTTTTTCTCTCTTTATGAGTTGCATCTGGCAGTGCTCAGAGGTTATTCCTGGCAGCGCTTGGGGGACCATATGGGATGTTAGGAATCGAACCCAGGTTGGTGGTGTGCAAGGTAAATGTCCTACCCACTGTACTTTCGCTCTTTGGATAAATCAAATATATATCCCTCCTCCCAGACACCCATTTTAAGGGGTATTCTGGGGTCGGAGAATACTATGGGTAGAGTGCTTGCCTTGGTTTGATCCCCAGTATCCCACCAGGAGTAATTCCTGAGCATTAACGTTGGGACCCCAAACCAAAAAGATACTCTAGAACAGTCCATAAATTTTTCTTTACATTACACCACCTTTTTTTTTTTTTTTTTTTTTTTTAGTTTTTGGTGGTGGAGTGGTGTTACCCATCTCATGCTCAGGGGTTACTCCTGCATCTGCACTCAGGGATCACTCCTGGCAGTGCTCAGGGAAAGAGATTTATCCTGGGTCAGTGGTGTGCAAGGCAAGGACCTTACCCACTGTACTATCACTCCAGCCCAGCTACACGACATTCTGGAAACAAGTACAATAGGGGTACTAAGGCCTTGTTTTTGATACGAGGCTCGAATGCTTGAACCCTGGGCTGGAGAGGTAGTGCGGTGGGTAAGATGCTTCCTTGTACGTTGCTGACCTGGGTTCAATTCCCTGCATCCCATATGGTCCCTTGAGCACCACCAGTAGTAACCTCTTACATTGCCGGGTATGACTCAAAAAACAAAAAGACTCAAATGCTTCAGCATTTGCTGCCTGGTTGGTTGAAGGAAAATCGGAGAAGAGGTGCTCCAGCCTGGAGCTTGATAACCTGGGGGTTCAGTGTGTCCTGGCATGCGGCAGCCTGTGATCAGTGAACATCCAGATCCCACTGGAATCCTAGGACTTACCTGCCAGAAATGGACTGAACTAAGTTGGTCTTCTGTTTCCTGTAGAATAGGTATCTTTAGAGGGCTTTAAAAAAAAAAAAACACTCAGGACCTGACTCAGTTTACCCAGAGTAACAAGCCTAGTTCTTGGAGGTTGAGCATATTTCTTCAGTAATACAGGCATTTGCTTGTCCAACTCACTTGAAGAACATATGATCCCGGCAACGACTGATTCCTCCACTCTTCTGTGGTGGTTTTCAAGCTCCCATTGCATTGCCTATTAATTGGGACTCACTATTACGTACCAATTGTCTCTACTAGGACTGTTCAGTAGCGTCCATTCTTTAATTACAGTTTCCTCTTAAGAAGGGCTCTAGTAGAAAGTAAAAACTCAACTTCAGAGAAATAGCAATTTTTATTTTCCGAGGCACTAAGTCGTGGTACCATATGTGATGCTAGGGATTGAACTGGGGTAAATCATGTAAAAAGGCAAGTGCCTTAATCTGGGAACTACCTCAGCATCTTGAGAAATAGAGACTTTCTTTTTCTCTGAATAGTTAGATCTCTCAAGATAGAATCACCTCCCTTATCTTCTCTGCTTTTAGTTTCATTTTTTATTTTGTTTTTGTTTTTGGTTTGTTTTGCAGTGTTCAGGGCTTATTCCTGACAGCGCAGGGATTATTCTTGGCTGGAATTCGGAGACCTATAGGAGTGCGGGGGATCAAACCCAGGATAGCCAGGCTCAGGGCAAGCTCCTTCCCCACTGTAGTCACTCGCCCTGCTTGTTTCATTTTTGCAAACAGCTTAGACCCATTGAGCTCTGTAAAGTGTTCTCCTTGGCTCCTTACAGTCCTCTAGGTTAATTATTTCTCTTTCCCTCCTTAAAGAATCTGCTTAGTGTTTCGTGGCTAATGGAGAGCACAGAATCTTATCTCCAGCCTTACTGAGATATGATTTACAAGCAGATAACCGTATGTATTGGGTCAGGAAGATGCTTAAAGGAGCACATGCTTTAGGTTTGATCCCAGAACAACAAAAATCGGGTATATTTATGACAAATGATTGACAGGGGACCATACCTCGCCATGCTCAGGGGCTACTGCTGGTCCTGCACTCAGGAATCACACTGTTTAGGGGACCATATAGGATACTGGGGATCAAAATCACGTCTTCCACGTGCAAGACAAGCAAACCTATTCACTGTACTATCTCTGGCCCAACAAGTGATTTTTTTTTAACATCAATATACATTATAAATGTTGATAATGCACATTATAATTACTATAAATTATACATTATTTCACCTTATTTTGTGTGTGTGGTGAAGAATCCCCGTAAGTTCCACCTGTACAATATGCTAACTATACTAACCATTCTGTCTACTTCAGAACTTTATCAAGGAGTTTTGGGAGTTTCGTGGGCCGTATGCAGCGGTGCTAGGCTCTGTGTTCGGCTCACTTTTGGTAGTGCTCAGGTGATCATGTGTGGTGCTGGGGATGAAACCAGGGTCAGCTGAGCAAGTAAGCTTTTTCCTGTACTATCCAGCCTCAGGGGTTTTGTTTTGATTTGGAGGGAAGAGGGATTGTTACTCAGATTATTCCAAGCATTTTTTTTTTTTTTTTGGTTTTTGGGTCACACCTGGCGATGCACAGGGGTTACTCCTGGCTCTGCACTCAGGAATCACCCCCGGCGGTGCTCAGGGGACCATATGGGATGCTGGGATTTGAACCCGGGTCGGCCGCGTGCAAGGCAAACGCCCTACCCGCTATGCTATCACTCCAGCCCCATATTCCAAGCATTTTTTAACCCAAAATTTTATTACCTCCCTCAGCCACTAAATTTTTCTAGGGATTTACCTTTTATTAGAATCCACATGTAAGGAAGATAATGTATTATAAATATATATGTGCTATAAGTATATTACACATATAATTGCATATCACATTTTATTCATCTTTGATGGCCAGTTTCATATTTAACCTACTGTGAATAATGCTATAGAGGCTAGAGAGATACTACAGCAGATAGGGTGCATGCAGGTGGTCAACCCATGTTTGACCCTAAGCATCCCATACGGTCCCCTGCATAACTACCAGCATGTAGGGCGTTGCATAGCAAACACCCTATATGCTGTACTATCATTCCAGCCCCTCTAACACTTCTTTATTCTTATTACTAACCTTCTCTACTCATTTCTGAGTAGAGAGCCAGGAGTAACCCCCAAGTGTCACCGCATGTGGTCTAAAAAGATGAATGCAGCAGTAAACATGAAAATAATAGCTCTTAGCAGGGGAGGGTCCTTTGTGGCTTTGGATAACTCGGGGCTGCTTCTGGCAGTGCTCAAGATGTCAATGAGATGCCAGGGATTGGACCTGGACCTGTCACATACGTGGGCGTAGCCCTGTGAGTTCTCTCCCCTGAACATAAGTTCTCTGAGACTGTGTTTTCCTTTGGATATATGCCCAAAAGTGAGTCAGCTGTGTCGTGGAGTTTTCGTTTTGGGGCCACACCTGGTAATATTTAGAGACTTTTAGCTCTGCACTCAGGGATGACTCCTGGAGGTGTTTAAGGATTGACCAAGGTCAAACTGTGCAAGGCAAGTGACTTACCCTTGTGTATCATCTCTTTGGCCCCAGTATAGGATTTTTTTTTTTTTTTTTTTTTGCTTTTTGGGTCACACCCGGCAATGCTCAGGGCTGACTCCTGGCTCTGCACTCAGGAATCATTCCTGGTGGTGCTCGGGGGACCATACGGGATGCTGGAAATCAAACCCGGGTCAGCCCCTGTGCAAAGCAAACACCCTACCCGCTGTACTATTGCTCCAGCACCATTTTTTTTAAGCCATTTATTGACTGACCAGATACAAAAATATGGTCAATTCAGTTCTTCAATTAAATCTGCTCTTCCCTGTTGCCATCACTAGCATCTCCAGCCCCACTTTAGATGAAACAGGTGTTTTTTTCCTCACTCAGCCTCATGGAAAAGATCATTTGAAGGGCCAGAAGTTAAACATTTTCATCAGTATAGGTTCCATGAGTCAATCCTCCATGCAGATGTCGGATTTACCAAGAGATCAAACAAGCAATGCGTGATCTGTTAGGACAACTTGCCTTTTGTGGGTTTTGCTACAACAGTGCTTGTTAATCAGTTCATTTACTGGCTTCAGGTTTAGGTGCCACATGCAAGATAGGATTTCTCACCTCCCAGTGTGTACACTGAGGGTCTGCTGGGCTTAGCAAAAGTGCCACTGAAGACGTGGTACAGGCGGAGAAACTGCAACACCTTCTGCACCTTGGGACTCACACCATTAATACCTTTGATCCTGATGACATGCCATTCAAATCTATTCTGTACGTTGATTCCTAGCAAGAGTGTTTAGATATTTCATAGTTAGTTTTTCTCCTTTATGAAGCTTCTTTTGGGCAAACTTCTTTCTCTGATAGGTGATCTGCTTAGCAAAATTCCTCTGCTTTTCCTTTAGAGTTTCTGGCTCAGAAAAAAACCTTTTCTTCACCCTCCATAGTTCCTGCCTGAAAAAAGGAATATTTTAAATTTTTTAGAGAAATTGCCATATTCTTTTCCATAATGGCTATTCTGATTTATGTTCTCACCTAGGGTACTCAAGGATTCACTTTTCTTCGTGCCCTTTCTAACACTTTATTATTTTTGCTTTTTGGGTCACACCTGGTGATAAACAGGGTTCTGCATTCAGGAATTACTCCCTCCTGGTGGTGCTCAGGGGACCATATGGAATGCTGGGAATCGAACCTGGGTTGGCCTCGTGCATAGCAAACACCCTACATGCTGTACTATCATTCCAGCCCCTCTAACACTTCTTTATTCTTATTACTAACCTTCCTGAATAGGTGTGAGGTTGTAGCTCATTTATGGTTTTGATTTGTATTTCCTTGATTATGGGTATTGAATACTTTCTCATATATTTGGCGTTTGGATGCATGGGAAAATGTCTGTGCAGGTTCTTTGCTCCTGTTTAAATTGGATTATTTGGGGCCAGAAAGATAGTACAAAGGGTAGGATGCTTGCCTTACACGCAGCCAACCTGGGTTGGATTCCGAGCACCACACATGATCCCCTGAGCACTGCCACTCCATAAATGATTCCTGAGTGCAGAGCCAGGAATAATCCCTGAGCATCACCCGATTTGCTGCCCCCTCCCCCACTGCCTCCCATGGGATTACTTTAGCTAGATTTGTATGTATTCCTGGGTCTGGAGAGATCATACAGCAGGTAGGGCCATTGCCTTACACGTGGTTGACCAGGGTTCAATCCTTGTTATCTCTGGTCCCCTGAGCACTGCCAGGAGTAATTCCTGAGTACAGTGCCAGGAGTAGGAGTAACCCCTGAGCATTGCCAGGTATGACCCAAAACCAAAAACTAGAATTGTGTGCGTTCCTTATTTTTTGGATATCAAATGTAGGATAACATTGGTTTGTCTTTTCAAACCCCATGTAAATAGATAATTTATTAATCTCCCATTCGATCATTGTCATTTTATCCCATTGATTTTTTTTTTTTTTTTTTTTTTTGCCACACTGCGATATCCAGGGGTTACCACTGTCTTTGTACTCAGGAATTACTTCTGGCAGTGCTCTGAGGACCATCTGGGATGCTGGGGATTGAGTCTGGGTCAGTCACATGCAAGGCAAATGCAGTGCATGAGGGCCCTTTTTTCCCCACATGCATGCCAGCACTGGTTGTTTTCATTCTTTGTGCTGTGTGTCATACAGGTGTGAGATTACATCTTGGTGTTTCGTTTTGCATCTCCCTGGCGATAAGTGATATAGAGTATTTTTCAATGCCATTTGGGCCATCTGTATGTCTTCGAGGAGGTTTCTCTTCATTTCTCTGTGCCATTTTCTGAGGGGCTGTTTTCTACCAGCACTTTATCTATTTGAATGTTAACCAAATATTATCTGACGGATGGTGGGCACATATCCTCTCCCAGTCTGCAGGATGTCTTCTGTCTCTCTTCTTTGTTTCTCTTGTGATTCAGAAGCTTCTGAGTTTGATGTATGCCATTTGTTTGTCTTGGCTTCCCTTTGCATGGCCAGTGGAGACAGTCTTTTTAATATATGCCATTATCACTAGCCCAAGGATGGTATCTTATCCTTTGATCTGCACTTCCCTAATAATAACATGATGAACACTTTTACATGCTGACTAGCTGTCTGAATGGCCTTTCATGGAAATGGCTGCTCATTTCCTGTCCCATTTTTTGATGGAGTCACTCATTTCTTTGTTTGCTGAGCTTTGTGATTGATTTCTGTGTTCTGGATGTTGGCCCTTTATCTGACAAATTTTGTGCAAGTATTCTCTCTTCTTTGGTTGGTGAGTTTATTTTGAGACATTGGTGGAGGGACACTGATACTGGTGGTTATGGCGTTGGAACATTGCATACCTGAAACTTTATTAGTAGCAGTATGATCATAGTGCCTAAGTAAAAATTGAAAGAAAAAAATAGGAAAGATAGACCGGAGAGATAGTACAGCGGGAAGGGCCCTTGCCTTGCATGCGGTCAACCCAGGTTTGATCCCAGCATATCATATGGTCCCCTGAGCACTGTCAAGAGTGATTCCTGGGGCTGGAGCAATAGCACAACGGGTAGGGCGATTGCCTTGCACGCAGCTGATCCAGGTTCGATTCCCAGCATCCCCTATGGTCTCCTGAGCACCGCCAGGGGTAATTCCTGAGTGCAGAGCTGGGAGTGACCCCTGTGCATCGCTGGATGTGACTCAAAAAGCAAAAAAAAAAAAAAAAAAAAAAGAGTGATTCCTGAGCACAGAGCCAGGAAAATTCCTGGGCCCAGCTGGATGTGGACTCAAAACAAAAACAAAAAAAGGAAAGGTAGGAGGCAGAGAAATTAAATAAGTGAAGAGAAAAAAATAAATCTTAAAAGTGCAAACTTGGGGCTTGAGAGATAATACAGTGTGGGAGAGGGCTTGCCTTGCACGCAGTCGACCTGGATTTGATCACTGGTTCCCTATATAGTACCTGAACCTTGCCGGGAGTGATCCCTGAGTGCAGAGCCAGGAGTAAGTCCTGTGCACAGCCTAAAATAAAGAAAAGGGATGCATTTGCAGCCTCAGATGATGTTTTACTAAATTCTCCAAGCTGTGTGGGTGGGATAATAACAGGATACAGGTGTGGAGTGCCTTGTCTAATCACTAAATGGGTTAAGGGTCATCTCGGTATACAATAAGTCATCAAAATGCTTTGAGGATCTGAATATATAAATTTAAGAAAATCTTGCTTTTTTCGGGGGGCCAGAGACAGTACAACAGGTGTTGCACATGGTCAACCTGAGTTTTTTGTTTGTTGCTTTTTGGGTCACACCCGGCGATGCACAGGGGTTACTCCTGGCTCTGCACCCAGGAAAAGTAGCAGGTGGACTCATGTTTGCTGCATTTGCAGTCAGAAGCTACTGGCTGGGACACATGAAAATTCTGTCTATTGTACTGGGCACGTGGCAGCTGAGATGCTGGTTCCAGGGTCATATCTTGGATTTTTAAATTTTTGATCATATCAGGATTTTTACAAAACCCAGGCCTCCCTTCTCTTAAATATTTGCACTGAGTTTGGCAAAGTTCCTGTCAACTGTCCTGATTCAGAGAGCCCCGAGAACCATCCGTGTCAGGTAGAGTGATGTTAAAGTCCTAACTGAGTGGATGACCAATCAGCTAGTACTCTTCCCCACTTCTGTTCCAGGCCCCAGACTTTGGGCAGATCCTATTGGCAACAGGGTGTGTGATGAGCCACTACAGTTGGGACAGGAAACCTTTGGAGCATTTCCATTGGGTTACCTAGACTTGGAAAAGGAGCAGGGCTCTGGTGCCATCTAGTGGCAGCATCTGTGCCCTGCGCCCAGCTGGGGTCCTGTCCTGGTGCAAGGATGTCCTGGGGTGCAGTGTGGGTCACTCAGGCACCTGCAAGCTGTGGCCTATAGCAAACCTCTGAGAGCCTCGAGACTTAGGGACTCATCTGTAATCACATCTGAAATGTGATTATTCTGTAGCACTGTAGCACTGTCCTCTCATTGTTCATCGATTTGCTCGAGCGGGCACCAGTAACGTCTCCATTGTGAGACTTGTTGTTACTGTTTTTGGCAAATTGAATACGCCACGGGGAGCTTCCCAGGCTCTGCTGTGCAGGCGGGATATCTCGGTAGCTTGCTGGGCTTTTCAAGAGGGATGGTGGAATTGAACCCGGGTCGGCCGCGTGCAAGGCAAACGCCCTGCCCACTGTGCTGTTGCTCCAGTCCTGTAGAGTGTAGCGATAGCAAAGTGAAAATTCTTAAACTTTTTCTTCTTTTTTTTTTTTTTTGGACCACCTACAAAGCTCTATGCTGGGGGGACCATGTGGTGTCAGGGATCGAACCCAACCATCCTACATGCAGAGCACATTATGCTATCTCTTGAGTTCCTGAACATTTAGTTAGGGAGAAAAAGTGTGTCCTGGGAAACAAACCATGTTAACAGTCTGTGAAGTGTTAGTTTCAAGTCCCTCCCATATATATATATATATATATATATATTTTTTTTTTTTGCTTTTTTGGGGGGTCACACCTGGCAATGCACAGGGGTTACTCCTGGCTCTGCACTCAGGAATCACCTCTGTCACTCCTCAGAGGACCATATGGGATGCTGGGAATCGAACCCGGGTTGGCCGCGTGCAAGGCAAACGCCTTTACCCGCTGTACTATTGCTCCAGCCCCTATATATATATATATATATATATATATAAATGTAGGAGCACTGCTATTTATTCAGCCATTGATTAAGCTGATTGAATTGCCCTCCCAAATATTTGTTTTTGTTTTTATTTGGAACACCAGCTGGGATTTACTGCAGGCTCTGTGCTCAGAGATCAGCCCTAGTGGTACTCAAGGGACCATATTTCGTGCTGGAAATGTAACTGGGGCTGGCTGCAGGCAAGTACCTCCTGTACTCTTTCTCCAGCCCCCAATTCAACATTTTATTTATTTATTTTTATAAGGTAGTTAACAATATTTGATTACTTTTTTTTTTTTTGCTTTTTGGGTCACACCCAGCGATGCTCAGGGGTTACTCCTGGCTTTGCACTCAAGAATTACTCCTGGCGGTGCTTGGGGGACCATATGGGATGCCGGGGATCGAACCCGGGTCGGCCGCGTGCAAGGCAAACGCCCTACCCACTGTGCTATCGCTCCGGCCCCATATTTGATTACATTTAATATTTGAACACCAATCCCACCACCAGTACATCTTCCCACCACCATATTTCGGATGCTTCCATCCCGATCCCCAACCCCTGCCCCAAAGCAGAACCAAAATAATTTATTTTGTATTGCTTGTTATGAATAAACTGCTGAAAATGCCCCAAAAACCTTCCCTTAGAGGAAAGTGTCTGAAGATTGTAGTATTTCACCCAGGGGCCTTAAGGCCCTTTTATAAAAGATTACTAACATGTTAAAGGTTGAGCCTTGTATGCATATGTGTATGTGTATACACATATTTGTAAAAATATATTTTCCTCTAAGCCAAATCAACATTTTATATGGAAGGGGCCAAGAAATACTTCAGCAGGTAGAATGCTTGTTTGCACGTGACCAGCCGGGTTTAGTCCCCATATGGTCCCACAATCCCTGCCAGGACTGATCCTAAGTGCTGAGCAAGGACTAAGCCCTGAATCCTAGGATGGTCAGGTCAGGTGTGATCCAATAAACCAAGATAAACCTTATTTATTTTTGGTGAAGCAAGAAAATTTTTATTGAAACTTACTTAGGAAAATGTGAGGGGCCAGAAAGGTAGAAATATGTGTTCAAGAGAGAACACAGGCTTCTCCAGAATGGAAACAATCAAGTGAAGAAACAGACAAGTAAGATACAAGTGAAAACAGTTACCAAAATAAGTTTTTAAAAGTTTTATATGGGAATGTGCCAAGTGAGAGTGTGGAATACAGAGAAATCGTTGGAAGGACAGTTGAGTTGTCAAAGGGGAGGAGTAATTCCACATAAATCAGCAATTCTTCAAAGTAACATATATGTTGTATTTTTTTTGTTTCTTGGCCACACCCAGAGATACTCAAGGGTTACTCCTGGTTCTGCACTCAAAAATTACTTCAGGCGGTGCATAGGAAAGCTTGTGGAATGCCGGAGATTTGCTTGGTTCTCCAAGCACCTAACCTGCTGTGTTCTCCCTCCAGCCCCTATGTGTATTTATTATTATTGTTGTTGTTTTAATTTTTGGGTCACACTCTGGCATGTTCAGAGGTCACTCCTAGCTCTGCACTCAGGAATTACTCCCGGTGGTGCCCGGGGGACTGCATGGGGTGCCGGGGATCCAATCCAGGTCTGGTGCATGCAAGGCACACACCTTATCTGCTGTACTTCTACTCTAGCCCCACATTTATTTATTTATTTTTTAATTTTTTATTGAGTCACCATGTGGAAAGTTACAAAGTTTTCAGGTTTAAATCTCAATTATACAATGCTCGGATACCCATCCCTTCACCAGTGCTCATATTCCACCACCAAGAATCCCAGTATAGCTCCACCCACCCCCTCACACCCCTAACCCCCCCCACGCCCCTAACCCACCCTAAGCCCCCCACCGCCTGTGTAACTAATAAATTTCACTTTACTTTCACTTTGATTGCATACAATATTTCAACAAAACTCACTATTATTGTTTGGAGAGTCTCTCCCCTAAAGTCAGACCTGCTGAAAAGGAAGCATTAGATAATTTGTTTTCCATTGCTGAGGATGAAGAGGTATGAGGTCGAGTGACCACACTTAGCGGCCTCTCAGTTTTGGGTTTCTGTATTTTAGTATTTTAGTAACTAAGTTCGGAGAGTAGCCCCACATTTAATATTTTATATTAAAGACAAAGAATAAAGTGTGGCAGAGGAATTTATCTCCTCATCCCCCTTCTCCTTCTCATTTTCCTTCTTCCTCCTTCCTTTTCCTCTTCCTCCTCTTTCACACCCATGGTGCTCAGGGCACACTCCTGGCACTACTCATCTGTAGTGCCAGGGATGGAACCCTGGTTGGTAAGAGCCTTACTTCCTGTTCTATCTCTCCAGCCCCAGAGGGTTTAATTTCCTCTTTATAATCACTGTATAAAAATAGCAAGACAGCTATGGGCTGGTGGCATAAACATAGTTTCTGGAATCAGAGACCTGGACTTGTCACTTGCTGCTTCTTTACCCAAAAGGATGTTACAGTCTTTGAAGGAAGAGAATTAAAATTTCGAAGACCCCCATGATCCACTGACTTTGTGCTATAGCAACTGTTTTCCCCGTTTCTGTTTGGCTTGTTTTTGGGGGGTTACACCCGTCGATGCACAGGGGAAAAACTCTTGAATCATGCACTCAAGAATTACTCCTGGCGGTGCTCAGAGGACCATATGGGATGCTGGGAATCGAACCTGGGTCGGCTGCATGCAAGGCAAACGCCCCACTGTTGTGCTATCACTCCAGCCCCATGTTTTCCCCCTATTTCTATTGGTGATTTGTGCACACTCCCTCAGCCAAGAACTCCTTGGGGCCGGCTTCCTGCCTGGACATCACTCTGCCCTTCTTTTTGTAGCTTCACCTCCTTACTCTCTGAGATGTTCCTTCTGATTTTTGTGATCTTTTTTATTTGTTTGTTTTGGGGTTACACTCAACGATACTAAGGAATTAACTCCTGGCTCTGCACTAGGAATTACTCCTGGAGGTACTGGGGACACATATGTGATGTGGGCATCGAACCCCAATTGGCCATGTGCAAGGCAAATATTCTACCCTCTGTACTATTGGTCCGGCCCCAGGATGTTTGAAACTTTGACTTAATTTGTTTTTGCTTTGGGGCCACACCTTGCAGTGCTGTGAGTCATTCCCTAGGTCACCATGGCGCTGAGTCTCCTAAATAGCTCCAGCCCCTTGACTTAGCTCTCCGCTGAAACTTTTGGTAGTAGAAAAGTCACAGAAAGCATACTCTGAGAATGGAACTGTCACTGTCACTGTCATCCTGTTGCTCATCGATTTGCTCAAGTGGGCACCAGTAACATCTCCATTGTGAGACTTGTTATTACTGTTTTGGGCATATCGAATACGCCACGGGTAGCTTTCCAGGCTCTGCCGTGTGGGTGGGATACTCTCGGTAGCTTGCCGGGCTCTCCGAGAGGGGCGGAGGAATTGAATCTGGGTGGGCCGCATGCAATGCCCTACTCGCTGCGCTATCGCTCCAGTCCCTGAGAATGGAAAACTGATGAATTTTTCACAATAGAATTTTCACAGTGTTACAGATTCAAAATGTGGGTCCCCAGCAGTACCTGCCTGCCAGAGGGGCAGGGCTGCCCACAAGGATGCTGCCCCTTCTGGGAACTCACTTTCGGGAAAAAATTTCCGGGGCTCCTGCAAGGAAGCAGAGCTGCAGCAGTGGCAGGTGAGGGCTGTGTTTGTTGGTTCTTGAAAGGGTCTGGAATGCCAACTGGCTCTCAGAATCAGGCCACTCAGCTCAGTGGTTCTAGCAAAAAGCTGCTGAACCAAGCCGGGGCGGGCATATAAGTGGATAAAGAGATTTTAAAAAATGTTCTGCCCTTGGGGCCAGAGTGATAGCACAGCGAGTAGGGCGTTTGCCTTGCATGCAGCTGACCTGGGTTTGATCCCCAGCATCCCATCTGACCCCCCATGCACCGCCAGGAGTGATTCCTGAGTGCAGAGCCAGGACTTAATGCCTGAGCATCACCAGGTGTGATCCAAAAAGCAAAACAACAACAACAAACCCAGAGTTTTTTGCCCTTACCACGTTACTCTCACGGTGAGGTAAAACAAAGGTTGGGTTGATTGGTTTTTGGTCTTACCTGCTGTATTACTGGGGATACTTTCTGCTGGACTGAGAACCAGTTGTGATCAAGCTGAAACAAACATGTGCTTCAGCTATGGCTGGAAATGGAACCCGGTTCCATTTTCTCTTCCTCCTTTCTTTAAGTCTCCCTCTAAACTTGGCTCCGTTCCGAGCAGATGTTTACCTTATCGTCTCTGCGCAGCTGTGTTGGCTTTAGAATTATGTTTTCCTACTCCAAGTCTGATGGGAATAATTTCCATACTATGATTTCTGCCACGATGTTCTTGGCTCTCGATTCTGATCCAGCAGTTCCACCTCTTGGCATCTGCCCCCCGAAACATAAAAACACTAATTCAAAATGGTATGTGCACAGCTATGTTTATTTCAGTGCTTAGTACAATAGCCACACATAGGAATACCCCGAATGTATCGCCAGAGCGATAGTGTTACCCTGAAAGAAGATTTTTCTGCACTGGTGGGTTCTTGAGAATTATATGAAAGACTTGCACACAAAATTCAGAAGATTAAGAGTCTATTAGGGCGTTTGCCTTGCACATGGCCAACCCGGGTTTGATTCCCAGCATCCCATATGGTCTCCTGAGCACCGCCAGGAGTAATTCCTGAGTGCATGAGACAGGAGTTACCCCTCTGCATCGCCTGGTGTGATCCAAAAAGAAAAAGAAAAAGAGTTTATTGTACAGATAAAGTAGATGGGTCTGGGTCTGTCCCCAGATATCCAGGCCTCTACTTTACCTATGGACGATGTCACTAGTTCTGCCCCTGACGCTGCCCTGTCCCACCAGCAGCCATCCTATCTTGTCCCATGCAGTCGACTAGCCTCATGTGGACACCCGCCAGGTCCTATCCCTGTGTGGCTCTCTCTGTCCTGTGTGTGCTTTCCCCAGTCTCCGGCCGTGGCCATGTGTGCGTGAGCAAGACCTTTATGCCCTATACCTGTCGCTGGGCCTCCCAGCTATACCCCAGCAGTTCCTGTCATTCTCTCCTGGCTTTCCTAGTCCCTGGCCACTGACACGTGTGCCTGGGTGAGACGATGCACTCAGCGCCTTATCACGACTCGGCGTCTGAGCCTTGCCTCAGCCTGCCCTTTGCTGGGTGTCTGAGCCCAGCCTGGAGAGAGAGAGGGGGGGGGAAGAGGGAGGAAGAGGGAGGGAGGGAGGAAGAGAGAGAGAGAGGGAGAGAGGGAGGGAGGGAGGGAGAGAGAGATGCTGGCCCAGGAAGAAGGGGCCAAAGAGAGCCAGAGATGGGGTTGTGGGTTCCTCTTATCTGCTGCTGTATTCCACCCCAGAGCTGTCCTATGATCTGTTCTGATTGGCAGCCTGTTCCATGCGCAAGATTGGAAGTGACCAAGTAAGTGACCTGATGCTCCACCCTTCCACTCTTGCTATCACAGTGGTCCAGCCTACAGGGTGCTTGCCTTGCATGCTGCCGGCCCGGGTTAGATCCCGAGCCCTGCAGGAGCCAGGATGCCCTGAGCCCAAATATAAACAAACATACGAAAAGAAACCCAAATGTCCAGGAGAAATGAACGAATAAAGAAGGTATGGTATACACAGTGGAATATTAATAGTCACAGGGAAGCATGGACTCATGCAATCTGCTGCAATTTGGATGGACCTGGAGGGCTTTGTGTTAAGTCAGAAGGAGAGGGACAAAAACTGCAAGTTCTCACATATCTGTGGTGCATCGAGTAACTTGTCTAGAGAACAGAAGGCATCAGATGTGGACAAACCCTTGGTCCCAGGTTACAGAAATGGAAATGTCAAGGAAGGGCATAATAGGAGGGTGGGGAAGATGGAGGAGGTAGACTGGAGGGATACTGGCCAGGGGCTTGGACACTCCGGTGGTGTAGAGGTGAGGTAACTTCCTTCATCAACACTTTACAAGGGGGCCGGAGCGATAGTCCAGCAAGGAGGGCGTTTGCCCATACAGTCCCCTGAGCACCGCCAGGAGTAATTCCTGAGCTCATGAGCCAGGAGTAACCCCTATACATCACCAGGTGTGACCCAAAAAGAAAAAAAAAAGATATGTTCTCTGAAGTGAAACCAGTAGTTAAACCAGCTCCAGACATGAAATACTAAAATCTGGCTGTTTACTCCTCCAGAGAAGCCCATGTTCTCTCTTGAACATGTCTCACATGTCCTTTATTTGTCTTTCTTCTCACATTTCTCTAAATAAATTTCTCTGAACAAAACTTTTCTTAAAGAAAAATAAAACTAATAAAATCCATACTATAAGACTAACATAAGAGCCTGAGCAGAGGGGCCAGAATGATAGTACAGTGGGTAGTGAGCCTGCCATGCATGCACCTGACCAGGGTTTGATTCCTGGTACCACATGTGGCCATCTGAGCCCATCAGGAGTGATCCCTGAGTGCAAAGCCAGGAGTAATCCCTGAGCACTGCCATATGTCGACAAAGAAACAAATTTTTTAAAAGAGCCTGAGCAGATTCTAACCAAAAAAAAAAAAAAAAGGCTAGGGACAGAAAGAGATAGTACAGCAGGCAGTGTATTTGTCTTGCATACGCTGACCCAGGTCCAATCCCAGACACCACATATGGTCCCCTGAGCATCCCATAATGATCAGAGTCAAGAGGAAGCCCTGAGCACTGCCGGGTGTGCCACAAAACCCCAACAAAACAAAGAAAAAGTTATGGAGTATTCCCTCTCCACAAACTATTCTCCGAACTAGCTTTTCAAAATATATAGGTATATAGATACACTGGCGGTTTAAAAGGTGTGGATAGCAGAGATTTAGGAGAGACAATGAGGGTCACCGGCAGAGATACCCCTTTCTGACTGTTGGGACTCCCGGGGCTGCGCTGTGAGCTTGGAATCTAGGCTGCAGCGGAAGCGTCACAGTCCGCATCGCCGTCTGCCCGCGAGGTCCCCGCTGGGCGGGGGCGGGGTGGGGGGAGCAGGAGCAGCTGTAGGATGCTCTGGCTTTGCTCCGCGTCTCCAGCAGCACCCGGGGAGAGCCTGGGGGGGGGGGCAGTGCACACCCGCCCTCCACGGATGTCAACAGAGGGGAAAGAATCAAGTGTGATACTCAGATCTGTGGGAAACTTAGTGGTCTGGGAAGCGATCTCAAAATCTCTGAAAAACTGGTGGACTGCAAAAGCTAAAGCCCCCCACCGCAAAAGCTAAAGCCGGAAGTGGGGTCTGGGCAGAAGGCACTGCCCAGGAGGCTGGAGGGGGGCGGTGGCCCTCAGGATCCACTCTATCCTCTTCCTAGGGGGAAAGAGGCCAAGAAACAGGGGACCCTAAAAGACAAAGAGGACTGAGGTACAGCGGGGAGGGCACTTGCCTGGCACGTGGCTAGTTGGATCCCTAGCATCCCATCTGGTCCCCTCTGAGCACAGCCCGGAGGGATCCCTGCCTTACACATTTCAGGTAAACAGGTCAAGATACAGGCCAGTCTCCAAGATGGAGAATGTACCCCAATTGCCCTTACAACGTTGGTTTTAGAGTGGGGCATCTCCCAAACTCCCACACTTGGGTGAGAGTCTTGCTAGGGTCTCGTCAAGGACCGGTCTTTTCTTTTCTTTCTTTCTTCCTTTTTTAAATTTTTTATTAGAGAATCACTGTGATGTACAGTTACAAACTTATGAACTTTTTTTTTTATTTTTTATTTTTTTTTTTTTATTGAATCACCAAGTGGAGGGTTACAAAGTTCTCAGGATTATGTCAGTTATACAATATTCAAATACCCCTTCCTTCACCAGTGCCCATCTTACATTCCCAACCCCCCCAGTCTATCTGCCGCCCCCTCCCACCTCCCTAGTCCCCACCCTTATACGTGATAGGTTTCACTTCATTTGCGCTTATCTCGATTACATTCCATGTTTCAACACACAACTCACTACCGTTGCTGGGGTTTCCCCCCAAAAAGAAAAAGACAGTCCTATTGCCAATGAGGCATTTGATAATTCTCCATTACTAAGCATATAGAGATATTAAGTCCTGCTGTTTGTTACATAACTTTTCTTTTTCCCCCTTGCCCCGCGCCACCGAGTTCACGCCTGTTTAGTAATCGCCACGCTGTCTGACAAAGGGAAAAAAAACCGAAGAGGATGGTTATTTCCCGTCATCAGCCGGCGTGGGGCTCTGGCTTAGTTGATAGTCTAGTAGAGTGTCTGGAAGCACAAACTTATGAACTTTTGTGTTTGCATTTCAGTCATACAGTGATCGTTTACCCATCCCTCCACCAGTGCCCACTCACCTCCACCAATGATCCCAGTATCCCTCTCCCCACCCCCACCCCATTCCCCCACCCCTCCACCCTGCCTCTGCGGCAGGGCATTCCCTTTTGTTCTCTCTCCTTTTGGGTGTTGTAGTTTGCAATAGAGGTATTGAGTGTCCTTCATGTTCGGTCTATAGTCTACTTTTTGTTCACATCTTTCAACCCGAATGGGAAGGACTGGTCTTTTCATATTTTTCTTATATCCTCTTAAAGTTTCTCCTTTTCTGAGAGGGTCTACCCTTTCCTGGTATCTCACTTTCTCCATCTCCAAATGGTTCAGGATGTGCATTTTATTTTATTTTTTATTTTTTATTTTTTTTGCTTTTTTGGGTCACACCCGGCGATGCACAGGGGTTACTCCTGGCTCTGCACTCAGGAATTACCCCTGGCGGTGCTCAGGGGACCATATGGGATGCTGGGAATCGAACCTGGGTTGGCCGCGTGCAAGGCAAACGCCCTACCCGCTATGCTATTGCTCCAGCCCCTAGGATGTGCATTTTAAGGGGATACAGACTTCATGCCTTTGGGCTTCTTCTGGGCTGGTGACTAGACAGCTTCCTAAAAAGTTCGGGGCTCCCCTGACTGCCTACAACACCCCCCTACTGTTAACTGGACACCAAATCCCTCTCAGAACTTCTCCCTCCCTACTTCAAGCCCATGTGCTAAGTAAGATGTGCTAGACATGTGCTAGACATGTGCTAGACATGTGCTAGACATGAAGTCCCCATTTCCTCTCTGTCCTCAACTTATTTTAAAAATGGGATTAAGCCTATGGGATTCCATAGGCTTACCCCCCTCCCATCTTTCCTAATGATTATTATCCTTGTGAGTCTATTATGAAAGGGCCAAGTTTGCTAATTTTTGCTTTTTATGTGCCACATCCAGCTGTGCTTAGGGCTTACTTCTCGCTCTGAGCCCGGGGATCACTCCTGGAAGGGCTGATAAAGTTGCTGACTTTCAGTCTAGGGAAACTTTTAGATAAACTATGACAATCTTTAAAAAATTAACTGATTAATTAAATTTTAAGAAATTAAATCACCACGAGATACACAGTTACAAATGATTATTTTTGTGAAGCAAAATAGTTTTCCTGAAAGAAATTTACTTAGAAAGATGTGATGGGAGAGAAAGAGAGGGATATGTGTTTGAGAGAGAACATGGGCTTGAAAAGCAAGCCTGTCTCTCTGTCCTTTTTAAACCATCAAAAAACAACACCTTCTGCCCACGAGCATTTTCTTAGTGTGCTTGAGCGCCATCTGGTGCCAAAGTTTGGTACTGCATACACCTCTTCTGTTTCCAGTCCGTTCATCGCAGATTTATTTTTCCATGCACAGGTACCGCAAATCTATCATATATATTCCTTTAGCACAGCGGGTAGGGCGTCTGCCTTGCACGAGGACAACCTGGGCTCGATTCCTCCGTCCCTCTCGGAGAATCAGGCAAGCTACTGAGAGTATCCCGCCCGCACAGCAGAGCCTGGTAAGCTCCTCGTGGCGTATTCGATATGCCAAAAACAGTAACAACAAGTCTCACAATGGAGATTTTACTGGTGCCTGCTCGAGCAAATCGATGAACAACAGGGTGACAGTGCTACGGTGCATTATTAGTAAACCTTCATGTTTATGTTCTTGTATTAAAAAAAATTCTTTTGCTTTTGGGGCCACACCTGTCAATACTCAGGGATCACTCCTGGCTCTGCACTCAGGAATCACTCCTGGCAATGTATGGGGGACCATAAGGGATGCTGGGGATCAAACCTGGGTCAGCCACGTGCAAGGCAAGAGCCTTATCCATTATACTATTGCCCCGGCCTCAGATGTTTATATTCTTGTATTAATTCAACAAGTATTGGCCGTGGGGACTGGAGTGATAGCACAGCGGGGAGGGCATTTGCCTTGCATATGGCCGACCCGGGTTCTATTCCCAGCATCCCATATGGTTCCCTGAGCACTACCAGGGGTAATTCCTGAGTACAGAGCCAGGAGTAACCCCTGAGCATCGCTGGGTGTGACCCAAAAAGCCAAAAAAAACCCAACAACAACAAGTATTGGCCGAGGGCTTGCTTGTGCTCAAAGCACTGCAGACGATGTAGAAACTCTCTGTGGTACCTCCCCCACCAGAGAGCTCAAACTCCAGCTGGAGACACAGAGCAAAGGCAGGTTAGTCCTTCAGGCTCAGGGTGGGAACAATGACAGAAACGGACTTAGGCACAAACGACGTGGACTTCAGGGTCTGTCTAAGATGTGTTGCAGGCTCAGTGTTGGCTGTGGCTTGAGTGGGGTCCTGGCGGCTTCTCTTGAGTAGCTTTAGGCCAGCGCTTGCTCCTGATGCGTAAGGAGCATCCTAGAATGAGCTGAGATGCGTTGGTCAATAGCAGGCATTAGACCCGAACATCCTCTTACCCCGCTTCTGGATGCCGACCTCGAGAGTTGCTGTAGAGAGAGGCACAGCACGATCTCGAAGGCCATGGCTTTGCCAGTTGATTGCTGGGGGCGGGCCCAAGCTCTGGAGGACTTGCCTTCACATCCTGGGGTCCAGAATGTAAATAGCAGCCTGCCTGAGTAGGGTTGTAGCACTGTAGCACTGTCATCCCCTTGTTCATAGATTTACTGGAGCAGGCACCAGTAACGTCTCTGTTGTGAGACTTTACAATTGTTACTGTTGTAACTGTTGTTACTGTTTTTGTAACAGTAACACAGGTAGCTTGCCAGGCTCTGCTGTGCAGGCGGGATACTCTCCATAGCTTGCCGGGCTCCGAGAGGGTCGGAGGAATCAAACCCGGGTCAGCTGCGTGCAAGGCAAACGCCCTACCTGCCGTGCTATCAGTCCGTCTGAGTAGGATTAGGCTTCCTCCACAATTCTGCCCCTTTTCTAGTTAAATTTGCCAGATTTGATTTTTGGTACTTACAACACAACAACAAAACTCAGACCAGCCATGCACATTGCCACAGTAAATTCCATAACCTAACCTGGGTTCGGTTTGGTGTTGTAAGCACCAAAAATCAAATCTGGCAGATTTAACTAGAAAAGGGGCAGCATTGCGGAGGAGGCTGGGACTGTTTCTCTTTGGTCTTGCTTGTAATTCACGCCCCCCCCGCGCCCCCAACACCAAGCGAATTTTATTTCTCTCAACAATTTTTTTTTTTTTGTCTTGAGATTCACACCTGGCAGTGCTCGGGGTTTATTCCTGCTTCTGCCCCCAGGGATCCCTCCTGATCAGGCTCAGGAAATCATATATGCCACCAGGGATTGAATCCCGGTTGGCCATATGCCAGGCGATGACCTTACCTGCTGTCCATCACTCAGGCCCCTTTCTCAAGATGTCTCTGGGCATACCAGCTCTTTTGTGCCCTCTGGCTGCAGGGAGACTCTTGTCCTTGCTTCAGGGAAGACAGCAGGGCTGCTCACCAGCCCTGGACTCACACTTAGCTCATCGGGTGTCCGGGGAGACCCCCGATCTCTCAGCACATTGGGTCCTGGGCAGGGATCCTGGGCAGTCTGGCTCAGAGCGGGCCGAGGGCAGGGTGCATCCACCTGGCTGCCCGATCTCCCCGCCGCTGAAGCAAGGTGGTGCCGGGGCAGCAGAGAAGTCCCCTCAAAGAGCCACACCCGCCCCACCCCGTGCTGGTGACAGTCCCATTGGGCCATCCTCGGATGAGGGAGTCAAGTGGAACAGAAGCATCCTCTGCTCTCAGAGTGGTTCAGGGGTCTGGATCTGAGTCCCGAGAGTTTCTGTGGCCAGCAGCAGCTGCTGTGACAGTCTGCCCCACGGCGCCCCCTGCTGTCTTCCTCTGGCCTCAGCGTGTCCCAGTCTCTCAAGGGAGCCACTGTGGCTCTCCAGCTCAGTGACTGTCACGTCACATGTGCATATATCTACATCGACCGGGCACTGGGGCCAGGCAGTCCTGCTGGCAAGGCTGACTCGCTTTGGCTTGTTTTTGTTTTTGTTTTGGGGGCAGGGATCCTGGACAGTCTGGACCAACAAGGTAAGGTCTGGACAAGCAGTGGTGCTTAGGGCTTTCTAGTGGCTCTGAGCTCCTAGAGGCCTTGAGGGACCATGTGGGGTGCCTGGAATCGAACTCGCCTGAGCCATGTGCCAGACAAATGCCTCACCTGCCGCAGTATCACCCTACCCTGCTATGTTTGCCTTGGACCTGTCGGAAACAGGCCATTTGATGGCTGTGCTCAGGTGCGAGCACAGGGTGATTTCTTTGCATTTATCAGAGGGTGGCAGGGCTTCTTCAAAGTTTAATGGTTCCTGTCTTTTAATCTCCTACCAATCTTCTTTTTTTTTTAATTTATTTTATTGAATCACCAAGTGGAAAGTTACAAAGTTCTCAGGCTTATATCTCAGTTACACAATGCTCAAACACCCATCCCTTAACCAGTGCCCATATTCCACCACCAATAAAAACAAAAACAAAAGCAAAAACAAAACAGACAAAAACAAACAAACAGAAGAAAAAAAAACCGTATACATCCCACCCCTCACCCCCCAACCCACCCCGTAGGTGAGTGATAATTTCACTTCCTTTTCTCTTTACCTTGATTACATTCCAGATTTCAACACATAACTCACTATTGTTGTTAGAGTTTCAAAACGGACTCACTATTTTTGTTGGAATTTATCCCCTAAGAATACAGCTCTATTAATAGGGAAATATTTGATAATAAGTTTTCCATTGATGAGAATGAAGAGATATAATGTTTACAATTTCTGTATTATAATAATTAAGTCCGCGAAGATTTAAGTTTGAAAATGAATCATTTCCCTTCCTGGAACAGCAGTAGCCAAAGTTAGTTCACAGTCTCCATACATGGGTGCAAGCACTTGCTGGAACCCCAATTCCTAAAGCTGTCTCTGGTTCCCGCTTGTTCCACATCCACCGGCTCTGCAGGGGCATGGGCGCCCGGGCCGAAAACCCGGCCGGCCGGAGCCGAGCACGGGCCCCGACTGGGGCTGGCCCTGTATCCCGCGGCTGTTTCAAGTTCAAAGCACACATTTTTTTTTTTTCCGCGCCAAAGTTCATACCTTCTCAACGGACCCCCAAAATGTCGGACACCACGCCTTCTCCCGGAGGGGAGAGAGACCAAGAAGGAAGGTTATTTCCTCCGTTAGCCGGCGTGGGGCAAAAGCTTAGTTCACAGTCTCCATACATGGGTGCAAGCACTTGCTGGAACCCCAATTCCTAAAGCTGTCTCTGGTTCCCGCTTGTTCCACATCCACCGGCTCTGCAGGGGCATGGGCGCCCGGGCCGAAAACCCGGCCGCCCGGAGCCGAGCACGGGCCCCGACTCTCCTACCAATCTTCTACCAACCTCTGTTGACGGTCAAGAATCAGGGATGCTGTCTCGTGTGCCAAGGAGTCAAAAATCAGATGGGCCGGACACGTAATGTGATTCAGAGATGACCGCTGGACTAGAGCTGTTACCGACTGGATTCCACGGGACGTCAAAAGACCGCGTGGCCGCCCACCTACGAGATGGTCAGACTTCTTCGTCAAAACCCTAAATGAACGGTTTGAGGCTCTTCCTGTTCCTGGAGCAAGCAGATATCACTGGGCTACACTCGCCCGTGACAGGGACAAATGGAGACATTACAGGCGCCCACTCGAGCAAATCGAAGATCAATGGGTGACAAGTGATACAAGTGACACCAATCCCCAGGCAGCTGTGTTGCTAGGAAGGAGCCTTTGATGGACTTTGGTGGGTTCATGTCTCCTTTCCTTACCCAGACCTCCAGCATTATTTCTTCCTTTCTCCCTTCCTCTTCACATACTTTTTTGGGAGGGGGGGTTGGGATAGATGGTGCCCCCAGTGGTGCTCAGGGCTTATTCTTGAATCACTCCTGCAGGATTCGGGGGACCAAATGTGATGCCAGGGGTGGAACTCAGGTCAGGCCCATCAAGGCAAAAACACCGCCGGCTGTACAATGTCTCTGGCCTGATCACACACATTTTTTTTTTCTTTTTGGGTCACACCTGGCGGTGCACAGTGGTTACTCCTGGCTCATGCACTCAAGAATTACTCCTGGCGATGCACGGGGGACCATATGGGATGCTGGGAATCGAACCTGGGTCGGCCGCGTGCAAGGCAAACGCCCTACCCGCTGTGCTATCGCTGCAGCCCCTCACACACACTTTGAACCCACACATGCTGGGAGGCTCCTGGGACTCCTGGGTGCTCCCTCAAAGCCCCAGGTGTTGGCACTGCTCTAGGGGAGAAGCCTCTACAAGCCAGTAGTAGTCATCGCCTGCCTCAGTAGACTGAGGCAGGAGTCTGGGTGCTTTCCCATGTTCCCCATCTCCCTTGGTTCCGGGTGGGTGCTGTTCTCTGTGCCTGGTGACCGTGGGTTGGCTCTGAGAGCTGGGCTGCTGCGGCAGAGAGTGGAGAGAGTGAGCAGCCCTGGATAGTGGCCGCCTGGCCTCGGCCTCTCCTCAGGCCTCTCCAGCTGCTGGTGGGAGGTCAGGCATCCTGACAGGCTCCCCCTCTTCCTGCAGGCATCTGCGGGTGGGCCAGGGGGTTCTGCTCCCCTCCTGGGGGCAGGCTGCTGAATTGCAGATCTCATGAAGGTCGTCCACGCTTCCTCCCCCATCCGAGACCTGACTTTCCTGGCCCTGTGGAGGAGCAGGTCAGTGCCCTGACCCCCAGCTGAGGGCTGGAGCTGATATCCAACCAGGCCCGTTAGAGTGGAATGATCTTCGTCTCGCTTCTTGTTTTATCCCACGACTTTTCAGTGACGTTACTGGACTCTGACCTGGGAAGAGTCAGATGCCTAGAGAGCTGCCGCGTGGTAGACCAGCACTCCCCACTGCAGATCTGGCCCGGGACAGACAGCCCAGGGGGGAGAGGTGGCGGGCAGGCTTCTGTTTATACTCAGCCTAAGAAGTGTGCAGCCTCCAGCTTCTTCTTCTTCTTCTTCTTCTTCTTTTTTTTTTTTTTTGCTTTTTGGGTCACACCCGGCGATGCACAGGGGTTATTCCTGGCTCTGCACTCAGGAATTACTCCTGGCGGTGCTCAGGGGACCATATGGGATGCTGGGAATCGAACCCGGGTTGGCCGCGTGCAAGGCAAACACCCTACCCGCTGTGCTATCCCTCCAGCCCCCTTTTTTTTTTTGCTTTTGGGGTCACACCCCGCAATGCTCAGGGGTTACTCCTGGCTCTGCACTCAGGAATTACTCCTGGCAGTGCTTGGAGAGCCATATGGGATGCTGGGAATAGAACCTGGGTCAGCCACGTGCAAGGCAAACGCCCTACCCGCTGTGCTATCGCTCCAGCTTCCAGCCTCCTGCTTTCTAACCAAATCCTTAGACCACAGGCCCCGGGATGGGTCAGTTGCCTGAGTCTTCTCTTCCTGATGGAGTGGGGATCCACTAAGACCACGAGGTAGTGGTTCTTCATTGTCTGAGCCGGATTTGCTGCAGGTTTTTTCCTGTGGGAGGGCTGGGGTGGTGGAGTCCGTCTGAACCCGCCTTGAGGGAAGGCTGGGCCGCCTCCTTTGGTCTGTGCTGTCGGCTTCTGGTCACTGCAGAGCAGCGTACCCATGTGAGGTCACTGTGGTCGGTTCTTCTTCTCCTGCTTCCCTTCCTGCTGGGCCAAAACGATGCCCTGACTGATCGGGGTCAATGTCCAGCAAAGTGACTTTGGGTGTTGACGAGGCAGAAGGCAGGACTAGGTGTGTAAGTTACAAGGGGATTCAGTGCTTGGGAGGCCACAGAGGAGAATCATGAAGAGGTGCTTGGCAGCCAGCAGCCCACCCTCCCCACTCTCCCCTTCCTCGTCGCTTGAACCAGGTTGGAATTCAGCAACTTGCCCCACTTAGAGTTTGGGATTTCATGGTCTTGATACTCTGCGGTTGTTCACGAGGGAAATAAAGCTTTTGTTTGTGTTTGGGCCACACCCTGTGATGCTCAGGGGTTACTCCTGGCTTTGCACTCAGGAATTACTCCTGCCATTCATTGGGGAACCATATGAGATCCCGGAGATTGAACATAGGTCAGCCAGGCAAGCACCCTACCTGTTGCACTATATTATCCCTCTGGTCCCTCATGAGGGAGATAAGGACTTGGAGTGATAGCACAGTGCGTAAGGCATTTGTCTTGCACGCAGCTGACCTTGGTTCGATTCCCAGCATCCCATATGGTCTCCTGAGCACTGCCAGTGGTAGTTCCTGAGTGCAGAGCCAGGAGTAACCCCTATGCATTGCCGGGTGTGACCCAAAAAGAAAAATAAAACAAAACACACTCTGTGTATTGTAACTGTAGATAAATCGTTTTCCTCCAGAGAGGCTGGCCAGGTGGTGTGGGTCTGGGAGATCAGGGTGAAGGGCTTTGCAATGGACACTCAGAGCAGAGCCCTGGGTCTGGGCTTCCTGGGTGTGAATGTGGGTGACTGTGTGTGAGGTGCAGAGAGCAAGGGCCTGGTCGTCAAGCAGCTGTTTGAGGGGCTGCGGGGACAGCAGAATGCTTCCCCGCTTTGCTCTGGAAGCTGTGCTTTTAGGAATTATAATAGAGGATGGCACAATCCTGCCATTATAAGAGGATGGGACTCCGCACCAGGCGGTTTTAACCAGAGGGGGCGGGTGAGAACCCTCCCCACCCCAAGGGACCCAGCCCCGGCAGCCGACCTCCACTACCCAACCGCCGCCACACTCCAGGCTGCTTTCCGAATGCTCTGGCCGAGCCTCATACATGAATGAAGTCCCACGGAACCCAGATAAGGCGGAACTTTGTGACACATTATAAGACACTTTCTACCCATTTTCCATAATTACCACACCATATTTGATGGAGTTCAGACAGTAGTCAACAAATCATAGAGTAATATATATATATTATATATATGTGTGTGTGTATACACACACACACACACACACATATATATATATATATATATATACCTCTTGGAGAGCCCGACAAGCTACCGAGAATATCCTGCCTGCATGGGCAGAGCCTGACAAGCTACCCATGGTGTATTCAATATGCCAAAAACAGTAATAATAGGTGTCGTTCCCCTGACCCTGAAAGAGCCTCCAATTGTTGGGAAAGACGAGTAAGGAGAGGCTGCTAAAATCTCAGGGCTGGGAGGAATAGAGACGTTACTTGTGCCCGCTCTAGTAAATCGACGAACGACGGGATGACAGTGATACAGTGACACAGTCAACAGAGGATGAGGGTCCTCTGTCCCCCAGCCCAGAGATTTTAGCAGCTGGTTCTGGTCTGGGAAGCTGACCAGAGGGGGTAGAGGAGTAAATTCAGTCTCAACAGGTCCCTACAGTTCAGGGGGGGAGGCGGGGTGTGCTGGGGTTGGCATGTGGCCTGCGGGAACAGCAGGAATCAGACCTGGAGCCATAGCCAAGGGTCAGACCTGCTACACTAGGGCGAAACTTGCCTTGGTCCCAGCTCCTTATGCTGGTCCTAAGTGTTGGGACCCGGGGATCCCCCTGAGAGCCGTACCCCCTTTCCTCCTGGTGGGGCTGGAGTGTGCAGGGGGCAGAGTGGGGCTTTGCAAAGAGCCTCTTTGGGAAGTGAAGGCGTGGAGTGTGTCAGCCTGGCCTGTGGCTGTCCTCAGCCACCCTGTGTCCAGGGCACAGCCCCTATATCTCAGATACACACCCTGCACCCCAGGTGGCGGATGTGGCAGGTGGCTGAGGACACGGCTGTGCTGCCTGACTCTGAGATCTTGGTTCTGGTGGGTACTTAACTCTACTGACCTCAGTTTCTTTCATTGTGATGTATGTTTTATTATTATTTTATTTTAAAATTAAAAAAAACCATTCTGGGGTGAGGGGCAATGCCCGGCAGTGCTCAGGACTTATTCCTGTCTCTGCTACACTCAGGGTCACTCCTGGCGGGACTCAGGGGGACCTTATGTGGTGCTGGGATTGAACCCAGGTTGGCCAGGTGTAAGGTAGGCACCTTACCCTCTGTATTATCTCCCCTCACTGCCCCTGCCCCCACATTTTTTTTTTTTGCTTTTTGGGTCACACCTGGCGATGCACAGGGGTTACTCCTGGCTCTGCACTCAGGAATTACCCCTGGCCGTGCTCAGGGGACCATATGGGATGCTGGGATTTGAACCCGGGTCGGCCGCGTGCAAGGCAAACGCCCTACCCGCTGTGCTATCTCTCCAGCCCCTGCCCCCACATTTTAAAAAAATCAGAGCCACACCTAGAGGTGCTTGAGGCCTAGTGTTGGAGTTGAACTCAGGTACTTTTTTATTTGTAGGGTTGTTTTGAAGTTTAAGCAATGTCTCTGAGGGCCTAGAGAGATAGTATAGCAAATAGGTCGTTTCCCTTGCATGCAGCTAACCTGAGTCTGATCCCCGGCATCCCATATGTTTCTCGAGAACCACCAGAAGTGATTCCTGAGTGCAGAGCCAGGAGTAACCCCTGAGCATTGCTGGGTGTTATCCCAAAACCAAACCAAATAAGAAAGAACTCCATAATGTCTCGGGGCTGGAGTGATAGCACAGCGGGTAGGGCGTTTGCCTTGCACGCGGCCGACCCGGGTTCGAATCCCAGCATCCCATATGGTCCCCCGAGCACCGCCAGGAGTAATTCCTGAGTGCATGAGCCAGGAGTGACCCCTGTGCATCGCTGGGTGTGACCCAAAAAAGCAAAAAAAAAAAAAAAAAAAAAAGAACTCCATAATGTCTAAAAACATATGCTCAAAGGAAAATGACAGACTAGAAATATAAAGACTGATTTCTGAACTCTGTTCAGCAGGTTAATTGACTTTTTTTTAATGGTCATACCCTGTGACATTCAGGGCTTACTCCTACCTCTGTACTCAGGAATTACTACTGGCGATGCTCAGGAGACCATATGGGACGCTGGGGATCGAACCCCAGTTGGCCATGTGCAAGGCAAATGTCCTACCCATTGTACTATTGCTCTGGCCCCACTCTTCTTTTGTTGTTGTTGTTGCTTTATGGGCGATACCTGGCAAAACATAGGGCTTACTCCTGGTTCTGTGCTCAGGGATGGCTCCTGGTGGGACTCAAAAAACCCCTATGTGGTACCAGGGATTGATCCTGGGGTCAGCTGCATGCAAGGCAAATGTCCTAGCTGTTGTACTATCACTTGCACCCTGCTTGATGGGTTAAACATTAGAACCCTGAATTTTGAGACTCACCCATCTTGCCATCCCAGGGGACTCTCGCCCTTACATGGCCCAGGACAACGACGGTCATTCACGGCAGAGAAGCTAAAGGAAATGTCTGCCCTCCCGGTCTCCTGCTCCTATCCCCTAAGCCGTGCAGGGGCCTGAGCCCTGATGTTCTGCTTCCTGGCACAGGACCCACAGCAGCCAAGTGACAAAAGCTCTGAGAGGTGGGGTTGTCCTCCCCCTGAGGGGTGGAGACAAAGGACAAATCTGGCCCTGAGTGTGGGAACCGTCCTGGGCCCTGGGACTTCCGCTCCCAGCAAGACAGAGCCGCACGTGTCCTCAGATGTGAGCCTGGCGTGGGGTCAGCTGGGGTAACTGCTCCCAGCTCTGCGACATTTCTGTGCAAATAGGATGCTTCCCCCACATAGACAGGAGAACCTCGATAAAATCAATAACATGTGCCCCAGCTTTCCCCGGCGGGACCACATTAATCTTCACATTTTTGCCACATCACTGGCTCTCATGACAGCTCAAGATGTTTTTCTGCTTCTGAGTCTCCCTTTTATTAAAAGACTCTGCAGCCCCACGGATGTGCTAACCAGCCGTCCCCGACGCCCGTGCCTCCCGTTCTCCCAGCGCCTGCCTCTTGGCTGCCTCTCCCCCAAGTCTTTCCATCTTTCCACATCATTCATCTTGACATTTAAAAATTTCCAAGCCTCTTCTGAAATGCCACAAACACTGCTTTTGTTCCTCGTGCGCCTTCACGGTGCTGAGAATCCCAGGAGATGAGGCGTTGGGGACGCAGAGGGCTGGTGCCTCTGCAGGAGAGAGGGCTGTGAGGCAGGGCTGAGGGGTGGACCTGGGGTGGGGGGGCGCGGTGGATCCTCTCTCTGTGGCCGGCCATGCCCGGCGGGGGCTTGTTTCCCAGCCGCCTTCATTCCAACCACGCCAGGTCCTCATTTTGGGTTTCTGAGCATCAGAGAATGGATCCAAGTCTTAATTTGCGAAAATCTTTCTTGGGTACCCCCTGACACAATGCCACTGTCGTGTGCATGCTCTCTGCTCACAGCAGCCTTCCGTTTCCGAAGAGGCTGTCAGAGGACACAGACCCGGATGTGTTTGGTGCTGCAGCCTTGAAATTGGCCTCCTTAGGGTTGCTAGGTGGGCCTGAGATTTCACATTCCGTTTGCTTTGACTAGTGTGTGTGTGTGTGTGTGTGTGTGTGTGTGTGTGTGTGTGTGTGTGTGTGTGCTATTTTTGCAAGCATGTGGTCCTGGCTGTGCCAGGGACACAGGGTGCATGGGGATAGGCTAGCCTGGGCTGGTGTGGGGTCTGCTGGGAAGGCTACATTCAAGCCAAACTGCTGCCTTCCAGGCTGTTCTGCGCAGAGAGTGCTCCGTGAGAGTGCTCCGTGAGAGGGCGGGCAACCCCGCGGGGTTTCCGGAGCCAGAGCAACGGCACAGACACTCTGTGCCCTGAGTCTTAACACGCAACACTGCTGTCCATTGGGTGCTCCAGAAATCAGCAAGACATGCATTTTGGTTATTGTTTCTTTTCCTTCCCTCCCTCCCTCTCTCCCTCCCTCTCTCCCTCCCTTTCTCCCTCCCTTTCTCCCTCCCTTCCTCTCCTTTCTTTCTTTCTTTCTTTCTTTCTTTCTTTCTTTCTTTCTTTCTTTCTTTCTTTCTTTCTTTCTTTCTTTCTTTCTTTCTTTCTTTCTTTCTTTCTTTCTTTCTTTCTTTCTTTCTTTCTTTCTTCTTCCTTCCTTCCTTCCTTCCTTCCTTCCTTCCTTCCTTCCTTCCTTCCTTCCTTCCTTTCTTTCTTTCTTTCTTTCTTTCTTTCTTTCTTTCTTTCTTTCTTTCTTTCTTTCTTTCTTTCTTTCTTTCTTTCTTTCTTTCTTTCTTTCTTTCTTTCCTCCTTCCTTCCCCTTTCTTCTTTTATTTTTTCTTTTTGGGTCACACTTGGCAATGCTCAGGGGTTACTCCTGGCTTTGCATTCAGGAATTACTCCTGGTGGTGCTTGGAGGACCATATGGGATGATGGGAATTGAACCCGGGTCGGCCGCGTGCAAGGCAAACACCTTACCCGCTGTGCTATCGCTCCACCCCCTCTTCTTCTTCTTTTTAAAAATCTTTTGGGCCACACCTGGTGATGCTAAGGTCTTACTTCTTGCTCTGTGTGAGTAGGCATCACTCCTGGTGAGGCTCAGGAGCCGTACGTGAGGCCAGAGATTGAACGCAGGTTGGGCAAGTGCAAGGCAAGCACCTTACCTGCTGTATCTCTCCAGCCCAAGCAATGATGATGATAACTTGGTTTTTGGGTCACACCCAGCAATGCTCAGGGGTTACTCCTGGTCCTGCTCTCAGAAATCACTTCTGGTGGTTCTCGGGGGACCATATGGGATGTCAGGGATCAAACCTGGGTGGACCTCATGCAAGGAAAGTTTTCTGCCTTCTGTACTACCTCTCCAGCCCTCCAACTGATGAGTTTTCATTTGGGGGGTGGCAGTGCTGGGGCCTGTGCCTGGCTCAGTGCGCAGGAGTTGCCCTGGCAGTGCTCTGCGCCGAGACTGACCCCGGGACTCCCACATGTCAGACAAGTGCTCTAGCCCCTTCGAGCCCTGTCCCTGGCCTTTCCCCTCTTCATCTTGGTCAGGTGTTCCCAAGATCCATAAGCTAGAAAAATGACAGCACTGTTGACCTGTTTTGCTTTGCTCACTGAACACACAAAACAAAACAAAGCTACAAACTGTCGATTGCTCTCACTTCCTAAAACAAAACCTATTTTATAATATCGTGGTTTAGCCATAAGGGGGTGAAATAGTGAAGCACAAGGTCGGGTTGTCAAAATGCAAAGTGATTATTTTGTGTCCCGTAAAGAACAGCATCACCTTTCCACGAGAGGCCTGTGGTCCAGACACAGATTCCCTGCTGCTGTGTGGACACAGCCCTGACTGCTCAGAGGTTCAAGGCGGTGCTGGAGCTGGCCTGGTGCTTTCTCTGAGTGTAAGAACCCCCGATCCAAGCTCCTCTCTTCTAGGGCATCTTTAGGACTAGCAAGGTGACTTGGGTGTTTGGACCACAGAGATAGTACAGCAGCGGGGGTGTTTGCTTGCATGCAGCTCACCTGGGTTCAATTCCCAGCATCTCGTATGGTCTCCTGAACGCCCCAGGACTGATCCCCGAACGGTGAGCAGGGAAAAATCCTGAGCCTGGCCATCCCCCCTCAAAGAGGTGACTGGGTTTTAAGCTTTTCAGAATTCTTGGACTTTGCTGATTATACAAAGTCTAATATGGAGCCATAGCGCAGCGGGTAGGGCGTTCGCCTTGCTCACGGGCGACATGGGGTTCGATTCCTCCGCCTCTCTCGAAGAGCCCGGCAAGCTACTGAGAGTATCCCATCCGACAAGCTACCCATGGCGTATTCGATATGCCAAAAACAGTAACAACAAGTCTCACAATAGAGATGTTACTGGTGCCCGCTCGAGCAAATCGATAAGCAATGGGATGACAGTGCTACAGTGATACAGTGCTGATTATACCAAGCATCTGCTCCTCACCCCCTGAAGCCCAAATTAAAACAAGAGTCAAACAGATCTGGTCTGGGAATCAAATGTGGCTCACCTGTGTGATGGCAGAGGCAGCCCTCGGAGTCAGTGTTGGAGATTCCCGCCCTCCTGCCCGTATCATGAGGACCATATCTCAAGAGAGAGGATGAGCAAGTGCCCATGGGTGCAGCCATCCACGTGTGCGTGGGCTGTTTGGGAAGCAGAAGGGGTGGGCGTCCTGCTTGTGCTGGAGCTTTTCAGAGGAGACCCATGGAACACGTGCAGTTGCCGTGTGCACAATGTTCGCATGTGTTTAGAGAACGGAAATCAGGTTCTAGCTGCAGAAACCTAACTTTACTACAGATGATATGTTCTCATTCTTTAACGAACATTCTGAAATGCTGAGTCCTAGGGACTAATTGATTTCAGGGCTCGCCTGTGGGTTGTGGTGCAGAGTTTGGCAAACAAGTAGAGTGAACCCTTGTGTGTCACAGTTGTTAGGGGTGCCACCTTCTGTGTAGTTGAAAATTAGAGTATGCCGATGGACCACCTAATCAACGCCCCCACCCTGCAACTTAACTACTATTTGCTATTAACTTGAAGTGTCAGTGTGGACAAAAACATTTGAACATCTATTTTGCATGCTACGTGAATTTTATTAGGTATTTTTGCAACAAACGAAATCAGAGAAAAGAAAATGTGATAAAGAAAATTGTGAGGCTATGGCTCAGTGGTGGAGGTCAGACTGAATGTATGAGGCCCTGGGTTCACCCTATCCCCACCATCACATCCACAGAATCACAAGGAGGCAAAATAAATGACTTTACAGCTTGTCCTGTGTTTATTGATGCTGTAAGATTAGGTTGTCTATTTCCTAGGAAACCTGCTGAGAACTTTTTTTTTTTTCCGTGGGGAGCCCACATTCAGTGGTGTGCTCAGGGTTACTCCTGGCTTTGCACTCAGGAATAACTCCTGTGATTCAGTGCTCAGGAGACCGTATAGAATGCTGGGATCAAACCCAGTGCAAGGCAAGTGCCTTACCCACCGTACTATCTCTCTGGACCCTGCATTAAATATTTTAATGCGGGGGCCAGAGTTACAGCACAGCGGGGAGGGCATTTGCCTTGTACGCGGCTGACCTGGGTTTGATCCCCGACATCCCATATAGTCCCCTGAGCAATGCCAGGACTAATTCCTGTGTGCAGAGCCAGGAGTCACCCCTGAGCATCACTGGGTGTGATCCAAAAAGCGCCTCCCCCCAATTTTTTTTAATGTATGAGGATTACACAATCAATTTAGAAACTACCCTTTTATTTTCAAGAACAGAATGTGACTCTGGGGAGATGAGGTATATTGTATCGGCCAGTATGATGTTATTGTTTCTTAAAGCTGGAAAGAAGCTTATAGACAATCTTGTCAAGGTCTTTCAAGGCTTTTAACAAGAGGAAATTTATGGCGGGGGAATTTGGGATCCGAGAGTGGGAAGTTCTGGGCAACTCCATCAGGCGGTCCTAGATGACTGCCTCAGTGGCCAGCGAGGCTTTCCCAGGAGATCCACTTTGACCAGTCTGTCCCAAGTTCAAATTCTGGGGAGAGAGGATCAGATTGACCCACCTGGGGCAGGTCTTCCTCTACTGTCTGACCAGCAGTAGTCTGGGTTTGAGTTCATGACATATAAACAGTGTTAGGGCTTTAACTTCGTGTTAGCAGAGAGTTCTGTGAATCATAGGCTCGGCAGATCTTCAATAGTGGCTGGAGTGGGTTGGGGAGATAGCTCAAAGGACTGGAGCGAGACCCAGGTTTGATCCTGAGCATCACATGGTCCCTGAGCACCACTGGGAATGGCCCCTGAGCAAACACGAAGTCAGGAAAAGACCCTGAGCACTGCTGATTGTGGTCCCCCCAAATATACAAAAGGCTGTGGAGTCTTTGTTCAAATGAGATCTAGCTGCTGGAGAGGTAGTACAGGGTTAAGGCGCTTGCATTGCATGTGGTTGACCTTGATTCGATCCCTGGCACCCAATGTAAGCCCTGAGCATTGCCAGGTGTGTCTTCCCACCCCAGGCAAAACAAGATTTCACCCAAAGGCCAAACATGAAAGAAGGATAAAGGCAGGGTTGTTCTGGTAAAGTCCCACCAAATTGACACCCCTTCCCTGAGGCCTGAGCAGTATAGTTTCTTTTGATTTTACTTTTATAAAGCTGTTCACAATAATTTATTATATTTACTATTCCATCACCAATCCCACCACCATGACACCTTCTCACCACCATAATTCGAGTGTTTCCATCCTGATCCCCAAGCCCTGCCCCCAAAGCAGGACCTAAATAATTTATTTCGTATTGTTTGTCATGAATAATCCACTAAAAATGATCCAAAAAAGTTTCCTTAGGGGGAAGTGTGTGAAGATTGTTGTATTTCACCCAGGAGCCATTAATCCCTTGTATAAGAGATTACTGAGAAACTCCAAACAATAATAGTGAGTTTTTTGTTGAAATATTGAATGTAATCAAAGTAAAGTGAAAGTAAAGTGAAATTTATCAGTTACACAGGTGGGGTGGGGGACTGGGGAGGTGGGGGGTGTAGAGGAGAGGTATACTGTGATTCTTGGTGGTAGAATATGTGCACTGGTGAAGGGATGGGTGTTCAAGCATTGTATAACTGAGACTTAAACCTGAAAGCTTTGTAACTTTCCACATGGTGATTCAATAAAAGAATAAATTAATTAAAAAAAATAAAAAAGAGAAAAAAGAGATTACTAACATGTTGTTAAAAAATTGAGCCTTGTGTGCGCATATATATATATATACATATATATATTTAAAAATGGAGATGATACTGGTGCCCGCTCGAGCAAATCGATGAGCAACGGGATCAGAGTGACAGTGACAGTGACATATATATATTCTTCCCAAGATTGGTTGCCTTCTACTTTACACCCCACTAAGTGTGGTATGGTACTCTTGGTACATCAGCGATGTAGAGTATGAGATGTTGTGCATCTTCATGCTCCAGAAACTCTAAAATTTTAAATACTATGATATAGTATTATTTAATACTAAGATTAATTAATTTTCTTTTTTCTTTCATCTGGATGGTGACTTTAGGGTCTGGAGGCAACTCTGTGGTGTGTCATTCTGTGTTGCTCTCTTCCGAGAGATTTATTTGTGAGTCTCTAGATCATGGTCATTATTGACCTTATGTGGCTCCAGAGGCAGTTTCTGGGTGTGACTGCACAGAAAGATGGTGGGAGGTCCCCAATCCTGACTCCATTCGAGCCTGGAGATTTCAGGCACAAGTCCTGCATACCTGGGTTTTTCAGCAGATTCACTGATGAATATAGTTTTGAAAATCTGGGCTCTGATTATTATTTCTTTACTTCTTCTTCTTCTTCTTCTTCTTCTTCTTCTTCTTCTTCTTCTTCTTCTTCTTCTTCTTCTTCTTCTTTTTTTTTTTTTTGCTTTTTGGGTCACACCCAGCAATGCACAGGGGTTAACTCCTGGCTCTGCACTCAGGAATTACTCCTGGCAGTGCTCAAGGGACTATGTGGGATGCTGGGAATCAAACCCGGGTCTGCCGAGTACAAGGCAAATGCTTCCGCCCAAACAGTCCCTTTGCCCCTTTCCAGTTCTCTCTAAACTGTCATTTCCACCCACCTCCTTCCCAACCCGCTGTGCTATAGCTCCAGACCCTCTCATTATTATTTCAAATGAAATTATCACCTAATGATAATTCCTACCATAAAATTCTTCCTTTTCTTTTAAATTCTTCTCTTTGGAAAGAAAACCATTTTTTAATTTCTGTTTTTGTTTTATTTGCGGGGGAGGCCACACTCGGTAGTGCTCAGGGGTTATCCCTGGCTTTGCATTCAGGAGTTAATCCTGGTGGTGCTTGGGGGGACTATGTGGGGTTCTGGGGATCAAACCCAGGTCAGCCACACATGCAAAGCAAGGGTCCTACCCACTGCACTATCACTCTGGCCCCCAATTTTGAATCCCTAAAGTGAGTTGATTTTCAGAATATACTGCAAAAGGAACGCCAGTAAGGTCACTAGAAAGGAAGCAGTAGATGATTTTGTGTTTTTGTTGTTTTGCCTTTGAGTCAAAGCTGGCCGGTACTCAGGGCTTGCTTTTGGTTCTGGGCACAGAGTACTCCTGGCAGGGCTCAGGGCACCATGTAGGGTGCTAGGGATCAATCCTGGGTCATCCGTACACAAGGCAATCGTCCTGCCCACTGCAGTCTTCCCTCAGCCTGAAAGGCAGAAGATAATGTCCAGGCCAGAAGTTCAGGTGAGGCTTCCGGACCAGGCTTCTGTCCGTGGCTCAGTCCTTTGTTCTTAGGTGTCCTTTGGCCCTGAGGACCCAGACAGGCTACTGCGATCCCCGGGCCCCTCTCAGTGAGCTCCTCACAGGACAGCAGTGATGCCTCTGTGTTTGGGCGTGATGCATGCATTGGGATATTAGTGGCACACTTGAGATGGCTTCCCACTCCTGCAGGCCACTCTAGAGAAGGTCTTCGGTCATACGATCGAGAGGAGAGGAGGCCCCTGCAAAGCCCTGTCGCTTCTGTTACCTAATCACTTTATTCTACTGTATGTATGTATTGATTTTTGATTGGGAGGCCACACTTGACTGTGCTCAAGGCTTTCTCCTGTTTCTGTGCTCATGGATCACTCCTGGTGGTGCCTGGGGGACCAGATGGGGTGCTAGGGATTGAACTCAGATTGAACTGTGTGCCAGGTAAGTGCCACTGTCCTACCTCACCAGCCCCCTAATTTAAAAATAACATAATATCTTACTTGGGTTTGGGGGCTATACCCAAGAGTGCTTGGGGTTACTCCTGCTCTTTGCTCACAGATCATCCTTGGTGGTCCTTGGGGACCATATGCAGTGTGGGGGGATCAAACCCGGGTGGGCTGCCTGCAACACAAGTGCCTGGCCTGCTGTACTATCTTCCCCAGCCAAGGCCTGTTGATTCTGTCTTGGGTCTGGAGGCCCGGCCCTGCGCCTGCTCGTAGAGCCACTTGATGGCACTGTTAGAACTGGAGAAACGAGTCGGCTTCCGCCCAAACAGTCCCTTTGCCCCTTTCCAGTTCTCTCTAAACTGTCATTTCCACCCACCTCCTTCCCAACAGAACAGAACAAAATCGGTTCAGAACCTCCTGCTGCTGTTCTGTAGTCCCCATCTTCCTCCCCACCCCGCCCCCCATGCTTGGCCCCTGCCTGGGATCAAAGATTCAGTAGCTCCTCTGTCCTCTTTCCTGTCCTGCTCTCATCCCTCTTTTCTGTTTTTCAGATCTTTATCGTTCTGTGGTGTGTGTGTGTGTGTGTGTGTGTGTGTGTGTGTGTGTGTGTGTGTGCGCGCGCGCGTGCGCACGTCTGTGTGTGTAACTCTGGGTCCCAGCAATCTGCAGAAGAAGGGGTTACAAAACAAAACAAAAAAACAACTCACTAAAAGCCTGGGGATCTAAGAAAGCAAAGGGCCTGGAATCATTCTCTTGGCTGCATTACTTCTTTTCTAGAAGAAGGAAAACAGCAGTGGGGAGAGCGTGGAGAGGGGTCACTGGGAGAAGGTGCTGGAAGGAATGGCAGGAATGTGCGGAGAGGGCAGGAAACGGGCGCTAGCTCGGCGGGGAGGAATCTTGGCATTAGGTTGCATGGCTTAAAGGCTTTCTGTTCTTGGCTTCCCAGCTGCCCCCGGGTCAACCCCTCATGACCCGGTCAGGGGTGGGTGGGGCATGGTCACAAGGACCCCTTGCCTTCATCCATTTGTTCCCTGTCTGGCTGCTACTTCCGCTTGCTAGGAGATGGGAGTGTGGCCCCAGAAGCTGGAGAGGAGAGAGAGAGGGAGAGCTTAGCTGTCCCTTCCTTGTCCATAAACCTCAGGTCTCACGGAACAGGGCCGGCCACCCCCAGCTGGCCTTGCCTGGCTCTTTTCCTCCTGAGGGAGGAGCAAACGCCATCATTTGGGAGGGATTAGCTGTGAGAAAAGCATTCTCCCCAAGACAATGACCAGGAAACAGTGTCTTGACTGATATTCCCGGCGTGTTATTGACCTCTTGGCAGAGTTGTTTGAAGGCTGCTAAACTATGCAAATGCCGATGAGGCCCAGTCCCCAGGCTTGGGTTAGCTTCCACAGCCTGGGGTGCTCAGGCCTCTGAGTTTCTCCTTGGTGGGTGCTGGATGGGCTCAACCTCTCCTCTATTGCCAGCCCTGACCCCGAGCGGGCACCCCACTGACTCAGGCTCACACCGGGGCAGGTGCATGCCTTTAACCCCATGAATTACACCCAGGTTTTCATCTTCAAAGAGTCTTCCCAAGATTAACCAATTAGTCACCTCCAGGAGAGCTACAAAGCAGCTTATTATTGTCTTGGTAAACCTGTGGCGGGGGAGGGAGGTGACGGGGCACCCTCAATGCCCCCAGCCCTATGCCAGCAAGACTCCAGATTCCAGTGCAGGGAAGCGGCCATTCAGGATGTCTCAGGGTCCTGGAAGGCAGTTGGTGATGAATCAAAAATGTACCAAAAAGGCCTGAGCAATAGTACAGTGGGTAAGGTCCTTGTCTTGCATGAGGTTGACCCAGGTGTGATTCCTGGTATCCCATACCATCCTCCAAGGTCGCCAGGAGTGATTTCTGAGTCCAGAGCTAGGAGAAACCCCTGAGCACTGATGGGTGTGGCCCCCAAACAAAAACAAACAAACAAAATGCACCAAAGTGGTAAGACTGGCGCTTCTCACTGGGCACATGGGGGAAGACCAGTGAGGGGTGGAGGGAGGGGAAGGGAGAGTCTTAGGCCAGTGGGAAAGGGCAACTTGCGAATGAGTTGGAAATGGAAGCAAAATCTGGCCCAGGTTTATCCAGGAGCGTTGCACCCTCTCTCCGAAATAATTCAGAAAGTGGGTGCGATTAGGCTCGAGTCACTCCGCCCTGCCAAGCCATCCAGATATGTGTGAAATGAGTCTTGGAACACTTTCCTTTTTGTCTCTGTGTGAGGCTGTGGAGTGACTAAAAATGACAATAGCACATGTCACCGAGGCACCTTGCAAACCCAAGGTGTGATACGAAAGTGCAGAAGAGCAGAAGGTGAACAGCGTGGTCGGCAGCCTGCGCCACGGTGCGCGGCCCTGCTGGGTGCAGGATGCAGAGCGTGGAGAGTCTTAGGAGGTGAGTCCGTGCCTGGCTACGGAGTGAGAACCCAGGCACCTTCTGGAAACTAGACAACGGGGCCATCCTGTCCGTCAACCCTGTCTGCAGCTGCTTTTTATAAACTTGGCATAAATATGTGCTTGAGAATGCCAGGGGCAGCGTATCTGGAAAATGTGTTCTGCCATTCAAAAACACACATACACATATCCACACTCATGATGGGGCAGGAAGTGCGTGCATGCACATACGCATACACACATACCCCCCCACCCCCCGAAATTGTGCATAATACGGAGTGGCTTCATTTGTGGCTTTTCCCCATTACTTCCTTTGTTCATTTTTCTGCTGCCAATTTTAGAAGGCCATAAGTCATTATTGTTGTTACGTGCTGTCACTTAACATGTAGCTCTAAGAACATGCCCTAGGAGACGTGATAAGTGAAGTGGCCTTTTGGGGGAGGCTGAGCGGGGGAGACACTTTCACAAGTGGGGTTTGGGGTTTCTGCGACCCAAAAAAAAAAAAAAGCCCACAGGCTGTCCTGGCTGTATCTCTATCTCGCGCCTAGAGGGCTACCTCTCAGAGGAAGGTGATGGCAAGAGTCTTGTTAGCATTTACCCTGAGTGGGCTGGGAGCTGAATGTGGTCTCATGAAGGGTGTTTCCTGAGAACTTCTTGGTATTTCCTCCTAGGAATGACTGGAGTGACATTCTCGCCAAGCTCGACCCTGATGGCAGAATCAATGCTTAGAGGAACTAGTTCTCCTTGAGGTGGTGACACCCCAAGTCCTCCCCTCCACCCCGAGGAACCAGAGGTGGTACCTGCTGTCCCCTTCCCCACCAACATTCTCACAGAAGCCAAACCAGGGAGCCTTTCCCGGGCAGGGCCCTGGATCTGCCCCTGCAGTTCTAGGGTTGAAGGCAGGGCAGAAACATGATCGGTGCTTAGCATGGCTTTTGCTTAAAATCGGGATGAAAGGTAGAACGTGCAGATGTGAGCAAAACCAGCCTGCCGCAACCCGGGGTCTACCTCAACCCTCCCTCCCTTCCATCTCTTGGTGGTCCCTCCTTTCTTTCCTCAGTCTCTCTGTCCCTGGAGGCTACCCTGGTTTCTGGGAGGAGAGCCAAAAAAACCCAGAAGGGAGACAGGAAACTTTCTTAGTAGTTTTGTAGCTAGCTGTAATTTTGTGAAGCTCAACCGGAAGTGGAACCATTATTCTGGGAATGAGATGGCTCCTTTAATGAAGGACTGGCTGCAGGGAGCGGAGTTCCTGGGCATCCATCTATCCAAAGGGAGCTGGGGCTCCATCTGCTGCATGCAGGGCACATATGTACCATGACATTCTCTGCTCTTTGGTAGGAAATGCAGATGCCGCTTCACTGCCTGGGAGCCAGGCTCTCTGTACTAGGCTGTCTGCTCAGTTTGAGGTGCCTGTGCCATTGGTTTTATTATTTTATTTTTTGCTTTTTTTGGGTCATACCCGGCAATGCACAGGGGTTAACTCTTGGCTCTGCACTCTGGAATAACTCCTGGCGGTGCTCGGGGGACCATGTGGGATGCTCGGAATTGAACCCAGGTCGGCCACGTGCAAGGCAAACGCCCTACCAGCTGTGCTATCACTCTAGCCCCTGGTTTTATTTTTATAGGGGCCACACCTGCAAAAAAGGTGGAGCTTGGGGAACCAGGGCCACTAGCAGTGATGCTCAGCTGGACAATAAACGCCAGATGGTTTGGTGTTTGGGCCTGGTGGTGCTGGGGAACACCAGGGCTACACACAGTGGTGCTTTCTGGGTCTTGTGGTGCCGGGGATAGAACTGAGAGTCTTACACAGGCTACACATGTGCTTTACCACTTGAGTCCTCTGCCTGGCTCACCACTGGTTATAAGAGGAACTGGAGGTTGCCATGCCTCATTCTGCTTCCTTCCTGGTTTGTGCAGGAGTTTCTGTTTCACTCCTTCACTCATCTGACAAACGCTTAGTGCAAAACGGTGCTCAGGTCTCCATGCTGGGGCCACTGCATACATCTGTGAGAAAAGTGAGCTTACATCCTTACCAGGGGAGGTGGATGGACTCCCTCACCCCATATATATATTTTGGTTTGGGGGCCACACCTGGCAATACTTAGGGATTACTTCTGGCTCTGCACTCAGGGATCACTCCTGGTGGTCCTTGGGGAACCATATGGGATACCAGAGATCAAACCCCAGTCAGCCGCATGCAAGACAAGCACCCTGCCCATTGTACTATCTTTTTGGGCCCCACCACAAACATCTTTTGTGAGACAGCTGCCATATGAAGGAGAGGGACAATGGCTAAGAGAGCGCATGCCAGGGGAGATGGCACCGTGTGAGAGTGGGTGTGGTGCCCTTGGATTTGCCATCTGGCTTCTCAGGAAGGTGGGCACGCTACCATTTGCCTAGTGGCATTGCCAGGAGTCCTGGGGAGAACAGTGACTGTGGGAACTGCCTGAGCAGTGTGACCTTAGGACTCTCTCCTGTGTCCCCAATTACCCGGCCTCAGATTCCTTTTCGCCTTCTCCATTGGCATCGTGGCTTTGGTGATTCAACCTTGCCTGGACCCGCAGGGAAACCCATTCCCAAGCGCGCTGCCCTTAAGACCACTTTCTCAGGAGCAAGGGGGCGCGAGTGCTCTCCCAGTGCCGAATCCAGGCGTCCCACGGGCCAGCGGTAACGAGCACGCACGAGCCAAGTTCCCACCTTCATTCCTGTGGGCTGCACCCCCCACGGCCGCTCTGCCCTTCAGCTCCAGCTCCCCAGAGCTCTGTGGATGGAGAAACGCTCTGAATCAGGAAATGAACTCACTGTTTCCCCTCCCCCTCCTTTTCCAAAACAGCGCAGCCTTCCTGGAAGAAAGCAAACAAAGCCAGGGCGACTATTTAAAACATGATTGGAAAACCCGTCCTGCACCCTGGGCTTGGAATGGCTCTCCCGGGCGGATGTGTCACCTTCAGTTCCCTTTGCTCCTGACCCCACGGGCGGGTCCAGGCCGGCCGCGCTGTTTGGAAGGGGGGCTGGTTGCCTAGGTCTCCTAAAACTGTGGCACATGTGCCAGCTTCCAACACACATACTCACGCATGCACACGCGCGCGCGCGCGCGCCTATGCACACACACACACACACACATACACACACACACACACACACACACACACACATGTTCGTGCACGCACACATGCGTGCAGGGCTGCGGGTCCGTCCGTGTCCGGCTGCAGCCAGACAGCCCAGGGATCGAACCTTTTCCAGGGTGCAGATGGCGTCTGCTGGGCGTGTGGGTGCCTATTTTGGGTTTCTAGGTGTTCTCGTTTGATTTGTGGCATTCTCGGGTGTTGTTATTAATAACACCGTGGGCTGGGTGGGGGCTGACGACGAAGCCTTTTCATTTCAGCCATCTGGTCAGAATGCTTTGCCTTTGATGAGGGGAAAAACCTTTGCTGCGTTTCAACTGGAACGCTGCCTCCCAATTAAGGTGACAGCAGATGCCGGGTGGCACCAGCTTTGCAGGAAGAGGCTGCTCCGCCCGCTCTGACGCTCTGACGAGCCTGCGGGGTGGGGGGGAGGGGATGGATTGCGGGGTGGGGGGGGAGGGAAGGGCGAAGGCCTTTCAGATCGATTGTGCTTTGGCATGCCGTTCAGGCACTGACTTGAAGCCACCAGAGGTGTTTACCGGCTCCTTGGCTCCGCACTCAGGTTTTCCATTGTCAGGCGGTGACAGCGATGCGGTACAGACAGCCTCAGGAGACGTGCCTCTGCTTTCATAACAATGAAGGATTTTTTTTTTCTGACTCATTTTCAGAAGATTCCTTCTCTCCCCCCCTCCCCTTTCTGCGTTTGAAAATAAATATAATTAGTAACGGGCAGACATACTGTATATAACCAGCCCTTCCTCTCCGGGAGAGTTATAATTAAACATACATGCTGTCTGTTCTCTGTCTGCTCCATGCCTGGCCACCCGCTTTGGGGGAAGCGGCAGCCCTGGCTCAAGGCTGCGAGGAGAAAGACCCGTGGCGCCCCGCGTCCTGCGTCCAGCCCCAGACAAAACCTGACTGTGGCCTGAATGGCAGACCGCCGTGCCCTCGCCCCCACGCACCCCTGCCTGCCTTCGGCCCTTGCACAGCGTAGCCTCCTGCTGCTCCCGGACACCTCCAGATAGGATGGGTCTGGGCCGGGGCGGTCCCTTGGGGGGCGGGCGGGGGGGGGGGGGGAGACAGAGATGGCTGTTGAGTGTGTTGTCATGGTAACACGGTGGCTGCGGTGTGAGGGGCACCTGCGAGCCTGCAGGTTCAGATCTGCCCGCCCTAGGCCGGGAGCCAAGACAGCGCGTTCCTTTGTTCCCAGCTCCTGGCTTGCCAGGTTGGCAGGGCGGCCGCAGGCCTGCGCCCCACAGCCTCGGCCCATTCAGGTTATCCCCAGGTAACCCGCCCGCTCCTCTTCTGACAAAAGGGCAGCTGGCTTCCATCCAGCTCCGTGGAGAACTCCTATTCTTGCCGAAATCGAGAGGTCAGGTGACCCCAGGAACGCGCATACGCCTCGTGGCCATGTTCTGGGGCCACAGGGCGGCCAACAGGCTGGGCCGATCGGGCCTGGGTGACACAGGAGAGCCGTGGGCCTCCCGCCTCCCGTTCCCCCCCGAGGGCCAGGCGGTGACCGGATGACTAGTTGGCACTGCCCGCCCTGGCCTGGACCGAGCGCGGGCAGGCGTCATCTGAGCCACAGGCACCTTTCCCCAAGTTGCTCAAAGTGTTTTCCGAGCAAACAGTTGTTTCATAACACCCGTGAGAAGTAGGTGTGGTACAAAGCAGTCTTTGTCCCGGCCTCACAGATGGGGAAATGGAAAATCTTGCCCGGCCAGGTGGCGCGGCCAAGATCAGGAGGAAGGTGTGCTCCCACCCCAGGGCTGTGGGACAAGGAAGGCCGGGATCACCGCCTGACCCTCAGGCCCATCGCTGGGCAGGGGACAGCCTCTCCGGCAAGGGCTCAGGGCTGCTCCCTCAGCATCGAGGAGGCCTCAGAGGCCACACACATACCCGGGGGCCTTAGTTGCCTCGTTCTAGTCTGAGGGGTGGACATTGTTTGTGGGTGACCTCAGGGGACAGCAGACTCTTTACCAGGGTTGGTTTGCTTGAAGTGGCTGGAGGTGGGTACCAAGTCCTATCTGGGAACCCGGTTCCAATGTCTGAATTGTTCCTGGTGCCGGGGATAAAGTGGTGAAGGAAGCGACGCAGCTGCAGGCCAGAACACCTCATCAACACCTAAGATAAAGATGAAGCATTTGGAAAAGTGTCCTGATCAGAGACAAGTCAGAGCGCACACTATGACTGGCGGGGTAGCGGGTGGGGATCAACTCCAGATAAAGAATCCAGAGGAGAGTCTAGAGCAATGCCAAAGGGAAAAGAACAGAACATTCCAGAGGGAGAAAGAACAGAGCAAAGGCTCTGAGAGGGTGTGAGGTTGGCTGTGAGAAAAGAAGAGGGGGGTGGGGGGAGCTGGATTGATAGCACAGTAGGTAGGGCGTTTGCCTTGCATGCGGCCCACCTGGGTTCGATTCCCAGCATTCCATATCAGCGGGTAGGGCATTTGCCTTGCATGACGCCGAGCCGGGTTCGATTCCCAGCATCCCATATGGTCTGCCGAGCACTGCCAGGAGTAATTCCTGAGTGAAGAGGCAGGAGTAACCCCTGAGCATTGCTGGCTGTGACCCAAAAAGCAAAAAAAAAAAAAAGAAAAAAAGAAAAGAAGGGCAAGAAGGGGCCAGGACCTGCTCCTGGAGGGTGGCACCCCCTGACCCTTAGGCTGTTTCTTGACCAGAGGAATGGTCAAGATTCTGAAAGCTGGGGACAGGGGGTGGGGTGGGGACTGGGAGGGGTAGGGCCTGGGTAGTGGTGTATAAATGGCTCAGGATTTTTTTTCTTTATGAATTCTTTTATTTTTTGGGTCATACCCGGAGTCTCGGGTGTTACTCCTGGCTTTGCACTCAGGAGGCCCATATGGGATGCTGGGGATCACACCCTGGTAGGTTGCATACAGTCTAACCCACGGTACTATCTCTGGGGGTCCTTTTATGAATTTTTACAAACTTTTAATATTAAAGGGCCCGGACAATAGCTGAAGGGACTGAGGGCATGTTTTGTGTGCAGGAGGCCAGGTTTGATCCTTTTGGTCTCTTGAGAACTGTCAGAAGTGATCCTTGAGCACTGATCTGGGAATATCTGGCAAAGCACCATCAAATGTGATTCCTCTCCCCCCCTCCAAAAAAAAGAAACTCCCTAACTCCCTTTCAATATTACTGCATTACTTCCTTGGTTATTCTTCCCTCTGGTATTGCTGTGCTGACCAGGGGTCACACACACACACACACACACACACACACACACACACACACGTGCGCGCGCCTGACTATGGTGCTTACAGAGGTCAGCCACACTTCCCGGCTGTGCTGTCACCTCTCTTCCAGCAGTGCTCACTGGGCGGGGGCACACCCCTCAAGTTGCAGTGTTCCCTCTCCTGACTAGGGGGTGGCTGGAAACTACGGTGACACCCGGGATGGCAGGCTGGAGTGGCCAGGATGGTGCTTGGTACACATGGTAGTATAGGGGCCTAAACTCTTGGCCTTATATTTACAAGGCAGGTGTTCCAGGCCACTGAACCCTCCCCAGTTCAGGATTTATTTATTTATTATTATTTTCTGTGTGTGTGTGGGGTGGTTTGGGGACACACCCAGAGGTGTTCAGGGTCTCCTCCTGGTTCCGTGCTAAGGGGTCCCTTCTGACAGTGCTCAGGGGATCATATGTGATGCTAGAGATTGAATCCCAATGACGGCATAGAAGGAAAGTGCTTAACCTCTGTCCTTTCTCCTTGGTCCCAGTTCAAGATTTCCTGGGAAGAAATACTTTGATGATGACCTGGATGTGGGAATGAAGTGGGTAGGAATTAAGGCGCCCAGGTATTTATTTGACTGGAAGATGGCGTTATTGATTAGCTAGGAAAGACTGAGAAAGCATGTGTGAGGGTTAAGGAACGGGGCGGGCTTGGATACGGGAGTTTGAGATGGTTACTTCTGGTAGGTGCAAATAGGGATTAAACTTTTGTTGTTTTGTTTTTAGGCCACAACTAGCAGTGCTTAGGGGTTTACTCCTGGCTCAGAGTTTGGGGTTACTCCTGGTGATGGAGGGCTGTGTGATGACACGGACAGAAGCCAGGCCTCCTGCATGCAAAGCATGCACTCCAACATTGAACTATCGCCACCCCTGCAAATAGGACTTGGAAATGAATGATTCTTAACCTTTCCCTTTCAGATCATGAAGAAGAAGGTCAGAACGCTGCTAGAGTAGATTTGAATTCATCTGAACCTTCCAACCCTTCCTGGGGAAGGGGGCCAGTCACAGTGGGTATAGAGATGCCCTATAGAGATCGGCACCGGCTAAGCTGGCCTGATGACCCTCACCCTTCCCATTCAACACACCACCATTCCCATCCAAACCCTTGGTCTTTAGATTTAAGCACCACGATGAGGCTGGTCTTGTCACCTGTGGGTGAAGAAGGCCACCAATTTTGCCTCTCCTTTGGTTGCTAAAATGAAATGGTGAAAGATGAATCACTTCTTCTAAGAAGACACATTTGAAGGGGATGGCTGGGTGAACACAGCGAGGAGGGGTCTTTGCAGCAGGATGGCTGGGGTTCTCTGGGGCCACTGCCTTGGCACGTGGCTTTGGAAAATTTTTTCTCCCTTCCTCCCTGGTAGTATAAGCCAGAAGCGATGCATAACCTTGCACTCGCGAAAATAACCTGAATGCTGCACTGGGCCCACCTGCTTGATCTCATTGTAGGGTCGACCCCAGCCCTTCATGCAGTCTGTTTCAGCTCTGGCCTCCAAGGAACCCTTGGAGATGTATCCTGATATGCACATAAATGGGGGCTTCCTGACATCTTATAGAATTTTACAGTTGGGCCTGGGGCTGCTATCTTAGATGTCTTTCATGTCCCAGGACTGGATTTCGGGCTATCACTACTACCCCAGGAATTGCTCAGAATTCGGAAGGGGATCTGGCCAGAACTGCAATCATGTGCACGGGACATGGGGCCTACACGGTCCTCTCAGACTCTCCTTGCTTCTGTTCCTGCCTCATATCATGATCTGGAACTTTCAGAGGCAGAGTCCGAAGTCACACAGCCTTGGGGCCAGAGCGACAGCAGTGGTACATTGGGCACTTTCCCTGCGTGCCGTCAATGCGGGTTCAATCTCTGGCATTCCATATGGTCCCCTGTGCACCTCCAGGGGTGATCCCTGAGTGCAGAGTCAGAACTAAACCCTGAGCCCTACTGGGTGTGGCACCCCCCAAAAAAGCAAAAAGCCAAACCAACAACCACCGTCACCATCAAAACACCAAAACAAAACCAAAACCAAGAAACACCAAAAAGCAAAAAAATGACCAAAAAACCCCCAAAACCAATTCCAAGGAAAAAAACCCAACGTCCTACTGCCCCCAGGAGAGCTGGGACTTAGCCTCTCCTTCCTCCCTCCCCTGAGCCCGCTGTCGGGCCTTGGGTGGCAGCTGCCAAGGTGGCGCAGGGCATCGGGACTGACTGCGTGACTGGGCTGGGAGGTGTGTGAAAACTCCCTAAGCTGCTGGGAACTCGTTTGGCTCCCAGAGGGCTGCGTTACAACATGACCAGTGGAGGAGAAGGTCGGGGCCGAAAGCCATTACTTCACCACTCAAGGTCATTCGTCACCTCAGGAAGCATGCGGAGCTGCGACATTCAAGAGGGCGGTCCGCTCCTCCCGAGCCAAGCCTGCGCAGGGGCCTGGCGGCTTTCCCGGGTGGCTGGGAGCAGAGCAACTTCTGGAAACCAGGCCGTGCAGGGCTCACTGGGCCCAGAGCCCAGCACCCCGGGGCCCTCAGTCATGCCTGAACTGGCCTCTGTGTGCAGAAAGGGACCAAACGCTGGGGTGTGGGGGGGTGAGGGGTAGGGGGTGGCGGGCGGTCAAAGTCACAGGTGGGGCAAGGGTGTGAGGTCACAGAGAAGTGGCAGGAACTGACTGGCTGTCGTCACTGGCTGAGGACGTTTGGATACGGTGACAGGCGTGACTCGCAGGCCAGCAGCTCCTGACCCTCCGTTGTCACCTCTGTAAAGTAGGGCCGACGGTGACCTTCTGGAGTGCCCTCACCCAAGGGGCCTCTCTTGCTGGTTTAGTGGCCCCGCTTGCTCCCTGTCCTGTCAGGGTGTCCTGAGCACCTCACAGTGCAGGGGAGGAAGCTGCTGGGGGTGCCGGGTGAGTGGGAAGGGGGCAGGTGCAGGGGCTCTCCTGGGAGGGGGCCTGGACACCCCCCTTTCTGTGTCTGGAGACCCAGGATGGCACCTGGTCTCCCTGTACCTCCGTCTCAGTTGCTGCCATGGGTCCTCCATCCTGGCATCCTTTCGGGCTCTCCTGCAGACGACTGGCAGCGCCAGGTTCTAGCTCGGACCTTAGCTTAGGGGTTCCTTCCTCAGAGAGGCCTGTCCCTGTCTCTATCAGCTCCCGCCATCAAGCTTCGTGTTCTCCACAGCGATGGTCACTACCAGAAACTGGCCCTTTGGCTTGCGGGCTTCTGACTTCGCCTTTCACAGAGAGGCGGAGGTGGGCCGAGGAGGTGGTTCAAAGGGTTGAAGCACAGGTCTTGCATGCATGAGACCCTGACTTTGGTCCCCTGTATCCCATGACCCCCAGCACTGGGCACCCTCAGGTGGGGAGCCCTTGGAGGTCCTCAAGTACTGCTGTGTGTGGCCTTGAGTAACATCTCATGACTGGGCCCGACTAGTGAACTGGCTGCCTTGCTTGCCCAGATTTTGCTGGAAGTGACCCCTGGGCCTTTGGAGTGGCCCTGACTTGATAAATAGAAAGGAAAGAAGTCACGAGGCAAGTGCTCGCGCCTGAGTTAGCTTATGCCCCCAACCCCCACACTCAGCAGCGAGCACACATTACCCACCCGTGGAGGGAATAAATGAATGACTAAGTGTGACAAAGTGGCTCACATTTAGGTGAGCTTCCAGAGGGGCAGGCACTCACAGGGGCCCTCAGGGAGGTTTGGAGGTAACGTTGGCCAGTGTGGGGCAGCCTGGGAGCACTGGGACCCCTGCAGCGGCTCTCAGGGACCCCTGGAGCAGGCACATCCCAAGGGCTCAGTCACAACCTGATGGGTGAGTGGGTTGTGCGGGTGAGTAAACAAGGATGACCTGGAGGTCAGGTGTAACTCAGCCTCAGAAACTGCACGTGTCAATAGAGCCGAGGTGGCCAGGAATGTGTTTTTCGTTGATGTAAACCTGCCACGGTAGGCCACACCTGCTTCCCGACCCAGGAACGTGGGAAAGAGAAAGGCCTGGCTTGCCTCGGTGGTGGCAGAGGAGCCGGTAAGAGTAGAAGAATGCCCTTCCTCTGATTCAGAGCGGGAGGCACCCTGGTGCCCTGCCATGCCTGGGCACCGCAGGATGAATGGTTCCATGGCTCCTGGCCCTTCTCCATCGGACGCTCGGGCACAGGGCTTGTCTTGACAAGCACCTGCTTTCTGCTTGGAGCAGCCTCGCTTTAGACCAAACTCTGCCTCTAAATGAAAAAAGTACAAAGAACCTTTTGAGAAAGAAGATGATGGGGCGACAGAGGAACGGTACGGCAGGGAGGGCACTTGCCCTGCACAGGGGCCTTCCCTGGGTTCAATCCCCAGCACCACATACGGTCCCCTGAGCCCCACCAGGAGGCATCCAAATATCGCCCCTGCTCTCCCCAGGCCAAAAGGAAGGTAATGGGATGGAAAGAGGATCTGGTCTTCTTTAGAAACTTACGTGCTCAAACTGCCCCCTGGGCTTTGGTCAGCAATCATCTGGAGCTCATATTCCTTTTGGCCCCAAGTCTGGGACAGCCTCCTCCTTCCTAAAGCCAATCACACTCCCTTGAGCCTACTTTTCCTTTCTCCTCTCCCACCCTGGTCCTCTTTTCACCCCCTTCGTCTTGCTTACCAAATTCCGTCAGCCTCATGTTCTCCGCTGAGAATACACTTTCCTCCTGACAACTCCTCTGGGGTCCCGGCGCCTGAAGGTTGCTCATTCCTGACGATAGTGCTCGCACATCTGAAGGCTTATTAGTCTGTAACCCTGGGGGGTCCTGCCTCTTCTTTTCCTTCATGATTAATTGCACTGTCTCAGGAGTTGTTTACACTTGGCCTTCACTGTTCTCCTTTGTTCACTCCTCTACTATGCCACCCAAACCTCTAATTTTTTGTTTTGGGATCATGCCTGGTGGTACTCGGGGCTTACTCCTGAATCTGTGCTCAGGGATCACTCCAGGCATGCTTGGGGGACTATCTAGGGCACCAGAGATCAAACCCTAGTCAGCTGTATGCAAGACAAGAGCCTTACCCACAGTACTACCTCTCTGGCATCAAAAAAATCCCTCACTAGGGGCTGGAGCAATAGCACAGCGGGTAGGGCGTTTGCCTTGCATGTGGCCGACCCGGTTCGATTCCCAGCATCCCATATGGTCCCCTGAGCACCGCCAGGAGTAATTCCTGAGTGCATGAGCCAGGAGTAACCCCTGTGCATCGCCGGGTGTGACCACCCCCCCAAAAAAAAATCCCTCACTAAGGTTGCCCATTTGACCTCTTTTCTCTGCACTCTTTCTCACACCCATATCTCCCGGTGCAGGATGGACAGGCCCCTCCACGGGGCTGCCTCTAATTCCAAGAAGGCAGGGCACAGACTCAGCTCCTTGCCCTGGGAATCTGCCCATCACCCACAACTTCTCATGCCAGTGAGAGGGGCTACAGCTCATCAGAGGCCCTGGACCGAAATGTGGTGTCATCCTTGACTTCATCTCACCTCCATATTCTATGGGAGAAGAGGCTGAGTGTCCTTGAGTCTTGCTTCATATTGGCCTCTGTTGCCACCCATTGCTCTCCTCGACCATACTGCCGCCCCTGTGTGTGGGCCCGTGGCTCTCTTGTGAGGACTATGGCGCAGCTAATCTATTAGTCTCCTTTATTCCATTTCTTCTTTAAAAGGATCTTCTGTAGACTAAAACTCAAAAATGGTAGAAAGAAGGTCCAGGAGGCTTGCCCCATGTTTTGGAAGCTGGCCTCAGATGCTGGGGGAAAAAGCAGCTCAGATAGAGAAGGGAGCACCAAGTAAAGGGTGTCGGGAGGACCCACTTGGGTTGGGAGATTCGAGCCGAAAGTAGACTATAGACCAAACATAATGGCCACTCAATACCTCTATTGCAGACCACAACACCCAAAAGGAGAGAGAGAACAAAAGGGAATGCCCTGCCATAGAGGCGGGGTGGGGTGGGAGAATGGGATTGGGGTGGTGGGAGGGATACTGGGACCTTGGTGGTGGAGAATGGGCCCTGGTGGAGAGATGGGTACTCGATCATTGTATGACTGAAATGCAAACACGAAAATTTGTAAGTATGTAACTGTACCCCACGGTGGTTCACTAAAAAAAAAAAGACACAAAAAATATATAAAATGGTCTTCAGAATGTGACCAGATCTTAAGTGGGATTCTGAGCATGCGCTCTTCTGTTGAAGTTCTTTGATAATTCCTGATTGAAAGTCAGGGAAAGGGGGTTGAGTTGTAGCTAAGCTCTTAGCATGGCATACAAAACTGACTCCATGGCCTGGGCCTCACTTATGTCTCTGACTTTGTTTCCTGCTGTTCTGAAAAGTACTGAGCAATATGTGTTTTCCGTCATTGGCATGCTATCCATGACGACTTGTTTGGTGGAAATGATTCCCCTTGCCAGGGAGAGCTCCCAGTACCTCATTTTCTTGGCAAATTCCTATTCACCCTACAAAACCCTCACACTGTGATACCGCAGACAGCTTCTTCTGAAAACAATATCCTTTCTAAGATGGAATCAGTTGCACTCCTCTGAACTGCCTATACTTACTTGTCTCTTAATTGTTCTTACTTGTCTTTTAATTGTTAGTGGGAGGCCACTCCTGGTAATGTTCTGGCTTGTCAGTGCTCAGCAGGGATCACCAGAGCTATCAACACCCAGAAGAGCTGGGGTCAGGGTGGTGGGGGTGATTAGGCAGCGCCAGGGATCAAAGCACATGTCCAGAACGTGTTGCCTGACCCTGAATGCACATAGACCTCTGTCATGTCCCTAGGAACTTCCTTGTCATTATTTGTGTCCCTGCTGCCTTCATCTACTGGATTATAAACATCTTGAGGGCAGTATCTCTTTATAAAATTTTGATTAATTCACCCCATTTCTAAGACAATAATAGAGCACGTAGTGCGAAGTCAAGACCTCAGATATTCTAGAAAATTATTAAGAATCAAAATTCAGGGGCTGGAGCAATAGCACAGCGGGTAGGGCGTTTGCCTTCCATGCGGCTGACCCAGGTTCAATTCCCAGCATCCCATATGGTCCCCTGAGCATCGCCAGGGGTAATTCCTGAGTGCAGAGCCAGGAGTAACCCCTGTGCATCGCCGGGTGTGACCCCAAAAGAAAAAAAAAAGAATCAAAAGTCAAGGGCTGAAGCGATAGTACAGCAGGTAGGGTATTTGCCTTGCACGTGGCTGACCCGGGTTCGATTCTCAGCATCCCATACGGTCCCCTGAGCACCGCCAGGAGTAATTCCTGAGTATATGAGCCAGGAGTAACCCCTGAGCATAGCCAGGTATGACCCAAAAAAGGCAAAAAAAAAAAAAAGAATCAAAAGCCATTTGGTCTTAACCTTATGCCACTTCACAGTCAGTTACAATCCAAGAGAAAATTCTAACAGGGACCCAGGAGCCAGCACAGAGTTCCTTCTCCCTTTTCTAGGGTGACTGCTTCCCCCAACTCCCTTTCCCCTTTTCTTTCAGCAGAGGACTGGAGCTTGCCTTGCCTTTCACATAGTTGCAGACTGAACTTCTCTTGGGCTTCAGTTCCCTGAAGAAAACGGGTTGGAGATACAATGCAGCACAGAGCACTGTGGGAAAGATGAGGGCTAGGGGAGCACTACAGCACCCTCTTCCTGCCCCACCAACACCTGCAGTGCTCCCGTCTTGCAGGCATGTCTACTGTGTGCGTGAGCATGGCAGTTCATACAGGCAAACATACCGTCCAGGAGGTGGCTTCAGCTGGCAGTGGTTGGGACACTCACAGCTGTATTTCTCTCTTGGAGTAATAGCTGAGGAGGGTAATAGCACTGTTTGGGGTGTCTAAGGGCACATGAGGGAGCCACAAGGCTGAGGTGGCGTTAGGGCCACGGACATGGCTCAAAGAAAGGACTTGAGCCAGTGGGAGCTTGCATGTGGGAGCCCCAGGTTTGATCTTTATTTATTTATTTGCTTTTTGGGTCACACCCGGCGATGCACAGTGGTTACTCCTGGCTTTGCACTCAGGAATTACCCCTGGCGGTGCTCAGGGGACCATATGGGATGCTGGGAATCGAACCTGGGTTGGCTGTGTGCAAGGCAAACGCCCTACCCACTGTGCTATCGCTCCAGTCCCACCAGGTTTGATCTTTAGCACCGTATGGTTCCCCCCTCAGTCCCCAACACTGCTGGCCGCAGCCCCAAACCAAACCAAATCAAAACCCAAACCAAAATTTGGTGGATGGTGGATGGACTCCATTTTAGACTCAGTAAATCTGTCGGCACTGCCTGTGGGGCAGGGGTGAGGGGAGGGGGAAAGTGGGAGTTGGCGGTTGGGTGGGAGAATGTGGAACTGAGAACTGGGGGAGCAGGGCAGGGCGGCAGTTGAGTGGGTGTGAGCGGGCATGTGAGCGGGGGGGGGGGGTCTGGGGGCGTCTGGAGAGTGGGGAGGTCACCTTTTGTGTGAGGAGGGGTGTGAGCTGGGTGGGGGTTCTGGGGGTTCTTAGGCGCCTTCCGTGAGCTCTAGGTGCAGGAGGCTATCCCCACAGCCTGGGAAGTGGGGTCACTGGGGATGGCCATCAGCACTGGCCACCGATGTATGAACAACTCGGGATGGCAGGATCCCGGGCGTGTAACTCAGAGCCGGCGCCGTGTGGGGCTTTGGGTGCTGCTGTTAGCCTCCAGGGCTTGGGCGGCCTGAACAAACTTTCTCCTGAAGCCAGAGCGAGAGTCACACTGTGTATGTCACAGCCAGACTGGGGACAGCTGGCCAGGGACGGGCCCTCCAGCAGGCCCTGGCCGCTTGCAGATTCTCCATCCCGCACGCAGCAGGTGGACACACCTCTTTCCTAAGTGACCTTTGGAGTGGGAGATGGGGGTACCCAGATGGCTGCTGTCTCTCTCCCCACTTTGGTGATCTTTCTTGTCCGGGTTTCCCCAACAGAGGTCAAGGAACATGGGCCCCACTTCTGGTGCTACTGTACTCTGGGGGAGGGGCGGCACCAGGGATTTAATCTGGGACCTAGCTCATGCCAAGTGAAGGCCCCAGCCTTAGCTGTCTCCTTGAACCCCGCTTCACACCTGGATTTATCTGTGGAACAGACTCTGCTCTTTTGTTCATCTGTTCGACTCCCTCCTTGCTGCTTCAAATGGGCCAAGCCGCTGCCCTGCTCGGGCGTAGTGACCTCTCTGGGGCTCAACCCCCCACTTTCTGAGGTTATGAAAGCAACCCGAGGGAGGAGCGGAATGCTGCAAGAACAAAGGCTGGGGGCCCTCCGCGGTATCGGTACAGAGCTGCTCAACCTTTTCATAGAGAAAACACAGTGGCTTCTGGCCTGTCATCAGTAAATACGAAACACTCTATTTATGAATTTCCTCAGCACCAGCGGGATCTTCCGTGGCAGGTGCTACTGAGACGTGAAACTCTTAGTGCCGTTATTAACATCAAAGCATCTAACGACAGCCCCACACGTACACATGCATAGAGAATAAAAGTGGTTTTTTTGGGGGGTGGTGGTGGTGTTGTTAAAATGTGGTTCAGTGAAAGGTTTTTGTAGACCAACTACAACTTTCTTCATCCATTCTCAGCTCCCCCTATCCCTTTCTTTTCCTTTTTTTTTTTTTTTTGAGTCAGGGTCCAGTCCAGAGCCTCAGACTCGTGAAGAATGCATCCTACCAGTGACTGACCTTGGCCCCCAGAGGTTTTCTTTTGTAACCCTCTCTGGATTACCCTGAGAAATAGGAATAAGGGTGAAGTGCAGGATGGGAACCTTTCCCAGGTGCATCTCTCATAAGGCACCTCACCTGGGTAAACACACATTTGCATATCAATGTATGGATTACAGACTTTTCCTTCTTCTCAGAACTAGGAGGTGCCCAGTTACATATACGTAGGCTAACAAACAGCCAGACCTTTCCAATCCCTTGCAATCCGAGAACAGAGGACTCGGGGCTTCAGAGCCCCTGAGACTCGACCCACAGAGAGATTTCGAGCAGCTTTCCCTGCATGCAAGCGATTTGGTTTCGTAACTCGCCCGGCCATCCATCCAAAGTGGGCCTGGCTTCCGCGGGGCTCAGAGGCTGCACTGGTGTCAGCAGGAGCTAGCCAGATTTTGAAATGACCTTGGGAAGCCATTCATCTGAGAAGGCCTGGAACTCGGAGGGGAAGAAAGGTGGCTTTGATAGCAATTGATGAGCTCACCAGGCACCAGTGGGACTTTTCAAACAGGCCAAATGAAATGCTAGGCTTTGAGCTGGGTGCTCTGGCGCTGCAGCTGCTCTAGGGGGCTCCTAGAGTATCAGATGCAAGCAGCCAAGGTGAGCAGGTAACTAGATCTCTGCAGGGGCCCCCTCTCAGTGGAGTCACTGTGTGGGATAACTGAAAGCAGTGTTGGGGGGCAAAGCCAAGTCGCTCCTGCCTGTCAGCAGTGGGGCCGAGAGGTTAACCCAGGCCTGTTCCTGCAGGACTGACATTTGCTGGTTCTAGTCGATGAAAGCTGATGCAAATCAGTGCAATTTCCTCTGGAGCAATAATTAACCCACAGGAACTTTGCCGGAGCAGGTAGTTTCAGGAGAATGTCGCGGCAGATATTGGGAGGAGATTAGCATTTTTTTTTCCTAAGTCGTGCCTTGCAATGATTTGCACTGCATTTCAGTGTGTGTTAAGTCCCAACTCATTACCATAAAAAAACCCTCATCAATTAAATTGCTAGGCAGGGAACATTGACTTTGTGTAGGAGGTCTGGGATGTTAGCCTGTTGGGGGGAGGCCTGGCTCTTAGTTGGATGGTTCAGCTTCCTGCTCTGTCAGGGGAGTCCTTTACCCTCATGAACCTCTCAAATTTGTCCAGCTCCAGGACCTCTGATCTGGGATCACTTTAATGACGCAGAGACTGTTCTAGTCATCCTCCTGCAGGGACCCTTTCTGGTCACGTGGAGGTCAGGACTGTATCCAGTCCTAGAATCCTCGAGGCGCTAGCAACAGGGCCGTTGCTCATATCCAGTGGTGGACCCTCTGTTTCTATCATTTTGGTTCAGCATCTAACACCCAGCACTCCAGATACTACAACCGTTCCTGGAAAGAGCAGGAGAACAGAGGGAGTGAGGGTCAGGGAAATAACGTAGAGCCCTGGAGTGCATGGTTTACATGCTAGACCACCAGGTCTCACCCACAGCATCACATGGTTCCCAAGCACTCTGGGAGTGACCCCTGAGCCCCCCGCACCAGACCTGAGCACCCCCTGAGTGACCCTTAAGTGACCCCGAGCAGCCTCTGAGCAGTCCACTGCACTGCCCTGGGTGAGGCCCACATACCGAATAAGTAAATAAAATAAAGTAAAGGGGAAAAAAGAGGGAAGAGGCTCCCTCTAGAAGACCTCCCTTGCATGGAAACACACCCTCTCTGCCCTCCATTCATGTAGCTTCTATCCAGCGCTGGGTCATGACTGAACTGGTTCCTTAGACCCCTTTAGGAATATCAGTGACGAGACATCAAGTTCATGACCTTCTTTTCCTCTTCGGGTCACGCAGGCCCGCTGCTGGGAGAGCTTGTGGCAATGGTGTCTGGGTGACATTAGTTTATCCACAGGCCCCTTTGACACCGGATGCTTCCTTCCTTTCCTGGAGCAACTGCTGTGAAGGAGCCACCAGGTGGAAGCCAAGAGACCTAGATGCCCCAGCCAGGCTTCTAGACTTGCCCCTGGTGACTTAGGCAATGAGTGTGCCTTTCCATCACCTATACAAGGAGACTGATTCCTTTGGGGTCCTCTGGGGATGCTTGCAGTAAGTGTAGCTGCACCAAACCACCTGAAAACATAGGGGCGCTGCCATGTACAAAGGGTTTTATCTTATAGCCGAGTTTCACAGGAAAAGAGTAGCACGGTAGCACTGCTGCGCTGTCGTCCTGTTTTTCAATTTGCTTGAGCAGGCACCAGTAATGTCTCCATGGAAAGACTTGTTACTGTTTTTAGCATATCGAATACGACATGGGTAGTTTTCCAGGCTCTGCCTTGCGGGCGGGATACTCTCAGTAGCTTGCCGGGCTTTCCAAGAGGGACGGAGGAATCAAACCTGGGTCCGGCCGCGTGCAAGGCAGACACCCTACTCGCTGTATTAAGATATTAAAGTGTTTTTGTTTAGTTAGTTTTTTCACACTAAGCCTTCTGTTTAGCCTTTGAATTAAAGCTGCCTTCCACTGACAGGAAAGTCAAATCCTGAAGGACAACTGGATTGCTTATATGTCCCCCTATTCCTGTGTTGAAAATTTTTATGCCTGACTCAAAAACCTGCCCCACAAAGGGGTGGTATTAGGAAGTGGAGCCTTTGGACATGATTGGGTCAAGTGTGTGAAGCTCTCAAGAATGAAATTAGTATCTTTGGGAAAGGAACCCTGAGTGCCACCTCAGCCCTGGCCCCAGGAAGGGACAGAGGACATGATGTGAAGGCAGTCAGTGAACACCAGAAGAGGAAGCTCTCCAGATAGCGAAACTGCTTGGATTTGGTACTTCCCAGTCTCCAGAATGGAACAAGAAATGTTAACGCACCACCCTGTGTAAAACACAGTCCTAACTTTCCTCAATATAGTCAAAGCCATCTACCAAAAGCACACGGCAAGTATCATTCTCAATGGGGAAAAACTGAAAGCCTTCCCTCTAAGATCGGGCACAACACAAGGTTGCCCGATTTCATAACTCCTATTCAATATAGTACTGGAAGTCCTGGCCATAGCAGTTAGACAAGAAAAAGATATCAAGGGCATATAGATAGGAAAGAAAGATATCAAGTTATCACTATTTGCAGATGATATGATACTATACTTGGAAAACCCTAAAGACTCTACAGAAAAGCTCCTAGAAACAATAAGTCGATATAGTAAAGTGGCAGGCTATAAAATCAACACCTAAAAGTCCATGGCTTTCTTATATACAAATAATGAAAGAGAAGAAAGAGACATTAAAAAAACAATCCCGTTCACAATAGTACCTCAAAAAATCAAGTACCTTGGAATCAGCTTAACCAAAGAGGTGAAGGACTTATACAAGGAAAATTAAAAAACACTACTTCAAGAAATAAAGGAGGACACTAGGAAATGGAGACATATCCCCTGCTCATGGATAGGGAGAATTAACATTATCAAAATGGCAATACTGCCCAAAGCACTATACAAATTTAATGCAGTCCCTATCAGGATACCCATGTCATTTTTCAAAGAAATAGACAAAACACTCCTGAAATTCATATGGAACAATAACCCCCCACGAATAGCTAAAGCAATCCTTGGAAAAAAGAAGATGGCTGGTGTCACCGTCCTCAACTTCAAACTCTACTACAAAGCAGTAGTAATTAAAACAGCATGGTATTGGGATAAAAACAGGCCTGCAGACCAATGGAACAGAGTTGAATATCCTGTTACAGACCTCCAAATATATGGCCACTTAATCTTTAACAAAGGAGCAAGAAATGCAAAGTGGAACAAGGAAAGCCTCTTCAATAAGTGGTGCTGGGAAAACTGGATAGCTACCTGCAAAAAAATGAACTCTGACCTCTGTCTAATGTCAGACACAAAAGTCATATCAAAGTGGATTAAAGACCTCAATATCAGACACGAATCTATAAAGTTCATAGAAGAAAATGTAGGAAGAACTCTCCATGATATTGAAGCTAAAAACATCTTTAAGGATGAAACAGCACTGACCATGCAAGTGGAAGCAAACATAAACAAATGGGACTACATCAAACTAAGAAGCTTCTGAACTTCAAAAGAAACAGTGACCAGAATGGGAAAGAATATTTACCCAATACCCATCTGATAAGGGATTAATATCCAGATACTTGTAGAATTGTATAAGAAAAAACCTCCAACCCCATCAAAAAATGGGGAGAAGAAATGAACAGAAGTTTCCTCAAAAAAAGAAATACAAATGGCAAAAAGGCACATGAAAAAACGCTCCATATCGCTAGTCATCAGGGAGATGCAAATCAAAACAACAATGAGATACCATCTCACACCACAGAGACTGGCACACATTCAAAAGAACAAAAGCAACCAGACTGGCGTGCATGTGGGGAAAAAGGGATGCTCCTTCACTGTTGGTGGGAATACTGACTGGTCCAGCCTTTCTGGAAAACAATAAGGACAGTCCTTCAAAAACTAGAAATTGAGCTTCCATATGACCCCACAATACCACTTCTGGGAATATATCCTGAGGATGCAAAAGAGCACAGTAGAAATGAAATCTGTACCTATATATTCATTGCAGCACTGTTCATAATAGCCAAAATCTGGAAGACAACCCAAGTGCCCTAGAACAGATGACTGGTTAAAGAAACTGTGGTACATCTACACAACAGAATACTATGCAGCTCTTAGGAGAGATGAAGTCATGAAATTTGCTTATAAATGGATAAACATGGAGAGTATCATGCTAAGTGAAATGAGTCAGAAAGAGAGGGACAGACATAGAGGGACTGCAGTCATTTGTGGAGTGTAGGGTAGCATCACATGAGGCTGACACCCAAAGACAGTAGATACAAGGGCCAGGGGGATTGCCCCATAGCTGGAAGACTGCTTCATGAGTGGAGGGGAGAAGGCAGCTGGAATAGAGGAGGAATCACTAAGAAAATGATGGCTGGAGGAACCAGTTGGGATGGGAGATGCATGCCGAAAGTAGATAATGGACCAAACATGATGACCTCTCAGTGTCTGTGTTGCAAGCCATAATGCCCAAAAGTAGAGAGAGAGTATGGGGAATATTGTCTGCCATGGAGGCAGGGGGAGGGTGGGAGAGGGGGGTATACCTGGAATATTGGTGGTGGAGAATGTGCACTGATGATGATGTTCAGGGGTTACTCTTGGCTCTGCACTCAGGAATTACTCCTGGTGGTGCTCGGGGGACCATATGGGATGCTGGGAATCTAACCCAGGTTGGCTGCATGCAAGGCAAAGGCCCTACCTGCTGTGTTATCGCTCCAACCCTACATATGGTCTCCTGAGCCCCTCCAGCTGTGATCTCTGAGCACCAAGCCGGAAGTAAGCCCTGAACATGGTCGTGTGTGGCCCAAATTAAAAAAATTAAAATCTGCCATGCTGCCATGTTGAACGCTCAAGACCTAGGAATATAGTCATCTGGTAGAGTTAAATGCCACCACCTATCTCAGCCAGGGCACGTACTTGCCAGTTTGCCATTGTCCCTATTGTTCCCTGTGGTTTTAACCACTCCACAGGACTCACTACTACTTGTGCACATAGAGGTTTTGACTCCTGACTCACAGTCCTGAAAATATCCTCTTCCTTGCAATGGTACCAACTGTCTAAAGGCCTGGCTCCATCTGTTTCTCCCATTTTGCTTCCTTCCCTGCCTGTACCCTCTCCATGCATTGCTACTCTGGCACTGTTATCCACCTCCACTTCCTGTCCCCCATGAGTCATGCTGTCCCTTCCCTGAGGAAAGCCAGCTTGACGCCTCCAGGCCAATATAAGGGCATGGCTTCCTTCCAGATGCTCTAGGAAGCCTTCCTGGCCCCAGAAACCCTCAGATACACACCCCAGCGTCAGTGGCCATTTAGTTTAATTTCTTCATTATATAGGTTATGATATGGAAAATGTGATTTTCAAGGTTTTCACATGGCACACGATGAAAACTGGGATTAGAACTTTGGCCATCAGAGCAGTGGGAATTTTACTCGTAGCAGGGCTGCTTGTGGGGACCCCACCTACTACTCTTCACATCTGTGGTGTGTGACACAGTGTAATGCGGGGTAAGTTCCCTGTCATTACTAACTCAGCACTCCTGACAAACTGATCTCTCTGGGTTGAGCAAATTATTATTATTTAATTTTTGTTTTGTTTTGTCTTGTTTTTGGCCATCCCCAGTAATGCTCAGGGCTTACTCCTGGCTTTGTGCTCAAGAATTACTCCTTCTAGGTTGGCTCCATAGCTTGGAAGCTGGCCTCACATGCTGGGGGAAAGTCATCCCATATAGAGAGGGGAACACCAAGTAATATGTGATTGGAGATCCTGCACGGGAAGGGAGATGCGTGCTGAAAGTAGATTAGAGACTGAACAGGATGACCACTCAATACCCTTATTTGGAACCACAACACCCCAAAGGAAAGAGAGATATCAAATTGGAATGCTCCACTACAGAGGTGGGGTGGGGTGGGGGGATGGGATTGGGGGGGTGGGTGGGATACTGGGTTCATGGGTGGTGGAGAATGGACACTGGTGGAAGGATGGGCTCTTAAACATTGCATGAGGGAAAAACAAGCACGAAAATGTGTGAATCTGTAACTGTACCCTCACTGTGACTCACTAATTAAAAAATTTTAAAAAATCATAAAAAAGTTATTAATAGGAAACACTGGAAAAAAAAAGAATCACTCCTGCTAGTGCTCTGGGGTCTTTATGGGATGCTGGGTATCAAATTCTGGTCGGCTGGTGCAAGCGCCCTACCCACTGAACTATCTCTCTGGCCCCAGCAGACTATTATAATGTATTGCAGTCTCTAGCATTTAGATTCGAGAACATAAGAGATAAAGATAGAGGAAAGTGTTCCCTGTAGGCATTTGGGATGGAGGGGCAGAGAAGCAGAAGTCTAAAGACTGTTCTAGAGAAATGCGGGTTTGTTTCCATACCCTAGTGTGAGTGCACCACTGCCAGTGCAGGCCAAATTTTACCCATTACCTAATTTAATTTAATTTTTTAATTTTTATTTTCATAAAGTTGTTCACAATAATTGATTACATTCAAAATTTCAACACCAATCCCACAACCATTCACCTTCCCACCACCAGTATTTCAAATTTTTCCACCACCACTCAAGCCTGCCCAACAGGCAGATGCTAGATAATTTATTTTGTATTGTTTTTTATGAATAGCGTGAGATGTCTGTAAAGGTCTACCTCACAGTGATTCAACAAAAAAGAAAAAAAACAAAAACAAAAAACAACAAAAAAATAACAGTATGAGATGTTGCATAGCCGCAAAAGTGGCCACAAGCTCCTGGGATTCTAAAATTTCAAATAATTGGGGTCTCAGCACATCTCTGCAGTCAGTTGCTTGGTTCTGAGATTCATTTGTGAGTCTCTGGATCATGGCCATTAATGTGCTTTAATGGAACCCAAGGCAGTTTGTGGGCGTGACTGCCAGGACCCTGAAGAGGCGGGGAGATGGGAAGGAGTGACCCTTCCCCGAGCACCTGAGGCCTGGAGTTTGCAGTCACTGGTCCGGTGCACCTGGGCTTCTCATTGGGTTCTGGAAGTTTGTGGTTGCTGAGATTCACAGGGGGCAGGTGTCTGCTTCTGTCTGAGGCTCCCTGGTGAAACTGTCTGGGCAAGGCCCGTGAGCTGCTCAATTCCAAGATTCATTTGTGAGTTTCTGGATCTTGGTCATAATGGTGCTTAAATGGTCTCAAAATTTTTTTAATTTAATTTTTTTGGATTGATTTTTGGACCACAAAACTGCTCTGGAGTTACTCCTGGTGCTGTACTCAGAAATTACTCCAAGTAGTGCTTGGGGGACCCTATGGGATGCTGAGGACCAAACACAGGTCAGCCACATGAAAGGCAACACCCTGCCTACTGTTTTATCACTCCAGCACCCATTGCCCATTTTTAATAAAAAAATAAATTCACGGAGCTGGAGAGACAGCACAGCAGGTAGGGTGCTTTTCTTGCATGTGGCTGACCCAGATTTAATCCTTGACATCCCAAATGCCAATAGTGATTCCCGAGTGCAGAGCTAGGAGTAACCCCTGAGTATCACCACTGAGTGTTGCACTCAAACAACAACAACAACCAAAAAATTTCACTGGGAAGTATTCTGGTTGTTTTCCAAAAAATTTGATCCAATTGACATTTTCACCAGCAGTGGATGGTGGAAATGTCCTTTTTCTCCACATTCCCACCAACACTGGTTGCTTTTTTAATAGCTTTTTTGGGTCACACCCGGTGATGCACAGGGGTTACTCCTGGTTTTGCACTCAGGAATTACTCCTGGCAGTGCTTGGGGGACCATATGGGATGCTGGGAATTGAACCCGAGTCTGCCGTGTGCAAGGCAAACACCCTACCCACTGTACTATCACTTCAGCCCTGTGTTTTAGCTCCTTTTGATGTGTGTCAGTCTTCTGGTATGAGGTTGTAGCTAATTATTTTGATTTGCATTTCCCTGATGATCAGTGATGCAGAGCATTTTTTTCATATGCCTATTGGCAATCTGTCTTTGAGGAAATTTCCGTTCATCTCTTCTCCCCATCTTTTTGTTTTGTTTTTGGGGCCACATCTAGCTGTGCTCAGGGCTAACTCTTGGCTCTGTACTCAGAAATCACTCCTGGCACATTCTGGGGACAACAAGGGGTGTGAGGGATAGAACCCAGGTCAGCTGCATGCAAGGCAAGCACCTTGCCTGCTGTAGTATTTCTCCTGTCCCAGCTTTCCTCCATTTTTTATGTTACACAAAAGAACACAAATTAAAAAAGAACACAAATAAGCAGGTGCTTTATATATTTTGAATATTAACCCTTTGTCAGATGAATGTGGGAAAATATTCTTTTCCAGTCTGTGGGGTTAGGGTTAATTGAGTTTCCATATGATCTAGCAGATTCATTTCTGGTCACCTACCCCAGGGTCCCCAAGACCCTTTTCCCAGAAGACATTTGTGCTCCTATGCTCATTGGAGCACTATTCACAATAGCCAAAATCTGGAAACAATCCAAGTGTCCAAGAACAGATGACTGGATAAAGGAACTATGGTACATATTTCCAATAGAATACTACGCAGCTAGAAGAAAAGCTGAAATTATGCAATTTGCCACTTCGTAGATAGAACTTGAGTATCATGCTGAGTGAAATTAGCCAGGAGAGGACATATCCAGAATGGCTTCATATATGGGATATGAAGAAAATAGTCATGGGTTGAAGAGATAGTCCAATGGGTAAGGCTCTTGCCTTGCACATAAGTGATCTGGGTTCAATCCTGGGCAATGTATACCCTTCCTCAAGCACAGCCAGGAGTGATCCGTGAATACTGAGCGCTGCTGGGTGTGCTCCTTTCCCCTTATTGACCAAAGGCTATAGAACTGGAGAACTGGTTTACATACTAAGCTTCCCATGGCAGGGAGACAGCAGGGAGCAGTATCTGTCGGGGAGGGGGCGGGCTAAGACATTGGCGGAGGGAAGTGGATACTCCAGTGGAGGATGTGGGACTGGAACATTGATGCATGAAACCCTATATCAGCAGTATTGTAAATTCTAGTGGCTGCCAAGAAGCTCGCACTGGCACACCAAATTCACTCGGCTCATTTTTTGAGTATGGCTACTTCTGGCTACAACGACGGGGCAGAGAAGTTGCAGAGAAGCTGGAAAGCTTGCTGACCTGAGTTTCTGACCCTTTACAGAAAGTTCCTGACCCTTTATACAAATTGCTCAGCAAGCCTTCAAAGCGGGTGACTCACATATGCTGGGGGCGTGTGTGTGTGTGTGTGTGTGTGTGTGTGTGTGTGTGTGTGTGTTGGGGGGAGAGTAGTTGTTGGGCCTTTCCCACCCAAAGTGCCACTCTGGCTGCTGGTACTCTCTGAATGTTTCCTTGGCACCAAATCCTCCCTGCCTCCCTTCTTCGTGAGTCTTTCGGATGCACCTGGAACCTTCCTCCCCTGTGACGCCTCCTCTGAGTTAGAGTTCGTAAGAATGAGAACTGAGACCCGGAACGTAGTTTGGTTGGCAAAGCACCTGCCTGGCAGGAGTGAGCCAAGAGTTCAGGCCCAGCACTGTCCGCATCACTGAGTGCCATTGCTTGCACTGCTGGTGTGATCTCCAGCACCGTATCAAGGAATCCACTGTGTGCCACCACCAACTGTAAAACTCCAGCGCCTTGCCATAGTGGTAACAGTGATGAAAAGGAGGGGAAAGGGCTGGAGCAATAGTACAGGGGTTAAGGTGCTTGCCTTGCAAGTGGCTGGAACCCCATATGGTCTCCTGAGCACTGCCAGGAGTGATCCCTGTGAACAGAGCAAGAAGTAACCCTTTGAGACACCAGGTATGGCCCTCCCACTCAACACACACACACACATACACACACACACACACACCAAAAAAGAAAAAAAAAGTAGGAAGAGAAGAGGAAACATAAATTAAAAGTAAAGAATGAGGGCTGACATCAGTAACATTCTCAAAACCGTGGATAATAATGGTCACTTGAGTCGGTGTCCTGGTCTCTCTTTCTGGGACAACAAGCAAGACAGGCTCACTCAGCAAGTCTTTTTTTTTTTCCCAAAGGGCAGAGGTAGGTGGAGAGCCAGTGAGTGACTTGGTCCCCGTCTCTTGGCTGTTCTGACTGGCTCAGGACAGTGGCTCAGCCTGGGGTGACAGTTTCTGTCTCCTGGAGGCTGGGAGCTCTTGGGGGTGGGGGCTCGGGGTGGGACAGCAGGTCCACCTTGTACACGGAAAAGATTCAGCAAATATTTGCCCAGACAATGACAGCATCTTTGCCTCCAGCACATCAGTCCAGTCCCCGGTTGTGTAAAGATAGCCTTTCAATAGCCTTTGGCAATTTGGGGAGACAAGATTTTCACCAATTCCTTTCTGCTACGCTTACCATCTCTCTCTGTCTCCCTGGAGCTAGTGTGTTGTGAAGAAGCTGGGCCGAACCAGAGCCTCAGAGCCAACTCTGGTCGCTCGGCATGCTTCCTTATCAGCTTTTGCAAAGGAGGCTTATATTTTAGCCACAACCGATGAAAGGTTTGTAGCTGCAAATAAAGGTCTGAGCGGTTGGGCATTCGCCTTTCACTCGGCCGACCCGAGTTCGATTCCTCCGCCCCTCTCAGAGAGCCTGGCAAGCTACTGAGAGTATCGAGCCCGCGAGGCACAGCCTGGCAAGCTACCCGTGCGTATTGGATATGCCAAAAACAGTAACAATAAATCTCTCAATGAGAGACGTTACTGGTGCCCGCTTGAACAACTCGATGAGCAACGGGATGACAGTGACAGTGACAGTCTGCCCTGGTCCAGAAAAGTTTTCTACCTGTGGCAGATGAACCGGAATGGGAACTCACCCAACCTTTGTTTGCTGAGATGCAAGAAGGGAACAAGTTGGACGCCTGTTACTTTACTCCTCGGTAAACACAGCAGCAGCAATAACTCTGGCATCTCCACTCTTCCCTGTTCTTGGCCTGCTTCATCCTGCATTCTCTGTAATGGGGCTTTAGACAGGGCACAGTCCCTCTAGGACTGGAGAGATAGTCCAGTGGGTAAGGAGTTTGTCTTGCATGCAGCTTACCTGGGTTCCACCCCTGGTATCACGTTGGGTCACCCAAATGCCTCCAGGAGTGATTCTTGAGTGCAGAACCCGAGTTCGATTCCTCCGCCCCTCTCGGAGAGCCTGGCAAGCTATGAGCATGGCCAGGTGTGGCCCCCCTAACCAACTAACAAACCAACCAAACATCCTCCCCAGTCTTCCTCCCCCCGCCCCCCCCCCGAAAAAACCCCTCCAGTCCATCCAGGGCTTATAGTCTGCTACGAAGGGCCACAGCTCCTTACACACCAGTGAGATCAAAGCACCTGGGATCAGGAGGTGAGCGCAAAAGAGTCCCCCGACCCCATCACAGCCTGGAGGTAAAATGCACAGGGAAGACCCCTGGAGAGCAGGTAGTCGGACCGCAAGCTTTAGCTGGACCTGTTGTAGTGCTCAGGCCACTTGTGCTGGGTCTAGAGTGAAGGCCCAAGTACAGACTCTGGTGCCAGTTTTGAGTTCGGCATATGGTGTGTATGCGCATGCGTGCCTGAGTGCGTGCCTGTGTGTTTTTAATTTACTTTTTTTTTGGTTTATTTTAGGGCTACGCCTGGGTATGCTCAGGGCTTACTCCTGGTTCTGTGCTCAGGGATCACTCCAAGAGGACTCTGGGGACCATATGGGGGCTCCAGGGATCAAACCCAGGTGGGCTGTGTGCAAAGCAAGCATCCTACCCGCTGTACTATCACTCTGGTCCCAAGTCATACGTGTTTTAAAAGCTTCACATCGTGAATTTTGCTGTGGAACAGTTTCTATCTACCAGTTTATTGAAAGATTCATTCTGTCAAGATTTCTGGAGAACGGGCAATAGAAGGCTGCCTATGAGTCACTGCTGGATGTTGGACAGGACCAGGGTTCCAAGATGAAGCTGGGGTATTGGCAGCTGACTTGGGAGGCAGGGGTATGTGACAGTCAGCATTGCTGCCATCAGCTCCGGCCCTGAACCATCCCTGGGGGAGTCTGAGAATTTGTTTTCTCCCCTTGTTTTGCTGCTGCGTTTTCTGCAAGACCTGAGGCCAGGCCACATTCCGCATAGCAGCCCCTCCTGGGTGCACAGGCACAAAACGGAAACAGCCTGTGCCTCTCATTGAGGTGTTTTTTTTTTAATTTTTAAAATTTTTATTTATTTGGGCTGGAGTGATAGCGCAGCAGGTAGGGTGTTTGCCTTGCAGGTGGCCGACCGGGATTCAATTCCTCCGTCCCTCTTGGAGAGCCTGGCAAGCTACTGAGAGTATTTTGCCTGCATGGCAGAGCCTGGCAAGTTACCCATGGTGTATTCGACATGCCAAAAACAGTAACAACAAGTCTCACAATGGAGACGTTACTGGTGCTCCTGCGAGCAAATCAATGAGCAACGGGATGACAGTGAGAGATTTATTTTTAATGAATGACCATGGGGTACAGCTACAGACTTACTCATTTTCGTGCTTACATGTCAGTCATATAATGGATTGAGTGCCCATCCCTCCACCAGTGCCCATTCTCCACCACCAATGTTCCCAGCATCCCTCCCATCCTCCTATCTGCGCCCCCCTTCTACCTCTGTGACAGGCACATTTCCTTTTACTCTCTCCTTTAGAGTTTTGTGCTCTGCAATGCAAGTATTGAGTGGCCATTATGTTCGGTCTATAGTCTACTTTCAGCACGCATCTCCCATCCTGAGCGGGCCCTCTAAACACCCTTTACTCGGTGGTCCCTTCTCCATCTGCGCTGTCTTTTCCCCCAGCAAGTGAGGCCGGCTTCCAAGCCGTGGAGCAAACCTCCTGGTACTTGTTTGTCAGAGTCCCAAAAGTGTGGCAGAGATTTGGTCCCCTCCAGCACCCGGAGCATGGGAGAGGCGGGGCGGGGGCCCGAACCTGCTGCTGCTGGGGCCCCTTCCTGACAGCTCTCTGCGTGCTTCCCGGGGCTCCAGGTGGGGGCTGACTTTTTCCGGTTCAGCGTTCCCAGTCCTCATGATAACAGGGGCTGTGAGTTATGGACACGGCAACAAATGGTTTTAATCTCCCGTGAAACACAACCAGTGTGTTTTCTGCACCAGAGAACCATGGGGGAAGGGAGGAGGGAGAAACAGCTGCTCCGATATGGCGACCCCGGCTGACGTCAATGCGAGTCAGTCCAAGCCAAGGGCTCCACTCAAGAAGCTTCAGCGTGAGACTGAGAGCAAATTTGCATTTTTTTCCTTTCTCAGGAACCCGGCTTCTCTCGGTTCCACTGAGATATTTTCATCAGCCTTTGTGGACAGGTCTGGTTAAGTCAGCAGGGCTGGGAGTGCTGGGAACACACCCTTGGTTTGCTTTCTGCTGCTCCTTTGCAACGCAGTCTGCGGGCGGATGTGCCTTGCCCTCCTCCCTCCCTCCCTCCCTCCCCCCTGCCCCCCCCCCCGCCCCCATGAAAAATCTGGCTGCCGCTGACTTTCCTGCGACTCTTAGGAGTTTGTCCGAAGGTTGCTTTAAATGGAAAACAGTCTCCATTCGGAATTTGAATGTTTAGGCCAAGACATTAGTCAAAACTCTCAAGTTTGACATCCCTTCCTTCTCCAGCCTGCCCAGGGCCGGAGCCTGGGTGGGGAAAGGGGCTGTTTTGCTGGACACCTGCTCTCCTAGCTCTGCTCCCCCAAGGTAGATGCCCCTGGGAGATGGGAGAAGGGGCAGGGCCGAGAAAGCCAGAGCTCTTTCTGGAGTGGGCTGTGGGGGGAGGGGGAAGCTGGAGTGGGTGGGGAGAGATGGCTTTGCAGACCTTGAACTTGGCTGAGGTTTCGAGCTGACCTTCTCCCCATGGGGCTCTCCCGGAAGGGCTGTACGCTGTCTTCCCTTTGTTGTTGTGATGCTATTGCATCACAATGAAGGGACTGGGGTGAGAGGGGGGGATGGATATCACCCTTGCTGCCAAGGCTGGCCTGTAGTTGTGTTGCTCATGCACACGCCAATTTGCAAGGCCAATTGCTGGGAGCTGCCTGGTGTCCACACATGTGTTCGCCAGGGATCGCACTACCGGGTGCTCATGCATCTTTCCATCTTTTAAAAATTCAGTTGGGGTCCTTCCTGAGGGTTGTGTCACTTTGTGTTGGTGGCCGAAACACGTGGCTGTGGCCTGACGGGAACGTGCTTGCAGCACCGAGAGGCACGGACTGCAGGACTCTCAGGACCACTCTCGGCTCACGTGGCAGCGCCAGAAGCAGAACATGTGCTTACAAAGCAGGGATTCAAAGCAAATCCTCTGGGCCTCTGGCCTGTACTTATTTGACCCAAGTGTAAGTGGTTCTGTCTGTGTGGTCGCTTGTGACTTTTTCTTTAGGTCCTCGGAAGCAGTGCCAACTTTTTGGTCATTCAGCTCTCTGCCCCTCAGCAGCCCCTGCTGGCCAAGCTTGTGGTGCAGCACTCTTGGAGTATGGGTAGGGGGTGTGCTGTGACGTGCCGCGAAGCCTTGAATGACAGTGTTGCGCAGCCATCAAAGAAAAGGTTCACTCGTGGGTGAGGCTCGGCCGGAGTGTGTGGAGAGCAGCCGTGAGCATGGCCGGCGGTTGAGTTCTGGAGGTTTTCAGCTGCCTGGGCTGGGTCCCTTGGGGTGGGGAGGGCTGTCACCCACCCCCTCCAAACCAGACAGTTTTAAAGAAAAAGAATTGCACTCAGAGTTCCAAGGACAGAAGTCTAAATTCAGATTTATTGGACTGAACTACTCAAGTATCAGGAAGGCTGAGTTTCTCTGTTGGCAAGAATTTGTTGTTTGCTCCTGGAGTTACCAGTTTTCCCTGGCTCTTAGCCCCATCACTCTGGACTTTTTTCTCTCTGAAAACAGTGCCACCTACTCTGGGTGTGGATGAATCTCGCTCTGCATCCTTTGTCTAAGGAAACATGCAGTTGTATGTTGTATTTAAGGATCACTTGAATAAACCCTGCAAATCAATACATTGTGTATGTGTATGTGTACACGTATGCGTGAAGTGCCCGGGATCAAATTAGGGCATAATGCATATGAGCTTCAACTCAATGTTCTTCAGGGGCTGGAGCGATGGTACAGTGGACAGGGTGCTTGCCTAGCACACGGCTGACCCAGAGTTGATTCCCAGCATCCCATATGGCATCCCAAGTCTGCCAGAAGTGATTTCTAAGCACAGAGCCAGGAGTAAGTTCTGAGCTTCATTGTGTGTGAGGCATCTTCCCTCCCCTGTCCTGCCCCACAAAAGATTCTTGATTTAATCACCTCTGCAGAAACTCTTTTTCTTACTAGGTCACATTATCACTTTCTGGAGATTTGACCTCTTACATGTGAAGCCTTAATTCCATACACTGCAACATGATTCTCTCTTTATGGATTCTTTGTTTTTGTTTTTTTGGGTCACACCCAGCGATGCACAAGGGTTACTCCTGGCTTTGCACTCGGGAATTAGTCCTGGCAGTGCTCAGGGGACTATATGGGATGCTGGGGATTGAACCCGGGATGGCGGTAGCAAGGCAAACACCCTATGCGCTGTGCTATCGCTCCAGCCACTCTATGGATTTTCTGGCTGGGAAAGGACTTCAGCATTCTTTGCCCTCATGATAACATGATGACCTCTCCAAAGAGCTTTGAAGTAACCCCTCAAAGGTTTTGAGGAAAGGTGGCAGGAAAGGAGCTTCCTTCAAAGATACTCCTCTCAAAAGTTCCTCTCTCTACTGGTGAGATAGTACAATGGGAAGGGCACTTATCTTGCACACAGCTGATCCATATTTGGCCTGAACACTGCTTGGAGTGACCCTTGAGCACTGTTGGGCATGACCCAATCTTCTTCCCACCATCCCCTCAAAGAAAAATCCTTTCTCAAAAAGATAATTCTAGGGGCTTGAGAGATAGCACAGTGGGTAGGGCGTTTGCCTTGCACGCGGCCGACCTGGGTTCGATTCCCAGCATCCCATATGGTTTCCTGAGCACTGCCAGGAGTAATTCCTGAGTGCAGAGCCAGGAGTAACCCCTGTGCATTGCCAGGTGTAACCCAAAAGGCAAAAAAAAAAAAAAAAAAAAAAAAGAAAGAAAGAAAGAAAGAAAGAAAGAAAAAAGATAACTATCTTCAGGGGCCTGAGGATCTGCAAGAACTCTGTATCTTGACCATTTCCTGTGAAACCTTCTTCTATCTTTGGAATTTAAACAGCAGAAGTAACTAATGTTAAATTAAAAGTGCCCAGGGTCACTTTTAATATTCTATTGCTTTTGTCATTTAATTGCTAGTGGCTGAAGCAGTAGAAACTGTGACCTTTGAGGTCATGTACTATGTGACCCGCATAGGTTGCCCATGTAGGAACTTTGAGGGCTGAAATCTAGCCCAGACTCCACCTGGCATGTCTGGCCCGGGCCGTCCGCCATCTGTGAGGGGGACAGAGTTTCTCCTTTCTTGAGTTTGTACCACACGGTTCAGGATGCTGCCTGTGTTTCTCTGTGCGCTCCCCTGACGTGCTGGTCCTTTACCCACACTGCTGAGGGCTCTCGGGGGGAGAAGTGGAGATTGTGACTTGGAACTCTAGTGGCAAGGACCCTCTTCTGTCTTGGGGTTTTCAATCTGTAGCAGGGTGTTGATTTAGAAATTCCCTATTTTGGGGGTTAGCAGATTGTCATTTGATAAGGGTTCAATGTTTGTGTGAACTAAGCTGAGATGGGCAAGCTGGCCTGGAAAGGAAAAATAGAACACATTTGTTTGGAAGGTTCTGGTAGGTTCAGGCAATAAATCCTTTTATCTTCTTTGTCCACCTGAGCAACGAAGACAAGTGGCCTGTCTCTTAGCTACCAGAAGAGGGAATGAAAAATGGGAAGACCTGGGCTAAATTTCTAAGACTTGGATGTGTTGGCTGACATGAAACCTGTTTGTTACAGGGTACCCATGGACACGGCGATTTAGAGGACAAAACCCAGACCAACATCAGTCAAGATAGTGTTCCAGAGGACAGTCGTCACAGGCCTGGCTTGCTGTGACTGGGTTCCTCATAGAAACACGTCTCCCCACCCCTTCTCTCCTTTTACCATCTCAAAACCGTGCCAAGGACTCAATTCAAGTCAGAAGTTTTCTCATTCTCTCCCATCTACCCTGGAGGCTTGAATCTCCTGTGAGGGTCTGTTTGGAGTGGAACTGTCATTCTTATTTGGATAATCCTGCAGGGAGGCCGAGGAAGGCTTGGGGACAGCCTCTGCGGTCAGGCTTTCTCTAGTGTCAGCAGCCTGAAGCGGCTGCCTGGTCTCAGCTGGCAGGGGCTGCATAACGGGCAGACAGTGGGCTTCAATACTCACTGCCCCTCACACCTGGGCACTGCAGATCCCAGACCAGGGCTAGCAAGGCTGCTTCCTGCTGATGCCTCTCCTGGGCTTGTTGACGGGAATCTCCCTGACTTCCTCCATGAGTGTCTGTGTCCTAACCTCTTCTCTTCCTTTGCCCCCTCCTTTCTTGCGGGGGCTGGGGGTGGTGGTGTGGTGGTGGTGGCGGGGCACATTTATCTGTGTCTGTGCTCAGGGCTTCCTCCTGGCTCTGCACTCAGGGATCACTCCTGGTAGGACTCAGGGAACCTTATGGGATGCTGGGGATTGAACCTGGGTCAGCCATGTGCCAGGCAAGGATGCTATCTACTGTACTATTTCTCCAACCCCATCTTTTGCTCTTTTTTTTTTTTTTGAATAGGGCACAATTGTGGTCCTTGGGGGTGGGGGCGGGGGTCTGTGTAGTACTGGAAATCAAACCCAGGCTCCTACATGGAAATAATGAACTCCAGCACTATTTTTTTCCAAATATCTTTTTTTAATCTTTATTGGTGGAAATACTATGATTTACAATACTGTTAATGATGGTTTAGCACTTTATTTTTGTTGTTGTTCTTGGGCCACACCTGATGGTACTCAGGGGTTACTCCTGTCTCTGTGCTCAGGAATCACTCCTGGCAGGCTTGGGAAACCATATGGGATGTTGGAGATCGAACCTGCGCTGTCCACATGCAAGGCAAGTGCCTTACCCACTGTACTATCGCTCCAGGCCCTAAGTACTTTTTGTTTTAGTTTCTTGGGTCACATCCAGAAATGCTCAGGGGTTACTTCTGGCTCTGAACCAGGAATTATTCCTGGCAGGGCTTGGGAGACCATATAGGATGCTGGGGATTGAATCCAGGTTGGTTCTGTGCAAGGTAAACACCTTGAATTCCTTAGCCCTGAACTCCAGCCCTTTGAATTGTCTCCCCGACTCCCTTCTCTCTCTCTCTCTCTCTCTCTCTCTCTCTCTCTCTCTCTCTCTCTCTCTCTCTCCTCTCTCTCCTTTGCCCCCTCCTCACCTTCCTTCTTTCCTATTTATTAGAAATATTCTTCGTGCCACCAGGAATGCCCAGATGCCAACAGGACCATCCGGTGGTGGGTGGGATCAAATTTAGGACCTCACACATGTATGTGCTCTACGAAACGAGCTGTCTTCTGGGTCATAATATCCTCTTCTTTTCCTACAAGATAGCAAGTTATATTTGATTAGGACCAATAGATCCTCTCCAAACGACCTCTCTCTAAAGCCAGTTGCATTCTGAGGGGTTGGGAGTTAGGATTTCCCCACAGGAACTTTGGGGGAAAACATTTCAGCTCCGAGGACTTGGGGACCTCTAATCTAGGTTGGGCCACTCTGGAGCAGACTGGAATGGAATTTCAGGGAAAGAAGAGGGTTTGTCTTACTTCCTACTCGGTCATCTTCCTTCTGATTGGCCCAGTCCAGCCTCCAAACTTGTTCAGGTCTACCACATGACCTTTAAAGCATTCTTCTTGGATCCTTTGAGACCAATTTTCTTCTTTCTTCTTAAGACAAGTGAACATGTCCAACTCCTGCCAATAGTTAAAACCAGGTTAGAAAGAAATATTAGACATGATCAGAGCAAAGGACAATATTGGGCAAGGACAAGGTCCACAAGGGCACATTACCCTCAATGCAAAATGCCAGCTTAGCACAGTCTGTTTTCCCCTGTCACTCCCCTGGCGGGTGATGCCTGTCACCATGCAGCCTCCCGGGGAGAGTTGGATTTGCCTCATGGTGTCACTGGGAACATAACTGAAAATCTGTAAAACAGGTGATGTCTGATTTTATGTACCAAATTGGGTCTCGCTGAAGTTCCTCACTGCAAGTTCTACCCTTAAAGCTCTTGAAAATCTTGTTTTGGAGGCAGGACATCCAGAGTTGATTCAGACAAAGTGATGTCACCAGGTTCTATTACAATATGACTGGCATCCTTATAAGAGAAGATTACGACCCAGATCTGCACAGAGGGACAACTATGTAAGGACACAAGGAAATGACAGGCACTTGCAAGCCAAGGAGAAAGATCTCAGAAGAGGTAACCCAGCCAACAGCTTGATCTTTGAGGCTCCAGAACTGTGAGGAAAGAGTAGTGGAAGCCACCCAATCTTTGAGACTTCATTATGGCAGCTGGAGAAATTAGTACGTCAACTACTTTCTTCTCTTTCCTCTGTCCTCCTGATCTCCACCATCTCCAATGAAAGCAATCTGGGACTAGTCCTAGAGTCTGCTGTGTCTGTACAATTTGCAGACTGAAGATGTTAAGCAGGAGAAAGGCTAACCAAAGAACAAAACAAAAACACACACAACAAAGGAAAGCAAAAGAATACAGCCAAAAAAAAAAATAAAAAGACAGCAAAAACCATTTGGTGGGGCTAGAGAGATGGTACTACTGGTAGGGCATTTGTCTTGCATTTGACTAACCTGGGTTCAATCCCTGGTACCCCATATAAGTCCCCTGCACCCTCTCAGGAATGATCCCTGAGCATAGAGCTAAGACTAATTCCTGAGCACTGCTGACTGTAGCCCTAAAACCGAAATCCCAAAAAACAAAAACCATCTGGCACCTTAAAAATCACCTAACTTGTCACGTTAAAAAGAGATTGACAGGGGCTGAAGAGATAGTACTGTGGTTAAAAGCACTTGCCGTGCATGTGGCCAACCTGGAATTAATTCTCTATATACCACGTGGTCCCCGAAGTAATCTCAGGAGTAATTTCTGAGAGTAGGGCTAGCAGTACCCTGCAAGCATCACTAGGTATAGACTAGGTATAGCTCCCCTCCCCTAAGCCCCCCAAAAGATCAAGGTACTGGAGCAATAAAACAGTGGGTAGGTCTCCGGTCTTGCTTATGACCCAGGTTTAACTCCAGCATTCCATATGGTTCTCTGAGTCCTGCTAGGTGTGTTCCCTGAGTACAGAGACCAAAATAAGCACAGTTGGGTGTGGCCCAAACACCCTTACTCCCCCTAAAAAGATTGACACCTTAAAAAAAGATGTGTCACTATCTTCCTGAGCCCTCATATTGAACCCAATCATCTTAGACATTTCTGTGGTTGGCGAATTACAGTTTTCCTGCAATTAAGAGTGTCTTTTATTTCCCCTTCCTTTGGAAGTCTATTTTTGCTATATATAGCTTTCTAGTGTGACAGTATTTTCTTTCAGCATCAACACATATCATGATCCTTCCCTCTAGCCTCCATGGGTTCCAGTGAGAGATGGGAGATGTGTGCTGAAAGTAGATAAAAAACCAAACGTGATAGCCTCTCAGTATCTATACTGCAAACCATAATGCCCAAAAGTAGAGAGAGAGTATGGGGGAAATTTTCTGCCATGGAGGCAGGGGGAGAGTTGGGAAGGGGGGGATGCTGGGGACACTGGTGGCGGAAAATGTGCACTGGTAGAAGGATGGATGTTTGATCATTTTATGACTGAAACTCAAACATGAAAGTTTGATAACTGTATCTCATGGTGATTCAATTAAAAAAAAAGAAACAAAAACAAAAAAAAACCCCAAACTGATAGACAAGTGAAACCAGGTATGTGAAAATAGTCTGAAAATGATAAAAAGGTATTATAAAGAGTTTAAAATCTCTTTATGTATAATCAGGTCATGGGTTACTAGCAAGGTTTAAATTTAAGAGGAACTTCAGAGTGAAGGTCTGAGTGGAAGTGCCAGTGGCTGATGAAGACACACCCAACACCTCCGGCTACAGGTTTCAAGGAATCTCTGCAGAAGACCTTGAACCAGGCTTTTGGATCAAGCAAGCAAAAGGAGTCAGTTAGGAAGGCATTCTTGGAGGCATCACTGTCAAACTCAATTTCTGTGTCCTCACCTTCTGGTCTGTTGAGAAGGCATGCCCTCGTTCACAATGATGGAGGGACACACTCAAGATTAGTTCTGGTTCTTCCAGGGTCTGACATCAGAAATGAGCCCTCCCCTTTTTAAATTTATTTTTATTTTTAAAATTTTGTTTTGCTTTTTGGGTCACACCCAGCAATGCACAGGGGTCACTCCTGGCTCATGCACTCAGGAATCACCCCTGGCGGTGCTCAGGGGACCATATGGGATGCTGGGATTCGAACCTGGGTCGGCCGAGTGCAAGGCAAATGCCCTACCCGCTGTGCTATCACTCCAGCCCTCCCCTTTTTTTAAACTTTAAACCCTTTTTCTATTGGCTCCTTTGCCTACATTTGTATTTGAGATGATTGTGAGGTGTGACATTCCCTGGGCACCCAGTGTAAACGCAGGGAAGGCACATGGTTCAGCATGTTAGGGAATGGGCTCTGGCGTCTGCCCTGCTCTGGTCTATCACCAAGAGATCTCATGCTGAGCCCTACCCTCTTTCTGAGATTTTTCCTCATCTCACAGGCAGGCATTTGTCCTCAGCTTGCATAGCTTTTGTGAGACTTCTATGGAAGAAGCCTTACCATAGTGCTTCGTCCAGTGCTTCGTACAGGGGATACTTGGTGAAAAAAAAAGAACAGTATCTGTAAAAATGGGGACAGAGAGCTAGTACAGAGGTGAGTGTGGCTTTGCTTGTGACTTTGGTGACCAAGACCCTGGTTTGAATATCTAGAACTGAGTACAGTTCTTTGAGTGCTGCCAAAAGTTACTCCTGAGCACGCCAGGAATAGCCCCTGGGCATCCCCCCACCCCCTGTCTCACAGTCCCCCCACATACCTCTAAGTGTCCATAAAACAGCTCATTATAAATCCTCACATCTTCCCCTGCTTTTTTTTTTTTTTTTTGCAAAAAACTCCAGACTTCCTCAGAGTGGGGGTGGGAAGCCTCTCTGTCCCCCCCACCCCCGCAGCTACCCTATACTAACTCAACTTCCACATGCTGGAGTTCCCCAGGGCACAACTAATCTATATGGAAGGTTCACGTCATCATATTTTTATATTTTTAATTTTATTTTATTTGTCTAAAGTTGTTCCTAATAATTTATTACATGTAATATTCCAACACCAATCCCACCACCATTACACCTTCCCACCACCATATTTTAAATGTTTCAGCCCTGAATCCCAAACTCTGGCCCCCAAAAGCAGAACTGAAATAATTTATTGTGTATTGCTTGTTATGAATAGTCTGCTAAAAATGATCCAAAAACTTTCCTTAGAGGAAAGTGTGTGAAGATTGTTATATTTCACCCTGAAGCCATTAAGTTCTAAGAGATTACTAACATGTTGTTAAACGTTGACGCTTGTGTGCATATAGGTATATGTGTGTATATATATATATATATCCCCTGAGATTGGTTGATTTCTACTTTAAATCTCATCAAATGTGGTTTGCTTCTCTTGGTACATCAGTGGTATGCAGTATGAGATGTTGCGTGGCTGCGTTTGCAGTTGTGCACTCCAGGAGTTCTAAAATTTAGAATATGGTTTTACAGCAGATTCACTCATGGGTGAGACTCGTCCAAGCCTGTGGAGAGCGGCTGTGAGCGTGGCAGCGATTGAGTTCTGGAGGTTTTTGACTGCTGGGGTTCTGTTGGGGCGGGGAGGGGAACTCATCTGCCCCAGTCTGGTTGCCCCGATGAGACAGTTCATGGCATCATCTGGACTAAGATGAGTGGAGGGTCCGGTGGATGCAAAGGCCTGAGGTGGCAGGGGAGCACAGAAACAGGGGAAGACCATGGTGGCTGCAGGACAGAGAGAGAAAGTCAGTGTGGTGGGGAGACCGTGAGATTTGGGCTACTAAAGGGCTCTCTGCTGTGGTGACAGGGGCCACAGTGCTCTCAGTGAAATGGGATGTGGTGGCTTGTTTTGGGGGTTAGTGTGGAAGGAATTGATAAAGGTAAGATCCTCCTGTCAGTAACGTGGACTGGACTTTCTGGTATTAGAGGGGCAAAGATTTGAGATGGGGATGGAATTATGTTCCAAAGAGGGACCCAAGAAACCGCCCTGCTGAGCTCATCCTTAGTTGTGACCTTGACATCTCACTTCACCTAGAAAGCCTCACTTTCCCCCTCTATGGAATGATGGGATAAGAGCACTGCTCTCAGGAGCCATGTACACACACTTCCCATTTCCAGAAACCTCCTAGCCATTGTCTTCAAAGATTACAAGTGAAGTTGATTATTCCATAATTTGGCTTTTTCATGCCTAAGTGTTATACTTGAGCTTCTTCCCAAGAAAGACCACCTAGACTCAGATGCCGCCTGTGCCTGGATTTCCTCTAACTAGCACATCCTTCCCCTTCCCCACCCCCCATGCCCAGGGCTGACCTTATTGTCCATCTGCCCCTTCAGTATATGCCACTCTTCCACTCAGTGACTGGGTAAGAGATGAACATGTTGATACCAACTGGTGCTATAAACCCTGACTCAAGTTTTTACCAGAGATTTTATCCTCTGGATCTCTTTGTGGGAATGAATCTGCACTATTTTCTTCCCTTGGGGGAAAGCCTGCCTAAGAATAACACCAAATAGGCGGAGCAGAGCAGACCTTTAAGCATGCAGGACCTCAAGACCAAAGAGTGACAAGGATTCACTTTCAGACTTGTCTGCAGTGGAGCTATTTATTCCTTGATTTTTTTTGGGAGGGGGAGGTCACAACCCGGTGATGCACAGGGGCTACTCCTGGCTCATGCACTCAGAATCACTCCTGGCGGTGCTCGGGGGACCATATGGGATGGTGGGAATTGAACCTGGGTCGGGCCGCGTGCAAGGCAAGCACCCTACCCACTGTACTTTTGCTCCAGCCCCGATTTGTTATTTATTTATTTTTTTGCTTAAACTAGTTGCCATTAAGAGCATTGATGAACAAGTCCCTCTTCAGATGACCACTGTATCAGGGAGTTTGATCCAAGGAAGGGAAACAAACACATTTTGTTGGACTCATCGCAGAGCACAGGACATTGGTTGAGTAGGAGAGCTTTGGGGAAGGACGGGGTTGAGTGGGCTTGAAACCTGGCCTGAGCGCTTACCATAGTCTGCGCTCTTTGGCATTTTCCTTCAGTGCCCTGAACCTCTGAATTTCCTCCTTTGCACAGTTATTATGCTCTAATTAATGGAAAACAAATGTCCATTGAGTAAGACTTTGTTGGGTATAGGGAAGTTGGAAATTCTCTTCATGCAAAATCATTTGACGCTTCTGCCTCTGCTTTGGATTGCGTTAGATGTGATATAATGCAGGGAAAGGTTTCCTCCAGGGAGGCCAGAAGCTGCTCCGAGGCGGGACCAATTTCTCAAAAGTCCAATTGAGGATTCTGAGCAAGGAGCCCTGCAACTGGGGCACCATCAACCCTACCCAGTGGCATCTTTCCAGACGGGTAGGCAACGCTGGTGTTCTCTCCCCGGAGGGAAGGCGTCATCAGGAGGCTTTTCTGGACTGAAAGACAATAGGAGAGCTAGGTGTAGGCTGAGAGCCTTCCGTAGGGTTCTACTGACTTTCACTTTTAGTATTTTTGTGGGAGGCCACACCTGACAGTGAGCAGACCTTATCCTGGTTTTCTGCCCTCGGGGATCTATTTGGGTGGGGTTTGGAGGACCATATGTGGTACTGGGGATTGAACCTGGGTCGGCCTGTGCAAGGCAAGCACTTTGTCCACTGTACCATGGCTCCAGCCCAGACTTTTTACATGGATTTATTTATTTGGGTTTTTGGGTCACACCTGGCAGGGCTCAGAGGCTATTCCTGGCTCTGTGCTCAGGAGTGACCCCTGGCGGTGGTTGGGGGACCATATGCGGTGCTAAGGATGGAACCCTCAGCTGTGTGCAAAGCAAGTGCCTTCCACCTGTATTATTTCTCCCTCCCGGTTCTTCTGATGAGTAGCCTGACGGGGAGTGGTGGGAAAAGACAACTATAGCTGTACAGGGCACACACTTCTGCTGATGGTGACAAATGGCAACAGGTGGAGCAGCGGGTGTGCAGGAGTATGTAGGGAGCAAGGGCAGAGGGCCTGGGGTCAGAGCTGCTGCAGAAATAAACTTCATGTGCCCAGGGTCTGGTCACAGATCTCAGGCGGTCTGCAAATCTTAGACCTCTGGCCTTTCTCTTGGGCATTTCACTGTGAGGCACCAAGAGCCCTAGGGGACTGGCAGCCCGCTCAGGAAAGCAAAGACCAGGGAGATTGTGTGCCGGAGAACAATAGGAACAAAGGCTGTTTTCAGGCCAGTGTTTGCATATATGCTTCAGCGTCTAAGGGAATTAAAAACAAACACTCTCCCTCTGTTGTTTAAGAGCTACATAGCATGACTAAGGCGGTGATTTACTCACGACAGGGATGAAACTTCTCTAATGGGTTCCAGTGACTTCAGTGGACCAAGAAAGGAAGACTTGTTCCCAAGGGGTGGGCTATTGTCGTGTCAATCACAGTGACCATCAGTGAGCTTTCTGAGAGCTGGGCCCTGGAGGGAAGCTGGGAGAGATTGGGGGTGCCTGGCCGTTTGTGGGCTCTTGCTACCCTATTTAACCAGCCACCCCTGGCCGGAGGTTCCAGTTCTCCTCCTCGGGGCTGTACCTGGGGGACTGTAACTCTCCTTCGCTCTGCGGGGCTCTTCCACGCTTGTCTGGAACTCCATTCTCCAAGGCCTGTTCTGGCCTGCCATGACACATACACGGCAATGTGCTCTCCGCCGCCGTCCCGGGGGGCTCCTGCGTGAGGAATTTGTTCCTGATATTCAGCTGACATCTTCCTTTTCTCTCCATTTCACTCGCATTACTCCTATAGTCCTAATACACCCTGGGGCCCAGCTAAACAGTTCCCCTCTCTCTCTCTGAGGTTGGCTCCCTCTCTCACACACGATACCCATCCGGTTCTGCCAATATGTTCCCCCAAGGCCGTCACTGGCTTTTTGAGCTCATTAATCATCTTTGTTGCTTTTCTCTGAATTCTCTCTGAGTTGTTCATGAGTTTCCTGGACAGAGGAACATAAACCAGCTGCTACTTTCACAGGCGAGTACAGAAGAGGCCTCTTCTGTCTGTTCACAAAGTCGTCCCTCTTCTCCAAAGCACGTCCTGGGTGGCTGCACCTGGGGTGCACGGAAACGCTTTCTCAGCTTCCGGGGAACTCTGTGTGAGACCGAAGGGGCTGTCTGGGACTCTTTCCAAGCAAAGGTTTTACATATTTTTTTTCCCCCCAGCATTAAAAGGGCTTTGTTATAAAGAGGAGGTCTCTCACCTTAGAGAGCAGGCCCAGGAGAGGAAGCCCTGGGTTCCAAGGAAGGCGCCCCTCATGCAAGGAGGAAAGCAGTGAACAGGCTGACCTTTCAGATTCAGGCCTGGCTGGAGAGAGCACAGGGTTTCCCTCATTTTACAAGTCAATAACCCAGACCTTCAAGTAATTGGGATTATTGGCCCTTGGAACAGGAACAGGACATAGAATAATAAAACAGCATCAGTGTGAGATCGTTCAGCGTCTTTGGGCCCTACCCCCTTGTTAGTAAGGAAGGAGCAGTGCTAGTGCCCGTGCTGGTGAGGTGTCCACTCCCGGGGCCCCCTGACTTGGGATGGTCTCTGGCTCAAGAACAGAAGAGGGAGTTCTTTCTCCCATCTATATTGGGATTCCAGAGTCCTCCTAGGGCTGATAAGTGTCTGGGAAGAGTGTGGTGGCTAAGTAAAGACACTAGGGTAGGGGGATTTGGAAGTACCTGCAGGATGTCGACCCTCCTCAAGGGAAAGGGGTGACCCCAACTCCACGGGGCTGCTACCCCCAGGTGCCCTCCCTGGTGATTCTTTGATTTTTGCCTTGAAATCAAGATGCATCCTAGACTCTCTCTCAGGCCTCTCCACGTCCTTGTTGCTGCCTTCCCAGCTTCTGTCCCCTCACCCCCAGCCATCTTTGGGTCCCCACACCTAGAGATGTGAAGACTGTTCACTTTTTTTTTTTTTTTAATTTTATTGAACCACCGTGAGATAGTTACAAGCTTTCATGTTTGGGTTACAATCTCACAGTGATCAAACACCCATCCCTCCACCAGTGCACATTCCCCACCACCAATATCCCAGGTATACCCCCCCCCCTTTCCCACCCTCCCCCTGCCTCTATGGCAGACAATATTCCCCATACTCTCTCTCTACTTTTGGGCATTATGGCTTGCAACACAGACACTGAGAGGTCATCATGTTTGGTTCATTATCTACTTTCGGCATGCATCTCCCATCCTAACTGGTTCCTCCAGCCATCATTTTCTTAGTGATCCCTTCTCTACTCCATCTGCCTTCTCCCCTCCGCTCATGAAGCAGGCTTCCAGCTATGGGGCAATCCCCCTGGCCCTTGTATCTACTAAGACTGTTCACTCTTATCTCTGACTTTGGATCTGTTCACAAAAGATCTGCTCTTGGATCCCTCTCCCTCCACCCTGGCCAAATTAAGTAGCCCCTACATTCTTAGGGCCATAAAAGCTTCTGGAAGGCCAAGGAGTTCCTAGCTCAGAGCCAGGCTATGGAGGATGCGTGTTTTGATGCCTTCTCTGGTGAGAGACAGCAGAGCTGCTGGCAAAGGATGTGCCTCTATTGTCAGACCAAATTGTGCCGTCCTGCTGCCCTTTACAGGATTTTTGTGTGTGTGAGAGAATCAGTTGAGAAAATATAGGTAAAAATGTTGTAGTCTCAAGCACAAAAATGCAACAGCAACCCGGGCTATTATTTGTTGAGTGAAAAAGGAAAGTGGTTTAGTAATTGGGAACCTTTGCTCTTTAAAGAGCTGGACAGTGAAATCTGATGTTTTGCTTTGATTTGATTTGACTTTTGCTTCTATTAAGGTTGCCTTGGTTGACATCTCTCTTCTCTCCCCTCTGTGATTTATCAAGACTTGTCTGCAATATCTGATTTTGGTCTCACAACCATTCATTTTCAGTCAGGCTCACCGAGCTTCTCCCAAACATGTCCTCTCTTTGAGATCGTTTGCTTCAACTTGGGCATTATGGTCTCAGTGTCTAGACGGGGGATTCGTGGTGGCTTTCCTCACCACATACTCCACACTCTCCCGCCTCTGCCCTTGCCCGGTTCTCATAGCCATTTTTTTGAATAAATGTGCTCTGTCTCTACAACAGACTCTTTATCCCCTCCATGTCCAAGGAAACTGATTCATCACACTGAGGTTTCTGTCTGGGAACTACTTCCAGACAACCCAAGCCGTGTCCTAGCCTGTGTGTGGGGTCTGGATTTGGGACTGGTCCTTCTCTTTCTTTGTTTTGCTTTATTTGATCTCCCTATGGGATGTGGTCTTTGCTTCTTTCTCTCCCATTATTTCACACCATGCCATGCCGAGCCCTAGGTTTACTTCAAGGGGAATTCTTGTCAGTCAGTTGCAAAACTACTAAAATCTGGTGCTAGGTACTCAGGCAAATGTAACTCTTCTCTTGAGTCAAGCATGCTCGGGCCAAAGGGTGAATCTGTGGGTATAAATATGAATAAACCAGGGGCAGCTGGATTTCCAGTCATATGGTTTCCTGTCTCGAGTTAGTGTTATTCAACAATCTCGGTGGCATTTTTAGGGGCTTTGATGGTGGAAGGAGAAACATTTCTTTCCATTTAGGAAAATAGCTACCCAGTCCAGTCTGGAATTAATTTTCCTTGTCCAATTATTTTCAATCAAATGGTATTGTGAAGAAGCCACTGTGAACTTGTTTAATAACTCTTCTGTTGTGTTTTTGTGGTCTTTTCAATGTTCAGAAAAATATTTCATCCCTTTAAGGAGTCCTGACAAGAAGTTACAGAAGATTAACAGGGACCAGGTTGTAAATTGGAGATGGGCTATCCATCATGGAGGAGGGGCTGTTGACAGATTTAGAGGCTCTGCTCTAAAGAGGGAAACACGATGTTCTCCATCTTGTAGACTCAGGATCTTATAACAAGTGAAGACTTCTTGATATATAGTGGAGCAGCTGAGCATTCAGAGAGTGGAGGGTAGGGGAGATAGAGCAAACCATTCTTAAGTGGACAGAGGAACAATAAGGACTCAATCCTTTCAACAGGCAGCTGGTAACAAACTTGGGAAGAATAGGTCCACGCTGAGAATATATCTCAGGCAATGTGGCAGGACTTGGTCACAAAATTCTTTGATTTTTGTTTTTCCCATTAAGAGATATGTCTTTTCTCTTGATAGACTTGGTGTTACTTGGAGCACTAGTGGAGGGGGGAAGTGACGCTGTACAGTTTCTGAGGCTGGATCACAAAAGGGACTGTAGCTTTGTCTTGTTTGCTGGGACAATTCTCTTAAAGCTCTGAAATGTAGTGAGGTATCAGTTCTCTCTCTTTCTGTCATGCTATGAGGAAACTATGTCACGTGGAGAGACCATATGGAGACTTCTGGTTCACAGTGCTAGTCTTTGTATCAGCTAGGCCCAGATGCCTGATACGCGAGTGAAGAAACCATCAGATGATTGCAGACTTAGCTTGATGGTTCACCCTCAGTCTTAATCTTCCTCCTTGAGGCCGGGATGTAGAAGATTGCGACAGATGACACTCTGTGCCTTGTCCAAATTCTCGCCCCAGAGAATACAGCCCGTGTACATAATAAGATGGTTGCCTTTGCTAAGTCATTGAGTCTTAGGGTAATCAATGCAGCAATAGAGACAAGAATAGGCAATCCAGCAGTGGTAGAAAAATGAGGAAGATTAAGGGGCTTGGAAGGTGAGACAGATGCTGGGACCCACCAGGGCTACACCCCATCTTTCCGGGGGTGGCATGCAATGCTGAGGGTAAAGTCCTAGATTCTTACCTGCTAGGCATGACTCTACTACTTGAGTTATCTCCTCTAGCCCTTAATCAGATTATCCTACCCTTAATAATTACATTTATCTTTCTATCTGGATATCTAAGGAATTTTTATAATTTTTCTTTAAAGGTTATAAATGTTACTAGAATATTTTTGGCATTATTTGCTCTTGAGTTTATTTTATTTTATTTTATTTTTTTATGATTAGTTTTTTTCCTTTTTGGGTCACACCTGGCGATGCACAGGGGTTACTCCTGGCTCTGCACTCAGGAATTACTCCTGGCGGTGCTCAGGGGACCATATGGGATGCTGGGAATCAAACCCGGGTCGGCCTCCTCCAAGGCAAACACCCTACCCGCTGTGCTATTGCTCCAGCCCCTTGAGTTTATTTTTAACTTATGTGTACTTTCAATTTTTGTCCCTGTTGTCATAGGGGTCCACAGCTGGTGGTGCTTGGCGGCGGTCCTCCTGACAGTTCTCTGGAGGACACAAGGTACTAGGGGTTGAACTCAGAGCCTTGCATATGCAAGGTATTTTATTTTTATTTTTTAAATTTTATTGAATCACTGTGAGATAGTTACAAGTTTTCATGTTTTGGTTACAATCTCACAATGATCAAACACCCATCTCTCCACCAGTGCACATTCTCCACCACCAATATTCCAGGTATACCCTCCCTTTTCCACCCTCCCCCTGACTCTATGGCAGACAATATTCCCCATACTCTCTCTCTCCTTTTGGGAATTATATATGCAAGGTATTTTACCTTTGAGCTGAATTACCAGTCCTGATTAATTTCAGAAAAATATTCTTTGGTTATAGTTGTTCTTTTCTTTGCTTTGAATTTGTTTCATGGACTCATTATGCAATTGCTGAAACTTCTTTTCCTACCTTCTATATTTGCTACTTTCAAATTCTTTTATTCTTTTTTGCCTTTGGTTTAATTTTCTTGCTTTCACACTTTCTAGTTCTCTCAAACCATAATCTGCTGGACATACGTGCTCTTATCACTATTATGATCTGTTTCTATTCACATGACTTCCAACACCAGTGGCATGAGTATTATTGATACAGAGAGTTATCTATAACAAATAACTCTCCAGATCTCTCTGAACACTATCAGGGTGACTGACAATTTAATGTATTCTGACTTTCTGAAGTGAGTACAAACCCTATGATCTAAGAGGGTTAATTTTTATGAGATTGCTTCCCTCCTCAGATACCAACCTGATTCCCAGGTCACACACATTTCTATTCAGTTTGTCTCTTAATTGGCAGTTCCCATGGACCCTCTCCCCAGATTCCATAATTTACTATAACTCATTAAACAAAGGAAATACATATTTAATATGTATTTAATAAATATATAATAAATAAATACATATATATGTATATATATATATATATATATATATATATTTGGGCTGGAGCGATAGCACAGTGATAGAGTGTTCGCCTTGCACGCAGCTGATCCAGGTTTGATTCCTCCACCCCTCTTGGAGAGCCTGGCAAGCTACTGAGAGTATCTTGCCCACACGGCAGAGCCTGGCAAGCTATCTGTGGTGTATTCAGCATGCCAAAAACAGTAACAAACAAGTCTCACAATGGAGACGTTACTGGTGCCCACTCAAGCGAATGGATGAGCAATGGGATGACAGTGACAGTGATTTTTTTGTGTTTTGTTGTTGGGGCCACACTCAACATTGCTCAGGATTTACTCCTGGCTCTGCCCTCAGGACTCATTCCAGGTGGTGCTTGGGGAACCATATGGGCACCAAACCCAGGTCAGCAACGTGTAAGGCAAATTCCCTAACTGGTGTACTTTCTCCACCCCCGATAATTTAATATTTAATAGCCAGATATAAGGGTATTGGAGGTGAGAGCATATGTCCATGAGGAATTTAGGGTGCACCATCATCCTGGAGCGAGGGAATAAGGATATATTTGCCAACTTAGAAGTTCCCTCAGGCCCTTTATTAGGCTTCATAGAGGTCCTATTGTATAGACATGTCGTTAACTAAATCACTTGTCTTTGGAGATGAACTCAATCCCTAGTTTCTTTCGTTTCCTTGAAGGTCAGGAAATGGGGCTGAAGGGACTTTTTATAAATAACCAAAGATGTTCCTCCTACTTGTCATTCTGGAACTTATTCAGACTTTAGGAGTTCTGTGTCAGGAACTGGGGATGAAGACTAAGACTAAATCTATAATTCTTATTATAGTGCAACATCACAACTTTTGTTGTCTTTTAAATTTAGTCTAATTGATACGATTGAAAAATAATTCCTAATTTTTTCCTAAATCCTTTTCTTCCCCCCCCCACTTTGATATGCTTTTCAGTTTTTAGCATATTTTGAAAATAAATGCTTTGTTGTTGTTTTTAGGCCACACCTAGAGATGCCTAGGGCTTACTCCTGGATTTGTGCTCAGGAATAACTGCTGGTGATGGTCGGGGGACTATATGAGATGCCAGTGATCAAACTTAGGTTGGCCGCATGCAAGACAAATCCCCTACCTGCTGCACTATTTCTCCAGTCTGCAAAATTAAACCTTACATTTTATAGAAATATGTATTCTATTTGTAATATATAGAAATAGTAGATAGAAATAGGTCTTTATTTTTCATTTTATTTTATTTTCTAAATTTTATTTTATAAAGTTGTTCTTGATTATTTATTGCATTAGATATTCCAACACCGACCCCACCACCATTACACTTTCCCACCACCATTAAGAAATATGTTTCTAAACTAAGTAGATTTCATTTGTTTTGTGAATATCTTTCTGGAATGTTTTATGGTCTGTAGAGGATGTGATTTTGTGGTTTTAATTTTTTTTCTAAATGACTTTCTCTGTTATTTGGTTTATAGCTTTGTGCTGAAAAAAAATTTTTCTATAAGAAATTGGTTTTTCTGAATCTCCTGACTTCTCTGACTTCACTGAATTTCCTCTTGTGTTCTCTTGATGTAGTGTTATTTTCTACTTTTTGAGGTCTCTGCCCTCTTCTTTTGTTCCCCTTATATTCAAAACTTTTTTTTTTTTTTTGCTTTTTGGGTCACACCTGGCAATATACAGGGGTTATTCCTGGCTCTGCACTCAGGAATTACCCCTGGCGGTGCTCAGGGGACCATATGGGATGCTGGGATTCGAACCCGGGTTGGCCGTGTGCAAGGCAAACACCCTACCCGCTGTGCTATGACTCCAGCCCCTCAAAACTTTTTCTTATTTTTAATTTTTAGCCTTCCAAGCCATGCTTCGGATCCCAGGGACCCATTCCCCACTGCAGTGGATACCTGGTCTGGCCAATGCAGACTGGATGACTCAATGCACAGGCCCAGTGATGCAGTGCTAGGGGATACCAGGACCCCACCTGGTGGAGCTTGGAGGACCATACCATGATAGGGATCAAACTTGGCTCCTCTGCACCCTTGGAGCAATCTCCCTGGTCCTTATACTTCTTTAAATGGTTCTTCCATTTGACTCTTTGTCTTGAATAACTAATCTTTTTGCACATTTATCAACCCCCTAGAATCCACCCATTACTTGAGTGGGCAAAAATTTTTGCTGTTTTAGCCTTCCAGCTATTTTTGTTTTGTTTTATTTTGTTTTTTTTTGTACTACCCCGGCTTTGAGCAGAGCTTGCTCCTGGCTCTGTATTCAGAGATTACTCTTAGAGAGGCTCAGGGGCCCATATGGGATATTGGAGGCATCAAACCCAGGTTGGCCCTGTGCAGGGAAAGTTTCCTACCCACTGGCCCTCTGCTGTTGTTTTCTAATTGCTTTCTCAGCTTTCTGCTCAGGCACCTGTTAGATATTTTAGGGTTTTTAGATTTGTCACATTTGTGGTTAGTTGTTTCCTATTATGCAGATGGCAATACTACTCAGGCCTTGTATTTCTTGGTGGTTTGGCCTACCCTCTTATTTTGGGGGAGTCACAGAAACTCTGTAAATTAAAACTGTGTGGATATTGTTCACGAGTCTTTTTTTTTTTCTTGGGTCACACCCAGCGATGCTCAGGGGTTACTCCTGGCTTTGCACACAGGAATTACTCCTGTCAGTGCTTGGGGGACCATAGGGGATGCTGGGGATCGAACCCAGGTTGGCCGCGTGCAAGGCAAACGCCCTACCCGCTGTGCTATCGCTCCGGCCCACGAGTCTTTTGTTTTGCTATGTTGTATATAGGCTCTGCGCTATCAGTTTTTCATGGTAGAACTTGGGAAGATTTAAAAGTTATGCTATGTTGAGCTGGAGATATAGCTCAGTACGCTGGAGAACATACTTTTTATGCAGGAGATCCTGGTTTGATTCCTGGCATCTCATGGTCCCCTGAGCACCACTGGGATGACTCCTGAACATCAAGCCAGGAGTAGGCCCCTGAAAACTGTTGAATGTGCCTCCAAACCAAAACCCAAACCAAAATCCAAAGAAACCCTTCCCAAACTAATAAAGCCCCCAAAGCAAAGCCCAAATCAAACATTATGCTCTAAAGCATTCTCCTAGAGATGTCTTCAGTCTGTAATCACTATGCTATCTAGAACAGTACTGTTGAAATGGACATAGGATCATATCACTATTTTGATAAAAATGTTTTAGTGGCTCTTCATGTAACTAGAGTAAAAGGTCCAGTACTTAGATTATTGTATAAGGTTCTAAATAGTTTGACCATCTCAATTTTTTCCCTGTTACTTCTCTTCGTCTTGTTTATCCTATAGTTGCACTGATCTGCTAATGGTTTCTAAAGTTTGCCAGGAATGGTTCTTTAGGGTCTTTATACCTATTATTTATTTGTCCTTTCTCTTTCTTTTGTTTTTGGGCCAGACACGGTGGTGTTAGAACTTACTCCTGGCCCTTGCTCAAGGATGACTCCTAGTTTAGGGAACTTTAAGTTATGCTGGGGATCAAACCCACGTTGGCCACATGCAAGGTAAGTATACCTTTTTTGCTATACTATCTCTCTAGCCTATTTTATTATAATTTAAATGTCACTCTCATTAAACCTCATAAATGTAGATAAGCAGATGCTTCCTATTGATAAAAATTGATGAACTATTCTAACACATAGTCATGAGAGTGACTTCATGTACAGGCTGATCACAGCTCCTTGTCACATAGTTTCAGTTATTTCACTGAATTATCTGCCAGGTGTGGCTGGGGGAAAAGTGAAAAGTCAAGAAAATATGAGGAAGAAGATATTTTAAAGGTAGGATTAGGAAAAATCTTTCAGTAAGAATTTGCTACATAGAAATGACATCTGTACATATATGTTCACTGCAGCACTGTTCATAATAGCCAAAATCTGGAAGACAACCCAAGTGCCCTAGAACAGATGACTGGTTAAAGAAACTGTGGTACATCTACACAACAGAATACTATGCAGCTGTTAGGAGAGATGAAGTCATGAAATTTGCTTATAAATGGATAAACATGGAGAGTATCATGCTAAGTGAAATGAGTCAGAAAAAAAGGGACAGCCATAAAAGGACTGCACTCATTTGTGGAGTATAGAATAACATCACATGAGGCTGACACCCAAGAACAGTAGATACAAGGGCCACGAGGATTGTCCCATAGCTGGAAGACTGCTTCATGAGCGGAGGGGGAAGGCAGCTGGAATAGAGGATGGATCACTAAGAAAATGGTGGCTGGAGGAATCAGTCAGAATGGAAGATGAGTGCCGAAAGTAGATAATGGACAAAACATGATGCCCTCTCAGTGTCTGTGTTGCAAGCCATAATGCCCAAAAGTAGAGAGAGAGTATGGGGAATTTTGTCCAGATGGAGGTAGGGGGAGGGTGAGAAGGGGGGGTATACTGGGGATATTGGTGGTGGGGAATGTGCACTGGTGAAGGGATGGGTGTTTGATCATTGTGTGATTGTAACCCAAACATGAAGGCTTGTAACTATCTCACGGTGATTCAATAAAATTTTTTTTAAAAAGTAAATATAATCTAAAACAACAACAAAAATTTTTTTTGCACATAGTCAACCAGTGTAAGGACCAGTGACTTAACACAACAAAGATGTATTATTTATGACTTTCTGGATTGGTTGGGTAGTTTCCCTGCTAATTTTGCCTGTGCTCAGTCCAGTGGCTTCATTCAACCAGAGAGCAACCTGGGCTGGAGAGTTACGTCAGGATGAACTCTCTCACATGCCTTGCAGTGGTGCTGGCCATCAGGCTGAGGGAGCCCTTACTTCTCCTTCATATGGCCTCTTCTCTTGCAGCCTGGAACAGCTTCCTTATGCGGTGGACCCGGGGCAACATTCCAAGAAGACAAAAGTAGACGTTGCCTTAGAAGTCACACAGTTCCCTCTGCTAAATGTGATTGGTCAAAAGAAGCCACAGAGAAGCCCGGAGTCAGGGAAATGGAACTTCACATCTGGGTGGGAATCAGCAGCTAAGTCCTGACCGAGTGCCAGGACTGGGAGAATTTATGGCCGTATTCTGCAATCTCTTGTAAGAAGCAAGCAACATTTATGGAGTATTAGATATGACACAGACTCTGTACAGTTAGGGCACATCCATAATTTTGCTTAATCTTCAAAACAATCCTGGGAGGAAAATCCCAACAACCACAACAATCACAAGTTATGGGAACAATATCAGGCCTCTCTAAAAACCCAGAAGCAGTCAGGGGAAGGCTGACATGTAAGTCCACATTTGTCTGAGTCCAAAAGTTGTTTTCTCAACCTTCCCTCTAACAAAGTGAGACTGTAGAAGAGGGAATAGAAGAGGGTCTACAGAGAAGGAAATCAGTTCTGCCAAGCTCCCCCCGCCAACCTCTTTTCTGCTGCCCTCTTTCTTCCCAGCAGCTTTAATGACTCCCTTCACTCTTTTTGTCACATGTTCAAAAGTGAATACTTAATGGCTAGATTTTACTCCTGGTGGGACTTGCTCCCTTGACACACTTTCCCCAGTTGATCAGGCTGCTTCACGCTTGGCACAGCAACCGTGGGTTGGCCCGTGACACATTGTCTTATAAGAGTGAACCTCCTGCCCCTGTTTTGTCAGCAAATTTTTCTTTGCAGATTCCAGCCCCAATGGAGATACCAAATGTCCCTTATCTTTGGAATGTGTCACCTGTCCTGTGTCCTGGAGAGCCTGAGGCAGCAGTTCAGCAAGAGGATTGTGTGTCCTCCAGGCCAGGAAGGTGGGGACGACAGGGTGGACTTGTGTGTGCGTTTACCTTCAACCTCCATTTTCAGGGGGGAAAGACAAACAGCAAGATCTCTATTCTGAGGAGGAGATGACAGATCTTTCCCTCCTGCTAACACAACCCTGCTGTGCCCACTCGCCATGTTCTCTCTCCCGGGCTCTGCCCTAGGCAGAGGCTGCTGACCGGTGAATGGTGAAGGGCCATTTGGAAGGCAGGTTTTTCTGACAGTGGTTTTTCTGACCACTGACCTTGGTATGACACAAGATAGGTGTCAGAACTCTGTCAGATGCTCCATGTCTTGCAACATTCCTATGAGCAAGGCAAGGGCTGGCAGAAATGAGGCACGAGAGGCTGTTCCCTGGCTGTCCCTGTCGAGGTGGGATTCCAGCTAGAAGTCACACTTTCCAACGCCCTTGTACTGGCCTGTTCTCGGAAACTATGTGAGAGGACGTGGACATTTGGGAAGAGTCTGGGAGCTTGGGAGGAACAGTTGCCAGGTTGTCTCTGCAGCGGCTACCAGGGATGACCTGGACTCCAGCAACTGTGATGTAACCGCGAGCATTGTTTGGTGATGGCTTCCTTCGGCCTGTGGGAGGAACCACGGTGCTGGTGGAGCTGGGGATTCCCACTGGTGACAACACAGCATCCTTTTGAGCTGACGCGGCAGCAGCTGCCCGCGCCTGACTGCATCTCTGAGAAGTGTGTGAAGGGCCAGAAGACGTCAGATGCCGCCTTGTAAATCACCTTTATGAATACTCTTTGTGGTTGATTCACTGATGACTCATTTATAATCTGGTTTCAACGTTGTGAGTCAAAATTCACCACTTTCATTAAAAATAACATTCACTGGGGTCTAACGGCTTTCTTTTTCTCTTCTTCCTCCTTCCTTTTCTTTCTATCATTCTGTATTACTATTATTTTTTTACTGAAGCTTGTGGCCTCTGGATGGGAAGCTGTTGAGATAGTGGGAGAGGTGTTCTGAGGAATGAGCATGATTTTGCTGGCCTTCCCACACTCTGATGGCACCAAGTTTGATGGAGGAAAGAGCACTTTTCCATGTGCTTTGCAGTTGCATGGACTGGGACCATATACATGAGAGCCAGGGCTGGGGTGTGCGAAGGTGTGCACCCTGTGAAACCCCAGGTGTACTGGAAGACAAGGCATGTTGCCTCCAGGAGCTTCTAGTCTGCACACAAACCTAGAAATAGAAGAGTCAGCTGGCCTGTAGGGTTAAAGTGCAGGTTCCAGAGACTCACTCCACACTTCTGAGAGTACTGGTGGTGGAGACAGGACTTGGCAAATTTCTCAGAAGGTTCTGAGGGATAGTAAAGTTGCCAGCCTAGACTTCTAGTGAGAGAGTGGGAAACTTCCTGTAGGCAGACTCTGCTCAAGAAGGTTGCCTGTGCTCATATAAAGAAGGGACCACCAAGTAAAGGGTGCTAGGAGGGCCCGTTCAGGATGGGAGATGTGGGCTGAAAGTACACTGTAGACCGAACATGAAGGCCACTTAATACCTCTATTGCAAACCACGACACCCAAAAGGACAGAGAGAGCAAAAGGGAATGCCCTGCCACAGAGGCGGGGTGGGTTGGGGGGAGGGATGCTGGGACCGTTGGTGGGGGAGAATGGGCACTGGTGGAGGGATGGGCACTCAACCACTGTATGACTGAAATGCAAACATGAAAGTCTGTAAGTCTGTAACTGTACCTCATGGTGGTTCACTAATAAAAAATCAAAAAAAAAAAAAAAGAAGGCTGCCTGTGAGAGGCAGGTGGGGGTTGCAGTGCTGAGAGAGTCGGAGGGAGTGGGTGAGAGAGAGAAAAGGTGGGAGAGGAATGAGAGGAATGAGAGAGGGAAAGGCTGTGTGGGTTGGGGATGAAGGAACACCAAGGGTGCAGCGGCCCCGTGGGGATGGCTTGAAAAGCCCCTGCTCTATTTGAGGCCCCCAGAGTGTTTCTGCTTTGCACACCAATAGTGGGCATCCCCTGGTTAAAAAAAAACCCAGACCAAATATGCTTTAGTATTCTGTAGGGTACAGAAACCTTGCTTTGGTCACAGACTTTTATTTTAGAGCTTGTTAGCAATGTTGAAAATTTGTGTGGGACATGAAAAAGACAAAGGTGACCATGATCCCAATGAAAATTTTGAAGAGTCCCTGGAAGGTCTCAGCTTATTTCAGGAAACCACCATTAAATTTTTTTTTTTTAGTTTGGGGGGACACATCTTGAGGTGCTCAGGAATTACTCCTGGCTCTGTGTGGGATATTACAATTTAGTCCACATCTCCAAATTCCACAAGGCTGACATTCCAGTAGTAGCACACCAAATTGATTAAAAAAAAAAAAAGTAACATAGAAGCCAACTAAACTCAACCAACAAAGACACGAACCCAGAAGGCTCAGCTAGCAACAAACAGCTTAGTGAAATGTTAGACAAGGACTTAACGTCCTTGTGGTACAATATGACAATTTTCACAAATTCTCTTTAACTGAATTATTTTTGATAACTCCATTAGTCACTTAGTTGGACAAGTAATATAAAATAAATTATTGTGTGCCTGCCAAGCAAGCAGCTTGGGTGGTTGGTTGGAAAAATAGGGAGGAAAGGTGACTCTTGTGGTGAGATTATTGTTGGAACATTGAAAGCCTGTAACAACGTACTATGGTCAGGGTCCAGGAGTCCAGCTTTTGGTTAATATTCATTATTGCATTGAAAATACACCTCAATGCCTTTCTGTCCCCCCTTGCTCTTCTCTCAACTTTCCTGACTTTTGTTAGTAGCAAAACCAGGAACCAGGATGCCAGTATACCAGGCTCCACATTTCCCCCTACCTCTGCCCCATGTCTCACCAGTTGTGCCTTCGAGCAGCTCCAGAATCCAGTTCCCTGAACTGTGCTCAGTCCACATGCCCACTGGACCTTTGCTGCTGTAGTCTTCAAACTGGTTGCAGTGGTCTGAATGGTGGTTCTGGAGTTTTAGGCCTCACTTACTGGAAACCGGGTTATCATCTTGTATGGGAAAGATTTTTTTCCTGATGTGATTAGAGATTGAAAAAGAGAAATTGTGAAATCACAACACAATAATTACCATTTTGATCATTTCTACGTGTACAATGCAGTGACATCAAGCACACTGTTAAACAGCCACCGCCTTCCAGCGCCTGTGTTAGTCCAGCAGTTCACACGCAGAAGTCTGTGCCCCATAAACTCCCCATTCTTTGTCTCTGAAATATTGAGTTACTGCCTCCAGTGACCAATTTCTATTATTATTATTATTATTATTATTATTATTATTATTATTATTATTATTATCTGCTTTTTGGGTCACACCCAGGGATGCACAGGGGTTACTCCTGGCTCTGCACTCAGGAATTACTCCTGGCAGTGCTCAGGGGACCATATGGGATGCTGGGAATCAAACTCGGATTGGTCGTGTGCAAGGCAAACGCCCTACCCTATAGAGTTTGATGTAGTGACTAACATTTCACTTAGCTTCCAGGTTCATCTGTGTTGAAACATTATGTCATGGTTTTCTTCCTTTCTAAGTCTGAGTCCATTGTATGGATATGCTTTTTTGTGTGTGGGGGGGGTTAGGGTGTGGTGTACCTCCCAAGCAATGTTCAAGGGGTTCAGAGGCCACTTCCTGGAAACCTGCCTTGGCCATATCGACTGAATGACTCAGTAGTTGAGAAGTGTTGCTTGGGCCCACGCCTAATAATGCAGGCTTGGGGGTCTGTGTGGGGTGGTGATTGAACTCCAGTCCTTGCACAAGCCAGATACGATATCCCAGCCCAAATGTTTATTTAGCCACATACTGTCCATCCCTTGGCTATCGTGAATAATGCTGTTGTGAATGTGGGTGTATTTTTTGAAGATGCTCACAATAATTTATTACATTTAATATTCCAACACCAATCCCACTACCATTACACCTTTCCACCACCATATTTCAAATGTTTACATTCTGACCCCCAAACCCTGCCTCCAAAACAGGACCTAAATAATTTATTTTGTATTGCTTGTTATGAATAATTTGCTAAAAATGGTCCAATAAAATTTCCTTAGGGGAAAGTGTGTGCAGATTGTTGTATTTTATCCTGGAGCCATTAAGCTCTTGTATAAAAGATTACTAACATGTTAGTTAACTTCCATCAAATGTTGTGTGCTACTCTTGGTACATCAGTTGTGTAGAGTATGAGCGGAATTCTAAAATTTAGAATTATTATACAGCAGATTCACTCACGGGTGAGGCTAGTCCGGGCCTGTGGAGAGCAGCTGTGAGCATGGTGGCAATTGAGCTCTGGATGTTTTTGGCTGCTGGGGCTCTGTTGGGACAGGGAGGGATGCTCACCTGTGAAGACAGCCTGGTGTGAGGTTTGGAGGCATCTTTTCGGCTTGTCATTTCTCTGTTGTTCTCTTCCAGGAGCTTTATTTCTGAGTCTCTGGATCCTGGCAGTTGATGGGATTATATGGTCCCAGGAATGGTTTGTGGGCTACTGGTAAACTAGAGAGATAGGAGGAGGTGGCCCATTCCTGCTCTGGCGAGCTTGGAGATTTCAATCACAGGTCCCACATAACATGGGTTTTTCTGCAGATTTACTCATGGGTGAGATTTGACTGAATCTGTGGAAAGCGGTCCTTATTCTGTTTTAGGGATGACACCATTTTACATTCCCAGCAACGATACACAAAAGTTTAAGGTAAGATTTTAAGATGATATAGATAATCCTGGATTCTCCAGGAGGACCCTAAAAGCTGCCATAGGTGATCTGATAGGAAAAAGAGGAATATTAGTTACAATGAAGTGATGTGAAGATGAAGACAGAGGGTGGAGTGGTAGGTCAATTAGCCAACGGATACTGGTGCCATCAGAACTAAAAGAGGAAGAGATCATTTCCTAGAGCCACTGGACAGAGCTCCATCCTCCTGCCACTGTCATTTCAGCCCAGCTAAAGAGCTGTATCTGTATTCTGAAGTGGCAAAAGGATAAGTAGAAATATCTTACTTTAAATTACCAAAGTTGAAGCAGTTTGATAGAGGAAATGAACACGTTGGTCTTTCCATACCCAATCTCCCATTGCTCCTGCTCAATGCAATTCCAGTGAGTGTTCTTTTAAAAATGCAAATTTGGACCTAGCTCTAAAGGGCTGAGTGCATGCTTCCCTGGAAGCAAACCTGGAGAACAGAAATGGAACAGATTCCTATAGGACAAAAAAAGAAAAAACAAACAAATAAAAAACAACCCCCCTCCCCGGCAACAACACCCCCACCCCCTGAGAAAAATGGATCTTTTCTCTTTCATTTGGGTATTTTCAGTATTTCCCACAGTCCTTGGCATAGTGACTAACTTCTCCTTTAACAACCCTCAGTACCTTGGGTACTCTCTGCCTCTGTGAGAGTATTGCCTCAGTGTTTTACACTTTTGTCATACTCTTTTCTCTTTGTTCCTTAAATAGACCATGTCTTTTCTTGATTCTAGACCTTTATAGTATTGTTCTCTGTCTGACTGAACCTATTCCTCGAAGTCCCAAAAGTTTTTGTAGGAATAACTCTCGATATTCTGGTGGGTCTGAGTTATCAGCTGGAGTCTAGCTGCCATTGCCTCTGGGGATGGTCCATGATCCCCAGATGAAGCTCCATGACCCTCTGAGAGAACGCTCTGGTCATCACGTGGCTTGTGCTTTGTTATGGGTGTTGTCTGCTCATCTGTCTTTCTTTACAGGACTAGGAGGCTCTGAGAAGCAGTGACGGCATGCTTGCCTCTTGACCCGTGCTGTCTAAGCACAAACTTTGACCATGATTGCAGCTGTGACGAGATGCTGACTAAATGGTTGAGAGAGTGTAGGAAGGGACGTAGGGAAAACGTCAACAAGAAAGAGTCAACAAGGAAGTCAACAAGTCAACAAGGAAGAGGTCAGAGTCACGTTGTGTGTTGTTTAAGGTGAGCAGTTCCTTCGCTCTCTCAGCAAGCATGTGATAATGTGTCTAGTGCCAGGAGTTAGCACCCCTCTTGGAAGAGGATCAAAGCATTTTTGGAACCAAGTAAACTAGCCATGGCTCATTACTGGTCACGCGGTTTTGCCCCAGAGGTGTTCCACAGATATTATAGGTTCATTGTGCCCTTGCCTTAAATTTAGGTTTGATATGTTGTCACTTACCTTTGCCGCCCCCCACCCCTTAAACAATGCCGTCTCCCATCATACATGTATTTGACTTGAGAAGGGCTCACTACCAAAGTTCCAATGTAATCTTTCTCATCTCCAAAAAGACCCTTGTACCTCTTCCTTCCACCTACCTCCTTTTTTGTTTTGTATCACCTTAGCTTTCATTGAGTTTAAGGGTTAGTTTTTTAGTTTTTTTTTTCAGTTTATTTGCTTTAATCACTTATATTCCTCACACTAAACCATTATTCATTTTTATTCACTTCCTTACTTATCTCTCAAGTTCCATTTGCTTAGTCCCAAATGGTGCAATTTCATCCTTTTGAATGGCACAGTAAATATTCTGGTGAGTCTATATGCCACAACTTCTTTATCTTGTCAGCTGTCAATGGGCATTTCGGGTGAGTCTACATTTTCCCTATTATGAACTTTGATGCTATAAACACAAGGGTGCCAATATTTTATATATATATATGTATATGTACATAGTAGGGATTATATCTGATAGTGCTCAGGGGCTCCTCTAGACTTGGTTTCCCTGAGAGTGACAGACAGTGGCACCAGGGACTGAACCTGGGGTTCCTGAATGTAAAGCATGTTCTCTAGCCCATGGAGAGATTTCCTTGAACCACAAATATGTTTTTGAATTTGTGTTTCTTGTCCTTCAGATAAATGCCTAGCAGCGATATCGCTGAATTATATAGTATTTTTATTTTTCACCTTAAAAAGACTCTCCCTATCATTTTACATAAGGCTGCACAATTTACATTCCTATCAGCATGGAGCCAATATTCCTTTTCCTTCATATTCTCACTAAAATTTGTAGTTTTTAATCTTTCTAATAGGTCTTTCTCATCGGTATGGTATCTCATTGCAGTTTTCATTTGTGGTTTCCTAAGAAAAAGTGATGTTGAAAGTTTTTAATCTATCTATGAGCTACCCGTATGTTTTCTTTGGAAAAGTATCTAGGTATTTTGCACATTTTGGGGGATTGGGTTGTGAGAATTATGAAATATACTTTGAAAATTAAATTCTTGTCCAGCATATGATGTGCAAATATCTTCTTTCAATTGCCAGAAATCTCTTTTTGATTTTGTGGTAATATCCTCTGCTTTGGGCTGGAGCGATAGTGCAGCGAGTAGGGCGTTCACCTTGCACTCGGCTGACCCGGGTGCGATTCCTCCACCCCTCTCAGAGAGCCCGACAAGCTACTGAGAGTATCTCGCCCGCACGGCAGAGCCTGGCAAGCTACCCGTGGCATATTCGATATGCCAAAAACAGTGACAACAAGTCTCACAATGGAGACGTTACTGGTGCCCTCTTGAGCCAATCGATGAGCAACTGGATGACAGTGATGACAGTGACAGTGATCCTTTGCTTTGTAGAAAGTTTTTAATTTTATTCATTTAATTTTGCTTTTGTTTCCCTAGTACATGGATTCAAGTTTCCAAGTACATCATCTCTTCCCTAACATTGAAGATCGTAGTGTATCAGCTATGCTTTTGTCTATACACTTTATGGCTTCTGATCTAATATCCAAGTCTATAATGTATTTTGAGTTAATTTTTATACATGGTGTGAAATAGAAATTATGACTTTCTTTTTCTTTCTCTTTCTTTCTTTCTTTCTTTCTTTCTTTCTTTCTTTCTTTCTTTCTTTCTTTCTTTCTTTCTTTCTTTCTTTCTTTCTTTCTTTCTTTCTTTCTTTCTTTCTCTCTTTCTTTCTTTCTTTTCTTTCTTCCTCTCCCTTTCTTTTATCTTTTTGGGTCACACCTGGTGATACTCAGGGATTACTCCTGACTGCACTCAGAAAAAAAAATTTATTGCTTGTAGATTGCTTTAGGTAATGTGGCCATTTTTCTGTTTATTTTTCCAATATGCAAATAAGATGTCATTCCATTTCTTCATGTCTTCTATTTACTTTTGTGGGGAGGAATGTAATTTATTGAACAAAAATGATAATTTATCTCCTATTTATTTTAGTAATGACTTTAATTTTACATGTATAGGTTTTTTAAAAATACCTTATTAGGTTTATTCCCAGGTAGTTTATATTTTTTGATAAGATTATAAATGGGATGTTATTTTTAAATTTTCTATTCCTCTTTTTGTTAATGCATAGAAATGCAGCAGATTTGTGTATCTGGATTTTCAAAACTGAAAATTTAACATGATCATCAATTATTTCTAGTAATTTTGGGAGAATCTTCAGGTTTTTCTATAGATAGTATCATGCCATCTGCAAATCGTGATACCTTTACTATATTTTTTTCCAATCTGGATTTCTTTTCTTTCCTTCATTTTGCACATTACTCTCTTTATATTTAAAATAAAAAAAACCCACTTAATAGTAATAAAATGTGTAGAAGACAAAGCTTAACATCAACATTTTTAAGTGTACAGCTCAAGAATGCTATTCATTCTATTCTGCAATTGTCATCAGAATGGTGTTTTGACAGATAACTTTCTAACCCATTAACATTCTTTGGCAATGGAGTCTAAGAAGTGGTCTAGACAACTAATTTTTCCAAGGGATGGTTGATGGGAAAGGACACTATAACAATGGCGGAGGGAAGTGAACACTCTACTGGAGTGTGTGATGTTAAACACTGTATGCTTAAAACTACATAAAGAATAGGATTGCAAATCATGGTGCTTCAAATTAAACAAACAACCACTAAAACTTTGTACCTATTGAAACTCCAATTTCCCCCATCTCTCCTCTAGCCCCTGGTAATCACTGTTCTACTTTTTATCTCTGAATTTGACTACTCTAGTTATTCATGTAAATGGAACCATACAGTATTTGTCTAGTGAATAGTTCATTTAACTTAACACAATGTCCTTAAGATTTATTCATGCATCAGAATTTCCTTTTTTGGTTCTAATAATTCATTGCATGCAATATTTCATAATTTGTTTATTTAATGTATCATACCTATAAATATCATAATTTATCCATTAATTTGTTGCTGAGCATCTTGAGTTGTTCCTATTTTTGGCTATTATGAATAGCCAGATGAATAGGGTGCTCAGATATCTCTTTTAGACTTGGTTTTTAGTTTTGTTGGGTATAAAGAAATGGAATTCCAGGATCATAATATAATTCTATGTTGAATTTGTTGAAATTATTATTTTTTTAATAACAACGGTACCATTTTACATTCTTCCTAAATATGAACAAAGGTTTTATTTTGGTGAGGACTGTTGGGTCACACCTGGCTATATTTCGGGCTTACTCCTGGCTCTGTGCTTAGGGATCACTCCTGGTTGCTCGGGAAACCGCATTTGGACCCGGAGATCCAACCTGGGCTTGGCTCCTTTTAAGGAGTATATTAACATCTGTACTAGCTCTTCAGCCTATAAAGGGTTTGTTTGTTTTTTTCCCATATCACTAACTCTCAAAGTTTTGGTTTGTTTGTAGATCTTTCATGGGGGACCTTCAAAGCAGTGTTCAGGTGGCCTGGTAGCACTTCTGATGAAGTTTCAAAGCTAGGAACTACAGGGGTGGAGCTGTCTTTGGGCCCTCTAGTGCCACGGATCACGAGGATCACTTTAATGGTGCTCAGGGGCCTCCATGGCTATATCTGGTGGTGCTTTAGGGGCTATCTTGTACTGAAGTTTTAACTTGGGTCTCTCTGCATGCAAAATAATTTCCAGACCATCTTCGGAGCATCTGGTTTGTATACACGCATATGTATTCAGTAAAATGTAGATATTATTGTTTCTGGGCCACACCTGGTAGTGCTTGGGGATTATTTCTAACTGAGTATTGGGGCCCCCTCCTGGAAGTACTTGAGGTTCCAGTCAGACACCATGCCAGTGGTCAAGCCTAGGGTTCCTGCATCTACATCATGTGCTCCAGTCTGTTGAGTTATCTCCCTGGTCCTTAATGAATATTTTTTGGAGGAGGTTGAATGGAGACGATTATATTCAAATCATACCATCAGTGTTTCTAAAAATGTCCTTTGAGCCTCTTTTCTTGGGTTTTAACTTTTGGTGGTGGATTGCTCCTTTTCCCTTTCTCTCTTCTTCACCAACAGGAGACCCCTGCTAATCCTAGCTTTCCTTGCATCATATATTATTTCACAACATTGTTTGCCTTGAGTTAAAAAAGACTGCTTTTGGAGCCAGAGTGATAGGACAGCAGTTACGTTTGCCTTGCAGTGTGGCTGATCCGGGTTCGATCCCTGGCACCCCTTATGCCCCAGAGCCCAGGCGGGAGTGACCTCTGATACTGGCATGATGGGGTTGAGATCTGAAGTCGGGAAAACTATACACATGAAACTTGATCATGGCTGATTGTAAAGCTGGGTGCTATGAATAACTTTGTAAATTACAGTACCTCAATAAAAATATTTTTTAAAAAAGACTACTTTGGGTATTTTTTTGGGGGGGGAGTTGCATAAGCAGCAGCACTCAGGAATGCTCCTGATTCTGTTTGTAGGGTACCAGAGGGGCTGGACATTGAACCCCAGTTGACAGCACGCACAGAAAATGTCCTACCTGATGTGCTATTTTCACAGCCCCAAGACTACTTTTTATTTATCTTTAATTATTTTGGTTTTGGGGCCACACCGGATTGTGCTCAGGGCTTACTCCTGGATCTGCATTCAGGCATCACTTCTGGCAGGCTCAGGAGACAATGTGGGTTGCCAGAGACAAAACCCCAGTTCTGCCATGTACACGGTAAGCACCCTACCCGCTGTACTCTCACTCCAGCCTTACGGTCTATCCTTCAAAGAACTGTTTTAGGTTCACAGCAAAATTGTGAGGAAAATAGGGAGATTCCTTATCCTAACACAGGCATATCCCTCTCATTATCAGTTCCCCTATCAGAATGATATTATTATTATTTTTTTTACCATACCCTGTAGTGTGGAGTTACTCCTGGCTCTGCACTCAGGAATTACTCCTGGCGGTGCTTTGGGGACCATACGGGATGCTGGGGATCAAACCTGGGGCCACCGTGTGCAAGGCTAACATCCCATTCTCTGTACTATCACTCTGGTCCTAAGAGTGGTAATTTTTTTTTGATAATTGATGAATCTGCACTGACTCATAGCAAGACTCGAGATTCATATTTTATATTAGAGTTCACTCTTGGTGTTATACATTCTATGGGTTAGGACAAATATATAATGATGTGTATCCATTATAAGAATACTATATGAAGTATTTTCATGCCTTGAAAGTCCTCTGTGCAAAAGAACTTTTTTTGATTAGTTATTTGCTCAATATCAAAACCATACACAATTGGGGTAAGAGAGATAATACAGGGGTTAAATGTTTGTATTGCAGGCAGCTGGCCCTGATTTTATCCCCTGAACACATATGGTTCCCCAAGCACCAAAATTGCAAAATTGTGAGGAAATTAGTGAGATTCCTTATCCTAACACAGACATACCCTCTCATTATCACTTCAGAAGTGATCAAATCAGAAGTGATCCTTGAGCACAGAGGCAAGATTAAGTCCTGAGTACCGTGGGTATGTTCTCTCCGCAACCCTCCTAAGACACCCACAAATGGATCCTTGATGGTATCCATTTCTCAGCTACTCATTTCTAGTCCCCCAGGCCACCCATGCATTACTTCTGGAGCATATCACTGTCACTGTGTCACTATCATCCCATTGCTCACGATTTACTTGAGCAGGCACCAGTAATGTCTTCCTCGTGAGACTTTTTCTTACTGTTTTTGGCATATCGAATATGCCATGGGTAGCTTGCCAGGCTCTGCCGTGTGGGTGGGATACTCTCGGTAGCTTGCCGGGCTCTCTGAGAGGGGTGGAGGAATCAAACCTGGGTCTGCCATGTGCAAGGCAAACGCCCTACTTGCTGTGCTATCACTCCAGCCCACTGGAGCATACACTTGGAGATATTTTAAACACAGAATATCAGTGATTAAGGAACATAAAGTGAACCATGACATATAAATGTGATAATAGGTTGGGGCCACAACTGGAACAGAGTATCTCTAAATGGAAAAATCAGGCTGGTCTGTTTAATGCCAGTTGTGCTCGTGATGAAAATCACCACTGAGTTGACCTGGTTTGTATCACAGCAATCCTATGTGTAGGTCACATTTAGAAGAAAAACAGTTTGTCTTTGAATAATCACCAGAGGATTAACTGGGGGGCAGTGGTGTGGGACCCAAAAGGACATTTTGAGTAGAATTCTGGGAAGACTTAAAAGAGGCAAAGATAGTGATGATGTGGGTATGGGGAGGGGGTGTTGGTATTTGTGTAAATACACAAATCCAAGTACACATATTTGAGACATCTGGGTTACCATGAACCTTTGTGTTCTTTCATTTATCTGATTGTTGTCAGCATGGACATCTGCACCTTAGAAGTGTCATGTGCTTCCTTCTCCACGTCCCTTCTTTACAGTGCTGGACCCTTTGGGAATTTGGGCTCAGGACAGGGCAGGAGTGGACCACTATTTGGTTTTGCTTACAAGAATCTGTTCTCTGTTCTCTGAGACCATAGCTATTCCCTCCACCAAGGGAGGTCTTGAGCTGGTTTTCTAGACTGAAGTGTGAGAGGACGTTATATTGATATCGATAGTCAGGAATGGCTTCCTAGGACATTGAGCACTTTTCAGAATGAATGTATGTTCTTAGCCTCTGTACTGCTTTTTCTTAGTTGCTTCTGCAAATTATAGGAACTATCAAGGAATAAGTCTTCATTCCTCATTCTGTCATTCAGGATTTTCAACAAAATGGTCCTATGGGCCATCTCATCTTAACACTTCTGTTCTACTAATGGAGTCAAACTGGAACTTGGGCCCATGTTTGTCTTGGACTCTCTTAGATCTATATAGATATATCTCTCTTTCACAGATATTAAAATTTCACACCACAGAATGCTAATTCCTGGTAGGTCTTGCAAAGTACTGGTAGCATATTCTAATGTAGGATTACACAAAATTTCCCAACCTCAACTTTACATGTTATCACTTAGTGACCCCAGCTGTAGGGTATGGGTCTTTACGTTGCGACTTGGTGTGATGGGTTCTGAACATCACAGTCGCCTTCTGCTCCTTTTTCAGCCTCTTTTCTCATCCATTTGCCAACAGATCCATCTTTTTGGACATCAACATTATGACATCTATGTTGAACAATAGTCAAAACCTAAACAATTACTCAGATCTCCCCTCAGGTTAAAATAAAATTTTAATGATATTTTAAGATCAGGGCTGACAGAACCAAAATATTGTATTCATTAATGTATACCCATCTACTGAATGTCCATGTTTTATTGGGACTTTCAAATTTAATAATATGAATCAAACTGTGAAGAGATAAATATGCTTTTTAAGCTTTGGGAAAAAGTATTCCATGTATATAAACCATGAGGATTATTCCTTTGACATATGGAGGACAGATCAAGCAATTCTGGGGATAGGATAGGGCGATCGTGCATGTGTGTGTGAGTGTGTGTGTGTGAGTGTGTGTTTTAGCAGTAGACTACTACTAGAGAGTGGCTCTTAAGTCAAGCGCAGGTGAGAGAACATCTTTCTTCTATTGTCAGAGGTCATTGCATTGGTTTGTCTCTACAACATCCTGACATGAGTTCTAGTCTCTTCATCAACTTTTACAGGTCTGTTTCAAGCTCTTGATGAACTCTTTCTGCACTCTGTAGAAACTGGGAGCTGAGGTTGACATTACTTTCTATTTTCTTTTCATTAGGCTCGAATCAGAAGTTTTCAGCCTAGTTATAAGATGGATACATGCACAACTCCAGGAAGGAAGTCCATGTGGGCAAAGCAAGGGTACATTTATTCCTTAATAAAATATTGGGCAAACATGTTTAATTGGTCACAAAATCACCAGGATTCTCTTTTAATCTTTCCATGAAACTTGTGTACTTTGAGTTTCAAAGTCACATGAATCTTTGCCTGGCAGAAATGTAAATGTTTTGAGAAGGCTGTGTCTTTGCAAGTTTGAGCCACAGCAGAGATGAGGGACTGTGGAAAAAGGACGGATGGTGTATGCTGATGTTCTGGGAAATTTCTAACCCTGACAAGATACAGGGACCCCTCCCCCATCTTCCTAGCATTTCTCATCTCCTAGTGCCCTCAGGTCTCCCAGAACCTTCAGTTGACCCCCGGTTTGTGAAGACTATGGAGAAAATGTTCTTTTCTCCCTGATTCTAACCTATTACAATACGGAACTGCAGGGATGAGAGGAGACCCTCAACTTAAACCTAAACAACGATATATACCATCAATATTCCTTTGTCTCTCCCATTTCTCCCCAAAGGGGAAGGGAGTGTGGGAGTGATATCTGGTTTCTTTGGATTTTTAAAACCCTGCATATCTGACCCAAATGGACAGCCATAATTATCCTCAGAACAAAATCTACATCTATCAGATCTCTCAGGCCAAAAAGGAGGAAAAGAATGGGGACAACTGAGCTAATTTAGGAGTTGTCAGATGGCTGGGTATGAATGAAATCTGGCTGATCCACTATTAGCCAAAATGGAGGAAGAAGCAGGACATTCTGTTTTGCCACTTCTTCTATAGCCTGTCAGGTCCACTTAAACAATCATTGACTAGAGAGGTTGTTCGCCCCCTTGGCTGGTGTTCTTTACAGCTATATAGACACACACTGGGGCTGCAAGGACCTACTTGAATGGAGCCCTGGGCTTGGGGACTGGAAACCAGGTCCAGCTCTGCTGCTTTTTAGCTCTGTGACTTTGTGTTTTCCTCTCAGAGAGAATGATCCTAACATGGACACTATCTGTGTCAAGGTATCCTAAGTTTCGTGTGGTAACTTGAGTTAACACTATGTAAGTATTAAGGTTGGCTTTGAGATCACATGATCATCATATATGAAAAGTGAGTAGGCATAAAATGGGAATGTGAAAGTTTAGATAATCGTAGACTTTCACTATGTTAGAGCTGTATGGAAACAGTATTTAAAAAAAAATTTTTTTTATTAGTGAATCACCGTGAGGTACAGTTACAGACTTACAAACGTTCGCGCTTGCATTTCAGTTATACAGTTGTCGAGTGCCCATCCCTCCACCAGTGCCCATTTTCCACCACCAATGGTCCCAGCATCCCTCCCACTATCCCCACCCCATCCTCCCCCCACCCCACCCTGCCTCTGTGGCAGGGCATTCCCTTTTGCTCGCGCTCTCTCTCTCTCCTTTTTGGGTGTTGTGGTTTGCAGGAGAGGTATTAAGTTAAGTGGCCATCGTGAGGAAACAGTATTTATTCCAACTCTCTTCCATTGATTAGACAAGGAAGGCTTGCCTGTTTTTTTTTTTTTTTTTTGGCTACACCCAGTATTACCCAGGGATTAATCCTGGCTCTGCACTCAGGGACTACTCTTGGCAGGGATCTGGGGACTGACTATATATAATGTTGGAAATCGAACCAAGGTAAGAAACATTCAAGGTAAGTGACTTACTGGCAGTAATATTGATCCCTTCTGAGACCTTGTCTTAAGAGAAGGGAAATCATTTGCAAGTTCCTCCTACGTTTATTCGAACTGCTAGTACAAAGCCCTAGGGATGATTACTCCAGAGAGAGGTCATAGCATCTGCAGAGAGAAGACTTCAGGATTTCTGGACTCAACAACTTTGAAATGAGGGCTACCTTGCCATGCAATGGAAGTGGAGAATCTTTTCCATTCAAATGTAGAAAGGATATTCTGAAAGACTATAGAGAGCAGAGCTGGAAGGTCCAACTCTTACCCAAACAAAAGCCAGTGGACCCAGTTGAGCTCCAGAGGGCTCTACAGTTCCTTTTCCTTGCGAGAATTCCCTTGACCTGGGAGCACAGGTGAGCTTGGTCAATCCTTCCATGTCCCTAAGCAACCTCAGGATCAAAGACTTCTATTAATCGTGGCCTTTTAGGGAGGCGGGGGCCTTAAGAAAGCCTTGACTCATAGATCCTACCTGCTGGAGGGCTCTTTCTTCATGCAAATTGCTCTGGTGGAGAATTATAGGTGTTGATGGGACTAACCTTCAAGGCTACAAGTTTATGGGGCGTGAATAAAGACTGATGCAGGATGTCTAGTAACAAAATAAGGAGCAGCACCAGTCCTTGGCCTCGCCCATTGAGGTCTTGACTTGCTCAGCAGGGCCAGGGCTGCTCATGTTGCCCAGGCTGGAAGAGACAGAATGTAGGAGAGAGCAGCAAATGAGAAATACAGGTGCCAAATCAGGAGAACAGAGTACCCCGCCCCCGCCCCCGCCCCCGCCATTTTTCCCCCCAAAGAATGGGAGACAGACAGATCCTGGATGCTTTGCTTTGAGACAACTGACACCAGCTCCTCCAATCACACAAAGACAACTGGGGAGGGACAGCTGTGACTTTGCTGCTTCTGGAATGTGGGAAACGCTAGCTTAGCGAAGGAAACTAATCTCCCACTCTTGTGTTTTCTACCCCACTCCCACAAAGCCACCACATCTGTGGCCTCCCTGGCAAGAGAGCTGTACTTGGCGCATTTTTACTTGACACTGAAGACACTTGTCCTTGTCAAACCTACATAAAGAGTTTTAGCAGGACTTGGCTCTGAGTGTTTTTACTGGAAGAAAACAATTCTTCCCCTCGTCTCTCTAGTTTACTAGACATATTGTGGGCATGATGAGTATAAGGGAGAAATAAATGCCTGAGCAACAGACCCAGCTGAGGGGGGCTCTCTGTGTGGGGGAGCGAAGGGTGAGCAGAAGGCAGCTTTCGTGTTTTCTCAGATATGATCTTGGATGGAGCCTAGAGTGCTGAGAAGCAATAGAGGAAGGTCAACCCTTGCTTATTTGTTGAGAAAATGAGAATCCAGGAAACTTACTTTGGTTTTATTTTATGTTGCTTCATTTTTTGGACTTCTCCAACAATGTTGGGGGCCACCACAGCTACACCTGGCAGAGCTCAGGAGGCCATGTGGTACAGGGAATTGAACCTGGTGCCTGTGCGTGCCAGGCATGATCCCCAGCCCCCCCCTTTTTTTTTCTGGCAATGCACAGGGGTTACTTCTGGCTCTATATTCAGGAATTACTCCTGGTGGTGCTCGGGGGTCCATATGGGGTGCTGGGAATTGAACCTGGGTCGGCCATGTGCAAGGCAAATGCCCTACTTGCTGTGCTATCGCTCCAGCTCCCGAACTCCAGCCCTTTGAATCCATAAGATCCACTGCTGGGATTGTGTAGCCTGTTCCTGAGTCAGGCTACAGGGAATGGTCGTGTTCTTTCTAGAAGGAGACCTTACAGGACCCCAAGGATTCAGAGCGGTGGTTGAGTTTATCCTGAAGGACAGAATTACCCACAGCTCACATCAGTGACGGGAGTCTGATCCTTGAGATGGAGACAGTCTGGTGAGTTGAGTCAGAGGAAATGTCATCGCTTACTGTGGAGTGAGGCCAGGACACAAGGGTTGACTTTTCTAAAAATAAGTCATTCATGTTTGGACACCGTGCTTTTGTCTCCCTAGGGACAAGCTCTCTGTGCCAGGCTGACTCCTGTGGCCTGGTGCGTGTCAAGGCCAGGGGCTGATGCAGGCCAGAGAATGTTCTCTGGGCTCTTTCTCTGTCAGGCTGGGTGTGAGGGACGCCTTGTTTCCTGGGTCCCCTTGCTGCAGCCTGGGCCTCCAGCAGATGCCAGGGTAAGCTGGAAAACAGGCCTTGTCCTCACAGAAGCCAAATTGTCCTCTGGCAGAGCTCTCTAAACGTTGACTCCCATCTGCTTTTTAGAGGGTAGATGTGGGGAAATGTGAGCTTCATTCAAAAATAAACCAAGCTTTTAAAATTATTACTGTTTACAGGGAAAACTAATATGCTATTATTTTAAGAAAAAAGTCTCAAACATAGGGTTCAGAGAAATAGAACAGTGGGTAAGGTACTTGCTTTGCATCTGTTGACCCAGGGTTGGCACGGCAGATGCTGGCAGTCCCCAGGACTGCCAGGATTGGTTCCTGAGCACAGCAGGTGTGCCCAAACCTCCCCTCCACAAACATAAATAAACACAAAAACCTCACACATAAAACATAAAGTTAGCTGAGAAATTAATAAATACCCCATTATCTCTCTCCTTCATACTTTTCCAGAAGAAAGATATATTTTGCAAGACAAATATGCATATTCAGTTGGAAATCCTGCTCGTATGGGAGAGCCTGGCAAGCTCTCCTTGGCGTATTCATATGCCCAAGCCAATAACAATTATGGGTCTCATTCCCCTGACCCTGAAAGAGCCTCCAATGTGGCACCACTGGGAAGGACGAGTAAAGAGAGGCTTTTAAAATCTCAGGGCTAGGATGAACAGAGAAGTTACTGAGAAAATCGACAATCAATGGGATGATGTTGATGATGTTGATGATGATAAGATATACCAAGGCAATATTTTCTAACTGATTTACTGACCTCTGTCACTGTAGCACTGTCATCCCTTTGCTCATCGATTTGCTTGAGCGGGCACCGGTAACGTCTCCATTGTGAGGTTTGTTGTTACTTTTTTTGGCATACCGAATACACCATGGGTAGCTTGCCAGGCTCTGCCGTGCGGGCAGGATACTCTTGGTAGCTTGCCAGGCTCTCCAAGAGGGGCGGAGGAATCGAACCTGGGTCTGCCGAGTGCAAGGCAAATGCCCTACCCACTGTGCTATCGCTCCAGTCCAACCTAGTAATATATCATGAAAACTCTATAGTCATATGTAGCTACATAATCATTTTAATAATTGCAGATAGAGTAATCATAGTTAAACCTGGGCGTTGGCAAACTTTCCATACTGGCTGGCCGGATAGCAAATATTTTTGGTTCTGTGGCCCAGATGGTCTTTGTTGCAACAAGTTAGTTATGCAGTCATATTTCGAAAGTGGTCAAGATAACATAAAGTATGTAAATGAACAGGTGTGGCTGTGTTCAAATAAAACTTTATTTACAATAACAGATCTTGGACTAGTTTGGGATTTGGTAGTATACACACAAAAAATAAGATCTCTGTATGTGTGTGTGTGTGTGTGTGTTGGCAAAACTAGGATTTATTATAGGCTGTGCTTTGGCTGGGATTCCGGAGGGAAGGTTGTAAACCAACTCTGGTTTCTGTGTTTATTCTTGGGAGCTTTCATCTCTGGTTCTTCTCAGGAATGCACTGACCAAGCTTTGAGAAGTGTCTTCTTCAGTCTGCCCTGCAGATAGGCTATACTATCCGTCCTCAGGGGACCTCTCCTCCCAGCTTTGTCTCCAGAAAGCCCAGGTTCTGATGGAAGTCAGGAGTCTGGGTGGCATCCCCAGAAGAGAAAAGATAGGGAAATGAACTCTCTCCAGGACCCAATGCTCTTTGGGAATTCTGGGCGTTGGCTGGAGTCCAGCATAGGCTGGTGGGAAGAGGGGGGACACATGTGAGCCTAGGATTTTTCAGAGCACTATTAGGAGGTGGGATCCAACTGAGAGGACTGAGGATAGGATCTGCCCTCTAAGAGTTTTCTCCCTAGAATGAGAAAATGAGGGACCCTTGCCAAAACATTTCCATGGAAGCAGCTTTTAGGGGAGAGAATGGGAAGAGGCCTGAGGTGGGGTCTGGCCTTTGCTCATTTCTGGTGAGTGGGTCAGGGAGATTTTCTTGGAAAGTGGCATTTCAGGACTTAGTAGGGGCTGAAAGGGGTGGTGGTGCAGAGAAAGGCTTGAGTTCTGTGGAGATGAGAGGGTGTTGGGTAAAGCACATTGAACTGGGTACCAAGGGAGGGCCCAGGGCAAGGATTGCTCTCACTGCCTTCATTGTAGTGGACCCTGAGCTTCGGGCCTTGTGTGTCTATCCAATGCCTGCTAGGCCAGGACTGGCCTGTGTAATGGGGACAGATGCTGAGTGGTTTTGGGTGGAATAAGGTAACTGGGGTGTAGGGCTGGCAGAATCTTTGTACATAGTTCCATTTCCTCTGGGAATCTGCGGGTCTAGTTTTCAAGGCCTCCAAGGCCCACCTAGATAGAACCTGTATTGGAAAATCAGAGAAACCCTTGAACATCAGCTGAAGTGAGGTTTGCCTTTGAGAAACAGGAAAGTGCAGTGTTTGAGACACGTGGTTTACTATGAATCCTGCACAGAAAGGAGATCCAGATTCTAGCAGAGTTGGGAGCAGGATTCTGTCTCTTCCTTGTCACCTGCATCCTCTTTGTTTGTTTCCATGGTTTGCAGAAGGTGAATGGGTTATATTCCTCCCTTCCCAGACGGGGTCAATTGTTTTAGTTTTCAACTCTGGGAAGGAGAAAAACTCCTTGCTCCTGGATGTTCTTGTTTATTGGAGATCAGCATTGAAACTGCTGCTTGACAAGGTAGCAGGAAATTTTTACGGCAAAGAATAAAGCTCCCAAATGCCACCCAGGACAATTAATGTTCCAAATTGTCATAAATTGCAAGACTTCTTCTTCTTCTTCTTCTTTTTTTTTTTTTTTTTAAGTAAACAGATTTTATTTAGGGGCTTTTGAGAATAGGAGGAAGGGATAAGAAAGGGAGAGAGAGTAGTAAGAATAACGCACTCAAGGGAGAACGCAGGCTTCTCCAAGGGTGGAGGAAGCCCCTACAAAAAACCGAGCTTTAGACACAAAAGTATGAAAGCATGAAAGTACACATCTCAAGAGGGGAGATGCGGGTGACACATGTGCTTGGCCAGGCGGGCCTAAGCAGCACATGGGCTCAGGCAGCATATGCGCCGGCTTCCTCGTCTTCTTAAAGATTGCATAGTATTTTGTGGTATGTGTACAATTTCACTTTTCTATCCATTTATTGGTCGAAGGACATTGGATTGTTTTTGTATCTTGGCTATTATGAACAGTGCTGCAATGCATATTTCTTCGAGATCCTGTTTTCAATTCTTTTTTTTTTTCTTTTTGGGTCACACCCAGCAATGCACAGAGGTTACTGGCTTTGCACTCAGATATTACTCCTGGTGGTGCTTAGGGGACCATATGGGATGCTGGGAATCGAACCCAGGTCTGCTACAGCCCTACCCACTGTACTTTTGCTCCCGCCCCATTTTCAATTCTTCTGGAAGTTATCTGCAGGTGAACTTGCTGCCTCATAATGTATTTCTATTTTTAAATTATTAAGGCATCTCAATACTGCTTTCCATGGTGGGAGTTCCATTTACATCCCACCAAAAAGTGTTCCAATTACGGCACAGCCTTACCAATTCTTGTCCTTTATTTTTTCTTCCTGTAATAGTCACAGGTGAGGTGATATCTCATTGTGGTTTTGATTTGCATTGTGGTTTTGATTTGTGCATTTTGATTTGCTGGTATCCTGACCTGGGATTTCTAGCCTCCAGAGCTGTGAGAAATAAATGTCTGTTGTTTATAAGCCACCCAGGGTGGTATTTTGTTAGATCAGCTTGAACAGACAAAGACAGCCCCTGAGTGATTAAGGTGGGAAGCAGGCCAGGCAGCTGATCTGGGCAGGAGGAAAGGCAAATGCTTTAATTCAGCTTGTGTCTTGGCATGAGGCTGGAGAGGGTTAGGAATGACAAGAGAGGAAAGTGAGGGAGGGGAAAAAAAGGCACATCGGGGGTTTGGAAAGTGGGATAAGGGAAGGAGTGGCCTTGGGATCATAGTCTGGAGGAAGAGGTGCTGTTTGAGGGGCTTGGGGGAGGAGCATGAAGCTGGATAGAGGCAGGGCCAGTGTTTGAGGGAACAACACAGTGGGTCTTGCAAAGCGTTCACTGAATCTATGTATCTGGGTCTATGGAAGGTCATAGTTTCCCAGAGACAGGTAGGCTGTGCAGCCATTGAAGATCTCAGAGTGAGGCAGTGAGATCAAGGACCATTAACTGGTAGGGACTAAACAGTTCCCAGAGGGGCTCCCTGGGGAGCTCGGAGGAAGCCTGCACAGACCACAGTGTGCTACAGTAGGTGACTCACTGAGGGTTAGATTCTGTGGCGCCCTTCTTGCTTACATCACGCACAACATTCTTTCAGATGAATTCAGTAGCCATTCCAAAGAACCTGGGCTGCCATGTGGGGAGCAAGTATATGGATTTAGTGGGGGAGAGCACTTAGGAAATTTCCTGGGTGCTCCTGGGAAGATGATGTAGAAGATAGGCATTTGCAGCAGGTGTTGAAGATAAAGTCTTCTTTGCTGGCGTGGAGAGTGAGAGGGGAAGAGAGGATGGTCAAGGATGATTGATGGACTGTGCCCGAAATAGAAGTGTCATTTGCTGAAGTAAGAGATGAGGTGGAGGGTGGGGACCTCTAAGTGATATTGAGGCAGGAGATAGACATCTGAGAATTTCCAGGAAGAGACGGCATTTAAGACTACAGAGAACATTTGGTCAAGGGCAGAGCAAGTGACTCTCGATGACTTCTTGCTATAAGGAAAAGCAGAGAAATGGGGAATTTTACGGGTGAATTGTGTCCCCCCCACAAAAGATGTTGCAGTTCTACCTTGTAGTTGTATGTCACCTTATTGGAAATAAAATGAGATCCTGAGAGTGGGCCCTAATATTACTGATATACTTATAAGAAAAGGAATTTTTTTCTGATTTTTTTTCTAGGGGGGCAGGGGTGGGGTGGGGAAGGAGCACACTCAGGGCTTACTACTGGCTCTGCACTTAGGAATCATTCCTGAAGGGTTTGGGGGACCAAACAAGATGTGGTGATCGAACCTAGGTCAGCCACATGCAAGGAAGGCCCCCAGGAGGAAACTTGCAACAATGTGAGAGACCCAGGGAAGTGACAGCTGCCTGCCCAGAGTATCTGAGCAGCCAGAAGCCAGCAGGGAGGTCTTACACAGCTCTCCTTCACCACCTTCAGGAGGAATAAACTGTGCTGAGCCCTTGACCTTGGACTTCTGCTTACTCTCAGATGTGGACTTTTCCCATAACTGGGAGATATAAATTCCCACTTCATAAGAACTCACTCTGTGGTACTCATTATGACAGACAGAGCATACTCATGGCAGAGGTAGTAGGGGGCTGGTAACTGAAGCAGATGTAAGATTCACTGGGGGCTTTTGGGGCGGGGAGATGGAATAGTACCTCTCTCTCGGTGCCGAGGGATAAATGAGAGCTGGAGAGTAAAGGACTCGGTCTCTGAAAAGACCACATCTTTGTATCTTGAATTGCTGTACCTCTAAACTCAGTCTTCAAGCAAACTTAATTTTTTTTTTCTCAATCCTGTTCATAAACACAGACCTCATCTACCCACCAGGCCTCAGTATGGATAGACCACTATTCTAGAACTTTCTTCATTCTAACCACCCTCTCTAGTTTCCTCATCTCCACACCATCCACCACCTTTATGATTCTCTAGGAATGCTTGCATCCTGCCTCCTCTGCTGCTCAGTGATCTTGGGGAACCAAGACCCAGGACACTGAGCCTAGTAGGTCCTACTCAAGAGCAGGGCTTTGTGAGCACGGTCTGAGAGCATCCATGCAGTCATTTTAGATGGCACTGATTCATAAACTCATTTTGGGGGGCTGGAGAGACAGTACAGTGGGTAGGGTGCTTGTCTTGTATATGGTTGAAGCCCTGGCAGTCATACGTGCCCTAAGCATCACTGCGTGTGGCCCCAAACAAACAAAAGAACCAATTTTGGAAAGTTTTCTGACATACTTTTATTTAATTTTTTAATTGATTGAGGGACTTGGATTCATAATACTGTTAATGATGGTTTCCTGTGTACATAATTCCAAGACTACACCCATCCTCAGTGTACCCACCTCCCTCTTCCCAGGACACACTTTTCTTTCCATAGACCTACATAAAGTTTTGTCCCTGGCTATTTAGTACTTTGGAAATCTAGACAGCTGCACCAGGAACTTTCAACAGCAGAAGACCTGGTGAATGGGGTCACCTTGAACCAGGAACTTAACATCCATGAGTCTTGATTTTTCCACTAGCCAGAGGGGGCAAAAAGCTCCCATTTTTCTGCCTCAGGAATACAGAGGTGGCAGCTCCATTCAAGTTCTGGAGTGCAAATATGGCATGTGAAGCCTGAACTACAGAAGAAGCTCGATCACTGGGTTTCCCAGAGACGGGCTGGCGTGTCAATCCCAGTAAAGAGGAGTGAGGCTTTGTTACTTGGCACTCTATAAATGTTTAGTTAAAATTTTAAGAAAAACGTTTCATAATATTCATGCCACAAAGAGTATCATCTTCACCATTTACAAGTGTTTGCTTCAGTGACTTTTAAGTACGGCCACATCATCGTCACCACCATCCATTTCCAGAATCTTCTCACCCTCTTAAGCTGAAGTCGTCCCCATTAAACATTATCTTCCCCAGTCCTTTCCCTCGGCTCCTTGCCACCACCAGCCTACTTATGTCTCTGAATTTTACTGCCCCCCTCCTTCAGGCTGGTGGAATCTTACAGCATTTGTCCTTTTGTGACTGAGCTATTTCATTAGCTTTCATTAGCGTAATATCCTCATGGTTCATCCCTATTGTAGCGTAGGACAGAATTCCTTCCCTTTATTGTTATTTTTTTTGTTTTGTTTTTGGGTCACTGGCAATGTCTTTTGCCATAACCCTGGCGATGCACAGGGGTTACTCCTGGGTCTGCACTCAGGAATTACTCCTGGTGGTGCTCAGGGGACCCTATGGGATGCTGGGAATCGAACCTGGGTCGGCCGCGTGCAATCGCTCCAGCCCCTTAAAGCTGAGTAATCATGCATTGTGGGGATCGAATACTCCAGTGTGTGTGTGTGTGTGTGTGTGTGTGTGTGTGTGTGTGTGTGTGTGTGTGCCAGTACACACTCGGTCTGCTTCTCGACCTTGACAGTTGTGAACCGTGGTGGGGGGTGCAACTGGAATCTGTGTTTAGGACTTGAGATGTCTCCCCACTCCTTGTCCTCTGCTTTCTTAGTCCAATGCTTGATTCCTCGGAGGGAAAAGCAAGCTGGAATTTCTGCTATTGTTCCTGTGCAGTTCATGCCGTCAACGGTTCTCTTATCATTTTCACAGGTTTCTTTTGGGCAGGTCAACATTAGATAATTTAAGGTACTATGGTTTAGAAGTTCAGACTTTTTTTCTTCTTTCTTTCTTTTTCTGGTGGGTCATCTGTTCTATCTCCATTTGACTTTTTAAAACCTGGAACTGTTTTTTGATTAAACACAAAGCTCTTCCCCCTCCCACTTGACGTTTATAGGACTGAAGGTGGAAAAATAAGACCTTTGCTTATTACCAAAATGAATCAATCTCTTTCCCCCATGGGAAACTGAAAACAATTTAGAGAACAGAGTAAACTTCAGTTCTTCCTGTGATATGAATTTGTTTGACCTTTTTCCTCGAGGTAAGATTTAAGGGAGACGGAACTGGACTTGACAAGACAACGATGGAGCTAGCACTCACTCTTTGCTCTCCGTCACTCTTTCCATCTGCAAGGACTGCTCATGCCCCTGGCACAGCTTCAAGAGCCTCCAAGGCAGCAGCCTCCAGCCCAGAGAGGCACAGCATGTTCCCAAAGGTCTAGGAGGGGACAGTGACTGTGGGACAATCAAGTTAACCCTGCCATGTTCTTATCTGCAGCAGCCACTCCAAATAGCAAATTCTCAGGGCCAGAAGTGGCTTCTGGGTCAGGGATCTTTCTTCCTCTCGACTTTGTATGTTGCCAGATGTTTTTTGGGGGAAAGTCCCCATGAGACCATGGTTAACACCTTCTTTGACTGGCTGGCTCACATGCACCCCGCTTGGAGATAGAGGGGTGGGGGGTGGGGGTCTGGACTTTCCAGCTGACTTGCCTAGAGCCATTGGTCATGGTGGTATATGTTGGGGGGAAGGGGGGAGGGGAGGGCAGGTAGGGGGGGCCTGCCTCTGCGGGCCTGTCTGCATCTGTCCTTGCCTGAGAGTGGGAAGTGGAGAATAAACAAAGCAAAGGGACTGTTGTTGGAAACCGGGCTGCAGAGTGGAGAAGCTACAGAGAAGTGGCCTCAGGCCAACTCCTACTCTTGCCAAATATGCCAGGAATGTAGCGCCCAGAGGAAGGGAACCAAACAGAGGAAAGGAGAAAGAACAGTCGGGGGTGGGGGGGTGGGGGGGGCAGGGGCAATGTCCTATTAGTCTAGTTGTCAAAACAAAGCTAAAGGATTCTTTGAGCCCCCCAGAAAAGTGGATGAGAACTTGGAAACAATTGTCCCTAAAATGTGGACTTATATGGGCTGCCCATCTCCCTAGCCAATTCCCTTAGCTTTGCTACCAGCCGTTTTTCTGGGCGAGAAAGCAGCTCAGAGGATCCCTTGGAAAAAGAATCTGTTGATGCATCTACATGTAGTCTTCCAAACTGACAGAGCAAACTCCGTCTTCCCGGTTGCTGGAGAAAACAGTGTGTGGCTGGGGATGCTTTTGCAGTGGCGTGGAAGATCACAACAAAGGACACAAGGTCAAAGGGTACAACAGGGGGGAGGAAAACAAAACAAAAACAGGAAGTGGCCTGTTCAGGGATTTTCCATGGGAAGGCTGGGAAACGCATCCAGATACAAGAGAACAGGGAAGAGAAAGAGCACCATGGAATCTTCTGGCAGCTGCTGAGATGTTGTGAAATCAGGTCCTCAGAGGAAGCAGCCTGATGTGGTGTGTCTGTGCATGTGTGTGTGTCCGGGACACGGGATGGAGAACCGGAGCCCCAGACTCAGCACTGGTGCCCCCTTGACTCATCATCAGATGTCACACTCCTCCCCAGCCCCTCCCCCGACCCACGCCTCGCCAGCCCCATCCCCCCCACGGAGAGTTTGTCACGTCTTTTATGTTTCTGAGAGTGTTTTTGTGCATCCTAATACTGTAGCAAGGTAGCACTCTGTTTTCATGATTTACTCAAGCGGGCATCAGTAACATCTCCATTGTGAGACTTGTTGTTACTGGTTTTGGCATATCGAATATGCCACGGGTAGCTTGCCAGGCTCTGCCATGAGGGCAGGATACTCTTAGTAGCTGGCTGGGTTCTCCAAGAGGGATGGAGAAATCGAACCCTGGCTGACCTCAAGCAAGGCCCTCTGTGCTATCATCCAAAGTAATAATAGTAATAAAAAAAAAGACACCCCTACTTTTAACAAGCATTGCAAATTGCAATTGTTTGTTTTTTTTTTCTTTATTTGGAGGAAAGATTTTTTTTGCATCTTTTTGACTCCACCATTCTTCCTGCACTAACATACGCCTCGGAGACCTGGGCCCTATGAAAACAGGATGAGGACGCTATTTGGGTATCCCAAAGAGGAATCAAAAGAGCTATGCTTGGAGTATCACGTTTCACTCGAGAGAGAAGGAATCCAGAGTTCCAACCTCCGTTGAGGGTCAAGAATCAGGGACACTGTCTTGTGTGCCGAGGCGTCAAAACTCAGTTGGGCTGGACACGTAATGCGATTCAGAGACGACCGCTGGACTAGAGCTGTTACCGACTGGATTCCAAAGGATGTCAAAAGACCATGTTGGCCGCCCACCAACGAGATGGTCAGACTTCTTCGTCAAAAGCCTGAATGAGCGGTTTAAGGCACTTCCTGTTCCTGGATCGAGCAGATATCATTGGGCTACACTAGCACGAGACAGGGATGAATGGAGATGTTACTGGTACCCGCTCGAGCAAATCGAAGATCAACGGGATGACAAGTGATACAAGTGATACAAGTGATTTGGAGGAGGAGGACACACCCTAGTGCTCAGGGCTTACTCCTGACTCTGTGCCCAAGGATCACTCCTGGCTAGCTCAGAGGAAGATACAGGGTGCCAGGGATTAAACCTGGGTCAGTCGCATGCAAGGCAATTGCCCAACCCACTGTCTTGTCTCTCTGGCCATCCACAGGGGCAATTATGAGGTATTGTCATATTTAGAGCTTGTCATATTTAGAAGTATTGTCATACAAATGGAGAAACACATGATTTCCCTGCTTTCGATTTTAAAACTCATCGATGCAGACCTTTTGCTCCCAGGGTTTGGAAAGGGCAAAGCCTGAGACTCGTTTGGGCAAGGCTGTGAGGGAGGTGACCTGTGTCCTTTTCCAGTCTGAATTCAGCACCCCTTCACTCTCCTTGCCCTCTCTTAATTAGGGCAGGAGCAGAAATCCCTAGCGCTGTGCTTTAAATCTCCTCATTTCTGCCTCTCAGAAGTTAAAGATTGAGGGTCCTTGGAAGGAGAGAGTGACTGACCGTGTTGTTGTTTGTAAGTCTCATTTTTCGTACAGGAGCTGCAGATCGAGTCCTGGGTCCCGAGTCTGTTGTGTGCTGTGACCACCTCTTAACTTGCAAGGCCCACCTCAGTGATACCGAAGAAGTACTTCTGATGCAGGTCGGTAGGCAGATAGGGAAGGCCCTCCCCCCCAAGGCAATGGCACTAAATTTCCTGGGAAGTAATAGCCCTGAAGTTGCGAAAGCCAACCTTGCAGAAAATAGGAACTAAGGCCTGATAAGACTTTCACCTGGTCAGCAGCAGACTCAGAGAAGACTGGACCGCTCCGCCCGCACCCCCCTCGCCCCCCTGCTCCCCCAGAGAAATTTCAGTAGAAACGGAAGGTCGGGAAAGGAATTTCAAAGAAGACCATCACTACTCCCAACCCTACTGCCCTTGTCAACCCCCTTAGCAACGGACTTTTACCTAGGTAGAAGCCCCTCGTGAGGCAGGTTGGAGTAACCCTATTAAAGCCACCTTGAACAATGGGAGTGCGCACTCATGCTGCCTGAGCCCATGTGCTGCTAGTGCCCACGAGGCTAAGCACATGTCGTGCCTGAGCACATGTGTTGCCCGCATCTTCCCTCTTGAGGTGTACTTTCCTATCTAATGTTTGGATATGTGCAGGGGCTCTCTCTGCCCTTGGAGAAGCCTTTGTTCTCCCTTGAGCACGTTACTCTCTGTCTCTGTCTCTCTTCTCTCTCTGTCTCAGTCTCTCTCTCTCCTCTCTCTCTGTCTCTCTGTCTTTCTCTCTCTCTGGCTTTCTTTTTCTCTCTCATTGTTTCCCTCTTCCCTTCAAAAACCCTCCAAATAAAATCTTTTTTTACTTCACTGCTCGTCTACTCCTGAAATTCTTTTCTGCGAGGCAAGACAAGAACGCCGAAAACCCTGGGTAAGGCCTGGCACTGGCCCCTCCTTCCCTGCAAAGAGTCAGTCCTCACTCCAGCCTGAGTCAGTGACTCCCCGAGAAATCAGGTGGTGGGGACTGACTCCTGTACTCCTGTACCTGCAAGACCAAGCGGACTTCAGGGAGAAAGTGACCTTTCTTTTTCCCCACCCCCTCACATAGGCTAGCCGTGGGGTCCACCTGCACCACTTAGTATACATACACTTATTGATCAGAATTGAAAAGATTCTTTGTCTGTCATAGGCAGAATCTCCAGTTCCTTCCAGGCTATATTCTGTCTAAAGCTCTTGTTTTAGGCCAGAGACCTATTTCCGGGGTGTAGGCATTTGCCTTGCATGTGGCTGATCCAGGTTCTACCCCCAGCACTGTACATGGTCCCCTGAGGTGTGATCTCTGGGAACAGTCAGGTGGGGCTGAAACACGCATCCCTCCAACCCACTAAAATAAAATAAAAAAAAATTGTTTTAGTTCTTAATCAAGGTGTCAGAATTTATGTTTGAAGAAAAGATTTCCCAGCTTGTTTCTCCACCATTTATGCAAATGAACCAGTTAAGTATATAGCAGGCAGCCACCAGAGGTTAAAGATCACCCTCCCTGTTCAACAATTATTTTGCTTAAAATAAATGACAAGCAGGACTGCAGGAAATGAGTTGTAGCAATTTCAATTCATGTGTGAAAGTTTCCAATTAGGAATTCAAAGAACTTGTTGTTTAGTGAAAAAGTGAAACGAATTCCTTTTATGTGTTTCTACACTTCCTTGGTGGTCCCTGGCTGAGAGCTGGGTCTGTTGGCAGGAATATGGTCACCATTCAGTTCACCTGATGGAAAGAGCCAGATGGTCAATGGTTACATGGGCCAGAAATAGAATCTGAGGTTAGGAAAAGGTTGTTGATCAGATGCTTTGTGTTTGGGTATTGGCAACTGCAGCCTGGGCCAAGTATGATCTTCTGCCTATTTTTCTAAATAAAGTTTTATTGACATATTGGCATGCCCTGTGTATCTGTGTACATGCCCATGCGTATGTGCCCATCAATACTACCTGTGGCTGCTTTCACATCATGAATGCAGAGGTCAAATGTTCTGCAAAAGGGATGGGAGAGATCGTACAGAGGGTAGTGCACATGCCTTTACATGCAGCCAACCCAGGTTTGATGCCCTGCACCCCACATGGTCCCCTGAGCCTACCAAGAGTGATCATTAAGCACAGCAGGGTGTGACCCCAAAATAAAAACAAAACAAAAAAGACTTGCAAAGCCAAAATATTTCCTCTCTGCAAAATTCCCCTACAGGAGAAATTTAGTGCTCTAATTCAATGGTCTTAAAAAAAATAATAAAATTCCCCTTTCCTTACCCACTTTTTTCTATTGTTGTTGTGATGACCAGGACTTACATGTGTGCTTGGTTATGATGCTTGCACATTTGACTGTGGGTGCTTGCTGGGGGCTGAACACACTGCAATGGTATCAGGGATCCCAAACAGTACGTATGGCACTGTGGCACCAGGGATTGAATTCGTGGCCTCATGCTTGCAAGGTTGGTGCTTTTGCCGTGGAACCATTTAGTTTAATGGTTTTTAGGCTTTGCTGTAATGATAGAATCGTTATGGAGATGTTCTGAGAGTTCTGCTGTTTAGAAAAAGTCATGACTTCCTAGTTAAGACTCCTACAAGAGACCCTAACTATGTACTTCTGCAGGGCCTGGGACGATTATAGTACATAGCATCCCTGATCTCTCACAGGAGTAGACTTGAGGGAGTAAACTGCTATTTCTGCATTAGCACCCAGCTCCAAGCTTGCATATAGGTCGAGAGACATAGTTCTCTTCTGGGCTCTGCTACCTTTAAGCTCTGCAACCTAGAGAAGGTCATTTTACTGTTCAGGCCTTGGTTTCCTCAGGTATCAAAGAAGAAATCGGTAAATGGAAACATACAAAAGAATATCCGAAACAAGTAGTTCGCTGCAGAGATGCTTCTGGACTTTCACTGGGCTACTCTGGACAGCAGGTGCTGTCCCTCTGCCTGCCCCCTAGGAATCCCAGCAGTCGCCATCTTTCAGAACCCAATGAGAAGCCCAGATACGCAGGAGCAGTAATGACAAACGCCAGGCCTCACCGGATAGGGGATGAGCCGGTCCCTCTGGCCCTCCAGTCCTGATGGGACCCTGAGATGACATCCACGAACTGCCTCTGGCTACTATTTAAGCTCCTTAATGGTCATGATCCAGAGACACACATAAGAATCTCGGAACCGAGCAGTTTGCTGCAGAGATCTCTCCAGACCCTAATTATCAAAAATTTTAGAATTCCAGGAGCTTATGCTATTTATAACAAGCTATACAAAATAAATTGTCTAGCGTTGCCTTTTTGGGAGGTTTGAGTGGTAGTGAGTAAATTCCAAATAATAATGGTGAGACTGGTTTCAAATTAGTGAATGTAATCAAAGTGGAGACTATTGTGGAAATTGTCTGCCACACAGGCAGGGGAAGGGTTGGGATGGGGGGCATACTGGGGATTTTGGTGGTGGAAAATGTGTACTGGTGAAGGGATGGGTGTTTGATCATTGTATGACTGAAACTCAAACATGAAAGCTTTGTGACTGTATCTCACGGTAATTCAAAAAAGAAAAAAGAAAAAGAAAGAAAAAAGAAATCGGTAAATGGTTTCTTTCTGGCTGTATCTTGTTTTTAGAGATCTAATTGAATTTCTTAAATGATCATGAATTGGGCTGCTTTCCATATAGCAAGCAGAAAGGCACTGCCAGAATAAGTGATTGCTTGAAGATCTTTCTGACTTTCTGAAGTTTCTATGATCTTCAAGGGTGTAGATTTATTTCTGGAATTGAGTAGATAGAGTATGATATATCACATTTTAAAAAAAGAAAACATCTGAATCTGTTTGGCCACCCAGATAGGCCTGCATTAGTTCGAGTGCTGAATCCTGAGTACTGACATCTGAGATTTAATAACCGCACTGGATATTTGGCACCTGTGGGAGAAGACTCTGCCTTGCCCCCGTCTCCACACAACTCTGGCTAGTCATGCTGATAAATGAACTTGCCATAGAGAGACAGCTTATAAGAGTGGGGTAAATCCAACTCAGTTTACCAGTGCTCTGGAGACAACTTAGAGCCTCTTGGATAAATGGGCCACAGGATGTCTGCTAAAGTAAGACTGTGTCACTTCTCTTTTCCTGGACAGACATGGCCCAGCAGGCAATAGATTTTGCATCGATATGCTTTTAGTTTGGCTTTTTTTTTTAATAGTTCTTGGTTTTAAAATGAAAATACATCTTTTTTTCTGATCATAAAAATTCTGTTATGTATCATACAGATAATTTGGGGAGGCGGTTTTTGGACCATACCCAGCATTGCTCAGGGCTTACTCTTGGCTCTGTGCTCATGAATCACTTCTGGCATTGCTTGTGGACCAGATGTGGTGCCATGGATCAAACCAGTGTCTGCAGCTTGCAAGGCAAGAGACTTAAGTCCTACGCTGTTGGCCTGGTTCCTCTTACAGATGATGTTAAGAAATACAGTGAAGAGGATAAGTGTTTGCTCCAAATCCAACTCTGCAGATATGAGCATTGATAAACCACTCATAGGTCTCTTTTATGCACACACCTCTCCTTCACACCTGTTTGTGAATGGGCTACACCAGTTTTTTTTTTTTTTGGCTTTTTGGGTCACACCCAGCTGTGCACAGGGGTTACTCCTGGCTCTGTACTCAGGAGGAATTACTCCTGGGGGACCATATGGGATGCTGGGAATCGAGCCCGGGTCGGCCATATGCAAGGCAAATGTCTTACCCGCTGTGCTATCGCTCCAGCCCCCAGTTCCTTTTTTTAACCAAAAAATGTATATGAATATTGATTTGTGGTGTTGGACATGTAAGTCCAGCATCACTTTGTTCTTTTGATAGGAACCAACATTAGTTGTGCTGGGGGAACTGAGGAACCGCTCCTATTGATGCTCAGCCTGGCTTTGCAGTGCTGCTTGGGTCCTACAGCGCTCACAGGTGCTCTCCCACTCAAGCTATTTCTTTACCCCCTTCAACATTATTATTATTATTATTATTATTATTATTACTTTTAAAATTTAGTCACTATGAGTTGCAAAGTTATTCATCTTTGGGTTTCAGACATATGATGTTCCAACACAGACCCCTTTGTTTATTTATTTATTTATTTATTTATTTACTTATTCTCATTACTCAACTTTATTATTTTATTTTATTTAATGTTTTTTGGCTTTTTGGGTCACACCCGGTGATGTACAGGGGTTACTCCTGGCTCTGCACTCAGGAATTACTCCTGGTGGTGCTCAGGGGACCATATCGGATTCTGGGAATCAAACCCAGGTCGGCCGAGTGCAAAGAAAAAGCCCTACCCGCTGTGCTATTGCTCCAGCCCCTCAACTTTATTTTTTTTTACACTTTTTAAAAAATGAATCTCTGTAAGATACAGTTACAGACTTACAAACTTTCATGATTACGTTTCAGTAATACAATGATCGAGTACCCATCCCTCAACCAGTGTCCATTCTCCACCACCAATGTTCCCAGTATCCCTCCCACCACCCCCACCACAATCCCCCCCCCCAGCCTCTGTGGCAGGCACATTCCCTTTTACTCTCTCTCTCTCCTTTTGGGTGTTATGGTTTGCAAACAGGTAGTAAGTGACCATCACATTTGGTCCACAGTCTACTTCCAGCACACATCTCTCATCCCAAGCCACAGATCCCTTTAGCAGTGTCCACTGACCTCCACCTGTCCCCAATTTCCCTCCCAGTCCCCAGTCTGCCTCTAGTAAAGGCACTTTTGATTCTAAATGTTAGGTACTGTGGTTTGCATTGCCATAATTGATACAGTTTCATGCTTATACTTTACTGCCTTTTGGCACCCCCTTCTCCAGAGTGATCACTTCCCACCCTCAGTGCCACAGTGTTCTTGTCCCCATCCTATCCCTCCACTCCCTCAGAGTGGAGAGCTTTCCAGTGAAGATGGGCTCTCCTGTTCTTCATTTCTATTGCCCGTGGGCATTTGTTATTCCCCAACTATGTTTCTTTATGGCCTACATATGAGGGAGATCATTCCTATCAACATTGTTTTTATTGTTTATATATTTTTTATTTCTTGTTGTTTGGTACCCAGCCTTGCTCAGGGGTTGTCACTGGCTCTGCACCCAGTATTCACTCCTGGCAGTGCTCAAGGGACTGAATGGGATGCAACCCAGGTCAGTTGCATGCAAGGCAAGTGCCCTCCCTGCTGTACTGTCTCTCTGGCTACCCCCCGACATTATTTTTAAGAATTACATAGTCCTGTGAAATGTATTATAATTCATTTGCTCAATCACATTGAGGTTGCTCTTTTTTGTGGGTATATCTTTTTTACTACACTGGGATGATTATAATTTATCTATATTTTTTGTTGCATTGGTTGTTCAATGAAGTCGAATTCCTAGGCTTGAGAGGGAGGAGATGAAGAAGCTTAATCATGAATGTATCTGGCCTAACTGCCTGCAGGAAGTGTAGAGCATTTTACATTCACCAGCAGAATAGGACGACATGCAGGCTCCACTCTGGCCAACATTGGCTCTTGCCACTGTCAGTTTAAAAAGGTTTGGCAAATCCAATGTAATAAGTCTGATGTAATTTTGGGTAGATTTGTATTTTCCAAATCACTCCTCTTTTGAAAGGCACCATCTATAATTAGATAGAAGCAAGAAAACAGTGACTTCATGTTAGGTTCTCCTTCCAAAATGAGAGTGAGAAGCAGACACGTATTCATCAGGGAACCAGAAAGCCAGCACAGAAGAGCTTAGTACTCTGGGAGGGTGATCATCTTCCATTGATTTCTTTCTTCATCAACTTATTGGAAACATGTTGAATGGCATCTAGAAGGTCAAATGGTCCCAGTCATAAAGGGGCTGGCATGACAGGAGTGACATTGGTATCATCATAACAAAGCTACTTGCAGTCAGCTCCCCGGGAGCGTGGCTTCATGTCCTGCTGGTAACTCTGCTCTGCTTGATCTTAGGGAGATCTGCCCCTCTCTGCGCCGTGCGAGCGCGAGAAGACAACGGCTTTGTTTTCGTCAATGCAAGCGAGAAAGCCTTGAGAACAGTCAGATGCCTCACGCAGCCTGTCACCCAGTGCCAGGGTGGATCAGAGAGTGGACGGCCGCGTTGGGGAGGATGGTGACGCAGGTGCCCAGGGTGGAAGTTCTGTCTGGCAGCCTCTGCTGTGGCCTCATGCCACAATGACTAGCAGGGGAGGGGAGGCTGCAGCCGAGAGCGGCTCCTTCCAGGTCTGGCGCTCAGTGGTTTCCTGCCTTGCTGAATGGCCGTTGCTCGGTGGTGATGATTCATGGCCTTTGGAAAGTGTGGCTGTGTTCTGAACAGGGAAGTGAAAAATAACACGGCCCAGGGCGGTGCAAGACAGGATAGGGGCTGTCACAAGATGTCACAAGCTTTCCTTGGGGCAACTGGTGGGGTGGGGGTGGGGGGCGGGGGTGGCAGAGGAGCCATCGTGAGATCAGGCACAGTGGTTCGGGCTGGGTGAGACGGGTCGGCTTCCCTGCTTGCTCTTCTTTTGGGGCATCAACTTTTCCGAGTGTCGGTCACCAGATGCTCCTCGGAAGTGGTTGCTGGTCTTGGCTGAGCAGGTTCGGGTAGGAGGAAGCACATGGGTGATTCAATGTGTGTTGACTGACTCAGGGTTGGATCAATTTCTTAGGGTGGTGCCAGGGTCCCTGTGTGGCTTGATCCAGTTTTTTTTTTTTTTAATTTAGAGTTAAAAAAGTGAGGCTTTAACTCCTGTGGTTGCTGGCCCTTGTGTGACCCTGTTGGATGAATAAGGGGATTAAGCTGAATGTTGTGGTCTTCCTCCAAGTTGGGTAAACCCTTCTAACTTGGGGCCTTCCTGTGGTTTCAGCTGGTAGGTACCAGTGAAATTAGGCACGGGGGCGTCTCCTGGACTCGTACCCACCTCGTGGGCTCTCTTGGATTTGGGAGAGAGGAACTGAGAGGCTCCATGTAGGCGGGCATTACACTGCTGGAGGAGATCATGAAACAGGGTCTCATGAATCTGTCCATGTGGCTAGTGCTATGGCAGGAGAGCCAGGTGTGTGTGACTCTCATGAGGAGTCATGATGACCCTTTATTTCATGAAACCCAGAGCAGTGAGCTTTCTAAGGGTCTGACTGGGCTGCTGCCTGAACAGCCATCACTGTTGTCGCCTACCAGTAAGCAATTATATTAGTGTGGACTTCATAAAGACTCTGAAGTCCCTTAAAATTGCTATAATTCTGCATTCTAGTGTCCTAAACAACCTAGGATCACAGGCTCTTCCTTTTTTGTGTGTGTGGGAGGGAGGTGTGTGTGTGGGGGGTGGGGGGACCACCTGGTGATGCTTAGGGGTTGCTCCAGGCTCTGCACTCAGGAATTATTCCAGGCAGTGCTTGGAGGACTATATGGGATTCCAGTGATTGGACCCAGGCTAACTGCGTGCAAGGCAAACACCCTACCTGCTGTACTGTTGCTCAGATCCCAGGATTCTTCTGGGTTGTTCTCTCCCACTTCTGTCTTTCTGCCTCCATCCCCTCCCATTTTTGTGGCACGAGCAGAGGCCAGCTGGTCTAACATAGGCACAATGGCCAGTGTCCAAGCATTGGTGTCTTTTTTTTTTTTTTTTGAATCCTAGGTCACAATGAGTTCAAACTGGTGCTGGCATTGAGCAGGGGACTCTGGGTAACAACTGGGAAAAGAAAGAAGGGGCCCTGGGGACATTTTCAAGTGAACCTGATCCTCTTGGCTCTTTCTTCTCTCACATCATCTTCCATTCAATAGTGATTGCAATGAATTTGGTAAGCATTCTCTCCAGGGCAGGACATGTGCACGGCGGCAACTTCTGCTAATCACACCTTTCAGTTCAACACTAGAGAGTGACTGAGAGTTCCAAAGTCAGAGAGAGAGACACAGAGAGAGACAGAGAGAGAGAGAGAGAGAGAGAAAGAGAGAGAGAGAGACAGAGAGAGACAGAGACAGAGAGATAGAGACAGAGAGATAGAGACAGAGAGACAGAGAGAGAGACAGAGACAGAGAGATAGAGACAGAGAGACAGAGAGAGAGACAGAGAGGCAGAGAGAGAGAGAGAAAGAGAGGGAGGGAGGAAGGAATAAGGAGGGAGGGAGGGAGGAAGAGGGAGAGGAGAGAAGCCTTGATGACCCTCCTGGGGTCTGGGATTAGGTGACCTCATTTCACACAGACAACTGTGGTCAGGGGCAGCTCTCGGAGTAGATGGCCGCTGACACTTGGACTTTACAATGAGTGCAGGGCAGGGAATATTTTCCAGAGAACGGGGCTCCTGTCTTCGGCAGACAAACAATAAGTTCACTTAAGCATGCTGAAGGCTCTTTTGAACGTGCCTGGTCTGGAGCTGCTCCATCGCTGCCTTCCCTAGAGCCTGCAGTGGGGCGCCCACGTGAGGGATGTGCCTCTCCTGTGCCCAGAGCCCACCTTTTAAATTGTGTCAAGAGATCCATAAGAGATGAAGGTTTTCTAGGCTACATTTAGTGGGGGTACATGTTGGTGTGGGGCACGTCTGGGGCTGCGGTTGTGTATGACTTTTTTTTTTTTTTAAATTTTGAGGCGACTGCCTTGGAGGTTCTTAGCAGTGAGTGAAGAAAGAACAAAGAAACCATTCTCAGAAGCATGGCAAAAACGAAACCAAATAAAAAACCCATAAAAATCCCTACCGGGGTAGAGGAAATACCAACTCAATGCTCTTGAGCCACACATTCTCTAATAAAAGAAAGATTTGAAGGGTAGGCCATTCTGACGCGATTATGTTTGGACTGAAGGGAGAATGTGCTGGAAAACAATAAAAGGGACCATCCAAGCAGGGGAGGGCTGTTGGTATGTGGATCTGTGGGGTGTGCTGTTGCAATTCAGGAACTGACCGATGACCAGGGTTCACAGGGACGCTTGAAAGAGATACACTGCAGGAACTGGTTCAAAGTTTGTGCACAGCGGCCCAGATCAGATGACTGTCAGCCGGTGCCCCCCTGCAAGCTCTGATTGATCGTTGGATGAACTCTGACCTCTGTGTAGTCACAAAAATATCCGTTTGGAAATCTCTTTGAAGACTGATAGTAAACGCTCTCAGAACAGATAACAAGAATGGCGCGATGTCGTCAATGAAACTTTTGCAGGAAAATGTACTGATGCTGATGAGTGTGTCGCCTTTCTGCTTTTCTAATTTGGTTTTCTTAGGGAGTGTTGCGTTTGGGGGCACAGTGAGCGTGGTAAGCGGATGGAGCTGAGGACACAGACTTTCACTCTCCTCTCACGGCTGTGATGATAGCCCTGACTCAGAGCATGGCTGTCACCACACAGCAGCAGCCTGTGGCCCGCTGCAGGTAACCCTCACGGCCCCCTAAACCTTTACACGCTGCTTGCGTGCTTTGTGGCCTGAAGCTGCTGGGACCCACAGCACGAAGTGATTCTCTTGGGGTTCCCCAGAGAAGGGCATGGTGAGAAGGAAAACAGACCTCTGGTTTTCATCCCGAAGGGCTGCCCCTGGCTCCGGGTGCTTCTGTGCTCTGTGGGCAGAGGCTGGTGGCAGTCTCTGGGTACAGAGTTCGTGGCCCCTTTGCCACTTCCATTCTGTACATGGAGGTGAGAGTGGGTGCTGGCTCTGATCTCAGACACCTTCTGACTTCTGTGCAGTTAAGTTTTTGCCACCCTCTCGGCTCTGGGAACAGTTTCACTGTTTGGTCACTCAGTTCACTCCTCAGTGACTCACCGACTGTGGCTGCCACCTCGCCATTCATTCACAGTGAGACTGCGTCTTCTGATCTTATCTCTCCATTGGCGGCACAGTGCCAAGCCCACAGTAGGTGCTCTTCGCAGACCTGTTGACTTTTCTCTCTGTGCCACCTCGAAGTCCAATGTGAAACCCGTGACGTCTGAGCCCCAGGACTTAGGAATGTGACTGTCTGTGGAAGAAGTGTCATGAAGGAGGCAGAGAAGGTAAACAGGGATGGTTTTTAGTTAAAATAAAGCTCTAGTCGCGCATGACTGGTATCTTTACAAGAAGAGATGAAGAGGGGCCGGAGCGATAGCATAGTGGGTAGGGCAATTGCCTTGCATACAGCCGACCCGGGCTCAATTCCTGGCATCCCATATGGTCTCCCAAGCACCTCCAGGAATAATTCCTGAGTGCAAAGCCAGGAGTAACCTCTGAGCATCGCTGGGTGTGACCCCAAAAGAAAAAAAAACAAACAAAAAAAACAAGAAGAGATGAAGACAGATACAGCCAGGTGGAGACCATGTGAAGGTACGGGGAGAAGATGGCCAGTGACAAGCCAAGGGGAGAGGCCCAGAATAGATTCTCTGGAAGGAACCAACCCTTCTGACACCTTGAACTTGTGCTTTCAGTCTCCAGACGAGGGGGAAATCAATTCCTCTTGTGGAACCCTTCTAGTCTGTGGGCGTTTGTTATGGAAGTCTGAGAGAGACAGCCTTTCAGCACTGCCAGGGGCACACCCCATGCCGCCCGTGTTCCAGGAGGTCTGGAGACAAAGGAAAGGAGTTTGGAGGCAGAGGAATAGTGAAGGGCCTATATTCTTCATTTCCTCCTCCAAACCTCTCTCTGCTCAGCTGCTCTTTTTTGCTACTCGCAGTAGAAAGCAGAAATGTTAGGGGAACAAAGGATTCCCTAGCAGATGCTACCATATAAAATATCTGGAGTGTAATGAAACTCCTTTATTTATTTTTATTTTTTTGCTTTTGGGTCACACTTGGCGATGCACAGGGGTTACTTCTGGCTCTGCACTCAGGGGTTACTCCTGGCAGTGCTCAGGGGACCATATGGGATACTGGGAATCGAACCCTGGTCGGCCGTGTGCAAGGAAAACGCCCTACTGGCTATGGTATTGCTCTCAGCAATAGTCAGTGCTTTTGATTCTTTATTAAAGGAGTTTCATGGGGCTGGGAGCAGTGCAGGGGGGTTGGGCCACACCTGGCACTCCTGACTATGCCAGGGGTCACTCCTGGTCATGCTCAGGGAGCCATATGTGGTATTAGGGATTGAACCAGGGTCAGTTTCACACAAGGCAAACACCTTAACCCCTGTGCTCTCTCTCTAGCTTTGTAAGCACATTCCCCCCACCCCAGAATGCTTTTCTCCAAAAGTTCTTATTTATCTCATGTGGCCAAAACTTACACATGGCCTGAACGAGCCACCATATGTGCACACAGTGAATGTGTACATGTGGATCCACATGTGCTCATGTGATGAGGCCTGAATAAGGAACTCACAGGTCTTGCGGACACAGGAATGGTATAGCTGGTGCTGAACTCACCAGGGTTTTAGCTAGACCCAGCTTTATGGTACACGGTGACTAGAAAGACCCCAAACCAAGCTTTTCTTTGGGTCATGAGTTACATCCCTTATTGCCTTTGGTGTGGAAAGATGGTGCTAATATCTTGTTTCCACAATTGCTGTGGGAGAACTGTCCTTTGATGCATGGCCCTGATTCATGGCTCAGGGCTGTGATCTCTTTGCGGGAATCACAAGCTCATCTCATTGCAGGATACTCTTGGCATCTCTGGGAACATCTCTGTGTTTGCAGACCTGCCCACCCTGTTAAGGATCCAGGCCCCTGGACTGGCGACATGGCTCAAATGAGAACATATGTCTTATATGCGTGAGCCTTCGGGTCTGATTTTCCACACTGCTTCCTTTCCTCAGCACTGCTGGGAGTGACTTGGTGGCACATTGGCATGGGCCCCCTGAGCACTACAGGATATGGCCTCCACAATACTGACCCCCCCCCCAAAAAAAAAAAAGTCAGGTTCATTTGAGAATTTGCTCTGTAAGTAAGTCTTGATATTTTATGTTTTTACTGTGTTTACTATTTTTTTCACCAAAGAGTTCTCTAACTTCCAACTCAGTTATAATCCAGTGGAATTCTTTTGCAATTCTAACTTAGTTCATTGACTGTTATAGGGAACTGGGGTCCCAGGAGCTCAGCATTGACCAACCTGTCCCATGTTACCCAGGGCAGGGTCTCCCTTTGGAGAGATTTCTCCAAAATCTTTGGAGATTTTGGCAAAGATATTATTGCCAGTGTGGCAGCTGCCAGCTTCGATAGGCAAGCCTGGAAGTGATATTGTATACTATGGTTATTCATACTGAGGGTAACACTTCTGGACTGTGGTGGTATTTTTTCATTTAATACTAATTTGTATGTGTGTGTGTGTGTGTATATGTATGTGGGGTATTAGGACTTGAACTCAGTACCTCATGCATAGAGCGCCACACGTGTGCAAGGTGAGTACTGCTGAGCTACACTCCCAACCCTTAACTCTGACTTTTAGTATTTATTTTCTTTCTTTTTGGGTCACACCCGGCAATGAACAGGTGTTACTCCTGGCTCTGCACACAGGAATTCCTCCTGGCAGTGCTCAGGGACCCTATGGGATGCTGGGAATCGAATCTGGGTCAGCCGCATGCAAGGCAAATGCCCTACCCGTTGTGCTATCGCTCCAGCCCCAAACTCTGACTCTTAAAACAAGCTTCATTTCTACCTAAAGACAAGTGAACATAATCCCCTGGAGATCTGAGGGCCTGCACTGCAAGAGTTACTGTACAAACCATTGCTGTGTCCCATGAACCCACTCCTCTTCTCTGGTTGGCCCTCTGGCCGTCCCTGCCTTCTTCTTCAAACTCCCTGCCAATTACCAAGCTTGATCACTCTACTGGACAAGACTTTAGGCATGCCATTCTTCAGAGGTTACCTGCATTTTTCAATGAACATCTAAGCTTTCAGAAAATAGAGAAACGATCTTCCAATGCTTGAAAGGAGTCAAGGGTTTCAGCCTGGACTGGATGGGCCGATGGGATTACTTTGCTCATTAAAGAACCACGATAGTGGACTGTCCAGCATGGACTCCCTTCCTCAGTGTGTGTCTGGTTTGGGTCAGGAATACTCTCTTTCTTCAGTCAAAGCTGCAGTGTCTTTTGGGATATCTGTTAAGAATCTGCCACATGTTGAGAATGACATGAGTACTTGGTGCCATTTCTCTGTCACTTACTCCTAGCACCAGAGTTATATTTAATGGCTAGCCAATTGAAAAAAAAGACAGTCCTTTATGCTTTTAAGCCCATGGCCTTTCCTCCTATGCTTCGATTTTATAAAATGTTGGTTTCTCCAGAGAACCAAATGGAGCCAGCAACCATACATGCACTTTGCAATAACCGGAGGTCTTCTAGTCTGCTTCAGCCAATAAGGATGAAACAGTGACCCTTTAATACAAGACTTCATTTGGCATGACTCATCCTTAGAGACATCCAAGCTTGCTTGGCTTGTGTTGTTAAGTGCCTGGTTCTGTAAATATTGACAGTTAGAAACCATCTCAAGAGCGAACAAGCAATGATCTGGAAGGTAATGTATATGAATATGACCAGTGATTAGGCAATACTTGTCATTTGCTAAGATTCAACCCCTTGATAAATATCGCTCCATTATCTCTTTTCTAATAGTGGTTAATTTGCTTGTGTGTGACTCATAGGTGATATATTATGGGGTCTGATTCAGCAAGGAAAGTTTCCTCTGCCACAAGAGGGAACAACCTCCAAGGCCACTTTGGTTTCTAGGATACTGGCTTTGTAACAAGCATGGCTTTGCTAAGAAGGAAAAGCTAAAAAAGAGTCCCCATTATTAAGAAACAAGAAGGGAGAGATAATGGGGAGATAAAGAATGCTTGTCACCGTTCAAAGCTGATGTGTTAACACAGCTCACCTATGGACACCCACAGTCCCTGGAAGGGAACACTTCTTTCCACTCTGGGGAGTGATGGCTCTGTTCTTAGAGAAGGAACAAGGATGGATTTCTATCTAACACAAAAACTGGTTTTACCTCTTGTTCTTCCATTCAACTACTTGAATTAAATTTATCATGATCTGAATATCTCCCGATACTTTCCTAAGGATTTAGCTGTTTGGTTTGTTGTGCAGGAACTTCCCATTTGAATCAAATCCCTTTTGAATGGCCCCATTTATTTCCTACTCTGGGAAGAGAGTCAGTCCTGCCAAATCAGCAAAGAGTTTTTCAATAGATGGGTTTTGAAACATGGGCCTTTGGCAGACTATACCAGATGAAAGTTCTGTCCTTGGTGAAGGTCATGGACACACACACACACACACACACACACACACACACACACACACACAGCTGTAGCCCTCTGCATAATCAGTTGGCATTTGCTCTGAGTTGCCCTGTAATGAGAAGCGAGCTCTGCATATATTGACAGTAAATAGTAGCTCAGTGCAGCCTGATGCCTGCGCAGAAGGCAGCCGGATGCAGGCATTAACCTCACGTAAGCCATCTCTTTGCCCTTAACTGGGCTGTGTGGTTTTAAGCAAATCACTTAACCACTCTGAGCCTCAGAATCCTTCTTTGTAAAATGAGAATAATGCCTAGCTTACAGAGCTAGCATGAATTGAGATAACAAAATGTAATGTGTTTGACCAGGAGGGATGTAAGTTTAGGGACACCAACTCCCATATAGTCAATAAAGCTTGTTTAGGGGCCGGAGAGACAGTATAGCAGATAGAGTGCTTGCCTTACATGTGGCCAACCCATATGGTCCCACATATGGTCCCCTGAGTACAGCCATGAGTAAGCCCTGAGCACTGCCAGATGTGACCCCCCGCCTCCCAAATTCTTGTCTAACTTTGGGGTCCCCCAAAACATCCTGCTGTTGACCTGAGAACACAAACAGTTGATGAACACATATTTTACATTCTATATTGAATACTATATTCTTTAATAGAACAGAGAAGATGTTAAGAAAATTTTAAGGAAGAAAAAAGTACATTTACAGCACTGTATTTATTGATACTGTGTCTATGGGGTCCATTTACAAGAAATTCCACATGTAAGTGACTCCATGAAGTTTAAGCGGTGTTGTCTTAGGGTCAAATGTATTTCACACACATGCTCATAGAAACCATTGAGTCAATTGTCTCTATTATTGTCTTTAACACCAAGCCACTGTGAACATTGCTGCTAAAATGTTTGGATTATTATGGATTCAAGTTAGTAAGGGCCTATTGTAAGTCACAACATTTAGAGCCTACTGGAAGTCTCGAAATTTGCTATGCATTGTACCAGACCCCGTACAGAGGTTGTCTTAGTTGAATTTTACAGAGAAGGATTGCAGGGTTCAGGAGTTCGGCTGGCTAGGTTTAGAACCAGGCATCTTGGCGCTGCCAGCCTGTGCTGGCTGTCACCTGTGCCAGTCTTCTGAGGCATTGGTGGTCACAATTGCGTCTATGTGTCTGGTGGAGGCTGGCAAATTGCTGTGTCAGGAGGACACCAGGGCATCGGCTTCATCTTTGCCCCCATCGCACGAGCACAGACTGGTCTGTGTGCTATTAGCCAAACAGCTTCGGAAAGCCCTTGCCTAGCCACTTGGCAGAGGCTGAGTGTTCTGCCCTTTTGTTCAGGCAAGTTACACACCTGCCAAGCCGCAGAGCATTGTTCTAAGACCTTCTGGTAGTTCTTATTTTTAATGGAATGTTCAGAGTTGGCAATAAGGATCCAACCTTTGGGGATGTTCGGGGCTGGGGTGGAGATGGTGGTGGTGGTGGGTGATGGGTAGTGGGAAGGAAGTTCGGGTTGATGGTGAGCTTGTTTTGGTGATCAGAAGGGAACAGATGGTTCCACATCAGGAATTACCCCTCCAAGACCTCTTCCATGGACTCCAACCTAGCGCATGACAGTTAACATGTCACGCCAAATGGGGAAATGTATCATTCTACCCTGGCAGAACTGTACAGCCAACTACGCATCTCTGGATTCAGGGCTACATGACATTTGGGGAAGAAATGAGAGGAATTCAGTTTAGTAACATGTGGACTGTGAAGGAGAGACAGTTGTCCAGAAATTGTCCCCACAACATAAGATGTGTTTCCTGGGAAGGAAAGGTGAGGTGGGAAACTTTATTTCTGGGAAGGAAGGGGAGCTTGTACAGGCTGGAGCTTCCAGGCACACTCTTACAGGTGCGATCCATGTTTCCTACCCTCTCTGAGGTGGAAGAGGCCTTCAAAGGCCCCTGAAGAAAGGCTCCTTGGCGTGACCTTTGCTGACTCAAGCTTCTTTATATCCCAGAAAGTTGAAAAGTGCTTCCCTCAGAGCCAGGAGTTGCCCAGGAAGATCAGGAAGCACATGGAAAGCTCATGGAGGCTTCTTTGGAATATCTGGTGTGTCTGAGAGAACGAAGGAACTCAAAGTTGGAGGCAGGCAGGTGGCTTTTACTGTCACATCAGCTTTCTTTCCTCCCTTACGGGGTCTCCCTGGGAACACATCAGCAGGAGAGCAAGTGTCTCCTCTCAGCAATGATCCACGGAGGCAGAAACTACAAGTAGAAGCAAGACCAGACAGGCCGGACTGCAGAAGAACCCCATGTGACCAGTTTTGAACATACCCAGCCATGCTCAGGGGTTATTCCTGGCTCTGTGTTCAGAAATCACTCCTAGCAAGCTTGGGGGACTATATGAGATATACCAGATTCAGCCGTGTGCAACGCAAACACCTACCCACTCTACTATCACTCCAGCCCTGCATAGGTTGCTTTTGATGATATACATCTGCTTCTGGTTCACCTAAATTGTTTTTTTTTTCTTTCTGGGTCACACCCAGCGATGCACAGGGGTTATTCCTGGCTTTGCACTCAGGAATTACTCCTGGAGGTACTCAGGGTAACCATATGGGATGCTGGGAATTGAACCCGGGTTGGCTGCATGCAAGGCAAATGCCCTACCCGCTGTGCTATTGCTCCAGCCCCCACCTAAATTTTCTGGACCAGGATTCCCTTCCTTGATGTCCCAAACCCTTGATGCACCGTCAAGCTACTTTCTACCTCCTAGGGGTGCCAACAAAATGAAACAAGATGCTGTCATATAAAACATTAGCAGAATCTGGTATACATGGGACCTGGTTAATACATGTCATCTAACATTGTTACTGTCACTTATCACCAGGCTCCAGGCTTGCACTTACACGCCCAAACATGGTTTTCTCCAAAACAAATAGTTATTTCTAACATGCCGCCATCCCATCCCCTCTCCATCTCCCAGAAAGTTTGGGATCCTCTTTTGCTCTCTTCATGTTCTAAAGTAAATTAATACCTTTTAACTTCACTCACTTTCTCATTCATTCACTACTTACTGTGTGCATGGCCCCTGTTCTTGCTGGCGTGCTCACATCTGCTATCATCTGACACATTCATGAACAATATGCCCCCTCCTCGGCCCTCTCCTCCCTGCCATGTAGACACAGAGAAGATTCTTTTACAAGTTCCAGGGCTAATTTCTGAATGGATTTATGTGAACATATTCAATTTTTTGGTGCTTGTGCCAGTTTTTTTTTTCTTTTTCATTGCCAATACTTTTTTCACAGGAACTTCATGCCGCCAGAGAGTGTTTGGGGCTTCCATTGACAAACTGCTCCCTCCCAAGATCCTTTGAGGCCCTTGCAGTCTAGATCACACACACACACACACACACACACACACACACACCAAAAACAAACAAACAAACAAACAAAAAGCCAGGGTGCAGGTGGTTGGGGAGAAAGAAGCAGGACAGGCTCTGAAGGAGACAGTTTTGAGCTCATGTATGCCTCTGTTGGGTTTCCTACCCTGGGCGGCCTGGAACTCTGCTTCCTGATATGAGGTCACTGGCAGGGTTCTGCTTTTAAAGAACTGCTTGGGCAAAGAATGTGGGGGTCAGGTCACTCTAGAAACCAAGTTCTGCCCAGGCTACCTAGCAAGTCAGAGCCTCTAAGGGAATAACCAGCCACCAGCACTCATCGTGTGACTGCTCCTGGGACCTGCCGAGGGTCTCATGGTTGAAACAATGAGAGACGAAGAAAACAAATCTCAAGAGGCCACAAAAATATGATGGCCAGACGACAAATGCTTGTCTACCAGAGTCCTCATTCCAGAGAGTTCTGTGTACACAGGGCGACTGCTGTCGCAGTATTTGATGTGTAAGGGAAAGAAATCGCCCCCAAGGAAGAAGTCTGGGACAGGGAATAAAGAATCATTGCAGGGCAACACCTAGATCATCACCACCCCGGAAGCTGAGCCCTCTCCCCTCCTTCCTCCCCACACCCCCTCCTGCAGAGAGCACAGCGCATGCGCCCCAGGGTTCTATTTCAGGCAGGCCGGAGACAAGTATGTGTTCTTTGCCAAAGGAAGAATGTTCCCTCCGACAGAACTGCTAATCGGGCAAGATGAAGGGAGGAATGTACAGCCAGTGGTGGTTACTGTTTGCTTTCCAGCAGCTTTCCCCCTCGCCTCGACTGAGTCACAAGTATTTTTGGCTGGCTAATTTAGACGGTGGCTGAGTATCTTCCCTTTCCCTTCCTCCGCTCCATAGGCTTTCATTTTTTTTTTTTTTTGAAAATGTGGGAAGTTTCTGAGGCTGTGAGCTCTTGCAAAACTATGAGCAATTTTCCAGAGCCACCCGATGTCATCTGTCTCGTTGCCATAAAGAGGGAAGGCAGGAGGAGGGAGGGAAAGAAGAGGGGAGGAGAGAGCGGGATCGAGGAGGCGGGAGCGGGAGAGAGGAGGGGGGGAGGAGAAAGAAGGGGAAAGGGGAGAGGAACAGCTCGCTGACGTCAGAGAAGACCACACTGCACAGGATAACATTACTTGCTACCTCAACCACCCACTCCCTCTAATTTACTAGAAACCAAACAGCCTGTTTTGAAACCTGCAGCCAGCAGTCTGTGATTTTTGTGTTCTTCCCCCCCCCCCCACCGACTCCTGCCCGCCCCCTGCCCTCCGCCTCTTTCTTTTCTCCCTTGGACCCAAAGGGCCATTAATTGTTGGGGAGTTTGAAAGCTACCTGATTCCCTGAAACCGAGGGGGATTTCCATGAGTAATAATTCAGCCCGTGCTTGTGCAGGGCGCCCGAGCTCGAGTAAATTGATCCAGCTGCTCACAAGCGGATGGAAAAGTGCCCGCCCGGGGGAGAGCTCGGCGTCTGCAGCTGCGGCCACTGCCGGCGCGGGCTGGTAGCGGGGGTCCGCCGGGGGCTTGCCAGGGCTCGCCCCACGCGCGCGCTCTCCCCGTGCTCTCTTTCTCTCTCTCTCTCTTTTTCACTCTCTTAACCCGGTGCAAGCAATTCTGCAAGGGGCGGCCACTGCTTTCCTGAAAAGGATGGGGCCGGGGGTTTAGGGGCGTCCCAGTTTCCCGAGCTCCTCCAAGACCGTGGATGCGTTGGCCCCTTGGAGTGCCTTCCCAGAAGCCTCCCAGTTTTGTTGTCTGGACAGCCTGGCCTGTTTACAAATAGAATCGGAGCTGGCAGCGGGAACCTGTGCGTAACCCGAGGCTAAAGAAATCCTGATTTCTGCAACCCAGATGGGAGAGAGTTCAGTCTGCTTTTCTGGCCAAGGTCACAGAAGTTAATTTTTATCCTAGTAAAAAAATAATAAACACGGCATTAGCAACTCAATGTTTATCAATTTGCAGTTCATTTCCAACCAGATCAGCTCACTCCTGCATGTTTTTACTTTTTAGCTGTTGCACTGGAGTGCTTTTCGCGAAAACATCGGGGGGGGGGGGGGGGGGGTTCTTTAGTCCTAGCCCCTAGCATTTATATGGCGCTTTTCACCTTTCACTGGATACTATTAGGTGGCTCTTTCACCCGCGGTTTTCCGCCATCAAATTTTAATGATGAACTGTAGCAAGGAAAAGGCTTGTTGGGGGCCCGGGACTTTTGTCTTGAGTGTCTGTGCAGCGCAAAGTCGAGCAGGGCTGCCTCTGTTTCTTTTTCTCATCGTTTGCTCTTTCTGATGGTGAAGGGCTAGCAAATGGAGTGGAGAACTCAGAGACGGAAAACGTCCTATCAAGGGATGTAGCCAGTGGGTACACATCAAGGGAAGGGTTCCCGTGCCAGTCTACCCTTGGCCAGAGACCCGGGCCTTGAAGACTTTGATTAGTTTTGTTAACTTCGCGGAATTAGAGACCATTTGGTGGTGTCATCTACTGTTTATCACCAAACGCCAGAAACAATGAATCAGCGATGACAAAATGAAGAAACAGCTACACTGTGAATCATGCCAGCCCCGAGCCCTCCCCCAGCCTCTCTCAGTTCTCCCTCCCTACTGTGCGCCTGCCTCTAACAGGAAACTTGAGGCTGCTGCCTTTAGGGTGGATCGCAGCTGTCTGCTCCAGGAAAAAGTGGAGAATAAAGAGCTTGCAGAGGCAGCAGCCCAGAACAGACAGAGGCAGGCCTCTGTTCCGTCTTGATTGTCATAGGAAAGTAACTCACTTTCTTGAAGCCACAATTTTCTCCCCTGTGAAATGAGGGGCCAGTAGAACGTGCATCAGAAGGGCTGAGTTGTATGTAAGGGGCGTGTGCTCAGAGCTAGCCGTAGAACTCGGGCATCTAGCGGACAGCCGAGAAAGGCACCGGTTAAGAAGAATCAGAATGGGGTTGGGGTGCTAGTACACCTCTGCACCCTGCAGTTCAGTGTCCCCCACCGGCACCCACCCTCCCCCAGTAATCCCTGAGTTCAGAGCAGGAGTAACCCCTGAGCACCTCTGGGTGAGGTCTTCAGACAAAAACCAAAACAAGGAAACAGAAGAATCAGATTGGTGGGGACTGGTAGACAAAGGGCCGAAGATGCTACATACGCAACTCCAGGGATGAGGCAATGCCCCATTTCTCAATGAGCAGTTACAAGTCTCTATTTAGTTTTTTTCCCTTTAACCAGTTTGAAAGTATGCACTTTCAGTTGTGCAAGTGAAAACATCAGCTTTCTAGCTATAAATTTACTTTATTGACTCCATTACATTCACATTTGAAGCTATACGTGTTAAATACACTTATTTAGAAATACGACCTTAAAAAAAAAAACCAACTCATTCAAACTCTCCAGCATGCTCAGATTATTACTTCTCTTCCTGCTTTTTTAAAAAAATTAAATAAACCCTTTAGCTCCTTTGGCTGAGAACACTGTTAATGATAGGGTTTCATACACACCATGTTCAGACCCACACCCGCCATCAGAGTCTCTGCTTCTCCCCTCCTTGTCCCAGTGTCAGCTCCCCACACCGTCGTACCTCACCCCTTGAGGTGAGCTCACTTCTGTTGACCAATTCTCAGGTTCAGTTGCCATCGAGCATTTGTTATTTCCTTACTACATTTCTTTCCAACCCACATATGAGAGAGATCATTCTGTGTCTGTCTCTCTTCTTCTGACTAGCTTCACTCAGCATGATACTCTCCAGATCCATCCACACAACAGCAAGTGGCAGGATTTCATGTTTTTGTATGGCCAAGTACCCCCCTCCCTCCTTTTGACTGATCTGATTTAGCCTTCAGAACATGCCATCTTGCTTGAGCCCAAAGTGTCTTTGAGAGGTAACACTTTTTGAGTTTGTAGGTTGTGGAAATGCTATCTCAACCTGAATATCCACTGCACTGTTGGGCTGCCCACTCAACTGCCCTCATGAGCTGCTTGTGAAAAGTCTCTTAGTGGGATGGCTATATAAGGGAACATGCATATTTAATGATGTGTGCTGAAGAATGGGTGGGGGAAGGGTTCATGAAGTGACACCCTTCCTGGGACTTCTTTTATTATAGTTCAGCGAGGACTGGAATGATAGCACAGTGGGTAGGGCGTTTGCCCTGCATGCAGTTGACCTGGGTTCAATTCCTCCATCCCTCTCGGAGAGCCTGGCAAGCTACTGAGAGTATCCCGCCCACACGACAGAGCCTGGCAAGCTACCCGTGGCGTATTCGATAAGCCATAAACAGTAACAGCAAGTCTCACAATGGAGACGTTACTGGTGCCCGCTCGAGCAAAACGATGAACAACAGGACGGGATGATCATTATCATGGTCTGTGAGATTCCAAGGAAAAGCACGGGGGTGAGTTCAAGGGACTCAGGCGTTGGGTGGCCAAGAACTGTATCCCTGGTGGCCCATGGTGGCACATGGACACAGGACTGGGGAATAGAGAAACAGGGCCTGGGCCCCAGGCTTGTTGGTAGTCTTTATTTCTCTCTCCTCTCCAGCATAGTCCTATCTCTCCCTTACAGCACAATTGTAGTCGTAGTTTTGGTCACAGTCCCAGTCATCATAGTTCCATCATCCTAGTCTCCTCATAGACGTCAAAGTGCTCTACCCTTTTTCCCCCTTACAGTATAGTTATATAGAAATCATGAAGGGTGGGGGTACACATAAGTGGGGTTGAATATTGTCATGACAACAAACAGAGGTAAAGTCACTCCTTCAGGGGCAGTTCTAGGAGATTAACTCAAGGACAAAAATCTCATCTGAGGTTCAGCACTCTAGATTACTAGGAGATCTGCTCAAGGGTGGGATTCTATGCAGGGTGTATTGCTTTCTCCTTTCCTCAGCTAGTAATCCATTTAAACCATCATAGTAAATTTACTTCTTACAATATTTCCAGTCATTTTGTAAGAACACAGGAAGAGATATATTAAGCTTAAAGGTTGGCTCTTCCTGGGGGCATCTTGCTATATATCCAGGCCATGTTCGTCTTTCCTAACCTCAGCAGGGTCCTTAATCAGTTACTTCTTTTTGAGTCATGACAGTTTGTTCCATGACCGTGCTCTTAACTTATAATACTTATGGTGCTTAGTTTCTCCCCTTTTGATGCCAGGGTTCTTCCAGTTCCTTTGTCTAGTCTTATCTTGTGTTCATCCAGTCCCTTCGTCAGGACCCTCCTTTTCGGGATGTTAGGAAGTAAGGACAGCAGAGGCTTAAGTCTGGTAAACATGATGGATGCCCAGGAGTAAATATTATTTCGAAGTCAATTAAGTCCCATGTTACAGAAGCATAGCATCAACTGTCTTCCTGTGTCTATACAAAAAGGCCATTGCTAAATAAACCGTGCAAATGACATAAAGGAAAGAGAAAAGCAATATAGTGCTTTCTGGGATTGGGTGTACCTCAGGGACATTGTTGTGGGAGTGACTCAATAAACCTAAACTCCCTGTGGGAGGAGCAGGGACAACCCAATGTTATTCAACAATGGTCTTTGGGTCACAGCCTTTCCTCAGGGCTATTCCTAGCTCTGTGCTCAGGAGTGATCCTGGTGGTGCTCTGGGGACCCTATGTGGGTGCTAAGGATCCAATGAGGGTTGGTGGGATGATGCAAGGCTAGCACTTTGACCTCTGTATTATCACTCTGCCCCAAATCTAAGTAATTATTAATCTGACAATGCTCTTTTGATATCACTGTCACTGTCACTGTCATCCCGTTGCTCATTAACTTGCTTGAGCGGGCACCAGTGACGTCTCCATTGTGAGACTTGTTTTTACTGTTTTTGGCATATCGAATACGCCACAGGTGGCTTGCCAGTCTTTGCTGTGGGGGCGGGATACTCTCAGTAGCTTGCCGGGCTCGCCAAGAGGGGCGGAGGAATTGAACCCAGGTCGGTCACATGCAAGGCAAATGCCCTACCTACTGTGCTATACTTCAAATATATATGATATATTTGAAAAAAATTATAATAATAATTTTTAAAAAGACTATTAAAAAGACTATTTACAATATATCCAATACAACTAGAGTTATATCTTTAAAAAAACTACAAAAACATCAACATTTCTTTGATTAGAAAAAACAGGGGCTGGGAGACAGTACAGAGTTTTAGGCATATACTATGTAAATGGCTGACCCTGTGTATATCTCTGTGACCACATGCATTGTTTGATGCAGCACTCAAGGCGTCAGAGCATTGCCAGGGTGGTCCAGGTAATCCCTGATATCCCCCCGGAGCCTCAGCAACAGCACAATCTTGGACCTATTGTTGAACCTCCAGTTTATTGGCTGAGACTCTTTGGGAGTCTGGAAGCTCTACCCCCCACTAAAACAACAAAAGAAACAATTGCAATAAAAACACCATCACAAAATGATTTTTTTCCTCTAGCAATATCTCTTAACATCCTAAATGAGCAATGATTGAATTTCTTTCAGGATATTTTGTTATTTAAATAAAGAAATGTGGGGCCGGAGCGATAGCACAGCGGGTAGGGCGTTTGCCTTGCACGCGGCCGACCCCGGTTCGATCCCCGGCATCCCATATGGTCCCCCAAGCACCGCCAGGAGTAGTTCCTGAGTGCAAAGCCAGGAGTAACCCCTGAGCATCGCTGGGTGTGACCCAAAAAAAGCAAAAAAAAAAAAAAATAAAGAAATGTGAATGAGTAGTGTATAATAGAATGCACTTTTAGAAAAAGTTTTATTGAATCACTGTGAGATAGTTACAAGCTTTCATGTTTGGGTTACAGTCACAATGATCAAACACCCATCCCTCCACCAGTGCACATTCCCCACCACCAATATCACCGGTATACCCCCCCCCCTTCCTACCTTCCCCCTGCCTCCATGGCAGACAATATTCCCCATAATCTCTCTCTACTTTGGGGCATTATGGCTAGCAAAAAAAAGACACCGAGAGGTCATCATGTTCGGGCCATTATCTACTTTCAGCACACATCTCTCAATAGGATGCACTTTAACAAACTAAATGTTAACTTGCGGGCTTATGTTTTTCTACCATACTATTTTTCTCTATACTTTATTGATCCAAGTGGGTAGGGTTGGTAGTGTACCCCTAGTGAAGAGATTCCCTAGTCATGGGAATGATATCTGCATTATCCTTTATAAAGGCAGCCATTACCTAGTGCCCTTGTTGGCATTGAGCTAGAAGACCCAGGGTAATAGAGAACATGCAGTTCTGGAAACAGATCTGGTGGCATTGGCTTGAGGATGGGGTGGCAGTGGCAGTGCAAAGGGAAGAGGCAGCATTTTCTTCATTGAGCAATGCTTCTTCCCTGAAGAGAGGGCACATTTCTGTGGTCTACGAGCCAATGCTAGAGCGTGGTTGAGCAATTGTCCAGCAAACTCAATCTAAGTCAGGCGAGAGTGCTCAGGCCTAAGAGTCCTAAATTACCACAATTTGAAAGGACCAAAAAATTGCTCAATATGTATGTTACTTTTGTAGCAATAGTCTCCAAATGAAAAAAGAAAAAGTTATGTTTAAAACATTTTTGGAGTCAGATGCTTTCCACACACATAGAGAAGATTATTTGCCTTGTAGTACAATGAAAAATATCTACTTGACCTATGTGGGAAGTTTGGAATTCTCCGGGATTCCTTTATTTTATTGTATTTTCCCCCAAGGATGTATTGTACTAGACTGAAGTAGGCCTGTCACAATGACTTTAGAACTTCAATCTCAATATTCCAGTGCTAGCAGATTTATTGGAATGTAGAAAAATAAGATAAACAAAACAAAAAAACCAGTGTGCTCAGACTGAGAGCAGGGTTGGGAGATGTGTGTTTGGCAGGTTCTTTTTAGAAGATGTGGGTTTTTTCTTCTTTTTTTTTCTTTTTGATGAGCTAAGTGTTGTTTGTAACCCAAAAAGACCAAAAAGTGTGAGGTTAGATAAGCGTCAGCTAGATTCATTATTGCCATGTGGATTCTGTGAAATGAGCTTAGAGGTCTCTGGTTGTAGCTGCTGAATAAAGTTCATCAGTTGTTCATCTGACTTTGATTGGGTAGTTACTGAAAAACAGAAACTCTACCACCTTCCGGAAGCCCTCTTGTTGCTTTAGATTTGCTCGAGCAAGGGAGCTCAGGATGAATCCTGCAGGCATCTCTTGAGCAATGCCAAGTGGCCACTGGCCAGGGTAGAAGTTAAACCAGAGCTGACTATCAAATGCAGATTTTAGGTTTGGCACATTTTTTTCTTGAGCTGCTGTGCAAAGAAGGAAAGAGAGAGACATTTGTGAATCTTGCTCATCAGTTCTGCAGTCTTTAATTGGAGTCTTTTTGTTTGTTCAGGAGAAAAACTAGTCTGACTTGCATACCACAGAGAGTTTAGATCGGACAGTTAACATCTTTCATTCATGCCCCTTAGTATCTTTTACAATTTTCTACATTTATTTTTTGTCAACCTAGATGACAATTGGTTGGACATGTCTTTTGGTTGTACTTTAAAATCTCCAGTAGAAGGGCTGGAGTGATAGTATAGTGGGTAGTGTTCTTGCCTTGCATGCAACTGACCTGTTTTGGATTCCTGGCCCACATGTGGTCTCCCAAGCTTTGCCAGGAGTGAGCTCTGAGCATGCAGACAGGAGTAAGCCCTGAGTACTGCTGGGTATAGATTCAAAACAAAACAAAATAAAATCCCCAGTAAAGCCTATGATGAATATAATCACTGTATCACTGTCATCCTGTTGCTCATCGATTTGCTTGAGTGGGCACCAGAAACGTCTCCATTATAAGACTTGTTGTTCCTGTTTCTGGCATATCAAATATGCCACAGGGAGCTTGCCAGGCTCTGCCATGTGGGCGGGATACTCTTGGTAGCTTGCCGGGCTCTCTGAGAGGAATGGAGGAATCGAACCCGGGTTGGCTGCGTGCAAGGCAAATGCCCTACCCGCTGTGCTAGAGTTTTTTAACAAATTGTGATAATTTCTTATGCCCATTAGCACAGATGTGTATGTGTTTGTATGAAAAATAACATGGCTGTGCAAAGGAACACAGATCTAACCACAAAATGGTTTCTGTTGAGTTTTCTGCAGTGTGAGGCACCTACATCTGGCCAGTGGATAAATGGCTTTTCGACAAGGTCTGGCACAGATATTTTAACCGTAAAGATTAATGTATAACTAGAATGTTTTTCTTCTGTGTCAGCAGTTGGCAACCCAATACTGTAAATAAGGATTCTGGTGAGTAAATGGATGTCTGTGTATCGAGGGGAGGGGAAGGCTGGAGTAAGCAGTTTTGAAATTTCTGCCAGTGGTTGCTATAAGTGATAAGATAATTTGAGTAATCTGTAAGACCTGTGGATTTGCAGGTTTCAAAAACAGGAAAGGCTCCTGTTTGAAAATCCTCTAAAGCAACAAGTGGGTTTAAAAAAAGAGCTAAGGAGCTAACTTGTGGTTTGGTGATTGTACTTCCTTATTGATAGAATGGCCGGTGACGCAAAGCCTCCTGGGATTGCAGTGCTGTGACCACAGGCCCGACAGTTACCCTGACGAGGTTCTGAAACAGGCTCGGGGCTTTCTGGACGGATGAGAAGTCTAAAAATTTCCCTTTTCATTTCCTCTCTTGTGTGACTTTGTCTTTTTTTTTTTTTTAATCTTTTCTTCTCTTCATCTTCTTTTTCTAAAGATTGGTAGCTGAAAGGGAATTTTGCTCATGCTCTGAAGGAGTTTATCTTGAGTGACTGACCTCCCATTCCCCCAAAATTTCCACCTTGAAAACCCCAAGCTAAAAAAAAAAAAAGGTCTATGCTAGCAAACTTTTCAGTGGGTTTATGGTTCGTTAAAAATTGTTCTTTTTAAAAGAAATGTCTGAAACATCTCCATATTCTAATTTTTTTTTTGTGTGTGTGTGTGTGAGTTGAAAACCCAGGTAAATGCTCCTTCCTTCTAGAAACCTTCCCTTCTCCTGGCCCACTGGGAGGCTCCACTGGGCAAATGTTCCAGTCTCCAGGCTTGCATTTTGAAATAAATGAAAACATATGCCATTCCTGTGTGACACACTAACTGACCACAGTACAGAAAGTTCCGTTGGCTAGATGTGTGGGGCAGTCTTAGACCTTGAAACAGTTCTGTCTTAGAACTAAACTTCAGAAAAGGACTCCTGCTAAGGCTCCCGTTTTTCCCTCGGCCCTGGGGAGAACTAAGGAGGGAGCTTGGTGGGCTAAACATGCCTGATCAGACCTCAGATATTTGGCATTTTAAACTCAAATTATAGCACCCACAAGTCTTTAGGATCAATAGTGAAATAAAATATTTCACCTGCTCTGTTAGACAGAGACAGAAATTCTGGCAGAACATGGAGCTCAAATAAACCCTCAAGCCTCCTTGATGAGAAATGCAAATCGATGTCCTACACAATGGTCATTGAACTAAACATGCCCGGTAGCCACTGCTTTTCACTGTCTTCCTCACAGGGAGGAGGAGGACAAGCAGGTGGAGTCTACTTCCACACCCCAATTTCTTCCAGAATACACTGTGTTCTTTGTCATACATCTCAAGTATATAGGTAAACCTATGCATGTATGCATGCATGTATGTACATGTATCATTTATGTTCTGTGACCCCCCCTGAGGAATTCCTTTCATTTTTCAGTGGCTTCCGTGAGGACAACATGAAGGAAGAGGGGTTTCTCTCAGTACTTCAGCAATGACAAGTCAAAAACCTAGATTCTCACCAAATGAGCCATCTGGTCGGTTCCTGTCTTGGCCCCCAAAGATCAGTTTGAGGTGAGTCTGAGTCAGATTTAGATTATTTTGTTTTTGAGCCACATTCACTAGTGTTGAAAGCTACTCCTGACTCGGTGCTCAGTTAGTTGTTCTCAATAGGGGATCTTGTGGGAATCCTTCAGTGCTAGATATTGAATCCGGCACTTTAGCCCTTTGAAGTATTTCCATCTTGCGTTATCTTTCTGAACCTCAGATTTTTTAAAAACTTGTTTTTGTTGCTGTGTATGTGAGAGACTCCCAAGCATTGCTCAGGGAGCCTGGGGGCTGCTCTTGGCAATTAGCCAACTGGCCTGTGGGTTTCAATGTTCAGGCCTGTTAATGTGCAGCTTGGGGCCAGAAGTGTTGGAAGCCACCAGGCCACACTGAGGTGCTAGAGGGCCTCCAGGGCTACACGGGGCAGCAGCAGCGAGGGGCATGCGGTGCCAGGGATTGAATTTGGGGCCTTGGACCTGCAAGCATGCAGTCTTCACCCCTGAACTCTCAACCTGACCCTTATGAGTTGGATGTGAGTGCTTTCTCTGTTTCTTTTTAGTAAGCCAAATAAATCTTCCCCAAAACACGTCACTGAGGCCACAAGGAAATGTAATTCTGCCAACTGTGGGAGCCAACAAGAATTGCCAAAGTCTTAAGGTTACAGCAAGAGCAAGAACCACTTTTTATATTATTCATGAGTACAGTATGCACATGAGTACTCTGTGTATGTTTGTGTGTGCATGAGCAGTGGGCATGTGTGTGCGTGGGTATGTATATCAGCCTGTGTGTGTCTAGATGCATGGTTTTGTGTGTGTGGCTGACACACCAAATATCACAGATCTACGGGAGACAGTGTCGGGAAGGGTGTGGTGTGAGACTGGCCTGCTGGGGTACAGGCAGTTCCTTTAGGACAAACTGCTTTCCTCTGCTTTGCTGCCATCTCCCACGTAAGCAACATCCCCGAGACTGCAGAAGCAGTAAAGCTAGGCAAGGTGTACATTACATTTCTCTTTCCTGCTGCCTCTCCAGTGACTTCTCTAAAAATATCTTTTTTCTTCAGTCCCAGGAAGAAGGAAAGAGTCTTGGAACTGAGAAGAGAGAACAAGGAATCAACATCACACTGGCTTCATTGTGGTGTGTGTGTGTGTGTGTGTGTGTGTAAAAGACAAAGATTGGAAAAGACAAAAATGCATGACAGAATCAGCTTGGAAAACAACTATGAATTCGTGTCCCTCAAAGAAGGCCCTTTTCCCTTCTCCCGGGATTGCACCCCAATTTCCTGTCTCTAACCTTGGCATCAGTGCTGACCCACTTTGGGCTCTCCTTTGTTTCTTGAAACTGCTCACTGTGTGATTACAGTTGACTCTTGTCAACGTTGCTCTTCTCCTCCCTGCCATCTGAGTCCAAAAGTGCAGCCCTTCCCACTCACTCCCAATAATTAGGGGTGAGTTCAGAGCCCAAGAGCGGCAGGGTTGGATTGGCGAGATGACAAAGAAGCGGCCCCTTTCCTGGGAATGAGAGACCCAAGGACAAGCAGCTGCTCCCAGCCCGCAGAGTTTGCTCCCCATGTCACCTGCTTTTTCTGGCTTTCGTCTCTGGAGTGTGCAGGCAGCCTCACTGGAGGCAGCATCTTCAGCCCCCAGTACTCGTGGGGGCTCTTCCCTCGGGGCAGCGAGTTTACTGCACTCACTTATCTAAGTTCACACCCTGAGTCAACAGTGGAACCGGGAAGTGGACTCTGTCGGCGTCCTATGGAAAGTTGGGTGTATTTACTTTTCTCTTAAAGCAAACTTTGATTTATTCTTTAATAAGTTACCACTTAGAATATAGTTCTGGATAAATTTGACTTGGCATCCAAATCTAAGTCACATATTGATAAAGGAGGAGCGGGAACACCAAGTCTTTTTCGTCTTCCCGGCTTTATCATTAACCCCAAGTTTTGAAATATATTTGCTTTCAGAAGCGCCAGTTTTCACGTTTTCAAGAAGGTGATAATTTGCTGTTGATGAGTTCCTTTGCTGACAGGTGTTAAAACGGGGTAGCCCAAGGCACTGTTCAAACTCTGGAGAGGGACCATGTGACTGAAAGGAATGACCTTGACTTCAGACGGGTTCAAGTTCGGGGCTGTGGGCTCTGTAAACCGTGGGGGATGGGAGTGGGGCATGAAACGTGGACTCTCAGAAGGTTTGCATAACTATAAGGACACGTGTATCAAGGGCTGGGTAGGAGTGTAGAATGGAGCATATATTTAGTACACAAGCTGTTAGGGTTCTGTCTTACTGAGGTTATTTGTATTGTGTGGAAATAAACTTCTGCTTTCTCTTCCTAGCGGATTCTCTAGGAAATCACCCGCACAAGGTGAAATGTGATTTCATCTTCGGAGCTTTTTCTGCTTGTCCCACATGCGTGGATGGAGCCGCCCTTCGAGGACTTGAGGGAAGGAATGTTCTGGCCTCATTGCTGATAGTGACTAGGATCCTGGGAGTGGTCAGCGGTGAGACTTTTCTCTCTTTTGTACTGACCGCACTTCCTCCTTACATGCAGTCATCTGCAAAGAAGGAAGAAAAACACGAAAGGCAGAAGGATGCATCATTTCCCAGTGTCAGGAGGGATGAATTCTTCTTCTTTTTTCTTGCCCAAAGGATCCAAGAATAACTGGCATCTCTTGGGATGGCTCCAGCAGTAGAGACATCAGCAAGAATGCAGATCACCTTGTGTGATCAGTTTCAGGAGCAAAAGGAGAGGAGAAGGGTACAGGTGTAATGGGGGCAGGAGGCAGGATCCCTGTCTCTGGAGGATTTCCTGATTTTTGTGTTTAATTGCTGTGCACCAGAGATTCTAAGCAATCTCAATGAGAAAATTCTTTCCATTGGGAGTCTATACCTCTCCCTCTTGGTGTGTGTCTGGGGCGTGGGGTAGGAAGGAGTGAGGAGGGCCTCAAATAAAAAAAAATCTCTGATCTTTTCTTCTTCCAAAAGAGATTGGAGAAGCCAAGTCTGCAGACCTTCAGTTTTGGGGGGGTGTCAAAAGAGTGTGTGTGTGAGTGAGTGTGTGTGTGAGTGTGTGTGTTTGTGTGTGTGTTTGTGTGTGTGTGTGTGTGTGTGTGAGAGAGAGAGAGAGAGAGAGAGAGAGAGGGAAAGAGAGAGAGAGAGAGAAAGAGAGAGAGAGTATAGGTTGTAGTAGAGAGACAGAGAGACTTGGACCCAGATGGTGGCTCATCTTTTCTCTCTACTAGCTGGGAAGGCAGGGCCGGGAGTGGAGCCACTGTGGGTTGGGGCTGCATTGGGTTGGGCGTCATGGCAGGTGGTCTTTGGAAAGAATCTGATAATCAGATCTTCTAGCAGAGTCAACAGCCCAGGAGACTGAGGGAACGACCATGAACCCTAGCATTCCTGTTTGCAGAGACTCCCTCCTTACCTTCTTGACTCACTGATAGAGGCTCCTGAGGCCCTATTACTCTTCCGTCATTTCTGCTTGAGAATAGATGTAAAGACTCCTGCTTGTCAATGCAGTGGGTTCATTTTCCTATCACATCCACTTGGAGAATTGTACTGACTCTGCCCATTTAACAGATGAGGATACTGAGGCTCACAAAGGGCAGGAACCTTTTCCAATACCACCCATGTTGGAATCAGTGGACCTCACATTTGTTTGCTGCATTTGCTACCACCATGGCCTCTCTGCTCTTAAAGGAAACCCAGGCAGAAAAATGAATTTTTTTGTTTGTTTATTTTTGTTTTGGGGGGGCCACACTTGGTGGTGCTCAGAGCTTATTCCTGGCTCTGAGCGCTCAGGGATCCTTCCTGGTGGGGTTCAGGGGACCGTGTGTGGTGCAGGGAATCAAACCTGGGCAGCTGCGTGCAAGAAATCATTTCCCTGGCTCCAAGAGATCATTTCTTTCCACTGCCTTTGCACTTTGGGGGAGGAGTGTCTCCCTAAGCTTAGGAGACTAGCTTATTGTGGTTCAGCTCTACTGCGGTGCATCACTTTCAGGAGTCCTTGAAGACTTCCGTGGTCAGAGACTCATTGTCAGGGAACTGGACCATTTCCAGAGGGGCTGCGTTAGCATGCACGGCCAGGCTGCTCTGACCGGTGTGGCAGAGCTGATTCTGAGAGCGGCTAGGTGTAAGGTGACCCCAGGGGTGCCTGTTCTTCACAGGAGTCCTGGAACCCCTGATCCCAAACAACCAATATTCTTGGGGAACAGTGGGTTGAGGCACCTCCTTGTTGTATGGCTTTCTGGATTCGGAAAGCCTGAGAGACTCTCTGCCCCTGCTTAGCTCAGGCTGGCTCGTCTTTCCCCACCCACCTCTCCAGGCACGGGCTGAAGGGAGCCATGTCTTCAGCCACGCTCACCTGACACAGCAGAATCTGGCGGGAGAAACAATCCCTGTTTTGTTTTTTTTTTCCTTTTTGGGTCACACCTGGCAATGCTCAGGGGTTACTCTTGGCTCTACATTCAGGAATTACTCCTGGTGGTGCTCAGGGGACCCTATGGGATGCTGGGAACCGAATCTGGGTTGGCCACACATGCCAGGCAAACGCCCTCCCCGCTGTGAAATCGCTCCAGCCCCACCATCCCTGGTTTTGACTCAACACGGCTTGTGTACTGGGTTCCTAGAGGCAGGAATGGCCTGAGGCTGAGCCTCGGTGCCCGCCTGAAGGGAGGGCCAGATTGAAGCCTCCTTCAGGACCCGGGGGCCTGTCCAGGGAAGGAGGCCAAGAGCCCAGGCTTCTGTCTCACTCGCCCCTGGAGCGGACTCAGTGCTCTGCTCGGGCGGGTCTCCTCCAGCGGGAAGAGAAATTCTTCCACATTGGGGGACAAGGTCTGCCTCGGAGAAGGAAGCCCTGGTCTGTCCTGGTGATTTATGTGCCCTGCATCCGCCTTTGTTCTGCAGAGCGGGGGCATGAAAGGCTGCCGGGCCGGGAGAGGTGCCTATCAGTGACTTGCACAGGAAATTGGAAATTGGAAACCCAGGGTCTCCCTCTCCTCTGCCTCTGACTCACGCTTAAACAAACCCCACACCCGCCCTGACCTTTGCTCCCTCCATCTGTGGTTGGCTGTACCTTCCAGCAGCCCGCTCTCCCCGCCCGCCCGCGTGAGGCTAGCATTTGGCCCGCTTCCTGCGGGAGAGAATCCTTCAGCTCCCAAGAACGCTCTGGAGGCAGCCCCTGATTGTTTTTGTCTTCAACAAAGCACATGCTGACATCCCCCCCACCCCCCACCCCTTTAAATGTTCATCCATTATATTCATCAACGCAGAGAGATGTAACATTTGGCAAAATTATTTTAAGTAGCACTCCAACCTGTGATCATAATTTCAAATCAAGGAATTTGCTGAGCAGCTGTGGGAAGAACAAAGGGCCTGTGAGTGATTTAAGGGCTGGGGGAGGGGAGGCTACGTTCAGCACCGAGCTTGCCCAGTGGAGAAGCGTGTGCAAGGAAGCAGGTTGTGAACGCACCGCACCGAGTGTGTGTGTGGGGGACGGGTGGGGGGAGCAGGCCTTGTCAGCGTAGGGCCATTCTGCAGCTTCCATCTGCTGAACATACCACACGTGCCACTTAAAAATAGAGCCACGAGCGAGAGTACAGTGGGAAGGGCATTCACCTTGCACGTGGCCGACCTGGGTTCATATGATCCCTCAAGCCTTCCAGAAGTGATCCTTGAGGGCAGAGCCAAGAGTAAGCCCTGAACACCTTGGGGTGTGGCTCCCAAAACAAAACAAAAACACAGCCAAGGTGCAGAGGATGGTGGTTTTAGATAAGACAATTGCTGAAAGCTTCAGCTCAGGAGTGCGATGTTTGTGAACTCAAATCGTGGCTCTGTCACTCACCAGCCTCGGTTGTGACATCTATATAATGGGGACAATAATAACATGTGTCTCAGAGACTATTCTGATATGTCCTTATCTGGCCCCATCTGTCCAACAGAGATGCTCTTATTAGGAGCATCGAATAGGAGTATTAGAAATGCTATTATCACTGCATTATTCTGCAGAAATGAATTATTTACGGGCACTGCAACTGATTGACTTCCCAAACAGCTATTGGGTCCCTATGATTGCAGAGTTGAGTGTTGTAAGGATACAAACATGTACAAAGCATGAGAATTAATAAGCCATTAGACATAGAAAGTCACTTCTATTGAATTAAAATTAATCATGACTTCCAATAACATTCAATTTTCAAAGAATTGTTCTGATCAGATGGGCCCATTAGAAACAAATTGAAACATGATAGAAATTGAAAAGAAGCAAGGAAGACACTGGGCAGATAGCTCAAAGGGCTGGAGTGGATGACCTAGATGTGGGCGCCCCAGGTACACTTTGTGGTATTGCACTGTCCCCTTGAACACCTGTGCCACAGAGCCAGTAGTAGCATCTGAGCCTTGCAGGGTGGGCCCCCAACCCCAAACCAAGAACAACAACAAAATGAAGCGATAGCACAGTGGGTAGGGCGTTTGCCTTGCACGCGGCCGACCCGGGTTCGATTCCTCTGTCCCTCTCAGAGAGCCTGGCAAGCTACCAAGAGTATCTTACCTGCACGGCAGAGCCTGGCAAGATACCGGTGGCGTATTCAATATGCCAAAAACAGTAACAACAAGTCTCACAACGGAGACGTTACTGGTGCCCGCTGGAGCAAATTGATGAGCAATGGGATGACAGTGACAGAAACAGTGATAGTCTCTTCAACAAACTATTACTGAGATATACTTATTAAACAATAGTCCTCCTTCATAGTAGGGAATTCCATCAGACCATTTGCAAATCATTAGACCTATATGCAAATAATCCGATTTGTCTGAGTGCTTTCCAAATAGACAGGGTCTCCGTTCGGAGTTATTCAGTTCTGCAAAATGATAAACATTCAAAATGACCAGGTCCAACCTCGCATCCATTTAGTAGAATCCCTGATCAACAGTAGCCGAATCTCTGCTCTCATTCTGCTAGGAACAGAGAGCCCACTTGTTCAGAAGGGTTGAATATCTCTAGATGTTTAAGATGAAAGAATTAATGGGAGATTAATTTAAACGAACTTGCATAGCACATGGAAAGGCCAAAAGGACCTTTTATTGTTTTCCCGTTTATCTTGCTTTCCATCTCAGCCATTCGGTCTCGCTTTGGCGGCATGTGTCATGTCCATCTTCCCCTTTTGCCCCAGCTGCCTCCCGCCCTCTGTGTGGAGCTGACAACAATAGCTTCGGTCACTGCTGGCCGCCCAAGCATACCTTGCCTTAGAAGTTGAGAACTAACCTTCAGTTTATTGCTCCTTTGCCCTGTTCTCTGGGGTTGTTCAACCAGGCTCTGCTTTCTTGGAAAACAACAGTGACCTTTGTTCAGCCAAAACCTTATTTCCCAAACTCTGATATTTGCTCGCGGGCCCTCCTCTCTCTCTCTCCCTCCCTCTCTCTCTCCAGCTGTTCCGAACTGCTGACCACTTGCTTCCGCACTGGCCGCTTCCGCTGTTCCAGCACTTCTTGGAAGGCAGCCGCTAGGGGCCAACGCAGATGCAGCCCAAGTGCTCTTTGCCGCGTCGGGCTGGGGTCTGGATTTAAACTTGCATCTTTGGAACGAGCAGAGGGAGGTTATCTTTGAAAGCTGGGAGCTGAAGGCAGACCGAGCAAACCGGAGTGCCTTAATTTTTTCACACTTCTCATTACTTGTAGAAGTGTTTGAGTTAAAAAGAGCAGGCATGTGGGGGGTGGGCAGGAGAAGGAGGGGAGGGGAAGCGAATCAAGAGCAATTAAAGTAAAAAGAGAAAAGGGACACAAGAGAAAGATTTATTGGGGAGGTCTTGCGTTCTGAAACGCCTTCTTTTCACGCGTCCTTTTCTAACTCGGATGTTTTTCTTGTGTTCCCCCATCTCCCTTCAGCTCCTGTCCCTCTTGTTCTTCTTGTTGCCCAGTTTGAGGTGGGCTACTGGAGAAAGCCTGCACTCTTACCTGCTTGATGGTTCTGCAACTGATTAGGGCTGGCTCACCCAGAGTGCTCCAACCCCATGGACTGCACTGGGAACATAACATGAGCTTTTAGGGGAATGAAAACTATTTCAATTAATTCCCCTTACACACTATTTTTAATAATTTGATGTAGTTATTAATATTTAAGCAACAGGCAAACACAGGAGAATTGGGGTGTTTTTTTCTTTTTTCAACAACCTGTCCTGAAAAGCTGGAGGGCGGGAAAAATTTTGTCTTTGCTTACTCTGGACATGAGTGACCGCTGCGTCTTTGAACTCACTCTCTGCTTTGCCTCTCTCTCTCTCTCTCTCTCTCTCTCTCTCTCTCTCTCTGTGTGTGTGTGTGTGTGTGTGTGTGTGTAACAGCCCAGACTGTCTCCTCCTACAAACAGAGTATGAGGTGCTAGAGATAAAGGCCTTCTCTCCCCCATGACCCCAGCTCACATCACTCATTGTCCTTCTATTTCTTCTGGGCTGTCTCCCTCAGAGGACTGGAGCGATAGCGCAGCGGGTAGGGCATGCAGCCGACCCGGGTTCGATTCCTCTGTCCCTCTCAGAGAGCGCAGCAAGCTACCGAGAGTATCTTGCCTACACGGCAGAGCCTGGCAATACACTACCTATGGCGTATTTGATATGCCAAAAATAGTAACAAGTCTTACAATGAGATGTTACTGATGCCCGTTCGAGCAAATAGATGAGCAACAGGCTGACAGTGACAGTGACAGTCCCCGCTCAGAGTGCGTTTTCAAAGAGTCTCTCCCACTCTCCTCCCTCCTGATCCTGTGTTGTTGTGATAATGGGGAGTCACACACTTGCTTGGCTGTGGTGCTCACACATTTTTCTAGCATGATGCTTTGTGAGGAGTCCCCATCAAGTGTTCGTGCTCCGACAGGGCAGTGATGACCAAGTACAGTCTTTCAGTTGGGGTGTTTGCATTTGTGCTCACTGTGAGTTCACACTCTTAGTGAAGGCACTCTGGTGTGCATTGGCATGGAATCACTGCAGTGCTCACACGTATGTTTGCCAGAGGATGTGCTTACTGGCTGGAAACCTTGCCTGGGACTTAGGGAATCATGATAACAGAGCTTCCAGGACTGCGCCTGGTTCTTGGGAACACTGGGGATTCGAACTCATGAGTGTCTGCTTGCAAAGCAAGTGCTCTAAGCCCTTGAGTTATTCCTCTGTGCACTTTTTTGGGTTCTGTTTTGTTTGGGGGCCACACCCAGCTGTGCTTAGGGCTTACTCCTGGTTCTGCACTTAGGTATCACTTCTGGCAGGCTCAGGGACCATTTGGAGTGCTGGGGATTGAACCTACACTGGCCATGTGCAAGGCAAGAACCTGCCTGCTATACTCTCAGTCAGATTCACCTCTGGTCTTTTTTTAACTATTGAGAACTTCAGTTTTGTCATTGATAAAATGGGAGTGATTATCTCACAGGCCATTGAAAACACTACAAGTAGTATTTATAATATATTCTATTTCTTTTATGTGTTCCTTCACTGTATCACTGTATCACTGTCATTCCATTGTTCATTGATTTGTTCGAGCGGGCACCAGTAATGTCTCTCATTGAGAGACTTATTGTTACTGTTTTTGACATATGCAATATGCAGGGGTAGCTTGCCAGGCTCTGCTGTGCAAGCTCCATACTCTTGGTAGCTTACTGCGCTCGCTGAGAGGGGCAGAGGAATCGAACACGGGTTGGCCAAGTGAAAGGCGAAAGCCCAACTGCTGTGCTATAGCTGTGCTGGAGCGAGGTGTTCCTTAAGTATAGAATTTATTTTTACTTAATATATCCATGTAATTATTAAAGAGGCATCAAATGGGATAGAGAGATAATACTGGATGAGGATCCTTGCCTTGCATGGGGCCAACCCCAGTTCAATCCCAATTACCGTGTATGGTTCCCTAATCAGGAGTACCAGGTGTCATCTCTGAGCACACAGCTGAGGACAGCTAAGTGTGGCCCTCTCCCCAAATCAATCAAACAAAAAGACATCAAATGAATGCATTAATGTTCTACAATTTGTCAATGAACATAATGTGATGTCAGCTTCTTAGTCATCAATTAAAAAGTTCAAAACCACCTAATTTTGTTCGATTCAATATTGTCTGGCCTATGTGAAGTCACGACTTTGACACTCTACTTTCTATCTTACTGTCACAAGAGTGCTAAAATGGATGAACATTATGAACTTCTAGCCCCACCATGGCTAGAAGTTCTATTATTGCTGTTCTCACAGGTGCAGAGAATTTTGAATATTTGTGTAGCTGGTGGATGGTTTAGACAACTGGCTTTACCTGGGAAAGTCCCCAAATCCTAGCATCTTTTTCTATTTTGCTGAAATTATCCAGACAATGACTTCAACTTTTGCCTTTCCTGATCATGGTTGAATAGCCGATTTGGTTCAGGCAGCCATCTGTTCCTAGCCCCCGATTTTCACTTCTCTCTTTTACCTTCTTTCCTTCTTCTTGCCTAAAAGGTGAATGAAGCTGATGTGGTTGTCCTAGAAAATTTGCTCTCACCTGGGATGTGGCCCAAGAGTTCATCAGGCCCATACACCTGTCTGGGAGAGTAGACATACTACACACACATCTCCCTGTTGGCCCATCAGACACAGCTGAATAGATTTGGCTCCAGCTCCAGCAATTTGGTTATTAATTTTCTCCTCTCAGCTGAGTGTAGACCACCTGGCCAGAGCTTGGCTCAGCCATCTCCTAGTTCCCTTGGCAGGCAGTGTCTGGCAGCCAAAGTATCTTAGCTCCTGTCCTCCCTTCTCTCTCAGGCCTATTAGCTAAGACATTTAAGGGAAGAATAAATGGCACTGACGTGAGATATAAGCATAGTGGTAGAATATCCATAGAATGACTGTGAAGACTGAAAGAACCAAATATTTTGCGTATGGCCAATGTCGTAAGATGAAACATGGCTCCCAAAGATATCATGTCTTAATTCTTGTAACCTATAGTTGTTTTTAAGTTTTGTTTTATTTCTTTGAGTCACACTGGCTGTTCTCAGGGCTTACTCCTGACTCTGTGCTCAGGGGTCACTCCTGGTGAACTTGGGGCACCATATGAGATGCTGGGGATCAAGCTTGGGTCAGCCATGTGCAAGGCAAGCAAGCACCCTAATCACTGTACTATCTCTTTAGCAACTGTTATCTTTTTTGGAACAAAGAACTTTTTAGATGTGATTAAATTAGAAATCATCAGATGGAGAGGCTATTCTGGAATAACTGGGTGGTTCCAAAATAACATCACAGGTGTCTTTTGAAAAGAAACACAGGTAGATTTCAGGTTCACATGTGGCCTGCACAGGTGCATGATATGAAAATGAAGGAAAGGTTTGAACGATATGGCTATAAAGCAACCAGTGAATACTGACATCCACCAGAAACTGAAATAGGTAAAGAACAGATTGTCCAGAAGACACGATCCTATTGACACCCTCATCTTGGTCTGTTGACTCTGAGTTCACTAAGACCTACTGCTCTTGTCACCGGTAGGAAGTTGGCTACTCAACTGCGAAGCTTGCAAAATAAATCTGAAGCTTCTTTTTTTAAAAATAAAAATAAAATAGTAAGTATAATTATACTTGAAATTATATTACAATTACATTATAATAATTGATATAATGATATCTATGTACTTGTTACCTGGGAAATAGAAAAGTGAACTATAATCTTATCATTCATTCGACTGAGTAATCTGAAGCTTCTTATGTTTGAACTCTCACAAGGAAAGCCTTGTGTTCCACTCACTACTAACTGAACCCAGTTCCAAATTCAAATCCTGCCTGATTGCCTATTAGTTGAGGAATTTAAATTATAACTGAGGATTCAGCTGCAGAAAAGTCTGGCTTTATATTTCTCAGTGTTTGAATTACAGGGTTACAGGAAAGCAATTTCCTGTTGTGATGAATGCTGCACCTCCAATGCTATCGGCTCGATGTTGGGTGAACCAGTTCATAATTTCTAATACAAGCATCTTTTGTGTGCAAAAAAACTGTAAGCATGTAAGAGAGTCTCTGCACTCAAGACACTTATTTTCTTATGAGTGTAGATAACAAGTTCATCAATAAGCACAATAGTTTCACGTATATTGATAAGTAATGCAAAGAAGACAGGGTAATGGGGCTGGAGTGATAGCACAGTGGGTAGGGCGTTTGCCTTACACAAGCCCAACCTGGGTTCGATTCCCAGCATCCCATATGGTCCCCCAGCTCCGCCAGGAGTAATTCCTGAGTGCAGAGGCAGGAGTAACCCCTGTGCATCACTGGGTATGACCCGAAAAGAAAAAAAAAGGGTAATAAGAAAATGAGAAGGGGTGGAGTGCAACTTTTGCTAGATTGGTTAGATATAACCTATTGATAAAATGTTTTGTAAAACTTCTGATGATGAAAAGGCATTTAGGTAAAGAATCAAGGAGAAACACTGTTTCAAGAGTAAGAACTAGCAAGAACAAATTTGTGGGAATAACTTGACCCTTGGGAAGGGGGAGAGAGAGAGAGAGAGCTGGAATGTTCTAGTGAAGTTCTAGGGAGACACTAGATCACAGAACTTAATAGGCATTTGGATTTCATCCTGGTTACAATAAAAAGTCACTTAAAAGTCTTCAGCATGTTATACTAAGATGAATAGTGTCCTCCAAAAATTCACGTCTGCTAGAAACTTCAGAAAGTGACCTTGCTTGAAAATAGTATCTTTGCGGGTATAATTAAGGTAAGGATTGAGAGGAGGTCATTCTGGACTCAGGTGCGTCCTAAATCCAGTAAGAGTGTCTTTATGGGGACAGAAAAGGACATATAGGGTTACACAGAGAAATGTCTGTATGAAGATAGAAGCAGATCATTGAGGTGATGTCTCCACTAAGAATTTGAAGAATTGCTAGCAGCCACAAGAAGCTTAAAGAGAGACATGGAATAGTTTCTCTCTGACAGTACCTGGAAGGAACACATTCTCTTAATTTTGGGTTTTTTTTTTTTTTTTTTTTTGCTTTTCAGGTCACATCCAGCGATACACAGGGGTTACTCCTGGCTCTACACTCAGGAATTACTCCTGACGGTGCTGGGGGACCATATGGGATGCTGGAAATCGAACCCGGGTTGGCCTCATACAAGGTAAACACCCTACCTTCTATGCTATCACTCCAGTCCCCCTCTCTTAATTTTGAGCTTGAATTTGAACTTGCATCTATAAACTGTGAGAGAATAGATTTATGGTTCTTTTTTTTTTTTTTTTTTTTGCTTTTTGGGTCACACCTGGCGATGCACAGGGGTTACTCCTGGCTCTGCACTCAGGAATTACTCCTGGCGGTACTCAGGGGACCATATGGGATGCTGGAATTCGAACCCGGGTCGGCTTTGTGCAAGGCAAACGCCCTATCCGCTGTGCTATCGCTCCAGCCCCGATTTCTGTGGTTTTAAGTCACTCTAGTTTGTAGTTGGGCTGAAGTGATAGTGCATCGAGTAGGGCATTTGCCTTGCATGGGGCTGACCCAGGTTCGATTCCTCCAACCCTCTCGGAGAGCCTGGCAAACTACTGAGAGTATCTCGCCCGCACAGCAGAGCCTGCTAAGCTACCCATGGCATATTCAATTTGCCAAAAACAGTAACAAGTCTCATACTGGAAATGTTACTGGTGCCTGCTTGAGCAAATCGTCGAGGAACGGGATGACAATGACAGTTTGTGGTTAAATTTTTATGTCTGTCACAAAACACTAATGCAGGGCTGGAGCAATAGCACAGCGGGTAGGGTGTTTGCCTTGCATGCGGCCGACCCGGGTTCGATTCCCAGCATCCCATATGGTCCCCTGAGCACCGCCAGGGATAATTCCTGAGTGCAGAGCCAGGAGTAACCCCTGTGCATTGCCGGGTGTGACCCCCCCCAAAAAAAGCAAAAAACAAAACAAAAAACAAAACACTAATGCAGGGGTGATGTGATCTACTTTGGATGGTGGGGTAGCTTCCTAGAAATGAATTCCAGAGGGTCAAAACCAAAGATGGTGTTGAGGTCTCTTGGATTGGCTTTAGCAGTGATCCAGATCAGAGAAGGTATAGTGTAGACAGGGTAGGTCTGGGTAGATGATGAGAACCTTACAGTTTTAGGATATACGAAGGAAGCAGACCTATAGGTTTTACTCTTGGATTGGATATGGCAGGTGGGAGGGAGAGCTGGTAGATGAGAAAGAAAAATTAAACTTGACTCCTGTTTGTGGCCTATGCAACTAGTATGAATTATTGAGATGAGGAAGCTCGGGGAGCTGAGTCTGGTGGGATCCTCATGCTTTGGTCATGCTAAGCTTTTGGTGCCTGAATGAAATCTCAGTGGAGATGCTGAACTAGACAGTTCAAATTTATCAGTCTAGGGATCTTAGGATAAAGTGTGGCAGCCATCAGAACATGGCTTTCTAAACTCTTGTGTCTACATGAAAGAAAGATTTCCATCAGAATTTTTGGGGCATTTACATACTATTTAGAGATTTGGTAAAGGCCAAGGAGTCTGACAAACTGTGAATGCCTGTGTGTCTGTGTTGGAGGGTAGGGATAGGGTTAGCATTATAGCGCTATCATCCTGTTGTTCATCAATTTGCTCGAGCGGGCACCAGTAATGTCTCCATTGTGAGACTCGTTGTTACTGTTTTTGGCATATCGAATACGCCATGGGTAGCTTGTCAGGCTCTGCCGTGTGGGCGGGATATTCTCGGTAGTTTGCCGGGCTCTCCAAGAGGGATGGAGTGCAAAGTTGGTTGTGTGCAAAGCAAATGCCCTACCCCCTGTGCTATTGCTTCAGTCCAGGGATAAGGTAGGGGGGAAAAACAACCACCAAGAAACAGTCATAGATAGGATTTTGGAAATGACTTGAAGTGTTACCAGCAGGGAGTGATTAGTCACAAATGCTGCTCAGACAAGATGAAGAGAGATTTCATCATGACCAGGGGCCTGATGTAGGCCTTTGGTAATTTATTTCAGGCAGAAAGTAGAGTTCTGAGTTTGGCTGGAGTCATTGGAGGGGAGAGGGCTTGTGACGAGGTGATGGTTATGACTCTATACAACTCTTTGAAGAAGTTTTTGTTAGGAAAGAGTGTGGAGACGGTCAGTTGTTGAAGAGGGATTTGGGACCAAGGGAGAGGGCGTGATGGAGAAGTCTCTATGAGGAGATTCAGATAGTGCAGATGTTGCCTGTCCCAGCTCTCGGGGTGATTCTGCTGTAGGGGAAAGAAGGGCAAGTCTGTGTGCTTGGGCAATGGCTGACTCGGTGGAGACAACTGGTGACTGGAGGAAGAATTAGAGGAAAGTTGAACGCTGATCCCAGGGATCTGAGCATAAACCCCTAATTAAGGAGGATAATGAGAAGTCCTCCACCCGCCCCACCAAGTCTCAACAGTGATTGATTCAATTCATCACATCAGAAAATTCAAATGTCAAGGGGTCCAGGACTCTGTGTGTCAAAATGGTCTAAAACTACACCTTCTCCCTTAAACACGTGAAACCAGTTCCCCACTGCTTGCCTTTCTTCCCCCCACTTCCCTGCCCCCCATTACTCACCTTTGGGTATTCTTCAGGGGTCAGGGAGTTCCGGCAAATCCTCTACGAGGGTGGATTACAACCCTGTCTCTAGACGAATGGGCTATTTCTTCTTCCTTCTTTTCAAAATAAATTTTATAAAGGGATTCCTGAAAGTACAAGAACGCAGCTCTGTGATTGTCTTCTTCTCTAGAGCAACTTGGCATTGTTCAGGGCTAGTCCTTCTCACCCTGGCCGTCTTACGAGGCTTCATCAGGGAATTGGGTTTTGATGGTTAAACTTTTCACCCCCAGAGGGTGAAAGTCCATGAATGCAATCAGGTAAACTAATAATACGGTTTTCTGTATTTTTATATTGAAATGTAGTTCACTGTATCACTGTTATCCTGTTGCTCATTGATTTGCTCGAGTGGGCACCAGTGACGTCTCCATTGTGAGACTTGTTACTGTTTTTGGCATATCGAATTCGCCCTGGGTAGCTTGCCAGGCTCTGCCGTGTGGGCGGGATACTCTCGGTAGTTTGCCAGGCTCTCCAAGAAGGCTGGAGGAATTGAACCCAGGTCAGTTCCTGCAAGGCAAATGCCCCGTTAATTAATTATTAATGACTTGGAGCCATATTATGTTCAGGGTTTACTCCTGTTTCTGTACTCAGGAATCATTCCTGGTATTGCTTAGGGGACCACATGTGGTGCTGGGGATAGAATCAGGATCAGTTACGTGCAAAGCAAGTGGCTTAACCCCTTGTACATGTCTTCAGCTCTAGTTTGTATTTTTAAGAGGTCTTCAACAGATTTCTGGTCCTGTGAAATATTGTGCTCCCCAAATAATTTTGTGGTCACACTAATTTTAAAATCTTGCCTATTAAAGGTGTGAAGAAGTCCTTCAATTAAAAGGTCACTTGGCTATTTTTTATGCAACATTTCTCAAGCATTTTCTGATAACAAAACAGTGTTCTGCAGAATACATTTTGGGAAATCTCTACTTACACAAGTCTCAGTCTACCAGGAAAAATAATTCTTGTTTGCCACCTGGGTACAAAAAAAAAATATTTTCAGTCATTGTGCAAATAATTTGCAGAAACAAGAATGAAGTGAAAGTGACTCTATTAGGCGTGTAGACGCTAGAACTGATGACAAAAAGTCAAGTTTTCATTCTTATTGTTCCGATTTTAAATGAGCACACACCCAAACTGAGCAAAACCATTTGAATGAAATCATCATGCATGACTCTGGAACATCCGTCTTGCAAACACTGACTCAGATTACAAACATCTTTAACAGGTTCTAGCTTATCACTGCTTCATTTTTGTACTTGCTTCACAAAAATACAAGGGAAACTGGAAGTCTTTAATAACATAATTTTGCTCGAGGATGGCCATCTTTTTTTGCTATCTAATTGTAAGTAATTTTATTTCTAGACTATAAATCAAGATGACCAATCCCACAACTTTTTCTATTTTCTTCTTATTTTTTAAAAACCTCTCTATAAATACCTGCTTTCAGCATAGGCCCACTAGATTGATCTCCTAGTGTGCAGGCATTATGAAAGATGAAATTACACAGCCTTTTAACAAAGATTCTTCTGTGTTACTTTTAACAAAAATACTGTCAGAGCCATGAAGACTTTATGTTAGGATGATTTACTAGATGAGAACATCTTATGTCCTTTTGGTTTCTAGAAGTATCTTTCACATGTCCAATTTTAAGTTTGAGGAAACACATTGAGGATGTTGCTGTCTGAGGACTTAGAGCCTGAGCTTTCTCTTAAATGATCAATTTCCTCATTGACCTTAGAGGCTAGCATTCTGCTGGCTGTATTCATCATCTTATTTATCTAAGAATTGTGAATCATCTTCATTTTTTTCCCTCTTTGCCATTATACACAGAAAGTGAAACATGGTGAATTTTCAAGCTCAGTATTATGCAACAATTATAGCACCTCCAGTCTTCTTTGAAACCTTCTGAGGGATGGCGCCTTGCTTAGGTCAATGTAAAATGAAGACTGAAAATATTGCAGTTGTGATGATTTATCTCACTGTGGCATCATCCTTCTAAAGTAGGCCATTACATACTTCTCCCTTGCACTCTTTCGTTAAAAAAAATTTACCAACGGACGAGAAGATGGCGGCAGGCGCCAGAGCTGGCGGAGCCGGGGCAGCTCTCAGTGCTCTGGACAGCTGGCTGATGGGGTCACAAAATTTCTGCGTGAATGAATATAAGAGAGTTAAATATTCTCTTTCAAAAGGAATGCTTTTAAGGAACTGGAGAAATAACACAGCAGGTAGGGCGTTTGCCTTGCACACGGCCGACCTGGGTTCGATTCCCAGCATCCCATATAGTCCCTTGAGCACCACTGGGGGTAATTCCTGAGTGCAAAGCCAGGAGTAACCCCTGTGCATCGCCAAATGTGACCCAAAAAGCAAAAAAAAAAAATGCCTTTAAGTGAAACCAATCTGGCATTCGCCGCAGAGTGCCTTTATGGAGTGGGACGCATGAAGGTAGCAGCATTGTGGCCACTGGTGCTGAAGCTGGTGGAGCAATGGTAGCTCTTGGCACTAAGGACCACAGGCTACCTAGGAGACAGAATTTTTGTGTGAGTGAATAGTGCTCTTAGGGTCCGACCTGGCACCACTGAGGAGCGTGGGTCTCAGAGCTGAGGGTTTTTTTCGGAGACTCGCTGTTGACAGGGTGTCACTGCCCCCACTGCTCCCATGGATCAACCCTCACCACGGGTGCCACCCCCTGGCATATTGTGCAGTAAAGTCTCCCTAAGTGCAACTGACTGGAGACTGGACCCGAGGACATGGTTGTGTGCCTCCTGGTCAGGTTCTGCTGGACATGTGGCTGTGGCCTGCCTCTAGTCCCCAAGTCATGTACAGCCCTGGCCCTGGTCCTGGTCCTAGCTGGGGCCACTGCTGCTGCCATGACTGGGCCCAGAGGTGAAGTGTCTCTGGCAGGTCAACCTGGACCTGTGGGGAGAGTCCTGACAAAGACAGGTAAGGTTGACCGCAGGGACCATCATTCACTGCAGACTTCAAAACTACATTGTCTATTGTAATAATGTTCTTTCTTCCTCATCCTTCCCTTCTTGGTTGCTGTTGTGATGGCCTGGGCTCTTACGCAGACCTGGCTCATGGTGAAGGAATGTTTAGCGATGACGCTGGCACTCTCAGCTGTGGTGCTAACCAAGAGTTCACTCCTTTAGCGGTGCTTACGCATGTCCTGGTTAGGGACCACACTCTTTTAGTTGTCTTGCTCATGCAATTTATGATTATAGTGTTCCTCAGGGCTTGCAATCCCAGTCCTTGGTGCTCACACATCTTTATATTTGTGGAGAAATCGTACCTGATGGTAGCTCAGAGCTAATCTGGCATGGTGCATGGGGGTCACTCTCAGCAGTGTTTTGGGGATCATATAGTTCCAGGGATAGAATCTGGGCCTCCTGCATGCATAGCATGCGCTCCAGCTTGTTGAGCTCTCTCTCTGACTCCACTCATCTTTTTATTTTTCTTTTTATTGAGTCACTGTCAAGGCTGGAGCCATAGCACAGCGGGTAGGGCATTTGCACATGGCCGACCCGGATTTGATTCCTCTGCCCCTCTCGGAGAGCCCAGTGAGCTACCGAGAGTATCTCACCCACACGGCAGAGCCTGGCAAGCTACCTGTGGCGTATTTGATATGCCAAAAACAATAACAAGTCTCACAATGGAGACGTTACTGGTGCCCGCTCGAGCAAATCGATGAGCAACAGGATGACAGTGACAGTGATTGAATCACTGTGAGATAGACAGTTATAAAGCTGTTCATGATCAGGTTTCAGTCATACAATAATCCAACACCCATCCCTCCACCAGTGTACATTTTCCATCACCAATGACCCCAGTTTCCCTCCCATCACCTCCATTCCCCCAGCCTGCTGCTATGGGTTTATGGCATATGGAGCTTAAATAAGTATAAATACAAAGTATAAGATACTTTCCTGCTCTATATCTCTTTTTCTCTCTCCTTTTGAGCACTATGGTTTGCAATACAGATACTGAGAGGTTATCATGTTTGTTCCTTTACCTACTTTCAGCATGCAGGTCTTATCCAGAGTGATCATTTCCAATTATCTTTGTTATAATATCTTTGTCCCTTCTTTATCCCAATTGCCTTCTTCCCCAGCACTTTAGGAGGCTTCCAACAGTGGACTAACCCTCTTTGGCCTAGTTTCTAACTGTCGTTGGGTATTAGTCTTGTATTATGTTTTTCAATGTTCCAAAAATGAGTGCAATCATTCTATGTCTATCCTCGTCTGATTCATTGCACTCAACATGTCCATCTAAACAAATTTCATGACTGCATTTTTCCTAACTGCTGCATAGTAATCCATTGTGTAGGTGTACTATAATTTCTTTAACCAGTCTTCTGTTCTCAGGCACGTGGGTTGTTTCCAGATTCTGGCTATTGTAAATAGTGCTGTAATAAATATAGAGGTCATACATCTTTTTAGTGGTGCTCATCAGACTTCACACATGTATATGTGCTTGATATGGTATGGCTAGAAACTGCTCGCAGCACCTAGGGCATGTTTAGGTAAAGCTTCTCTTAAATTTGCAAATAAATTGGGTCGGGGGCAGAACCTTGATCATGGGTATAGGAAGTACAGGAAACAGTAATACCTCATTTTACTCTCACTCTCTTTTAGTTTTTGGGCCATGCCTAAAGGTATTACTTTAGGTATGGCCTAAAGTGTTCAGGGATTCCTCTTGGCAGGCTCATATATACTCAGGGAACCATATACAGTGCTGGATGGAACCAGGCTAGGCAGTGTACACGCCAAACACCTTATCCCCATACTATCTCTCAGTTTCTCCGAAATCTCTTTTTTTGGGTCACACTTGGAGATGCACAAGGGTTACTCCTGGCTCTGCACTCAGGAATTACTCCTGGCAGTGATCAGTGGACCATATGGGATACTGGGAATTGAACCCAGGTCAGGCGCATGCAAGGCAAACACCCTACCCGCTGTGCTATCACTCCAGCTCCCCTCTGAAATCTTTTAATAGCTTCAAACTGTCATGCTGTAATCACTGTATCACTGTCATCCTGTTGTTCATCGATTTGCTTGAGCGGGCACCCGTAACGTCTCCACTCGTCCCAGCCCTGAGATTTTAGCATCCTCTCCTTACTCATCTTTCCCAATGATTGGAGGCTCTTTCAGGGTCAGGGGAATGAGACCTGTTATTGTTACTATATTTGGCATATCGGATATGCCACAGGGAGCTTGCCAGGCTCTTCCGTGCGGGCGGGATATTCATGGTAGCTTGCTGGGTTCTCCGAGAGGGATGGAGAATGTATATCAGAGGATACAAGCAAGTATGTTAAAACCAAACACATGTGTGCTGCTGTAGGCACATCAGTGGGCTAGACTATAAGAGTTTCCGAGAGCTTTGTTTTATATAGTCTCTGGATCTTGGCCATTGATGAGATTACATGGCACCGGGGCTTAGTTTGTGGGTGTGACTGCCAAGGTACTGGAAAATGGGAGTCTGCATGGAGGAGGCTGTAATAACACACAAAAAAATGAGATTTGACCGAGCAGTTAGAAAACGGGATTTCATGGAGAGGAGATGTCATCGCTAGAAAGCCAGGGAAAGGTCGACAGGATTGACTTTGAAGAGTAGCTGACTCAGCATGTTAGAGAAACGGGCCCATCTGGGTGGGTTAGCAGACAAAGGTGGAAGAGGAAGAGTGCTCACAAGCGGTGGCGGTGGGGGGACAGCTACAGCATCTTCCTGACGGTTTTGTGTTGCCAAACACACACACACACACACAAAAGATGGAAAGGTGATAGGGTTAGGATTGAGAGTCTATGTCCATGTGGCAAACAGGAGAATGGTCAGTGTGGTGGGTGTGCATCTGGGGACTGTCTGTTTACATGTGACCCTGCTCCTAGATGACCTCCAGAAGACTTCTGTGGGGGGAAGGAAGCATCTAGAGATAAGGCAGGAGTAACCAGGGGAAGTTAGCGGGAGAGTCACCCACATGGCACTCGTGCCTTTGTTTGTTTTGGTTTGGGGGCCACACTTGGCGATACTCAAGGGTTACTCCTGGCTCTGCGCTCAGGAATTACTGGCAATGGAGGGGTACCATAAGGGATATGGGGATCGAACTTGGATCAGCTGCTCATGCAAGGCATGTGCCCTCCCTGCTCCACCATCTCTCCAGTCCCACGCTCATGCATAAGGAAGGATGGAAGCAATCAGATGCGCCACTCAGCACTTGGGCAAAGAGCCCGTGATTCCTCATTGTTCTGCGATGTTGATTTTGGTTCTGTGACACCTTTTCATGACAGTAACTCGCACAATGGAAACCCAAAGCTTCTTGAAGCAGCAGAATGGAAACTAGGACCAGGAAGAACCTGAGAGTATTCCGAAGGACGAAAGAATCCTTCTGGGCTGAATGGTGAATGATCTGGAGCTCAGTGGGTCTCCTCCTCCATCTTCCAAAAAGTCCTCTCCTCACCCTCCGGCTTCCGGGACACCTCAGAAGATGATACACCTGGGTGGAGAGTTTCTGCACATGTGTGCCGATTGGATTCTCTTATCACTGACTCCCGATCAAATGCTCAGGGGTGCTGACTTTTCTGGGAGCACCCCCTGGCAACAGCTGCATTTCTGGGCTGGTGACTCAAGGTGACTGGGTGGGTGGGGGATGAGTTGGTGTCTTTTTTGGGAGACCTGAGCCCTCCTCCAAGGAAATGAATAGACTCCTTTCAGAAAGCACAGCCAAGGGAACTGTGAGCACAGGGTTTTGCACGGAGCTCCTCTCACTCCAGTCTCCCTGCCACCAGTTTTAGGCACGTCCCAATCCCCCTCCTTCCAGGCCCCCCTGGATTGTGAGAACAATGAAAAGCATGAGCCAGACTCACTGTGCTTCCTCCCTGAGCACTTCCGACAGGCAGCTGAAAACAGTAAATTAGGATCAAGCCAATGGCATTTGGCGTTATCTGGGTCTGCTGTCAGGGCGCTCCTGCAGTCTTGGTGTTGAATGGAAATTCTGTTTCCTTCCTCCTCTAAAGGCGCAGCAGACTGGGTTTCCTGCCTTCCTGGTAGCGCTACACTTACTCAGACAGTTCTGGCCCTTTGACTTGCAGATCAATTAAAAAAAAAATTTTTTTAACCACAGTTTAAAAAAAGTTATGCACACGCAAGCTCGCAGGGAAAGAGAAAAGCAACATGCAGAACAACAAACATGCCCTAAGTGCTGACTAAGCAGGAAGGCTTGTCCGGGAGAGAGAGGCCAGGACAAAGATTCACACTGTCGCTAAGCTGACTCTCACTTCCAGTGGTTTACAGCCCGGCATGGGTCAAGACTGCGTTATCATCTCCCAGGATGAACACCTGGGAATAGCTCTGCCTTCAGCATTTACCCACCCTTGTTTTGCAGAAAGGCCAAGGCGTCTGAGTGACGCAGCCACGGTGCTCCATCCCAGGGGCTTTAGGGGGGGCCACATTCTCCAAGCTGGGGAACTTGTCCTGCCTGCCTTTGTCCTGGGCTTTGTGTCTAAGTGTAGAGAGCAGGAGAACAAAACTTCTTTGAGGTTGTCTGGGGCACAGATTCTGAGACTATTATTAACATAATCCTGCTGAAGGGTGACATCTTCCTTGGGGGAGACTGTGATGGAAGACAAGGTAGTGGTGCCTCAAGTTGGCTACGAGGCACAGAAACATACATCCAGCCTCCCTTCTTGGACAGGAACCTGAATTCTGGCTTCTGGGTTCCAGGATTCACTCAAGGTCGGCCACCTGCTGGGTGAGTCCTCTGTATAGGGTGCTAATCCCCGGAAGCTGGCAATTTTGTTTAGAGATCACACACACTCCCCAAGATGTTGTTTTCTGTTGACTCAAAGGGAAAGGTGTATCTGATCAGATAATGAGTGCGTTTCTGGGGCTTTGAGAATGGATTTGCTGACTCACTGTCCAAGATGGAAACAGCCAAGAGCCTGTGTTCCCAGAGCTGCAGAGCAGAGACGTTTTTCTGCAAAATGTCCAAGGGGAAACATGTCCTCCTGGACGGGACCATCTGTCTCTCTCACCACTTCAGTTTGGTTGTTGCCACGTGAAAGTAGTTACAGGTGAACTGCCTGGCTGTGTTCCAATCAAAATTTATTTACAAAACAGGAACTAGGTGTATTGTTTCTCTGAGCTGCTGCAAGGCAGGAACAAGTTTTTGTTTGTTTCTCAAGGGCTAGCATGGGGCATGATTCCTGTGAGTCTCCCCCCACCCCCCTCCCCCCTGTGATGCGTGCTGAGTGAAAATACTTTCTGAAGATCATCAAGGGAAAATGTGTGGGTCTTTAGGTACATTCACAACTTCACCTTGTGCTGCCCTTAGAGTTGTGATACTAGATTCTTTAAATAAAATGTCTCTGTTGCACTGCACTGTAGCACTGTCGTCCTGTTGTTCATCAATTTGCTCGAGCAGGCACCAGTAACGTCTCCGTTGTGAGACTTGTTGTTACTGCTTTTGGCATATTGAGGACGCCACGAGGAGCTTGCCAGGCTCTGCCACGTGGGTGGGATACTCTCGGTAGCTTGCCAAGAGGGATGGAGGAATCAAACCTGGGTCGGCCGCGTGCAAGGCAAACACCCCACCCACTATGCTATCACTCTAGTATTTATTAATGTATTTAATTCCTTCAGAGATGCAGATATTTTATATCTAATACCCGAGACTTATAGACAATTCTTGTTCCAATTTGATTGTCGCTCTCCCCCTCCCCTCCTCCCTCCTTCTGTCCCTCCTTGACTTCATTTTTTTAAAATTCCTTCATTCCCCTTATAAAAACTTATTAAACAAAGTTTTAAGTAGGCCAAGAGCTCTTGTATTTATTTGTTTCTTTTGGGGGCCATACCTGCTGTGCTCAGGTATGTGTCCTAACTTTGTGCTCAGAAGAAACATCTGTTAGTGCCTGGGGGTGGGGTAGAACAAAGTGTAGTGCCAGGGATCGAATGGGGGCAGGGGCACGGAAGGAAAGAACCTTAATCTCTCTTCTATCTCTCTGGCTCCCTGACCAGGAACTAGTCAATAGGATCTAGAGTTTGAAACCTTTTCAAAAAGAAACTCTTGGAGGCAATTCTCCCAGGAAATCACAGAACCTGCCCCAGAGTATCACTGTATCACTGTCATCCTGTTGCTCATAGATTTGTTCCAGCAGGTGCCAGTAACGTCTCCATTTGTCTCTGTCACCTTCAAGGGAATGAGGTCCATTATTGTTACTATTTTTGGCATGTCGAATATGCCTTGGGTAGCTTGCCAGGCTCTGCAGCAGTACAGGACACAAAGACTGCATATGGATTGAATCACCCTCTCACTGTGTGTGCTACTGATCATTCAACTTGGATTCTCTTTCCTTTCTTTCTTTCTTTCTTTCTTTCTTTCTTTCTTTCTTTCTTTCTTTCTTTCTTTCTTTCTTTCTTTCTTTCTTTCTTTCTTTCTTTCTTTCTTTCTTTCTTTCTTTCTTTCTTTCTTTCTTTCTTTCTTTCTTTCTTTCTCTTTCTTTCTCTCTCTTTCTTTCTTTCTCTTTCTTTTTTGATTTCTTTCTCTCTTTCTTGAACTCAGTCATGCCATGAAGGCCCCACTGGCCACTCTGATCAGCCTCGGGAGAACAGTGGTCTCAAGAGCTAATGTGTCATGCTTGTACCTCGGCTCTGCTTCTAGATTAACTTCAAAGGCAAACTCAGCAGCAGCAGCGAGCACAGACTCACGGGGCATGGTATGTGGGGGCGCTATTTTCTAGCATGTTCTACACATCTTCGCATTGAAGTTTTGCAACACTGCTGAGAGGGAGGAACTGTTGTCACCCCAAGGACAGATGAAGCAAAGGTGGAATCACAACGTGACCGCTTCTGGTTTCAGCACTCAACAGATGTTGGTCATAAGGACAGGACCAAACATGGGTCTTCCCCGGCCATGGATGCGGTGCATGTTTCCCTGTGTTCACCCCTGAAGGATGCTCCACAGTAATGGCCGAGACTGACGGCCCCTGTGAACCTCATTCCAGGACTGCTAAAGGATGCTTCGGAGGGCTGGAGTGAGAGTATTGCGAGTGGATAGGGCATATTTGCCTTGCACATGGCTGACCTGGGTTCGATCCCCAGCATCCCATCTGATCCCCTGGAGCCCAACAGGAGGGATGCCTGAGTGCAGAGCCAGGAGTAAGCGCTGAGCATCTCCAGGTGTGATCTCCAAAACAAAACAAAAAAATAAATAAAAGGGAGGCCTCCAACAGACAACAGTCTTGCTTCTTGGGGCTGCCCACTGTCATACAGCCTTGGGCGGGGCATCACACAAGCAGGTCTCAATCTGTGGAGGGGCCCCCTTATTTGCAGGACCACCCAGTGTGAGGTCTGGGCTGCTATTTCTAGGGACAGAGGAGGAAGGGGGTGCTGTTCCCCGGCTTCGGTAGATCTGAACCTCATTGGCTACCCTTTAAGAGATGGGGGGGGGGGGGAAACTGGGGGCTCTGGTGAGCTCCGAGTAGAGAAATGAAGCTAGAAGGAAGGGATGGTTGAAGAGAAAGAGCTTCAGAGTTAGGAGAGGGACCTTCCAGGACCCCGTCAGACAGCGCCATCTCCACCAACAGGTCCCCTTCATCGGACACACAGCATGACTCTGCCTTTCCTCAGAACTTGGGTTAAACGTGGGCTTAGCCAGGCACGGCTCTCTCCAGAAACACATATCTGGGGACTGGGATGCCCATTTCTCTGTCTCTGCTGCTGGAGCAAGAGGAGAGCAGAGGGCCCAGCTCTGCGTAAGTCCAAGTAACATTCCTTCAATGGCACGGCAGGATGCCATTCCCTCACAGGAAGAGCAGCGGGACCAACATAGGGCAGTGGGCACAAGGATATGTTTGTTCTCAAGGGTCTCCTGCAATGTGGGTATTTTTCATGTTCCATATCTATGTTTATAGACCTTTCTATTTAGACAGTTATTATCTTTTTGTTGTTGTTACTTGTTTTGGTGCAAGCTCCCTCCCTTCCCTACCTGTACTATCACTTCAGCCTCCGAAATGATCTGGAGTGCCCCCCTCCGCCTCCCTCCACCCTCCCCACCCCCAACCCCCTGGGTTCTAAAGGAATTCGACCTTCCAGATGGTGAAAGAAAACATGACTGCCGAGGCATGAAGGATGTTCTGGCTTCCAGGTTTCTCAGCCAACCAGCTGGAACCTCAGGTTAGGCAGCAGGACAGGGAGGCAGGCCTGTCCCTAAGTGTCCCCTGGGCCTGTCTAGCTAAAAGACATGACTTCTCAAGAAGGGGGTAGCAGCGAACCAGTAGGTGACAGGACACTGTCTGGACCTCATTTTGCCATAAACACGTTGATGGCAGTCACCTTCCTTCCCGGGAGTCACTAAGTTCTCTGCTACTCAGGGGTACCACCAAGAAAGGTCATGGATGCAGGCGGAAGAGGGTGTGTCCTTTGAGACCAGATCTTGGCCAAATCTGCTCCAAGACAGGCAGAGCATGGAGGTCAGAGAGGAAGTCAGACTGCTGTCCCTCCCCAAGCTAAACCAGGCCCCCAAGGAAGCAGCCCCACCTCCACGCCCCCCAACCCTGGGGGTCTGGCAGAAGGAAGGCAGGAAGGTAGCAGGAGTGAAAGGTCAGAGGCCAGCGGGCATGTGGGAGTGGGGGAGAGACCAAGGGGGGCAGGACCTGCTCTCAGGTGCTTTGGCCTTGATGCTCCACATGGAAGCCAGGAAAAGGATGTGAGGAAGGACAGAGGGGGCTGGAGGCCCCTTTGCCCCGCGAAAGAACAATGGTCATTCTTCCATTGAAGGCTGACATTTCACAGAGAAGAAAGGCCTCATGGTGGCACGGTGGGAGGACCCCCCCCCCCCCCGAGGAAAAGGAACAGCAGAGAGAGCCCCAGGCCCCGTGCTGACCCAGGCAGAAGAGGCCTCTAGAGCAGCCCTTTGAATCAGATCTGCAGCTGAAGCAGACAGGCGAGCTGACGCTGAACGCTTTTCCTGAGTGGGGCCTTACAGCTTTCCAAGGCGCCACTGACTCAGCTCCCAGCCCACCTACTTCCCGACCCCGAATTACAGGCCTGGAGTCAGGACTGGGGTGCAGGGAGATGCTCAAAGCTGCCCAGGGCGGGGGGCGGGGGGCCGTCCTCACTGGCTCCGGCATGTGGCTCTGTGAGACTTACCATCTCTACCCACAGGAAGAAGGATTTCCCAGAAAAAATAAAGGAAGCTGGCCAATATAATCAACTCACACAAACCCCTCCTCTTTCCAAATATGTGCCTATCTCCAAAACAATCAAAACTGCCCCATGAAATAACACTTGTTCAGTACAAAGGAAGTACAGCATGATGGGACCACAGTCCCGGTCCAAGTCAAACATTCCCGATTGTTAAGCATGCAACAATGAACTAAAAAACTGAATGGCATTCACATGTGAGGACGGTCAGTCGTGGTCAGGGCAAGCCCTTGGGGGTTCCCATTTGAGGGGCCACTGGCAGCTTTCCCACTGTCAGGCCCCTCGCAGAAGCTGCCACCCAGAACCTGCTTGGGCTTGGTCCTTCAGCTGCTTGGTAGTCGGAGTCCCTGACCCCTGCACACACACAGAGTCCAGGCAACGTACATCTGTCTCGAGACTCCCCCATGGGAAGGGCCTTTGACTGATGGCAGCTGGTGGCACCGAGAGTTTCATCTGACAAGAGGGGGAAGTCAGATTTCTGGTCTTGGGGGGGACCTCAGTGAAAGTAGTATTGTCATCTGTTATGGATTAAATTGTGACCCTCCCAATTCTTATTTTGAAGTAGCCACACCCAGTGTGACTCTATTTGGACGGAGTAGTTGAGGGAGGTGAAGATTGACCCCTTATGACTCATGTCCCTAGAAGAGTAGATGCAGGAGGCAGCTCTCTCTTCCCCCCCCCTCTCTCTCTCCCTCCCCACCTCCTTCCTTTAAGGGTGAAGACAGTGGAAAAAAAGGATCTGAAAGTCCGAGTGAGGGGACCCATCATGGACCTTACTGGCCTTGGAGATGACCTTTGGAGATGGTCTGTCAACTCCATCTTGACCATAGACTTGCATCCTCCAGAACTGGATAAAGGGGACTGCTGTTTATGAAGTCCCCAATCTATGGCATTTGCATATAGCAGCTGAGGGGGATTAAGATATTGTCCCTTGTCAAATTTGTAAGACAAAAGGGACAGGTAGTGGTGGTGGGGCAGGATAGTGGATGACAAACAGATCCTAAACACTAGCTCTAGCATTCCAGAGTGCAGCTGATAAGGCCTGTCTCCCACAGTTCCACCAAGCCTTCATTTAGGTCGTGGCCAGTGAATCAGCTTGAGTACATACTAGTTTTTTATGTTTAGTTTGCTCAAGAGGAGATGGGAATTCTTTACATCTTTTTCCATGTGTGTCTGTGGGATCCCTTGTCACTTTCTTTACATCTTTTTTTCCATTTCTTAGATCCCTCATCTTTGAGTTAGGAATCCATGTGACAATATGTGGGCCAGGTTCCAGGTGACCCTGTGACTTTTTTGTGATGGGCTGTAAACATCAGGGAGAGAGAAATTCTTAATACACTGAGTGCCATTTTCATGCAAATATGCCTGCTAATAAAGAACGAAGGAGCAAGAACTGCCGAGTATTTATGACAGAAAGAAACAGGACTGTTTGGAAACAGATGTTTTATTAGATTCCCGTGAGGCCCCAGCTGCTCTTTCGACATTTCTATTTCAGGGCTTTATGCAGGGAAGCAATTGCTCTATGAATAGCAGAGCAAACGGAGTCAAGGAGGTTGTCATTATGGGGATGTGGAGAGTCTGAGCAATCCTTGAGCCTCTGGCCTCCAGTCTTGGGGAGCTTCTCAGACGAGAGTCTAACTCTCCTGCTTTTTCTTTCAGGAGTTTTGATCTCTTCCCATCTCAGTAATACTTGCATGCCTGCCTCAGGATTTTTTAAACTATTTTTTTTGGCCACACTCAGCTGTGGCTAGGGCTTACTACTGGCTATGTACTCAGGCATCACTCCTGGTGCAGTTTGGGGGGCTACATGGGGTCTGGGAATCCAATCTAGGTTGGCTGCATGCAAGGCAAGTGCCTTTCCCACTGTACTATTGCTGCAGCCCCCTACTTTATATTTTCAAAGGGATTCATACTTTAGAAAAATGATGAGAACAGTACAAGTAACACCTGTATACTTGTCATACAGGTTCACAAGTTAACATTTGTTCTTTCTCCAGGAACTCATATTATTCATATTTTTTGCTGAACTCTTTGGCTTTCAGTGGCAGATGATGAGGATTCCCCTCCCCCACCATACTTCTACAAGTAGCTTTAAGAGTAAAGGTTTTTCTCTTACGTGACTGCTATATGATGACTTCGTTCAAAGCTGTTATTAATATGAAGTCATTCCCACACCTCACAGTTGCACCTGCCACGTTTTTATACAATTCCAACCTGTGATCTACCCATGATCCAATCCAAACCATTCATTGCATTTACTTGTCTGGCCTCTTTAATCTCCTTTAATTTTCAAGGGTCCTCTTGATGTCAGTGGGCCCCACAGGTGACTTATGTGAAGTGGGGAGGAGAAAGACAGTCACTTTCTCCTGATCCACCTTTGCCACCCGGGACCCAGGGTTACTGGTCTTGCCTCGCAGAAAGGAATTTCAGGAGTAGACAAGCAGTGCAGTAAATAGATTTTATTTGGAGGGTATTTGAAGGTGTGGAGAGGAGAGAGAGAGAGAGAGAGAGAGAGAGAGAGAGAGAGAGAGAGAGAGAGAGAGAGAGAGAGAGAGAGAGAGAGAGAGAGAGAGAGAGAGAGAGAGAGAAGAGAGAGAGAGAGAGGTGCAAGAGAAAACGTGGGCTTCTCCAGGGCAGAGAGAGCCCCTAGACACACCCCAGCATTAGACATGAAAGCATGAAAGTACACATCTCAAGAGGGGAGATGCGGGCACCATATGTGCTTGCCACGTGGGCGCAAAATGGCACATGGGCTCGGGCAGCATATTCGCTCCCTTCCTTTGTTCAAGGTGGCTTTTATGGAGTATCTTCTCGGGATGTCTTGGCCTGGATTGTTCTGAAGTCTTCTCTGGGTTGAATCACTAAAGTTAATCAGATTAAGGGAGAGGTCTGAGGGTATTCGAGGAATTTCCTTCATGGGGAGGGGTCCAATCTCCTCAGGGTCTGTTGCTACTCAAGGTCTTATCCATGTCCATAGGGTGGATCAGCCTTAGAATTTTCCTCCCAGAAGTTTTGTTGACCTGAATTTCATTGCTGAGGGCCTTTGCCTATCTACCTGCTTACATCACTCTAGCCTTTTTTTGAGTTTTATGGCATTGATATTTGGGTCAGTGGGGGTCTGAAAAGGAAGGGAATGACTAGGAGTGCAAAGAAATCGGGGGTTTATCAAAGGTAGGAGTCATTGCGGGCTAGAGTGATAGCACAACGGGTAGGGTGTTTGCCTTGCATGCGGCCGACCAGGGTTTGCTTCCTCTGTCCCTCTCAGAGAGCCCGGCAAGCTACCTGTGGCATATTCGATATGCCAAAAACAGTAACAAGTCTCACAATGGAGACGTTACTGGTGCCTGCTCGAGCAAACTGATGAACAACAGGATGACAGTGCTACAGTGCTACAGGAGTCATTGTGGGTGAAGCTGGCAAGCAAAGCTCTGGGAGACTGGAGCATGGGGACTCAGAGGAAAGTGCTGACTTGAGACACCAAGGAGAGTTAGGGTTTCTGTACTTTTTATTTTTTGGGCCACACCTTACTCTTGCGTTTGTGTTCAGGAATCACTCTTGGTGGGCTCTGTAACCATATATGGTGGTGGGGATCAAACCCGGGTCAGCCATGTGCAAGCAAGTGTCACACCTGTTGTTCTGTCTCTCCAGTACCTGTTGGGGAGGGGGGGTCTCTGTAGGTGAGCGTGGTGGGAAGTGGACAAAGAAATGGATGAGAAGCAGACGATAACGAGCCCACTTTAAGTCCCTGGACTAGATTGTCCCCACGGCACCTACAGAAGTTGGTGCACTTGGCCACAGAGCCACACGGTGCAGATCCCAAGACCTGGAGAAGCTGAAAGCTGATGTTTCTGAAGAAGCAGCAGATGCTTCCAGTCTAGCTGCCACCCAAAGCCTGCTGGTAGCCAGGCACACAGGGACCATGGGAGCCTCAGCAAGCCCTCCGAGCTCACATACCTTCCCAGCACCTCCCTATCCACATTTAGTTCACATTTCATTTGTGTCCCCTCGTTACGGTCCCCCACTCAACTTCTCTCTCCTGTGAAAATTAAGTCTGATCAATGGCTGACTAGAACCCTTTGTAACTCCCCGTGGGATCATCTTGTAACCCCTGGATGGACACTTCCCCACCCCCTACCCCAAAACTGAGTTCCTAGTCAACTGCTATAACTCCCAGGCCCTCTGTACGTGCAGCTTACTTTACCACATTGCTGGCTGGCAGGAGTTACTCCCTGTGAAATTTGTAGATGTTCCGCTGGAGAAACAGGGATCATGCACCCTGTCTAGAGCTGCCCCTCCAGGATCTAGTCAGCACCTGGCTCAGTCTCCACTCCCAAAACCCTTCACTTGAAGGGCTGGACAGCTCACTCTGCTCTTGGGGAAATCATCTTCAAGTGTCTTGAGTGATAATGCGAAGTTCAGGCATGAGCTTTATAGAAAGGCCATTTTCAGTGATGATTTTTGCGGGAACAGGTGACTGTCATGAACACAGGATTTAAGTCTAAGGCAGCTTGGCTGGAATTTTTTTTTCCCCTCCCACATAAACTGAGTCCAGACGGAAGTGATCCCTGGAGCCCCAGCAGCCTACAGTCCCCCAACTTTTGTCTCTGCTGTGCCTGAGAAGTGAACTTCTTCCTAGTTCATGGATGCATTTCAGGCAGCAGGAATGATGAGGGGACAAGAAGGCATGCCTCTACCTATATCCTATTTTCTAGCTCCCACTCACATGGCCACAGTCACTGCAAAGGAGACTGGGATGTCATCTCTAATCTGGGTAGCTGTGTGTCTAGCTAGAAATACACTCCCCCCACCTCTTTTTGGTCACACCTGGCAATGCACAGGGGTCACTCCTGGCTCTGCGCTCAAGAATTACTCCTTGCGATGCTCAGGGGACCATATGGGATGCTGGAGATGGAACCCAGGTTGGCTGCGTGTCAGGCAAATGCCCTACCTGCTGCTGTACTATTGCTCCAGCCCCTAGAAATCCACTTGTGAGAGAAGAACAAAGGTTTTGTCAGACCATAGCATAGATGTGTGTGCATGCGTGTGTGCGTGTGTGCATGTGTATATGCGTGTGTGCATGCATGTGTGTATGTGCATGCATGCATGTGTGTGTGCATGTGCGTATGTGTGTGTGTGTGTGTGTGTGTGTGAGAAGGAAGGGGTTTTACTTGACTTCTTACTCATTTCACATGAAGAATGGGAAGTAGGTAGTAAACCCATATCCCAGACTCTAACCCCAAGAAAATGAGGCGGTCATCTTTAGCTTTTTCTAGAAGTAGGGCAAGCTGGCGGTGGTAGGTTGTGATGAGATAATTTGTGCTGCATGGCATGAGACTGTTCCCAAATATAAAACAATGTGTATCTGCACACCAAAATATGACTCAGCAATAAAAAGATTAAATCCTGCCTTTTGCAACCACATGAATGGATCTTGAGGGGATTATGCACAGTGAAATAAATCAGACAAAGAAACACAAATAACCTATGATTTTACTCACTTAGGCAGGATGAAGAAATAAAGCAAATCAACAAAATAAAAGTAAACTTTGGATGTGGAAAATAGATGGGTGGTGACTAGAGAGGAAGAGGTTAGAAACTGGGTTAAACAAAATAATAAAGGGGGTGGCATGCCTGGTGACAGATGGACACTAGCCCATTGGTGGTGACCACTGTGAAATGTGAAGAGATGTCATCTTGTGGAGCACTACATCTGAAATTTATACTGTGGTAAGCCAATCACAAAGGCAATGCCACCTTTAATAAAGATTTTATAAATAGGTGTTTTTGTTTTGTTTTGTTATTTTGGGTTATAGCCAGTAATTCTCAGGGATTACTTTTAGCTCTGTACATTTAGAATCATTCCTGGTGCACTCAGGGGACCATATGGGGTGCTGGGGATCAAACCTTGGTTGGCAGCATGTAAGGCAAATGCTCTACCTGCTGTACTATGCTCTGGCTCAATATCAAAAAAAATTTCTAAATGTAGGGAATAGATTTTATATAATGCCTGTGGAAACAAATAGGCACCACACACACACACACACACACACACACACACACACACAAACACAGAGATCCCCAAACCACCAAAGCTTAAGGGAAGTTTATCAGGGTCCAAAGACAGGGGTGAAGGGGGAGAGCAGCATGCGTGCACAGAAAGGCTGTAGCTTATTACGGCAAATCTCTGGCCATTTTGCAGCAGTGTGATTGAAAGAGTGTGTTTACTATAGGGTGGGGATTTAAAAATCTCCTTTTAAAAGCACGAGTCTCCAGGGAATGTGTCAAAGGCAGGGAACTGCTCCCCAGAGAGTAGTTAGGTAACTACTTGTAGCTGAGTTTATTTTGTTTTATTAAAGTATGCCCAGTGGAACATTTCCTCTTGTTCTCATGCTTTTGGACTCGAGAACACAGAAGGTAAATTTGCCTCTGAACAGCACAACCAGCAGGATGTGAACACAGGACACCCATTTTCAGTGTCTTAGAAGATGAATCATACCGACTCTCAATGGTTAGTGGGAGGAAGGACAGAGAGAGAAGGAGGGGAAGGAGAAGCAACTACTGATAAAGGAACTGCAACAATATATTGTTGTCTCAGCCAAATTACACTTGATCATGAACTGCTGGTGTTTCCTGAAGTTGCTTTCCCCCCTTCGGATCATCACAGCTGCCAGTATTCTGTGGGATCTGGCCTGTGCAAGGTGGCAGTGGCAGGTTCCCTCCCCGCCCCGCCCCCCCAAAAAAAACCCACCTTTTTTCTTTTTTTAAGCCACATCACTTGCTCTGTGAGTCTAGTTACCAGGCCAAATCATGTTTGAATAACTCCAACAGGCTGTGTGTGCCTGTGAGAGGAGTAGAGGCTAGCCTCTGAGGCAATGCCACACCAGAGGCAATAATGCTGTGTTTTACTAAGTTGTTCAAAATACTGTTGCTTCAGACATTAAATGCCCCATCACCAATCCCAACACCAGTGAGCCCTTCCCTCCACAACAACATCCCCAGGTTCCCATCCACCACCCTGGCCTGCCCCCTTGCAGGTACAAATTGGTTTCATATTGTTTGTTACAACACAAAGGCAAATGGAATTATCAAAACTTAGATCAGGAGCTGGAGTGATAGCACAGCAGGTAGGGCATTTGCCTTACATGTGGTTGACCTGGGTTCGATTCCCAGCATTCCATATGGTCCCCTGAGCCAGGAGTAATTCCTGAGTGCAGAGCCAGGAGTAACCCTGTGCATCACCAGCCAGGTATGACGCAAAAAAACAAAAACCAAACCAAACCAAAAAAACAACCTACTTAGATCACTAAGGGTCAGTTTGTGATCATTCTTGTGTCTCCCAATGATGCTATTAAAGTTATTGAAGATCCACCGTGCTGGTTAGTGCTAGTTGAAACTGTTGTGTTATTGTTCAGGCTCACTGAGCTTGGTGAATTTCTCTGCAACTTTCCAATCAGATTTACTGTGATCCTACCGGGCTGACAGTAGTATGAAATTTTTAGTTATTATGTGGTCACGTATGCAGCTGTGCGGCCCAGGAGATCTGGAACAATTCGGTGGCTTGGCACTAAGATGAAGTTCAGTTTGGAGCTGGGTTGTTTCTATGTCAGTGGGTGTTGGATATGGCTTTGGGTTGCTGTGCCTTCAGGCAGAAAAGGGACTCTGACAACAAGATGGTGCATGTGGGTAGGGGCTGTTGGATTTCCTGTTGCAGAGGAACAGGAATGAAAGTTGCAGAGAAATTCACCAAGCTCAGTGAGCCTGAACAATAACACAACAGTTTCAACTAGCACTAACCAGCACGGTGGATCTTCAATAATTTTAGTAGCATCATTGGGAGATACAACAATCATCACAAACTGACCCTTAGTGATCTAAGTTGTTTGGTTTTTTGTTTTTTTGCATCATACCTGGCTGGTGGGAGTGGCGGGGGTAGGGTGGGGCAGGTGGGATTTGGCCTCCCCATTCTGAGAATATTCTCACAACGGAGACATTACTGGTGCCCGCTTGAGCAAATCAATGAACAATGGGACCACAGTGCTACAGTGCTACAGACTGGTCCTGCCTGGGCAGATTCAGTTGCTCGTCATTCTTCCTGAGAATAATTGTGAAGCTGCCATTTTTATGTCAGAAGGTGTAAGGTAGAAAGGGGAGTTTTTCTGCCCCCATTCAGGAAGGCCCCAAGAGTTCCCAGTTGGGACCAATCTACTGGGAAAGATTCAGCGGTATCATGTTCTTTTGGAGAAGTCGAGGCAAGGGTTCTTAACTTGACAATCCTTTTTATTTTATTATTTCTTTTTATTTTTTTAAAATGTTATTGAATCACTGTGAGATAGTTACAAGCTTTCATATTTGGGTTACAATCTCACAATGATCAAACACCCAGCCCTCCACCAGTGCACATTTCCCACCACCAATATCCCCAGTATACACCCCCTTTCCCACTCTCCCCCTGCCTCTCAGGCAGACAATATTCCCCATACTCTCTCTCTACTTTTGGGCATTATAACTTGCAACACAGACACTGAGAAGAACTTGACAATCCTTGAGAACTTCTTGAGAACTCCTGGAAGACAAGAACAAACAAACAAAAACAAAAAGCCCAGCATTTTTCATCTGTCTTTAGGGGATTATGTGCCCTGTTAGATCCCATGGGTGTGGTGACTAAATCCAAAAGGAGGGAGAAAGAGAGGCAGGGGAGATGGGGTCAAGATCTCTCAGGACCTTGTGTTTCTGAGGAGAGGTAAAGACCATCCGTTGCCTACAGGAAGTCAACAAAAACTCCCAAGGCGGAGATGCTCAGGATCTGATTAATATTTTAGGATGATTCTTCTGGAAACATTTGAGGTCGGAAGTCCCACTTGGAGGCTATTAATTCTTTGAGAGATGGGAGCAGCAGATAGGTAGTAGGGCACAGCTGTGAGAAATTTTAGAATAAAAAAAATACCTTTGAACGCAAGTGTTTATTTGGAAATGCAGAGTGGGGGGGTGAAGGAGGAAGAAGGCTGAGGTGCCTCCTGGGTTTTTAGTGTAGTGTAGACAGTGGTGCTAATGACAGATTTAGGAATAAATAAAGAGCAATAAGTTTTGGGGGGGAGCCTGGGTTTAGTTTTGAAATGAAGCCACCTCCGGAGACTCTTGATGTTCTCTCTGTAATTCTGAAGGGCAAGAACGTAGGAGGGTTATATGGGGTGGGAGTGGAGGGTGGCAAGACTGGAAAGGGGGTGCTTCGTGCTTCATCTGAGTATGTTCCTTGATGGAAGACGGTGGTGACGCTGTAGCAATGGAATATTTCAAAGACCCTGGAACCCCCAATCATAGAGAGGTATAGGGAAGGTGTATTGAGTGAACTGGAAGAGGGAACGAATAAAGCTCAGTTTCTGGGGGTGAAAAAGTCTGTGCCAACAGAATGGTTTTGGAAAGATAGTGGAAGATGGTTTGGCCCTGTCACATAGGAATAAAGACCCAGAGGTCTGTGTGAATGAGTGAGACGTTAGCTCCGCCTGATCTTAAGTTAGTGGGCCTGCCAGTTCCTCTTCATAAACACCTGTGAAGTAGGACCCTTACCTTGGCATTGCATCCTCTTCCCTGGCTGAATTTTGCTGCATCTCTGATTGCCCAGCTGCTGAGCTGTTGCTGGCTACTATTGACTTGAAGTTCTTATCCAGGGCTGGATACTGCTCACTCAGTCCTGCCCTTTGCTGCACCTCTGTACCAACACCCTACTCTCTGCGTCCATTTGCCCTGGCGCCAAGGCTGAGCATTTACTAGTGTCTCTGGACCACTGTGCTGCCTCCTCCTCCAGTTCTATGGCCTAATTCTACTGGGCATATTCAGCCTGTCAGTGGGAAACATTCTGGAGGTCCAAGCTGCTACTCTCTTCTAGGACCAGGAGTTAGAACCAATGGCTCTTATTTTTGCTCTGAAGGAAGAATGGAAGCAAGCTCTTTCTACTCTTTCACTCTTGATAGGTGCTACTGTGACTCTGGGTGAGCATCATATTTGTATTTGATGATCTGAGTGAACTCCTTAAATATTTTGTTTGTAGTACTGCTAAATATTTCCAGATGTCGGTACAACACATATACCATGATGCTGTGATTGGGACTGAAGCTTTTAGTACAGATTCTTTTACTATAAGTAAAAACACATAAGGAGAAATAAAATCTCCCTTTCTGTCTTATCCTATCATAAAGATCCAGCATTATTTACCAACCACAAGAGTTTTTTCTTGGCTAGTACTTATGTCTCTTCTAGCACTTTTTCCAGCTGCTTAAACATACTTTGGCAAAGTTACTCACCAGCTCTAAATACCAGGATTACTCTATTCCCATTCAGCGGTTCAGCAATTTGGCTTCTAGAGAAAAAGCAAAGCAATTTCAGAATTCGACTAACTTCCCAGTGGAACTCAATAACTGTCTTGACCTTGCAAAGTTGTTGTGAATATGAAAAGAGAAAATGTGTAGAAAGTACCAGCATGGGACTGGCTCTTACTGCAATCTCAGGCAAGACCAGATCTTTCTTCTAGGGCCATACTGTCCCTCTCCAACATATTTTCACATGATCTGGGCCAGTGACTTTGAAACATTTTGAGTATTTTATCAGAAGACATTGAGCAGTTGATTGAGAGTCCCAAGAGTACAAGGCAAGAAAAGAAACAGAGAGGACAGTAGATACAGAAGAATCAGACTCAAGTTGAATTCTGAACCTGGTGTCTTCCAACCCAACTGATCTTTAGCAAGACATTTCATTTTGCTGCCCTTCAGTGTGTTCATCTGCAAATGGAAATAAAGCCTTCCTCTGAGGGTTCTTGGGAAGATCAAACAAGAGACTGATGGATGGCAAGCGATTAAGCCACAATTATTTTAATATGGTGATCTCCCTCACTTCATGTAGCAGGACAATGAGAGCATCACATTCTCAGATGTCCTCTCGCGTGTTTGAAAATTGCTTTGCTGTAGATGGTGCCTGTTTATTCATCTAACAAGTATTGATTATCTGCTGCATTCGTTGTTTTTGCTAAATGACCCAATGTGATCATCTAAAAACTTACCCTCCTCAGTAACATCCTCCCAATCTTCCTCTATCTATATATCCCCTAAATGTGTGGTTTGACCTCAATTAGGGTCATTCCTTGGCTCTGTTTTGGAACCCAGAGATTTACGAGTGCCTTCTCCATGAACAATGGAGGGCAGTAAGCTGTCATGGTAAATGCTTACCCTTTATAATAACCAGCACAGCACTTTGCTGTTATTTTCCATGTATTTAATAAATGTCTTCTCAATTCATTTTTGGCAATGAAAGATGATTACCTGCATCTCGGGGACTAACATACTCGCTTTCTCTAAAGTAACTATCCATAGAAATATAATACAAACATTATATGCAATCTCAAATTTTCAGTGGCCCCATTAGGAATACACAAAAGGAAACCAGTGAGAGTAACTTTAGTTATGTGAATCATTGGAACCTGGACATCGTAGTTCTCATAAATAATCCATACCAAAATATCAGTATCACAAAAAAATTTAAAATCTTTTTCCTACCAAACCTTTAGAATCAGGGGTATGTTTTGCACGTTCAGCATCTCAATTTGAATGTCATGTTTCAAGTCAATGCCAAAGATGGTGAGTGGCTCTGACACTAGACAGCACAGCTCTAGGGAACCATGAGCCGGGTCTGGAAGACTGGATGAGTTTGGAAAGTGTTGGTGGGGTGTTGTGAGTTCGAGACCAGGAATTGACTTTCAGTGGTTTCACAGTCCTTGTTTGGCACACGGACACCCAGTGAGTCTTAGTAACTGTTGAGGGACTTCAACGTAAGAAGACTATTGTGGAAAGAGAAAGAACCAACTAAGGAATTGAAGAAAAAAACAAATCAGAAGGTGTGGGAAGGAGTTTGAGAGGTGTTCTGGACCAGGTGAAGACTTCAGGGAGAAGTCAAATTCTTGGGCATCAAATGAGGTATTGAGATGAAAACACAGCCTTGGTGGATAGACATTCTGGAATGGGGCTGAATAGTTCACCTTGTGTTGATGTTTGAGATCTGATTAAGAAAGGGTTGATTTTTGCAAAGTGAAAACTTAAAGGCTGAAGTAAGGAGGGGCAACAATACAGAGAGTGCAGGCACCTTTGGAGCACAGATGATGAGAGGGACACACTGTTTTCCCTGTTCCTCATGGTAGTCTCTTCATGGGGCTCTGGAGTCTAGGAGAAATGATGGGTCAATGGAACATAGAGTATCTCAGAGTCCCAGACTTGGCTTATAGAAAGGAGGAGTGAGGAATCGTGACCGTAATATGGATCATTTGAAGGCAAAAATAGAACCAAAAAGTCTCCAAGAGCTTTCTTAAGCAATCAGCTTTCCAGTTTTTAAGACTACAGCATTTTCCCCCCCGCCCTTGCCTGCATTTATCCAGGTAATGTTGTATATAACTTCAACACATATAAGACTTAAATCATTACCACTGAAGACATTGTGGGAGGAGGCTGTGCCGGAGCCAATTTGCCATAATTTAGGAGGACATCCGATGTGTCAAAGCTTACAGCTCTAGTCATTGGGATTGGTGGATATGCAGGGAGCAACGGAGGTTGTGGTCATTGTGATGGGCTGGAAATTGAGTGCCTCATGCACCAGGGAAACTTATGACTTTCTACTTGGGAAATGGCCAGTCTTTCTGGAAGTGGTTGTGCTTTATGAGTGAGAGCAGCCAAGGGAATAGAAGTGCTAGGTCTGGCCCAAATAAATAGCCTGACGCAAAATCATCCCTCAGCATTGTAAGAGTATTGTTAGTCAATTCTAAGTTCAAGTGTATCCTGGATGGAAAAGCGTTTTTTCAAAGAGGAAGCATGTCACTGGATGAAGTTCTTTCTTTCTTTCCAGCTCTTTCAAACAGCAGATTTCCCCCAGAGTATACAATCTTTTAAGGACCCAACCTGAACCCAAATGGGTCCCAGAGTTTCCTGGAGGTAACACTTATTTACCTTGGAGGGCCTCTTCCCAGATGGAAGAAATTTCTGTGGTGGCACCTGGAGTGGCTCTTGGTCTAAGCAAGGTGCTCAAGAAATGTTAGTGGAAAGAATGTTTTCGTATTGTCCTATGAACAATTAGGGCAAAGTGGTACTCAGCACCCTTCACTTCCTCTTTCTGCGTCATTCTGTATGCCTGACTGTGCACACAGAGAACTGAAAAATCTGTCCTCTTCAAGATTCTTAGTACTGTTTTTCTGCTCTGATCTCTTAAGAAAGGAAGAAAATCTAAAATCTTGATGAATACATACTTCTAGACTGTAAGGACGTAATGCTTCACTCCAACCCTGAGTAAATATTCAGAACTAGATAGCTGAGCAGAAATCAGGATTCTGTCCCTTATTAGTTGTGAGTCTTTGGGTAATTTACTGCCTCTCTCTGAGCTCTAGTTCTTTCATCTGAAAGAAAAAGGATGCAAATGACTTTCATAGCTCCTTCCTAGGATTCGCAGAATTAAAAGAAATGAGGAATGCACAGCTCTCCGGCCATAGGTTGTCACAGTGCAAACTCTGTGGTGCTGGGTACCTCGAAAGGATCTTGAAAATAATGTGATTTTCTTTCATACCTTCCAGGTTCAAGCGCCTCTGGGTTAGTTGGCTGCTTCTGGTACAGAAGAAGAAGAGCGTTTAGGATTTGTCAAGGAAAAGTCTTCTGTCATTTCTTTCGGTTACTTTACTTCAAAATAGGGAGTTTACCTAACAGTTTCCAGGGGCACAGTGTTAGAGATTTTATGTTATTTGCAGTATGGGGGATTGAACCTAGGAGCTCACACATGCAAGGCAAATACTCTACTGCCAAGATACACCCCCGGTTCTAGAGCTTCCTATGCAGCCTTTAGTAGGGATATACTTGGGTAAAGTGTTGGCAGAAAAGTGGGTGGGACTCTGGTACTCTCCTTTGGTATGGGGCAAACAAAGTGTGTTAGGAAAGAATTTGAGAAAAAGAGTACAGTGAAATCCCCGAACAAGTCTACTTTTTGGTTGTTTTGTCTTTGGGCCTCACCAACGATGCTTGAGGGACTACTCCTGGCTCTGTGTTTGAGATGGTTCTGAGAGGTGCTCAGAAGACCATGTGCTGCTGGGAATGAAATCGGAGCCTTCTGCAGGCAAAATATGCAGTCAACCCATTGAGCTATCTCTCTGGCCCCTGAATCTACTATTACCCCACAATCAGGTACTTAGAAAATATATCTGAAAAAAAAAATCATCAAAGATATTATATTTGTGTTTTACATTTTAACTAATTGGCAAAATTACTGTTATTTTAATATATCTTCAAACATTAAAAAATAAATATATTTATTTGTTTATATATTTATTGAATCACCATGAGATACAGTTAGAAAGCTTTCATGATTGAGTTTCAGTCATACAATGATCAAACACCAGTCCCTCCATCAGTGTACATTTTCCACCACCAATGTCCCCAGTATTTCTCCCACCACTCTGACCCCATCCCACATCCTGCCCCTATGGCAGATAATTTCCTTCTTATTCTCTCTCTACTTTTGGGTATTAGTTTGCAAAACAGATACCGAGAGGCCATTATGCTTGGTCCTTTATCTACTTTCAGCACATATCTTCCATCCTGAGCGATCCTTCCCACCATCATTGACTTAGTGATCCCTTTTACATCTCAGCTGCCTTATCCCTCTGCTCTTAAGGCAGACTTCCAACCATGGAGCACTCTTCCTGGCCCTTGTCTCTACTGTCCTTGGGTGTTAGTCTTGCATTATGTTATTTTATATTCCACAGATGAATGCAGTAATTCTATATCTGTCCCTCTCTTTCTGACTCATTTCACTTAGCATGATAGTCTCCAGGTCTATCCATTTATAAGCAAATTTCATGACTTCATCTTTCCTAACAGCTCCATAGTATTCCATTGTGTAGATGTACCATAGTTTCTTTAACAAGTCATCTGTTCTCAGGCACTTGGGTTGTTTCCAGATTCTGGCTATTGTGAACAGTGCTGCAATGAACATACAGGTTCTGCAAACATTCTTAAAGGCCTATTTTGATTACAGTTAGTATTTTCCCTTTAAATAATACTTTATTGTTTATGAAAAGTAATTTGGGGCTCTGCAGTTGAGTCCCCAGTGCATGCTCTCTAACATGTACAGTTCATTTCAAGAGCAAAATTTATGATGATCCGGAACCATTCATGCTCACTTCAGGTGCAGTAACTATCTACAAATATGTGATATACATGTTTATTATTATTTTAAAATGGTACAAAAGTGAATGAAATGCTACTGCGTTATCAGCAAGAGTCAGCCAGAAACAGAAGAATAGTGTAAATACAAAGAAGCAGCAATTTATTTTAGTATATGTGCTGCTGAAGTGAGCACGAAGCTGCAATTTATAATGTTAAATGGGTTAAGCAATACGCACAACTTTAAATATCTTAAATGGTGATGTGCATTTTTGGCATGTGTGGGGACACACACAAATCCTTTGTATGTGAACAAAATATTCTTAAAGCACAGAGAGGAAATTCTACAGACTCAAAGAATGATAATATCAGCAATCACAGAGACAAAGAAGCACTTGAATGACTTCAATTTTGGCACTCTATGTGACTGCTTGGAGATTTTGTTTGTTAAAAATTTAACACAGTGAAGCAACATGAGGATTGTGAGGTATGATATTTTTATTTGGTAAATGCAGATTTTAACTAACATAGGAAATATTTTTAAATTCAAACAATATTTTTAACACCAGCATTTATTTTTTTCTAAATTGTCAATTGTTCACTTTAGAGTTAAAGGACACATTGAGAGGGTAATGACCATTGTTGATTATGGAGTTCATTGTTGAGTTCTTATGAATAATATTTTTATTTTTAAGATATTTTAATTTTGTTAATTAACAAAATTTAAAATTAATTTTTAACTGAATCACCATGAGATACACAATTATAAAACTGTTTATGATTTGGTTTCAGTCATACAATGTGCTGAAAAGTTTGGGAGGATGTGTTTAAAAAATACTTTATTTTGGGTGTCTGATAGACTATGTTCTATTAACCTCTACTCATAATTTTAAAATGCTTTTCAAGTATTATTTTAATTTTATACTCAACAGTGTTGCTTGGAAGGGGCTACTTATTTATCTATTAACTATAATACATATTTACAAAACAGGTTATTTTCAATCGTAGATATTCTCTATTCTCACTGGTGTGAGATGATATTGTGTCATGTATGTTTTGTGTTTTTCAGTTTGTTTGTTTGGTTTTTGTTTCAGGCCACACATGGCTATACTCATGGTTCACTCTTGGCTCTTCATTTTGGGATCACTCTTAGTGGGGCTTAGGGGACTATTGGCAGTGCTGGGGTTGTTACTTGCAATGCAAGGACCTTACCCATTGTACTATCTCTCCAGTTCCTTATTGCTGTTGTGATTTGCATTTCCCTGATAATAAGTAATGATGAGCACTTTTTCATGTACCTATGGCCATCTGTACATTTTTTTTTCAGCGAAGTGTCTGTTCTTTGGAGGAACAATTTAGCCAACACTAGAAAACAGGTCACCTCAGAGGTCTTCCAAATAGCTCCAACTGAGTCCAGAAGCACTTAATTTGTTAATCAAAGCTACCCAGTTTCCTACTCATTTTCTTTCCTACTACCAATAGCAGCAGGCTTCCTACTTATTAAGACTGTGATTCTTGGGGCAGGAGCAATAGTACAGTGGGCAGGGCACTTGCCTTGCATGCAATCAAACCAGGTTTGATCCCTAGCATCCGATATGGTTCCCTAAACCTTCCAGGGAGTGATCCCTGAGTGCAAAGCCAGGAGTAAGCCCTGATCAACAGTTATGGCCCCGAACCAAACCCAACTCAACCCAAAAGACTGTGATTCTCATAAAAAGTCTTATACTCTAGAGATAAAAGGGTAAACATATAGGCGCTGTTGAGCAGCATCCCAGGATGCTGCTGTCCCAGTGAAAAGGGCATTCCTGAAAGTAGATCCTCCACGTTTTGATAAAAGGGAAATTTTATAGACCTGGGCAGGGGATTTGAAAACCCAAAGAAGGGTTCACAGATCCTCCCTGATGGGCAAAGGATGTGAGAAGAGGAAACAAGGAAGAACAACACCTCCAAGACCCTCACTCATGTTCTGCCTGGTTGGAGCCTGTTCTGCAGGTGGGTAGGGCTGTGTTTGGCTGTGAGACCCTGTAGGAAGACAGGACCACTCATACAATTCTCGCCAGTTCCTTCATCTCCTCTCGACAAGCCTTTGTCTTAGATTTACAAAGGACCTCCCTGTCCACTTTGTTGGATTTTATGTAGGAGGCACCATACTATAACAGCAAAACTTTCCAACTGATGGTCTGGGGCATGTGCCAATAGGGTTTCATCTGTGCCAATCTATTGTGACCTACCTGGGGATCCAGATTCATTTTCTTTGTGCCAAAATCTCTTTCCCGTTTGCCCCAGCCTGCCACATAAGTACAGTTAATATGTGTGTGTGTGTTTGTGCAAAAGGTGGAGAGGTACTTCCTCAGGGACAAAGGCAAGGCTATTTTTGGCTGTTTGAGAGAAATGAATCTGCTACGAGCAGACAAGAAAAAGGTGGTTTGACCCATTTCAGTTTCATTACCTGGTGAAAATTACTTGGTGGTGCTGTTGCTTTCAGATTAATTTGAACGTTTTGCAGTTTGGCATCCCGAGGGAAACCCACGGTTCGCTGAGAACGCATTCACTTTGTGACGTGAAGTTCCGCTATTGTTTTTTAGCTTGGGTCACGGATTTTTTTCCTGCTTCCACCTACAGTCTCATAACACTCTCCTTGTGAAGTACTCAGGGACACATGGCAGATCTTTTTCTTCCAGAAACAAAAGGAAGTCTCAGTGACTGCGGGACACCTCTTGTGCCTGAGGGAGATGATGACAGTTTTTAGTGGCCGTGGAACTGTGACATATGAACGAAAGACGTCAATAACTCCTTTCTGATAGCCGTTGATTAACCATTGGGGTTTTCATCCCAACTTGTGGGGGTGTCCTGTTCATTCCCCAGGAGTAATAGATGAAGTGTTAGAAGCAAAGCTAATTTATGAAATGAAGAAGTCAGAAAGAGTTGATAGGACGTCTTCTGCCAGTCACTGGCTATGTTCTAAGCTTGCTTAACCTGGCTAGATATTGAGCAAAGGCCAGAAGAAACATGCCTGTAAATAAAAGATGAAGGTGCTTTGACATTACCAAGTGGTGGTTACTAAAGGGAAATACATGCTAGTGTATGTGCACCATATTTGCAAATTAAGCCAAATTTTCTGTAAGATTGTGGACCTTTGCAGAGCTTAGAGCAGGAGTACAAATTGAGACAATCATTTGTTCAGCATATAAATCGACTGGATCCATGGTTACATAACATTCAATTATATTACCTTTTAAAGCTCTCTCACTTAAAAAATGCATTCATTAAGATAAAATTGGGAGAATGTATGAAATTATAATTGTTATGACTATAAGTTTACAGACAGCAAGGATCACTGAATTATTACTGCCTATGTTTAAATATTCACTGGTTCTGTTTGACTAACAAATTAAAGACAGTCACAATTCAAAATATCTAGTATTTATTTCCTGATTGTAATTTTTTGTTTTCATGTTAGCATGATCCAAGAGCTCCCGGAAGAGAGCGACGCAGAGAGTCTCTTGCCCCCACACCTGGTTGTCTTCACCAGAGCCCCTCGGAGGGGGTGGGTTTCAGTTTCCCTCCCTGCCCCAAGCAGAGGCCCTGCAGACCAATCTCCAGGAAGCGAGCGGCCACAAAGCGGCTGTGCAAAATCTTATAGCCTAGTTCTCCCTTTGGGAGAAACTGGCAAGCTACGGAGAGTTTCCTGCCCGCATGGGAGAGCCTCACAAGCTCCACATGGCATATTCATATGCCAAAACCAGTAACAATGATGGGTCTTATTCCCCTGACCCTGAAAGAGCCTCCAATGTGGCACCTTTGGAAAAGACGAGTAAAGAGAGGCTTCTAAAATCTCAGGGCTTGGACAAATGGAGACGTTACTGAGACTGCTCAAGAAATTTGACGGTCAACGGGATGATGATGATGATGAGCCATGATCACAATTTTTTTTTAACATGGTAAGGGATCAATTTCACAAGTTATTTTTGCAATGAATTAAGGGATTTAATTTTATGATTTGTTACTATTATACTTTTGGTTTGGGACCAACACCTGGCAGTGCTCAGGAGTTGCTTCTGATGGTGCCTGGGGCACCATGCAGTGTTGGGGATTGATCCCAGGCTTTGGGTATATGCTCTCTTTCCTGCCCCAGGAGATGTATGTATGTATGCATGTATGTATGTAAGTATGCTATGCTTATATGTAAGTATGCTATGCTTCAGCATATTTTTATAAAAATGTGAAAGTACATAAAGAATATTAAAGTTAATTTTTATGAAACCTTTCAAAGGAAGCTATATTTTCTTATAAAGTGTGAAAATTAAAATTTGAACGTCAAAATTACAAATGTCACCAATAAATGTAGACACTTAAAACCAAATTATTTAAATAAACTGAATTTCAAATTTCATGTTCAGAACACGAAATCTTATTAAATGCTCTTTAAAATAGCACTTTGCATTCCAGGCATTGAACTCTGTTCTAGTTGCTGATATAAAAAAGTCCTTGTTATGCATCACACGTGTAACATTTGGACCAACAGAGATACCAATTTAGGAATGATAGAATTGTGAGATATTACACCACACTTCTCAGCTGCCATGTGCAATTGTTGCAAAGACCATGTTAATTCCTGTGTATCTCCAGGAACAGGGTTAGAACAGGAAGAGAAGCGAGGAAATGGATGTGTAGGCCTACTGGGAAATGGTAATTTGTTATGCAAGAATCTGTTCTTTCATGCCGGCTGAGGAGAAAGAATTGACATGTTAATTTGTTTGTCTTTTCCCTTATCTACGTGCATCTGCTGCTCAATTCCTCTGAGCAAGATACAAGCAGCCGCAGCCCAACCTATAGAACTTCAAGGCACATGTAAGCAGAGTGGCCCTGTAAGCCGCCACAGCCCCCTCTCCCCTCCCCCCAGCCCCATGGCATAAGGCAAAATACGGAGAAGCTATGAGCTATGGAGAAGCATTTCTCTGGGGCCTGAACAGTACTAATTCCAGGGGTTGATACAGGTTAGTTACAGATTATAAATGAGACTTTGCTAGCACTGAGCACTCAATTCCAAACAATGGAGGCGCCCCCTGAACCACAATAAAATGAACTTTTTTTTTTTTTTTTGTATAGCTAAGCCCTTCTATATAATCTCCTGGTAGTGCCAACAGGGCATACAGAACCCAGAGGAAAATTCCCATTTCCGACAACCTTTCTTACTGTTTGGTGACTTGTCCTAGCCCAGCAGCTCTGTCGGGCCTGCCTCCAACGTTCAAGTCAGAAACCCTCTGTCCATGGTGTTTTCAGGAGCAACGGTCTGCTGCCTGGTTCATTTCTGGCCAGGAGATTTCTTGGAGCAGGGCAGGGGGAAGGTTGTGCAGTTGATCCAGAGAGAGGGTCTTTTTGTTGTTGTTGTTGCTTTTTGGGTCACACTGGCAATGCACAGGAGTTACTCCTGGCTCTGCACTCAGGAATTACTCTTGGCGGTGCTCAGGGGACCATATGGGATGCTGGGAATCGAACCCGGGTCGGCCGCATGCAAGACAAACACCCTATCTGCTGTGCTATTGCTCCAGCCCTGAGAGGGTCGTTTTGTAGCTAGTGGTAGATGAAGGTCTTGTTCAGAGACACTCGTTTCTCTGGGAAGCAGCTGCCCTGGTTCATCTCAATGCCACGCTGGTCTATAAGGGTTTCCTGACTGCAGCATAATCTCTATTTAGCCTGATTTAGGTACTAAATTGTCACTTCCAGGACATTTTAACCTAGTGGATAAGCTTACTCAACCCATAGTGTTAATTGGGGGTGTGGGGTGTGTGGCTAATGCCTGGTCCTGATTTCCAAAGATGCCTTTTATTGTGGCGACATTCAAAGACACCATTATGGCACTGTGTTGTATTTTCATCAGATTTACAACTGATTTCAAAGCTTAACTGGAATATTCTGCATTTACCTGTGAGAAAGAAGTTAAGTTCCATCAAAGTACAGAAGGTAACGGTGGGAATGGCAGAGTTGACAGCCTGGGTCAGCAGACTTTACTTCAGCGATTGATCCTGCAGGAAGAGGATGGACTGGCTACCAGAACGCACCAACCATCCAGCACTGCCCTTCGAAGGATGCAGGCCATGTGTGTTCAAAGCAACAGTCTCTTTCTCCCCACTCTCTGCATCTTGCTCCCCCCAGGAACTAGCTCACGCTACTTGTTCCTGACTCTGAGTCACATCTGATCTTGCTTTTGCTTCTGTGCTCCCTTCCTCACTTCTTACTTGTTATGACTTGTTTGTCTCAAAGCCAACAGAACACTGTCTCATCCCTACCTGGTCACTTCACCAGATTCTGAATTCCTCTCCTGGTTGACTATGCATCTCTTGTTCAACCATTCTGCAGGAATGTAGGACAGGAAATGTGGAAAAGAGGTTTGAACTCTTGAATGTCTTGCTCCTGAGGGTCTAATTGTTCGAGGCAAACATTACCCACTTAAAATAGTATATCAGTGACATTCAAAACAAAAATTGATATATACCAGTGGATGCCAAGGCCCACATACCATTTAGGTGGGTCCTGTAACCAAGGGATGCTACGCAGAGGAGAGGAGGAGATTCCACCATTGACACTGCTGGAGGACGGCTGGTTTCAGTCTTGGGATCACCCTGACAAAGTCTCCCAAGGTTTCCAAAAATTTCCCAAAGTAGTCATGAAAATGTGACTGTAGCAACTCCAGCTGTCCGTTGGTTTCCTCCTGAGCTGGAGTTTTGCCTGCGGTGAAGTTAGCAGTGTCTAACTACCATTCAGAATATATTTCCGTTGGACCAGGAGACAGTTGTCTCCGGAATAGCCATGTCTCTGGTGTCACCGATAAAGTTAACTGGATTTGATGTTGAAATTTCCTTAGCCCCCACAACTTCTTGCTGAGGCAGCAGGTTCCTTTCAATCAACACTTTACTTTGGACCACTGCTTGCCTTCAGTTAGCACCCGTCCTGGAACTCTGTGTCCTCAGGTCCCCACCGGAAGCCCAGCCATCAGGACAGTCTTCAGGACAGTCTCAGTCATTACTTTTCACTGATGGGCTTCAAAACTCCCCCAGGATTTTGGCATTGGGGGGCAAAAAATGCCTCAACTTCAGCTAGGACCTAAAAGAATGCTCTATCTAGCCAGACAGCCAAAGATCAAATAATGTTCTGTTTTGGAGAACAGAGAGCCTCCTTCCATCCTGCAGCAGCCCAATCCACCCAAGGCCCCAACTTCTCATAGGTGGGAGCTCCCCTGGACAGATTGTTACCCCTGGTGCCGGTATTCTCCATAACTCTGCACTGGGGCAGCAAGCATGGCAGAACAGAAAGCCGGTGCACACGACAAGTTGTCAGCGGTGCTCTGCCAGCCATATGCTGCCTCAGATTATATTTACATTGAGACACACACCATCTTGTTATCAAACAGGGCAAGACACAACACTCCCAGCAGGAGATAGCAGCCCCGACGAGTGTTGCTGTCCCACTCGCCTACCTGCCACCGCCTGGGTGTTTGGTCTGGCAGAAATGCAGAGCAGAAGGTCATTGCGGGGATGTGTGACAAGGTCTGGGCCTTGGGTGGATTGGGCTGCTGCAGGATGGAAGGAGGCTCTCTGTTCTCCAAAACAGAACATTATTTGATCTTTGGCTGTCTGGCTAGATAGAGCATTCTTTTAGGTCCTAGCTGAAGTTGAGGCATTTTTTGCCCCCCAATGCCAAAATCCCAGGGGAGTTTTGAAGCCCATCAGTGAAAAGTAATGATTGAGACTGTCTTGAAGACTGTCCTGATGGCTGGGCTTCTGGTGGGGACCTGATTGTCAGGCACAATCAGATTGGCTGTTGGAGTGCATGTGCGGCTTTGTATTTTGGTTCTCCCAGAATCCGTGTTTTGTTACTCTAGGGGATGGAGACTTGTGTTGCCAGTTCTAGAGAGGCGAGGGTCCAGCTCAGGGTCCATTGTAGCATGGGTGAGAAGCTGTGACTGAAGGGGCTGCTCCTGTCCCTGAGGGGACCAGGAGAGAAAGTGTCTGCAAATTTCCCACCAGCAAGAATGAACTCGGAGGCTAGACGCTCTTGTGTGTGAAGTGACCCTTTGGGCGAGAAGGTCTGGGTGGAACTTCAGGGCTGAGATTTCACAGAGGATCTTCTGCAAATCTTCTGAGGCAAGCTGGAACCTCACCATCAGGTTGTGTCTAACAAGGGCACTGTGCTCAAGAGTCTGGCCAGGCCTTGGTGGACCTGCGGTTCATATGGTCAGTCAGAGGGTCCAGACCTGGTCTGCTGAGTGGCCTGAGCTTAAGTGCCATCCTCCAGTTTCTTGCTAATCACTCACGTCTGAGGCAAGTTGCTTCCACTCTCTGAACCTGTTTCATTGTCCCTAGAGCAGACAGTCGGGGGAGTAGAAACGTGCTGGCTGGAGGAGAAGGGAGCAACGACCGTTGGGTTGCTTTCCCTCCTTCTCCTTCCTTGCGTCTCACCGCCAAAGTGCAGCCACATCCTCCTTTGATTAGGAGCACCCCACACCTGCCACAGCCCTTCAGCAGGAGGGGAGCACCCTCACCCCAGTCTCTGCTAGGCCTGCTGAGGGGCCCTGGTCTCTGTTGTTGCTGAGGGACCTGAGTATCCCTGGCTGCCAGTTCATGGAGGCCAGCTTCTTCCTGGGCATTCTTGCTCTTCCTTCTTCCTTCCCTCCCTTCTTTCCTTCTTCCTTCCCTCCCTTCTTTCTTCCCTCCCTTCCTCCCTTCCTCCCTTCCTCCCTTTCTCCCTCCCTCCCTCCCTCCCTCCCTCCCTCCCTCCCTCCCTCCCTCCCTCCCTCCCTCCCTTCTTTCCTCCCTTCCTCCCTTCCTTCCTTCCTTCCTTCCTTCCTTCCTTCCTTCCTTCCTTCCTTCCTTCCTTCCTTCCTTCCTTCCTTCCTTCCTTCCTTCCTTCCTTCCTTCCTTCCTTCCAAACCCAGGACCTAACATATGCAAGGCAACTGCTCTACACTGAGCCACATCCCTGGCCCAGTGTCTTTTCTGTGGGCTTGTGTGGCCCGGCCTTTCTCAGCACTCATCTTGTCTGGGGGCCTGGCTTTGCAAGTATCTCACACCAGTCTCACTAAGATTTACTCTGGGCTGCTAGATGAGACGGGAGAGGTGGAAAGAGCTTCCCATTCCCTTGGTGTCAGTTAAAATCTTAGCTCTGGAAGTTATTAGCAGTGTAACATTGCTGATCGCCCCAGTCCCAGAATTCTAGTCTGTAAAGCAGGGATGTAAATTCCTTCCTGGCAGGAGTGTTGTGAATATTAAAGGGCACAAGTGAGGCATTTGATAGCCATACCCTTGTTACTCAATAATATTTTCATGCCCTGAAACAATTTACTTTCCATTATTTTATTTCATTGGTTTTGGGGCCACACTTCAGTGATCAGGGGCTATTCCTGCCTCTGTTCGCAGGAATGATCCTGGGAAATGCTCAGGGGACCCCAGGTAACACTAGAGATTTGAACTAGGGTTGGCAGGAAGCAAGCCATGTGCTATAGCCCCTTTATTATTCCTCTGGCTTAGAAACCATTTGCTTTAAATAATTAGCACAATGGTTCTCAAACTGTGTCCCTTGGACCAGGAACATCGCATCAGCTGGAACTTGTCAGAGATGCACATTCTTGGGCTCTTCCCAGGAATACAAAATCTGAAACCATGGGGGCTGGGCTCCACAGTCAGTGTTTGCGAGGCCTCCAGAAGGTTCTGAAGCATAACCACATTGGAGAATTGCTGAATTAGAAATACTTTCAAAATCTCATTTTTTCAAGGTCATTTCGTTTGCACATCTGATTATGCTTGCTTGCTCCTGGATGTGATTTGGAGGCCATCAGGCTGGGACAGATAGAACTTGGTGGCCATCAGGCTGGGACAGACATCTGTCAGATAGGTTTGCCTAATGTCCGCCTGAATGCAAGAGAAGTGTTTTTGAATCCTGAAGCCCCATGCCCCTCTTGGTGCGAATAGGTGCCTTAGATCATCAATCAGGTTTTGTTTTTCAAACTCTAGGAAAAGTGGCTTTTCTTCCTTCTCACCGTGGCAGAAAGTGCAGAGATCTCTTCTATTCCAACTCAAGCAAAGTTACTTCCTCTCTGCTTGACTCTGCTGGCCAGAGCCTCGTGGGCAGACATGCCGGAATACCGAGGCACGCCACAAGAGCTGATTGATTCCTAGTGGCGGCTGTGGCTCAGCTGGTCCAGCACTGCCTCATCCTAGACAGTATGGAGGCGTGCATTTTAGGGGAAATGAGGGTTTTGGTGTGGCTGTGTTCTGTCAAGAAGTCTTCCAGAGGATATGTTGATTTCTTTCATGTGGTTTGTTATCGTCTTGCTCATGGAATGATTGAGTGGGAGAACATCCAGGCAACTAACACAGAGAATTCCAGACTGGGAGTTTGAGACGAGCTGTCATTCCTGGGAGCCGAGAAGGTGCCGGTGCTTCCACTGGGGCCAGGATGACCTCTGTTCTGAGAACAATCTGTTTTAAACAGCCCATGTAGAGAGTTTCCAATATCCAGACACTTGGTGTCCTCAGTGGACATGAACTCTGTGTGAGTCCCGAATGTTTCTCCTCCTGTTGGACACAATGTGGGTTTGGGTTGAGGCAGATCTGATTTGGATTCTGCTCTGCCACTCACCGACTATGCTATTGATGTCTCTGAGCCTTGATTCCTTTCTCCTCCAGTGGAGATCAGAACCCTTGGAGGATCTACTGGGGGAGATTTCAAGATATCTACAGTGGGCTGGAGCAATAGCACAGCCAGTAGGGCATTTGCCTTGTACGCAGCTGACCCGGGTTCGATTCCTCTGTCCTTTTCGGAGAACCCGGGAAGCTACCGAGAGTATCCCGCCCACGTGGCAGAGCCTGGCAAGCTACCTGTGGCGTATTTAATATGCCGAAAACAGCAACAACAAGTCTCACAATGGAGACTTTATTGGCGCCCGCTCGAGCAAGTCAATGAACAACGGGACGACAGTACTACAGACAGTGCTACAGTGAAGGATAGGGCACATGAGAGGTGATGCACAAACCTAAATTATTATTTGGAGTGGGGGGGTTTGCATGGACAAAGCATTGAAAAGACAATATATCTTGTCCATTGGAAGATTTAACTGTTTCAAAATGTGAATGGAAGGGAATTTGAAAGATAGTACAGTGGAAAAGACGCTTGCATTGCATGAACCCAACCAAGGTTTAATACCCAGACTCCAAATGCCGCTCGTGCTCTCCCAATACCAGCAGTGATCTCTGAGCTAACAGCCAGGAGCAGCCCTGAGCAATGCAGCTATGCCCCCACCAAACAAAAACAACAACAAAAAATGTGAATGAGGGGGAGATTTCATTATGTAACATACCATCCCCCTGCTGAGTCCCATTGATAATTCCTTTCAGATACTAGGTGAAGAATGTATATCCACAGCTGAGTCCCTGAGCCATCGTCTGGCTATCAGCCGATGGTGTAACTGACTCAGAACCCTGGCAAGCCTTTCAGTCTGTGAGACATTTGCCTGGAATAATTGAACGGACACCACCAAAGCTTTGGTGAGCCAAACAAAGAGTTCAAAAGAACTGGTTCCTGAAGCTTCCCTGTGATCTGATTGGTCAGTTCCCCTGATCACATTTGGGGTTGGGTAAAGTTCTCCTGATGAAAGGATGAATGAGAAGGCATCTAGGGAGATGGGCGGACACTGCAGGGGAAGGCATTGGGACAAGCTGACAGCTCAGGTGAGGGGCATTTGTTACTGCAGAGGCGGTAGGCAAATGCTTTGGGTACAGATAGTCATTTAAATAAAACCCAGCAGGGCTATTCTTTTTCTTTTTTCTTTTCGGGTCTCACCCGGTGATGCTCAGGGGTTCCTCCTAGCTCTGCTCTCAGGAATTACTACTGGCGGTGCTCGGGGGACCATATGAGATGCTGGGAATTGAACCCGGGTTGGCCACATGCAAGGCTAACACCCTACCCACTGTACTATCACTCCAGCTCCTAGCAGGGCTATTGTTAAACGTGAAGAACAGCTTACTTTTCAGATTCTGAATGTGGTGACAATTATTTTCATTTCAGTGAAGATTTGGGGTGACGCATGATTTTTACTATGGTTAAAAATGCTGCACATAAGATGACCATGTTACCTCTCTAAATGTGTGAGGGGCAGAACCAGGAAGGTAGTGCAACAGGCTGGAGCACACAGTCTTTGCGCTGGGTTCGATTCCCAGCACTGAGTGGTTCTATGAGCTCTGCTCGGAGTGAACCCCAAGCACCAAGCTAGGAGCACCCCCTGGGCACTGCCTCTTCCTGCCCTCGGTCTCCCTCTCAAGTTATACACTTCAGTAGCTTTCAGTACTTTCACACGGCTTTGCATCCATCTCCAGAACCCATTCATCTTCCCCCAAGGAAACTGCCCCCAGTAAACACTCCTCCCATCCTTGGGAAAAGCTGCTTTTATTCTCCTGAAACCTTTGTAAAGACCAAAGGAAGCTTCAGCAGATAGTAGGCCGTGCTTCAAACAAACCTCGGTTTCAACAGTGTATTCCAAAACCGTGTTCTTTATAGAGGCTGACCTTCAGCTGTAGGCCGCAAACCAAGGTTTGAACATAGGTGGGGAGATTTTTGCCCCTTTGGAGGGCCTGTGCATGCCTTTCTTTTGCCCTTGCTGAAAAGAGCAATACAATGTTTATGAAAGAACACTTGCAAAGAAGAAAGACTTGGAACAGACCGCTGGCCTTCCTGAGTTGTTGACAGCTGTTATTCAGTGAAACCTCAGTGGAAACAAAGAAATATCGCAGCATTGTTTTAACATGAACATTTGAAGTGGCTTCCTTCCAAAGCCTGGCTGATTTAGGTTCCTGGGATCTGCGGCCAAGGCCTCCTGCGCTGTCTTGATTTCTTCCCTATAGCAATGTTGATGCAGCTGTGGAAAAGTCTGGGGTGTATCCTGAATCTGTGATCGCTTCCACTGGCTGTGAGTCAGATGTTTCTAGGTTATGTCACGGGTGTCTTCCTGTACTGGGGATGGCTCCTTTTTCAGGGCCTCTGCGGGATGGAGGAAAAGCAGGCTTGATGCTGTGGAGTAGAATCCTCAGCATCTTAGTGGCCTTGCCAGTAAACCTGTGGATTTCAACCAAGCCTCAGAAGGCGGGGGGTGGGGGGGCATGGGGGCGTTTTAGAGAAACGGAAATAGTATCCCCCTTCACCCCCAAGGGTAGTACCGCCACACCATCAGATTTCCTCTTTTAAAAGTTGGTTGACATGCAAGTTGACCTATTTTGAGTCCTTGGCTGTTGTCACAGACCCAGTTTCCCCCAGCTACCATGCTAACTCAGTAAGTATCTGCTGAGTCATTTTGCATCTCATTCCCCCACCAATAAAATGGGGTTCTTAATGTCCACCTGGTTTGTAAGATGCAAATGAGAAAACATGTGAAAGATTCGAAAGTCATTCTTTCTACATGAAATGTGGCAGGTCTGAGGATGAGCCTTAAGGACCCAGGAAGGTTGGGGTAGAGCCTCCAACAACAGTGAGGAGTATGCAGTTGGGGGTCTTGATCCCCACAACCCCTTTGGCTGTGACTTGCCTCCTGCAAAGAACCACTTCTCAGGGGGCAGGATGAATGACAAGAAAGACTGGAGAAGTACTGCTTGGGAAGCCTGCTGTCCGGAATTAGAAGCCAGGTGAGGGCTTGCTTCCATGATACACTTCATCCGGATGATCCTCCGTGGTCTGGGGTGCAGGCTTCAAATGTCACTTCCTCCAGAAAGTCATCCCTTAATCCTCAGGCATCTGGCTCATATAGGTCACACATGAGTTGCTTATTTGACGGTCTCCCCAAATATGGGGTAGATACCAAGAGGGCAGGCACCTGTGTAGATTCCCATTAGGTCACCAATTCCTGGAACACAACGGCTACCCAACTTTCCACTCATGAGCTTTGGGACTTCCATTTTCTTGGCTGGAGCACAGGATTTTGAGTCACTCTCATGTGGTGGCGGGGGTGCCTGACAGCTGATGAAACAGAGGCCTGCAGCTAGGAGGTGCTCAGAGGAGCCCTGGAACTGTGCCTTACCGAGTCCTGCAGGCAACCATCCTGAGGAACTGATGTTGCTGAGTCTGATGTCTCTTCTCTCTTCCCCACTCACTGCCGTCACTGTGTGTTCTTGGCAAGGCTATGCACTTGAGCTTCATCACAGGTAAACCCTTGAGCATGGTCCAGTGATCACATTGAGCAACCTTGCAGCTGAATTCTTTGAACCCATGTTTATTTATGTCATCCGATTGAGCAATGGGCTGTGGCTTCCCTTTTGGGGCAAGAACATTGGAACAACTGGTTTTGATGCAGAATGTCAGGCAGGGGAGTGGCAAGTCTCTGTCTCAATGAGCTCACCCCCACTGTTTCTCTCCTGGTGACACCAGCTCTTCTCTAGACATGCTGAAGGGTCCTGGTGAGGAGGTGTCTGGAGTGGCTTAATTTTAGTAGGCATGGGGCCTGTAGGGCTGAGCTGGAGCGTAGAAGCCTCACTACCTAGGGGAGAAGGACTGTAGCCTGGGCTGTGTTCTGGGGTCCCACCTGGGAACTGTGATCCTTATCTTGGGCAAGGGTGGAGCATGGAGAAAGGGAAGGGAGTGCAAAAAACCAGATGGGGGCAGGAGGAGGAGGCATCAACTGGAGAGAGAGAGAAAGAGAAAGAGACAAGAGAGAGAGATAAACAGACAGACAGAGAGACAGAGACAGAGAGAAATAGAGAGACAGAGAGACAGAGAAAGACAGAAGAGGGAGAGAGGAAGAGAGGGAGAGAGTTAAGAAAAAGAGAGATGAGGGGAACGATGTACCACCTGATTCCACCCTGTGTCCCTCAATGGTCAACAGACCTTCAGTGAGCCAGTATCTGGTGCTATGAAGAACAGAAAAGTTGGTGTCTCCTAAAACACCTCCTATCAGGGTCTATTCTTTATTATCCCACTGTTTTTTTATTTGAGGCACAACATGCACATGATAAACATGCAAACTTGAGATGTAATTCCATCTGCTTTCTCATTTGCAGCCACCTGAGTAACCGCCTCTCAGATCAAGCAAGTGATGAGTCTAAGCAGCCCATCAAGTTTCCAGGCTTTGGCCCATCTGGATTCGTTTCCCTGTCATGGGGGGAGCCCTGGTCTGTGTGGAAGGGTCTGCATCACTCTGAGCCTCTGGGGACTTATGTGCCTCTGTCTCACCATCTTCATACCCTTCTCCCTCTCTCAGCTCGGTACCCTCTGAGCCCCTTGGTCTATGCTTAAGTCCTTGCTTTTGTGCTGCAGCAACAGGGCAAGTCACTGTCTACATGGTTTCTCTCAGGCCTGTACTCTGAGCGTTGGAGAACTGCTAAGACCCAGATATCTTTTTCTCCCTCCAATTAGAAGGCCTTGGTCTGGGGTTTGGAAAATCAGGTTGCTGATTCATTTGAACCCTCTTTCTAGGACCTTCAGAAAGTCATTTCACTCACCTGGGCCTCAGTTTCTTCTTTCTGCAAGTGATAAGGTTCTTTGGGTTTAATGCGCTTGAGCATGCTTGGATCTCCAACCTGTGATTCATTGATGCTTTCCCTGTGTACACGAATTTCCCAGGTGAAAAGTCTCAGCTCAGTGTGGCAGTGTTTATTTCAACTCGAAGTTCAACATTCCTGTAGATCTAATTTATTTTACAGCCCAATTTTTTGTTTTTTGCTTTTTGGATCACAGTCAGTGATGCACAGGGGTTACTCCTGGCTCTGCACTCAGGAACCACCCCTGGCGGTGCTCAGGGGACCATATGGTATGCTGGGAATAGAACCCAGGTCGGCCGTGTGCAAGGCAAACGCCCTACCCTCTGTGCTATTGCTCCAGCCCTATAGCCCGACTTTAAAGAAAACCTTTCTGTTTTGTTTTTTTGTTTTTGGGCCACACCTGGTGGTATTTGAGGATTACTCTAGGGTGCGTGCTCAGAGATCACATGTGACAGTGCTCAGAGGATCATATGGGGTGCTGGGAATTGAACCTAGGTCTGCTGTGCGCTAGGCAAGCACCCTACCCATCGTACCATAGCTCTGGCTCCTGAAGGAAGACCTTTAACAGCAGGGATTCTACCCCTGGTGAGGGCTGATCCTGTACACAAGGGGTTTGTTTTCCAGACAGCTGACCTCAAGTGCTGACCCTTTCTCATAGGCTAAGGACTATCTAGTGGCTCTCTTATTAGAAGTTTCCCTAAATGGATAAAAGAAAAGATCTGTCTGGTGAATAGTTTGATACTCTGATTTAATTGCACTGTCACACTGTCATCCCGTTGTTCATTGATTTGCTCTAGTGGGTACCAGTAACATCTTCATTGTGAAACTTGTTACTGTTTTCCGCATATTGAATACACCATGGGTAGCTTGCCAGTCTCTGCGGTGTGGGCAAGATACTCTTGGTAGCTTGTCGGACTCTCAGAGAGGGACGGAGGAATCAAACCCAGGTTGGCCACGTGCAAGGCAAATGCCCTACCCACTGTGCTATCGCTCCAGCCCATGCTGATTTAATAGCTTTATAAAATCTTTAGACTCAGGGGCTGGAGCAATAGTACAGTGGGTAGGGCACACAGCTGACCCGGGTTCGAGTCCCAGCATCCCATATGATCCTCTGAGCACCTCCAGGGGTGATTCCTGAGTGGAGAGCCAGGAATAACCCCTGTGCATTGCCAGGTGTGACCAAAAAACCAAAAAACCAAAAAAAAAGAAAAGAAAATCTTTAGACTCATAAAAATATTGGCAATATTTTCAATGTGGTTCAGTATAGGACCTGGGGACACTGAAATGGAGGCAGCATAGCACCAGTGCCAGCCCTGGCTCGTTCCCATCTGTGAAAGGGGACAATAACCCATGCTATATCTTGCAGGATTGTAGCAAGCATCAGATTAGACAGTTGCCGGAGCAAAGGCACTGTTATGTAGAATCACTGATGTGGCTGAGGAGAGCTTGAGTTTGGAGAAAGGGTCACTTGGGGAGTAAAAAAAATTGCTGCATCTAGAAGACTCTCATTTTCCATGGCTGTTCTCCTTCACCTTTTCTTGATTCCACATTTTGTTCCTTCACAGTACCGCCCCTTGCCTGTACCCTGTTGCTGCTGGGGCGTTTTCTGGCTGATGAGCTCTCCTCCACACCCACTACACCCACTGCCCCTTCTCCCTGCAGAAGATCCCCTCAATTCCAGTTTAGGAGTCTTACCACACCACCACCTCTTGGCACCCTGTGGGTCCTGGGAGGTCATAAGTATGACAGGGCATGGAGACCCATACCCAGACTACCAACTGACGTGGGATATTTTAAACCATGGTGTATTGTTCTCTAGGAGAGCCCAGCATGCTACTGAGAGTATCCCGCCTGCACAGCAGAGCCTGGCAAGCTACTCGTGGAGTATTCAATATGCCAAAAACAGTAACAACCAGTCTCACAATGGAGATGTTTCTGGTACCCACTCGAGCAAACCAATAAACAACGGGACAACAGTGCTACCGTGCTA